>NC_064635.1:56985292-58380292 GCF_023864275.1 Schistocerca cancellata
GAAGAACGAGTCGAGCCAAACTCGGAGCGCATTTTCAGGCGCAAGATCAGATGAACAAGGTGGGTGTGGAATGACCTCCCAATCCAGCTGTCTTATAGTGTTTCTTGTTTGGCTACCAGAATGCGCATGGGCGTTATCGTGGAGTAGCAACACTTTATGCACTCTTCCTGGCTGTTCTTCCCGGATTGCGCCTGCAAGACACTCAGTTGTTGACAATGAATGTCAGTTTAATTGCGTTGGCTTCCGCTGCCAGAGTCAGTCGACATAAAAGTTTTCTGGGTTTGCTACCGCGTCATAATGCAAAAACTACTGCTGCTATAGAAAAACCAACGTTTCGGCCACGATTGCAGCGGCCTTCTTCTGGGTCTAATGGTGCGTTCTAGCTATGCAGTGCCCTTTATGTGGTGTCACCGCCAGACACCACACTTGCTAGGTGGTAGCTTTTAAATCGGCCGCGGTCCGCTAGTATACGACGGACCCGCGTGTCGCCACTGTCAGTAATTGCAGACCGAGCGCCGTCACACGGCAGGTCTAGAGAGACGTACTAGCACTCGCCCCAGTTGTACAGCCGAGTTTGCAAGGAACGGTTCACTGACAACTACGCTCTCATTTGCCGAGACGATAGTTAGCATAGCCTTCAGCTACATTTGCTACGACCTAGCAAGGCGCCGTATTCAATTGATATTGATATTCTATTAATGTATCATCAAGAGCGATGTTCTACAAATGTGGATTAAAGTTAAGTATTCCAGAAGCTACGTACTTTTCTTTATAGCATTCATTACGTATCCTGTTTCAGACCTCACGCCAGCCTGCGTGAGTTTAAGCGCGTGCCTTTCGGCTTCCTCTCATTGGGTCTAGGCTGTCTTGTCTAGACACAACACTTTATATTTTGTTGTTAGTGTTCACTACGCACGCTATTACGTCATAATTTTAAAAAGGTAGTTATTTTCATCGGTCACTTAAGGAAGAAGGAGAGGGAACTTTATTTTAATAGGTTATTGCGGTGGAGGGAGAACGTGACCTCTGTTGTCTATTGGCTCTTGTGTTTTGTGCCATGACTGGTGGCCACCGTCGAATGAGAAGTTTGCTGCTGTTTACCAACTGCTGGACGGCGGCAGTTACTCGCCGGTAGTGCTCGCGCCTCTTGTTGACAGTGCGGTCTGTTGGGCTCTGATTGCTGGCAGCCGAGATGGGGCAAGCCTGAGTCCATCCTCCCTGTTCATGTTGTTTGGGTGTTTGAGTATTTCGATGGCCTCTCTGATTTTGCGTTTCGTCATAATTGGCTGCTTGGCCAACACACAGGCTTCCCTGAATTTTATTTCTTTTCCCCAGTCATGGTGATGTTCTGCCACTGCGGATTTGTTGTGTTGCCCTAGACGAATATAACGCTCGTGCTCCCGAATGCGCATTGCTATTGACCTTCCAGTCTCGCCGATGTATGCCTCTCCACATTCGCATTCCACCTCGTAAACGCCTGCGGTGTGTAATGCATCCACCTTGTCCCTGGTGGAGCCTAGCACGTCCTGGATCCTACGACCACTGTAGAAGACAGGCTGCACCCCAACACGGCGAAGGTGTTTGGCTATCCGGTTCAGTAAGGTTTTTCACATAGGGTAAGCGTACTGTTGGCTGCAGTTTGTCTATTTCCTGCTTATCTTTCTTGCTTGTGTTCGTCGACAAGGCTGTGTGGATCGTCTTATGGCTGTAGCCATTGGCTAGAAACGTTGTGCGTAACCTTTTAAGCTCAGGTGTGATGTTTTGAGCTTCACTTAGGCGCTGCGCACGGATTGCCAAAGAGCGGGTGACAGAGTTCTTCTGCGCAGGGTGGTGGTAGGATTGGGCGTGCAGGTCCCTGTCAGTATGTGTAGGCTTACACACGAACAGGGAGGATGGACTGAGGCTTGCCCCATCTCGGCTGCCAGCAATCAGAGCCCAACAGACCGCACTGTCAACACGAGGCACGAGCACTACCGGCGAGTAGCTGCCGCCGTCCAGCAGTTGGTAAACAGCAGCCAACTTCTCATTCGACGGTGGCCACCAGTCATGGCACATAACACAAGAGCCAACGGACAACAGAGGTCACGTTCTCCCTCCACCGCAATAACCTATTAAAATAAAGTTCCCTCTCCTTCTTCCTTAAGTGACCGATGAAACTACAGGGTTATTACAAATGACTGAAGCGATTTCACAGCTCTACAATAACTTTATTATTTGAGATATTTTCACAATGCTTTGCACACACATACAAAAACTCAAAAAGTTTTTTTAGGCATTCACAAATGTTCGATATGTGCTCCTTTAGTGATTCGGCAGACATCAAGCCGATAATCAAGTTCCTCCCACACTCGGCGCAGCATGTCCCCATCAATGAGTTCGAAAGCATCGTTGATGCGAGCTCGCAGTTCTGGCACGTTTCTTGGTAGAGGAGGTTGAAACACTGAATCTTTCACATAACCCCACAGAAAGAAATCGCATGGGGTTAAGTCGGGAGAGCGTGGAGGCCGTGACATGAATTGCTGATCATGATCTCCACCACGACCGATCCATCGGTTTTCCAATCTCCTGTTTAAGAAATGCCGAACATCATGATGGAAGTGCGGTGGAGCACCATCCTGTTGAAAGATGAAGTCGGCGCTGTCGGTCTCCAGTTCTGGCATGAGCCAATTTTCCGCGGGCTACGCGTGAAACTTGCCCGCACGCGTTCAGCCGTTTCTTCGCTCACTGCAGGCCGACCCGTTGATTTCCCCTTACAGGGGCATCCAGAAGCTTTAAACTGCGCATACCGTCGCCGAATGGAGTTAGCAGTTGGTGGATCTTTGTTGAACTTCGTCCTGAAGTGTCGTTGCACTGTTATGACTGACTGATGTGAGTGCATTTCAAGCACGACATACGCTTTCTCGGCTCCTGTCGCCATTTTGTCTCACTGCGCTCTCGAGCACTCTGACGGCAGAAACCTGAAGTGCGGCTTCAGCCGAACAAAACTTTATGAGTTTTTCTACTTATCTGTAGTGTGTCGTGACCATATGTCAATGAATGGAGCTACAGTGAATTTATGAAATCGCTTCAATCATTTGTAATAGCCCTGTAACTACCTTTTTAAAATTATGACGTAATGGCATGCGCAGTGAACACTAACAACAAAATATAAAGGGCACTGCATAGCTAGAACGCACAATTAGACCCAGAAGAAGGCCGCTGCAATCGTGGCCGAAACGTTGGTTTTTCTAAATGAGGTTCAAATGGCTCTGAGCACTATGGGACTTAACATCTTAGGTCATCAGTCCCCTAGAACTTAGAACTACTTAAACCTAACTAACCTAAGGACATCACACAACACCCAGCCATCACGAGGCAGAGAAAATCCCTGACCCCGCCGGGAATCGAACCCGGGAACCCGGGCGTGGGAAGCGAGAACGCTACCGCACGACCATTGGTTTTTCTATAGCAGCAGTAGTTTTTTACATTATGAGGCGGTACCAAACCCAGAAAACTTTCATGTCAAATGTCAGTTGTTAGGGTTAGAGCTCGGGGAAGCAATGCGTAGTGCACCACACCGCCGCTGTTCCCCCAGATGCATAACACTGTCTTGCCAACGGCTTTGACGCAGTGGCAGCACCGGTTCCCGCCAGATCGCCGAATCCGAGTCTGCTGTCGGCAAGTGACCTTGGGAGTCCTATTGAGGAGCTGCTCGACTGAGAAGTGGCGACACTGGACACTGGTCACGAAAACTGACGATGGCTGGAAGACCACGGGCCCCTCCGTATCGCCAACTGGTGACACCTAGGGGCTGTGAATGACACGCTGCCAGGTAGGTCTTCGAGGCCCACCCGCACACTTTTTGTTTAGACACGGAGCGCCCTCTACTTCAGTGTGACGGAGCCAGACCGCACACATCAGTAACAATACGACGCCTCGGACTCACGGCCATCGATTATCCTGCATACAGTACCCACTTGGCTCCTTGCGATTTTCGTCTGTTTCCAAAACTTGAAACCGAGCGGGGTGGCGCAGTGGTCAGACCCTGGACTCGCATTCGGGAGGACGACGGTTCAATCCCGCGTCCGGCCATCCTGATTTAGGTTTTCCGTGATTTTCCTAAATCACTCCAGCCAAATGCCGGGATGGTTCCTCTGAAAGGGCACGGCCGACTTCCTTCCCAATCCTTCCCTAATCCGACGAGACCGATGACCACGCTGTCTGGCCTCCTTCCCCAAACCAACCAACCAACCAACCAAAACTTGAAGAACGACTTCGAGGACTTCACTCTGATAGTCACGAAACGGTGCAAACAGAGGTGAGGTTGTGGCTCCGTCAACAAATTCAAACATTTTACAGTGACAGTTCGACAAACTGGTCTGTCGTTGGGAAATATGTCGTCGTCGTCAGGGTGATTTTAGTGGGAAATAAATATGTATATATGAAGAATAAAAATGTACAACGTTAATCGAGTTTGTTTTATTTAAAAAGCTTTCAGAGTTTTCACATAAATAATTGGGAAGCACGCTTTACAACGTGCACTCATAGTTTTGGATTATTCAACTGTAAACAATTGGAAAAGTTTAGAAAATGTTTGAAATTATGTGTTAAGTTCGTTGGAAGTCGTCAAGTGCAGTCGTTCTCAAATACTGAATCAATACAGACTGGAAAATTTATATACGAATTACGCTGCCTCAAGACATACAAGCAGTTTCTAACTCTAATGCGTACTTGACAGGTACCAAAACCTGTTCACTCAGGACCCCTTCAGCGAAGATACGATGGAGGCTGGGGAGGAACTAATGGAGGCTATTGCTGAGGATAAGAGATCACGGTGGTGCAAACTAGTCGAGTATCTTGACATGAAACAAAACAGCAGACGTGCATGGAAATTACTGAAAAACTTCAACGGGTAATTTGTACCTACTTGCTGGAATTGCCCCATCCAAGATCAGAAGGCAGGTGGCAGCAGACGCTGAGAGAACAAAGAAAGAAACAGATTCTCGACACCCACTGAATGGGCACGTCACTCAGGCTCGGAGGCTTAAGTATAGAAATAGCTTTATTGCAAGGACCGAGATCCTTGACGGTTCACAGGAAGATAATAGAGTCCGCAGATGGGAGAATGAACAAACCGCACTGCAGATAATACTAAAAGAGCAAATGGCACCTGGAAACAAACTTCCTTATACAGTGTGGAGAACACTAAATAGGCTGAGGGCTGGTGTAGCCAGATGCTAAACTAATCTGTGTAAGTGGGGACTACTGACTGACGACGACGACGTTCTTTGCGGATGCGGAGAGGTACAAGACGAGGCACATCTGCTCATGTGCCGACTACTGCCCGAGCCCTGCAGTTTTAATGACCTGCTACAAGCCAACGACAAAGCCGTTGTGGTGGCTAACTATTGGAAAAATAAAATTTGACCTGGACACGGAAAACAAACAAACAACCAAACTCCAATGCGTGCCTTGTCGTGTTGAATCTTCATCGTACGATTGTACCTCTTAATGAATAGATTACGACTGCATTTTCAGCATTTAATATCTTTTAAATTCTGTCAATAATTACGTGAAATGCTGAAAATCAAATTTTTGTTCTCTCTGGAGTACAACTGGGACCAAGTGACCGTCTTTGGAGTTAGTGATACACGCTACTCACTTCTTCACCCCCCTGCCACCACACCCAGCCACACCAGCCATGCCCGATTCCCTAAACAACCAAACTCCCACGTATAAAACAACCTCAGACATCTGATTACTGCCGGCCGGAGTGACCGTGCGGTTCTAGGCGCTACACTTTAGAATCGCGAGACCGCTACGGTCGCAGGTTCGAATCCTCCGTCGGGCATGGATGTGTGTGATGTTCTTAGGTTAGTTAGGTTTAAGTAGTTCTAAGTTCTAGGCGACTGATGACCTCAGAAGTTAAGTCGCATAGTGCTCAGAGCCATTTGAACCATTTTTGAACCATCTGATTACTTTACAAATGAGTTACTGTCGTAAACAATTGACCTTGCGTGTATAAAATCTTTGTAGCTGATGAGGCAAAACCCGAATGGTGTCGGTTTTATTAATTTTCTTATTCACCCATAAACCAATGAAAAATCAAAACCTTAACTGGTAAACCAAAAAAACTGAAATGAAATGTGGCTAGGTTCTCGCAACGGGTTGACCAGTCGCCTGCTGCAAGTCTTTGGAATTGACTCCAGCGCGTCGTTGGGGATGAGATGATATGGAGAAGACAAAACAACACCCAGTCCCTGAGCGGAGAAAAGCTCCGACCCAGCCGGGACTCGAACCCGGGTCCCTTAGCATGCCATTCTATGGCGGTGACCACTCAGCTACCAAGGAAGACACCAAAAAACTAATAACCCCTTTATGCTATGCCATCAAAAGAATTCGCACATCCTTATGTAATGCGGAATTGTCCTCTAGACGTCGCGAGCGGCTGATTCACCGGCATAATACACAAATCACAAAAAGTTTTGCGTCACTTCGGTTCCCAGAGCTCCTGAAGACAGACGTTGACTGTGGATATTGTATCACAGACAGTATTTGACTGTTCAGAGAGGTCACTAAACCCGCCCAGAGATGTAAACAACATTCATGAGCAGCGCCTATTAGACGGAGGGGGTCCGACAGCCGATCAGTTCCAGTCATTCCACGAGGAAGAAGGTACAAGGCTCGTGTTGTCTGTAATTCAACCATGCCTAGACGGTCAATATTGCGGTTCGATCGCATTGTTACTTTGTGCCAGGAAGTACTCTCAATTAGGGAGGTGTCCAGGCGTCTCGAATCGAACCAAAGCGATGATTTTCGCACATGGGGGAGATACAGTCAGACAGGAACTGTCGATGACATGACTCGCTCTGGCCGCGCAAGGGCTACTACTGCAATGGATGACCACTACCTACGGGTTATGGCTCGGAGGAACCTTGACAGCAACGCCACCATGTTGGATAAAGTTTTCGCGCAGCCACAGGAGGTCTTGTTACGACTCAAACTGTGCCCAGTAGGTTGCATGATGTGCAACTTCACTCCCGACGTCCATGGCGAGATCCATCTTTGCAACCATGACATCATGCAGCGCGTTACAGATGGGCCCAACAACATGTCGAATGGACCGCTCAGGATTGGCATCAGGTTCTCTTCACCAATGAGTGTCGTATATGCCTTCAACCAAACAATCGTTGGAGACGTGTTTGGAGGCTACCCGGTCAGGCTGAACGTCTTAGACACACTGTCCATCGAGTGCAGAAAGGTGAAGGTTCCTTGCTGTTTTGGGGTGGCATTATGTGGGGCCGACCTACGCCGCTGGTGGTCACAGAAGGCGCCGTAACGGCTGCACGATAACTGAATATCATCCTCCGACCGAGGATGATATTCGTGCACATTTTGCGAATGACTTCCTTCAGGGTAACGACATTGCTCGACTAGAGTGGCCAGCATCTTCTCCAGATATGAACCCTATCCAACATGCCTGGGACAGATTCAAAAGGGTTGTTTATGGACGACGTGACCCGCGAAACGCTCTGAGAGATCTACTCTGAATCGCCATTGAGGAGTGGGACAATCTGAACCAACAGTGCCTCGTTGAACTTGTGGACAGTATGCCACCACGAATACAGGCATGCATCAATGCAAGATAACGTGCTACTGGGTATTAGAGGTACCGGTGTGTACGGCAATCTGCACTACCACATCTGACGGTCTCGCTGTATGGTGGTACAACATGCAACAGGTTCTGGAATTCTCGGAACCGAGGTGATGCAAAACATTTTTGATGTGTGTAGAAGGCGGGGAGTGTTGTGTTGTCAGTAGTGGAGCAGTGACGGTACAATGGGCTGGTCTGGGGAGCCCATTGACCTCGAATGTGGACTGGTCATTGGGTCTCAAATCAGTAACAGGTCCTTCAGGGACATTTCAATCATTCTACAGCTGCCTAATTCGACCATTAGTGACGTGATTGTCAAATGGAAGTGCGAGGCAACAACCATCGCTAAACTGAGACCAGGCATACCTCAGATACTGACGGAGAGGGACCATCGAGTGTAGGGGACGGTGGCTGTTAAAATTCGCGTGAAATCAGGGGAAGGAATCACTTGTGAGTTCCAGAGTGCTGTCAGGAGGTCAACTAGCACAGCAACTGTGCGTAATGGGTTGGAAGGTATGCGGCTGAGTGGTCGAGCAGATCCTCGTAACCCGTACTTTTCTGCAGTCAGTGCTGAGTGACGCTTGAAGCGGTGTAGAGGGTGATGCCACTGGGCGGTGGACGACTGGACAAGAGTGATTTGTGGTCATGAGTCGCGGTCTGCTCCGTGGCTATTCGATGGAAAGGTGATGGTTTGGCCACTGGCGACAGAACTCTACCAGCCACCATGTGCAATGCAAACAGTGGAGGACAGAAGATATGCTGTTACAGTTGTTGTTGTGGTCTTCAGTCCTGAGACTGGTTTGATGCAGCTCTCCATGCTACTCTATCCTGTGCAAGCTTCTTCATCTCCCAGTACCTACTGCAACCTACATCCTTCTGTTCAGTGTATTCATCTCTTGGTCTCCCTCTACGATTTTTACCTTCCATGCTGCCCTCCAATACTAAATTGGTGATCCCTTGATGCATCAGAACATATCCTACCAACCGATTCCTTCTTCTAGTCAAGTTGTGCCACAAACTTCTCTTCTCCCCAATTCTATTCAATACCTCCCCATTAGTTATGTGATCTACCTATCTAATCTTCAGCATTCTTCTGTAGCACCACATTTCGAAAGCTTCTATTCTCTTCTTGACCAAACTAGTTATCATCCATATTTCACTTCCATACATGGCTACGCTCATTACAAATACTTTCAGAAATGACTTCCTGACACTTAAATCTATACTCGATGTTAAGAAATTTCTCTTCTTCAGAAACGCTTTCCTTGCCATTGCCAGTCTACATTTTATATCTCCTCTACTCCGACCATCATCAGTTATTTTGCTCCCCAAATAGCAAAACTCCTTTACTACTTTAAGTATCTCATTTCCTAATCTAATACCCTCAGCATCACCCGACTTAATTCGACTACATTCCATTATCCTCGTTTTGCTTTTGTTGATGTTCATCTTATATCCTCCCTTAAAGACACCATCCATTCCGTTCAACTGCTCTTCCAAGTCCTTTGCTGTCTCTGACAGAATTACAATGTCATCGGCGAACCTCAAAGTTTTTATTTCTTCTCCATGGATTTTGATACCTACTCCGAATTTTTCTTTTGTTTCCTTTACTGCTTGCTCAATATACAGATTGAATAGCATCGGGGAGAGGCTACAACTCTGTCTCACTCCCTTCCCAACCACTGCTTCCCTTTCATGTCCCTCGACTCTTATAACTGCCATCTGGTTTCTGTACAAATTGCAAATAGCGTTTCGCTCCCTGTATTTTACCCCTGCCACCTTCAGAATTTGAAAGAGAGTATGCCAGTCAACGTTATCAAAAGCTTTCTCTACAAATGCTAGAAACGTAGGTTTGCCTTTCCTTAATCTAGCTTCTAAGATAAGCCGTAGGGTCAGTATTGCCTCACGTGTTCCAATATTTCTACGGACTCCAAACTGAACTTCCCCGAGGTCGGTTTCTACTAGTTTTTCCATTAGTCTGTAAATAATTCCCGTTAGTATTTTTCAGCCGTGACTTAATAAACTGATAGGTCGGTAATTTTCACATCTGACAACACCTGCATTCTTTGGGATTGGAATTATTATATTCTTCTTGAGGTCTGAGGGTATTTCGCCTGTTTCATACATCTTGCTCACAAGATGGTAGAGTTTTGTCAGGACTGGGTCTTCCAAGGCTGTCAGTAGTTCTAATGGAATGTTATCTGCTCCCGGGGCCTTGATTCGACTCAGGTCTATCAGTGCTCTGTCAAACTCTTCACGCAGAATCATATCTCCCATTTCATCTTCATCTACATCCTCCTCCATTTCCATAATATTGTCCTCAAGTACATCACCATTGTATAGACGCTCTATATACTCCTCCCACTTTTCTGCTTTCCCTTCTGTTACAGTATGGGAGTATTTTTCATAACTTCAGTGTGCTCCCCTTATCGCGCTCAACAAAACACAGGACATGAACACATTTGACAGAATTATGTACTGTGTACAGTAGAGGACGAGTTTGGAGACGATGACTGTTTATATGAGCATGACAACGCACACTGTCTTGAAGTAGCTCTGTGAGGCAATGGTTTGGTCCAATAACATTCCTGATGTTGATTGGCCTGCCCGGAGTCCCAACCTGAACCCTGGTTAGTCTGCTTAGTTACATGAACTGACATTGTACACTCTGCTTGATGATGGTCTGTAACCAACCTGGTTTTACAATAAAGAATTTTTTGGTCAGCACCTCTTGCCAGTGTATTTAGACGCAGTCGTAATTTCAGAGAGTTTTGTGATTGTGTCACCCAGTGAACCTGAATACAATGGTAGCTGACAGAGTTTCACATCCAGTAAAGGGCGTGGTCGGTATTCTATCAACCTCTCCTTCTGTAGGATGTCACCACAGTTGCGGCCTTCGTTTGGTGCCACCACTTCGAGCCAGGGCACCAGAAAAAGAGTATGCCGAAAGAAAGAAACGGAAGGAAGTTTACAGTTTAACGTCCTACCGACAGCACTGTCATTAGAGGTGGAGCACAAGTTTGCATTTACGGAAGGATGGGGAAGGAAATCAGCTGTGCCCTTTTCAAAGAAACCATCCCGGAATTTGCCGCGAGTGATCTCAGGAAACCACGGAAAACGTTAAATCTGGATGGCCAGACGCGGATTTGAAACGTCGTCCTCCATAATGTGAGTCAATTACGCTAGCCACGGTGCCTCCTCTCTCAGTATCTTTGTATAGCACTTTCATCTTTCGCCTTACATTCTTTGCTTGGCAGTAGCTTGCCATCTGAGATCTTAATATTCGTATATTCATACTGGTTTTATCTGAAAAAACACTGCCGGCCGGGGTGGCTGAGTGGTTCTATGCGCTACACTCTGGAACCGCGCGACCGCTATGGTCGCAGGTTCGAATCCTGCCTCGGGCATGGATGTGTGTGATGTTCTTAGGTTGGTTAGGTTTAAGTAATTCTAAGTTCTAGGGGACTGATGACCTCAGAAATTAAGTCCCATAGTGCACAAAGCCGTTTGAACCATATTTTTTTTAAAATACACTAAATCTCCTTGAATATTATGTGAAAAGTCAATTGAAAACACTGGAAATAATATTGGACATAAGACTAAACCTTGTGGAAAACCACAAATGATACTTGTCTGAGAATAAACTTTCCCACGCTTACATTTTGTGTGTTCAGTGCATAAGGGAATCAAATCACAATAAAGGCCATTCCCTTTTCAAAAGACACATCATAGCACTAGCCTGGAGGAATTTAGGAAAATCATGGTAAACGTATTTCTGGATGGTTGGACAGGGGCTTGAAACATCATCATCCTGAATGTCAGTCGTGTATTAAGGGCTGTGGCTCCATGCTCGGTATCTTAGTCTGGTACTTCTAGCTTTCAACTTTGCATCCTTCCCATCTGAACTCTTAAAGATCATACATTCAAATAAGTGTTATCTGAAAAAATTAACTCTTTTTGTTGAATTTAGATGAAAAGCCAGTTGAAAACACTGGATTTAATATTGGTCCTAAGACTAAACTTGTGAAAGACCACAAATTATGCACTACTGGCCATTAAAATTGCTACACCACGAAGATGACGTGCTACAGGCGCGAAATTTAACCAACAGGAAGAAGATGCCGTGATATGCAAATGATTAATTTTTCAGAGCATTTACACAAGGCTGGCGCCGCTGGCGACACCTACAACGTGCTGACATGAGGAAAGTTTCCAACCGATTTCTCATACGCAAACAGCACTTGAGTGCCGTTGCCTGGTGAAACGTTGTTGTGATGCATCGTGTAAGGAGGAGAAATGCGTACCATCACGTTTCCGACTTTGATAAAGGTCGGATTGTAGCCTATCGCGATTGCGGTTTATCGTATCGCTACGTTGCTGCTCGCGTTGGTCGAGATCCAATGACTGTTAGCAGAATATGGAATCGATGGGTTCAGGAGGGTAATACGGAACGCCATGCTGGATCCCAACTGCCTCGTATCACTAGCAGTCGAGATAACAGGCATCTTATCCGCATGGCTGTAACGGATCGTGCAGCCACGTCTCGATCCCTGAGTCAACACATGGGGACGTTTGCAAGACAACAACCAACTGCACGAACAGTTCGACGACGTTTGCAGCAGCATGGACTATCAGCTCGGAGACCGCGGCTGTGGTTACTCTCGACTGTGCATCACAGACAGGAGCGCCTGCGATGGTGTACTCAACGACGAACGTGGGTGCACGAATGGCAAAACGTCATTTTTTCGGATAAATGCAGGTTCTGTTTACAGCATCGTGATGGTCGCATCCGTGTTTGGCGACATCGCGAGCAACGCACATTGGAAGCGTGTATTCGTCATCGCCATACTGGCGTATCACCCGGCGTCATGGTATGGGGTGCCATTGGTTACACGTCTCGGTCACCTCTTGTTCGCATTGACGGCACTTTGAACAGTGGACGTTACATTTCAGGTGTTACGACCCGTGGTTCTACCCTTCATTCGATCCGTGAGAAACCCTACATTTCAGCAGGATAATGCACGACCACATGTTGCAGGTACTGTACAGGCCTTTCTGGATACAGGAAATGTTCGACTGCTGCCCTGGCCAGCACATTCTCCAAATCTCTCACAAAGTGAAAACGTCTGGTCAATTGTGGCCGAGCAACTGGCTCGTCACAATACGCAAGTCACTACTCTTGATGAACTGTGGTATCGTGTTGAAGCTGCATGGGCAGCTGTAGCTGTACACGCCATACAAGCTCTGTTTGACTCAATGCCCAGGCGCATCAAGGCCGTTATTACGGCCAGAGGTGGCTGTTCTGGGTACTGATTTCTCAGGATCTATGCACCCAAAGTGCGTGAAAATGTAGTCACATGTCAGTTCTAGTATGATACATTTGTCCAATGAATACCCGTTTATCATCTCCATTTCTTCTTGGTGTAGCAGTTGTAATGGCCAGTAGTGTATCTGTTTCAGAATAAATTTTTCCATGTTTACAACTTTTTTTTAAATCCGTGGCACTCCTTTCATTAACTATGACCTGAGCAACATGCTGGATTCAGCTGTTTACCAAGCAGATATGAGGGTGGTGTGTGACAGTTTGTCAACGTGTGCAGTTCGAGTGACCCGGCGCACGGCCCTCGTGCCGGCTATGTTCCCGCTGCTGCTGCTGCTGCTGCTGGCGGCGTCGACGTCTGCGTCCGAGAGGCAGGCGCGGCGCTTGTCAAACGAAGACGCGTGGGCGGCAGGTGGGCACGTGGACAACCACGTGTCCGCTGAGGAGGAGGCGCGCTCCAGGCAGGAGGCGAGGGAGGCGGCGGCGCTGGCCGACGTGGCCAAGAGCGTCGTGGCCAGGACCGCCTCAACCAGCCAGGTCAGTCTGCGACGAGGCCAGTGTCTTAGGTCTCATCAATCTGCTAGAAGTCAGCTTTCAATCTAAAATCAATCATTAAACTCACGGAAACACTTACACTTACAAGGGAACCTCCCCATCGCACCCCCCTAACTTTTAGTTAAAAGTTGGCACAGTGGATAGGCCTTGAAAAACTGAACACAGTTCAATCGAGAAAACAGGAAGAAGTTGTGTGGAACTATGAAAAAAATAAGCAAAATATACAAACTGAGTAGTCCATGGACAAGATAAGCAACATCTAGGGTAATGTGAGCTCAGGAGCGGCGTGGTCCCGTGGTTAGCGTGAGCAGCTGCGGAACGAGACGTCCTTGGTTTAAGTCTTCCCTCGACGGAAAATTTTATTTTTTATTTTCAGTTTATGTGACAAACTCTTATGTTTTCATCACTTTTTTGGGAGTGATTATCACATCCACAAGAAAACCTAAATCGGGCAAGGTAGAAGAATCTTTTCACCCATTCGCCAAGTGTACACGTTAGGTGGGTCGACAACATATTCCTGTCATGTGACGCACATGCCGTCACCAGTGTCGTATAGAATATATGAGACGTGTTTTCCTGTGGAGGAATCGGCTGACCTATGACCTTGCGGGGGGTACCTATGACCTTGCGTCCCCCCCCCCCCCCCCCCCATGAACCATGGACCTTGCCGTTGGTGGGGAGGCTTGCGTGCCTCAGCGATACAGATAGCCGTACCGTAGGTACAACCACAACAGAGGGGTATGTGTTGAGAGGCCAGACAAACGTGTGGTTCCTGAAGAGGGGCAGCAGCCTTTTCAGTAGTTGCAAGGGCAACAGTCTGGATGATTGACTGGTCTGGCCTTGTAACAATAACCAAAACGGCCTCGCTGTGCTGGTACTGCGAACGGCTGAAAGCAAGGGGAAACTATGGCCGTAATTTTTCCCGACGGCATGCAGCCTTACTGTATGATTAAATGATGATGGCGTCCTCTTGGGTAAAATATTCCGGAGGTAAAAAGTCCCCCATTTGGATCTCCGGGCGGGGACTACTCAAGAGGATGTCGTTATCAGGAGAAAGAAAACTGGCGTTCTACGGATCGGAGCGTGGAATGTCAGATCCCTTAATCGGGCAGGTAGGTTAGAAAATATAAAAAGGGAAATGGATAAGTTAAAGTTATATATAGTGGGAATTAGTGAAGTTCGGTGGCAGGAGGAACAAGACTTCTGGTCAGGTGACTACAGGGTTATAAACACAAAATCAAATAGGGGTAACGCAGGAGTAGGTTTAATAATGAATAGGAAAATAGGAATGCGGGTAAGTTACTACAAACAGCATAGTGAACGCATTATTGTGGCCAAGATAGATACGAAGCCCACACCTACTACAGTAGTACAAGTTTATATGCCAACTAGCTCTGCAGATGACAAAGAAATTGAAGAAATGTATGATGAAATCAAAGAAATTATTCAGATAGTGAAAGGAGACGAAAATTTAATAGTCATGGGTGACTGGAATTCGAGTGTAGGAAAAGGGAGAGAAGGAAACATAGTAGGTGAATATGGATTGGGGCTAAGAGATGAAAGGGGAAGCCACCTGGTAGAATTTTGCACAGAGCACAACTTAATCATAGCTAACACTTGGTTTAAAAATCACAAAAGAAGGTTGTATACATGGAAGAACCCTGGAGATACTAAAAGGTATCAGATAGATTATATAATGGTAAGACAGAGATTTAGGAACCAGGTTTTAAATTGTAAGACATTTCCGGGGGCAGATGTGGACTCTGACCACAATCTATTGGTTATGACCTGTAGATTAAAACTGAAAAAACTGCAAAAAGGTGGGAATTTTAAGAGATGGGACCTGGATAAACTGACTAAACCAGAGGTTGTACAGAGTTTCAGGGAGAGCATAAGGGAACAATTGACAGGAATGGGGGAAAGAAATACAGTAGAAGAAGAATGGGTAGCTTTGAGGGATGAAGTAGTGAAGGCAGCAGAGGATCAAGTAGGTAAAAAGACGAGGGCTAGTAGAAATCCTTGGGTAACAGAAGAAATATTGAATCTAATTGATGAAAGGAGAAAATATAAAACTGCAGTAAATGAAGCAGGCAAAAAGGAATACAAACGTCTCAAAAATGAGATCGACAGGAAGTGCAAAATGGCTAAGCAGGGATGGCTACAGGACAAATGTAAGGATGTTGGGGCGTATCTCACTAGGGGTAAGATAGATACAGCCTACAGGAAAATTAAAGAGACCTTTGGAGATAAGAGAACCACTTGTATGAACATCAAGAGCTCAGATGGAAACCCAGTTCTAAGCAAAGAAGGGAAAGCAGAAAGGTGGAAGGAGTATATAGAGGGTCTATACAAGGGCGATGTACTTGAGGACAATAATATGGAAATGGAAGAGGATGTAGATGAAGATGAAATGGGAGATACGATACTGCGTGAAGAGTTTGACAGAGCACTGAAAGACCTGAGTCGAAACAAGGCCCCGGGAGTAGACAACATTCCATTGGAACTACTGACGGCCTTGGGAGAGCCAGTCCTGACAAAACTCCACCATCTGGTGAGCAAGATGTATGACACAGGTGAAATACCCTCAGACTTCAAGAAGAATATAATAATCCCAATCCCAAAGAAAGCAGGTGTTGACAGATGTGAAAATTACCGAACAATCAGTTTAATAAGCCACAGCTGCAAAATACTAACACGAATTCTTTACAGACGAGTGGAAAAACTAGTAGAAGCCGACCTCGGGGAAGATCAGTTTGGATTCCGTAGAAATACTGGAACACGTGAGGCAATACTGACCTTACGACTTATCTTAGAAGAAAGATTAAGGAGAGGCAAACCTACGTTTCTAGCATTTGTAGACTTAGAGAAAGCTTTTGACAATGTTGACTGGAATACTCTCTTTCAAATTCTAAAGGTGGCAGGGGTAAAACACAGGGAGCGAAAGGCTATTTACAATTTGTACAGAAACCAGATGGCAGTTATAAGAGTCGAGGGACATGAAAGGGAAGCAGTGGTTGGGAAGGGAGTAAGACAGGGTTGTAGCCTCTCCCCGATGTTATTCAATCTGTATATTGAGCAAGCAGTAAAGGAAACAAAAGAAAAATTTGGAGTAGGTATTAAAATCCATGGAGAAGAAATAAAAACTTTGAGGTTCGCCGATGACATTGTAATTCTGTCAGAGACAGCAATGGACTTGGAAGAGCAGTTGAACGGAATGGATGGTGTCTTTAAGGGAGGATATAAGATGAACATCAACAAAAGCAAAACGAGGATAATGGAATGTAGTCGAATTAAGTCGGGTGATGCTGAGGGTATTAGATTAGGAAATGAGATACTTAAAGTAGTAAAGGAGTTTTGCTATTTGGGGAGCAAAATAACTGATGATGGTCGAAGTAGAGAGGATATATAATGTAGACTGGCAATGGCAAGGAAAGCGTTTCTGAAGAAGAGAAATTTGTTAACATCGAGTATAGATTTAAGTGTCAGGAAGTCATTTCTGAAAGTATTTGTATGGAGTGTAGCCATGTATGGATGTGAAACATGGACGATAAATAGTTTGGACAAGAAGAGAATAGAAGCTTTCGAAATGTGGTGCTACAGAAGAATGCTGAAGATTAGATGGGTAGATCACATAACTAATGAGGAAGTATTGAATAGGATTGGGGAGAAGAGAAGTTTGTGGCACAACTTGACCAGAAGAAGGGATCGGTTGGTAGGACATGTTCTGAGGCATCAAGGGATCACCAATTTAGTATTGGAGGGCAGCGTGGAGGGTAAAAATCGTAGGGGGAGACCAAGAGATGAATACACTAAGCAGATTCAGAAGGATGTCGGTTGCAGTAGGTACTGGGAGATGAAGAAGCTTGCACAGGAAAGAGTAGCATGGAGAGCTGCATCAAACCAGTCTCAGGACTGAAGACCACAACAACAACAATGACCTTGCGATCAAATGTTTTCGGTTCCCATTGGAGAGGCACGTCCTTTCGTCTACTAATCGCACGGTTTTGCGGTGCGGTCGCAAAACACAGACACTAAACTTATTACAGTGAACAGAGATTTCAATGAACGAACGGACAGATCATAACTTTGCGAAAATAAAGAAAGTAAAATTTTCACTGAAGGGAAGACGTGAACCAAGGACATCTCGTTCTGCAGCTGCTCACGCTAACCACAAGACCACGGCGCTCCTGAACTCCCAGTGTCCTTGATGTTGCCTATCTTGCGCATGAACTACTCAGTTTGTATACTTTGCTTATTTTTTCATAGTTCCACACAACTTCTTCCCGTTTTCTCGATTGATCTGTGTTGAGTTTTTCAAGGTCTATCCACTGTGCCAACTTATAACTAAATCTGTAGGGGGTGCGATGGGGAGGTTCCCTTGTTAGCAAGAAATAAGGATACACGAACACATAAACACACACACACACACACACACACATCCAGAACGAAAGGAGGAATCTAAATGAAGCTTCGCTGGCTGAGAAGTTATGTGATGTTATTTCGTTGATAACAGAATCCCTGGCCGTATGGCCGAGCAGCTCTAGGCGCTTCAGTCCAGAACCACGCGGCTGCTACGGTCGCAGGTTCGAATCCTGCCTCGGGCATCGACGTGTGTGATTCCTTAGGTTAGTTAGGTTTAAGTAGTTCTAAGTTCTAGGGGACTGATGACCTCAGATGTTAAGTCCTATAGTTCACAGAGCCATTTCTTTTTGGGACACTGATTAGCACACTCGACTCACATTCGGGAGGATGGAGTTTCAAACCTGCGTTCGGCCATCCAGATTTAGCTTTTCCGTGCCTTTCCCAAAATCGCTTCAGCTAAATGCTGGGATGGTTCCTTCGAGAGGGCACGGTCAGTTTCCTTCCCAAGCCTTCCCTAATCCCAGTTTGTGCTCCGTCTCTAGTGACAACATAGCCGACTAATCTACTGCTCCTGCTCTATTACTCACTGAGCCAAACAGAATAAGTCTAGGGTACTTGATGTATCCCCCCCATGAACCATGGACCTTGCCATTGGTGGGGAGGCTTGCGTGCCTCAGCGATACAGATGGCCGTGCCGTAGGTGCAACCACACCGGAGGTGTATCTGTTGAGAGGCCAGACAAACGTGTGGTTCCTGAAGAGGGGCAGCAGCCTTCTCTGTGGTTGCAAGGGCAACAGTCTGGATGATTGACTGATCTGGCCTTGTAACACTAACCAAAACGGCCTTGCTGTTGTGGTACTGCGAACAGCTGAAAGCAAGGGGAAACTACAGCCGTCATTTTTCCCGCTGTCCTTAGGTTAGTTAGGTCTACGTAGTTCTAAGTCTAGGGGACTGATGACCTCAGATGTTAAGTCCCATAGTGCTTAGAGCAATTTGAACCATTTGATTACAGAATCGTGTCACATTTAGAGAAAAGTGGACAGTATGAACCCATCTATCCGTATGATATGATATTCCCTCTGGCTTAGATGGATGCGCTGATGCGGTTGGGGAAACTGCCTTAAAGCCGTTGCATCTCCTCCTGAGGCAAGCTGGCCCACAACTCTGGCATCTGGCCTTTGATATGCCAGATACTGGCAGTGGGGCGGAGTTGACATCCAAGCAGGCGCCACACATGTTCTATTGGGGACAGCTGTGGGGATCTTGCTGGCCATTGAAGTACCTCATCATCATGCAGGCATTTCGTAGAGACATTTGCCATGGGTGGACAAGCATTGTGCTGTTGTGAAATGGCACCAGCATTATCTCTCATGAGAGGTCGCCTTTGAGGATGCAGAATGTTCGTGACATACCATTATGCTGTCAGAGTTCCCTCAGTCAACACAGGTCATCACCTGTAATCATTCCTCATGGTTCCCCATACCGTGACGCCCAGAGTAAAACCATTGTGCCTCTGCAAAAGATTGTAATATTGGGACCCAGGTCACCACCATACTTCCCAACGATGGTCATGAAGGGTAATGGACAGTGGTGATTCAAAAATGGTTCAAATGGCTCTGAGCACTATGGGACTTAACATCTGAGGTCATCAGTCCCCTAGAACTTAGAACTACGTAAACCTAACTAACCTAAGGACATCACACACGTCCGTGCCCGAGGCAGGATTCGAACCTGCGACTGTAGCAGTCGCGCGGTTCCGGACTGAAGTGCCGCTCGGCCACCGCGGCCGGCTAATGGTGATTCATTGCTGAACATAATGCGGCACCATTCATCAGCAGGTCATGCTTCCCAGTCGCTGCACCACTCCAAATGTAGCCACTTGTGTTGTGGTGTTAATGGCAGTCTACGAGTGGGAAGGTAATTTCCTAGTTTGGCTGATGTTAGTCTATGACATAAGGTGTGGAATAATACAGAATGTTGCAGGGGCTCCACTGCCAGTTCTAGTACAGCAGGTGCGAATCTGAAGGGGTAACAACAATGTGTTTGGTGCACAACATGGCGGCGGTCCATTTCGGCCATTAAATGTGGTCGATTGGAGCCTTGATGAAAAGTATGCTTGCCCTCCCATTCTCGTGCAGTCCTACATCAGGTAACTGTAACACCTCTCAAACCTGATACTGAACCATTTGACCATTCGGGCAAATGGAGACCAATGAGGCCCTTTCAAACTCTGTCCAATGACAGTCCTTGGGACTCATGAAACATGGCACCAGTGCCGTTTCGTTTCGAGTGCCCAAGGTCAGCCGGGTCCCCAGGGTCACATGGCGGCTGTCAATGTGACTCTGAGATAATGGTCCTGGGCAAGCACCCACGCCAGCAAAATGTTGGCACGTGTAAAATTTTTAGTATCAGCGCCATTTGCGCCATTAGTTATTCGTATCGTTTTTCGCGTTATGTTTGCATAGCATGATAATGGTATATAAGGCCTGGGTTTGGTAGTTGCTGTACCATGTCGTCTACAGATGTATCAGCGTCATCTTCTGCATCGTCGTCGTCTGCATCACCTGTGCCAGAACCCACACCCGTAAGGTCATTACAGAATAATGGTGTCTTCACTAGTTCAAAATGGTTCAAATGGCTCTGAGCACTATGGGACTCAACTGCTGTGGTCATAAGTCCCCTAGAACTTAGAACTACTTAAACCTAACTAACCTAAGGACAGCACACAACACCCAGCCATCACGAGGCAGAGAAAATCTCTGACCCCGCCGGGAATCGAACCCGGGAACCCGGGCGTGGGAAGCGAGAACGCTACCGCACGACCACGAGATGCGGGCTCTTCACTAGTAGATTTGTCACGACACGTAATTGTAGGGAACAACAAATATTGTGAGACAGCGTTATCAACAACTGACAGAGTTTGAAAGGGCCTCATTATTAGTCTCCATTTGCCCGAATGGTCAAATGGTTCAGTATCAGGTTTGAGGGGTGTTACAGTTGCCTGATGTAGGACTGCACGAGAATGGGAGGGCAAGCATACTTTTCATCAAGGCTCCAGTCGACCACATTTAATGGCCGAAGTGGACCGCCGCCATGTTGTGCACCAAACACATTGTTGTTACCCCTTCAGATTCGCACCTGCTGTACTAGAACTGGCAGTGGAGCCCCTGCAACATTCTGTATGCGGCATCTCCATGTGTTTCACAGCGATCAGCCAGAAACTAACTCTGTTTATGCCCTTTATGCACCCTACTTGGCCTAGTAACAATATCAAACACAAGCAAACTAATGCTCTCTGGTTTCTATTCTGTCTGTGGCAGAGAGCTGCAACTAAATCATTTGTGTTTCGTTCCTCTGATGGTGTATACAAGTAAAAAGGTACATTGGTATCTGACCGTGTCCCTCCTGTGTGTCGTCCGGCGGATTTTCTCTGATGTTCAGACAGATGTTGGGACGGTGAGTGATGCAGTGTGCAGCTGCGCTGAGCCGAAACACTGCGCATCACATCTTGCATGTGATTCCCAGTGTCGACAGAAAGCATTGGTTTGTTTCCCGTTACAAACGAAATTATTTTTAAAGGGGAATATTTTATGTGCCCATTCGATAGAGCGGTCCCAAATTAGCCTAGTGCGATATTCGCGTGACGTATTAACAGTGACAGTGAAACAAGAAGAATGACCAGTACTCAACCAGCGAGTCAGCAGCGCTGCCGCATCACAACAGCAGACAGATGGACCTGAGCGGTGCTGGCTCTCCTGAGCGCTGGTTATTCTTCGACTTCTACTGTCCCTGTTAATACGAGGCGTGTTTTTTTTTAAGTAAGTACCGTTTTGAAATTAAAAAAAGACGTGCTAAGATATCTCAATAATTTTATTTTTACATGAAAGCCTGTACCTTAATCTACTTTTCTGCATAATTTCCGTCAATGTTGATGCACTTGTCATAATGTTGTACCAGTTTTTGAATACCCTCCTCATAGAAGTCTGCCGCCGGACTTGTTAACAACTGCATCACCACTGTTTTGAATTCGACATCGTCTTGAAGACGCTGACCGCCCAGGTGTTTCTTCAAGTGCAGGAACAGATGGTAGTCATTGGGAGCAACATCGGAGCTGTACTGAGGATAATCTAGAGTTTCCCATCGAAAAGATGTGATGAGATCTTTGGTCTGATTCGCCACATGCGGACAGGCATTGTCTTGCAGCAAAACGATGCCCTTGCACAACTTCCATGGACTGTTGCTTTGGTTCTGGTGTGACGTAGGCCACCCATGTTTCATCGCCCGTAACAATATGGCTTACGAAATCGTCACCGTCGCTGTGGTACCGGTCGAGGAAAGTCAGTGCACTGTCTAAACGTTTGGTTTTGTGCACATCCGTCAACATTTTCGGTACCCAACGTGCGCACAATTTTCAGTAATCCAAGTGTTCAGTCACAATGCCATACAAAACACGACGAGAAACATTAGGAAAGTCATCCCGCAAGGAGGAAATCGTAAAGCGTCTGTTTTCTCTCACCTTATTGTCCACTTCCTGCACCAAACTTCCATTAACGACCGCAGGGCGCTCACTCCGTTGTTCATCATGCACATTTGTGAGGCCATCTTTAAATACTCTCACCCACTTTCTCACCATTCCATCACTCATAATTTTTTCTCCGTAAACTGCACAGATCTCACGATGAATATCGATTGCTTTTAGGTCTTTAGCACTAAGAAATTTTATAACAGCCCGTACTTCACAGTCGGCGGGACTCACGATTATCGGACGCATCTTAAACACTCAGCACACAACGTAAACAAGGAAGAATCAGACAGTAATGGCGTCAGTGCGTAGATTTAGGTACGGGCTTTCGTGTAAAAATAAAATTATTGAGATATCTTAGCACGTCTTTTTTTAATTTCAAAACGGTACTTACTTTATAAACACGCCTCGTACATAACGATAACGCGAATATCGCACTAGACTGCTCTGTCGAATGGGCACGTAAAATATTCACCTTTAAAAATCAATTTGTTCGTAACAAGAAATAAATAGATGCTTTCCACCGACAATAGGCGTCACGCCGTCACACTAAGGGCGTCAGTACGAGTACTTGTTTGGGCTGACTCCAGCTACATACTACAAAACCTAAACTGTAAAGTATCTGCCAAAACACCAGAGAAAATGAGCCTGACGACTCTTAGGAGGGACACCCTGTGTATGGCTCAACCACACTATGGTCACTAATATTGCAACACCAGGACCGACAGTAAATAAGGAAGTTTCCAGAATGAGATTTTCACTCTGCTGCGGAGTGTGCGCTGATATGAAACTTCCTGGCAGATTAGAACTGTGTGCCGGACCGAGACTCGAACTCGGGACCTTTGCCTTTCGCGGGCAAGTGCTCTACCAACTGAGCTACCCAAGCACGACTCACGCCCCGTCCTCACAGCTTTACTTCCGCCAGTACATCGCCTCCTACCTTCCATACTTTGCAGAAGCTATCCTGCGAACGCAGGAGAACTTCTGTAAAGGAGAACTTCTGTAAAGTTTGGAAGGTAGGAGGCGATGTACTTGCGGAAGTAAAGCTGTGAGGACGGGGCGTGAGTCGTGCTTGGGTAGCTCAGTTTGTAGAGCACTTGCCCGCGAAAGGCAAAGGTCCCGAGTTCGAGTCTCGGTCCGGCACACAGTTTTAATCTGCCAGGAAGTTTCAGTAAATAAGGAAAACTTAACTTTTGTGCATATAGAACAGAGCAGGAAGGACCTGTTCTTAAATTGGCAGTTAATTCTGGGGTGCACAGGGTGCGAGTTTCAGCCACCTCCGGCAGCAACAACGATTGTTATACAGTTGGGAATCGGGTCGAGCCGAGCGTGGGTGAAAGACACGGGTAACTCAGTCTGTGACGTTTCAGTTGTGTGCCAGTGTTCAGCAGTCGTTGTAGCTGGTGAGTGGTGGAATGCCAGTCTCTCGGCAAACCACCAACACTTGTTTTCAGTGTGTAAGAGGCCGGGAAAACATGCTCGCCAGGGCAGCAGTTGAACACCTTCTGATTAGAAGTAAGTCAAGGGGAAAATGCGATCTCGTTCATACAAAACGTCAGGTAACTCTCGAATACTGGGCATAGCCAGCGTCCTTGACATCTCAGAAACGTAACGGTTGCTTTCCACATTAGAAGCTATGACAGTAATAGGTAGTGGTGCTGCGCACCCCTTTACTATTATAACCTGACGGAACTACAGTGGTGTGGCCACAACTGTGGGTTCTTTGATTGCTCTGGGAGATGTCTCATTGGGACTACAACATCTAGTTCACTTTCTTATGTAAATGATAAAAACATTTACTTAACTTGATATAATCCTTTGCCACAAAAGTGCTTCATAATTTACATGTCACTGACTATTGAACCATCACTTGATGCACTAATTAACAAACTGTTCTCTTTGTAATGGGTACTTTGGAGTTCTAGGCGCTACAGTCTGGAGCCCAGCGACCGCTACGGTCGCAGGTTCGAATCCTGCCTCGGGCATGGATGTGTGTGATGTCCTTAGGTTAGTTAGGTTTAATTAGTTCTAAGTTCTAGGCGACTGATGACCTCAGAAGTTACGTCGCATAGTGCCAGAGCCATTTTGAACTTTGGAGTTCTATTTAATGTTGTTTTGGTGTGTAAGTGTTATTGTAAAACATATGAAAATGTAGCAGCAAGAATAACAGTATTATTTGAAAGAGAGAAATAACCTCTGATAATTCTTATTTATGTACTGCTGAGCCCGACTACGAGTTTCAATAATTCCATACTTGACATTAAAATGATATATTAGTTATCTGACGCATACCAAATAACTAATATATCACACCACCACCTCTACCCATAACAACACTGGTGTCGTAAATATTTCTATTTATAGTTACTGATCAATTAGTTTTGGAATAATTAATCTTATGCACCAGCCATAAAAATTTTTCATAATGTAAAGTCTAAGATTGTTCTACTGTATGTTATCTTAACTTTTACAATAGAAAAATAATAAATTCCTGTGGCTTCTTGTCCTCGAAGTTACAACATTGTAATATCGATCGAAAGAATTAGTGTCTGATTATTTCCGCAGTTTAAAATTGCCGCTCCATACGCTCACGTAATGGCGACAAACAAAGCACAGTCTGGACTGTTGCGGGCACAAAACTTAAAACATTCATAGTTGGTTATTTAGTTATAAATAAAAGTCGGTACAGTAGAATTCCATTTAGTAAATTTTACGGTATATTTTTCCTTTGACCACTTATGACCTTTTACAATATTTAAAAGAACAGACCTCAGTTTATCTTCGATCTCATCCGCTTCATACAACGTAGAGAAGAAGAACATAAGAAGGAAGAATTACACAGACAATACAAAGCCAATACACTCTCTCAGTGGTATTACCTTTTGTTATGTGGTTATTCTTTGTAAGAAACTGGATATAAAATAATAAAACATATTGTTGTTGTTTCACAATATAATAATAAATCTTTTCTCAGTTAAAAGTAATTTCTGGAAAAACATTCGTTAATTCATAAGTCTCGAGCACTGTCCCATACACTGGCGACACAAAATATTCGCTTTGAATAACTCCTCCGTACTACTCGATGATGATAACAGCTTCACCCAGAGGTCACGAACTGGGACAGAGCGCTTCCAGGCTCGGCTCTACATTGACCTCAGTGTGAGAGCCCTGCTGTGCTGAGGGAGAGGCCGTGTCCTCTTCAGCCCCACCCATTCGTCATTGCGGATTGCAGCCAGATATCACTAACCTCTGATACCGATGTGTGTTGCCGAATGTGCTGTGGCACCACGATCTTTGGATGATATTAGATGTACCGTCACGCCAGCCTCTTCTCCTTTTCAAGAACGGACGTCGAACAGATGTGCATAACTATAGACCTATATCTCTACCGTCGATCAGTTGTAGAATTTTGGAACACGTGTTATGTTCGAGTATAATGATTTTTCTCGAAACTAGAAATCTACACTGTAGGATTCAGCATGGGTTTCGAAAAAGACGATCGTGTGAAACCCAGCTCGCGCTATTCGTCCACGAGACTCAGAGGGCCATAGACACGGGTTCCCAGGTAGATGCCGTGCTTCTTGATTTCCGCTAGGCGTTCGATACAGTTTCCCACAGTCGTTTAATGAACAAAGAGCATATGGACTATCATACCAATTGTGTAATTGGATTGAAGAGTTCCTAGATAACAGAACGCAGCATGTCATTCTCAATGGAAAGAAGTCTTCCGAAGTAAGAGTGATTTCAGGTGTGCCGCAGGGGAGTGTCGTAGGACCGGTGCTATTCACAATATACATAAATGACCTTGTGGATAACATCGGAAGTTCACTGAGGCTTTTTGCGGATGATACTGTAGTATACCGAGAGGTTGTAACAATGGAAAATTGTACTGAGATGCAGGAGGATCTGCAGCGAATTGACGCATGGTGCAGGGCATGGCAATTGAATCTCAATGTAGACAAGTGTAATGTGCTGCGAATACATAGAAAGAAAGATCCCACATCATTTAGCTACAATATAGCAGGTCAGCAACTGGAAGCAGTTAATTCCATAAAGTATCTGGGAGTACGCATTAGGAGTGATTTAAAATGGAATGATCATATAAAGTTGATCGTCGGTAAAGCAGATGCCAGACTGAGATTCATTGGAAGAATCCTAAGGAAATGCAATCCGAAAACAAAGGAAGTGGGTTACAGTACGCTTGTTCGCCCACTGCTTGAATACTGCTCAACAGTGTGGGATCCGTACCAGATAGGGTTGATAGAAGAGATAGAGAAGATCCAACGAAGAGCAGCGCGCTTCGTTACAGGATCATTTAGTAATCGCGAAAGCGTTACGGAGATGATCGATAAACTCCAGTGGAAGACTCTGCAGGAGAGACGCTCAGTAGCTCGGTACGGGCTTTTGTTGAAGTTTCGAGAACATACCTTCGTTGAGGAGTCAAGCAGTATATTGCTCCCTCCTACGTATATCACGCGAAGAGACCATGAGGATAAAATCGGAGAGATTAGAACCCACACGGAGGCATACCGACAGTCCTTCTTTCCACGAACAATACGAGACTGGAATAGAAGGGAGAACCGATAGAGGTACTCAAGGTACCCTCCGCCACACACCGTCAGGTGGCTTGCGCAGTATGGATGTAGACGTAGATGTAGATGAGAATGACGGTTGCAACTTTGCGAAGTTCGTTCTGTTCAGAGTCTCCATACACAGTAATGTACGTCGTGTTGCTCCAGCCGCAGCCAGGAATCCTCTGAAAACACGACTCCTGTGTCCAGTGCTGCTGCCGCATCAAGGGAAGCCGCGGTACTGGTCGTCATGCCGCAGTCTGTGGTTCTCCAGAAGTCGTCCATGTCGATTATTGTGTCGCTGCAAGCAGGCGAATTCCGTGACTTAAGGCACGTTAGATAGCTCTACTATCCTGCTCGGCCAAGCAAACAATGTAAATAGATGTGCAAAACTTAAGGACGAAAGTAACTTTCACATGATGTCTCACTGCCAAATAACAGAGCTCAATGGAACTTGGCCATACATAGGAAGAGCTGCTACAGTATAGTACAGAAGGTAACTGAAAGAAATACAGAATGAAACGAATGATGACGTCAATCAAGATGGTGGATTATGGTTCGAAGTTTGAATTTTCCCCCAGAAAAATGACGCAAAGTTCAAATTCCAGCAGGATAATGCACCACACCCCGGTTATCTCTACTAAACAAAGAAAATGGCGGGAGGAAAGGACTTGTCTTTATTATTTAACCGATTTCAAGCGCCACTGGCCAGCGGATAATTAAATCTGTAAGACAAACTCAAACAATATGTTCGATTCGGTATCCATCTTACTGTCCTTCAACGCTGGAAGGACAATAACTCCGCCCTCGCTCACTTTTCCTCAGTGACACTTTTCGTCTTTGAATGCTATAATGCGATCTGGAGGACATTTACAAAAAATGTTCGGTTTCCTCTGTGTTGAATATGTTGCGTAGGCCGTTGCCACTCAAAAGTTGTGTTAGTTCGTCAAACCATTCAATACAAAGGAAATTTTCCACGCTGACACGCCCCACGCAGGGTTTTTAAGGTGGTGGAGTGACAATTTTTAAAATTTGAGAGCCTCCCCTCACTTGCCGCAATTCTTTCAGCCCAGAGAGACTGCGCAAAAGACTTGGATTTTTCCTGCGCCATGAAGCCACTCCCGGGAACATTTTGTTCTCTACACTGATTTATTCACTTCAGAAAGCACTTCTCAAGACGGGGAAATCCGCCGTGGCCTGACCTTTTCCTTTTTGTACCTGTCTTCCGATTGAACGATTTTTATTTTTTTAAATCATCGACAATGTAGATTGTAAAATAGCGAAAGGTTTTCCAGCATCTTTTTCCGAAATTCCACAATGCACAGCTTCAATACTACTACTACTACTACTACTACGACTACCACTACCACCACCTACCGAGCGAGGTGGCGCAGTGGTTAGACACTGGACTCGCATTCGGGAGAACGACGGTTCAATCCCGCGTCCGACCATCCCGATTTACGTTTTCCGTGATTTCCCTAAATCGCTCCAGGCAAATACCGGGATGGTTTCTTTGAAAGGGCACGGCCGACTTCCTTCCCCATTCTTCCCTAATCCGATGAGACCGATGACCTCGCTGTCTGGTCTCCTTCCCCAAACAAACCAAAACCAAAATACTACTACTACTACTACTACTACGTGATCAGGCCCAGTGGACCGCACGCATCTACAAGTTTCCTCCTCCAGTGTATTCTGTCCATTGCTGCTATCCGCCATTGGTCCACATCTATTGACACTTGGTTTAAATCTTCATGGAGTCCATCTCTGCAACGCTTCTTGGGTCTCCCTGTCGGTCTATTTCCTGTAGGTGTGAAGTCCAGGAGCTTCCGAGGCCATCTGTGATCCTCCATCCGGGCCACATGGCCGGCCCACTGCATTCGTTTGGCTTTGACAGTTCCTGCTATGTTGGGCTTCTGGTATAGTTCCTCAAGCTCTCTGTTGTATCTGATCCTCCATTCCCCTGTATCTGCATCCAGAACCGGACCGAAGATCTTCCGAAGCACTTTTCTCTCAAAAACAAGGAGCTTATGGAAGTCCTGTTTCCGGATACTCCATGCACAGCTTCAGTAACAACTTTTTTTTTTTGCTAACTGAAAGACTCTTGTTCCCTCAAGCACTCATGACGCTTCACAGATTCTAGAAACACGGATTGACTGTAAAACAGTATGAAAGCAGACTGTAGACAGAATGGGATATAGGTCGTAGAAACAAATGACTGATGGTCTTAGGTCGTACTGAGAATCACAGCAGTAGCGGGTCCTCAGCAGGAATCACAGAAGCGGGAGCCGTGACTTATCACTACAACTTCGTTACTGAGGGAGCCAAAAAACTCGATTTTTTATTTATGAAGTATTTTTCAAGGGACCGGACAAAAGTTTCAAATTATTGATAACTGAAATCACTTCAACGTACAAGAGCTTTTTTTTAAATCGAAAACAGCTATGTTCAGATGGAAACCACGCCAACCACAGCTTGCGACATCTATAGGACACTAACGATCGGGCGATTTAGCAATTCTATTGAGAGGAGGCATTCACATATCATTTGGCATGTGGTATGGCGAGCGTTGCACCATGTTTCCTTAGACACAGAGACACGCGAAATGTCTTACTTAATGGTTAGTGGTTAAAATGTGACCCAGTCCAGACTCCACGCTATTCATTTGACGGATTCACCATTATGACATCAGTGCCAAACTCTGGTCGTTGATGAACACCACCTCAAATGTGGACCCTCAGCAGAAGTGTGGAGTCTGGGCACACAAATGACCGCTTTCTTTCTTGGAGTGGGACAACACGACGCTGGACCAGAGATTGTGTTCTTCCGAGTTGGGATGTACAATCCACATACTGAAACGAGTGCAGTAAAGTTGCTTCGAGGCCGAGACAGTGCCCCAATTGTTCAGTGATGGCCCGAGGAAAGTACTGGACTTTTGAACCTTCTTACAGAAAGGACGTTTGAAGATCGTGTGTAGTCTGAAATACCGACAGTTTTCTCTAGGTTCTTACGGAGTATGTTTGAAGACATATCTCCACCCACACTCACCCCCGCACCCACACCTACCCCCACCCCAAGATCTCCCAGATAGCTTGAATGTACAAGGTACGAATGGGTGATAAGAATCGATTAATGCCATATACATACGAGAAGACATACCCAGATGAAAAAGCAGCAGTGGGATTTCAAATCAAATTCTTCATTAAAGTTGTCTGTTTGTTTCATTATGTTATGCAAGGATAGTTTCAAGTTTATATATCCTTCAAGTAATACAAAAATATTATATTATTTGTGGTATGACAATCAAATGGTTGTCACTGACATTAAAATTTACTTCGCTGTTATATGTGTAACAGGATTTGATTTAATTTTTTAGTGTGACGTGTGAAAGATCTTTATTAAAGTCTGAAACATTAAAAAGGAAAAAGTAACTAACTGTTCTGTGGAGCTCGACTCAAAGGTGTGCTGATTTGAATCCAGGTGCTGTATGAAATTTTTACTACTGGCATTTGGACAGCAAGGGAAGGAGTGATGGTGTCATAAAGTTCCAGTCTTTGCTCCAATGTCCTGGATTAAACTGCAAACTTCCCCGCAGCGTATCCTGAAGTGAGGGCAAGTGACACTTGACGGTGATCCGTCCCTCGGATTGGGATCTGCAGCTCGCCATTCATGTACCGGAACATGGTTTCAACCTCTCCTTTCTCTCGTCGTCAAACAACTCAAACTTAACCTTTCATAATACACGCATCCATCGTAGTGAGCTACGCTCTACAAATACACATAGGACACGACTCTCACGTATTCACAGTCAAAGGAGCCTGTGTGCGTTGAAGACGAACACCCTACGTGTCACGCACCTGATCTAGTAGACTTTGGGGCCTGAAATATCCTCTCACAAAGAGGAGTATCTTTATGCTGATGGTCTTTGCTGTACTCGTATCTTCGTCAATTTCGGAGACGCCATTTTGACTTGTATATTATGACGATCTACTGTTTCAAAGGCACCAGTGCCTACTAGCATGCTATTTCAAGGGAACGGCGTATTGAACATTTATCACAAACACGTCAACCTTATAATTAAATGTCAGTTAATGATACATCGACAATATAAGCCTTCAAGAGAGACTATGATAGTCAGCCGGCACAAAAGACGAATGACACACGTCTTCGCTCAGTGTAGTAGATAAAGACGTGGATTACAGAGACGTAGAAAGTGGCTGCTAATATTTGTTGGTTTTTTTTATTGTCTTAGTGTTTTTAACACATTTGGGACCTTCTTATGGATGTAACACAAGTAAATTCTGCAGTACTCGATTTTATTTACGTTTCCCTCTGAGCAGGAAACAAAGGATGAAATAAGTATTTGGCTGTTTATTTCCGATTATGTGATGACTTCCTAGTGTGTGGTGAGGCAGGAATCTAGGAGGAGAGCTTAAATTGCTGCGAGTGAAATGAGCAGCAACAAAACTCATATTTATCCTTGTCATGGCGCCCCCAATTCTGTCGAAAATACGAGTACAGCCTTGACGATCAGCGGAAATACACTCCACTTTTTGAGAGGAATGCATCAGGCCCGATGGGATACCTCAATCGGCAAATCCGTACGACATTTGTTTTAGAGCGACGACTTCTGGAGCACCGCAAATTGTTAGGACTATCACGCTATATAGTTACATATTCAAGCATGCCAATTTGACTTACCACGAAGTTTGTTGTCAGACGTCTGCACACTAAGGCTCCGGAAACGTACAGATGGGTGAAATTTCTTTTTAATTTTTTTCCTGGATAGAAACTCTTTTCCTATCTAGTATCTTTCCTCACTCTTCCTTGGACGCACGAAAATGCTGGATATGTGCTTGGCAGTATTTACAGTCAGCCTGTTAATGGGAGCCTTTAGCTGGCTGGACCATTCTCTTCAACTGGTCAGGTTGAAAGCCTATCCACATGGAAACAGATAATTAGTGCCACTCCCTTGGAGGATGTCATTTCGCTTAAGAGTCACGGAGCCATGCAACTGATCTATTGATACGTAGTCAGCGAGGTTTCAAAAACCATCGTTCTTGTGCAACACAGCTAGCTCTTTATTCGCACGAAGTAATGGCCGCTATCGACAGGGGATCTCAAGTTGATTCCGTATTTCTAGATTTCCGGAAAACTTTTGATACGGTTCCTCACAAGCGACTTCTAATCAAGCTGCGGGCATATGGGGTATCGTCTCAGTTGTGCGACTGGATTCGTGATTTCCTGTCAGGAAGGTCGCAGTTCGTAGTAATAGACGGTAAATCATCGAGTAAAACTGAAGTGATATCAGGTGTTCACCAGGGAAGCGTACTGGGACCTCTGCTGTTCCTGATCTATATAAATGACCTGGGTGACAATCTGAGCAGTTCTTTTAGGTTGTTCGCAGATGATGCTGTAATTTACCGTCTAGTAAGGTCATCCGAAGACCAGTATCAGTTGCAAAGCGATTTAGAAAAGATTGCTGTATGGTGTGGCAGGTGGCAGTTGACGCTAAATAACGAAAAGTGTGAGGTGATCCACATGAGTTCCAAAAGAAATCTGTTGGAATTCGATTACTCGATAAATAGTACAATTCTCAAAGCTGTCAATTCAACTAAGTACCTAGGTGTTAAAATTACTAACAACTTCAGTTGGAAAGACCACATAGATAATATTGTGGGGAAGGCGAGCCAAAGGTTGCGTTTCATTGGCAGGACACTTAGAAGATGCAACAAGTCCACTAAAGAGACAGCTTACACTACACTCGTTCGTCCTCTGTTAGAATATTGCTGCGCGGTGTGGGATCCTTACCGGGTGGGATTGACGGAGGACATCGAAAGGGTGCAAAAAAGGGCAGTTCGTTTTGTATTGTCACGTAATAGGGGAGAGAGTGTGGCAGATATGATAGCCGAGTTGGGATGGAATTCATTAAAGCAAATACGTTTTTCGTCGCGGCGAGATCTATTTACGAAATTTCAGTCACCAACTTCCTCTTCCGAATGCGAAAATATTTTGTTGAGCCCAACCTACATAGGTAGGAATGATTATCAAAATAAAATAAGAGAAATCAGAGCTGTTCGGGAGTGGAATGGTAGAGAGATAGTATGATTGTGGTTCGATGAACCCTCTGCCAAGCACTTAAATGTGAATTGCAGAGTAATCATGTAGATATAGATGTAGATGTGGGAGGAGTGGTTAGCACTGAGGGACAATAAGTTGCAGTCACTGAAAACAACCATCCAGCCGTGGTGTTCCTCGGACCAGTCACTCAGGCAGGATGAAGTGAACCTCGCGCACCACCGAACTGGTCACTGCCCCTCACACGTGACCACATGCTCTGGCAATAGCCACCCCCCCCCCTCCCCCAAGCTACAATGTCTGTGGTGTGCTAAGCAGTGATGCAACATTTCAACTGAGAACACTTTCCATTATGACTAGTCGTTTCCCCACGTCTTCACCCACATACGCAAGTGAGACATACATTGAAAACACCTCCTCCTCCACCTCTCTATATGCACATCTTCCTCCCTCTGCTGTCCATCTCCTCGTCGCCACTCTCTCTGTCTCTTCATCTCCTGCTCCCTCTCTCTTTGTCCATTTCCTCCACACCCTCTCTCTGACCATGTCTTCCGCTCCACTTCCTCTAACTATATCCTTCTACCCCTCATTCTGTCCATCCCCTCCTCTATCCATCTCAACCTGTGCCTAGCTATGCTTATCACCATGTGTAGACACTCGTTTTTCCAATGTGATATATTGCACTCTGATCCAAGAAAAACACTTCCCACCTTGAAGGAAGAGTCGCAAAGACATCGAGCTTGGTCCACAAGCATGACGCTGTTTTGCATGTCATTATCACTCAGTGATTTAGAAACGAAGATTTAAAGCCTTTAACTTCAACCATTCTTCATGTGATTTTGTAATGTTGATTATGGCACTGCCAAGTTCCTGTGACCAGTTGCTAATGGAATTTTTTGGCGAAACTTCGACAGACGCCTCCACACACGTTTCCAGTCACGTTAGTAGTGGTCCTAAGTGGGAATTACGTTTTATGCAACCAGGTGCAAAGAGCTATTCCTTCCACCGTGAAAGTGCTCGTTTTGGTGGGGGAAGTTCCTGAAACCTTAGAGCGAAATCATGCTGAATATCTTTCATTGTTTTTCATGTATGAGCCCAAGTGCTTATAATGATCCGTTCCTATACGGTGTAAGTGGATTCACGAGCCATGAACTTCATGTATAAGAAATAACAATTCGGTACCATCTACACTCCTGGAAATGGAAAAAAGAACACATTGACACCGGTGTGTCAGACCCACCATACTTGCTCCGGACACTGCGAGAGGGCTGTACAAGCAATGATCACACGCACGGCACAGCGGACACACCAGGAACCGCGGTGTTGGCCGTCGAATGGCGCTAGCTGCGCAGCATTTGTGCACCGCCGCCGTCAGTGTCAGCCAGTTTGCCGTGGCATACGGAGCTCCATCGCAGTCTTTAACACTGGTAGCATGCCGCGACAGCGTGGACGTGAACCGTATGTGCAGTTGACGGACTTTGAGCGAGGGCGTATAGTGGTCATGCGGGAAGCCGGGTGGACGTACCGCCGAATTGCTCAACACGTGGGGCGTGAGGTCTCCACAGTACATCGATGTTGTCGCCAGTGGTCGGCGGAAGGTGCACGTGCCCGTCGACCTGGGAGCGGACCGCAGCGACGCACGAATGCACGCCAAGACCGTAGGATCCTACGCAGTGCCGTAGGGGACCGCACCGCCACTTCCCAGCAAATTAGGGACACTGTTGCTCCTGGGGTATCGGCGAGGACCATTCGCAACCGTCTCCATGAAGCTGGGCTACGGTCCCGCACACCGTTAGGCCGTCTTCCGCTCACGCCCCAACATCGTGCAGCCCGCCTCCAGTGGTGTCGCGACAAGCGTGAATGGAGGGACGAATGGAGACGTGTCGTCTTCAGCGATGAGAGTCGCTTCTGCCTCGGTGCCAATGATGGTCGTATGCGTGTTTGGCGCCGTGCAGGTGAGCGCCACAATCAGGACTGCATACGACCGAGGCACACAGGGCCAACACCCGGCATCATGGTGTGGGGAGCGATCTCCTACACTGGCCGTACACCACTGGTGATCGTCGAGGGGACACTGAATAGTGCACGGTACATCCAAACCGTCATCGAACCCATCGTTCTACCATTCCTAGACCGGCAAGGAAACTTGCTGTTCCAACAGGACAATGCACGTCCGCATGTATCCCGTGCCACCCAACGTGCTCTAGAAGGTGTAAGTCAACTACCCTGGCCAGCAAGATCTCCGGATCTGTCCCCCATTGAGCATGTTTGGGACTGGATGAAGCGTCGTCTCACGCGGTCTGCACGTCCAGCACGAACGCTGGTCCAACTGAGGCGCCAGGTGGAAATGGCATGGCAAGCCGTTCCACAGGACTACATCCAGCATCTCTACGATCGTCTCCATGGGAGAATAGCAGCCTGCATTGCTGAAAGGTGGATATACACTGTACTAGTGCCGACATTGTGCATGCTCTGTTGCCTGTGTCTATGTGCCTGTGGTTCTGTCAGTGTGATCATGTGATGTATCTGACCCCAGGAATGTGTCAATAAAGTTTCCCCTTCCTGGGACAATGAATTCACGGTGTTCTTATTTCAATTTCCAGGAGTGTACATAATGCACAGAGGGTAACAGGACTTTATGATCACTCTGCATATTTATAAATAGAAGGGGCGTTCAGTAAGTAATGCAACACTTTTACTTCTGAAAACAGGTTTGTTTTATTCAGGATTCTAATACGCCATATTATTCCCCTTTCTTTTGGCTACAAAACCCTACTTTTCATCAAAATCCTCGTTCGACGGGACAGCCTTACGCCGTCTCACAGGGGCGGCCTGTTTGCCTGCACGGTACCACTCTACTGGTCGACGTCAGAGCCAATGTCTTGCTGCATCAATAACCTCCCCGTCTTGCACGTACTGCTTGCCGTGGAGTGCGTCCTTCATTGGGCCAAACAGGTGCAGGTCGGAAGGTGCGACACACAGCCTCTAAGACTGATAGGGTGAACAGGCCTATGAAGTTTGTGAGCCCCTCTCAGGTGCGCAGACTTGCTTGAGGTCTTCCGTTGTCACGGAGAAGGAAAAGATCGATTGCATTTTCGTGGCAACGAACAAGCTGTAGTCCGTACTTTCAATTCTTGAGGGCAGCACATTACACTTCACAGTTGATGGGTGCACCGTGAGGAATGAAATCAAACAGTATAACACCTTTAGTTACGGCTGGAAAATACTAACTCGAATTCTTTACAGACGAATGGAAAAAACTGGTAGAAGCCGACCTCGGGGAAGATCAGTTTGGATTCCATAGAAATGTTGGAACACGTGAGGCAATACTGACTCTAGGACTTATCTTAGAAGAAAGATTAAGGAAAGGCAAACCTACCTTTCTAGCATTTGTAGACTTAGAGAAAGCTTTTGACAATGTTGACTGGAATACTCTCGTTCAAATTCTGAAGGTGGCAGGGGTGAAATACAGGGAGCGAAAGGCTATTTACAATTTGTACAGAAACCAGATGGCAGTTATAAGAGTGGAGGGGCATGAAAGGGAAGCAGTGGTTGGGAAGGGAGTGAGAGAGGGTTGTAGCCTCTCCCCGATGTTATTCAATCTGTATATTGAGCAAGCAGTAAAGGAAACAAAAGAAAAATTCGGAGTAGGAATTAAAATCCATGGAGAAGAAATAAAAACTTTAAAGTTTGCTGATGACACTGTAATTCTGTCAGAGACAGCAAAGGACCTGGAAGAGCAGTTGAACGGAATGGACAGAGTCTTGAAAGGAGGATATAAGATGAACATCAACAAAAGCAAAACGAGGATAATGGCAGTAGTCGAATTAAATCGGGTAAAAGAGTAAATGAGTTTTGCTATTTGGGGAGCAAAATAACTGATTATGGTCGAAGTAGTGAGGATATAAAATGCAGACTGGCAATGGTGAGGAAAGCGTTTCTGAAGAAGAGAAATTTGTTAACATCGAGTATTGATTTAAGTGTCAGGAAGTCGTTTCTGAAAGTATTTGAATGGAGTGTAGCCATGTATGGAAATGAAACATGGACGATAAATAGTTTAGACAAGAAGAGAATAGAAGCTTTCGAAATGTGGTGCTACAGAATAATATTGAAGATTAGATGGGTAGATCACGTAACTAATGAGGAGATACTGAATGGAATTGGGGAGACGAGGAATTTGTGGCCCAACTTGACCAGAAGGAGGAATCGGTTGGTAGGACACATTCTGTGGCATCAAGGGATCACCAATTTAGTACTGGAGGGCAGCGTGGAGGGTAAAAATCGTAGGAGACCAAGAGATGAATACACTAAGCAGATTCAGAAGAATGTAGGTTGCAGTAGGTACTGGGAGATGAACAAGCTTGCACAGGATAGAGTAGCATGGAGAGCTGCATCAAACCAGTCTCTGGACTGAAGACCACGACAAAAATAAAAGCCCCTTTAGAGCGCCAGAAGATGGTTGCCGTGACTTCACTGGCTGAGGGGGCGGCTCTGAACATTTTCTTCGGACTGGAGGTGGTGTGGCGCCACTCTGGGATCGCCATTTTATCTCCGGTCCGAAGTGATGAACCCATGTTTTATCGCCTGTGATGATGTTCGACAAAAACTGTCACAGTGAGACTCGTAACGCGCAAGCAATTTCGCACAGATGGTACTTCGTTGCTCTTTATGGTCTTCTGGCGTTGACAACCCAGCACACACCTCTGTGTACTCCAACTGGTCGACGAGTATGTCAGCACTACCAGCTGTTTGACTGTGGCCTGTCGACTCACCTCGAATGAGAGTGTCCGCACGTTCCAAAATTCAAAAATGGTTGAAATGGCTCTGAGCACTATGGGACTTAACATCTGAGGTCATCAGGCCCCTAGAACTTAGAACTACTTAAACCCAACTAACCTAAGGACATCACGGAGATTCGAAGCTGCGACCGTAGCAGCAGTGGGGTTCTGGACTGAAGCGCCTAGAACCGCTCGCCCACAGGTTCTAAAAGTGTAGGAGTCACAGCTGTGTGCAGCCGGCCAGTATGCCAGAGATCGGACAAGATTCAGCGACCTCCTCGTTGTTGTTGTTGTGGTCTTCAGTCCTGAGACTGGTTTGATGCAGCTCTCCATGCTACTCTATCCTGTGCAAGCTTCTTCATCTCCCAGTATCTACTGCAACCTACATCCTTCTGAATCTGCTTAGTGTATTCATCTCTTGGTCTCCCTCTACGATTTTTACCCTCCACACTACCCTCCAATGCTTAATTTGTGATCCCTTGATGCCTCAAAACATGTCCTACCAACCGATCCCTTCTTCTAGTCAAGTTGTGCCACAAACTTCTCTTCTCCCCAATCCTATTCAATACCTCCTCATTAGTTACGTGATCTACCCACTTTATCTTCAGCATTATTCTGTAGCACCACATTTCGAAAGCTTCTATTCTCTTCTTGTCCAAATTAGTTATCGTCCATGTTTCACTTCCATACATGGCTACACTCCATACAAATACTTTCAGAAATGACTTCCTGACACTTAAATCTATACTCGATGTTAACAAATTCCTCTTCTTGAGAAACGCTTTCCTTGCCATTGCCAGTCTACATTTTATATCCTCTCTACTTCGACCATCATCGGTTATTTTACTCCCTAAATAGCAAAACTCCTTTACTACTTTAAGTGTCTCATTTCCTAATCTAATTCCCTCAGCATCACCTGACTTAATTTGACTACATTCCATTATCCTCGTTTTGCTTTTGTTGATGTTCATCTTATATCCTCCTTTCAAGACACTGTCCATTCCGTTCAACTGCTCTTCCAAGTCCTTTGCTGTCTCTGACAGAATTACAATGTCATCGGCGAACCTCAAAGTTTTTACTTCTTCTCCATGAATTTTAATACCTACTCCACATTTTTCTTTTGTTTCCTTTACTGCTTGCTCAATATACAGATTGAATAACATCGGGGAGAGGCTACAACCCTGTCTTACTCCTTTCCCAACCACTGCTTCCCTTTCATGCCCCTCGACTCTTATAACTGCCATCTGGTTTCTGTACAAACTGTAAATAGCCTTTCGCTCCCTGTATTTTACCCCTGCCACCTTCAGAATTTGAAAGAGAGTATTCCAGTTAACATTGTCAAAAGCTTTCTCTAAGTCTACAAATGCTAGAAACGTAGGTTTGCCTTTTCTTAATCTTTCTTCTAAGATAAGTCGTAAGGTCAGTATTGCCTCACGTGTTCCAACATTTCTACGGAATCCAAACTGATCTTCCCCGAGGTCGGCTTCTACCAGTTTTTCCATTCGTCTGTAAAGAATTCGCGTTAGTATTTTGCAGCTGTGACTTATTAAACTGATAGTTCGGTAATTTTCACATCTGTCAACACCTGCTTTCTTTGGGACTGGAATTATTATATTCTTCTTGAAGTCTGAGGGTATTTCTCCTGTCTTATACATTTTGCTCATCAGATGGTAGAGTTTTGTCATGACTGGCTCTCCCGAGGCCATCAGTAGTTCAAATGGAATGTTGTCTACTCCCGGGGCCTTGTTTTGACTCAGGTCTTTCAGTGCTCTGTCAAACTCTTCACGCAGTATCTTATCTCCCATTTCGTCTTCATCTACATCCTCTTCCATTTCCATAATATTGTCCTCAAGTACATCGCCCTTGTATAAACCGTCTATATACTCCTTCCACCTTTCTGCCTTCCCTTCTTTGCTTAGAACTGGGTTGCCATCTGAGCTCTTGATATTCATACAAGTGGTTCTCTTCTCTCCAAAGGTCTCTTTAATTTTCCTGTAGGCAGTATCTATCTTACCCCTAGTGAGACAAGCCTCTACATCCTTACATTTGTCCTCTAGCCATCCCTGCTTAGCCATTTTGCACTTCCTGTCGATATCATTTTTGAGACGTTTGTATTCCTTTTTGCCTGCTTCATTTACTGCATTTTTATATTTTCTCCTTTCATCAATTAAATTCAATATTTCTTCTGTTACCCAAGGATTTCTATTAGCCCTCGTCTTTTTACCTACTTGATCCTCTGCTGCCTTCACTACTTCATCCCTCAGAGCTACCCATTCTTCTTCTACTGTATTTCTTTCACCCATTCCTGTCAATTGTTCCCTTATGCTCTTCCTGAAACTCTCTACAACCTCTGGTTCTTTCAGTTTATCCAGGTCCCATCTCCTTAAATTCCCACCTTTTTGCAGTTTCTTCAGTTTCAATCTGCAGTTCATAACCAATAGATTGTGGTCAGAATCCACATCTGCCCCAGGAAATGTCTTACAATTTAAAACCTGGTTCCTAAATCTCTGTCTTACCATTATATAATCTATCTGATACCTTTTAGTATCTGCAGGATTCTTCCAGGTATACAACCTTCTTTTATGATTCTTGAACCAAGTGTTGGCTATGATTAAGTTATGCTCTGTGCAAAATTCTACAAGGCGGCTTCCTCTTTCATTCCTTCCCCCCAATCCATATTCACCTACTATGTTTCCTTCTCTCCCTTTTCCTACACTCGAATTCCAGTCACCCATGACTATTAAATTTTCGTCTCCCTTCACTACCTGAATAATTTCTTTTATCTCGTCATACATTTCATCTATTTCTTCATCATCTGCAGAGGTAGTTGGCATATAAACTTGTACTACTGTAGTAGGCATGGGCTTTGTGTCTATCTTGGCCACAATAATGCGTTCACTATGCTATTTGTAGTAGCTAACCCGCACTCCTATTTTTTTATTCATTATTAAACTTACTCCTGCATTACCCCTATTTGATTTTGTATTTATAACCCTGTAATCACCTATCCATTTCCCTTTTTAAATTTCCTAACCTACCTGCCCGATTAAGGGATCTGACATTCCACGCTCCGATCCGTAGAACGCCAGTTTTCTTTCTCCTGATAACGACGTTCTCCTGAGTAGTCCCCGCCCGGAGATCCGAATGGGGGACTATTTTACCTCCGGAATATTTTACCCAAGAGGACGCCATCATCATTTAATCATACAGTAAAGCTGCATGTCCTCGGGAAAAATTACGGCTGTAGTTTCCCCTTGCTTTCAGCCGTTCGCAGTATCAGCACAGCAAGGCCGTTTTGGTTAATGTTACAAGGCCAGATCAGTCAATCATCCAGACTGTTGCCCCTGCAACTACTGAAAAGGCTGCTGCCCCTCTTCAGGAACCACACATTTGTCTGGCCTCTCAACAGATACCCCTCCGTTGTGGTTGCACCTACGGTACGGCCATCTGTATCGCTGAGGCACGCAAGCCTCCCCACCAGCGGCAAGGTCCATGGTTCATGGGGGGGGGGGGGGGCATCCTCGTTAGGATGGGCCAAAGTCCTCGCCGAACTACTCGTCGTGCTTCGCTCACTGTCAGGTCTCTGTAGACATTCTGCAAGCACTTGCAATTATCCGCGGTGCTCTGGTTTTCCGCCAAAAGAAACTCAATGCCATCTCTCCGCCTGGAACGCAACGCCATTGCAGACGCCATTTTGAAGGCTACTTTGAGCGCCGCCACCTTTCGCAAGTTCATGAAAGTATAGGAGCCGAAGCGTCAATAATCCAAGACGTCCCACACGACATTCCGCACATTTTTCAACCAAAACTGCCCGAGAAAGAAAAGTGCTGCATTACCTACTAAACAGCCCTCGTAATACACTGCTGTCATTAAAATTGTTACACTAGGAAGAAATGCAGATGATAAACGGGTATTCATTGGACAAATATACTAGAACTGACATGTGATTACATTTTCAAGCAATTTAGGTGCATAGATGGTGAGAAATGAGTACCCACAACAACCACCTCTGGCCGTAATAACGGCCTTGATACACATGGGCATTGAGTCAAACAGAGCTCGGATGGCGCGTACAGGTACAGCTGCGAATGCATCTTCTACACGATACCACAGTTCATCAAGAGTAGTGACTGGCGTATTGTGACGAGCCAGTTGCTCGGCCACCGTTGACCATATGTTTTGAACTGGTGAGAGATCTGCAGAATGTGCTACCAGGGCAGCAGTCGAACATTTCCTGTATCCAGAAAGGCCCGTACAGGACCTGCAACATGCGGTCGTCCATTATCCTGCTAAAATGTAGGGTTTCGCAGGGATCGAATGAAGGGTAGAGCCACGGGTCGTAACACATCTGAAATGTAACGTCCACTGTTCAAAGTGCCGTCAATGCGAACAAGAGATGACCGAGACGTGTAACCAATGGCACCCCGTACCATCACGCCTGGTGATACGCCAGTATGGCGACGACGAATACGCGCTTCTAATGAGCGTTCACCGCGATGTCGCCAAACACGGATGCGACCATCATGATGCAGTAAACAGAACCTGGATTCATCCGAAAAAATGACGTTTTGCCATTCGCGCACCCAGGTTCGTCGTCGAGTACACCATCGCAGGCGCTCCTGTCTGTGATGCAGCGTCAAGGGTAACCGCAGCCGTGGTCTCCGAGCTGCTAGTCCATGCTGCTGCAAACGTCGTCGAACTGTTTGTGCAGATGGTTGTCGTCTTGCAAACGTACACATCTCTTGAATCAGGGATCGAGGCGTGGCTGCACGATCCGTTACAGCCGTGCGGATGAGATGCCTGTCATCTCGACTGCTAGTGATACGAGGCCGTCGGGATCCAGCACGGCGTTCCGTATTACCCTCCTGAACCCACCCGATTCCATATTCTGCTAACAGTCATTGGATCTCGACCAACGCGAGCAGCAATGTCGCGATACGATGAACCGCAATCGCGATAGGCTGCAATCCGACCTTTATCAAAGTCGGAAACGTGATTGTACGTATTTCCCCTCCTTACACGAGGCATCACAATAACGTTTCATCAGGCAACGCCGGTCAACCGCTGTTTGTGTATGAAAAATCGGTTGGAAACTTTCCTGGTGTCAGCACGTTGTAGGTGTCGCCACCGGCGCCAACCTTTTGTGAATGCTCTGAAAAGCTACTCATTTGCATATCACAGCGTCTTCTTCCTGTCGGTTAAATTTCGCGTCTGTAGCACGTCATCTTCGTGGTGTAACAATTTTAATGGCCAGTAGTGTATTTTTGGAGGGACTCGCTGCCGCGCGATCGCTGTCTGCGAGAGGTGACGGTGCCGGCTGGGTGCGCAGGTGCTGAGCCTCAACCTGACCAACCTGCTGATCCTGCTGGTGCTGAAGGCGCTGCTCTTCGGCGCGGGCGTCTTCTCGTTCGGGCTGCTGGGCAAGCACCACTACGGGCGCGCCGCCACCGCCCCCGACGGGGGCGTCACGGAGGCGGAGCTGGCGCTGGCGCTGGCCTTCCTGTCCGGGGAGGCGGCCCCCGGGGGCGGACACGAGTGCCTGCAGCGCGCCGCCTGCCTCGCCCCCAGCACCGCCTCCAGATACGCCGTCGCCGCCTCCGCCGCGCTCACCGCCGCCAAGGCCTTCCCCGGGTACTCTCTTCTTTTTCTTATTTGTTTTGCTTTAGGCAGTGTAGAGGGTAGATAAAAAAGAAATAAGAGGATAAAAGAAAAAGTTGAAAATTTGGGAAGCAATGGTGAATAAAAAGGGGGTTTTAAAATCGTTAATGACCGTGAAAAAGGGAAAGGATGAAATGCGAATCGGACTTCGTATTACAGAAAAGCTATCGGACTTACAAGGGAATGGTCAGACTTGTCATGTCGAAACCTGTGTTGCTTTTTTTACCACTGTGAGTTAACATTGCAAGAAGTCTGTATGCAGAATGTTAGCTGCTGACGTGACCTGGAAGTCTGTAAACAATTTTATGAAGTAAGACATTATTGTCGCATGGTTTCCGCGCTTATAACTGCGTCTTGTACAACCCTGACCTCTCTCGCTACGTTATACCAACGTCATCTAGGGACAAGGTGGGCCGCTCTCCTTGCCACAGCAGTGAGAGAGCTGATTCCCCTAGTGACAACGATCGTATGATAATTAAACATTCGTTGACAAATATGGCCGATATGTTATCTACAACATTCTTTCCAAATATCTATGAAATAGACACAAATAAATATACGGTTTAGAACACGTCCAAATTTTATTTCTTGTAATTACCGCAAAAATGCGAAACATTGATACAATGTTCAAAACATAGGTTTTTGATGCACCAAGAACATACAAGCAAAGATGACATATGACAGCCCTGCGAATCACAGACGTTGTTAGATGTCCTAGACAAAACTGGGCTGTGTTAGGAATGAATCAGGCCTAGTATCAGTATATTGCGAGAAGTGCCACGCATATTTAATCAAATTCTGAAACCGTGGGGAGGAAAATTGATAATGTACTACTGATTGCAGCTTGAGAATATTCTCACGGTGATAGACAGGAAATTGCAGTGATCTGCACACAATAATTTTCTCTGTAAGTTTTCTGTAAAATACCTACCTCTGACGGAAAAATTCTCTGTCTAAAGGTTGAATTACGTTCGTCGTGCCGGGTGGAATCTGAAGTATCTCTACTTCTTTGTCACGGTGGGCTCGAAATACAGCTTTAAATGAATCAGACCTTTTATGGCCTGACCACGAATCTAGAAGGAGAAGAGATTTGTTCCCGCAGAACGGAAGAAAAGCATGACGTATGGAAAGCGTAACGTTTTCATTTCCCATTTTTACAGACTTCGATGCGTCTACCACAAGATTGTTTGCGTAGAACATTGTTCTTTTGACACGTGGTCCAAAACGTACAGTTGGTTCTTAAAGACACACATATAGTTTAGGGAGCAATGAACCATCCAGATTAATTATGTGCGTTATAATGTATGAATGGGTGAGTACAGTCGTGGACTGCGCAGTCGCCTCAATATGTTTTTCCCCTTTGAATGACAGTGTTCTTTTCGCACGCATTTCTTTTTGAAAACCTGACTGATCTGCATTGTACACGTACGATTCACTAAAACTAGCGATCTTATTTTTTGCATTCGTAAGAAAAGCTTCTATCATTTCGATTTGTGTCACTTCATTTTCCGACCTGTTTCCCGATACAAATTTTGTAATTTTTCTTTCCCCAATTTTATGTGATCCTTTGAAGCGACTACCCGGCCGTAGTGGCCTTGCGGTTCTAGGCGCTACAGTCTGGAGCCGACCGACCGCTACGGTCGCAGGTTCGAATCCTGCCTCGGGCATGGATGTGTGTGATGTCCTTAGGTTAGTTAGGTTTAAGTAGTTCTAAGTTCTAGGCGACTGATGACCTCAGAAGTTAAGTCGCATAGTGCTCAGAGCCAGCCATTTGAAGCGACTAATCCAACTTTGAAAAGCTGTAAATTCTTTAGCGCCTAACGCGTTGGCAATCTCTAAAGCGCAATCACGCAAGTTGACACTAAATGACTGTTGTCTGGCATCGGTAAATAGCTCAAAAAGTCGCGTATTTATCTAAATGGTTCAAATGGCTCTGAGCACTATGGGACTTAACATCTGAGGTCATCAGTCCCCTAGAACTTAGAACTACTTAAACATCACACACATCCATGCCCGAGGCAGGATTCGAACCTGCGACCGTAGCAGTCGCGCGGTTCCGGACTGAAGCGCCTAGAACCGCACGGCCACCGCGGCCGGCTCGCATTTATCTCCGTCGCAATTTCCAGTCGACTCTTACGTCGTCCAGCGACTTCCTTTTTCCATCTATACAATTCACGTTCAGAACGGACAAAGCGATACTTATTTTGAACAGTACTGACACGTAGGCGTTTCTTACCACTTTCGTTCAACCAATACGTCACCGCTTTTTCTTTGTCTGATAAGGTAATTGTGGTTGCTGGTGTTACTTTCGGAGATAATTGATGATGGTACGTGGCACTATCACTCGAAGAGTCTTCACGAGTGCAACTTTCGTCGGTGTCTTCGCCGTCTGTAAATTCACAGTCTGCAATATCGAGTGTTTCAGTTGTTTCTAGCCACATGTCTGCGCCATTTACATGCTCTTCTGGAAGTTTAACAACCATGTCGCACAACACATAGTCTTCACTCGTGTTTTCTGTTGATTGCTTCATTTGGCGTCTGTGGTATATCTCCATGGCAAGCAGCAAAACATTTACAGGGTTCGCCATCACCTGTGAGGGGGGATTGAATGTTCACCGTAAAGTGGCTTGCGGAGTATAGATGAACATGTACAGAACATCTTTCACATCTCTAACCAGAAATTAAAAAAAGGACGCGCATGCCACAGAAACGAATATTCGTTTCCCCTTTCCACCAAAACCGTGCAGCGATATTCCTCTTCAGTGAACGCTGCGATAAGACGGCCGCACTTGCCGACCATGCGCACAACGCTCGCGACTCGCCATTTCCAGGGGTATCCAGCCGTCACTGCAAGCGCCAAGCAGGAAACACAGCCATGTTCCTGATTTTTTTTTTAGGTGACTTCCAGTTCCTGTCAGCAGCTACAATTTTGCATACGGACCTTTTGCACAGTTAAATAACAGTGCTAAAAAAAAGCAATACACGTTTCGGCATGACAAGTCTGACCATTCCCTTGTTAGTGATTCGGAAAACATATTGTTGGGGTGGTCCTTGTGGCGTTTCGGAACAAAAGTCAAACCAGTTTCCACTACAAAAATTATTCGAAAGAGAACAGAGAATAACAAATGTGATTAACAGGGCGAAATGGCGTAGATAAGAGTTCATTCATTACCAAGTTAATGTCTTCTTTCGCGCGGCGTCCAGGGCTTGTTCTCCAACAATCTCCAGCTTCATTTCTGCATGAAAAGTCGTAGCTGCTCCAAAATCTTTCAGTAAATTTCATCGTCCAGGAATTACTAATGTCTACAAATTAAAACCATCCTGATATTGAATGGAATGTGTTTTACGTTGCTGCTTCCATCCTCCAAACTTCCACAATACGTCTGCACATCAATAAGTTTTTTTCGTCTTAATCAGACCGAGACTAACGAATAAGTTGAGTTAAGCTTCCGCTCTCGAGAGACAAGAGCGGGTAGAAAACAAAAAGAGTTACAATTTTTGTACCTTCATTTTCTTATAAATATTTTCTCTGCCGTCGAGCGCTCATACCGCTGCGACGGTATAATTTATATCTGAGGAAACGAGTGTAGCGCGGCGAAATTCGAAGTCCCGCTACAGCAGCACTTACCATACAGCCAGCAACAGTAATAACTGTACAGACTTCCCAACATGAAAACTTTTGAGTTAAAGCAACAGAGCGAGCTTAATTTTATATCGTACACTAAGGAGACAAAAGTCATGCGGTGCCTCCTTATACACTCCTGGAAATGGAAAAAAGAACACATTGACACCGGTGTGTCAGACCCACCATACTTGCTCCGGACACTGCGGGAGGGCTGTACAAGCAATGATCACACGCACGGCACAACGGACACACCAGGAACCGCGGTGTTGGCCGTCGAATGGCGCTAGCTGCGCAGCATTTGTGCACCGCCGCCGTCAGTGTCAGCCAGTTTGCCGTGGCATACGGAGCTCCATCGCAGTCTTTAACACTGGTAGCATGCCGCGACAGCGTGGACGTGAACCGTATGTGCAGTTGACGGACTTTGAGCGAGGGCGTATAGTGGGCATGCGGGAGGCCGGGTGGACGTACCGCCGAATTGCTCAACACGTGGGGCGTGAGGTCTCCACAGTACATCGATGTTGTCGCCAGTGGTCGGCGGAAGGTGCACGTGCCCGTCGACTTGGGACCGGACCGCAGCGACGCACGGATGCACGCCAAGACCGTAGGATCCTACGCAGTGCCGTAGGGGACCGCACCGCCACTTCCCAGCAAATTAGGGACACTGTTGCTCCTGGGGTATCGGCGAGGACCATTCGCAACCGTCTCCACGAAGCTGGGCTACGGTCCCGCACACCGTTAGGCCGTCTTCCGCTCACGCCCCAACATCGTGCAGCCCGCCTCCAGTGGTGTCGCGACAGGCGTGAATGGAGGGACGAATGGAGACGTGTCGTCTTCAGCGATGAGAGTCGCTTCTGCCTTGGTGCCAATGATGGTCGTATGCGTGTTTGGCGCCGTGCAGGTGAGCGCCACAATCAGGACTGCATACGACCGAGGCACACAGGGCCAACACCCGGCATCATGGTGTGGGGAGCGATCTCCTACACTGGCCGTACACCACTGGTGATCGTCGAGGGGACACTGAATAGTGCACGGTACATCCAAACCGTCATCGAACCCATCGTTCTACCATTCCTAGACCGGCAAGGGAACTTGCTGTTCCAACAGGACAATGCACGTCCGCATGTATCCCGTGCCACCCAACGTGCTCTAGAAGGTGTAAGTCAACTACCCTGGCCAGCAAGATCTCCGGGTCTGTCCCCCATTGAGCATGTTTGGGACTGGATGAAGCGTCGTCTCACGCGGTCTGCACGTCCAGCACGAACGCTGGTCCAACTGAGGCGCCAGGTGGAAATGGCATGGCAAGCCGTTCCACAGGACTACATCCAGCTTCTCTACGATCGTCTCCATGGGAGAATAGCAGCCTGCATTGCTGCGAAAGGTGGATATACACTGTACTAGTGCCGACATTGTGCATGCTCTGTTGCCTGTGTCTATGTGCGTGTGGTTCTGTCAGTGTGATCATGTGATGTATCTGACCCCAGGAATGTGTCAATAAAGTTTCCCCTTCCTGGGACAATGAATTCACGGTGTTCTTATTTCAATTTTCAGGAGTGTATATTCCGTGTCTAAAGATTGCCGTGTGATGCCTTACAGGCCCACATAAGGTGCTCCATGTGATGCTTGGGTTTTAATGAGCCAGTTCCGTTTGCATCATTCGTGTACGTGGTTCTGCTTAAATGAATGAAATCAGTTTTATTATTGTCTATTTTATCGAAGTAGTTTTCTGTGTAAGTTTGAGTATTAAGGTGAAGGAAGGGTTGTTTGGTTCCCTGTTGTCGCTTCTGATTTCAGAGATCGGAACAGTGGCGGCGTGACGGCGAATATACACGAAACACAAACGAAGGCACACACACGAGACACTGATGGCGATGACCTCTGGCGCGCGAATGTTCACTGTGCGAGTCCGGGGACCTGCCAAGAGAGGAGGAGGCGGAAATGGAGTGGGAGAGCGAGAGGGGAGAGCAGAGATGCCACAGGCACGGAAGATAGGGGGAGGGAGGAAGGGGGAGGGGAAGCCTGGGGGAAGAGGGGAGGAGGGAGGGGACGGGGGAAAAGGAAAGAGAAGGGAAGATAAGGGAGGGAGGGTGCCTAAAGGAAAGGACACCAGAAGTGGGGGGTGGGGCAGGGTCAAAGCTGATAGGAGGGGTAGATGGAGGGGAGGAGGGCATCATCAGGGAGAGGGAGTTGGCGAAAGCCACCTCGGGAGAGCGTAAGGAGGGTGGAGAGATGGAGACCGGGTGGAACGTGGGAATACAGGCGCGGCAGCGGGCGGGGGTGGGAGAGGATCGGGGAGACGAGCGGGTGAGGAGGATCGAGTTTACGGGAGGTGTACAGGATCCGTATCCTTTCGAGGAAAAGGAGAAGGTGGGGGAAGGGGATGAGATCATAGAGGATCCGCGTGGGGGAGGGGAGACGAATGTGATAGGCGAGGCGGAGAGCGTGGCGTTCAAGGATTTGGAGGGATTTGTAAAAGGTAGGGGGGGGGGGGGCGGAGATCCAAGCCGGATGGGCATAACAAAGGATAGGGCGGATGAGGGATTTATAGGTGTGGAGGATGGTGGAGGGGTCCAGACCCCACGTACAGCCGGAGAGGAGCTCGAGGAGACTGAGTCGGGAGTGTGCCTTGGCTTGGATCCCTTTCCACTCCGTACTGCCCGCTATATCCTGAGCCGGCCCAGGCTCCAAAGATAGACTTCTGCCGCAGGGAATCGATAGTGCCTAAGCCAAAGATATCCCTGACGCCAGTCCCGCCAAGGTTCACATTTGCTCGAACTGTCCAAAATATTCTTCAAACCAATCACGAATAATACCCAGTGAAACGGCGCATTGTCATCCATAAAAATTTCATCATCGTTGTGAACATGAATTCCATGAATGGCTGCAAATGGTCTCGAACTAGCCGAACATAACCATTTCCAGTCAGTGACCGGTTCATTTGGACCAGAGGTCGCAGTCCAGTCCATGTAAACACAGCCCACACCATTATGGAGTCACCACCAGCTTGCACAGTTCCTTGTTGAGAAACTGAGTCCAAACCTTCGTGGTGTCTGCGCCACATTCGAAACTTACCATCAGCTCTTGCCAACTGAAATCAGGACTCATCTGACCAGGTCATGGTTTTCCAGTCGTCTAGGGTCCAAACGACGTTGTTGGCTAGAAGGAGCGCTGCAGGCGATGTAGTGCTGTCAGCAAAGGCAATACCACGTTTGTCGCACGTCTCACTTTGATTTCTGCTTTTATTTCATCCAGTATTGACTGTCTGTTAGTATTAACAACTCTACCCGAACGCTGCTCATTTCGGTCGTTAAGTGAAGGCTGTCAGCCTCTGTGTTGCCGTTGGTGAGAGGTAATGTCGGAAATATTCAATTTCCTAACGATCTCCAAAATGGTATATCCTAAGCGTCACCATTACGCTTTCAAAGTCTCATTAATTACCGTCGTGCTGCCATAAACACCTATGTTCAAATGTCAGCTCCACCAATGCACTGCCCTCTTATACCTTGTGTACACAATCTACCGCCATCTGTATATGTGCATATCGCTATTCCATCACTTTTCTCAGTGTAAGGGGTAGTCAAATGAAGACCGAACACCCACCATAAGACGACGTGTGACCGCACAGTTGTTGCGTTTCGAGACTGTCACAGCTGCGCTATGGGAACGCCATAGTGCCACATCACAGGTGCACGCGGCTGTTGGATTATCACCTTCGTTGTTGGCGGATTGGTCTGGTGGATTCGTATAGCTGTCATACACTGAAGCACCAAAGAAACTGGTATAGGTATGCGTTTTCAGAGATACGTAAACAGGCAGAATACAGCGCTGCGGTCGACAACGCCTATATGAGACAGCTAGTGTCTGGCGCAGTTGTTAGATCTGTTACTGCTGCTACACTGGCAAGTTATCAAGATTTAAGTGATTCTGAACGTCGTGTTACAGTCAGCGCACGCGCCACGGGACAGAGCATCTCCGAGGTAGCGATGAAGTGGGGATGTTCCCGTACGACCATTTCACGAGCGTACCGTGAATATCAGTAATCCGGTAAAACATCAAATCTGCGACATCGCTGCGGCCAGCAAAAGATCCTGCACGAACGGGACCAACGTCAACTGAAGAAAATCGTTCAACGTGACAGAAGTGTGCAACCCTTACGCAAATTGCTGAAGATTTCAGTGCTGGGCCATCAACAAGTGTCAGCGTGCGAACCATTCATCACCAATATGAGCATTCGGAGCTCAAGGCCCACTCGTGTATCCTTGACGACTGCACAACACAAAGCTTTACGCCTCGCCTTGGCCTGTCAACTCCGACATTGGACTGTTGATGACTGGAAACATGTTGCCTGGTCGGGCGAGTCTCGTTTCAAATTGTATCGAGCGAATGGACGTGTACGGGTATAGAGACAGCATCGTGAGTCCATGGGCCCTGCACGACAGCAGGGGACTGTTCAAGCTGGTGGAGACTCTGTAATGGTGTGGCGGCGTCTGCAGTTGGAGTGATATGGGGCCCCTGATACATCTAGATACGACTCTGACAGGTGACACGTCCGTAAGCATCCTGTTTGATCACCTGCATCCATTCATGTCCATTGTGCATTCCGACGGACTTGGGCAATTCCAGCAGGACAATGCGACACCCCACTCATCTAGAATTGCTACGGAGTGGCTCCAGAAACACCCTTCTGAGTTTAAACACTTCCAAACTCCCAAAACGTGAACATTATTGAGTATACCTGGGATGCCTAGCAACGTGCTGTTCAAAAGAGATCTCCACCCCTCGTTCTCTTACGAATTTATTGACAACCCTGCAAGATTCGTGGTGTCAGTTCCCTCCAGCACTACTTCAGACATTAGTCGAGTCCACGCGACTTCGTGTTGTGGCACTTCTGCGTGCCCCTCCACAATATTAGACAGGTGTACCGGTTTCTTTGGCTCTTCAGTGTAGTGTCGTACGTCTAGCGCCTGCCATTCCTCTAGTCAGCTGTATAGCAGACGTAGCTTTCATTCCTCACCCGCTCATTACACGGACTCCGGCGATCACATGGAAGCAAGTTCCTCGAGCGTAGAACACAATCGGGCGAATGCTATGCTTCCGCGATATGGTTGGTAAGCACTGCACCACCCGCCGGTACAGCCCGGATTTTCACTGTGTGATTTTCACATCTTTGGCGACCTGAAGGAAAACACGCGTGGAAGTCAGGTTCGGTCGGACGAGGGAGTGTAAGAACGGGTGCCATTGCGGGTCCGTCAATCGCCAATAGCGTTCTCGAAACAGGAATTAATCGTCTCCTCTCCCAGTAAGATAAATACCTTCACGTGTGTGGTGATTGCCTTTGAATGGAACCATTCCATGTGCCCTCTGTAGCGAATGTTCCGTTTTCATTTGACTGCCCCTCATAAATAGTACAAAATGCTGAGGCGCTTACGTCACATCTACATCAATACTCTGCAAGCCATCTAACGGTGTGTGGCGGAGGGTATTTCTGACACCACTAATGATCCTCGCCTTCCTGTTCCGTGCGCGAATGGCGCGTAGGAAGAGTGATTTTCTGGTAAGCCTCTGTATTGGCCCTAATTTCTTGAGTTTTCTCGTCGTCGTCATTAAGCAAGATATACGAGGGTCACTCCAAAAGAAATGCACACTATTTTTTTTAAATCCATCTTTTATTCTACACGTTTGAAAGTTTTACAGTGTGTAGATACATCCTTTAGGAACAATATTTTCATTTATCCACATAATTTCCATCCCTCTCAATTGCCTTACGCCATCTTGGAACCAGCGCCTGTATACCCGTGTGGTGAAATTCTGGACCAACCTGTTGGAGCCACTGTTTGGCAGCGTGCACAAGGGAGTCATCATCTTCAAACATTGTTGCACAAAGAGAGTCTTCCAGTTTCCCAAAGAGATGATAGTCACATGGAGCCAGTTCAGGACTGTAAGGCGTGTGTTTCAGTGTTGTCGATCCGAGTTTTGTGATCGCTTCCACGGTTTTTTGACTGACATGTGGCCGTGCATTGTCGTGCAATAGCAAAACATCCTGCTTTTGCCGATGTGGTCGAACACGACTCAGTCGAGCTTGAAGTTTCTTCAGTATCGTCACATATGCATCAGAATTTATCGCGGTTCCACTTGGCATGATGTCCACAAGCAAAAGTCCTTTGGAATCGAAAAAACCCGTAGCCATAAGTTTTCCAGCAGAAGGTGTGGTTTTGAATTTTTTTTCTTGGGTGAATTTGCATGATGCCACTCCATTGATTGCCTCTTCGTCTCTCGTGAAAAATGACGGAGCCATGTTTCATCACCTGTCACAATTCTTCAAAGAAATCCATCTCCACCACTGAGCGGGGTGGCGCAGTGGTTAGCACACTGGACTCGCATTCGGGAGGACGACGGTTCAATCCCGTCTCCGGCCATCCTGACTTAGGTTTTCCGTGATTTCCCTAAATCGCTTCAGGCAAATGCCGGGATGGTTCCTTTGAAAGGGCACGGCCGATTTCCTTCCCCATCCTACCCTCACCTGAGCTTGTGCTCCGTCTCTAATGACCTCGTTGTCGACGGTACGTTAAACACTAATCTCCTCCTCCCTCCTCCATCTCCACCATTCTCGTACTGTTCCAAAAGTTCGCTGCATACCGTTTTTCTTGTTTCTTTGTCAGCCACTGTCAGCATCCTGGGAACCCACCTGGCACAAACCTTTTTTAACGCCAATACTTTCAGTATTCTGCTAACACTTCTGTGGTGTCACCGCCAGACACCACACTTGCTAGGTGGTAGCCTTTAAATCGGCCGCGGTCCGCTAGTATACGACGGACCCGCGTGTCGCCACTGTCAGTGATTGCAGAACGAGCGCCGCCACACGGCAGGTCTAGAGACACTTCCTAGCACTCGCCCCAGTTGTACAGCCGACTTTGCTAGAGCTGGTTCACTGACAAATTACGCTCCCATTTGCGAAGACGATAGTTAGCATAGCTTTCAGCTACGTCATTTGCTACGACCTAGCAAGGCGCCATTATCATTTGCTATTTATCTTGTGATGCATGTACCGTCTGACCGATGTTCACCAATTATGGATTAAAGTTAAGTATTCCAGAAGATCCGTACTTTTTTACTAGACTCAACTACATTAATGTTCCAGACCTTACGCCAGCCTGCGTGAGCTTAACGCGTGCCTTTCGGCTACCAATCATAGTGGCTTGGCTGTCTTGCCAAGTCACAACAATTTCCTTCCCCTATACCGACGTAGCGTGACACTTCGTTCACTGTGATGCGTCTGCGAGCAGTCACCAATTCGTTAACTCTCTGCACATTGTCTGGAGTGTGTACAGTACGAGGCCTGCCACTGCGATGACAGTCCTCAATATTGCCGTGTCCACTTTCATCACGTAACCTGCTTGCCCACCGACTAACTGTACTGCGATCGACAGCAGCATCTCCATTCTCCTTTTTCAACCTCTTGTGGATGTTTCCCACTGTCTCGTTTTCACAGCACAGGAATTCTGTGACAGCATGTTGCTTCTGACGAACGTCATGTGTAGCAGCCATCTTGAAGACATGCTGTGACAGCGCCACTCACGAGAACAGGTTGAACTAAGTTTGAAAACAAGCGGGAAGGATGTATCTACACACTGTAAAGCTTTGAGACATGCAGAATGAAAACGGTATTTTTACAAAAATAGTGTGCGTTTCTTTTGGAGTGGCCCTCGTATATAGGAGTAAGTAATATGATGTCCGACTCTTCCCCGCGAGTGCTCACTCTAAATTGCAATAGTTAACCTCTCAATGATCCACAATGCCTTTCTTGCAGCGTGTGCCACTGGAATTTGTTGACCATCTCGGTGACGCCCTCGCGCCGAGTAAACGATTCCGTCACGAAACGTGCCGCTCTTCGTTGGATCTTGTCTATCTCTTCTACACTCCTGGAAATTGAAATAAGAACACCGTGAATTCATTGTCCCAGGAAGGGGAAACTTTATTGACACATTCCTGGGGTCAGATACATCACATGATCACACTGACAGAACCACAGGCACATAGATACAGGCAACAGAGCATGCACAATGTCGGCACTAGTACAGTGTATATCCACCTTTCGCAGCAATGCAGGCTGCTATTCTCCCATGGAGACGATCGTAGAGATGCTGGATGTAGTCCTGTGGAACGGCTTGCCATGCCATTTCCGCCTGGCGCCTCAGTTGGACCAGCGTTCGTGCTGGACGTGCAGACCGCGTGAGACGACGCTTCATCCAGTCCCAAACATCCTCAATGGGGGACAGATCCGGAGATCTTGCTGGCCAGGGTGGTTGACTTACACCTTCTAGAGCACGTTGGGTGGCACGGGATACATGCGGACGTGCATTGTCCTGTTGGAACAGCAAGTTCCCTTGCCGGTCTACGAATGGTAGAACGATGGGTTCGATGACGGTTTGGATGTACCGTGCACTATTCAGTGTCCCCTCGACGATCACCAGTGGTGTACGGCCAGTGTAGGAGATCGCTCCCCACACCATGATGCCGGGTGTTGGCCCTGTGTGCCTCGGTCGTATGCAGTCCTGATTGTGGCGCTCACCTGCACGGCGCCAAACACGCATACGACCATCATTGGCACCAAGGCAGAAGCGACTCTCATCGCTGAAGACGACACGTCTCCATTCGTCCCTCCATTCACGCCTGTCGCGACACCACTGGAGGCGGGCTGCACGATGTTGGGGCGTGAGGGGAAGACGGCCTAACGGTGTGCGGGACCGTAGCCCAGCTTCATGGAGACGGTTGCGAATGGTCCTCGCCGATACCCCAGGAGCAACAGTGTCCCTAATTTGCTGGGAAGTGGCGGTGCGGTCCCCTACGGCACTGCGTAGGATCCTACTGTCTTGGCGTGCATCCGTGCGTCGCTGCGGTCCGGTTCCAGGTCGACGGGCACGTGCACCTTCCGCCGACCACTGGCGACAACATCGATGTACTGTGGAGACCTCACGCCCCACGTGTTGAGCAATTCGGCGGTACGTCCACCCGGCCTCCCGCATGCCCACTATAAGCCCTCGCTCAAAGTCCGTCAACTGCACGTACGGTTCACGTCCACGCTGTCGCGGCATGCTACCAGTGTTAAAGACTGCGATGGAGCTCCGTATGCCACGGCAAACTGGCTGACACTGACGGCGGCGGTGCACAAATGCTGCGCAGCTAGCGCCATTCGACGGCCAACACCGCGGTTCCTGGTGTGTCCGCTGTGCCGTGCGTGTGATCATTGCTTGTACAGCCCTCTCGCAGTGTCCGGAGCAAGTATGGTGGGTCTGACACACCGGTGTCAATGTGTTCTTTTTTCCATTTCCAGGAGTGTATCATTCCTATCTGGTAAGGATCCCAGGTAGTTGAACAATACTCAAGAACCGGTCGAACAAGCGTCTTGTAAGCCACCTTTTTTTAGCGGATGAGTTACATTTCCTTAAGATTCTTCCCATAAATCTCAGTGTGGCATCCGCTTTTCCTACCATTGACTTATGTGGTCATTCCACTTAAAGTCGCTCTGGACGGATGCTCCTACACAAATGACAGCAGTTATAGTTCCCAGTAATATGTCATCGACAGCGTAGTTGTATACTAGTGGATTTCTTCTCTTATGTATACGCAATATGCTACATTCATTGAAGTTCAAGGTGTCCTGCCAGATCCTGCACCATTCACCAATCCACTGTAGATGATTTTGCAAACCTTTACTGTCCTCTGTCGCTTCTACTTTGTTACAAAGAACAGCATGTTTCTACTACATCATTTATGCACATTGTAAACAGTAGCAATACTGTCACACTTCTTTGCGTTACCCTCGAAATAATAATAATAATAATAATGAGTGGGCGGGGGATCCCTCGCAGGGCGGTTCCGCCGCCGCTCCATAAGTTCTTTAACGCCACTACGGCGACTTGTGAGTGAATGAAATGATGATGAAAGACACTCAACACCCAGTCGTTTCGAGGCAGAGAAAATCCCTGACCCCGCCGAGAATCGAACCCGGGACCCCGTGCGCGGGAAGCGAGAACGCTACCGCAAGACCACTAGCCACGGACACCCCTGAAATTATCTTCACATCTGTCGATTTTGTGCCGCTCTGCAGGAAAATTAAAGAGACCTTTGGAGATAAGAGAAACACTTGTATGAACATCAAGAGCTCAGATGGAAACCCAGTTCTAAGCAAAGAAGGGAAAGCAGAAAGGTGGAAGGAGTATATAGAGGGTCTATACCAGGGCGATGTACTTGAGGACAATATTATGGAAATGGAAGAGGATGTAGATGAAGATGAAATGGGAGATACGATACTGCATGGAGAGTTTGACAGAGCACTGAAAGACCTGAGTCGAAACAAGGCCCCGGCAGTAGACAAGGTTCCATTAGAACTACTGACAGCCTTGGGAGAGCCAGTCCTGACAAAACTCTACCGTCTGGTGAGCAAGATGTATGAAACAGGCGAAATACCCTCAGACTTCAAGAAGAATTTAATAATTCCAATCCCAAAGAAAGCAGGTGTTGACAGATGTGAAAATTACCGAACAAACAGTTTAATAAGCCACAGCTGCAAAATACTATCAGGAATTCTTTACAGACGAATGGAAAAACTAGTAGAAGCCGACCTCGGGGAAGATCAGTTTGGATTCCGTAGAAATACTGGAACACGTGAGGCAATACTGACCTTACGACTTATCTTAGAAAAAAGATTAAGGAAAGGCAAACCTACGTTTCTAGCATTTGTAGACTTAGAGAAAGCTTTTGACAATGTTGACTGGAATACTCTCTTTCAAATTCTAAAGGTGGCAGGGGTAAAATACAGGGAGCGAAAGGCTATTTACAATTTGTACAGAAACCAGATGGCAGTTATAAGAGTCGAGGGACATGAAAGGGAAGCAGTGGTTGGGAAGGGAGTAAGACAGGGTTGTAGCCTCTCCCCAATGTTATTCAATCTGTATATTGAGCAAGCAGTAAAGGAAACAAAAGAAAAATTCGGAGTGGGTATTAAAATCCATGGAGAAGAAATAAAAACTTTGAGGTTTGCCGATGACATTGTAGTTCTGTCAGAGACAGCAAAGGACTTGGAAGAGCAGTTGAACGGAATGGATGGTGTCTTGAAGGGAGGCTATAAGATGAACATCAAAAAAAGCAAAACGGGGATAATGGAATGTAGTCGAATTAAGTCGGGTGATGTTGAGGGTATTAGATTAGGAAATGAGACACTTAAAGTAGTAAAGGAGTTTTGCTATTTGGGGAGCAAAATAACTGATGATGGTAGAAGTAGAGAGGATACAAAATGTAGACTGGCAATGGCAAGGAAAGTGTTTCTGAAGAAGATAAATTTGTTAACATCGAGTATAGATTTAAGTATCAGGAAGTCATTTCTGAAAGTATTTGTATGGAGTGTAGCCATGTATGGAAGTGAAACATGGATGGTAAATAGTTTGGGCAAGAAGAGAATAGAAGCTTTCGAAATGTGGTGCTACAGAAGAATGCTGAAGATTAGATGGGTAGATCACATAACTAATGAGGTGGTATTGAATAGGATTCGGGAGAAGAGAAGTTTGTGGCACAACTTGACCAGAAGAAGGGATCGGTTGGTAGGACATGTTCTGAGGCATCAAGGGATCACCAATTTAGTATTGGAGGGCAGCGTGGAGGGTAAAAATCGTAGGGGGAGACCAAGAGATGAATACACTAAGCAGATTCAGAAGGCTGTAGGTTGCAGTAGGTACTGGGAGATGAAGAAACTTGCACAGGATAGAGTAGCATGGAGAGCTGCATCAAACCAGTCTCAGGACTGAAGACCACAACAACAACAACAACAACAACAAGAGCGATGTGTTGTGTGTGTTGAGTTCTGGCGCAAGTCTCGAATCCAGTCGAAAATTTCTTCCGATACTCGATAAACTCGTATTTTTCCACTAAATGGCAGACGCCTTCGTGAAGTCGGGAGACACGGCATCAACCGGATCGCGGATGTCTGCAATGCAATGATGTGGATCTCACGGAGGCACACAGCGAGCTGAGTTTCGCAAGATCTCTGTTTGCGGAATCGATGTTGATTTTTATAGAGGAGGTTTTGTTCTTCAAAAACGTAATAACACCTGAACGTAAAAGATGTCCCATAATTCTACAATGGATTGAAGTCAACAATGTGGGCTTATAATTATGTGCAACTGTCCTACAGCCCTTCTTGAAAAAGGGAATGACCTGCGCTATTTTTTCCAGTTGCTAGGTACTCTTCGTTCCTCCACTGACGCACAGGTCTGTCCTTACTGTGGTTCCACATGGGGTATTTTATTCGAGATAGTTTGAGGCTATATGTACACATAAAAGTTCTCAATTTTAAAAGTATACAAGGAAACAGTCGATACAGGGTGTCCCAGAGGAATGGTATGACAGGAATATGACAGGGACGATCACACAAGGCAGAAGGGTCCGGTAAACATGGGCTTTAAAATGTATACCGTAGGAACTATGTGCACTTGTTCAGCAGAAGAGATTTGTTTCACAGTAGCGAAGATGAAGTAGTGCTCATAAGACATGTACTTTAGAGCCCACCTTTACTGGACGTTTTTTCTTGTTTTGGTCCATACTACCTCCTCCAAAAATATGGAAAGCCAGCAGTAGAAGATATTTGCTTCACAGTATCGAATGAAAAAGTGTTAACAGCACTATACAGGGTGGCCCATTGATAATGACCGGGCCAAATATCTCACGAAATAAGCATCAAAATAAAAAAATACAAAGAACGAAACTCGTCTAGCTGGAAGGGAGAAACCAGATGGCGCTATGGTTGGCCTGCTAGATGGCGCTACCATAGGTCAAACGGATATAAACTGCGTTTCTTTAAATAGGAACCCCCATTTTTTTATTACGTATTCGTGTAGTACGTAAAGCAATATGAATGTTTTAGTTGGACCACTTTTTTCGCTTTGTGATAGATGGCGCTGTAATAGTCACAAACGTGGTATCACGTAACATTCCGCCAGTGCGGACGGTATTTGCTTCGTGATACATTACCCATGCTGAAATGGACCGTTTACCAATTTCGGAAAAGATCGATATCGTGTTGATGTATGGCTATTGTGATCAAAGTGCCCAACGGGCGTGTGCTATGTATGCTGCTCGGTATCCTGGACGACATCGTCCAAATGTCCGGACCGTTCGCCGGATAGTTACGTTATTTAAGGAAACAGGAAGTGTTAGTCACATGTGAAACGTCCACCACGACCTGCAACAAACGATGATGCCCAAGTAGGTGTTTTAGCTGCTGTCGCGGCTAATCCGCACATCAGTAGCAGACAAATTGCGCGAGAATCGGGAATCTTAAAAACGTCGGTGTTGAGAATGCTATATCAACATCGATTGCACCAGGAATTGCATGGCGACGACTTTGAACGTCGTGTGCAGCTCTGCCACTGGGCACAAGAGAAATTACGGGACGATGACAGATTTTTTGCACGCATTCTATTTAGCGACGAAGCGTCATTCACCAACAGCGGTAACGTAAACCGGCATAATATGCACTATTGGGCAACGGAAAATCCACGATGGCTGCGACAAGTGAAACATCAGCGACCTTGGCAGGTTAATGTATTGTGCGGCATTATGGGAGGAAGGACAGTTGGCCCCCATTTTATCGATGGCAATCTAAATGGTGCAATGTATGCTGATTTCCTACGTAATGTTCTACTGATGTTACTAAAAGATGTTTCACTGCATGACAGAATGGCGATGTTCTTCCAACGTGATGGATGTCCGGCACATAGCTCGCGTGCGGTTGAAGCGGTATTGAATAGCATATTTCATGACAGGTGGATTGGTGGTCGAAGCACCATACCATGGCCCGCACGTTCACCGGATCTGACGTCCCCGGATTTCTTTCTGCGGGGAAAGTTGAAGGATATTTGCTATCGTGATCCACCGACAACACCTGACAACATGCGTCAGCGCATTGTCAATGCATGTGCGAACATTACGGAAGGCGAACTACTCGCTGTTGAGAGGAATGTCGTTACACGTATTGCCAAATGCATTGAGGTTGACGGATATCATTTTGAGCATTTATTGCATTAATGTAGTATTTACAAGTAATCACGCTGTAACAGCATGCGTTCTCAGAAATGATAAGTTCACACAGGTACGTGTATCACATTGGAACAACCGAAATAAAATGTTCAAACGTACCTACGTTCTGTATTTTAATTTAAAAAACCTACCTGTTGCCAACTGTTCGTCTAAAATTTTGAGCCGTATGTTTGTGACTATTACAGCGCCATCTATCACAAAGTGAAAAAAGTGGTCCAACTAAAACATTCATATTTCTGTACGTACTACACGAATATGTAATAAAAAATGGGGGTTCCTATTTTAAAAAACGCAGTTGATACCCGTTTGACCTATGGCAGCGCCATCTAACAGGCCAACCATAGCGCCATCTGGTTTCCCCCTTCAAGCTAGACAAGTTTCGTTCTTTGTAGTTTTTTCGTTTGACGCTTATTTCGTGAGATATTTGGCCCGGTCACGATCAATGGACCACCCTGTATAGTTAATATGGTGCAACAAAATTTTTTGCTCATTTGCCCAGTAACGTAAAATGTCTGACAGGTAGCAAAGCAAGTTTTAAATCTAACTTAAAATCATTTCTCCTGGACAACTCCTTTTATTCCACTGCCGAATTTCTACTTAAAAACTGGTAACTACACTCCTGGAAATTGAAATAAGAACACCGTGAATTCATTGTCCCAGGAAGGGGAAACTTTATTGACACATTCCTGGGGTCAGATACATCACATGATCACACTGACAGAACCACAGGCACATAGACACAGGCAACAGAGCATGCACAATGTCGGCACTAGTACAGTGTATATCCACCTTTCGCAGCAATGCAGGCTGCTATTCTCCCATGGAGACGATCGTAGAGATGCTGGATGTAGTCCTGTGGAACGGCTTGCCATGCCATTTCCACCTGGCGCCTCAGTTGGACCAGCGTTCGTGCTGGACGTGCAGACCGCGTGAGACGACGCTTCATCCAGTCCCAAACATGTTCAATGGGGGACAGATCCGGAGGTCTTGCTGGCCAGGGTAGTTGACTTACACCTTCTAGAGCACGTTGGGTGGCACGGGATACATGCGGACGTGCATTGTCCTGTTGGAACAGCAAGTTCCCTTGCCGGTCTAGGAATGGTAGAACGATGGGTTCGATGACGGTTTGGATGTACCGTGCACTATTCAGTGTCCCCTCGACGATCACCAGTGGTGTACGGCCAGTGTAGGAGATCGCTCCCCACACCATGATGCCGGGTGTTGGCCCTGTGTGCCTCGGTCGTATGCAGTCCTGATTGTGGCGCTCACCTGCACGGCGCCAAACACGCATACGACCATCATTGGCACCAAGGCAGAAGCGACTCTCATCGCTGAAGACGACACGTCTCCATTCGTCCCTCCATTCACGCCTGTCGCGACACCACTGGAGGCGGGCTGCACGATGTTGGGGCGTGAGCGGAAGACGGCCTAACGGTGTGCGGGACCGTAGCCCAGCATCATGGAGACGGTTGCGAATGGTCCTCGCCGATACCCCAGGAGCAACAGTGTCCCTAATTTGCTGGGATGCAGCGGAGCGGTCCCCTACGGCACTGCGTAGGATCCTACGGTCTTGGCGTGCATCCGTGCGTCGCTGCGGTCCGGTCCCAGGTCGACGGGCACATGCACCTCCCGCCGACCACTGGCAACAACATCGATGTACTGTGGAGACCTCACGCCCCACGTGTTGAGCAATTCGGCTGTACGTCCTCCCGGCCTCCCGCATGCCCACTATACGCCCTCGCTCAAAGTCCGTCAACTGCACATACGGTTCACGTCCACGCTGTCGCGGCATGCTACCAGTGTTAAAGACTGCGATGGAGCTCCGTATGCCACGGCAAACTGGCTGACACTGACGGCGGCGGTGCACAAATGCTGCGCAGCTAGCGCCATTCGACGGCCAACACCGCGGTTCCTGGTGTGACCGCTGTGCCGTGCGTGTGATCATTGCTTGTACAGCCCTCTCGCAGTGTCCGGAGCAAGTATGGTGGGTCTGACACACCGGTGTCAATGTGTTCTTTTTCCCATTTCCAGGAGTGTAGCTCTTCATCCAGACCGTGAACGCCCAAGGGATGTCTACCAGCTGTCGTGTCACCCCCTGCCTTGCAGATGCTGTACGGAGGGGCATGTGGTCAGCACACCACCCTCCCAGCCATTTTCCAGACTTACCACACTGCTGAGCACTCCCACCCGCCAAGCAGCTCCTTAACAGGCATCTCGAGGCTCAGTGGATCCTGTATTAAAAACTGCCAGCAAGTTAAAAGAAATGATCCTTGTTTTTAAGTGTAATTGCACGAGTAGGACTAAAAATAGTGTGTTCATTCATGTTAATACTAATCAACTCCTGGCAGATTAAAACTGTGTTTCAGACAGAGACTCGAACTCGGTAGACGGTAGTGCACTTGCGCGAGTTCGAGTCTCGATCCGACATACAGTTTTTTAATCTGCCAGGAAGTTTCATATCAGTGCACACTCTCCTGCAGAGTGAAAATTTCATACTTAATACTAATCACGTATACATATCGTGTAAACTGACTCATTCTGCATCATTTTGATAAAGCAGTCATTCAAATGATCTACGGAACATGTAACTAACTAACTAAGCTCGGCAACCCCTCGGTGCTATTCGAAAGGAGTAGGCTGTGTGCTGGCTCCAGGTTTCCTCTCTACCTCCCTTCATCCATAACAACACAAATTCAAAACTTCACCATAGAATCACTCATCACAGTCATCCACACAACAGAGACACACACTTCTCACTCCATAACCAACGTTAGTCCGCCTCAACTAGGACCTCGTCACGAACAGCAGTGCAGGACTCCTGCATCTGCTCCGCTATACTATATATATGTCCAGTCTCCTAAGATATTCTGTAGTTTCCTTTACCCAGTTGCTTTTCACTGCATTAATCATTACTACATTAAAAGACTTACTGATCCGACCATCTTCACTCATCCCGTGTACATCTCCTGATGCTGTTTGTAATCATTTCTGTTTGTTTGCACAGACCATTTGTCAGTCTCTTTAGGCAGGTCCCCTCTTCTCAGTTGGTCTTTAGATTTTTCCAGTACTTTCCTCTCTTGATTCTCTATCTTCCTCATTTTTGTTCTTCCCTCGATTGGTATTGTTTCTGAGATGTACCAGGCCTCTCGTGACACTGTTGCATTATAGTGCCTCAGTTTAACATCGATGAAGACACTTCTTTTCTTGTAGTGGTTCCACATGAGTCTGTGCGTATTCTGTAGTTTAGTGATCCTTTCTTCATTAGCTGTCAAGCTCAATCCTGTTTTTTGTATAATCTCTCTGAAGCATTTGAATTTTTCAACTTGTGTTACCTTTCCATACCTAGTTTCCAGTATCTGTCTGTTGAGGATTTTATGTCCATGTATTATGCTTCTTCATGTGGAAGCTGTACTCCTGTTTTGGCTGTGATTTTGTGTGGTGTCTCCAAATCTTCTTTGGTTTCTTTTCTATTATTTATTATGATGACCATATCATCAGCACAGGCCTGACTTTTGTGTTGGCACTTCTTCCCTTGTGTCTCTTCATCTTTCCCCTCTTGACTCCTTAGCCCCATGTCCTGATTATTTTCTCTGCAAGTGGATTAAATAGAATGGGTGACAGGCCACCTCGCTTTCTCACTCCTGTCTCGATTTCGAATGATTCCGAGATCTCTCCTAAGAATTTAACTTTGGATGTTGTATTTGTTCAAGTTAACTGCATTAGCTTTCTGGTCTTTTTATTCTCCTTTATTTCTTCCCATGTGTTGCAGAGTGTTCCCCTGTCTATAGAGTTGTAAGCCTTCTTAAAGTCAAGGATTGATATTGTCGTGTTCCTGGACTTTGACATTGTTAATATGTTCTCAGGCACCAGATCTGTTCACTGCATGATTGTTGGATGCATGATGTGCAAATACATTGAAATGCAGTGTCACATTTGTCCACGCTATTACACTAGAATGTAGGCAAAAGGGGTGAACAGATTTCACCTTGAGGGAGGGGAGGATGGATCTTGCAGTAGCCTTAAAAATGCCTTTGGGAATGGTGAACTCATCACAAAAATAACCTATATAACAGTCTTGTTCATTCTCAATGAAAATAGGAGAAGTACCATACTGTACTAGTTCTGATCTGTCACTGGCTGGATGAAGGGCGTTGGAAGGGAAGGAAGGAAATTGGTACTTGATGTTACAACTTTACGGTTTACATGCTTCAGGAAAAAAATGTACCTTTGCTAAAAATAAAACAAAAAATATTTATGAAGTATTTAAAATATCAGCATCAGTAGCAACTGGAAAGGTACCAACATGCAATAATTTATGCCATTAAAAATTATCTAACTGTGAGATCACTTGCTTAAAAGGAACATTTTACGAGCTGCTCTGAAGCATACAATATTTTATATTGTTTTAATGTTGTCAGATAATATGTTGTAAAGCTCTATCTCTGCTTGTAATGGTCCAGTTTGCTTAATTTCTGTATGTTAGTTTTCTGTATCCAGTAACAGTTTTTGTCTGGTACTTTATGTGTGACCATCCTGGTTTGTATGAAAATCTGACCTCTATTCTCTTAATTTTTCTTCCCAAATAATGTAATCTCCAAGAAATATAAGTAAGACAGTATAAGGACTTACAGTTTCTAAACAGTGCTTTGTGTGAGTTGGCATGAGGTATATTTTCGAGGGTCACTATAATCCTTTTTTCTGTTTTAAAGCACCTCGCACTTGCCTGAGAGTTTCCCCCGAAAACAATTCCTTATCTTACGAATGAGTCCACCTGTGCACAATCTCCATTTCTGTGTAATCTGTTGTTGTGAATCCTGCTAAAATTTTGATACAACAACAACAACATAGTTCACACGTTCACCTCATTTTAAGTAATCTTAAACCCGAGGCCCAAGACATGAAGTGAAATTCACTATTTCTAGTTTCTTTATAAATAGAGTTTTTTCTGGAGTTTGTTTTCTCTGTGTTTATTATAAGGCTATTTTAGAAAAGGCACTTTGCAGTTTGTGATACACCTAAAAGAAGAGCATTAATTCTGGAAATTTCAGTTAAATTAAATTGTGTCACTAAGTACCTTCTGTTCCAGTGTGATGGGATACAACCCTCGTTATGAAGAAATTGTATCTGGAATGAGAACAGCAGTGGAGTTCAGCAAGTCAGGAGGATTGTGCGCAGAACGCTACAAGTGTTCTGACAAGTAGCAGCCACCTCCAGCAGATCTCAGAAGAGCAAGACTTTCAGTGAAAGTAGCTGTTGTCTCTGTGATGGTGGCTTGGCAGGTTGTCACCTGTGTTTCTCAACCTGTGCCACACACTTTCTGGAGTCTATTATAGCTTTCACACAAGACTACACCAAAAGGTGACATGTGCAGACACTTAACAAATATGTACTCAGTTCAACAGAATATTTTGATACTATATCATTGATTCATCACTGTTGTTCCACATCCATTTATTTAAGAAAGGGAGTAGCATGAAGTTTACACATTATAGCAGTGAATCTCATGTAATAAAAATATTATTAAATCTAAAAAAAATGGAACATATTTCGAAACTTACAGATCTCATTAGACTTTTAAAACATGCAGCTATTCTTGTAATTTGAAATAGCTGTTTCAACTATACGTAAAATAAGGGCAAAGCGACCACTCATCTCTAATGGATGGACTGATGTGTGGAACATTGGAACATATAGCAAGACTCAGTTACATGTTTCTATGCTCCTCACATCAGTCTGTTACAGGTAAGTGATTGCCTTTCCCTTATTTTATATATTTTTCCATCCAGAATTTTCCATTATTGTTATAAATAGTTTTGGGGGAATTTATTGTATGCATTTTGTACTGAATGAATTAAAAATAAATTTACTCATAAGAATCTCCATGGAGTGTCTCTTTTCACAAAAAACACAGACAGATAATTAAAAGGGAGAGATAGAAGTACAGAAAATAAGAAATACAGATATACACCACTGCCAACACATTTGGAATGAGAGAAACTGCAGTTGTTTCGAAATTTTAATTTATCTATTGTTTGATCGCCTCAAAGGATAAATTTAAATACAAGTTAGAATTAATTCAGCTGCTCAAACTTCTAGACATTTCTTTTGGAATGAATTAATCTATGCAACAAAAATTATAACTGTAAGTCTCCTTTGATAACTTACTTTTTAGAATAGAGTCTCATTTCTAAAATATATTTATTCATCAACAATACACATATAAAAGAGTGCAATATAGATGAAACTGACAATCTTGTTCGTAAGACATTTCTTTTCAAAATAGCGTCCTTCCCTGTATCTTCTGTAAGAAACCTCTGCCCTAATATCAAATCAGCAACCACATGTGGATAGAAGTATGGGAGTGGGTGGTGTTCATGACTACCCCCCTCTCTCCTCCAATGAAGCAAACCACTGATGCAAACAAATTATAATGATATATTAAAATATTTTATCTATCTAATTTTTATTATTATTAAAATCTAAGGCATCTGTAGAATGTTAAATGTTGGTGAGATGGTAAGTTATGTTTGGGGGTTGGGGAGAGAGACAGAGACAATAAAAGATTGTGATATTCTCCCTCACAAGACCACTTCCACCATTCCCACACATACAATACCACTGACAGTGTATCTCGATGGTGTCGACTCCTTCTGCTTGCAGGAAGTGAATGACAGAACATAGTCCACAGGTGGCAAGAGACACAGTTAACACCATCCATTTCATTCAGTTGCTCCTTACACATGGAGAAACACAACAAAGAGCTGACACACAATGTAACCTTTAAAACTCCTTTTCCAACCATGCATATTTCATGCCACTACAAGCATTTGTTTATTTTTAATAGCTAATCGGAGGTTAATTTGTGAATAGCCCTTGTACAGTCAAAGTTGGAAGAGGCCTCATACATGGACAATACAAAGTGTAGGTACTCCAGCACTACTGTAATGTACTGGAAAATCCATTGAGAGAACTGAAATCTTAGTTATAAATCATTTTGTTTGTCATGAGTGTGTGGCTGGTTCTCCACCAATCCTCTCCACATCATACATTAAACGCAAGCCTGAAAATACCTGTAACGCCCCATATTGGACAGTCAGTCATCAATTGTAAACTGTGGTAAACTCCACCATGGACACATCGCAGTTATGGTGTATTGTTTCTCAAGGTATCACCACAAATGTAGGTGTGACAGGCAGTTATTTGTTAGGAAACACAAGCAGTTTACAAACTGTTCCTGATACACAGCACTTTTTGAGTTTTTATATATTAAATGTATTCACAGTTGCAAATATGGACAACCATCAGCTGTAGAATGGAATGCTGAGGATGAAAATTTGTGCCAGACTGGGAAACAGACCTGAATTTCCCACTTATCGTGAGTGGTTGCCTTACATTTGGATATCTGTGTACAACTGAAGGCCAGACCCAAACTTCCATATGTCATTGGCCAAGTGTCTAAAACCTGTACTTGTACATTCATTATGTATGTTCCCATAGCCAAATGGTAAATAGCAAATCTGGGTTCGAGTCCTAGTCTAGCACAATTTCTCATTGTCATCATTCCATTTGACAGCTAATCGTTGTCCATATTCACAATCATGAATGCATTTAATGTATTTCATAACAGCTGTAGTTGCCACAGTGCCTTTCATTCACACATGCATCCATGTCCAAAGGAACACTGCATCGTAATTCCGAATAACAGAAGCACTGCAATATCGTATTTATCCACCAAGACCCAGCAAGCGACTTCCAAGTAAAACATCTCACCTGTCCAGGAATATACATAATGGATGTACAAGTACAGTTTGTATTCACACAGTTGATGACATATGGAAGTTCGCGTCTGGCTGTGAATCGTGCACCAATAGGCAAATGGTAAAGTGACCACTCATGATAAGCAGGAAATCCTTGTCCAGCACAAGTTTTCATTGTCATCATTCCATTCTACAGCTAATGGTTGTCTGTATTCACAATTGCAAATACATTTAATGTATTTCATAATGGGTGTAGTCACAGCAGCCTGTTCCTTCGAACACACATGTATGTCCAAAGTTACATTGAAACATAATTTGGAATAACACAGGCACTGCAATATTGTATTTTGAGTTTTTGCATCATGCTGTAAAATCCTCCAGCCAACAAGAACTTTCTTGGGCCTTTCATAAAGTATTCAATTACACCTAATAAATGGTGTAGCGCACAGCTGATTGTGTTAATATCTGTTAGACTGCAAACAGAAGCAGTCACTTCAGTATGAGTCAGAAGTTCAGAATGAAATCAGAAATTGCATTTTCTTTTCACATGAGTATTGAAAAAAAAAAAATGTTGCTCAGAGCCTGTTACAATCACTCATTCTGATTTATGTAGTTGACGTCATTGAAAAAATGAGCCCCAAAAAATTTGTTCTGTTTGTTTACCATGCTAGTTTATTACTCTTTGCAACTAGCACAGGAAGGTTGACATTAACAGTAAAACACCATCTGAAGACTCAGAGTGGTTCTAATTGTAAATTCTGAAGAAACTGTGTGTGTCAATGTTATCTTAACTCATCAATTTCACCAAAACTATACCCAAACAAGATTAAAATAGAAAATTGTAGAAAAGTCAGTGTTATAAAATTTTTGGATCTATGGGTATATATACATGAAAGTAACTTGTCAAAGAAACTTCCAGCAGCTCAACCTGATTCTATGGTCCAAGGACATTAAAAGCTACAACAAGTAAACAAACAGTGGTGTAGTCATACTATGCATAGTTACATTCACTGCTTTGCAACAAAGTAATTTCCTGGGAAATTGCTACTCAGAATAGAACACAAAAAAAACACTGGGGATAATTTGTGGCCTTAAAAATGGAACCCTGTATACTTATTTTTATTGTTTATATATCTAAAAAAAAAAGATGATGTGACTTACCAAACGAAAGTCAGTGTTTAGATATATTTTTCCCATGTTTCCCTCTATTATATTCATATTTTTATTGTTTGTTGTTTTCATGGTCTTCAGTCAAGACTGGTTCGATGCAGCTCTTCAGATCAGTCTCTCCTGTGCAAGCCTCTTTGTTCTGCTTAACTACTACTACTGCTACTACTACTACTACCACCACTACCACCTCTCCCCCCCCCCCCCCCCCACACACACTCACACACCTCTTTTCCATCTCTCCATTACCATATTATCAAATTAATTATTTTCTCAATGTTTAACAAAATATCTCATATTTTAGTCAAGTTGTGCAATAAATTTCTTTGTTTCCAATTCTATTCAGAACCACCCCATTCAATCTATCCATCTAATCTCCGACATTCTTCTGTAGCACCACATTTCAAAAGCTTCTACCTTGTGTTCTCTTCTTATCTGAACTGTTTATCATCCATGTTTCAATTCTGTATAGTGCTACATTTCAGACAAATACCTTCTGGAAAGACTGCCTAGTACTTAAATTTGTATTAGATATTAACAAATTTCTCTCTTTCACAAATGTTTTTCTTGCAATCATCAGTCTGTATTTTATACTCTCTCTTATTCAGCCATTGTTAATTATTTTGCTGCTCTAACACCAAAACTTATCCATTGGTTTTGTGAGGGCTTAATTTTGGCCAGAATGTGCTGGAAAAGCATTTCAGCACTTCGCAGGGAATCTTTTTGAACTCACTGGAATAGGTCGGTACCAGAGATTTTGAAATTGTGATCAGTACATGTCGGTAACCTTCGTGCCGACTGTCTTTTATACTGAGCGAAGTAAAATTTAGTAAAAAATGAGCTCTCATTGTAGGTTTTATCGGCCAGCCGCGGTGGTCTAGCGGTTCTGGCGCTGCAGTCCGGAACCACGGGACTGCTACGGTCGCAGGTTCGAATCCTGCCTCAGGCATGGGTGTGTGTGATGTCCTTAGGTTAGTTAGGTTTAAGTAGTTCTAAGTTCTAGGGGACTTATGACCTAAGATGTTGAGTCCCATAGTGCTCAGAGCCATTTGAACCATTTTGTAGGTTTTATCACAAGTTTTCAGAAATTGAATGTTATGCTTTTTATGACTGGGAATTGTGGGAGAGGAGGTGTTCCATGGTTGAAGGGCTGCATTCTGGTACCTAAGATTTTAGAAATTAAGCAATAGTTTTGGTTTCTCATTTCCTAATTCAAATGGTTCAAATGGCTCTGAGCACTACGTGACTTAACTTCTGAGGTCATCAATCACCTAGAACTTAGAACTAATTAAACCTAACTAACCTAAGGACATCACACACATCCATGCCCGAGGCAGGATTCGAACCTGCGACTGTAGCGGTTGCCCGGTTCCAGACTGTAGCACCTAGAACCGCACGGCCACTCCGGCCGGCTTTTCCTAATTCAGCTGCCTCAGTACTGCCTGATTTAATTCAACTACATTCAGTTATCCTTGTTTTACTGAGCTCGGTGTTATAAATATTTGGTTATACTTGAAATAATCTCATCATCTACAGACTACATCATAAATAGTGGTGAAGGATACAAACAATAAGAGTTCCGGTGCACAGTTACATGTGCACCAAATGTTTCCTAGAATGTCATCCTGTGGCATCTCAGTGTGCAATAACACAACAAATGAAATAAAAGCTGATCTGCAGGCAGTATTTAAGAACAAACTAACAGTACTCCTAACAAAGCACTGCTTTTACTCTCTACAAGAATTTCCAAAAGTGAAAAAAAAGACTAATTTTCTTCATAAGTGTATCAATTAACTAAAATCAGAGTATAAGAAGACCGACAGCACTTAACTTTGGTGATCTGATGGGAACCGGTGTCACCACTGCAGCGAGGTTGTTGGCCGAAGGTAATGGACAGTAAAACTGTATTGTGATCTGAGGTAGCAACTAAGAAGAGCTCAATGCAATCCCCATCAGTGGCCTCCAACTGCACCGTCTAACTGCTGCTGCTGAAACTGGAGGAAGTGGAGTGAGGTGGCGATGTACACAAGGTTTATGGCCTCAGTAGCCTCGCTTCATTATAGCTCTCATACCAACAGCTGCGAAGGACTGAGGCCAAATTCTATGTCCCAGGACACAGAATTCAGACAATGCCTTCAGTCCACAGGAGTTAATCATCCCACCTCAGTGCCGACCGATGCAAATGTGGTCTTTTTTTCATATCCCTATGCACCCTTGAGTCCATCTCTGTAGCTGAGTGGTCAGCATAGTTGATTGACATGCTGGGAACCTGAGTTCAGTGCCCAGCACAGCAAGGATGGGAGGAGTGGTATGCGGTGCTTTGAGCAGACACCTGTGGAGCTACTCAACTGATTAGTAGTGATGCCAGGATCAAGAAACCTGACAACAACTGGGAGAGCAGTGTGGTGACCACATGTCCCTCTGAACAGCATCTGATGATACCATTGTCAGAGGATGAAACAGTGGTCAGTCAGACCTGATTAGCCCATCAAGACCAGCTATGGAACTTTACCTTAACTTACCTTTTATCTCTCCTTGAAAGCAAGTATTCACCAGAGGTGAGGACACATCATCAGGAGTACTATAAGACTGCTCGTATTCCATACACATAAACAGTGTGACAGATAGAGTGATCAGCAATCTGCAAATGTTGGCTAATGAGCTGTAAGCCACAGGACAGTATCATTATTTACTAATTCTAGGAGATGAAGGGTGGCTCAAACAGAATTTCTATTTGCTGTTATGTATGGCAACCTGATCTAAGTGTTGAAAAATGTAACTTCATGCATACAAGTAGGAAAAGAGCTCTTGTAATCTTCACATGCCATATTAGTGATGTACTGCTTGACACAGTTACACAGTTATGATGATTAAATATCTAGGCTTAATATTGCAAAGTGACGTGGAATGGAATGAGCACGTAACCTCCAATTGCAGCGAAGGCCAATTGTTGAAATCAGTTTATTGGGAGAATTCTGGGAAAGTTTAGCTCATCTATAAAAGATGTTACTACAGAACACTTGTGTGATCCATTCTCAAGTGTTTTGAATCACCACATGATCAGGTTAAAGGAAGTCATCAAAGCAATTCAGAGGCACGCTGCTACATTTGCTATCAGTAGGTTTGCTCAACATGTGAGTATTTCATAACATACTGTTGAGAAAGTTTAGAGAACCAGCATTTGCAACAGTTTGCAGAACTATTCTACTTGTAAGGACAGCAGTGGAAGGATAACAGAAATCAAGCCTCATATGGAGGCATACACACAGTCATTTTTTTCTTGCTCCATTTGCAAGAGGAAGAGGAAGGGGGATACCTAGCAGTAGTGCAAGGTATCCCCTACTATGTACTATGTGGTGTGTTGTAGAGTATATGTAGATGTAGATGTAGTTGTAGAAGAAAGAACCGTTCATATTTCTAGTGGATTTTAATGGCAGTCACCACTCTGAGGAAATAAGTAAATAAGCAAAACCAAAAAAGTAAATAATAATGATCATGTCAGAGATCAGATTTTGTAATATCATTTTCCAGTACATAAGGAATCTGATTACTATTGTCTCATTTCTCTCCAATTCCTTTCTGAGGGAGTAATTTCTATATAAAGTTTTGCCTAGATTGAAATATAAACAATCGCAAAAAAAGTTCGCCAACATGTTCATAAAAAAGAAGGACACAGTATTCTTTATGAATATATATGGATTTTTAATTGTTTGGTATGTCTGTGTCTGTTAATGAACTCAAGTTAACACATAAGTACATCTCTCGACCTGTGATGACACTGGCTAGGGTCATTGTGTCCAAAAGGGGATCCTTTAATAATGTACCAGGCGGTTAATATCAAACTGACAGTGTTCCAAGTACTGCAGTGTGGGCTGTTTACAATTCAAGATGCTAAAACATCATAAATAGGTTCATTAATTGGTGCACTCGTGGGGTATTCTGAAAAAAAAAAAAAATAGTTCCAGTTTCTGCCACCAGCTGAATATATGGCACTATATGCTGTCAGAATGTTAAATGTTTACTGTTTTGACATTGGTATGTTGATTTCTTTTGCAAAGTGACTGTTTGTGTACAGGGTTAAGAAGGTTGAAGTTTTCCATACAAAATGCAGTGGCTATTGAGAAGAAAGAACATGCACTGCTGGTAAATTTGTTTTGCCAGAATGGTAGCAATAGCAGCACTGCATTGCAGCAATATTGCCAACAGGAACAGCTGTGAAGAGGCACCATGTCTATAAATGGGCTAAAAGAATAACATCAATAAATTCAAAGCAACAGGTGAATTAGGTAGTTCATCTGGGAGAAGGAGGTGGCCCATGCCCACGGCATTTGTTGATGAAGCTGCCAGAGTTACAGGGGACTGTGCAGCATCTGCCTCAAATTCTGCAGCCAGTGCTCAAGCTGTGTCATGGGAATTGTCTCTCCCCTGGTCAACATTTCAAAAGGTTTTTAGTGTACTTTACAGAATGAAGGCCAAAGATAGACTACAGTGCCATGACTCTGCCCTTCATTTTTTGGCACATATGGACATGGGTGACATGCAGACAGGGAATATTCTTTAGACAGACAAGGCACATTTTATTCTGCACAGTGCTGTAAAAGCACAGAACTGTCACATACGGAGTTCTACTCTGCCACATGTTGTACGCCAACATGCACTGAACTGAGATTATGTGACGGTGTGGTCTGGTTTAACAAGCTCCTTCATTCTTACTCCATTTTTCTTCATGGAGATGACACCTTGTGGGCCTGCTGGCTGTGCAGTGACATCTGTATGTTGCAAGGACGTCCTCGTGCAACACATGATACCAACTTTGCAAGAATGTGATTGTGTCCACACTACTACTTTCATGCAAGTAGTGGTGACACAGCATGTTGCTTGCAGGTGAAAAATTTGCTTTGAGAAACCTTCAGTACCGAATGCATCATCTCTAGGCAATATCTACATGTATGGTATTCCAGATCCCCTGAATTAAATCCATGTGATTTCTGGTTGTGGGAATAACACACCTAAAAGTTCATGTCTATCAAAGATGTATCTGGACTCTTCCTGATCTGAAGTACAGCATACGATGACATATCGTTTTGATTACACTGGATGTACTGGGATCAATTATCAACCACGCCATGTTAGGGATGCAGCACGTTACCGAGTTGGGAGAGCATACTGAACATGTGTTGTTACTTGTGACCATATCCTAATAAATGTACCAGAACCAGCATTTTGATTCCTTTTATTTGACCATCCTGCCCACCTACACCCACACAACACTATGATTGCTTACAGCACCATATTTTCACCTGGTGGCAGAAGTGGAACTTTCTGCATCCTGCGAAGTATACAGACCACACTGGAGCACTCTTTTATTATGTATTAGATTATTCCCATCACTGGGTAGGTAGTCATAGATTTTAACAGCTAATATCTCACTTCTTCCTGTGACACACAAAGGCTGCATTGTTGACAGTGTAAGTGATCTCTCCTTCAGGAAGATACAAACAGTTCAGAAAGATATATATATATATATACTTTTTTCTATTTTTAATTCAGTGAGCACGGTATGAGAAACTGTTGTGATACTACTAACATAGCCCATTTAAGTCTTCCGGTATTGCAAGTGTGCCACAGTATGTTAAATGCAGCTGATAGGTATATATGTGTCAATCGTCAGTGCCTAAGCTTGATCATAAATTAAATAATAATTAAAATCTTTGCCACCACTCCAAAGAAGTAACCCAGATTTGGTAGAAAATAATTGCAATGTTTTATCGTTTATGCAACAGCTCTTTTCTGAGAACCCAGTTTCATTCAAATTGCTATTTTTGTTTGTTTTTCAGTAATGCTTTAAATTGTTTCTGCTTTAATTTAGAGTTTATTTTTTGGGCACAGAGAGAGAGAGAGAGAGAGAGAGAGAGAGAGAGAGAGACTGTGTGTGTGTTTTTCAATTTTCCAATAACAGACAGGAGAATTTCACAATGCTGATGGTCATAAAGTTTCAGCTTTTGATTACAGCTTGTCCTCAGAATTTGATAAGCTCTTTCTTCCTATAAGAACATACACTGAGGTGATAAACATCATGGGATACCTCCTAATACTGTGTCAGACATCTTTTTGCCAAGCATAGTGCAGCAACTTGATATGACAAGGACTCAAAAAGTTATTGGAAGGCCCCTCCTGATATACTGAACCATACTGCCTCTATAGCCATCAATAATTGCGGAAGTGTTCCAATGCAGGTTTTTGTGCACAAACTGACCTCTTGATTATATTTGAAGATTACTTTGATCCTGCTGGAGCATATCTGTTAATGTTTTGACAGATACGCCAGCAGGCTTTACAGGTTTCCCTGGTCCAGCAGTATTACTGTAAAGGTGGCCATTTCTTTACTCACAGTTTTGGTAAATAGTTTCGAGATTAATCTTCTTCCTTGGTTGTTGAGGTGGAATCCTTGTCATGTATAGCACTCCCTGTCAAACTCGCTAGCTTTAATGATTGTGGTATTTTTGAATTTGGAACACAGGTGATATAGCCGTTTGTTTACTTCCAATACCTCGTGATTTACGCAGGATCGTTTTGTAAGATCATATCTAAATGGAACATCAACAACAAACACTTTTTGAGATGTGATACTTGGTAATGTGCTTCTTAAACCTTTTATTAAGTTCGCGCTGTTGTTTTTCGCTATGTCATTTGTTCCAGTCATAATTACGACGATATCAGCTTCAGAAGCCTTTTTGTTAGTGTTTTGCAAGACATCCTTGGCTTCTGCTGAAGGATACACATACCCCAGACACTCGAGATTTATGTTTTCATTAAGGTAACTTGAAACATTACGACCTTGGCTATCACTCAATAAGGCAATTTTACAGGTTTTACGTACTAAACTTTGACCATCACACTGTTTCACTCCTGTTTGAATTTCTTTTTGATATTTATTAGCACTATTATGTTTCACTGCATATGTTTCCTATTCACTACCTTGTTCATGAAACTTGCTAACATTCACACTGCAGCTACTTATGCTGTTTTCGGCATTATGCCATTTTGCTGTGAATGGTTCTTGTTCATCACTTCATTCACAAAACTTACTTACGTTCACTCTACAGGTTTTTACACTGTTTTCTACTGGACAGAGCTGCAAATATTTGTTTACGTCGGCGAACCTTACTCTTCTCGGTGGTTTATTTACTGCTGCTAAGCTATTATTATGGCGAACCATTTCACAGAGCGGAGATTCCTTTACAGTACAGGTTACCTTCGATATCTGCGATGCGTTATTTACTGCTTCTGAAGTCCCACATGCTCTCTGAGTGAGTCGTAGCTGCTGATTTTCTTTCTTCAGGTATACGATTTCTTTATGTAGGACTTCCACAGTTTTCTGCAGACTGATTATTCGTTCGTTTAGCATTACAGTAATATCACTACAAGGCACATATTTGTTGTTTTTTACTATTGAACTATAACTTTCAAGTAGCTGAACACAACCATTTCGTGTTAATGATCGGTTCAGTTGGACCAGGGGACCGAGCATGTAAACATAGCCCACACCATTATGGAGCCACTACCAGTTTGCACAGTGCCTTGATGATAACTTCTTGGAGACTATTTGCAGCCATTCATGGCTTCATATTCCTAAACAACGATGGAATTTTTTTGGATGACAATATGGCATTGCACTGGGCAACAATTATTTTTGATTGGTTTCAACAACATTCCGGACAATTTGAGTGAAGCATTTGGTCACGCAGATCACCCGACATGAATCCCATTGAACATTTTCGGGACACAATCTTCAGGGGCTTCCAACGACTTGTTGAGTCCGTGCCACACCGAATTACTGCACTACGCTGACCGAAAGGAGGTCCGACACAATATTAGGAGGTATCCCATGACTTTTGCCACTTCAGTGTACATTAATCCTGGGAGTTATCCAACCTTTGTCCCTACTTCTGTATGTTTCTTTTATGGAAAATGAGTTCCAAAGTGCTGTAAAAATATGTTTAAGAAAGACTTAAATTTTTCACCTACATTATTTTATAAATCTTTTTCCAACTTTCTACCATCCAGTAATTTCTCTCTAAACAACATGAAGTCATTGATAGTGAGATACTTTTCTTTTATAATCTCAGCCCAACTGGTTAAAATTTTATTGACAAAATTTGGCCGTTATGTACAGATAAAGCAATTCCTATTGTCTTCACTTTTAAACCACTAAAGGTAGTTAAGTTTAAAATTGTCCTGTGGGATCTAATGCAAATCTGACATCAGTAGACCTGGGTATCCTCAGTCATTATTATATGACAGAAAACCTACATCAAAATTTTCCCAAACAATGACTTTATAGCTATGTACATACTCTGAAAAACTCTACAAAATGCTAAGGTTTCTTCTACTCCAATCAGGTATGATTGCTTAAATCTGTCTGTGTATCCTGTGATTTTTCCAGTCTCGTATTCACAAACCTTTCAGAAGCAGGATGTAGGGGGATACAGAATATCCCTACATTCTTCATTTAATATCAGTTCTCGACATTTTATAAGGGGGCTCTTGCAAGATAACTTGCATATATCTGGAAGAGTCAGGGAATCTAGGTTTGTCAACATTTCTGTGGCTATCTCCCAAGAGTCAAAAAAACCTGTGACTACTCGTGCTCCCCTTCTTAGTACACATTCAATAACCCCTATTAGTTCTATCTGGCATGGGTCCCACACAGTTCAGCAGTGTTCTAAGATGGGTCACACGAATGATTTGTAAGCAGTCTCCATTGCAGATTGACTGAATTTTCCCAGTATCCTACCAATATACCAGAGTATAACACCTGCCTTACCTATGACTGAATTTCTGTGAATGTTCAGTTTCAAAGCCCAGAAATCGTAACACCCAGGTATTTGTATGACTTGACTGATTCTAATACTGAATCAGTGATGTTGTAGTCACAGTATACATTTTTCATTTAATGAAGTATATAATTTTACATTACTGTACATTTAAACCAAGCTGCCATACTCTGTCCCATTCTGAAATCTTATCAATATTCCACTGAATAAATGTGCAGCTTTTTTCACACAGTACTTCATTATTCTCCAGTTAAATGTCATTAAAACTGTATCCAGCAGCATTTTGAAGCTTGAGATATTTCTTGCTGGTGAACTGTAAAGTGCTAGTGTGTTCTGTTTCACTGTTGTGGCACAGAACTGAAAGAGACACCAATCTACATCTACATCTACATCCATACTCCGCAAGCCACCTGACGGTGTGTGGCGGAGGGTACCTTGAGTACCTCTATTGGTTCTCCCTTCTATTCCAGTCTCGTATTGTTCGTGGAAAGAAGGATTGTCGGTATGCTTCTGTATGGGCTCTAATCTCTCTGATTTTATCCTCATGGTCTCTTCGCGAGATATACGTAGGAGGGAGCAATATACTGCTTGACTCCTCGGTGAAGGTATGTTCTTGGAACTTAAACAAAAGCCCATACCGAGCTACTTAGCGTCTCTCCTGCAGAGTCTTCCACTGGAGTTTATCCGTCATCTCCATAACGCTTTCGCGATTACTAAATGATCCTGTAACAAAGCGCACTGCTCTCCGTTGGATCTTCTCTATCTCTTCTATGAACCCTATCTGGTACGTATCCCACACTGCTGAGCAGTATTCAAGCAGTGGGCAAACAAGCATACTGTAACCTACTTCTTTTGTTTTTGGATTGCATTTCCTTAGGATTCTTCCAATGAATCTCAGTCTGGCATCTGCTCTACCGACGATCAACTTTATATGATCATTCCATTTTAAATCACTCCTAATGCGTATTCCCAAATAATTTATGGAATTAACTGCTTCCAGTTGCTGACCTGCTATTTTGTAGCTAAATGATAAGGGATCTATCTTTCTATGTATTTGCAGCACATTACACTTGTCTACATTGAGATTCAATTGCCATACCCTGCACCATGCGTCAATTCGCTGCAGATCCTCCTGCATCTCAGTACAATTTTCCATTGTTACAACCTCTCGATATACTACAGCATCATCCACAAAAAGCCTCAGTGAACTTCTGATGTTATCCACAAGGTCATTTATGTATATTGTGAATAGCAAAGGTCCTATGACAGTCCCCTGCGGCACACCTGAAATCACTCTTACTTCGGAAGACTTCTCTCCATTGAGAATGACATGCTGCATTCTGTTATCTAGGAACTCTTCAATCCAATCACACAATTGGTCTGATAGTCCATGTGCTCTTACTTTGTTCATTAAACACCTGTGGGGAACTGTATCGAACACCTTGCGGAAGTCAAGAAACACAGCATCTACCTGTGAACCCGTGTCTATTGCCCTCTGAGTCTCATGGACGAATAGCGCGAGCTGTGTTTCACACGACCGTCTTTTTCGAAACCCATGCTGAATCCTACAGAGTAGATTTCTAGTCTCCAGAAAAGTCATTATACTCGAACGTAATATGTGTTCCAAAATTCTACAACTGATTAACGTTAGAGATATAGGTCTATAGTTGCACATCTGTTCAACGTCCCTTCTTCAAAATGGGGATGTCCTGTGCCCTTTTCCAATCCTTTGGAACGCTACACTCTTCTACAGACCTACGGTACACCGCTGCAAAAAGGGGGGCAAGTTCCTTCACGTACTCTGTGTAAAATCGAACTGGTATCCTATAATGTCCAGCGGCCTTTCCTCTTTTGAGGAATTTTAATTGTTTCTCTATCCCTCTGTCGTCTATTTTGATATCTACCATTTTGTCATCTGTACGACAATCTAGAGAAGGAACTACAGTGCAGTCTTCCTCTGTGAAACAGCTTTGGAAAAAGACATTTAGTATTTCGGCCTTTAGTCTGTCATCCTCTGTTTCATTACCATTTTGGTCACAGAGTGTCTGGACATTTTGTTTTGATCCATCTACCGCTTTGACATAAGACCAAAATTTCTTAGGATTTTCTGCCAAGTCAGTACATAGAACTTTACTTTCAAATTCACTGAATGCCTCTCGCATAGCCCTCATCACACTACATTTCGCTTCGCGTAATTTTTGTTTGTCTGCAAGGCTTTGGCCGTGTTTATGTTTGCTGTGAAGTTCCCTTTGCTTCCGCAGCAGTTTTCTATCTCAGTTGTTGTACCATGGTGGCTCTTTTCCATCTCGTACGATCTTGCTTGGCACATACTTATCTAACGCATATTGTACGATGGTTTTGAACTTTGTCCACTGATCCTCAACACTATCTGTACTTGAGACAAAACTGTTGTGTTGAGCCATCAGGTGCTCTATAATCTGCTTTTTGTCACTTTTGCTAAACAGAAAAATCTTCCTACCTTTTTTAATATTTCTATTTATAGCTGAAATCATCGATGCAGTAACTGATTTATGATCGCTGATTCCCTGTTCTGCGTTAACTGTTTCAAATAGTTCGGGTCTGTTTGTCACAAGAAGGTCTAATATGTTATTGCCATGAGTCGGTTCTCTGTTTAACTGCTCAAGGTAGTTTTCAGATAAAGCTCTTAAAAAAAATTTTCACTGGATTCTTTGTTCCTGCCACCCATTATGAACATTTGAGTTTCCCAGTCTATATCCGGCAAATTAAAATCTCCACCCAGAACTATAATATGGTGGGGAAATCTACTCAAAATATTTTCCAAATTATCCTTCAGGTGCTCAGCCACAGCAGCTGCTGAGCCATGGGGCCTATAGAGACATCCAATTACCATGTCTGAGCCTGCTGTAACTGTGACTTTCACCCAAATTATCAGAAGGTCCTAGGACTTAACTCCATTTTATTTTACATATATAGCTACTCACCACCTCCTTCTTGCTGGTTGTAATAGTTCTGATTACTGACACAAAACACTAACTGATGCAGAATTATTATTGTTTTTTGGGCTAGTGATACGCAGTTTACTATACACACTAGTTGGTAAAAAAATGTGAAGCATCCACAAGGGGAAGAGAAAACAAAATGATATTTCATGGGTTGAGACAGTACGTGATTACAAACTCAAGTTAAATATATGTATCTCACAGTGTGAGCCCACTAATCAGTATAGACTTGCACCCCCTCTGGCTTAGATAGATACGCTGTTTCTGTTGGGAAGATCTTCACAGAGCTGTTGTATCCTCTGTTAAAGCAAGCTGGTCCAAAACTGTTGGAATAGGTCCTCAATATCCTGGATACTAGCACTGGGACGGTCCCACACACGTTTTGTTGGGAACAGATCTGGAGATTTTGCTGGTCACAAGAGTACTTCAAAATCCCATAGAAAGTTCATAAAGATATGTGCTATGTGTGGACAACCATTATCCTGTTGAGAAATTATGCCATGATACTGTTGCATGAAAGGTGACAATACGTAGAGCTCCTGCAGGCAATATTTGTGTTTTCTTAAAACAACTTGAATCAGTTTTGTTAAAAGTATATTTAAAGGCTAAGCAGTTAATCATTCTGGTTGACTTTAATGTGAACTTCCTTACAGACAACACCAATAGAAGAGAACTAGAACACCTCTTACAAACCTTTAATCTAACTCCAGTAGTTGAATTTCCTACCCGAGTGACAGATACCAGTGCAAGCCTTACTTACAACATCTTTACTGAGAAGTTTAGAAGGAGTCACAGTACTGTAAGTCAAATTTACAATGGTCTGACTGACCATGATGTGCAGTTGCTTACTGTTAAGAACATATGTTTGAGCATTAAATGTAAACCACTTTTTAGGTCTTTCAGAACAATCAATGTGGACACATTAGAAAATTTCAATAATCTCTTGCAGCAGATTGACTGGAACCCAGTGTATAAAGAAATAAATGTTAATATTAAATTCAAGCTATTCACAGATGAATTCTTATCCCTTTTATGAAGCAGTATTTCACAAAAAAAAATTGTAAAAATGAATCCTCGGGCTTGCGCAATGAAACCCTGGATTACAAAAGGGATAAAAATTTCATGTAAGACAAAAAGAGGGTTATATACATCACAAAGACATTCTGATGAGCCTGCTGGAAAAGAAAATTATAGATCGTATTGTAAAATACTGAAAAGAGTTATAAAGTGCTCTCAAAACATTACATATTAAATCTGAAATAGACAACTCAAACAATAAAATAAAAACCATCTGGAGTGCTATCAAAAGGGAGCTGGAGAAAAAATATGATAGTGTTTCTAAGGTAGAAACAAGACATTGTGATAGTTTGATTAAAGAAACTGATGCAGCTGCAAGTGTCCTTAATGAGTACTTTCTAACAGCCTCCAAGAAAACAGGTTGTAAGGGTTCGGTCAGTGAGGTTAAAAACCTGAAAGAATCTGAGTTGCACAAAGTAAGTCAAATGAATATACCCCCAGTTACTGTCAGTAAGGTAAAGAGGATCATCACTAAAATGCAAACCAAAAATTCATCTGGCTTTGATAATATTTCCTCTAATTCTCATAATGCCATTTGTGTAATACTTTGCCATATGTTTAATTAATCCCTTCAACAAGGTATCATCCCAGACAGAATAAAGTATGCAAACGTGAAACCACTGTTCAAGGAAGGGGATAAAACCGATGTTTCTATCTACTGTCTGATTTCTCTTTTAAAAAGTTTTTCTGAAGTTCTTCAGAAACTTATACATAAGAGAACTGTGGAGCACCTGAACATGCACAAGGCTCTTAGCCATTGTCAATCGGATCCCAAGCAGGACCGTCAACTAATTATCCTAAATTTTCTTTTGCCAATGATGTTTTAGAAGCATTGAACAATAGATTAGCTTCAGTTGGTATATTTTGTGGTTTAAGTGAGGTCTTCAACTGTGTAAACCATGAAATCCTCCTTTCAAAAGCTGTCTACTATGGTTTCAGTGACACAATGAGAATGTGGATTCGATCATACCTAACTCACAGATTGCAGGAGGTATTGCTCAAACATGGAGATGGCACAATAGTCTCATCTAACAGTGACATTGCAACATTTGCCAACTTTCTGTTCAGTGATCTCTATAAATGGTTTACCTGTCATGGCCTGACTCTTTTTTTAAAAAAAAAAAAAAAAAAAAAAAAAAAAAAAACTGTAATGATCAAGATATCCATAAAGTTTATTCTTCTTAACTGTTAGGCCTCCACATCGACAGTAAATTAAATTGGCAGTGCCATATTCTGTACTTGAGAAAAAGACTTAATTCAGCAATTTATGCTCTACGTATTACAGCAGCGACTCCAAATACTGATGCTGTTGAGTCTGCTCATTTTGGCTATTTTCATTGATTGTTATCATATGATATAATGTTTTGGGGAAATCAACCAATGGCTAATAAAGTATTTGTCACTCAGAAAAGAACAACCCAAATGCTAAGTGGAGTGAGTAGAAATCATTCATGCAGAAATCTTTTTAAAACACACAAAATATTAATAGCGCACTCACAATATATCTTATCCCTTATGTCCCTTTTAGTTAAGAACCTACCCATGCACAAAACCAACAGTGACTATCATGACTAGGACACAAGATCAAAACACAACTTGCATGTGGATAGAAAAAAATTGAGCCAAGTTCAAAAAGGTGTACATTACTCAAGCAAAAAGATGTTTAATGCATTTCCTGTGGACATAAAAAACCTTACTAGTGTAATACCACAATTTAAAGGTAAATTAAGAGAATATCTTCTGGAACACTCTTTTTACTCTCTTGATGAGTTCTTTGACATTAACACTTCTATATTGGAAATCGGATATGGCACATTGACTTGTAATATTTGCCCACTTCGTACCTCAACCTGATGATCCATGTTGGAATAACAATGTACTTCACTTCTATAAAAGTTAGAACTTAATATGGAATAATTGTAATTTATTATTGTATTGTTGTATACCTCTGTTTGAAATTAGGAAGTGTCTAAACTTGTAATTGTTAACATATTTTGTTCCTTTACACATATTGCAATTTGCATCTATGAGGCATAGAAGTAGGCTAATGTCGTCACATATAATTATGACTCTTTCCACATCCATACAATTCTCTTGCATACAAATAAATAAATAAATAAATGTAACATGTGAAAAATGGACATCTGTGACATACTGTTGCACCAGTCATGACTGGAAGTTCTATCCAATGACTCCCCACACTATGACACCAGGGTTAACATCAATGGGCCTCTTCAAAACACTGGAAAAATGGAATCACTCCCCAGGTCACCACCATACCTGCCAATGATGGTCATTCAGGGTAGTGCAGAACTGTGATTATCATCTAACACAGTGTGAAGCCATTCATCAGCAGTCCATGCTTTCCATCTCAATAACAGTCCAAATAGTGTCATTTTTGTTGTGGCTTTAATAGCAGCTTACGCTGCTGCCAGTCTCTGACCAGTGGTGTGGAATAACACAGAATGTTGCACGGAGCCCATTACTTGTTCTTAGATGGCAGACACAGATGTGAACGGGTTACGGTGTGCGTGGTGCGTAATACAGCAATCCTTTTTTTTTGGTGGGAACTTTGATGGCGAGTATACCTGCCCTCACATTCCTCCAAGTTTAATATTGGGCCAGTCACCTCTGAATGCCCCGAAAATTTGGATACTGCACAATTCAACTGTCCAGCAAAGTGGAGTCCAACAATGAGGGCCTTTACAAACTGTCATGTGCTGATAACGCTGCCTCATATTAGTATGTGCCAGCTCTGTGTTCTTCACAATGATTACTCAACCTCTGTCACTATTTGTGCCCCTTATGTATCTTACATTAAACATGAATGACAATAGTGTACTCCATAGGCTGTTCTGCCTGTCACAGATAATTCCAATTCTGATCATTACCATCAAATAGTGTGTACATGTACAAAGTTACACAGACATCTGACTGTGTCTTCTAGGTGTGTAATTTTTTTGTTTGGCAGTGTATTATGCAAGATGTTGGTATCTAATGACAGTACAAACATGCTAGCGCATTAAATTGGGAATTTCAGAATGACTGTGTTGAAAAGAAAATTCACGTGAGAAAAATATAAAATTGCAAATAGACATAATGGCTGACCAGGACTTACTTTCCGGAGGCAAAATTCCAGTACAGCCGACAGACACCATGTAAGCATGAGCACTAATTCTCGCTTGTTGATCTATCAGTTTCTTCTCCCAGAGAGGAAAGTGGGACGGGTTGAGAAAAGCTAGAAAGATGGAGCATGGTCATTCTGACATCAGGGGATATACCTATGGTCTGTTTACAGAATGTATAGCACCAGAACAGTACAGAGTAAAAACATAAAATAATGAAGTATTCTGCTCATATTAGAGTTGCATAAAAGAAATACGCACATCAAACAATGGAAAATCTGAGGTGGAATAACAACAGTACAAACTAGGATAGATTGCTACTCACCAAATAGAGGAGGCGTCGAGTGGCAGACTCTAACTCCCTATAAATGTACTTTTAAATGTGCCTGTCTGTAGCTCAACGTCTTTTCTTTGTGACAGATAGCAACCTACCCTAATTTGTATGTATACCAACAATAGTATTTCCTGTATGGGATAATACATAAAATAAAGGCAACTGCTGACCCGTAGCTGACTGATGTGTGGTGGATACAAACACTTAACAGAAAACAGTATTTACACTGGCTTTTCAGCTCTTGCTCTCTCTTTAGTATTAGTACGTGCTATCACACACAGAATCTTACACGATGCTTCCACAGTCAGTCACACCATGGCCACAATGTGTATGCTCGAGTGTCTGTGTGGTTTTGTTTGTGAATATTCGTACCTCTACTAAAGAAAGAGCGAGACCTCAAAAGCTAGTGTAAATACTGTTTTCTGTTACATGCTTCTGTGCACCACACATCAGTCAGCTATAGGTGAGTGGTTGCCTTTCCTTTATTTTAGTAATTCAACTGTAGGCATTGAGGCATGAATAGTGTAAGCTAGAGGATATGAATCCCAGTGTAAAGATTTATGACCAAAAATAACAGTTCTGGTGGTCCAACAGAGAATGAATTAAAACTAAAAAACTAAAACTCTAATTAATTAATTAATTAATTTGTGTTCAGTAGATCAAGATAGCAAGTGAATTGCAAGAATATGGAATATGCCACATTATTCAGACTTTACATGTAACTTAGATGATGATAAAAGATCCAATGCAAATAAAAGATAGCAACTGACGAACATATACTCAATTAATGGTAAATAGCGTTTCACTGTAGAAGGATGAGTAACATATACAGGGAAAAAATTGTGCTAAATACATGAATACAACAATACAAAAACCAAATTTTTGCTTATCTGTGACAGTACCCAGAGTAATATAGGAGTGGTAAAAGTTCAAACTTGACGTGTACTTCAGAAAACAAAATAAACGAATACTGTGATACACATATTGTAGTTTTCACCATTCTTGAGTGGTGAACTACAGTCATGTTTAAAAATGAAATCAATTAAAATTATTTCTGAATCAATTATAAGTTTAACAGTGACAAAAAGACGAAAAATACGAGGGTCACTCCTAAAGAAATGCACACTATTTTTTTAAATTCATCTTTTATTCTACATGTTTGAAAGTTTTACAGTGCATAGATGCTTCCTTTAGGAACAATATTTTCATTTCTCCACATAATTTCCACCCCCTCTCAACTGCCATACACCATCTTGGAACCAGCGTGTGTATACCCGCATGGTAAAATTCTGGACCAACCTGTTGGAGCCACTGTTTGGCAGCATGCACAAGGGAGTCATCATCTTCAAATCTTGTTCCACGAAGAGAGTCTTTCAGTTTCCCAAAGAGATGATAGTCACATGGAGCCAGGTCAGGACCGTACGGCAGGTGTTTCAGTGTTGTCCATCCGAGTATTGTGATCGCTTCCATGGTTTTTTGACTGACATGTGGCAGTGCATTGTCATGCAACAGCAAAACATCCTGCTTTTGCCAATGTGGTCGAACACAACTCAGTCGAACTTGAAGTTTCTTCAGCGTCATCACATATGCATCAGAATTTATGGTGGTTCCACTAAGCATGGTGTCCACAAGCAAGAGTCCTTCAGAATCAAAAAACACTGTAGCCATAATTTTTCCAGCAGAAGATGTGGTTTTGAATTATTTTTTTCTTGGGTGAATTTGCATGATGCCACTCCATTGATTGCCTCTTCATCTCTCGTGAAAAATGATGGAGCCACGTTTCATCGCCTGTCACAATTCTTCCAAGAAATTCATCTCCACCATTCTCGTACTGTTCCAAAAGTTCGCTGCATACTTTTTTTCTTGTTTCTTTGTGAGCCACTGTCAAAATCCTAGGAACCCACCTGGCACAAACCTTTTTTAATGCCAACACTTTCAGTATTCTGCAAACACTTCCTTCCCCTATCCCAACGTAGCATGACAATTCTTTCACTGTAACACATCTGTCAGCAGTCACCAATTCATTAACTCTCTGGACATTGTCTGGAGTGTGTGCAGCATGAGGCCTGCTGCTGCAAGGGCAATCCTCAATATTTCCATGCCCGCTTTCATCACATAACCTGCTTGCCCATTGACTAATCATACTGCGATCGACAGCAGCATCACCATACACCTTTTTCAACCTCTTGTGGATGTTTCCCACTGTCTCGTTTTCACAGCACAGGAATTCTGTGACAGCGCGTTGCTTCTGACAAACGTCAAGTGTAGCAGCCATCTTGAAGACATGCTGTGACAGCGCCACTCACGAGAACAGGTTGAACTAAGTTTGAAAACAAGCGGGACGAGTGTATCTACACACTGTAAAACTTTCACACATGCAGAATGAAAACTGTATTTTTACAAATATAGTGTGAATTTCTTTTGGAGTAACCCTCGTATGATGCAGACATTATAATTTACACTGTCTTAAATGGTGCATCAGAGTCACATTTAAATTCAATATCCTGATGTAAAATTAATTAAAATTAGTTCTAAAACAACTGTAAGTTTAGCAGCGATATTCATCTTATCTCAAAATTCATCAAGCATATAAAAAAAATTTCTCTAGCACGTACTCTTTGAGAGTTTGTTAAAATTTGGGCAATCATTTGTAAAGACAGTTAATATGTGGCGGCAATGCAATAAACAGCTTAATGCTGGAATAATAAACTCCTTTTTTTTAACCGGATTAAGACTTTTTAATTCAATGTCCCAAGTGTTCCTGGTTCATGTGTTCAAACAAAGAAAAAATGTACCATAAATAGTAAAAGTAGCCTTGACATTCTAACAGCAGGTGGAATTTTTGAAGTTGTGTAACATAAAATTAATAATTAAGCTGTTTGCTGTGACCTAACTGTAAGCCAGATCCATTATTTTCCTAGTCTTACTTGTTTGTGTCCCCCCCCCCCCCCCCCCCCCCCCCAGCCACCCATGAACTATGGACCTTGCCATTGGTGGGGAGGCTTGCAATGCCTCAACGATACAGATCTGTTGAGAGACCAGACAAACATGTGGTTCCTGAAGAGGGGCACCAGCCTTTTCAGTAGTTGCAGGGGCAACAGTCTGGATGATTGACTCATCTGGCCTTGTAACACTAACCAAAACAGCCTTGCTGTGCTGGTACTGGGAACGGCTGAAAGCCAGGGGAAACTATAGCAGTATTTTTTCCCCGAGGGCATACAGCTTTGCTGTATGGTTAAATGATGATGGCATCCTCTTGGGTAAAATATTCCGGAGGTAAGACAGCCCCCATTCGGATCTCCGGGCGGGGACTACTCAAGAGGACGTTGTTATCAGGAGAAAGAAAACTGGCATTGGAGTGTGGAATGTCAGATCCCTTCATCAGGCAGGTAGGCTACAAAATTTAAAAAGGGAAATGGACAGCTTAAAGTTAGATATAGTGGGAATTAGTGAAGTTCGGTGGCAGGAGGAACAAGACTTTTGGTCAGGTGAATAAAGGGTTATAAATACAAAATCAAACAGGGGTAATATAGGAGTAGGTTTAATAATGAATAAAAAAAATAGGAGTGAGGGTAAGCTACTATAAACAGCATATTGAATGCATTATTGTGGCCAAAATAGACATGAAGCCCATGCCTACTGCAAATGACAGTAGGAAAAGGAAGAGAAGGAAACGTAGTAGGTGAATATGGATTGGGGGTAAGAAATGAAAGAGGAAGCTGCCTGGTAGAATTTTGCACAGAGCGTAACTTAATCATAGCTAACACTTGGTTCAAGAATCATAAAAGAAGGTTGTATACATGGAAGAAGCCTGGAGATACGGACAGGTTTCAGATAGATTATATAATGGTAAGACAGAGATTTAGGAACCAGGTTTTAAATTGCATGACATTTCCAGGGGCAGATGTGGACTCTGACCACAATCTATTGGTTATGACCTGTAGATTAAAACTAAAGAAACTCCAAAAAGCTGGGAATTTAAGGAGAAGGGACCTGGATAAACTGACTAAACCAGAGGTTGAACAGAGTTTCAGGGAGAGCATAAGGGAACAATTGACAGGAATGGGGGAAAGAAATACAGTAGAAGAAGAATGGGTAGCTCTGAGGGATGAAGTAGTGAAGGCAGCAGAGGATCAAGTAGGTAAAAAGACGAGGGCTAGTAGAAATCATTGGGTAACAGAAGAGATACTGAATTTAATTGATGAAAGGAGAAAATATAAGAATGCAATAACTGAAGCAGGCAAAAAGGAATACAAATGTCTCAAAAATGAGATTGACAGGAGGTTCAAAATGGGTAAGAAGGGATGGCTAGAGGATAAATGTAAGGATGTAGAGGCTTATCTCACTAGGGGCAAGATAGATACTTCCTACAGGAAAATTAAAGAGACCTTTGGAGAAAAGAGAGCCACTTGCATGAATATCAAGAGCTCAGATGGAAACCCAGTTCTAAGCAAAGAAGGGAAAGCAGAAAGGTGGAAGGAGTATATAGAGGATCTATACAAGGGCGATGTACTTAAGGACAATATTATGGAAATGGAAGAGGATGTAGATCAAGATGAAATGGGAGATACGATACTGCGTGAAGAGTTTGACAGAGCACTGAAAGACCTAAGTCGAAGCAAGGCCCCGGCAGTAGACAAGGTTCCATTAGAACTACTGACAGTCTTGGGAGAGACAAAATTCCATTGGAACTACTGGTGGCCTTGGGAGAGCCAGTCCTGACAAAACTCCACCATCTGGTGAGCAAGATTTATGAGACAGGCGAAATACCCTCAGACTTCAAGAAGAATATAATAATTCTAATCCCAAAGAAAGCAGGTGTTGACAGATGTGAAAATTACCGAACAATCAGTTTAATAAGCCACAGCTGCAAAATACTAACACGAATTCTTTACAGACGAATGGAAAAACTAGTAGAAGCCGACCTCGGGGATGATCAGTTTGGATTCCGCAGAAATGTTGGAACACGTGAGGCAATACTGACCTTACGACTTATCTTAGAAGAAAGATTAAGCATTTGTAGACTTAGAGAAAGCTTTTTACAATGTTGACTGGAATACTCTCTTTCAAAATCTAAAGGTGGCAGGGGTAAAATACGGGGAGCGAAAGGCTATTTACAATTTGTACAGAAACCAGATGTCAGTTATAAGATTCGAGGGGCACGAAAGGGAAACAGTGGTTGGGAAGGGAGTGAGACAGGGTTGTAGCCTATCCCCGATGTTATTCAATCTGTATATTGAGCAAGCAGTAAAGGAAACAATAGAAAATTTGGAGTAGGTATTACAATCCATGGAGAAGAAATAAAAACTTTGAGGTTCTCCGATGACACAGCAAAGGACCTGGAAGAGCAGTTGAATGGAATGGACAGTGTCTTGAAAGGAGGATATAAGATGAACATCAACAAAAGCAAAACGAGGATAATGGAATGTAGTCTAATTAAATCGGGTGATGCAACGTATTAGATTAGGAAATGAGACGCTTAAAGTAGCAATTGAGTTTTGCTATTTGGGGAGCAAAATAACTGATGATGGTCGAAGTAGAGTGGATATAAAATGTAGACTGGCAATGGCAAGGAAAGCGTTTCTGAAGAAGAGAAATTTGTTAACATCGAGTATAGGTTTAAATGTCAGGAAGTCGTTCCTGGAAGTATTTGTATGGAGTGTAGCCATGTATGGAAGTGGAACATGGACGATAAATAGTTTGGACAAGAAGAGAATAGAAGCTTTCAAAATGTGGTGCTACAGAAGAATGCTGAAGATTAGATGGGTAGATCACTTAAGGAAGGGGGAGGTATTGAATGGAATTGGGGAGAAGAGGAGTTTGTGGCACAACTTGACAAAAAGAAGGGACCGTTTGGTAGAACATGTTCTGAGGCATCAGGGGATCACAAATTTAGCATTGGAGGGCAGCATGGAGTGTAAAAATCGCAGAGGGAGACCAAGAGATGAATACACTAAGCAGATTCAGAAGGATGTAGGTTGCAGTAAGTACTGGGAGATGAAGAAGCTTGCACAGGATAGAGTAGCATAGAGAGCTGCATCAAACCAGGCTCAGGACTGGAGACCACAACAACAACAACAACAACAACAACTTGTTTTGATTGTTTCATTTTACCTGTGGCTAGGACAGCACAGCAAATCTGCTTGGTTAGGGAGATATGAAGATAACTGTAAATAGTGGTAGTGGTGATGAAGAGGTCAGTGTACCTGTAAAGATGATCTGCACTATGGGCATACCTGTTTCCCATCGATATCCTAGCTGTGGAGAGAGAGAGCGAGAGTGTGGGGGGGTGGGGGTGAGGGGGGGGGGGGGGATATCGGGGTTGGGGGGGGGGGGGGGTGGAGTGTATCATAAGCTATGAATGATAACTGCCAAAGTGCACTTATTAATGCTTATTTCTGAGTTTTGAAAAAAAGTTTTGAGCTGGTCAGCAGTGAGATGGACTTATTCTTTTAGTTGATCACTCATTCATTCACTCATTTAATGTGAATCCCATTTTGACTTTGTGGATTTGGGAAGAGTCAAGTTACATATTATCAGGCAGGACTAATGTCTGCTGGCTACTTGAGTAAAGCATACTGACAATGGATAATGAACAGTGCTAATCTACTCATATTGTTAATTATGGTATCTGCATAAACATCAACATACATGGGTTGGCAATTACTTCTAAATCCGTTTGTATAGAATGCCCCAGGACAAACTGTCAATATTCGGGGTCTAGTAAACATGACCTCTAAAATGTATGTCTTAAGAACTTTGGGCACATCTTCATCTATGATACTGTGAAACAGATCTCTTCTACTGCAAGCTCTTGGTTTCCATATTTTGAGAGGTGGCAATAAGAACCAAAACAACAAAAAAGTCTGGTAAACACAACCTATAAATTGCATATCTTAAGTGCTAGGAGCACTTACTCATCTTCACTACTGCGAAATACGTATCTTCTATTGAACAAATACTCATAGCTGTTAAGGTATGCTGCCAATTCCTGCTGGGGCACCTTGTATATATTTATGTAAATGAAGAGAAAATCAGCTGTATTCAATTAAGTCACTGCCCCTCCTCTTACTAAGATTTAGTTGTTGCTTTTCTCTAATACTTTAAAGCATTGATCTCCCTTTACTCAGACCAAGAGTGCCCGTATTATAGTTTGTAGGTTGGGGGCCTAGACGTTGTAGTATGAAGTCTTTTTAATATCTTAAAAGATGAATGTCGACTTCTAAGTAGCCATTTAAAAAAATCTGCACAAAACCAACTTTTAAATTTCTTGAATGGAAAACACCAGACTACACTGTGTCTTTTCCTTTCCTGGGAGCAAAGCGACAATAGGGGGAGGGGGTGGTTTGCAGCCCCCCCTTGCTTCCAGGTATGGGTGCCCTGGACAAAGATCCATATTTGTTGCTTACATAAGGTCAAAGTCAAGATCAGTTTAATACAAGCATTTGAGTTGTATGAAATTTATGTCCCTAAGTCCAAACAACATGATAAATTGTGGGAATGGTGTATGAACACCTGCACAGATAGTCAAGTGTGCTTCGAAACATGAGGAGGCATACCAGCCTCGAATCGAATCAGGCTCACGGGTTAATGATGGAGGCCAGTATACCAGCCAGGCTAGATGATGATTTTCAGTGGTTTTCCAAATCCATTTAGGTAAACACAGGCCAGTTTCCACACCGCACCTTTACACAATGAACAAGCACTTTGTAACACATTGTCACATTGGCCCATGTAACAACATTACATGTAGACAGAAGGTGTACACAGGTCCCTCACTGGGGCAGAGCAGGCTTCAGACTGCCTTTGGGAGTGGCAGCCACATCATAATCTCTGTATATAAAAGGCAACGTCCTCACTGACTCATCATTTCCCAACCCAAACTGCTAAGATTAGAAATGTGAAATTTGGAGAAGGTGTGGATCTTATACTGTAGGCATAGTTTAAGAAGGGATTTTTCAAAATTCCATCCCTAAGGGGGTGAAATAGGTAATGAAGGGTTTCTCTGAAAAAATAACTATTACAGCAATTTTGAAGCTAGACTCACAAAAATTGGGAATGTAGGGTTTCTTTGAAAAAGTTGCTATTAAGGCAATTTTGAAGCTAAAAATAAAAAAAATTGATATTTTGTTTCTCAGTCAGAAATAAGGAAATACCTGTTTCAACATTTTTGTAAATTTAACTCTACAGGGGTGAAATAAAGTGTGAAAGATTTTTTCTGAAAACGTATCATTCTTATAGAACTACTAAAGTATTTTTAAAGCTACATCTATGAACAATGGTATTTGATTTCACGGTTGCAAATAAGAAAAGACATGTTTCAGTGGTTTTGGAACTTGAATCCCTAAGGGGGTGAAGTAGGGATGAGACTTTTTATGAATATATTTTATTATTAAAGTATTTTTGAAGCTAAATGTATGATAATTTAAGTCTGACTTCTCATATAAAAATGTTTAAAGAAAAAGAGTTTCACTGTTTTGGAAATTCAACCACCAGGAGGGTGAAACAAGAAATGAAATTTTTATGGAAATATTTCACTGTGCAAGCATTTCTTAAGCTAAATCCACGAAAATATATATTTGGCTTCCCTGTTAGAAATATCATACATGTATTACTGTTTCTGGATATTCAACCCCTAAAGGGGTGAAATAGGGTGCAAAATGTTTTATGAAAATATTTCATTGTGAAAGCTTTCTGAAAGCTAAATCTTTACAGTTAGAGGTGCAAAAACACATGATTCACTGTTTTTGGAAATTCAACCCCTAAGGGGGTGAAATAGGGTCAGACTGACTCACTGGATCATCATCACCCAGCCCAAATTGCTAAGGATAGAAACTTGAAGTTTGGAGAGGGCCTTGTACTGTAGGTGTCATGTAAGAAGGAACTATCCACAATTCCACTCCTAAGGGATAGAAATAGGCGATGAAAAGCTTTTTGAAAGTATGTCACTATCAAGGGAATTTTGAAGCTAGAACTACAAGAACTGGTACCTGGTTTCTCAAACAGAAAGTAAAAAATATATGTTTCAGCATTTTTGGAAATTCAACCACTAAGGAGGTAAAACAGTGGGTTTCAAATATAAATTATTTCTAAATAAAGTAAAGGATTTTTAAAGCTACATCTATGACAACTGGTATTTGACTTCTCAACTAGAAATTTAAAAAAATACATGTTTCAGTGTTTCTGGTAATTTAGTCCCTAGGGGAATACAATAGGGGATGAAAATTTTTAAGAAAATATTTCATTACATTAAAAAATTTTTAAACTAAATTTATCAAAATTGGTACTCACTTCTCAGTTAGATGTAAAGAAATATTTGTTAGGAGATGTAAGTTGCGATGGAAATATCTTCACAAAAATGCAAAAGGCATGAATAACAAAAACTTTGGACTCCAGCTACCAAAATCACCTTTTGATGAGAAGTACATTCAGAAAAGATCACGCTTATATGGTGTTGCAATTTGTGAGCAACATAAAAATTAAATTAAATTAAATTTTAAAAAAATCTCTGCAGGCCATACAGTCTAAATGAGTGAAGCATCGGGTGCTCAGCTGGGTATGGTTGATTCACTGCAAAATGGAAGAAGTTCCATGCCAGTCCTGACCCAGCACTGGCTGGATAAAAGACACTGGATGAGAAAGAAGTCACTAATGAAGTACTCTTTTACTTTGTTTTTGAATTTCTGGGAATTTTCAATTTCCAGTCTGAGGGTGACCTGTTAGACATGTGTGCCGGAATATAAAATTCCAATCTGAACAGTAGATAGATATATACAATCTACACTGAAATTAAATAATGGAAAATCCAGGATGGACTGGAACAATATTGTGAAAAGGGAAGTTGCTACTCACCAGATAGTGGAGATAGGCACAACAGGAAGAATGTCACTTATAAAGCTTTTGACCAGTAAGGCCATGTGTGCATGTGTGTCTGTGTATGTAGTCTATTTTTGGTGAAGATCTTACTGGATTGGATTGGATTGGATTGTTTGGGGGAAAGAGACCAAACAGCGAGGTCATCGGTCTCATCGGATTTAGGGAAGGAAGTCGGCCGTGCCTTTCAGAGGAACCATCCCGGCATTTGCCTGGAGCGATTTAGGGAAATCACGGGAAAACCTAAATCAGGATGGCCGGACGCGGGATTGAACCGTCGTCCTCCCGAATGCGAGTCCAGTGTGCTAGCCACTGCGCCACCTCGCTCCGTAGATCTTACTGGCCAAAAGCTTTATTTGTGACAGTCTTTTTGTTGTGCCTATCTGCAACACACTGTCTCCCACTACATGGTGCGTAGCAACTTTCCCTTTTCACAATATTGTTACAACCTACACTGAAATTATTTATACTTCTAATATTGTGACAATGAATTGCAGAATTATGTTCATCCTAAATTCACTCTTGTTATTAACAACAAGTAACACTACGGAATATACTGCATATTGATATGTACACGTCAGAATTCCTGAACCCTTGAACAAGCTCCTGTAAGACATTTGTTCATGCAGTTTCTCACAACGTTCTTACTTCATTTAATATATCAAAGGGAAAATTCACTTGAGAAAACTGGCAATTAGAAGATCAAATTGCTGTCTAGCACTTACCCTCAAGAGGTGAAATGTGTAGTACTGCCAAAAGACACATATAAAAGTAAAAGGGGCACACTACCTAGCTTTTGGAAATAATGGTTACTTTGTCAGGCAGGTGAAAGTGTTAGGTCTGGAAAGTTAAAAAGGAAGGGTAGGTCACCGTTATGAGAGGAATGCACCTCCATTTATTTATTTGTTTATTTTATTCATTTATTTATGTATTATCCAGCAAAGAGCTTTCAAACAGTGTAAGCGATCATTCACAGTTACATAGGTACAGAATACAAGACTGTATTGATCAATATATAAATGCATGGTTACATATTTATGCAGAGAAAAACACTTCTCAGTTACACATATGGTACATAAGCTAAAACTTATTTACACTATTCATAGTTTGCCATATACACATTCTTAACAGTAATATGGACAAAAGCTGTTTGTTTACAAATAAATTAATACATCACTTGCCTTTCTGTTAATAAATTCATTAACTGTGTAGAAAACCTTTTTCTTTCAGTAAGAATTGTATTAATTGTCAATTGCCTCATCCCACCCTTGTAATTTGTCAGTAAAAGATTTTCCTATTCATTAGAAAGATTTCTCTGTATGTTGTTTGTCTAAGCCAGTGAGTATTCAAAGAGTTCCTGTTCCTGATTCTATAAGGATGGCTATGTGATATTGTATCAACCTCATCCCAATTAATCTTAGTGCGGATAAGGGTGTCAAATAAGTATGGACTCAGGACAGCCAACATTTTGTTTTCATTTAAGTACATTTTGCATAAAGTCCTGATATTCAGACCACACATGCATCACATATCTTTTTTCAGCATATTTAATCCACGTCATTATATAATAGTTTGATTACACAAGGGGCAAAGACACTCCTTCAGACCTGCACTATACACGATGACTGTCACAGAAAGTTTACTGTCATCGTCCGCAAAGAGTTGCTAATTCATGCTGAGGAGTTCATTAGGATGCAGGTCTGTGATATTGAGCACACAGCTGGGTAACTTTACCCTCTAATAAAAGGCCCATCAGGAGATAGTAACATCATATGTTATCAATAACATGCCAGGCAGTCTGCACTGAGAGGGGGGCAGTAAATCGTGTGACCCACAGGCAGCTCTGAGACACATGACCCTCTGCAGTTCCATCGTAGAGCTGACTTAAGAAGATGCCAGCCCCAGTCTGATTGTAGCATTCTGTTTGGTGCATTTAAAGCCTTACTAGTTAGCCTCTGTTGTTATTGTAACCAAGTAACCTACCTGTCTCATGGAATTGTCTGAACCGTAATTGGACTTGCCGAACTCAAGTTAAGTAAACCAGAGTTACGTACATATTATGTGTGCTTCTCATTATTTCTGCTCTCTGTCTTAGCACCCACCTATTCCCCAGCATTCGTCCCTGGGATGACCCGGCAATAATAGTGAATAGAAATGTCAAAGAAATAGTGGGTTAAGGGCAGAGGGGATAAAAGTGCATTGGCAAGTGCTATGGGGAAATATCCTCTGCAAGAATCAGGATCAGTAGTAAGGGCCCAACAGACTCACTTGCTCCCTGCGACAGATTGTGAGAGGGTAGGTAGGTTTTGTGAGACCTTAACTTTTCCCGGTGAATAGAATGTTCAAATAACTTCCAGGTCTGCTGCCGGGTGACATTGTCGACCACCACAGATATTTCGACAGGAGCACACCCTGCCATTCTCAAGGCACAACTGCTAGGAGAAAACAATGTGCAAGGTGTAACATTACAGCAGCTGAGGCGGCTGCTTTATGTTCACTCAGAATGGATCCTGATATTGTTATTTTACCTGCGGACAAGGGAAATGCCATAGTTTTGTTGAACAAGCACAATTACATTCAAAAGATGCAGTGTCTACTTTCTGATTCGGTGTATCGCAAAATCGGTGCTGACCCTACTAAGAGTGTCGAGAGAAAGACTAATAACCTCCTGAAGAAAAGTTCTTTGTCACAGGAGACTATCAAGAGTCTTAATTCTTACTGTGCTGTACCACCTAGATCATATGGCCTCCCTAAGGTCCATAAAGAGGCTGTCCAGTTGAGGCCTATTGTTTCTAATATTGTTGCTCTGACATATGGTGTAGCTAAACATCTTGCTAGTTTGTTGAGCCCACTAGTAGATAGGTGTGAACACCACATTAAGAACTCTGCAGATTTCTTACGTTGATTGCAGGGATAGCATTTGAATGACTCTGATATTTTAGTCAGTTTTGATGTGGTTTCTCTTTTCACTTGTGTTCCTCTCTCTGATTCATTGCAGCTAATTGAGGTTAAGTTTGGTGTCGAGTTAACAAATTTGTTTCAACGTATGCTGACTTCCACTTACTTTTTAGTCAATGTTCAGTACTATGAACAGACTGATGGAGTTGCAATGGGAAGCCCATTGTCACCTATTGTGGCCAATTTGTTTATGGAGGACTCTGAGCAACGTACATTGGGGTCAGCGACCTTGAAACCTGCGTGTTTTTTCAGATATGTAGACGATACTTTTGTTGTTTGGCCTCATGGTAGTGAGAATTTAAACTGGTTTTTGGAACACCTGAATTCTATCCACCCGAATATTCAGTTCACTATGGAGGTGGAAAAGAATGGATGCCTTCCCTTCCTTCATGTGTTGGTCAGAAGGAAGACTGATGGTATGTTGGGACATAGCGAGCTGATAGTTGTCACCATCCAGCTCAGTGTGAAGGAGTACTTCGTACCTTGGTTCACAGAGCCCATGTTATCTCGGTCCCTGTAAGTTTGGCAGCTGAGCTATCACATCTCGAAGTCACCTTTCGTCAGAATGGTTAGAGTGAGAGGCAGATCAAACAAGCATTGCGCTATCAGCCTTCTGTGCAACAGATGAGTGACGATAGCAACGGCCTTTTTGCCTTACACAGGAAGCATTTCCAACAGGATTGGCCATATTTTGCGGAAATATGATGTGAAATGTGTTTTTTTGACCACGTTCTAAGATTAAGGCCCTGTTGGTGTCCGTAAAAGGTGATCTCAGTTTGCGTAAGGCTGGTGTCTATCGTATTCCTTGCAGTTGTGGCATGTCATATATTGGTCAGACAATCAGGACTATGGAAGACTGGTGTGTTGAACATAAGCGTCACACACGCTTACAACAGCCGAGCAAATCCGCTATTGCAGAATATTGCCTTGACACCGGTCATTCTACGGAATACAACAACATGGAGATTCTGGGTTGCACGTCCAGCTATTGGGATAGTGTCATTAAGGAAGCTGTTGAAATCAAACTATCAAGCAACCTTATAAACAGAGATGGTGGATTTTGTTTAAATGCTGCTTAGAATCTGGCTCTGTCTCCCATCAAAAAACAGGGGACAGAATTAGTGCTACCTCACCTCTCGATTAATAGTCGAGATTTACGATGTCAGTTATCTTCGGTTGTTTGTTGACTCTACGGTTACTTGTCCTGTGTGTGGTATCTTCTTTGTCTTTTCTCTGTGAACCGAGGCATTAAATTCCCTTTCACTTCGCTTCCTCCTCACAGTTGTGCCTCGAGAATGGCAGGGTGCGCTCCTGTCGAAATATCGGCGGTGGTCGACGACGTCACCTGGCAGCAGACCCGTACATTATTTGAACAGGTAGGTTTTGTTAGTAGCAGGTACCGTCGCAGCTCCAAACCAGTGTCAGTACAATCTCTTTGTCGTACAGAGGTCAGTCCAAGTTGGTGTGGCAGTGCCTCGCACTGCTGTGTGATCCTCTCTGCTGTGGTCTGTCAGTGATGGCTGGGTGCAGAAGCACACACAGGTTAGTGGCAGCCTCTTTCCTGGTGTCATCTCCCTACAAGTGCAATACTAGCCGCAGTCAGCAGTCACCTACCCCCCTCCCTCTCTGTCTACTAGGTCAAGCAGCATGTAACAGGGAAGCTGAGCTTCAGTGTCTGCACGGATGTCTAGCTGCTAGTTCTTCTAGCACGGTGTCTTCTGTGTGTGGAGGTCAGGTACTGCAGGTGACTGTACAGGCACCGTAGGTGGCAGTGGAAAGCCTGGCACTTCCAGCCCTTTTTCTCTCATTAGCTTCTCAAGTCTGGCTTCTGCCTCTGCCAGCTGGGGCCAGTCAGTCCCCGGTGCCACTGAACCCACAGGTCAGGTGACTGCTGTAGCAGGCAGGCATCCTCAACTCTGGGACCACCACAGTGGCTGTTTGCATCTCTGCAGGCACTGAAGGAGTGTTTGTCCACACAGTGGTACCTTCATCCGTCTACATCTCTGTGGTAGAAGTAGCAGTAGGAACAGGCTCGTCTCTTATGTCAACACGGAGGATGTGGACGAGAACCGCACACAGCTGTCACAGGTGGTGGCATGCCTCTTGCATCTCTGCAGCCAGAGTGGCCCCGAGAGCAGCTGTCCTTGCTGCCACAACAGCTATGAAGTGTACTTTTGCCTCGCTACCAATGTCGCACAGTGTGGTGCACGTGTCTTTAGTCCTCTGCTGACTCTTATCAGGATCAGGCAATGTTTCCTGCCCTCCTGCTTGCAGCTGGTGTGGTTTCCACACCTCTCTCCCCCCCCCTTCCTCCCCCCCCATCCACCCGTGATTGTGGTACATTCTGGTCGATCACAGGTAGGGGGTACTGCTAACAATCATTTGTTTTGCTGCACCAGCTTAAGGTCTGTCGATCAGTGAAAGCTTCAGAGGTGCGATGTTATTGTTCGTGCCACCATCTTGCTATTGCTTTGCCTGCAGTCTGAGAAAGCCAGGCAGCTTCCCCTGTTAGCAACGCAGTGGGTACACATCGGCATATCTACTGTTTCTCTATTGCAATTTCAACTGTCGTGCTCACCAGAGTGTCTCAGACACCTCATGGCGTCACATCAGTGCTTAGCAAAACGCAACCAGAGCACTGGGTTTTTGGGTCCGAGCCAGGTGGAAGAGCTCCCACCTTCACGGGGAGGTCCGGGAGCTTCCGTAGCTCAAAGAGTCACCAGAGTCTCCTGCCATTTGCACACTGACAGTGAACGGTAGTGGCCTCCTCTTGTTCATCTGTCTTGCTGCTGTCAGTGCCCTCTTCTTTTCGGGTGCTTCTGTGATGTGGTTTGTCAAAACGCCCTTCAGTGTCTCGAAGTCAGTCACGTTTACTACCTGTAACTCAATCGTCGCATCTGAGTGAAGAGACTCGATGGTGAAATCGAGCTTGCAGCAATCTGACATCTTGTCGTACAGCTCGGTCTATCCTATGACTCTGCAGTGGATGTAGAAAGGAGGGTCCACCGTACAAATGTGCCCAGTCTGACACGCTGCTTCCCGAGCAGGACGGCGTGCCGGACCCCAGCACAAATCCGCCCGGCAGATTAGTGTTGCGGTCCGTTGTGTCGGCCAGCTGTGGATGGTTTTTCAGGCAGTTTTCCATCTACCTCAGTGAATGTGGGCCAGTTCCCCTTATTCCACCTCAGTTACAATGTGTCAGGGGTTGCTGTGCAAACACTGTTTGCACGTAGATGTACACCATAATTATTCTACCACGCAAACATTTGGGGTTACACTCATCTGGTACGAGACGTTCCTGAGGGGGGGGGGGATGTCCACTGGGGGCCAAAGCACACAATAACACTAGGTTTGGTGAGGTGGACTGCTGTGGAGGAGTGAACCACTGAGAGATATGGCAGGACAAAGGCTCTCCATTGTTTTTAGGTCCTCGGTTTAATACACACATACATACCATACAAATGTCATAATCTTTTGTCCTGGAGTGACCAGCAGATTCACTTAGCAATACTACTGATGGCCCATTCACCAAGTCGACTTTCTGTCCAGCTTGTCTCCCTTTGCCCTTGCTGCAGCATGAAATGATGACAGATTTTTCTGATGACTATTGTACTTATTTCGTGATCCCCTGCAGCGTAGGCATTACTTCACTGTTCTCCTCGAGTCTCGGCAGGGGAGCACAACAGTAGTGACGTGCTCGCTACAGCTACTCAAACTGAACTACAGGGGAAAAAGGCTCAATCTTCACAGCATACTAGTATTACCCATCTTATGGATTGGAGGCAGAATTATGAAGTAAATCATTATAGTTATTTGGTATGAAAAAACATATTGACGCTTGTGTGTGTGTGTGTGTGTGTGTGTGTGTGTGTGTGTGTGTGTGTGTGTGTGTGTGTGGACAACATTTCTGTGTTGTATGCCAAATAATTATAAAGACACAAGGCATAGCTGTTTTCCACTAATGCACATTTTCATTTTCAATTTTCTAATAGTCATACACATTGGATAGTTTGTTGGGTGAGTTCAAAAAGAAGTCAAAGTAGTCCCATACTCAGGGAATGAGCTTGGGGAGCAGATGCAGAAATCCTATACTGGTGTTCTGGGCAAGGTCTTAGTTGAGGAGGTATGCTATTGCCTTCCTCTGACCTTTTATGAATTGTCAAATGTGTGTCTATATAGTGGGGGTGAGTTCTAGTCTTGTGTTTATGTTGTTATGGATGACAGGAACAGAGAGGGTGAAACCTGATGCTGGCGCACAGCCCACTCCTCTCAAATAGCACCAAGGGGTCTGCCAAGCTTAATGTCCACATCTGACACGCGGTTTACCATCAACAGTGTCACATGTCCTCACTTCAGGTGATGCTGTGGAAAGATCGGAATTTAATCTTAGATATTGGCACAAAGGCTGGCAATTAGGAGCTCTACACCACTGCCCCCTCCTCCCCTTTGTCAAAAAGGCAAAGGGAAAACAGCTGACAGTGTGAGATGAACCTAGCAGTCCCCATCCGAGAACTGGCCGAGCCCAATATTACTCAGCTTTGGTAATCTGATGAGAACTGGGGTATTCGATGAGCCGAGCTGCTGGTCATTAGATAAGCTGTCTGTGTGAAGACTGCAGTTCAGTTTGGTGTCAAGATGTATACCCAGTAATTTGATAGAATCTTTCCCATGATACTCATTTCTTGCAACTTTTATGAAGAAACCTATACTCTTAGTTTTGCTGGTAGATCAACCAATGTGACATGCATTTTTTTTTAGTCTGTGTGAGACAGATAATACAATATTTTTCACTGCTTTTATTGTGAGCTGGCCATTACTAAATTCATATTGGGTCTGATTTAAGAGGCAGTTTGCTTTCGATCTTAGCTGCAATGCCCCAGGACACTATGACAGATAGTATTGAGTGATAGTACACAAAGTATGCTTGGAAGCCCGTATGCTTGTCAGCACAATGAGAGTGATTTCTTTGTGCAAAGTAAGCAGAGTGGAGCTTTTTGGTTAAATTATCCACACTCTGGTGCCATCTCAGTTTGTTATCCATCTGGATGACCAGAAAATCCACACATAAGAGACTCAGCTACTGTATGCCCTTTTATCTTTACTTCTGCCTGTGTCTGGTACAGATGTTTGGGCGTGTATCAATATACCAGTGACATCAGTAAACAACACACTTTTTGAAGAGTCCTCCGATATTCCCCGTAAATCATTTACGGAGATCCAGAGTGGAAGCAGGTCACTCAGCGAAACTTATGGGACAATGTATTTAATGTTTCTCCACTCTGAATTTCGTCTTGGCCCTGTTGTTTTCTATTGTTAAGATAGGACAACCACCCACTTATGGGGAATGGCTTTCATGCCTCATGTTGTAGTAAGTCTGCAAAAAAATTCAGGATACTTCAAGAAAAAATATCTAGCAATATATTTTTCATGTAGTCTGTATTTTACACACAATATATGTATCCATATCATAAAAACACTGACAGGCAGTTAATAATGTAGTAGTATTGTTAGTTTGTCTTCCCGAACAATTCATGAATTGCCTATAGAAGAACCAATTGCCTTGTTATCTCAAGATGAGCTTGATATTTCTTTTTATTATTATCATTATTATTTGCCATTTTAAAGAAGGCAGACATCTTTTCCTTGAACTTACTTCTTCTGTTAACCTGCTTTGTAAGAACTTCAAAGGATATAGTTGTTGCTTTTTAAAGCAGTCTGGAGGGTAATACCTAAGTATCTCACAGACAAATGCCTCTAAGACATATTAATCACATTAACAAATAACTTAGGATATTTGCTACCCTGATACTGGAGGCAGTCACCAGCCCTGCAACTTAATTTTAGTTTTATTGGTATGAGAGTATAGTACACTATTTTCCAGCACATATGGCATCTGATAAACCTAAAATTCTGCATCTGAAATAATCACTCTCACAGAAACTACTGTAAACTGGGCCAACTTTGGCCATTTGGGGCGGCTTTGTCTCACATACAGGAATAAGATAAATTATTTTCCTCCAAAGATTATGCTGAAGATAATGGAAAGCCGAGTGTTCTATACTCTGTGTTACTATGTACAGTCTCAGTCTAAGTTGGTCACACTGGTTTACAACCCTGTTTTTGTGTTGGAAGCATTGTTCCAAGGCATTCCCCTGTTTGGCCTTAGTGAACTAGTATAACAACTTTCTTGTCTGTGAATCTTAATTTCACTAATAAAATTCAAGAAGTACCGTTTCTTTACATTATTTAGTTTAAAAAAACCCCTTTAATACAGTATAATTTTTGTGTATTTCTTACAACATTTCAGAATCATACTTGGTGTTGCAATATAGGTTACTAAGACAACTTTGTCCTGGACCATGTAATTGTTCTATACAGTACCCTACACCAATGGCACAAAACCACCAATGTAGAAAAAACCAAGGCTCTGCTTAAGCATGGGTTTCCACGATTGCTTAAGAAGCCAGTGTCAAAATCTCTACAAGGCAAACAAGGAAACACGGTTTCAAGTTTTAGAGGTTGTGTAATCCATCCTTTTGAAGCAAATGCAGTTCTGAAAAGACGACTTGGTGATGAAAGGTCTGTGAATGTTGAGTGTTTGGTGTACAATTCCTTGAAATGGTAATTACTGTAGTAAGAGAACGGCCTGAAAAAGGAATCATCTCTGTTGACTTGGAAATCTTGATTCCCCTAAAAATAAGTAGAAGAGGAAGGTGGGAGGGTCCTCTCCTACCTGTGATTCGACTAAATGAACGCAGATCAACTAGAAGAGGATAATATTCTGTTTTGAAATGGATAAACTCCATGTTTCTGTTGCACTCTGATGTATGATATTTGCATTCAATAAAGTACTCAGTAAAGTACCAGTACATGAACTTTAACTGCCTTGTTTTGCCTTATTTTATGTTACACAACCAGATTTAACATTATTTCTTCATAACTTATGTACAATATTAACCAACCGACAAGGTGATAAACCCCTCCCAAGAACCATGGACCTTGCCGTTGGTGGGGAGGCTTGCATGCCTCAGTGATACAAACAGCCGTACCGAAGGTGCAACCACAATGGAGGGGTATCTGTTGAGAGGCCAGACAAACGGGTGGTTCCTGAAGAGGGGCAGCAGCCTTTTCAGTAGTTTCAGGGGCAACAGTCTGGATGATTGACTCATCTGGCCTTGTAACACTAACCAAAACGGCCTTGCTGTGCTGGTACTGCAAACGGCTGAAAGCAAGGGGAAACTACAGCTGTAATTTTTACCGAGGGCATGCAGCTTTACTGTATGGTTAAATGATGATGGCGTCCTCTTGGGTAAAATATTCCGGAGGTAAAATAGTTCCCCATTCGGATCTCCAGGAGGGGACTACTCAGGAGGACATTGTTATCAGGAGAAAGAAAACTGGCGTTCTACAGATCGGAGCGTGGAATGTCAGATCCCTTAATCGGGCAGATAGGTTAGAAAATTTAAAAAGGGAAATGGATAGGTTAAAGTTAGATATAGTGGGAATTACTGAAGTTTGGTGGCAGGAGGAACAAGACTTTCGGTCAGGTGAATACAGGGTTATAAATACAAAATCAAATAGGAGTAATGCAGGAGTCAGTTTTATAATGAATAAAAAAAATAGAAGTGAGGGTAAGCTACTACAAACAGCATAGTGAACGCATTATTGTGGCCAAGATAGACATGAAGCCCACACCTGCTACAGTAGTACAAGTTCATACGCCAACTAGCTCTGCAGATGATGAAGAAATTGAAGAAATGTATGATGAAATAAAAGAAATTATTCAGATAGTGAAGGGAGATGAAAATTAATAGTCATGGGTGACTGGAATTTGGTAGTAAAAAAGGGAAAGAAGGAAACGTAGGAGACGAATATGGAATGGGGGTAAGGAATAAAAGAGGAAGCTGTCTGGTAGAATTTTGCACAGATCACAACTTAATCATAGCTAACACTTGGTTCAAGAATCATAAAAGAAGGTTGTATACATGGAAGAAGCCTGGAGATACTGACAGGTTTCAGATAGATGGTTGTTGTTGTGGTCTTCAGTCCTGAGACTGGTTTGATGCAGCTCTCCATGCTACTCCATCCTGTGCAAGCTTCTTCATCTCCCAGTACCTACTGCAACCCACATCCTTCTGAATCTGCTTAGTGTATTCATCTCTTGGTCTCCCCCTACGATTTTTACCCTCCACGCTGCCCTTCAATACTAAATTGGTGATCCCTTGATGCCTCAGAACATGTCCTACCAACCAATCCCTTCTTCTGGTCAAGTTGTGCCACAAACTTGTCTTCTCCCCAGTCCTATTCAATACTTCCTCATTAGTTATGTGATCTACCCATCTAATCTTCAGCATTCTTCTGTAGCACCACATTTCGAAAGCTTCTATTCTCTTCTTGTCCAAACTATTTACCGTCCATGTTTCACTTCCATACATGGCTACACTCCATACAAATACTTTCAGAAATGACTTCCTGACACTTAAATCTATACTCGATGTTAACAAATTTCTCTTCTTCAGAAACGCTTTCCTTGCCATTGCCAGTCTACATTTTATATCCTCTCTACTTCGACCATCATCAGTTATTTTGCTCCCCAAATAGCAAAACTCCTTTACTACTTTAAGTGTCTCATTTCCTAATCTAATACCCTCAACATCACCCGACTTAATTCGACTGCATTCCATTATCCTCATTTTGCTTTTGTTGGCGTTCATCTCATATCTTCCCTTCAAGACACCATCCATTCCATTCAACTGCTCTTCCAAGTCCTTTGCTGTCTCTGACAGAATTACAATGTCATCAGCGAACCTCAAAGTTTTTATTTCTTCTCCATGGATTTTAATACCTACTCCAAATTTTTCTTTTGTTTCCTTTACTGCTTGGTCAATATACAGATTGAATAACATCGGGGAGAGGCTACAACCCTGTCTTACTCCCTTCCCAACCACTGCTTCCCTTTCATGTCCCTCAACTCTTATAACTGCCATCTGGTTTCTGTACAAATTGTAAATAGCCGTTCACTCCCTGTATTTTACCCCTGCCACCTTTAGAATTTGAAAGAGAGTATTCCAGTCAACATTGTCAAAAGCTTCCTCTAAGTCTACAAATGCTAGAAAGGTAGGTTTGCCTTTGCTTAATCTTTCTTCTAAGATAAGTCGTAAGGTCAGTATTGCCTCGTGTGTTCCAGTATTTCTACGGAATCCAAACTGATCTTCCCCGAGGTCGGCTTCTACTAGTTTTTCCATTCCTCTGTAAAGAATTCGTGTTAGTATTTTGCAGCTGTGGCTTATTAAACTGATTGTTCGATAATTTTCACATCTGTCAACACCTGCTTTCTTTGGGATTGGAATTATTATATTCTTCTTGAAGTCTGAGGGTATTTCGCCTGTTTCGTACATCTTGCTCACCAGATGGTAGAGTTTTGTCAGGACTGGCTCTCCCAAGCCCACCAGTAGTTCCAGTGGAATTTTGTCTACTCCGGGGGCCTTGTTTCGATTCAGGTCGTTCAGTGCTCTGTCAAACTCTTCACGCAGTATCGTATCTCCCATTTCATCTTCATCTACATCCTCTTCCATTTCCATAATATTGTCTTCAAGTACATCGCCCTTGTATAGACCCTCTATATACTCCTTCCACTTTTCTGCTTTACCTTCTTTGCTTAGAACTGTATTTCCATCTGAGCTCTTGATATTCATACAAGTGGCTCTCTTTTCTCCAAAGGTCTCTTTAATTTTCCTGTAGGCAGTATCTATCTTGCTCCTAGTGAGATAAGCCTCTACATCCTTACATTTGTCCTCTAGCCATCCCTTCTTACCCATTTTGCACTTCCTGTCGATCTCATTTTTGAGACATTTGTATTCCTTTTTGCCTGCTTCATTTACCGCATTTTTATATTTTCTCCTTTCATCAATTAAATTCAATATTTCTTCTGTTACCCAAGGATTTCTACTAGCCCTCGTCTTTTTACCTACTTGAACCTCTGCTGCCTTCACTACTTCATCCCTCAAAGCTACCCATTCTTCTTCTACTGTATTTCTTTCCCCCGTTCCTGTCAATTGTTCCCTTACGCTCTCCCTGAAACTCTGTACAACCTCTGGTTTAGTCAGTTTATCCAGGTCCCATCTCCTTAAATTCCCACCTTTTTGCAGTTTCTTCAGTTTTAATCTACAGGTCATAACCAATAGATTGTGGTCAGAGTACACATCTGCCCCTGGAAATGTCTTACAATTTAAAACCTCGTTCCTAAATCTCTGTCTTACCATTATATAATCTATATGACACCTTCCAGTATCTCCAGGCTTCTTCCATGTATACAACCTTCTATCATGGTTCTTACACCAAGTGTTGGCTATGATTAAGTTGTGCTCTGTGCAAAATTCTACCAGGCGGCTTCCTCTTTCATTTCTTAGCCCCAATCCATATTCACCTACCACGTTTCCTTCTCTCCCTTTTCCTACACTCGAATTCCAGTCACCCATGACTATTAAATTTTCGTCTCCCTTCACTACCTGAATAATTTCTTTTATCTCATCATGTTGTTGTTGTGCTCTTCAGTCCTGAGACTGGTTTGATGCAGCTCTCCATGCTACTCTATCCTGTGCAAGCTTCTTCATCTCCCAGTACCTACTGCAACCTACATCCTTCTGAATCTGCTTAGTGTATTCATCTCTTGGTCTCCCCCTACGATTTTTACCCTCCACGCTGCCCTCCAATACTAAATTGGTGATCCCTTGATGCCTCAGAACATGTCCTACCAACCGATCCCTTCTTCTGGTCAAGTTGTGCCACAAACTTCTCTTCTCCCCAATCCTATTCAATACTTCCTCATTATTTACGTGATCTACGCATCTAATCTTCAGCATTCCTCTGTAGCACCACATTTCAAAAGCTTCTATTCTCTTCTTGTCCAAACTATTTACCGTCCATGTTTCACTTCCATACATGGCTACACTCCATACAAATACTTTCAGAAATGACTTCCTGACACTTAAATCTATACTCGATGTTAACAAATTTCTCTTCTTCAGAAACGCATTCCTTGCCATTGCCAGTCTACATTTAATATCCTCTCTACTTCGACCATCATCAGTTATTTTGCTCCCCAAATAGCAAAACTCCTTTACTACTTTAAGTGTCTCATTTTCTAATCTAATTCCCTCAGCATCACCCGACTTAATTCGACTACATTCCTTTATCCTCGTTTTGCTTTTGTTAATGTTCATCTTATATCCTCCTTTCAAGACACCATCCATTCCGTTCAACTGCTCTTCCAAGTCCTTTCCTGTCTCTGACAGAATTACAATGTCATCGGCGAACCTCAAAGTTTTTATTTCTTCTCCATGGATTTTAATACCTACTCCAAATTTTTCTTTTGTTTCCTTTACTGCTTGCTCAATATACAGATTATCATACATTATCTCATCAAACATTTCTTCAATTTCTTCATCATCTGCAAAGCTAGTTGGCATATATACTTGTACTACTGTAGTAGGTGTGGGCTTCGTATCTATCTTGGCCACAATAATGTGTTCACTATGCTGTTTGTAGTAGCTTACCTGCATTCCTATTTTCCTATTCATTATTAAACCTACTCCTGCATTACCCCTATTTGACTTTGTGTTTATAACCCTGTAGTCACCTGACCAGAAGTCTTGTTCCTCCTGCCACCGAACTTCACTTCACTAATTCCCACTATATCTAACTTTAACCTATCCATTTCCCTTTTTAAATTTTCTAACCTACCTGCCTGATTAAGGGATCTGACATTCCACGCTCCGATCCGTAGAACGCCAGTTTTCTTTCTCCTGATAACGACATCCTCTTGAGTAGTCCCCGCCCGGAGACCCAAATGGGGGACTATTTTACCTCCGGAATATTTTACCCAAGAGGATGCCATCATCATTTAATCATACAGTAAAGCTGCACACCGTCGGGAAAAATTACGGCCGTAGTTTCCCTTTGCTTTCAGCCGTTCGCAGTACCAGCACAGAAAGGCTGTTTTGGTTAATGTTACAAGGCCAGATCAGTCAATCATCCATACTGTTGCCCTTGCAACTACTGAAAAGGCTGCTGCCCCTCTTCGGGAACCACACATTTGTCTGGCCTCTCAACAGATACCCCTCCGTTGTGGTTGTATCTACGGTACAGCTATCTGTATCGCTGAGGCATGCAAGCCTCCCCACCAACGGCAAGGTCCATGGTTCATGGGGGGTCAGATAGATTAAAGCCTGGTTCCTAAATCTCTGTCTTACCATTATATAATCAGATAGATTATATAATGGTAAGACAGAGATTTAGGAACCAGGCTTTAAATTGTAAGACATTTCCAGGGGCTGGTGTGGACTCTAACCACAGTCTATTGGTTATTAACTGTAGATTAAAACTGAAGAAACTGCAAAAAGGTGGGAATTTAAGGAGATGGGACCTGGATAAACTGACTAAACCAGAGGTTGTACAAAGGTTCAGAGAGAGCATAAGGGAACAATTGTCAGGAATGGAGGATAGAAATACAGTAGAAGAAGAATGGGTAGCTTTGAGAAGTGAAGTAGTGAAGGCAGCAGAGGATCTAGTAGGTAAAAAGACGAGGGCTAGTAGACATCCTTGGTTAACGGAAGAAATATTGAATTTAATTGATGAAAGGAGAAAATATAAAAATGCAGTAAATGAAGCAGGCAAAAAGGAATACAAACGTCTCAAAAATGAGATCAACAGGAAGTGCAAAATGGCTAAGCAGGGATGACTATAGGACAAATGTGAGGATGTAGAGGCTTGTCTCACTAGGGGTAAGGAAAATTAAAGAGACCTTTGGAGAAAAGAGAACCACTAGTACGAATATAAGAGCTCAGAAGGAAACCCAGTTCTAAGCAAAGAAGGGAAAGCAGAAAGGTGGAAGTAGTATATAGAGGGTCTATACAAGGGCAATGTACTTGAGGACAACATTATGGAAATGGAAGAGGATGTAGATCAAGATGAAATGGGAGATACGATACTGCGTGAGGAGTTTGACAGAGCACTGAAAGATCTGAGTTGAAACAAGGTCCCGGGAGTAGACAACATTCAATTAGAACTACTGACGGCCTTGGGAGAGCCAGTCCTGACAAAACACTACCATCTGGTGAGCAAGATATTTGAGAAAGGCGAAATACCCTCAGACTTCAAGAAGAATATAATAATTACAATCCCAAAGAAAGGAGGTGCTGACAGATGTGAAAATTACCGAACTATCAGTTTAATAAGTCACGGATGTAAAATACTAACACGCATTCTTTACAGACAAATGGAAAAACTGGTAGAAGCCGAGTTCGAGGAAGATCAGTTTGGATTCCATAGAAATATTGGAACACGTGAGGCAATACTGACCCTACAACTTATCTTAGAAGCTAGATTAAGGACAGGCAAACCTACGTTTCTAGCATTTGTAGACTTAGAGAAAGCTTTTGACAATGTTGACTGGAATACTCTCTTTCAAATTCTAAAGGTGGCAGGGGTAAAATACAGGGAGCGAACGGCTATTTACAATTCGTACAGAAACCAGATGGCAGTTATAAGAGTTGTGGGGCATGAAAGAGAAGCAGTGGTTGGGAAGGGAGTGAGACAGGGTTGTAGCCTATCCCCGATGTTATTCAATCTGTATATTGAGCAAGCAGTGAACGAAACAAAAGAAAAATTCGGTGTAGGTATTAAAGTCCATGGAGAAGAAATAAAACCTTTGAGGTTTGCCGACGACATTGTAATTCTGTCAGAGACAGCAAAGTACTTGGAACAGCTGTTGAATGGAATGGACAGTGTCATGAAAGTAGGGTATAAGATGAACATCAACAAAAGCAAAACGAGGATAATGGAATGTAGTCGAATTAAGTCGGGTGATGCTGAGGGTATTAGATTAGGAAATGAGACACTTAGTCGTAAAGGAGTTTTGCTATTTGGGGAGCAAAATAACTGATGATGGTCAAGTAGAGAGGATATCAAATGTAGACTGGCAATGGCAAGGAAAGCGTTTCTGAAGAAGAGAAATTTGTTAACATCGAGTATAGATTTAAGTGTCAGGAAGTCGTTTCTGAAAGTATTTGCATGCAGCGTAGCCATGTATGGAAGTGAAACATGGACGATAAATAGTTTGGACAAGAAGAGAATAGAAGCTTTTGAGATGTGGTGCTACAGAAGAATGCTGAAGATTAGATGGGTAGATCACATAACTAATGAGGAGGTATTGAATAGAATTGGGGAGATGAGGAGTTTGTGGCACAACTTGACTAGAAGGAGGGATCGGTTGGTAGGACATGTTCTGAGGCATCAAGGGATCACCAATTTAGTATTGGAGGGCAGCGTGGAGGGTAAAAATCGTAGAGGGAGACCAAGAGATGAATACACTAAACAGATTCAGAAGGATGTAGGTTGCAGTGGGTACTGGGAGATGAAGAAGCTTGCAAAGGATAGAGTAGCTTGGAGAGCTGCATCAAACCAGTCTCAGGACTGAAGACCACAACAACAACAACAACAACAACTTGATAAAAAATATTTTCCAAAAAATTAAAGTGTAAATGGGCTAAAGTTGTCTTACAATGGGGTAACATAACGCTTTTAGGAAAAATGAAAAAAATCATATAATAATGATTAATTTTGTATTCTGTCTCAGAAAGGAGTAAAAACCGTCACTTTTAGCGCAGTTTTTGACAAAAATGGAGACATAATCTTTAATCTTGAAAAAAACGGAAAAAGTGGGCCAAAATCCGTCCAGTTTACGATAGTTTTATGTGCTGTCTCGCACCTTTGTGTGATACGACCTCTAAGTGGTGACGATGTTTTCCACCCTCAAAATTAAAAATATTTATCTTTCCTGAAGCAATAACAACAGTGCTAGACAACCGAACAACTTATCAGCGTTTGAAATACATCAAAATATACAAAACTATCTTCCTTTCTTTAATCTGGTGTAAGCTGTTGAACAGAAATAATACGAACTGATTAGGTTATAATTACAAGTAATGCGATAAACTTCATCTTCTTTCTCATTTTACACGTCATTAATTGCGTGCGTGCGTGCGCGCGCGTCCCTCCCCCTCTTTTGTTATTTATAATATTTCCATTGTAACTCAGACGATAAAGTGCGTTATTTTCTTTCATTTACTTTCATCGAAGATTTAGCTAGTCGAAGACATATATAAATATCTATATAACAGACAATCCAGTGTAAGTTACAACACTCTCAAATATGGGGGTCCCAAACGATAACGGCGCATATATGTTGCGTGTCAATTTATGTAAACTTTTTCTTCCGAAAGCGATGTTGAACTGCTAGTACGCAAGATTACAGTTTCCGCCAGCAGATGGCAGTCGCATCCAGTCACCCGATCGCTTCGCAGCTAAGCAAATGGCTCAAACGAGTACAGTAAAAGTAACGTAACGCTTAAGAAAACGTGTATGTTAGTATGATTTGTTCGACAATCTATAGTGGCCGTTTAGTTGTTGTAAGGCAGCACAATTTAGAACACAATCGTTAATAAAATATTTAAAAATTGTTTTACTTTTTCTGCGAAGATTGTCACACCGATACTACAAATCAGTTCTTAACGAGTAAGACTTGCCACTAAGCTCGCATCTGTATTATGATACGTTAGCCCTTGAGCTACTTTCAAATTGTTCAAACTTATTGTGTTATCATTATCAATAGTGTCACCGGACTACTGTGTTTCTCCATCTAATTGCATTTTGTATGTGCATTTCCCACCACACAACATGAGAAAAAACGGGAAATAGTGTTCGAAAAAAATAATTTTAGCTATTTAGAATATTAATTTTAGTTATCTGTAATTTGTATCTTTCAAAACATCAAACAGGTTTATGAAACCCAGTAAAGTAGTGGCTAACTAATTACAGCGTCATGGCAGTCAGTAACAAGGGCTGTTTTCTGCATAGTGAACACATAGTTCCGCCGTTCATTCACCCAATAGTAAGCCATGATGCAGTTACCCTTGAAGAGATGGGAAGACTAGCCTTGCTAGTCTGAATTCCGCTCTGTTATTGAAAGCTGAATTCTCATTGGCAGTAGGTCGCCAGTTACTGACGTCATAAGCAAGTAATCGCCAATGGAGACCGCGGAATCACATCGCTTAGCATTCGTACGTATGTATGCGAAGAGTCTTTTGTAATACTTGAGACCTATGTTCCTTACTTCATCCTACGGCCTATTTCATAGCGATCTCCTCCAAGCTTCGTCACTATGACGGGTCCCCGTCCAAGTAGCGAGTCAGATTTCTTATCTGCAATTTGTCTTTGGATCACGTGTGCTGCTAGCCACGGTCTAAACACCTAACCGCACAGTCATCTGGTGCGAAGTTGTGTTGGCTATCCTGTGACTGAGCAGTGCCGCTAGTGTCACCAAGCGGCGGGATGCGGAACTAAAGGACTTCGCCCGACCACGCCAGTCGCTGTCTGCCATGTTGGGGTGTGCTAGTTGCTGAGTTTCCGGATGTTTGGTGTAGCTTGTAATAACAGTCACGTGCAGCCGTGGTGACTCTTGACGATGGCCACATCGGATATCGTTTCGACGCCGGGACCTCGCTCCACAAGTGATCAGTGATTTTTAGTTCTCTGCGTGTGCCGTGCAAGTGCGAGGCGAAGAAGAAATCGCTTGTGCTGTTTGTGTGTCCCGGTTTGTTGTGGTACGTCGTCCTTTGTCTAGTCCGGTGTAAGGAGCCTTCGCGCGGCACCACTGCGTCGCACCTAATAACAGCAGAAAGTGTGTTTTAACACAACGCCTGGATGCTAGAGCAAAGTTTCATGCTGGATCTTACCCTACGTATCTTCGGCCACCTCCGCATACAGCACTACTGCGGTCCACCTCGTGTGCCTCTACGCCGAGCCGTGTTGTTATTTTGCTTGCCGTGCTTTTGACCCTAGTGGGCGAGTCCATTACGGTTGTGACGGGGGTGGGCACGTTATCAGGTGGAATGCGGAAAGATCTTCTCAGGTTGCGATTACGATTTAGAGCATAGGAAAATCAATTTTTACCCTCTGAAGATAAATAAATTTCATGCCCCGATCGAATATTAGTAGTGTTTTTTTTGTGTGTGTGGTTTTTATATTGCTACTCTCTAGCGTCAGAGATATATACATAACGGAACTTGCTGTGTAAAGAGAGTTCTGAGAAATATTGGAAGATACTGTTTTGTTTTGAGTGCAGTTTTTATACTCCGTGAAAACCTGGTTGAGGTTATGTTGTAACAGTGTGTAATGAATGGTATTGTGCGTTATTATGACCCACCCGGGCAACATAGATGGAAATAACCTGTGAGAAGGGGTTCTGACCGTCCGGAATTTCGTTGTACAGCGTTATTCGTCATAAATGTGTAGTACACCATTTCTGATGAGGATTCAGGCAAACTGATACGGGGTGCGTTGTGGTGTTGGTGTTATCGGTAGCTGCTGTGTTGTTTTTCCGTGTTGACTGCGTGACTGGTGCCGTCAATTCTGGAGCCCTCGCAGCAACTAGAGACGGCGACGGCTCCCCATGGTTCCTCAATGGTGCTCGTGAGTGCGGCCTCACCAGTGTCGGCCGCTATGGACAGCTCGGTGGTGGTGCAAGCTAAGCGCCCCGACTCCTGGGAGACGCAGCAGATGCTCATGTTGGTGCATAAGAATAAGTCTAAAGGTGAGTACCCTCTGCTGTCTTCACCCCGATGGGGCGACGCGCACGGACCAGACCCGTTGACACCCTCCATGCTGGCTAACACATTTGTCAAATATCCTGCATTATTTCGAAAGTATTTTCATTTATATGTGGTTCCTCTGCATATACAAAAGTCTCTGTTGTCAAATGTATAGAAAAAAATCTGACAGTTGATTTGCTTGATATCAAATACAAGTAGATTTTTTGGTCTCAGGTCCCTGTTTCATAATCAGCCGGCTGTAAATATGCGACTGCGACACGCTCAGCAAGAGATTTATATTTATTTTTAGTGTGTAGTATTGGAATGAGAAGCCGAGTCGTTCATTGACAACCGCTCTCAGGCCGATAAAGAGAAGACAAAATCGTTTTACCAAAAAATCTTATGTTTACATCATCCTCGTCACTCTGAGCGACTACCAGACATAAGCGTTCGTGGTGTTAAAAATGACAAGTCGCTGTTTTTTATTCGTTTCGCTGCTTACAGCTTCTTTCCAGAGGTTTGTGGCCGGCTCGTACATTTCATACACAATTGAAATTGGAAATGTTATTGCCCGCTAAACATTTTGTGACCTAGTTTCGTCTTACATTAAAGCATTTTCTTTTCCAAATGTAATTTTTACTTAGTTTGAGAGAAGTGTCATGATTATGTTTCTCGAATGGCGTCAGTGTGGGACTTCTAACAAAATTTCCGTGTATCAAACGGAAGGGTTGCAGTTATTTTACAGTATGTTACTTTGGTCGGCACTATTTCCTTTTTCTACATGCATACAACATATGTGTGATACGGTTTCCTAATCTCGGGTGAACCGTATATGCGAGATACCTGTTAGGTTCATTCTTAGTCACAGACTTGATGCAATAGTTTCGAGTCAGGTAAACAAGCTAGCTAGAAAGTGAGGAACTTCCCCTTGTACCTGTCATCTGTCAGCCCACGAAGTTCCAAACGTGACAGCATTTAGGAAATCTGTTACAAGTCACACCCATTGCCATTTACGTTATGGAAATCTTGCATTACATATTTTAAGAGCGCCCAGAGAATTGCTTTACCAAATGTATGAACGAATGTTCATTGAGGAACAAGAGTGTTTTGTTGACAGCCAGGTGTAACGGTTGTCAGCTGGCCTTGTCGTGTGCGCTGCTCTAGGTTAATTGCAATATCGCATGTTCTGTTGCTATGTGTAAACTTCTCATGTGAATGGTCCGATATCACACGTTGTTCTTAATCTTGATTTGGCTGACTAACTGTGGAAGCGAGACCATAATATTTACACGTTGCATTTTGGTTCCGAGGGCAGGGTCGGAGCTCACTTTGCAGCGGCAAATGCATGAAAATGCCCCTCACGCTACTTCTTGGGCTAAATTAATGGTACTTTTATGAATCTGTTACTGCGCTGACGGCATTAACAGTTGATGTAGATCGTTGAATTAACTGAGCTTAATGTTTACTGAGTGATGACGTGATAAGACCTTCTATATCGTTGGTATCAATCTCTGTATAAGTAGACGAAAACAAAAATGCTCGATTATCCTGTAGTTTCGTTTTTTACCTTTATCGGGGGTCTGAAAAATAGTAATTTCTTGCTACCCAATGTTTTTACTACCCGTCGTCTGCCACAGGATACATTTTATGCTTGCATCATGAGATGTTTGTGTTAGGGGTCTTAAAATTTACCACCAGAAAAAAGGTGACAAATTTTGCATCTGTTCGATGAGTGCCAGTGAATCATCACCGTTGCGAGGCGCGCAGCTGATAGCATTCGCGAAATTTCTGCAACACCAATAGACTTACGCATAGTCCCGTATCGCCGACGAAGACCGTGTATGACGGTGGTAACGAAGGAAGTTTGTATCTTTTCTACGCAGTAGGTACTGCTAACATGCGTAATGATACAAAAAATGCCGTAATTCCTTGTGTACATGCACAATTTAAAAAATCCAGGCGTTTCGTTATAAAAAAATTGTCATTGTGGAATTTGGAAAAAGGGAGAAAGGAAATAATAAATTTCATTTGGGTCAAAAGATGTGGTGTGCATTTGGCAGCAACTGTTATTTACGGGAATGTTTATTTCCGAGTATGCGTCGGTTCGTGCCCTTTGGCTTGTGCTGAAGTGCAGTAGCTGTGTCGCTGCCATTGACCTTGAGTCGGAATGACAGTTTTAAAAATAGCTAGTGGAAAACCGAATTTTAAATATGTTACTATAAGAGAAGCGCCCAAGTGACGCATTAGTTAAACGAATACATAGCAAGCTAAGCCTAGGTTACAATAAGTCTCATTGCGTTGATAGCATGCAGACTTGATGTAAATTAAAATATGGGATAACAAACCAAGATGCAAACTGCATGACCATGTCAGTATGTCCGTCAGCAGACTGCGCCTAAGACGATGTCAAGAGCAGTCGGTTCAGTTTATGTACCAGACTGTGGAAAGCATGAATGGTGATTGTGTGCACCCCCTCCCCCCGACCATCGTAGTGAAGTTCTGCCTTACTAGATATGCCAACAGCTGCATTCAGTCTGTTCATCGACTTCTACTCGGGCAAGGGACTGATCGCACTGTGGTAGTAAACTTTGCGAGACGTTTTGGTGACTAGGCAGACTCTTCCGTCTTTGCTTTTTTGCGTTATATGGTTATTTATAAAATCTGGGACTTTTTTCTGGTTACTAAATTTGTTTTTACTGGTTTCTGAGGGAGTGATTATATGAATCCAGGCATGTGCCTTACGGGTGAGGGACACCCCCTCAAAAACTACCCAGAAGAGTGTATGTAGTGTTCCAGTCTACAGTCGTTCGCCTGTTCTGCTGTTCTTCTCGTAGAAGATCTAAAATATAAATATAACTTGGTCCTGCGGGATATGATTTGTGCGCCGTCTCCTGACAGACTGATGCATTAAGCAATTATGTGTTACCGATAAGTTATGCACATTGGAATCTGCGATAATTGAAAGCACTTGCCGACTTACGTCTTTGCGGTTAAGGTATATACTGTTGGTCTGTTTTTGCCAGCTTTTGACGCCAGTTTGAGTAATATTCTTTGCAATAATTTTATATTGGGTAATTCCTAAAGAAAGCTGCATAAAACCCGAGGGTGGATGCAATATAACAACTGTAGCAAAGAAAAGAACTCAGCATCTGAGCGCAAGAATAGTGGTGAACATCTAGAGCCCGACGCGTCATACAAGTATTAGGGATAACGCCTAGAAGCTATATCAAATGAGACCATCACTTAAAATTAGTATTAAGAAAGGCGAATGAATGAAAGGCAGTTGTTGGGAGGGTTCTCGGAAAACGCTATGCAGGTGTAAAGGAAATCACATACAAGATATAAGTGCATCCTAATCTTGAATGGTCTTCCAGTATTTTGAATCTTAACAAGTGTGAATGACAACATACATTGAAAGAATTCAGAGACGTACTGTAGATCGTAACAGGTGTAGATCATAAGGAAGTGTCTGATATGCGCTGTGAAGTTAAATGGGATTTCTTCGAAGAAAGATGAAATAGTTCTTGCGAAAGCCTATAACCTGCATTGGAAGAAGGATGTGCGATCATTGTGTTGGCAACATTGTACATTAGAATAAAGGCTTTCTAGCTAAACTTTTGCAGCGTAGTTGAAACAACGTGCTAGCAAAATGCCTGCCCGCATGTTACCTAGTTTACTTCTAGTACGCTGCAGAAGTTTCACTGGGAAACCCTTACACATCCTGCATACAGTCCCGATCTCGCCGCATGTGATGTCCATATTTTTGGAACACTGAAGAAAGACATTCGTGGCAGCCGATTTGCTTGAGAAAACAACAGCGCACGCTTGGATAGACTCATGATTCCGTAGGCACCCACATTTTTCCATGAAGGCATTCACCGTCTTGTCTCACACTAGAATAAATGTATTAACAGCTATGCCCGTTACTTTTGGGATAATAAAGTATACTTACGTGTTTCCCATCTGTCTCTCTTCATTTGACTGCCCCTGATGTTTGTTGCATTGTATTTTATTTACGTGCATTCCTGCTATTCGACTAATAGGTGATCTCTAACCCAAGTTGAACCTGTAGGAACATGGTTTGTGCCGTCGTCTGCCGACTGTCTGATGCATTGGGCAATTGTATGTGACCGAAATGCATATTTCAGTTCGGTATAATTGAAAGTATTGATTTTTGCCTTCTGTTAATATGTGGTTCCGTTATATGCTGTTAGTCCGTTTTTCTCACTTTTGACGTCAGTTTGATTAATCCGCACTGCAATTACTAGGATTGGCTGTTTCATTAAAAAAGTATTCCACAACCCAAGGGTTGCTTTGTGATCGTCTCAGCACTACCTCGTACGTACATCCCACGAGAAATCTTTGATTGTAAAATTTGCAAGATTTAAGATCACACGGAGGCTTACCGACAATTGTTCTCTCCACAGAACATTCGCGAATGAAACAAAAAATGGGGAGTAATGATGGTAGACAAACAGCGCAATGTTGCTTGCGGACTGTATACGAACTTCAGTTGTCCTAGTCGCTGTCCGGCGTATACATATAATGTTCCGCGAACCACCATAATAAGATTTCTTCCCGTTTCAGTCACCTATGGAGCGGGATAACAATGACTCGGTGTACGTGGTAATTAGCCGAAACTTGTCTCCCCTGTTCCTGCAGCAACGACACACAGGGGCTGTTGTACATTCCTGTCTTCAAGCGTTTGGTAATTCAGATTTTTTCACTATTTCCTTAACGCTATCCCGTGAGTCATATAAAGCAGTTAGTTCTGTTTATCAGGGGTTCCTCACTCATGAGCAACATTCTAGAATGGGTCGTACGAGCGAGATTGAGTACATTTTCCCAGTCTCCTACGAACAAACCATAGTCAGCTTCCTGCTGTACCTACGACATAGTGTATGTGACCATTCCAGTTCACATCCCCGCAAATTGTTACACCCAGGTGTTTGGCATGAGTTGACATTTAATTTGTAATTCACTGATATTGCAGCCATAGGATACGAGGGTTTTGCTTTATTTCAACTGCAGAATTTTGGGTTTCTGAACAAATAAAGCAAGTTCTCAAATATTGCACCACTGGAATCTTATCGAGATCTGACGGAATATTTGTGCAGATTTTTTTCAGACAGTACTTCATTATAGAAAGGTGCATCAAGCGCGAAAGCTCAGAAATTGCAGCTAACGTTGTCTGCTATGTCATATAAATGAAGTGCATGGTAGAGGGCACTTCCCGTTGTTCCATACAATGTTTCGTTCACGTATGAATAGCAGGGCTTGCTTTTTTCATAGAGTTCTGAGCAGTGGCATTTTTAGGACACCAGCTCATGAGAGATCATAGTGCAAGCTAATACATTTACATAATTAGGGTGCTGTATTACATGAGAGCTAAATAGTGAATTACAAAATAAGTCAGATCTGTTCAGCTGTTTCTGTGGCATTATACGCAGGACGTTGGGAAAGTAACCTGCCAAAGTTCAGTAAGGTGATGGCTATACCTGCACAGATCTATGCATATGAAGACTGAACCCTTAAGAGCGGAGACGAAAGGACAATAGAAACACACAAAACGAACTTTCTTAGCTACGTGGCTGGACATACTTTAATGGATACAAAGAGAAATGACAACGTACGAGCTGAACTGAATATTCAAAGCATAATTGATAAACAATGTCAGTGCGCCTACCCATTTCACGGGGCACGCATAAAGTTACTTCTCCGTCTGCCATTAGGTATAATGTTATAAATCTAGCGGTATTCCAGAGATTTGTATCGGGTAAGAGAGCTTCTTCACTTGTGATTCTGAAGACGAAACGCGGTGTGCCGGATGATCTTACGATAAACTGGTATTACGTCCAAGGTAAATGTTCATATTAGCAACCGCATAAACAGAGCTCCGATTCGCCTCCTACAATGATGCTCGCCCACGCAGGCCTGAAATTGTGAAGTGCTGCTGCACCCTGAATTACCAGTCCGAGAGTAATCAAACTTCGTGGGTATTTTTATCACGTGAGGGGGATTAAATAATTGAACTTTGTGTCCCTTCTGAACTGATGTCTGTGATCAGCAGTTCGAGGCGTAGCGCCCAGGGCGTGAATAGGCCCTTGTATTCGTCCTGGCTTGGAAGCAAACAGGCTTCGAATGTGGTCTCGAGGAATTTCTTGCCATGCCTGAAACGCATGCTGTGTCAGTTCATAATGACTGATAGCTTGGAGGTTGGCACGGAAGTATGCGTCTTCCCATCGCATGTCATTCGTGCTCTTTGGGACCAAATCAGAGGGACAGGCAGACCATTCAAATTATCTGCACATCTTCATATTTCTGGTGTGGGTTGCAATGTTGGGTCCTCCATCAACCTGCTGTAAAATGCCATTGGGTCGTGATCGATATGACAGCACGGTTTCTGATTGTAGCCACAGTGTGAGCCTTCTTTCAACAATATTACCGAGTCAATCCTGTGCTCGTATCCAGTAGCTCCCCCACACCACGGGAGCTGTGGATATCGAGAACGCTCCTTCGTGTTATTGGGTTGGTGCCTGAGTTCGTAGCGTATTTTTATAAGTTTGATAAACACAACAGCTGTTCCACCAGTTACGTTAACATTATTTGTCGTGGATGCGCGTCGGTCTTCCTACAGGGAATTGCAGCTTTGTTTAGGCTCTACCACTCTTTTCCTTTCCTCGCGTTAGCATAAAGACAGCATTTCTCTCCACCAGTAACGATACTGGATAGCTCTTTTTCACGAGCTAATTGATGACGAGCAAGCAGCTGATTTTTGTGACTTTGGCTTAGAGGATGCGGTACCCAAACACCCTATTTTCGTACCTTCCCCATTGCATGCAAGTGTCGCAAGATGGTGAATTGATCACATTCTTCAAATTTTCCAGTTTCGAGTATACTAACGTGGATCCTCGTGAATTAGTCCGTTTAAACGATCATTATCAAACCCTGAAAGTCTTCGTGTACGTGGAGAGCCACTAATGTCAAAACGATCCTCCTTAATACAAAAAAACCATTTTCTTGCCGTGCTCCGTTCAGAGGCATTATTATCCCCATATACGGCGCAAATTTTTCCGGCTGCCTCCGCTGTCGTCAACCCTCCAGTGAACTCAAACGGAAGAATACATCGGAAGTGTTCCAATTTGTCCGCAGCTCGTGGTCGTGCGGTAGCGTTCTCGCTTCCCACGCCCGGGTTCCCGGGTTCGATTCCCGGCGGGGTCAGGGATTTTCTCTGCCTCGTGATGACTGGGTGTTGTGTGATGTCCTTAGGTTAGTTAGGTTTAAATAGTTCTAAGTTCTAGGGGACTGATGACCATAGATGTTAAGTCCCATAGTGCTCAGAGCCATTTGAACCAATTTTTTTTTTTTTTTTTTTTGTTTTGTTCCAATTTCTCCACTTGACACTCACATAGCAACAGTGAACTACAAATGAAAAAAGATGATCGATAAATTAAACCAATAGCAACCGGAATGTCAACAAGCAAAATAAAAATGCTACGAACTTTTGCACCAACCTAATACATTTCACTAGTTTGTTTACGTACACGGTGTCAATCTGGCCGCCACAGGCAGAAGCGAGACAATCTCTGAACATCGTGGGAAGTCCCTCAGTGTCGCAGCTGTCTCTGGCTCAACAGCGTACAAGTCTCTGAAGTGTGTTAGTGTTTAGTACGACGCATGACGAGATGTGAAGCCTGCTTCCAGTAATCGCTTTCCGACGGTCATGATAACACTGCCCGTAACCTCCTCTCTGATTTCAGCTGTTTACATCCGTTTATTCCTCAGAGCCAATCGAACAATCCTGTGACATTCTCATTGGAACACGTATTATGTTCGAGTATAATGACTTTCCTGGAGACTAGAAATCTACTCTGTAGGAATCAACATGGGTTTCGAAAAAGACGATCGTGTGCAACCCAACTCACGCTATTCGTCCACGAGACTCAGAGGGCCTTAGACACGGGTTCCCAGGTAGATGCCGTGTTTCTTGACTTCCGCAAGGCGTTCGATACTGTTCCCCACAGTCGTTTAATGAACAAGCTAAAAGCATACGGACTATCAGACCAATCGTGTGATTGGATTGAAGAGTTCCTACATAACAGAACGCAGCATGTCATTCTCAATGGAGAGAAGTCTTCCGAAGTAAGAGCGATTTCAGGTGTGCCGAGGGGAGTGTCGTAGGACCGTTGCTATTCACAATATACATAAATGACCTTGTGGAAAATGGAAAATTGTACTGAAATGCAGGAAGATCTGCAACGAATTGACGCATGGTGCAGGGAATGGCAATTGAATCTCAATGTAGACAAGTGTAATGTGCTGCGAATACACAGAAAGAAAGATCCTTTATGATTTAGGTACAATATAGCAGGTCAGCAACTGGAAGCAGTTAATTCCATAAATTATCTGGGAGTAGGCAGTAGGAGTGATTTAAAATGGAATGATCATATAAAGTTGATCGTCGGTAAAGCAGATGCCAGACTGAGATTCATTGGAAGAATCCTAAGGAAATGTCAGTCCGAAAACAGAGGAAGTAGGTTACAGTACATTTGTTCGCCCACTGCTTGAATACTTCTCACCGGTGTGGGATCCGTACCAGATAGGGTTGATAGAAGAGATAGAGAAGATCCAACGGAGAGCAGCGCGCTTCGTTACAGGATCATTTAGTAATCTCGAAAGCGTTACGGAGATGATAGATTAACTCCAGTGGAAGACACTGCAGCAGAGACGCTCAGTAGCTCGGTACGGGCTTTTGTTGAAGTTTCGAGAACATACCTTCACCGAGGAGTCAAGCAGTATATCCTACGTATATCTCGCGAAGAGACCATGAGGATAAAATCAGGGAGATTAGAACCCACACAGAGGCATATCGACAATGTTTCTTTCCACGAACAATACCAGACTGGAATAGAAGGCAGAACCGATAGAGGTACTCAAAGTACCCTCCGCCACGCACCGTCAGGTGGCTTGCGGAGTGTGGATGTAGATGTAGATGTAGACCTTCCGGAAGGACTCGTGCCTGCTCTTGTTGCCACGCTGTTATTCTGAGTCCATCTCACCATTCTATAAGCAGTCATCACGCTACAGTTAACTGTCTATGCCGTCCGTCGGAATGATCTCTATCGAAGTTTGACGAAAAGCTGCACCTGCACGTCTTTTTGGCGTAGAATGTCGCGGTGTCCAAATGAAGAGTTCCAGTGAAGTTACACACACCCAACAAGTCTCATGAACTCCATCATTCTTCATCTGTAGGAATCGCTATTGGCGGTCAAAGTAAACTCGCATAAGGATTAAATTTGCCTAAACATATACCGAAGCCTCGAACTAGTGCAGTATTAGTTTGTTATTGTTGGGTCAGGGTGATCGTGGATGCAACATATTCCATTTGTCAGGGCACACTGGAGGTAGCAGATGATCTTGAGTGGATGGAACCTATATAGAGGACTGAGTAAGTCTTCTGATTCGCAGTCGATGGTTCAAAATGGTTCAAATTGCTCTGAGCACTATGGGACTTAACATCTATGGTCGTCAGTCCCCTGTAACTTAGAACCACCTAAACCTAACTAACCTAAGGACATCACACAACACTCAGTCATCACGAGGCAGAGAAAATCCCTGACCCCGCCGGATATCGAACCCGGGCACGGGAAGCGAGAACGCTACCGCACGACCACGAGCTGCGGACACACACGATGGTCATCACGTAACTACTCTGCTGGAAAAACAAAATGTACAGCTGGAAAGATGATGTAAATTTTGGTCCGATTACGGTATATGCCACCTGGCGGACGGTAGATGTACTGATAACAGTGAATTCTCAGTTACTTATAGCGTCATTTGCAGGTTTCTGATGCTGGAATCTTATAATACCGAAATCTCCCACAGTATAACTTAAGCACAAAGATAAAATTAGTAACACAGGTGAGGAGAACATACATTTGACGCAGTAAACAAATTTTGAGGTTACAACCCCAGTTCCTATTCTAGCATCAATGGTACCAGTAAAAATACATAGTCGCTATTTTTTGTGCGAGTACGCACTGTATCTTCGATGTTTTGTTGCATTATCAATGATTCTTTTTCCTTTCAAATCTCGTACAGCAAACTGCTGTCTGCGTAGATCCAAATGTGCATCCAGCGCGTCTTAGCTGTATACAAGGACCTCATTCAGAACCCATCCAAACCTGTTGCAGAACATGCCCCCTGCAAATAAGAGGAAACAGGTGGCTTACACGTGATGCACCTCCAGCACATTTCATTCGCAGCACTGGATGATATCGACTGTGAAAGATTGGAAGATAGGGTGGGACCTGTTTCGCGGCCTCCATGTTTCTTCTATCTCAGTCCTTTGCGTTGTTTTCGGCAGGCCCACGTAAAACAGCTGATTTGTGCTACAGACATTCCTTATTCAGTGTGTCTTAAAGATTCACTGAAGGGTACGGAACTATTCGGAACCGTGCGAGGATTTTTGAAAAGAAGCGACAGACCTTGATCTTCTTTAATTATTAGATATCCGGTTTCGCCTCTTGAATTACGGCGAAGTGGAGGTCGTTCGTTTGCAAAAATTCAGTTAAATTTATGAAAATTCTATAATTTGAACTACAAATTAAGTTACACGCATATTGTCACATGGCTGACAATATGCTGCGACGTCTTCATTGAATAGAAGCCACCTTTATAATTAGTTAACATTTTGAAGTAAAGACTGAACAGACTAAAAATTAAAATTACTTATACTTCGAATTCCATAACACTAGTAGTTTTAACTGAACATTTGCCAACTGACTAGTTGTACCTCTTGGTAATTCGATATGATTTGCTTCGTGTTGCTTTATTTTTCATGCTGCCACTGTATGTCTTTTTGTGACTTTACGACTAGCTTTGTGCTGTCGTACCTCCTTTCCATTCCTTTCTAGCAAGTAATGAGTATTACTAGATTACAAAAAAGAGTGGAAACCAATTGCCGAGTAAAAGAACGAAAGTGTCCTAGACAGCGTTTGTCTTTCTATACAAGTGAAGTGGTCTCGGTACCCCTTACCGAGCGAGGTGGCGCAGTGGTTAGCACACTGGACTCGCATTCGGGAGGCCGCCGGTTCAAACCCGTGTCCAGCCATCCAGTTTTAGGTTTTTCTTGATTTCCTTAAATCCCTCCAGGCAAATGCTAGGATAGTTCCTTTGAAAGGGCACGGCCGAGTTCCTTTCCCATCCTTGACACAATTTGAGGTTGTGCTCCGTCTCTAATGATCTCGATGTTGACGGGACGTTATACCTAATTTTCGTTCCTTCCTTCGGTGCCCCTCGAACATTATGACTTCAGTAACTAAAGCCAGTGATACGTCGCGCGCATTTGTGTGTGTGTGTGTGTGTGTGTGTGTGTGTGTGTGCGTGTGTGTGCGTGTGTGTGCGCGTGCGTGCTTTTATGCGTGCGTGAGCATAAAAGATCATAATGAGATTCTGGCTGTATATTACCGAGTGAATGAATGGGCGCCCTCTTGACAGAACTACGGCAGCACAATACGTTGCTATCCAGCTCGAGGGCTTAACATAATTTAGTTGACACACTAAGTGCTCCGCTATAATTACTTCGTGGATCGGTTTTCGGCGCCGTCACTAGATAGAGAAACAAGCGTGACTCCAAAACGAGACCGAAACGATGTTCAGTCAGTAATACTAATAGCTCGAGAAAAAAAATACAGGAAAAGTGACGTGACGCAGGTTAGTGGCCGGCCCGGCTGGGAACAGCTGAGAGGAGGTGGGCCGATGTAATTAGATGCCGGTGTCGTTAGCTCTTATTGTTTTTGTTGCTGCTGGGGATATGACGGCGAGTTGTGGAGGGTCCAAATATTGAGGCCGCAGCGGCGGTTATTGCCTCTCGAGCGGAGCCGGCAGCCACAGGCACTCTGGGCGCACGCCTCTCTCTCCCCCCCCCTCCCCCCCCCCAGTATCCCCCGCCAACAGCCGTGACGGCTGTCCATATGACTTCGCACTACGACCCCGTCTTCAACGCTGGCGTGCCTATATAGCAAGCGGGCTGTTCCCGTCTTTTCCACTGCCCCACGTGTGTATTACAAATCAGCGGGTCTCGGTTGCAGAGCGTCTAACAGCTTCTAGCGACAGTAAAAATATTTCGTGTAGTTGCAATGAAAATTGCAAGTGCTATTATAATCTACTCGTTAAAAGGTATAATCGCACGTTAGATTTAAACAATAAGTTAAGTGTTGCAATTGCAAACTGTGTGTACCTCTAGAAGCAGCATAACTTGCGGAGTGCAAATTATCCAGACTACATTCAACCGATATTTGAGAACAAGAGCACTTAACCTCCAAAAGACGTTACGCTTAATTTCAAACGTTTTTGAAACTTTCTCTCGTTGTAATCCCCAAGAAAATAAATAAGAAAAAAAGTCTATCGCTTACCATATTTTCGACGGTCATGCGTCAAAACATCAGCATCAAGGAAGACGTTTTAATTTGTCACACACCTGTTACCAACTATATTAGGAACACTTCTGCAAACCGTATCCATATACAGGGTGTTCCCGTAAGAGCGTGCAAAAATGTGACAGGACATAGAGAATGCTCCACTGAACAATTTGAGGTAGAGAACCTGGGGTTAAGCAAATATTGAAGTAAACTTGGCTACTTTTTTGCCTGAAATTACTGTTTTCCAACTCATTTAACAACCAACATGCGTACAAGTTTACACGTACTATGCTGTTTATTTGCATTTACATTTTTTTTATTTCCTGCAAGGAAAGAAGGAGGACGGGCCTGATTACTAGTAAGTCAGGATGCAGGTTTTGTTCACTTTACTTGTCCGTAAGGTGGCTCTGTTGTACCGTATTTACATTGTACCGTGACAGAACGTGCTATGAATCAACGACAGACCCATTCATTACTCAGTGCTAGACACGCACAGTACAGTGCGATGTAGCAGTACCGATACAGTTTCGCAGTGCTCACTGACATGCGCGTTGTGTATGGTGAAGTACGTTGTAATGATCTCGCAGCTGAAAGGCTGTACAGCGAACGGTTTCCTAACAGGCATCGTACGTCACGACGAGTTATTTCACTCGACCGACGAATGCAGGACACTCCTTCATCGCAAAGAAGAGCCTGGCAACATACGGACCACTTGCACACCAGATTTTGAAGAGGGAGTACTGGAACGTATTGCAGCGGACCCCACTACAAGTGCTCGTCGCATGGGCGGTGCACATACTACACCCGTATCACCCACGAGTCCGTGCAATGCTAGTGACTGACTTTGCACCAAGGGTCGCATTGTGGCAGTGGTTGCTCCAACAGTGGATTTGATCTACCAGATTTCCTCCATATCGTGCTGTTTATTGACGAAGCCTCACTTGATGGTGATGGTATGTCGAACAGCAGGAACAGCCGTGTGTGGAATGAGGAAGACTCTCACTCTGTACTGGAGTCACGTTTTGTTGTGAATGTCTGGGCCGACATTGTAGGCGGCAATCTCTTCTACCTGGCCACCTGTCTCGTGCAAAGACTTCTACCCGAGTTGTTGAAGGAAGTACCCTGGGCTGTTGGTGAGAGGATGTGGATACAACATGACGGTGCACCGCCTCACTTTAGTGTGGATGTCCGCTAACATCTCAGTGCCGTATATCCTGGTCGCTGAATTGGAAGGGTCGGTTCTGTTCTACGGTCTGCGAGGTCACATGAGCTGCCAGACTGAGATTCGCATGAGAAATATTAAGGAAATATAACTCATTCATGAAGGAAGTTGTTTACAAAGCGCTTGTTCGTCTGATTCTTGAGTATTGTTCATCAGTCTGGAATCTTTACCAGGTGGGACTGATAGAAGAGACAGAAAAGATCCAACGAATAGTAGCGGGAGAGCGTTGCCGAGATGTCGACAAACTCTAGTGGCAGATGCTACAAGAGAGGCGTTGTGCATCACGGGGAGATTTACTATTGAATTTCGAGAGAGCACTTTCCAGGAAGAGTCGGGCAACATATTAGGCTACTTCCTCACAAATACATTTCGCAAAATGACCACGTCACGAAAATTAGGGAAATTAGAGCTAATACAGAGGTTTACCGACAGTCATTCTCACCCGTCATTCGCGAGTGGAACAGGGAAAGGAGGGGGGGGGGAGAAGTACCCTCCGCCACACACTGTTAGGGGGCTTGTGGTTTATGATGTAGATGTAGACAAAAAGGAATCGTCTATTTGGAAATGGAGGGAAATGTGGTGGGAAAAAATTATTGAGGCAGACCAAAACTTGAATTCAGCAATTAGTTCAAATTGATGGGGGTTGCAGTACTGCTAAGTTATGCTGAAATGAAAAGAATTGCACCAAATTGACTTCTGAACTGCGTCAGACTAGTCTTCGGCCCTGATGACTACAACGGTCATTGAAGCCGCTCTTTTCTGTAGGATATCAAAACACACCTAGGTACGAGGCCGTGGACGACAGGTGAATGAAAAATCACATCCTTGTAAACGAGTCCAAAGCCCTTCTAACTTATTTAAGTTTACGAAAATAGTGCAGGTCTGCAAAATAACAAATCGCCTCGGTCACGATCACTTCAGCGACTTGAATTACGTGACACCAAAAAAATTTCTCCACTTTAGGGAAAGACATAAATGGAAGGAAATCTTCGAGAAAGGAGATTTCTTTTATGTCATTTCATTTCAGAATTTATACTTAAGGAATAGCTTTCCCTTTCCAAAGCAATCGTGGATAAATTCAGTTAGAGTAATTTATCACGAGCCATTTGGATAGAGACATCTGTAACGTCAACAAGCAGTTCCTACCCTCTTCTTTTTACACTTCCGTTTTAAGCAACTTCATGAGGGGCACTGCAATGTGAATCCGAACTGTGCCTACTAAAGTTCGGATGTTGCTTAGGGGGTACTTTTTTAGTATATTTGTGTAAGAGACTAGGTGTGTCCGGTGACTCATTATACAGATTTTTCTTTATGAAATAGAGAATGAGGAACTAAAGGGAAGGAACTTCTAGCCGCACAGGGGATGTCCGGCAGAACAGACACCACTCAAGTGTATACAATTCGTTACAGAGTAATAACATTTCGTTTGGTTTCTTACCCCCATTTATCTTTGTATCTATATTGCAGTCTAACATCTGCACAACAGTGCAAATGTCGACCGTATATGCTGTGAGTCTTTTTGTAGACGAACTTGTTCCATTCACTCAAGCTATAACAGAAATGCTCACTTGCCCTGCCCTTTGCCCTGAAGCCTAGATTCAGTAATGCGCGATTCGTCTCGAACTTGTTTCCCCGTCAGTGTTTGTTGAACGTCGTACATGGCACTATGGACAGGTCTGCTGATGAACAGTTGGCCAGCATGCACCTCGTATATGGGTTAACTGAATGTAGTGGAAGAGCGGTACAACGAATTGTGCTGAGCTATTCCCGCACCGAGGAGAACTACGTCACACTAGCATCTGTATAACGGTTGTCCATTACTGTGTGTTTTGTGTAATACATTTTGCTGATTGAGTGTTGCAGGCTTCTTTGCTGTTGTGAAAGTACCTTCGCAGAAGCAAAGTTAACTGGGTTAACAAACTGAAAATACTAGTTACACTATGTCTCTGTAACGAGCCACCTGAGACCACTCACTATGAGACAGTATCTCTCAACAACCTCCGAAATTTCTTCGCTGGAGTTCGGATTCGTGTGTGTTGGAAGCCGTCTGGTAGTTACTTCCGATCAAGGACGGGCACTGGAACTGCAGTGTTCTGTAAACCCAAGAACTGTTGTTTTAAGAACTGACAGATTGTCGGATGGAAGCGTCTGACCTTACAAATGTTCGTACAACAATTTATTACGCCAAGATCGCCATTAATTACTGTAAACATTCACTTCACCGATTTTGGCATCTTGACTGCCATCTTCAGAAGTGAGGATAGTCCACTAATAGCTTTCGTCATAATCTGTAAAAACAACTTAACATCATGGAAACTGCTATAAAGTATGTGAATAAAATATGCATAAATTTTGCGGTCACTTGGCAAACGAGACTTAGCCCAATTCCCAGCACAACTTTTGACTAGACAGGATAGATACGTGTTTCTTAAGAAGACGCATGGCGAGTTTTATTACATGTGCTTGTGGTTGGGAACGAACATGCCAGCTTTGGAGTGCGCAGTCTCTCCCCGTGACGTTGCGTATTTATTGCGCCCCACATCCCGGCGATAATCGATAAGGCGTGGGCGGTTGGAGCGGAGAAAGAGCGTCACCCCGCAACGTGTGCTGTGGCGGCCACAGCTGTCGGCGCGGCTGCTGGAAGGGTTTGTGGCCCAAACATTAACTGCTGCCCCGGTCTTAACATCAGCGTCATTCCTCGTCAAGTGGACCAGTTTTTTAAGTGATCCCAGCTCGGCCATTTCCGAATCCAATGATTTTTTAATTTTTTGATTTTTTGATTTTATTATTTTTTTCCCAACGATGTCTTGTATGGGTATGTACGAAGTTCCAGCTCGATATTTCTCTTGGTTCCATTTCTACAGCCTCTCCTACGTGGTGGTCCCAAGTTTACACCCCTACACGCCTGCCGAAGTGCCAATTTTTTATACGAGGGGCGTTTAGTAAACGTGCGACACGTTTTTATTCGGGATTCCAATTTCGCTAATTATTCCCCACCCTTTCGTCTACAAAACCCAGTTATTCAACATAGTCTCCGTTTAATGCGACGGCCTTACGCCACCTTACTGGGAGAGCCTGTATACCCGCACGGTGCCATTCTACTAGTCGACGTCGGAGCCGTATTCTTACTGCACCAGTAATCTCCCCATCGTCCAAGTACTGCCGCCCGCGGACAGCATTGTTCATTATGCCAAGTGGTCCTTCGTTGCTCTTTATGGTCGTGTGTTAGGCGGTGAGGAAAAAAGCAGGCGCACATCTTTGAGTTCCCCAACTGGTGAACGAGTGTGTCAGCACTACCGACAGAGGCGTCCGGTTGTGCAGCGGTGTATTTGATTGTCACCAGTCGAGCACCTCGAATGAGAGTGTCCGCACGTTCCAACATATCAGGAGTCACAGCTGTGTGCGGCCGTCCGGCACGCACGACGACTCGTCGTGCTTCTGTTCACTGCCAGGTCTCTGGAGACCTTCTGCAAGCGCTTATGACTATCTAGGATGCTCTAGTTTTCGGTCAAAAGAATGTGAGTGGTAGCTCTCTCGGAAGCCAATTTCGTTACAGACACCGGTTTGAAGTTTACGTATAGCTCCGCTACGTGTCGGAACTTCATGAAACGATGTGGATTGAAGCAGCAATTTTCCACTTAGACCCAGAACAAATTACGCATTTTTTTCAATTTAAAATGAGCGAGAAAAAAAGTGTCCCATCATTTATTTAACGCCCCCTCGTAAGAGGAACTCTTAACTTGCAAAACCCTTCTGTATATTGAAACAACTTTTGGGGTTGAATTGCAATAAAGTACTGATTGTATTTTTAAATACGTCTGGTAACAGGTGTACTTTGAGACAGGCAGAAAATTCATTGTATGACTTTGAGAGCCTATCTTTATCCAGCCGTAAATCATAATTTATGGCAGATTCAGTCAGGAATTGATAACATGACATTCAACCATGCTGCCGTGCTGTGCTTTTTGTACAGTGGCCTCTTTCTTCCTCTGTCAAAAGATACTTTGTTGTGTCTACCCCTCCAAACCCTAACAAGAGTCGTCACCGCAGTCGCCCAGTCCCGTGTTCTGAGGCATTCAAAACCGGACGGGAGCCTCGCTAAGCCCCTCACAGTAACCATGTGCCTCATGTTGTGGTCAGTCCGAAGACTGGTTTGACACAGCTCTCCATCCTTTCCTGTGGAAGCCTCCTCGGCTGTGCACAGCTCATGCCACCAGTGTACACCTGAACTCGTAAACTTGTAGTGTGTAATTTCAGTCGAATAAAACATTCCACACGAATTGTCTTTTAAAGAGATACAGCTGTTAGAATGTAACCGAAACAAATACGACAAATAAAAAGCACTGCATTTTTGGCAAACAAAAAGAGGGAAAACTGAGTTTTTATGGGTTTTATTGTTTTTGTTTAAATTCCGCATTCTTGCAACTGCTTTATTATGTTTTTTCTTACGCTGCTAGCATTGCATCCATTGAGAGAATCTTCTCCACTTAACAGCCTTGTTTGGTCAAAATTAAGAAATAATTTAGGAGAGAAAAGACCCCACAAATTAGTGAAAATCTATAAATTTCTGCATGCTTTCACAAAGTAGTAAATCGTAGTTTTACAACGACGCATCAAGTTAAAAATCTTTTTCGAGAAGTGTAAGTATAATTTTTCTGTTTTTCTTATATTGCAGGAAAAGTTAAAAACACAATATTAATAAAATAACTTCTTGTGACAGTAAATAGTTGCCTTCAATAAACTGTCAGCCTTTTCTAAAGATGACTGCAAAAAATGTTTTGATCAGTGGAAGCACCGATGGGACAAATGTATTAGTTGTAATGGAGAGTATTTTGAAGGGGATAAGATAGTTTTCTAAAAAAAATTCAAAACGTATGGCTTTCAATAATAATTCCGGTTATTTTTTGGGTACCACCTCGTAGGTGTAGCGCCGCGGGGCCCCCCCGCGCCAATCAGCGAAGGCGGACGCCGTGGGGGACCTGGATCTCGGTGGAGTCAGTGCTCTGCTTTTCCGCATTCCCGCCTGAACACAGTCTGCCGGCGGCCAAATGACGGCGCCGATTCCCGTCCCGTAGCCCGCGTCGTTCTAGCTCTAATGGATATGCAACTCTGTAACCTCACCGCACGAATATGTTTGGATTTGCGCCTGGAAGGAAATTTTAATTTCCAGCAGACCTTACGTGGTAATGGAGCCGTTTCACAGTACCGTGGCCATCGAATTTTACTAACGTAAGAAATAGTCAGAATGAAACTTTCTGGCAGATTAAAACTGTGTGTCGGGCCGAGAATAGAACTCGGGCCCCTTGCCTTTCATATCAGCGTACATTCCGCTGCAGAGTGAAAATTTCATTCTGGATTGTCAGAATGTTAAGGAAGACCTTCGGTAGAGTATGAGGAAAACACCCCTTATAGAAACTCACACAAAAGTTCCTGAAAATGATGTAGGGGGCCAAGAGAGTGATTACCTGGCAGCAGCTAGGAGCAGTACAACAGCCGAATCATCGCGAGAAGTCAGCGTAGAGTGACATTCTGCCCATGTGGCCAGTTGCTGACGGTACGCCACATTTTGACGTCCTGTCCGAATTTTAATACACTGCGCGTTGATCTTGGCCTGCCATGTACTCTGGATGACATTTTAGCGGATGACCCAGAAGCAGCTGCTCGCGTTCTTCGTTTTATCCACTTGACAAACCTGTCTAAGGACATTTGATTATGCTGTTTTTTTTAATCCTTTGCCTGTTAATGTCTTTTATAGTGTTGTCCCTTTTAGCTCCTGTTTTAACCTTGTGCCTCGCAGTGCATTCCTAACTTAGTCTGGGCGCTAATGACCATTGTAGTTGTGCGCCCTCAAACCACAAAAAACTTTCATGCTGATGCAGTAAAATCTACTCCAAGTCCGTACACATTCTAGGGAGGACAGCAACAGTTATCATCTTCAGCTTTAAGCCTGTTAGAACAGAACAATCTCCGTAGAGTTTATCTCGTAGCAATGACCAATAGTTGATATTTTCTGTGTCAGAAAGTGCTGAGGTGACGAAACTCATTGGATGCCTCCTAATATCGTGTAGGGTCTTGCTTTGCCCTGCGTAGTGCAGCAACTGGACGTGACGTGGACTTAAGAAGTGCCGGCCGGAGTGGCCGAGCGGTTCTAGGCGCTACAGTCTGGAGCCGCGCGACTGCTACGATCGCAGGTTCGAATCCTGCCTCGGGCATGGATGTGTGTGATGTCCTTAGGTTAGTTAGGTTTAAGTAGTTCTAAGTTCTAGGGGACTGATGACCAAGAAGTTAAGTCCCATAGTGCTCAGAGCCACTTGACAGGTCGTCGGTAGTCTCCAGCAAAAATATTGAGCCGTGCTGACTCTATAGCCGTCCATAATTCCGAAAGTGTTGCAGGTGTAGGATTTTGTGCGCGACCTGACCTCTCGATTTTGTTTGATGGGATTCATGTCGCGCGACCTGGTTGCAAGATTCATTGCTCGAATTGTGCAGAATGTTCTTCCAACCACTGGCGAACAGTTGAGTCCGGTGACATGGCGCATTGTCATCCATAAAACTTCCATCGTTCTTTGGCAATATGAAGTCCACGAGTGGCTGCAGATGGCCTCCAAGTAGCCGAGTATAACCACTTCTAGAAAATGATCGGTTCAGCTGGACCAGAGGACTCCGTCCCTTCCATGTAAACACGGCCAAACTATTACGGAGGCACCACCAACTAGCACAGTGCTTTGTCGGCAGCTGGATCCGTGGCTTTTTTAAGTCTGTGCCCCACTCGAACCCTACAATCAGCTCTTACCAGTTGAAAATTGGGACTCATCTGTTGAGCCCACGGTTCTCCACTCGTCTAGGGTCCAACCGATACGGTCACGAGCCCATAAGAGGCGCTGCAGGCGATGTCGTACTGTTAGTGGTCTGCTGCCGTAACCCATTAACGCCAAATTTCCCCTCTTTGTCCTAAAGGATACGTTCGTCGTAATTTCTGCTTCGCGCAATATTGTTTGTCTGTTAGCACTGACTGCCGCCGGCCATTGCGTTGTCCATGGTTAGAGTTGGCGCCTGAAATACGGTATTCTCGGCACACTGTTGACACTGAGGATCTCTGAATATTGAACTCCCTAACCATTTACGAAATGAAATGTCGTGTGCGTCTAGCTCCAAGTATCATTCTGCGTTCAAAGTCGGTTAATTCCCGTCGGGCGGCCATAATCACGCCGGAAATCTTTTCACGTACAGGTGACAGCTCCGCCAATGCACCGCCCTCTTTAAACATTGCATAAGCGATACTACCGCCATCTGTGTCTGTGCATACCGCTATCGCACGACATTTATCAGCTCAGTGTATAAATGATGGCGTAAGGTAGGAATCAAGAACTGGAAGTTGCTGGAAAGACAAGGTGGGTGTACTCATTGATTCGCAAAGATATAAGGAACTGTAATTATTGGAAAATAAAGTGTTCTTAAACTGAATCCTCCAAGTATTAGCACCCTTATTCACTTCCTACAAAGCGAAAAACTTCTCTCCGTCCTATGAAGCCAACTACTTTTACTCTCGGTTGCAAAATTGCCTGTGCTAAGCATCCTAGGAGACTTTGTCCCTCTCTCCCCGTTAAAGGTAACTTAGTATACCTTAGACTAGGGGTCTCCAAACTTTTTAGCCCGCGGGCCACATTGACTCCTCCACGAAGTCATAAGGGCCAAGATCTACCTAGTGCGTAGATCACCGTAATGTAAGGCTAAAGGAAAAATGAAATCGCAAAAATCTAAGGTTTTGGGAATATCTAGCACTGAAACGAACTACGATTTGTATTTAATTACATAATTTTGATTGGTGGGCGTACCTGACCGAAATTCTGGCGTATTTTTTTCTGGCGAATTGTACCGACAAAAAAGTATGTCACTGCACATTCTTCACGAAAGCGTCCTGCAAAGTTAACGAAATCACACAATCATTGTTAGCAACACTATTACTGCAAGACGTAACAGAGGTAGAGTATGTCAACGCATTGTTATTTCAAGCGGCGCAACAATAAGTTTAGTTATGTAGTCTTGTAGCGAGTAGCAAAGCCAATGTCGCGGTGTATTGGTCGCGATAGGCCTCGAAACTCAGTTGTTGGCAGTATAGGTACCACCTCAAATATTTGGCGGGCCCGATACGGGGGATGTCCGGCCAGCTATCTTGGGCCGGTTTGCCAGCCCTCGCGGGCCGTAGTTTGGAGACCCCTGCCTTAGACCACATTGTGCTTAACGTCCTGATTGTACAATGCAGGCCACTCCTCCTTCCAAAGCGGGTGATATTTTCTGTGTATTTTTGTTCATTTTATTTGCTGTCATTTACATTTGAAAATCGTACAATACTTAAAATGAAGGTTATTTGGCTTCTTAGAGTTTGTGTGTATGCAAAATTGAAACTAACTAGCATCTTGGTTCGGCTTCGCACGAGTAGCACTAAGTGTCTACAGCCGGACAACTGTGTGGCGTAGCAGTAATAAAAAATATAATTATTGTGTACGCAAACCGTCCTCTTGAATCAGTCTATTGGTAAAACCTGTGTCAACACGTCTACAGCAGTTTCTGAGATTGCCACCCAGAGAACGATTTTTAGCCTGCTACTACCTTTTCCCATGATTTTATACCCTATTATGTCAGCTTTATGGTGAAGTGCCCATCATCTCGCTGGTGGTCATACTTATCGTGATATTCCCATTTAATTAAGATGCTCTGCGAAATTCAAAAAAGTTTGCAGTGGAAGATATGGGTTGCCATGATTCTGCGTTTGGTGCTCATTACACCATATGTTGCTGTGAATCAAATGTAGCTAAGATTTTGAATTTTTTTTTTAGAATTGAGAGGTCTCTCTCTCCACTTCTCTTGTATCCCAGCAAAACCGACACAACGAGGCCTTCCACAAGGTATTGAACTCTGGTCCCCTGTTGCTTGTTTAATAAGGCATTCTGCTTTAACATTCTGTCGCAATAGCTGTTGCAAGGTGAGTTTGTGTAATTTATACCGTGTTTTTGCAAGAAAAGCGAAATTAAACCTGTCAACAAGAGAAATAATTGAGTATGTGTCTTCAAATAAGAAACGGTTTACAGTTCAGTTAATCTCCAATTGTGTTGCATTTTCAGGGGAATCATGGAACCCTGTGTATCTTTAATAACGAAGATCTGGGACTGAAACATACCAAAAGGTTTTCTTTCTACACCCCCATTATATTTGACACATGGAAAAGTACAGCATCTTTCCGTTTCAATCCTGTGCAGAGTGAGGGGCTGTATCTTCTTACCACAAATATCCTCTAAATCATCAATGATATTGACTTGACGAACAGTTGGCAGGATTCTGCAAGTCATCAAAGTCAGAGTTACGAAATAATTTTATTGAGGTCAGTTCTACTCTGCAGCATTTTGCTGCGTTATTCTATCATTACTTTATGAATACCTTGAAACTACCGATTAAGGTTAAGATAGATTATAATTTTATATAATCCATCTTTCACACCTCAAAAGACAATTAAGGTGAAGATCACCACGTGACTCTGGGGATTGGAACACAAAGATAGTGCACTATTTGCTGCAAATTGTTTTCATACTGTTCAGGTGAAGAACAGGGAGAAAATCCTTTGGTAAGTTTCTATTCCATATGATGGGTTACGGGATTCTGCCAAAACTGCAACAGAATTGTCGAGTTATTTTTGTCTGAGTTGTTAACAGTTTATCATTTGAAGGAGAATCATCAGTTACGAGTAATGGCTACATTTCTCTTGTTGGCAGGTTTAATTTTGCCTATTTTGACAAAAACAGTATAATTTCGACAAACTCGCCTGCCAGTAGCTATTGCAACGTAACTCTGAAACACTGTCATATTAAATAAGCAATTGGCAACCAGAGAGGTCTGTATCTCGTGTAAAACCTCGTTGCTTCGGTTTGCAGTAACATAAGAGAAGATCAAGTTTGAAACTTCCTGGCAGATTAAAACTGTGTGCCCGACCGAGACTCGAACTCGGGACCTTTGCCTTTCGCGGGCAATATCCTTTCTTTCAGGAGTGCTAGTTCTGCAAGGTTCGCAGGAGAGCTTCTGTAAAGTTTGGAAGGTAGGAGACGAGGTACTGGCAGAAGCAAAGCTGTGAGTACCGGGCGTGAGTCGTGCTTCGGTAGCTCAGTTGGTAGAGCACTTGCCCGCGAAAGGCAAAGGTCCCGAGTTCGAGTCTCGGTCGGGCACACAGTTTTAATCAGCCAGGAAGTTTCATATCAGCGCACACTCCGCTGCAGAGTGAAAATCTCATTCTGGAAACATCCCCCAGGCTGTGGCTAAGCCATGTCTCCGCAATATCCTTTCTTTCAGGAGTGCTAGTTATGCAAGGTTCGCAGGAGAGCTTCTGTAAAGTTTGGAAGGTAGGAGACGAGGTACTGGCAGAAGTAAAGCTGTGAGTACCGGGCGTGAGTCGTGCTTCGGTAGCTCAGTGGTAGAGCACTTGCCCGCGAAAGGCAAAGGTCCCGAGTTCGAGTCTCGGTCGGGCACACAGTTTTAATCTGCCAGGAAGTTTCATATCAGCGCACACTCCGCTGCAGAGTGAAAATCTCATTCTGGAAGATCAAGTTTATTTTCATACTAACAAATTTTCTTAACATTACATTACTGGATTGAAAAAATAAAAGCGATAGTTTCTCCTATATCGCCGTAGATAGGAAAGTTTCGTATGTTAGTCTTGTAGCAAAATATTCTCCTCACTGCTTGCTATCACTTGCCAAAATCTAGTATCGATAGCTCGAATAGTTTAGGATATACGAGAAATTTATGAATATTTCATTCTCGCACGTGAGGTCTGAACTGAACGTGCTACATTACGTTATTTTCTCGAGACTGGCTATAGATAAAGACCTCGTCCTAAGTCTAAGGAACAATTCAGTATCTTAGCTAAACTTGATTCGCAGCAACATATGGTTAATAAGCACCAAACGCAAAATCATTGCGGCCCTATTTTTCATTGCACCTTTTTCTAGTTCCGAATAGAGCCTTACTTAAATCGGAATATCGCAGTAAGTATAACCATTAGCGAGGTAGTGGGCACTTCACCGTGAAGCTGACATATAAACCTATAAGTAACGAGAAAATAATTTTTTTACTGGTTACTTTCTGTAAAATTGAGAAAGATTGCAAGGGCGCGCAGCGTGTCGCCAACCGGCGAGCCGAAAGCGGGCAGAGGATGCGTGGTCGCTTGTGGCTCGCCGGCAGACGCTGGTCGGCGCTGAGCCCCGCTGCGCACGTGCTTCGCCTCGGTGCGGACACCTCGCGCGGTCAGCCAAGGCGACGCCCAAACGGCTCGGTCATCGCGCCTGTTACGCTCCAAAGACTTGCCAGCCGCGGCCACGGCTGGTCCAGTGCTGGCAACAAGTTGAAGTAGCCGCTTCGTTTCTGCACGCTGCTTTTCGTCTCGTCGGAACAGCACTCCCCATCTCGCGGCAATGCGCGCCCTCTGCTGCGACTGCAGCACACGATCCGAACTGACGCGAATTGCTGGCTACATTATTAATTCATTATACAAAGCCCTTGTAGTAACATGCCCCTTCCCCCCCCCCCCCCCCAAACATCACAGAACCATCTCCGACCTGAACTTCCAATATTCGCAGACTGCAGATCAAACAATTCATTTGGCCTTCGCGTAATTTGAGATGAACCAAAATAGCGACTTCTGCTGCTGTGTTTTATTTGGCCCATTGACAACATGCAGCTTTATGTTTAGCTTTGGGCAATGGCTTTTTACGAGGGAAGTTGTTTTTGTTGTGGTCTTCAGTCCTGAGACTGGTTTGATGCAGCTCTCCATGCTACTCTATCCTGTGCAAGCTTCTTCATCTCCCAGTACCTACTGCAACCTACATCCTTCTGAATCTGCTTAGTGTATTCATCTCTTGGTCTCCCCCTACGATTTTTACCCTCCACGCAGCCCTCCAGTACTAAATTGGTGATCCCTTGATGCCTCAGAATGTGTCTTACCAACCGATCCCTTCTTCTGGTCAAGTTGTGCCACAAATTTCTCTTCTCCCCCATTCTATGCAGTACCTCCTTATTAGTTACGTGATCTACCCACTTAATCTTCAACATTCTACTGTAATACATTTCAAAATCTTCTATTCTCTTGTTGTCTAAACTAGCTATAGTCCACGTTTCACTTCCATACATGGCTACACTCCATACAAATACTTTCAGAAACGACTTCCTGACACTTAAATCTATACTCGATGTTAACAAATTTCTTCAGAAACGCTTTCCTTGCCATTGCCAGTCTACATTTTATATCCTCTCTACTTCGACCATCATCAGTTATTTTGCTCTCCAAATAGCAAAACTCCTTTACTGTTGTAAGTGTCTCATTTCCTAATGTAATTCCCCCTCCGAATTTTTCTTTTGTTTCCTTTACTGCTTGCTGAACATACAGATTGAATAACATCGGGGAGAGGCTACAACCCTGTCTCACTCCCTTCCCAACCACTGCTTCCCTTTCATGTCCCTCGACTCTTGTAACTGCCACCTGGTTTCTGTGCAATTTGTGAATAGCCTTTCGCTTGCCGTATTTTACCCCTGACACCTTCAGAATTTGAAAGAGAGTATTCCAGTCAACATTGTCAAAAGCTTTCTCTAAGTCTACAAATGCTAGAAATGTAGGCTTGCCTTTCCTTAATCTATTCTCTAAGATAAGTCGTAGGGTCAGTATTGCCTCACGTGTTCCAACATTTCTACGGAATCCAAAATGATCTTCCCCAAGGTCTGCTTCTACCAGTTTTTGCATTCGTCTTTAAAGAATTCGTGTTAGTATTGTTCGGTAATTTTCACATCTGTCAACACCTGCTTTCTTTGGGATTGGTATTATTATATTCTTCTTGAAGTCTGAGGGTATTTCGCCTGTCTTGTACATCTTGCTCAGCAAATGGTAGAGTTTTGTCAGGCTGGCCCTCCCAAGGCTGTCAGTAGCTCTAAGTGACTGTTGTGTACCCCCGGGGCCTTGTTTCGACTTAGGTCTTTCAGGGAGGTATGTGACTCCAAATGACCATTGCACACAGTTCGCTTGGAAACTTGTTGCGATGGACCTGGATTCACTGTTAGGTTTGAAATCTGTTGTCATCGATAAGATGCAACCTTCGTCTCCGTTGGACAGCCTGTGTTGATATGCCAACAGATCTGGCAGGTGCGTTCACGAACACGGTAGCTCCTTTGTGTCGTTGTGAGACCCCTGATTCCATCCAACTGACTGGCACATGCGGCGGTGGAGGGCTGCGAGATGGCCGGCTACCAGTTGCACTCCGTCTGCTGCGCTCCAGGGCAATCAGTGAACTCTTTTAAGGCGCTAAGTAATATTGTGTTCGGTGAACTTACGTGCACCCACTAACAGCTTGTGAGAAACACTGCATTAATTCAAAGTAATTAGGCACACCGAGAACATAACATTCTCCAAAACATTTTGCACCACACTTTTGACTTGCAGTTTGTATATATATGATCTCAGAAACCTGTTTCTCAATAGACTTGCAAATTGCTATGTACAACAAACATGTATACAGGGGCAAAACTGCTATTGCATTACCAGTGTAAATGGAATACAACACACTGTGTCTTTGGTCGTGAAATGGGCAGTGTGGCTTGTGTTCTCCGCACATTCTGTCAACAGTGCTGGAATGGCTGTTTCAAACTGTACAAGACATTGGGTTCATTCACACTTACGGAAAGAAGAGTTGTCAGCATAGGGAGTAGCCCTTCAATTTTGCGCGCACCACAGCGACGTCAACCGAACATTCGGCTGCAGTCGCGAGATAAAGAAACCCTAAAGCTGGGCAGCGAGAACATGTTTTGTTAGATCAAATGAACCAAAACATTATGACCACTAATGATGATATTGTCGTGTAGCTCTGTGGCCTGGTACAGGTCTTTTTATTGGACGCCACTTCGGCGACTTGCCTGTCCTTAATCTACCCAGTTAACCAACCGGAGAAAGCTGATCTACAGTTTAACCTGGAATCCGAAACACGTGACGTTTCTGGCAACTCCTCACATCGTTTAGAGGTGAAGACTAGGCGTGAAAAATCCTTGGTCCTACCGGGATTCGATCGTGGGACCTCACGGTTTCCAGACGCATTGCCGCTAGACCACCAAGCCCGACGTGCCCACTGCGGGAATGGATAACCGTCGGGTGGCGTTGTGGACAGGTGACGCGGGTAGGAAACTGTGTAAGAGGAGAAGCTTGGTTGGTTGGTTTGAGGTATAAAGAGTTCAAATTACAGGGTCATCAGTCCCCTTTTCCTAATGCAAACAAGGCTCAAGGTAAAACAACGCCCAAATTACGTTTGGGAAAGTAAAAGGCGCAAAAGGAATGGGGAACCACACCGAAAGAGAAGACGAAAGAAACGAACAAAAGGGGGGGAAACGTACACCAGAAGGGAAATAGACTAAGGTATTTAAACCATAGAGCAGATGGTCTGGGCTGGCTGACGACAAGAATAGAAGAGGTTGAGAAAGCCACTCTGCAACACACGAAAATGTCCACCGCAAAAGGACAAGGCGAGATGAACACACGTAAGGAAAAGACGAACACAAATGCAAAGATAGGGTGACAGAGAGAGAAAATGGAGGGAGGGTGGAGGTTTCGGAGAGAAGGTCAGACGCGCACCCTGAGATGGTATGATAAAAAAAAAACTCACGAATAAAACGTAAAACTAAATCTGCTGTTGAGGCATTGTCGCCCACACCGTAGGTAGGGAGCCGGGAAGGTTAAAAGTCCGTCGCAGAGCGGCTGAAATTGGGCAGTCCAACAAGATTTGGACGAGAGTGTTATGGAAGCCACAGCGACACCGAGGTGGGTCCTCGCGACAGAGGAGGTAACCGTGTGTTAGCCACGTGTGACTGTTCAGGTGCTACTGTGGTGAGACGTGTATGGAAAGTGGTTAGAGGGCGGAGAGACCACGAGTAGGCAGCAAGGTGTTGTACGCACACGGTCTGAAAAGCAGGACAGGCGGCAACCTGTGGCAGATCTGACGACACAGTACAATTATGGAGCAAGTATGTGTTCTGGAGCACGCCGTCCACATTGCTGTAAAAGGTCCTCCCATGTTGACTCAAGAACATTGTCATTCACGTTTGCAGTGAGCACGGGATCGTCATAATTGCACTGTGGATCGATGGAAACGAGTCGTCGCCTGGTCGGATGAATCACGTTTGCTGTTCCACTAGATCTATGGCTGCCAACCAGGCTGATGGCTGGTCCAAACGTGCAGCAGGCCGGTGGGGGTGGTACTGTGCTTTGTGGGACATTCTCCTGGGCTTCCGTGCTACAGCTAGCAGTAGTTGAGGCACCGTAACAGCTGTGCGCTACACGGGCATTATTGCGGACCACCTGCGTGGTTGATGTCATTCCCGAAGCAGTGGCATCTTTCAGCTGGAGAACTGCCCGTGGCCCAAGGGCAGAATCGTGTTGTAGTAGTTTCAAGAGCACGACCGATGTTGATGTCTTCGCCACCAAATTCGCTTGAGCCGAACGCTATAGAACACACATGGGACGCTAACGGGCGCCAGACTACCGGCTCGTAATTTGAGGAAATAGAGTGACGTGTGCGTTGACATCTAGTGCCACGTAGTTCCAGGAACCTACCAAGGAATTTAGGAATCCATGACACACAGAATCGCTGCAGTTTGCGATCGAAACTCTAAAACCCTCGCAATACCAAGTTACTTTATATTTTAAAATTTTGAAAAAAAGTACGTATTGTTTTTAGTGAATTCTTCTACCAGATTTCATAATTTGTTTAAATTTTTTCAGTTAATGTTAACCAAAACATTGAAGCCTTAGGATATGATGTCACTTCTCCAGTCAATGTCATATTCAGTATTTTCGGTCCAGGACTTCACTTACATGTCAGTATCTCTTTAAACAGTATGTTGTGAGTTAAAGTAAACGTCTAGTAATGAAATTTGCATTTTAAAAATTATCTTTTTTTCGGTGGATATAAAGTACTCCCCCCGCTCTCCCTCGCGTTAGTAGTCTACGTTACTGAAATTGCGTCGATATTGTTAAGAGTGTTATTTTCATGTTCTGGCCTCGACTTACACATCAGTATGTCTCTGAGAAGTATCTTGTTGAGAGAAGTCACCAATAAATAACGGGTCCTATTTTTTAGATTTTTTTAGAGTGGACATAAATTCTCTCTCTCTTCCCCTCCCCCCTCTCCACCTCCCTCCCTCCCTCCCTCCGGTTAATGCATGTTATGGTAAATGCGTTGACATTGCTAGGGTGAAGGAGGTGCTCAAAACATTTGGCTAATCAGTGTAGCAGCTGCGGCTCACTCCCAAACCTCCAGATGTCATACACTCAAAGCGTTACCAATAGTGCGTCGATAAGAGTATTAACCAAAACACCGATGTAGTCGGTGCTGCGTGCTGTCGTCCGGTAGAACATGTGTAAATGGTAATTGAACGTTAACATCAGAACTAAGGACTACAGCAAAAGCTCATCTGTGAGGTATAAATGTCGAGATCTTAGGTAGGTGAGTTGGTAGAGTGTCAGGTCGTGGTATTAAAGCTTCCGAGTTCGAAACCCAGTGATGGCTTTTTTTTAACAGCTTACGCTTGAAATTGTTATGTGGGAGAACATTTTTCTACCATGTAAAAGGACGTTGCGGAGTTCGTGGCAAAGTTCTTTTGGCAGCCTGATTTCGCTTTGTTAGTTGAAAGTAGCAAACCTATAGAGTACATTTGTGTAGCTACGTGTAGTGTTACCTTTACAAATATACGCTATAAGTTTGCTACAAACTCCAAAACGTTCTTTTCACATGTCAGAAAATGTTCTCCCGTATAACAATTTCACGCGTAAGCTCTTAAATTCGCCGTCAGTGGGTTTAGAACTCACAACCTGTAGTACGACGATCTGACGCTCTACCAACTCACCTGCCACGTCTAACAGACGCGCTTTTTCTGTATTCCGTAGTTCCGGTGTTGCTTTTAATTACCATCTACACATATTCTACAGGACGACAGCACACAGCACGGACTACATCGGTGTTTCGGTTGATACTCACCCTGCCGACACACAACGTCTGATACCGATCTGAGAAGGGGAGCCCACGACGTTTGGAACGCGAATTTACCGCAAACTCCGTACACTCGTAGTACTCCATTAGGTCAACAAAATGTGTAAGCGGTAGTGCGTACTTCTCAAGCGTTATTGAGACAATCCCAAGATAATTTCGATCGCCAAATATCGTCAAATGTATAGACCTGTGGGTGGCCATTTTTACCAGGAAGCGGCGGCAGCCGAGTGGTTAGCGTGGTTAGCGTTCAAGCCCCGTAATCGCTGGGTCGCTTGATCGGGTCCCGCTCGTCATTTTGTTTAAATTTATAACACAGTTTTTTCTTTACTATTTATATTACAATTGAGGTAATGGGGAAATACGTGTAATCGGACGAACTTTTATTAAATTTACAATGTTATTTGGCAGTCTACAAATTTTTACTATCACGAATAATGTAATATTCATAACTACCGACTAGTAAACGAACAAACGCATAAAGTGATACTGAAAATGTATGCTTGTCCGTGTCTTCAAAATTGTTCATATTTAGCCGGCCGCGGTGGTCTAGCGGTTCTGGCGCTGCAGTCCGGAAGCGCGGGACTGCTACGGTCGCAGGTTCGAATCCTGCCTCGGGCATGGGTGTGTGTGATGTCCTTAGGTTAGTTAGGTTTAAGTAGTTCTAAGTTCTAGGGGACTTATGACCTAAGATGTTGAGTCCCATAGTGCTCAGAGCCATTTGAACCATTTTGTTCATATTTAATCGAAAGAGACCGAGAAATTGCTTCTCGTGAAGACGCTATTAAAATACACTCGATACTGCATGACCAATGATCAGCGCCGATATTTAAGGAAATGCTGCGTTATGCATGGTTTGCTTCCAAATTATCGGCTGAAAGAGAGGTTTTTGAAAATGTTAACGAGGTTTGTTTTTCCACGGAAAACCTCAAAAGACCTTGCGTGTGCGGAAACATAGGATTTATTCAATGCAGCTGGTGCCGTTTAACTTTGTTTTTCATGTTTTTACGAAAAATACAATCCCGCAACTTGTAATCGTAATGTCGAAAGCGACGATTAATTGTACGTCTTTCGAAAGCCGTCTGTGCCGGTCAAAATTTCTGAGGTAACAAGTCGTTTCGGGCTCCTTCCAGGTATAAGGGATTTCTAAAATCACGGACACGAATACATTTTCAGTATCACTTTATGCGTTTGGCCGTTTACTAGTCGGTAGTTACAAATATTATATTATTTGTGATAATAAAAATTTGTAGACTGCCAAATAACATTGTAAATTAATGAAAGTTCATCCGATTACACGTATTTTTCCCATTACAGCAACTGTAATATAAATAGTAAAGAAAATGACTGTGCCAGACCCGATCCGGCGACCCAGCGATTACGAGGTTGAACGCTAACCACTCGGCTGCCGCCGCTTCCTGGTAAAAACTGCCACGCACAGGTGTATATATTTGGCGATCGAAATTATCTTGCGATTGTCTCAATAACGCTTGAGAAGTACGCGCTACTGCTTACACATTTTGTTGTCTTCATGGAGTACTACGAGTGTGCGAAGTTTGCAGTAAATCGGCGTTCCAAACGTCGTGGCCTCCCCTTGTTAGTGTTTGGGTGTCAGGTAGCGGAATGCACGTGAAGCGGCAGCGGCAGGGGCAGGCGACCCCGGCTAGGCGGAAGGCGCGCGCCGCTATTTGCGGCGCCGGCGCGGGCCGCGCTCTATAAATACGGGGAGCGCAGCGCTGCAGCGGGCGGCGGCGAGCTGCTGCCGCGCCGCGACCTTCGTCCCGCCATCCACAGGCGACCCACGTGTTTGTATCGAAACAACTCTGGTCGCCGGGTTTGTACGATTTGCTTTGGAAAGATAAATCTTTTTGCACATTATTTATTTGATTCTTGGACATCGTTTTCAGACATTTCGAAAAGAAATTGAGTCATCGTTTAGCCCCCCTCCCCAACCGAGGAGTTAAAATCCGAGGTGTGTCCATTAGAAAAAAAAAATCTTAATCTGTGGAATAGTTCACACGGAGTAATACAACAATTTTTTTGAAATTTGAGAAAATAACAAAATCCTGGCCATTTGACACAAAGCTGTAGTATTGTCGTGTGTTTTTGTTCACGGTTTTGCAATGACTAATGAACAAATCAAAAAATTATAACTCGTTGCGGACATGCCCGAGGAGTAATTCAGTCAGATTTCAGAACGATTTCTTAATTAATGTCCCCGCAGCTTGAGCTACAGTGTATTTCAAGCTGACTGAATGGATTGAGGGCACATTAATGAAGATATATTTCTGAAATTTCGCCGAATTACTTGTAGGACATGTCCACAAGGAGCAATAGAGCACTTTTTAATTTTAATTTATTCCTGAGTTATTGTAAAAAAGTGACCCAAAACAGACAACGAAACTACATTTTTTTTCCACACGTCCGCCATTTTATTACTTTTTAAAATAAAAAGCTTTGCTGATACTCTGTGTGCAATATCATATAAAGATTTTTTTTCCAGATAAGATTAGCAGACTGCAGGACATCCGTATTGGATCACCTCAATTTCAACAGGGCAACTTTAACTCCCCGGATGGGGGCTTAATGATGACTGAATTTTTTTAAAGAAATCGGAAAATGTTGTCCAACAATCAATAAATAACGTGCAGAAAGGTTTATTTTGATTGCTTGATTAGTTTTTCCAAAAATAAATCGTTAAAGCACTTACAGGATGACTGACGAGAACGAACCCTTAATTTAAAGATCATTTGTCGTGAAATTACCGTCAGCAACACTGATATTTATCGACTATGTTGAATGAATAATATTTTTACTTAATTTTTACACACGCACACTTACTGTTTTATTTATTACTGTTCAGTATCGTTGGAAAGTAACACACTATCTCAGCGACTCAGCACGTGTGGTGTGGTCACTTACACCAGATGAAAATAACTCCAGTAATGAAGACGGCAGTGAACGTCTAAGTTTGGAATCCTTGTCATGTAGGCGTCCGCAGCAGGCATAGAAAGATTTCAGAGAAGCACTCGATATATGAGAAACTGTGGAAGTTAGCCGTCTTTGTGAAATCCTGCTATAGATAATCATTAACCCTGGAAGACTGATTAGAATAGAAATTACGGAAGACATGTTTTTCTTGTCGTCAGTCCTAAGGCTGAGGTAGATTTTCACGATAGTTTATCATTTGCAAACCTCATCACCTCTATATAACTTCTGTAACATACATCCATTATAACTTTTTTTTCTGTGATGAAGCCTTGGTCTTCGTCTACAGTGTTTCCTCTCCCCCTTCCCCCCACCACCGCAGGTCCACCCCCTAACAACTTGATGCCTCAAGATGGACGCTATCATCCGACCCCTTCTTTTAGCAAGTTGTGCCACAAATTTCTTTTCTGTCCGATTCAGTTCAGCGTCGTAAGGGTTATATTAAAAATGTTAGGTGTTGGCCTTCTTTATTCACTTACTACAGGTAATATTTGCCAGTCTCGCTTCGGCTCAATTTATTATGGCACCATCAGTGACCTGAAATATTTTAATTTTTATGCCACACTTTGTTTCCATATTCGTTTGTTGGACGTTTAGGATACAAACGGCCCCGATCTTGGTAGCGTTTGCTGAATATGTGTTTTAATTACCTTCTGTTTGCATTGATAGTGTTCAGCGTGTGTTCTTGCAGTACTACGATGAAACTGCTGTTCCGCCTGTACCACTTTAAACAATTATGAGCGCAGGACGCTATTTTCGTCCTTGCTGAATTATGGGCATTACGTTATGCTTCAACACATATACCGATGTGGATAATTGAGTGCAGCTAAATGAAATTCGGAGTCCTTCAAAAACTGCTGATTGTGTTGACAAATACTGTACATTGATTGTACCAGGCTGAAAGGGAATTACCAAAAAGCCAAAATAAAACTCAGCCAGTGTGATTGTGGTGTATATTTTGATACAGATATTTTGATAGATCAGAAGATTATGAAATTTAAATTGGATGTTGTGTAGGCAAAGTATTAAGAGAGATATCAGTGTAAGTTTATCGATGTTTTAATTAATTATTTGTAATCAAAACTTCGTTGTTTAAGTAAAACTACTTAATAGAATCCAAGTGTTTTGAGATCGTGCTTCGATTGAAACACTCCATTTGCTTCAGAAGACATTTCTCACAAAGGTGTCAAACTTAAGATTAGTGGTGTTCACATATTAGGCTTTTTAGGATGTTCATTGGAGCTGTGCTCCACAAAACCGGTTGTGTCACTGCAAGTAAGCGGACATATGTTAGCAGCGCTGAGGATAATTTCTGAAAGTGTAACGAAATAAGAAAATGTGGACAACACAATGAAGTAAGTAGTAGTAAAAAGATGGAGATGGAATGGGGCTTATGCGCTGACCGAAGTGTGTGTCTCATCAGAACCAACTTCTGTCTGTAAAATTTTAAGTTACATTTTTACAAAACAGTGTTCATCTGAAGCAGCAGATTAGTTACAGGCCGGCAGCTTGCAGTCGTTCTCAGACTGAGAAAGAGCGCGGATAACTCAGTAGAACTCTATCGAAATAATAGCCGAATTTCTAATCATACAATGAATGCTTTCACGACCGGATGGTACTGTTGTTGATAATTCTTCCGTGTTATATGGCCGTGGTCCATGGAATTCTTCTATTCCTAACTTTTCGTCCAATACTACGTTGGACATCTTCAGAGGTATGGCTGGTCCTGCCGACTGATCTTAATAGCATAAACCCTAAAATTCAGTGTACCATTGAAGTGGAAAAAGACCAGGCTATTTCGTTTCTCGATGTGTTAGTCATGAGGCAGAACGATGACAGTCTAAAACATAAAGTGTTTCGGAAGAGCACACATACTGATAGATACTTATATAAGAACTCCAGTCATCACCCACAACAAAAAAGAGGTGTAATCGAAAGTTTAGTGGACAGGGCAAAACGGATTCGTACGCCGGAACATCTGGATACGGAACTGAATCATCTGAAACAGGGCTTCGAAAATATTGGGTACTCAAACAAAGAAATTAATAGAGTTTTAAGACGTAATTACAGCAGGCCAAAGGACGAGGATGTTACACAGCAATGGAAGAACACGTTGTCTTTACCTTTCATTAGTAAGGTTACAGATAGAATCGACAAAATTTTGCTGAAACGTAAAGTGAAACCGGTATTCAAACCTACCAGAAAAATAGGATAAGTACTTCGTTCTGTTAGAGATAGAAGGCCACTATTATCATCTAGCGGTGTGTATAAAATTCCGTGTACTTGTGGCAAGGTATATATTGGTACTACGAAAAGAAGTGCGAATACGAGGGTAAAGGAGCATAAAAGTCTTTGCCGACTGGGAAAAATAGATAAATCGGCCGTTGCGGAACGCGCACTTCTGTCACGTGACCATGTAGTTAAGTTTTCTGAAACTACAGTTTTAAGTGCTACCACGAACTATTATCCACGACTGTATAGGGAGGCTATTGAAATTTATAAACATGAAGATAGTTTTAATAGAAAAGAAGAGGCCTTGAAATTAAGCGAGATATGGACAGTGGCGTTACAGAATCGATAAGTGATTTTTATCTGTGACGGACTATTATCGATAGTTACATTTTCTCTTTGCTACTATGTGCAAGCTAGACCACGCCCACTTTCCTCGGTATTTAGGCCGCTCTCCGGCGCGCGACTCGTCAGTCGGCAGGACTCAGCAGGACCAGCCATACCTCTGAAGGTGTCCAACGCAGTATTGAACGAAACGTTAGGAATAGAAGAATTCCACGGACCACGGCCATATAACTCGGAAGAATTATCAACAACAGCCGAATTTCTGTTGTTGCAGTTACGGGGCTGCAGTCGTACGTGGTGCGAACCCTCGTAAGTTCGACGAACTTGGTAGTATACGGGTGGGCGCCGCCATCGTGAAAGCAATGCCAGTGGCAGTCATACGAGAGCAATTTTGGAAGGCGTCCAAGGCGGAGGCACGCCGCGACTCCAGCGGCACGCCACTGGCTCGTGTCCACGCGAGTCGTGTCGCCGTACAGCCGCCCTAGCAACAGATGCCGTCCACGGGCCAGGGGGCACGGGGGATAGGCGAAATAACGCGAACAGTGGTAGTAATGGGACGGTTGTGTGTGACGGTCTGCAGCGCAGGTAAGCACGCGTCGCGCTGGACTCAGTACGGACTGGGCATCAGTGCAGATTGTTTACGAGTAGTGCACGCTTCGTATTTGCATCCAGAGGCCGTGGACGACATGCGATGAAAGACCCGACAGGGTTCCGAAGAGGGCAGATTGCGGGGGACCGATTAGCTGGCGCATCAGTAACCGAGACAGCCAGCTTATTGAATGTTTCAAGAGCCGCTGTTTCAACAGCCATGGCAGCCTACACAAAATATGGAGAGACGTCATCGTGTAAACGTAACAGCGGGCGCAAATCAAAACTAAATGACAGAGATCGTCGTACGCTAACACGAATTGTGTCGAAACAACATAAAACTAGGGCGGCGGCTAAAATGACTGCAGAGCTAAACAGCCATCTTCGAGACCCCGTATCGATCGACACTGTCCGCCTAGAACTTCATAAAGCGAATATTTAAAAAAAAAAAAACCTCTAAGCGCTATGCGACTTAACATCTGAGGTCATCAGTCCCCTAGACGTACAAGGGAACGTCCCCATCACACCCCCCTCCGATTTAGCTATATGTTGGCACAGTGGATAGGCCTTGAAAAACTGAACACAAATCAATCGAGAAAACAGGAAGAAGTTGTATGGAACTATTAAAAAAGTAAGTAAAATATACAAACTGAGTTGTCTTTGCGCAAGATAGGAAACATCTAGGATAGTCTGCGTTCAAGAGCGCCGTGGTCCCGTGGTTAGCGTGAGCAGCTGCGGAACGAAAGGTCAACGGTTCAAGTCCGCCCTCGAGTTAAAATTTTAATTTCTTATTTTCGCGAAGTTATGATCTGTCCGTTCGTTCATTGAAATCTCTGTTCACTGTAATAAGTTTAGTGTCTGTGTTTTGCGACCGCACCGCAAAACCGTGCGATTAGTAGACGAAAGTACGTGCGTCTCTTGCTGAAATACTACCCCTGTAACTGAGACGCAACGTGAAATTCCAATATGTCCACGTATACTGTTGCCGTAATTATAGGTACAGTGTAAAAGAACGATCCAGTAATTGCGTTGTGCATTAAGCCACATTATACATTCACTTCCGGGCTGCCCTTATCTGCTGTAGCATAATACGTCTATTGTCAAACCCTCAGAGCCGGACATCATACCTGCATTAAGCAGTCATTGCTTGTTTCGATGCGTTCCGGTATGTTTCTAGCAAACCCAAGCTTGCCTGGGCCTATCATCCGGCTGCAAAGCCTGCATGAGTTGCACTTTGTATGTAAGGAAATCCAGCCATTTGTGTAAAATGGTCACCACAGTACTGTGATGTATGTCTGTTTCTCTGCAAGCACGACGCGTCGATACCGTGGGCTGCGGTCTATTCCTTGACGCATAGAGCTAAGTGTCGTCACTCATCCCGGTCCACCGCTTCTTGCCCTGACACCAACACTGCCAGTGTTGCTGAACTGTAACGGGCGACCGTGTTTCATGAGACCACAAAACACACCGCGCTTTCTTCTGCATGGTCGTCATTGTGGCAGTAGCATTCCGAAGTTATGCTGCCTGTAACAAGAGAACGAAAAGAAATCGGATGCTGTAAGAGCGCATGTAGAACTGTCTCCACAAAAACTTCATTAGTTAAGCTACCATTTGCAATAAACCCTGCAGCTGTATCTAGCATTGTTTCTTAGTTTTTAAAATCAGGTAACTACGTGATGCGCAACCAGCATTTGATTAATAGAACCCTGTACGTTATGCTGGACGGCGGATGTTGCAAACGAAATAAAAAGAACGTCGGTTGTGCCCCAAGAAAGCATAATACGACGCGTAATGTTTTCTGTGTATATAAATGATTTACCAGATAGGGTGAGGCAAAAAAAAAGCATCTGACGAGGCTACTATAGGACGGAAAATATCGTCCTTGTTCATCTGTATGGAGTTGTAGAAATGCTTGGACATAATTTATACTAGGTGCAATCAGTGGCTACTCACTTTGAAGTGTAGGTAAATGTAATGCAGTGGTTATACGTAAGAAAAGACAAAGAAACCGATAGTAGGCGAATGTAAGATTAGTGATTAAAATTCTAGCGCGTCACATCGTGTACGTTTAACGTAAACACCGGACACGGATTAGCTCGTTCCGGCTAGCCACTTGCAGCCTACAAAGCAGTCCGAAGAGCGATCTATGATCGTGAGACATATAATCAGCATGCCACCAGAATCTTCCGACGTTATTACTAGTAGATGAATCCTGATGGCCGACCAGGGTGGCCGAGCGGTTCTAGGCGCTACAGTCTGGAACCGCGCGACCGCTACGGTCGCAGGTTCGAATCCTGCCTCGGGCATGGATGTGTGTGATGCCCTTAGGTTAGTTAGGTTTAAGTAGTTCTAAGTTCTAGGGGACTGATGACCTCAGATGTTAAGTCCCATAGTGCTCAGAGCCATTAATCCTGATACTTCCTTATTCAAGCAGCTCCTCATTTGACCACTCGAGCAAGTTGTCAGTTTGTAATTACTTTTTTGCCATTTGTTGTCATTCTGTCCGTCTGTTAAGACAGGTTTTTTCAGGAACCGCTAGGCGTATCAAGTTGAAATTTGTCAAATACTAGTGTCTAAGATCCATTGACGGTGTAAATACTGTTAGGTTCAAGGCAGTACGGTCAAAAGATACGGCCACATATTTTGATACTCGCAAACTCACTCGTCAAAACCTATAGATGTACCATCTCTATACCCGTTGGGACTGGTGGTCGGAGCGGTAAAGCGCGTGTCTGGAAACCGAGCGGTAGCGGGATCGAATCTAAATCCCGACACGGGTTCTTCCGCCTTCGTTTTACCGCAATCTTCCCCCCCCCCCCCCGTCCCCCCTCAACGATGTGAGGCGTCGACAAAAACAACATTTGATTGGGATTGTTGTTGAATTGTCGTTGTCGTCGTCGTCTGTACACATAATCAATTTTGCACAGAACCCTCAGAACACAATTCGTGTTCGTACTTGACCGTTTTTTTTTATATGCCCTTGTCTTTTACCTGTGGCTTATCCCAGGTCGAAATAAAAACGTTCTCTTACGAATCCCAGGAAGAAAGACTACGTAGTCCTTACGAAATTCTGTTGGATAAACTAAGAGTGTTTGTATTCGAAGAAGATTTGCGACCATTATGCTGTATATCTCTCGCAGGGCATACGATGATATCAGAGAGGCTACTGCACATAGATGATCGTTTTTTCCTCGTTCGCCACATGCGTGGAATAGGAAAGGAAATAGAAAATGTTGTTACGATGTACCTCCCGCCATGCTGTGTACAGTTTACGTATGTAGGGATTCTGTACGTTGCGTCACAAATGTGTGAGGAAATGAAGGACGGTGTGGTGTGCCTGGTCAGCGCTTTCTTCGCAGGGGAAGTTCTGGCCCGGATTGCTCGCCCCCAACTCGCGCCGGGACGCGCCGAGATTGAAATTCCATGCAAAACAGGCGGTCTATCCGGCCGGCAGAAGTAGGCCGCTTCCCTGGACACCAGTTGCCGTCCTGCCCGCCTAACTGGAGAAACCCACACAGATATCCAATCAGGTCTTGGTAACGTTTCAAAGTGCTGCCAAGATTGGCAACAAGATTTAAATGTTCACAAATATAAAACTGTGCACTTCGCAGGACGCATAGTGTTCGAAGATTACAAGCCATGTGTAACAATTGGATTTGGTCAACTCTTTATTTGCGTGTAACATCGGCGTTTCCAGTTGCAACATGATCTTTGTATGTTCATTACCGGAGCCACACAGCTCAAGCGTTACATGACTTATACCAGCAAAGTCTTGGGATTGCGCTAATATATATACAGGGTGTTTATAAATGAATATCGGGGTTTTAAAGCTTTATAGTATTTATTGTATTAAACTTAGTTATAAATGATATATCAATGAAACAGCAACTCAAACAGTTTTACCGAGAACCTTACAAATGTTCAATGTGAGCACCATTTGTCACACAGCACACACCAAGTCTATAGCAGAGTTCTTCCCAAACTTTGCTAAGTGTGTCTCCAGTGATTGTAGCAACAGCTGCTTCAATTCGGTTTCTTAATTCGGGGAGGTCTGCATGTAGTGGAGGCACGTACACACGATCCTTGATGAAGTCCCAAAGGAAAAAATCGCATAGCGTTAGGTCGGGTGAACATGGAGGTCACGGAAAGCGAGCCCTGTCATTGGGCCCCTTGCTGCCTATCCAGCGCTTGGGTACAGTGAAGTTCGACGAATCGCGTACTTCGCTATGCCATTGCTCACATTGAACATTTATAAGGTTCTTGGTAAAACTGTTGGAGTTGCTCTTTCATTTGACATATCATTTGTAACTAAGTCTAATGTAATAAATATTATAAAGCATTAAAACCCCTATATCCATTTACAAACACCCTATATATATAATGTGTGTGTGTGTGTGTGTGTGTGTGTGTGTGTGTGTGTGTGTGTGTGTGTGTGTGTGTATAGGGTGTTTGAAAAAGAAGTCCCTAGTTTTAAGGTATAACTTCAATGGGGAAATTAATGAAGAATTACAGCAATGAGTATATATCATGAAAGTTTTGTTTAATGTTAGTAGACGTCAACGTGGGATCCATTTGTTGCCCTGCACACGTCGAGACGATATTCCACTTCTCGCCACGTATTCACCAACGTTTCAGGCGTTAACTGTCCCAACCGCCGCGATTATTCTTTCCCTTAAATGACCGATGTCTCCGATCTTTTCACTGTAGAAAAAATTTTTTATGTGGCCCCAAAAGAAAAAGTCCAGCGGGGTTAAGTCTGGGCTTCGTGGTGGCCGAGGTATTGGATAAGCCCTGCGTATCCACTTTTGCTGAAAAGCGAGTGTCAAGAGCCGCACGCACAAGGTTCACCACCATACTGACGTCTAAAATGATGTTGGCCAGTTATAACTGACTCAGTTTTCACAAGCCAAATAACACACTGCGCTTTCTTTTGCGGAGTACACACTATTACTGAGTTGCTCTGCTCTGCACTGCACTGCACTGCACTGCACTCACACCTGGACTGAACTGAGGGGACAGAGGAAAAAAACAGCACTGGAGCTGTCTCGAGGTCAAGCAGTACCTGCCAACTGCAGGGAAGCCAAACGTGGAGAGTTGATGAATCAAACACCACAAACTAGAATAGTGTATGTCACTTTGTACAGTTTCCTGACACATTAAAACCTGAGAGTTCTTTTTAAAACACTGTGTATATACCCTGCTGGGCGATGAAAATGCAACACCCTGAAGGACAACATCCTTTTTTTGACAAGTGGGGAAGCAAGTACATCATGATTGTAGGTTTATATTATAGCAAATTCTGACCAAATGGAACACAGAACACAGTAAAGGGCGCCCAAACAGTCACATCAATGCACATTGTATCCTCCTCTGCCGGTCCTAGCGAGTGGTGTAGTGGTTAGCACGCGACTGGCATTCGGGAGGACGACAGTTCAAACCCACGTCCGACCATCGTGATTTAGGTTTTCCGTGAGTCCTCTAAATAGCTTCAAGCAAATGCCGGGATAGTTCCTGTGAAAGGGCACGGCCAACTTCCTTCCTCCCTAACCCAATGGGACCTATAACGTCGCTGTTTGGTCCCCTTCCTCCAAATCAACCAACCAACCAAGCAACATCCTCTGGCGGCAAAGCAGATGTGTACTCTTGCATGCAAACGATCATAAAGGTGCCGATTGGCGTCCTGCGATGGACTGCCCCAAGTACGTTGCACACTGTGGTGCGATTCGGCATTGGTTCTTACAGGCTCTGGAGAACGAGTAAGTTCCCGCTTCATTGTGTCCTGTAGGTGTTCAATTGGCGAGAGATCTCGTGATGTCGGTGGGCAGGGCAGTTATTGTACACCAGTAAGAGCACGTTTCGACGAACAGCTGTACGTGGATGTGCAGTGGCGTGCTGAAAAAGCACGGCGCCTTCCTATCAAAGAAGTGACAGTAGCACGTGTGTGCTGTAGTGGGCACTGGTTACTTTACCCCGCAGAACCACCAAAATATGTGAACGCGTGTCGTAGCTGATACCGCCGCCCCTTCCCCCATAGACCGTGAAGCTTGGGAATTCGTGGACGAATGCGCTGTGGAATAGCCAACTCACCAAATGTACGCCATACACGCGTATTTCCATCACTCGCATGCAGACAGAACCTGCTGTCATCACTGAAGACAACAGAGCGCCAATCCACTCTTTTCAGTCGTCCTGTCACGGTAGAATAGTTGCGCTTTGTGATGAGGTATCAGGTGTGTCCCCTTCAAGTCAACCAACCAGAGGCACGCAGACGGTTGCCAGTGGTCCCTGATGACAAGGAGGTGCAACATGTGCCCGGATTTCGTCCCCGGTTGATGTTCTGTCGGCCACCGCTGCTCTCACAATGCGTCCATCTTGACGTGTTTCTGTACTACACGGACGTCCAGAACCTGGTCTGCAGTTGTGAGAATGCTCCACAGACCACTGCTGAAACCAGCGACTCACCACCGATGCATGCATGTGCCCAGCGTGTGCAGCAATCAGTCGATACGTTCATCCAGCTTCCAGCAGACCTGCAGTTAGACTCCGTTCAAATAGCTGAAGCTGTTCAACAGGGGTACGTACTAGTTGCACCTTAGAATGAATGTTTCGAGCACTCTTTCACCTCTAAATTCAGCACAGTTGCTGCCTGTGGAGACAAAACGCCGACGACCGTAACAAATGAACCACTAAAACGACAGCCCACCAGTATGCACATATTTTACTCTGGTGCCGCAAAACACAGTCCATGAGGTTGTTGCATTTTTTGCAGCAGTAATCCCCATCTCAACCGACGTAATTTCGGTTGTTGTTCGTGGGTTTTTTTATGAATATTATTTCGGTATAAGGGACCCGTGGTCTACGGTGGCACATTACAGAGTAACTGATTTCTTATCCCATTTGTCTTAGTATCTGTACTGTACTGAAGATATTTACAAGACAGTGCAGAAATGTCGACGGAATACAGTGTGTGTTTAGAAACAAACTTGCTGTTGATAGTAATGCTCACTTCAGTCTTCGTTCTCAAGCTGGCGTTCAGTACTGTTCGGGTCTATCTCGCGTATGATTTTCCGCCAGTGCTTGTACCGTTAACAGTATGAAGAATTGCCTGATACGCACGGTATACATGGATCCACTGAATGGAATAGAGGAGCGACGACAACCACATCACATGTACATCTACATCTGCATGATTACTCTGCAAATCACATTTAAGTGCGTGTGGGGGGGGGTTCATCGAATTCTCTATTATTCCACTCTCGAACAGCGCGTGGGAAGAACGAACATTTATATCTTTATGTGCGAGCTTTGATTTCACGTATTTCATTATGATGATCGGTTCTCCATATGTAGGTCGGCGTCAACAAAATATATTCCCATTCGGAGCAGAAAGTTGGTGATTCAAATTTCGCGAAAAGCGCCTTTCTTCTATTGATGTCCAACCTAAATCCTGTATCATGTCCGTGACACTCTCTCCCCTATTTCTCGATAATACAAAACGTCCTGCTCTTCTTGGAACTTTCTCGATGTATTCCGTCAATCCTGTCTGGTAAGGATCCCAGAGCACACAGTAGTACTCCAAAAGAGGACGGACAAGCGTAGTGTAGGCAGTCTCTTTCGATCTGTTGCAGCTTCTAAGTCTACTACCAATAAAACACAGTCTTTGGTTCGCCTACCCCACAACATTTTCTGAATGTTTTTTTTTCCAATTTAAGTTCCTCGTAATTGTAATTTCTAGATATTTAGTTGAATTTACGGCTTTTAGATTTGATTTATTTATCGTGTAACCGAAGTTTATCTGTTTTCTTTTAGCACTCATATGGATGACCTCACGCTTTTCATTATTTAGGGTCAATTGCCAATTTTCGCACCATTCAGATATCTTTTCTAAATCTCTTTGCAATTTGTTTTGATCTTCTGATGACTTTACTAGACGATGATCTGCAAACAACCTATGACGGCTGCTCAGATTGTCTCCTAAATTGTTTATACAGATAAGGAACAGCAGAGGACCTAAAACATTATTTTGGGGAACGCCAGTCTATTTGTTTCATCTGAGGGTTGATCAGGTACTTTGTTTTCTGTTGTACGTTTTGGCGACAACGCATCTGTATCTACAGGGTGAATCAGCAAATATTTTAATTTGTTATTCTCGAAGTAAAACTGAAGAAAAAAGTTCATATAAAAATAGCTCCGCAAATGTTTGGTTATGGAGTTAGGCTAATAAATGATTTTCCCTGGAATTTAGCAACTTCGCTAATATGAAACCATCGCAAAACTGTACGAGGTTAAAGTAAAGAAAGATTTCCATTTATTTTGTTGCTATTGGTCTGGTGAATCTGACAAAACATGTCCTAGACGTGTATCTGCTGTAGTTTCCCAGAACATCCAGAGAAGCAAAGATTATTATTCAAGTAAATTGGTTTACGTTCCATTAAAAATGTAGAAACGTTTATGTCATAGTTGGCTACCATTAGTTGTTTCAGTCGTTATTGTGAATGTATTTGAAATTGTACGTACACTGTACAACTTCCTTGACACTGAGCTCTCCGGTTTAAGATGAATTCACGTGTGCTGTGGTATTAATAAAGGCAGATTGTCTGACACATGCACACAGTTTCACTTAACATTATTACCATCATTTTTCCAAAATTAAATTCTGTACAACTTCTGTTGAAATCTTTGTGCAATTGTCTGGAGTTTGAAAAAAACAAATTGGGCCAAGTAAATAAATTAAAAAATTTACGAATTTACTTCTTTGCTTCTCTGGCTGTTCTGGAAAACTACTGCAGATACATGTCTCGGACATGTTTTATTAGATTCACGAGACCAATGACAACAAAGTATATGGAAATCGTGCTTTACTTTAACCTCGTACAGTTTTGTGATGGCGTCATATTTGCGAAGTTGTAAAATTTTAGGCACAATCTTTTATTAGCCGTAACTCCATATCTAAACATTCGCGGACCTGTGTTTATATGAACTTTTTTCTTTAGTTTTACGTGCATAATAACATTAAAATATTTGCATATTTTCGTGAATTACCCTGTATACTTTGCATGCCACTGTGATGTCAGTTGGAGGGGGCATTTCCCATTGTACCACTTGTCGAGGCTTTAAGATTTTCTGTTGCCCTGTTATGCAGAAACTAACGTGTACAATGTGAGTCAGGAGGAAAGTACACGCTTTGAGGAGTGGTAGTGATCGTGAACAAAACACGTATGTCCTGTTCTTAACAGCTTCCGAGGAAACTAACGAAAACAGTGGGGACAGGACAACTGCAAGTGACAGTAAATGAAACCTTCTGATCCACTGTTTTGTTTAATTGTAGATTTCCTCGCAAAAGAGGTTCGAAAAGTCAACCGTTAACTGCAATGCATTTTGTAGCTCTTGTAGACAGCTACTGTGTTGTTGATCTCAGGTCATTCGTACGATCTTTTACTTGCGAAAACGTTAGTAAAATACGTACGCTAAGTTCCTACATTGTGCCCACTCGGCTTCGCTCTGAAGTCAACCCCACAAACAGTAATCTAATGGAGTGAGATCGGGTGACCTCGGTGGCCAAGAAATGACTCCACGGCGACCTTCCAAAAGCCCATGATACGTTCCATTGAGGTACTGAGTCACTGGCTGTACGAAATGTGCAGAAGCCCCGTCGTACAGAAAGCACATACGACGTGTTGTCAAAGGAATATCCTCCAAGTATTCTGGTAATACCTTTTGAAGCAGGACATTCGACTGACGCACGTGATTTTGAAACAGCTATATATCAGAAATGGTAAAGAAAAGAGCATATGTTCATTGGAAGTTTTTTGTTCGGAATCACCAATAATATCTAAGCATGTACCTTTCTTCCTGCTGACCCTGTATATTGTACACCACTAACGCAGTTGATGACCCACAATATATTTTTTATTCGCAACGGGACAATAAACCCTAAAGACACACATTGCAAAAACGCCTCCTGCAGAAAATAAGAGATTGTGACTGTAAGCAGCAAATGCTGTTTTATAACAAAAGAATTGTTTTTAGTCCCTGGCTTTCTCCAGTCGTTTCTAATGGATGATAGTATTCAGCGATAACCCGTTCCCAGAAACTTCACTCAGTGGAAGAGGGGTCAAAGTAAGCGAACACGTGCCCCAGCTTATCCGTAGATACTCGACCGTTTCTGTAGAAAAAAAGACGGTCAAAGTTCTCGAGGTATTTTCCAGGTACTTTGTGTGTCTTTTAACACGTGATATTCTGAGACGAACTGGTGGACGTGGTTAACATCGCGCTTCTTAAATTTGCGACCCGTGTTCGAAACGCGGTTATTCGTTTTATATTTCATTTATATACCCGTGTCTGTAGAAGATGAGTACACGAATGTTTTCTAGTGTGTTGGCTTTATTTGTCTACTGGTTGTGTGTCGGATGAATGAATTTTGAAAAAAAAGGGTGAGAAAATTATTTGAAATTGTTTTAAGTGAAATTCCTTTAGTGTATCTTGATTCACAATTAGTTGCAAGCGCCAATTTTAGGAAAAGTGATGCGTTATGCAGGGTTTGACGCGAAATTGTTGCCAACGCGCGAAATCTTTACGATGTTAACGACGTTCCTTTCCGGAGTGAGATTCATTCGAAGTAATGTCACTGTATCAAACTTGCCTTCTCACGATGGTCATGGTGTTCAGGATATCTGTATTTCGAATGTTTGTACTATCGGTTTCGTCCTAAGAACTGCACCAAATCTTCCTAAAGAATAAACGTTTGAATAAAATATAGGAATTGATATGAGAATGAAGTACCGGAATATGAGAATTTAAAAAAGATTGTGACCCGTCAACACGTGGATGCGAGTATAATAAATGTGTGACACTTATTGTGAAATCCAGTTGTAATTTTACAATTAATATAACGCTCTTGTATCCCCCAATTTGATAAGAAACATTCGTTTAGTAACCTACGTACTTGGGTAGGTAAATGAAAAGAATAAAAAATGAAATAAAATAAATAAAAACAGTAATTGGCTTTCGAACACAGGGCGTAAAATTTAGAAGCCAGAACGCTAAGCACTGAGCCACCGTTTCGTCTGAGAGCTTCGCGCGCTGAAAGGCACATAAGTACCTCGAAAACTTAGACCGTCTATTTTCAGAAACAGTGGAGTATCTACAGCAAGCTGAGACACGTGTTCGCTTATTTTGACTCCTCTTCCAGTGATCGAAGTTCCTGGGAAATCGGGCGAGGGCACTTGCCGTGTTCTCCTCGTAAGCGAATTACGTTATGTCGCAACCTATGGAGAAGTGTCAGAAGACACGATGACGCGTGCGAGCCACCTGACGATGAATGTACAAATTCGAACCCGCTAACGACAGGAAGGCAGAACCAAATTGTGAGAGTCTGTTACTGTAACTTCGTCGGCATTGTGCACTCGATCAACTGGTGACGATTTCCGGCGGCGGATCGCAGATCTGGCGGGAGGCGCTTTGGCAGCCTTCTGGAGGTCAGCCCGCAGCGGCAGGCGCGGTGCGCGCGCACCCGGCCGTGACGTCACGGGCCGGCCGCCAATAGCAGCGGTCCGCTCGGCCCGGGGTCGATAGGCGGCGGCGGGTGGCGAGGCCGCGAGACGGCATCCAGACGCGCGCGGCCCCGCCTGCTGCAATTCGTGCGTGCGCCGCTGTACCGCGGGTCTGCGCGGATAAGCGAAATGCTGCCCGCGGATATACGCTGCCGTATTTTGCGCACCCTGCCCAGGTGACTAGGCTCGTGCATTCCTTGGCTTCCGGAAGCCATTCCGTGTAGTTCCGTACTGGTGTTTGGTAGATAATCAGAAACGGAATACGAGCCCAGTGTGGAGGGTTGCATACATTAGAAATGGAGGCGCCGCTTTTGCGTCAGTGCTGTACTGGCTCTCTTCCCTCTACAGTTCCGCGAGTGACGAGTCGGAGCGGTGGCGCTGCGGACCGTAGCCTGCGGTCGCTACCTTCTCGACGACTCTTTCTGGGATCAAAATGAAAAGCGCTCTGCGTGTGTGTTCTTTTGGTCAAGCCAACTGACGTTTATGTGCTAATAGCGAGTTGCGTAGCTTTTCGTTCTTTCTTGTAACTTTTTCGAAGACTTCTGTAAATTTATTTTAACAATGGGTAACCATTTAAAAAATATACTTCACCATCGTGTACTGTTTACTTGTACTGTCCTCACAGCCTCGTTAACGTGCCGAACTTGTGTGTACGTCAAAGTAATTGTCTGATTTTCTCTGAATAGAGAATATATATTAAAATGAACTTACAGCAGTGTCCTAAAAAGTTTAGGTGTGTTTGTGTGAGATATATCAGTCGTTTTTCTTTATACAGGGTGATTCCTATGAACGTTTGAAAGCCCCCGAAGCGACGTAGATGGGGCTGAGACAAGTAATTTAGTGTAAGACACGTGGGGTCGCAAATCTCGGGAAATATCTCAACACTGGATCAAAAATGTTGAACTTGGAGCTCACCAGATGGCGTACCTCGCCACACTTGCGCCTGGACGTGGAGGGACGATTGAGCGATACGATACTTGCATTCGAACAGTCGGTCCAAATTACAAACACCTTTTGTACAGGTGATCTTCTATAAACGTAGAAGTTATAAAATTATTGTTCTCGCTGTAACCAAGTAGAAACTGTTCTTATTTTCTCTCTCTCTCTCCTTTTGTCCCTTCCGTTTTATGTTTATAGACATTATGTAATAAAGAAAACATACGTAATTTAGTGGTAACTACGCAATTAGGAAGCTTATACTCATCTACTTGTGTCGCAATACGATAAGTTTTTGTTGTACTGTATTTCACAATTAACAAACGGAAACCGCAAGACCGGTAAATCAAATGATAGAACTGGAGATGTGAAGAACCGGCTTTCGTGTTGGCTTACGAGACACCCACTCCGCTGGACGTTTCGAAGCCTTTGTGAAGCTGGTAGGCATTTCCGCTTTGCACAAAGGCTCCTGCCTACAAGTCAATCGTCTCTCTCTCTCTCTCTCTCTCTCTCTCTCTGTGTGTGTGTGTGTGTGTGTGTGTGTGTGTGTGTGTGTGTGATCACGGGCACACAGCCGGCGTCTACAGAAGTGTTGTACTCGCCACTAGCAAAACTCAAATAAAATACACCATGTTAATGGTTCACAGCAGCAACCAACCACAATTTTTTTCATTAAAAAGAGCATCGTTGCTGATTACGAATTGATACATTAACTGAAAGACGTGGACGTTAATTTAAAGATGCATTACCACGAAGCGGCCTCCAGAACACTTGTTTCTATCGTCTTTGTTGAACAACCAACACGTTCTTCTTCATGTTTCCACATAAACTCACTGCGGTCACCATTACTATCTAAGTATATCTCGACTCACCACGTATTTGACTCACTTATATCATATATATAAACAAGTACTGTAATAAAGACTACAGCGAGTGTTTAAGTTTAGAGAAGTTACCAAGTAGACACACAACAGACTTGAACGAATTCAGGGACGCGATGGTAGGATCGTAACAATTGGGTGTAACCGCTGTTCGAAAGTATAAGAAAAAATGGCGAGGGAACTTAATCCTTGGAAGACAAGTGCGGTTTACCCACGAAACGCTGTTGGGCAGATGTAGATAAATGGTAGACGAGAAAAACTGTGTAACCAACCTGTTAACGCTTTGTTAAATCTCTTGTAGGGATTATGAAAATATATAACAGAAAGCATACAAAGGCTTGCTTTTGTTGTTGTTGTTTTTCCTTCAATCCAAAGAATGCTTAGGTGCAGCTGCCCACTGTAGTCTGTACTGTGCATATACATATACCCCTCCATAACCAAACTGATCATTCTCTGAGATCACAGAATGTGTTCTGGCAACCAATCCCTTCTGTCACTCAATCTGTGCCTTAAAATTCTCCTCTTCCCAGCTCGGTTCAATACACCGTCATTAGTCCATTTAATCTAAAGCATTCCTCTGTAGCAGCACATTTCAAAAGCTTATGTTCTCTTCATATGATGGATATATGCAGATTGAAGTGACCAATGAAAATGTGTACCTCAGTCAGGATTCAAACCTGGTTCTTCTGCTCAGTAGGCACTCTCATTGGGAGTACAGAGTGGGCTGATGCGTGAATGGGAATTTAGATTGAGGATGGAGGCGTGCTAGGGTAGTCCTTGCAGTTGTGCAAAGCGACTGTGCCAGGGTGGCGTAGTGGCTAGTGCATCTGCCTAGTGAGCTGCAGACTCGGGTTCGAGTCTTGCCATGGGTACAAATTTGCTTTCGTCGGTTCAGTCTGCATGTATACATCATAGATATTTAAGACTTTTTCATTTGGTTATTCTCTTCGTCCACGTATCCACTCCCGTACAAGGCTGCGCTCCAGATAAATAATTTCAGGAAAGACGTCGTAAAATTTAAATTTTTATTAGATGGCAATAAATTGCCCTTTTTCCGAAACCCTTTTTTGCAATTGACAGAGCGTAATTTATATTATATCCTCTCTACTTCGGCCATTAGTTATTTTGTTGTCAAAATAGTAAAACTCGCATACTATTTTAGTGTCTCATTTCCTAATCTAATTCTCTGAGCACCGCATGATTTTATTCGATCACATTCCGTTACCATTATTTTACTTCTTTGGCTCGACTTGAGTTTTAATGAAAGATTAAAATAAATTGTTCAAATGGCTCTGAGCGCTATGGGACTTAACAGCTCAGGTCATCAGTCCCCTAAACTTAGAACTACTTGAACCTAAGTAACCTAAGGACATCACACACATCCATGCCCGAGGCAGGATTCGAACCTGCGACCGTATTAGCAGCGTGGTTCCGGATTGAAGCGCCTTGAACCGCTCGGTCACAAGGCCGGCTTTAATGAAAGAGTTGTTGTGTATAAAACATTTCATGTCGGAGTTGACGAATAAGGGGTAAATCATGGTATACTAGTAATCTGCCATTGACCTTGTGTTCACAAAACAGGAGAAATGTTGGCCCACCAGAATGTATTATAATTTAGATGATAGGTCATGGTACAACCGAGTAATTCAGATTATTTGGTGATATTACTTTGTGTTATCATTATTAATAAAGATTGATCCACTTACCTATTTTCATGATTCAGTTAAAAACATTGATCAGTATGCTGAGTTGCAGCATGCAGTCTCGATTGCACAGCAACACAGAGCTGATGTCGAGTGACTCCCTCACGCTAAGTCGGTTTGGAAGTCGTGTTTTACTTTCGTTGATATTCGTCTTATTAACCTCTTTTCGAGACACTGTCGATTCAGTTTAACTGCTTTTCCAAGTCTTTTACCATTCCCAGAATTACTAATTCGTAAACAAATTTCAGCGTTTTTATTTCATCCCCCACACGTTGATTCCTTTTCCAAATGTCTCCTTGGTTTCTTCCACAGCTTGATCAACGTACAGCCTGAATAATGTAGGGAAGAGGCTACATCCGGTCTTGTTCTCAATTATTGCTTCTCTTTCAGTTTTTTCGATTTTTTAAGTTGCAGTTGTTTCTGTACAAATTGTAGACAATCTTTTGCTCCCTCTAGTTCATCCCAGCTGATTTCAGAGACTTTATTCTAATCAGGATTGTCTAAATCTCTCTCTAAATCTAACCGCTTCTTTAACCTAGCTTCCAAGATAAGTCGTAGGGTCGGTATTGCATCGTGTGTTCCTGCCTGCATTTCTTCGGAGCTCTGACTTACGTCCCCATAGGCTACAAAGACCTATGGGGACCTATTTTTCTCTTGCTCTATAGGCGTAGGAAATAGAACAGAAAGTCTCTAATTTTGGTACGGAGATCCTTCTGCCACACACTTTAGAGGGTGTCTGAAATTGAAACAGGTGATAGCGGATCCACAACCGATTATATTGCGACAGGGAAGCAATGGTAGGAAATGAATATTTACTGTTAAGGACGTACAAAGCGTACAGCACATAACAACAGATTAAGTCATAGTAATTGTTCAAAACTATGACCGCCAGCCTCAATGCATGTATTGCAGCGGCCGCTGCAGTTCTGGCGCGCGCAAGATTCTGGGTGTCTGTTGTATACTGGGACAGACAGCGGGTGATAAATAGCGTACACCCGTGACCACCAGACAGACATATATAGAACTTAGCTCACAGTACGAGTGTCATGTGACGACAGCATGCAACGCACCGGCGCATTAACCTGTTCGCACGCACGCCACTATCGCTGCTGTGAGTTGTCCATTGAACCAGACAGCTTGTGACCTGTCCATGGTGAGGTGTGTTACTGTATGCAGTGCATGACGCGCAGTCAGAGATGGAAAGTTACTCGTCACGATAGTTGGCAAACATGCATTTAATTTACGGTGCCGTAGGATGTAGTGACCGTAAAGGATTTCGAATGTACGGAGAACGCTTCCCTAAGAGGTGTCACTATAACTGGATACCAACTTACGAGAGACGAGGTCGTTCACGCCACAGAGCCGGCCGAGATTCCCGCCAAAGGCGTCTCCCAACACCAGACTTTGAAGAGATGCTGTCGGATCGTCTCGCCGACCATTCAGTAGTAAGCACCCGTCAACTTGCCCGTGAAACTCACACTTTGAACGATACTGTGTGGAGAGTTCTGGTGGAACAGGTATTTCACCCCTATAATAAAGAACGTGTGCAAGCACTAGCACAAACGGATTTTGAGTTCACTTTTGTCAATGCCCAACTTCGCACAATTGTAGTGTTCACAGATGAGGCCTCATTCACCCATGGCGAAGTTTTCAGCAGCCGCAGCAGCATGTCTGGATTGAGGACGATCCTCACGCCGCCGTCATCGGTGTCCACTAGCAACGATTCTCTGACGACGTATGGGTGGGCACTGTTCAAGAGGACCTCAACCTGGACCACGGTACCTGGTGTTCCCGCGAGATGTGCTGCCCCAGTTCTTGGAAGCTGTATCCCTTGCTGTTCGCGAAAGGATGCGGTGCAGCAGCCCGCTTCGATGTTAATGCCTGCGAGCGCCTGAACAACACGTAGCCTCATCGTTAGATGGGAAACAAATGTCCTGTACCGAGGCCAACGCGAAAGCCGGATCTCACACCTGCGGAGTTTTTGCTCTGGGGTTACGTCAAGACGTTGGTGTAAGAAATCCCCCGTCGAAACGGATGAAGACCTGCTTGCCAGAATCGAAGCTGCCTGTCTCCTGGTACAAAAGACAACAGTGATCTTTGAGAGAGTGCAGCAGAACTCCATGCGGCGTTGCAAGACGTGCATTGAAACTGGCGGACGTCGTTCTGAACAATTTCTGTGAGCTACGTTGTTATGCGGTGTACGCTGTGTACGTCCATAACGCAATAAATACACATTTCGCTGTCTTGTTGTAATCGGTTTTGGATCCACTGTCATACGTTTCAGTTTGACACAAAAGGTTTGGGCTGCCCGGTACAGTGTCTTATGGAGTTTGGAAGACGCGCTTTCATAGTTTAGCAGCGCCTCTTTTCGTGTAGCCCGTCTAGGCTACTAACTGGCTGGCAGTCCACGCACTAGTGGAATGGTACTTCGTCATTGAGAGACGGCGTGAGTACAGGCGAGACAGGCGAGATGCAGCGGGTGTACTGGCGGTGGCGCGGCGAACTAGCGTATGGCTAATTTAACCTTCTAAGTGACACTGGCAAACATGTGTACCAGTGGTCTTTAGTGCTGTTTATCATTTAAACAACCATCTGTATTGTTAGCAGTATACATTCGCAGTAGTTTCTCTGATAACGATGAGCACCATTTTTTTAGGCTTGCGATACAGGCGAACATGTGAGTAATGGCGCGAACGTTTAACGATGGCCTTGGACGCATTTGCCTCCAAAGCTGTCTTCGTGTTCAACTATAATTTGTCACTTGTGAATTTACTCATCTGGTGTCTTCCGAAATTATTCAATTCACGATAACATTCCTACATTTCAAAGTATAAAATCAGTCCGGAAGTCATTTACAGGTGGTTTTCTTCTGCGGCGTACTTGTAAGCAAATAGTCGTGAATTTAGTTCCTGGTTGCATCTAATTTGAGTGATTTTATGCTGTGAAATGCTTTTCCTAATGAAGAACATTGCAGATAGTATTGTTTCACAAATTCTGTCTAAAATATTAGCCAGTGAGATAATACAAATTCTTCCCGCTGACAGAGCACATTATTACTCAAAATATGCAACATGACGGTAACGGTTTATGTACGCACTTGTATGTAATAGGCGTATTATTCGTGTACATTTGGATGCTATATCATACTGATGTTCTTTTAGATCTGTAAGAATGGCTTCGTGGAGATGGCATAGTTCCATGGTAGATGAAATTCTGGATGGTCGTTTAAGCAACTGCTGGAAATTGGTTACAGAAGAACACGCAGAATTTGCAGAAGACTGATGCAGATGATGTAGCTACTATTTCTACAGTTTCACACACTAATAAGATACATGATGGCAGTCTGGCTGACACAGTTTCAAGTGGACCAGTGGCTGAAACGTTCAGTACGGATGCAGCAGGTGGAATAGAGGGGTAGCCTGTGTTTGAAAAAGAATTTTATGAAAGTCTTGAAACTGGCTGATGCCGAAGTGGCTACAAATGCTGATTTCTATAAGTGGTCTAAAATTGGTTGTGAACTCCAGTGTTTTGGGAAATGTTTTCCTGCTGGGGGCATATGTTTACTAAGAGAACACGAGATTGTTGCGTTACTGTGCTCGACTTAGAATTACATAGTAAATTGACCAGTTTTGTTTATCACTGTTCCCGAAAAGTACGTACGTACTGATGTGTATTTCGTTGCTATGGGATAAAACATGTTGTCGTTTACTGCGTCAAGTGGAGTTTGCTGACAAAAATCTGAATTTTTTTGTATTTTTCACTCGTCCTAGTTTGTTCACCTTTTCCAGCGTAAAATGGTACATAATTTATCTGTATACTACTCTTAAAAGTATTAAATTTTTATCACATTCCTTCCATATCTGTCAAGGTACCTAATTTTAAACACGCGTTCGTTGTATATGGATGTCACTGAAACTGCTCCCACCTATCAATAGAAGATAGGCAGCGCTCGTTGTTGGCTACCTTACTATTTGTACGTAGGATCGGCACATACCTCAGAAAATTGGAGCGAACTCTGCACACCACCGAACTGTCAGGTGGCAGGCCGCTGAGGAGTCGATTGGATCGTACAACGAGAAAAGAACTTCGACAGTATTGCGGTATGGCCATCGGGAAGAACAAAAATGAGTTAGAGGGTACGAAGAAAGCAGCATACATTCATAACGTCTCAAATGACATGAAACCAATATAGTCACTTTGCCCGACTGGACCTGAGGATCTGAATCGTGGTGCAAATTCCGGAAGGCTACAGCTAGTGTGTGTAAGTTCCTGAGAACGAAGCCTTGTGGCTTCTGAGTTGACCGAAATTAATGGAAAGCAATAAATACACCTGATTTGACATAAAAAGGGAATAATAGTACACTGACGGAAAAAAATTCGCAACACCAAGGAGGATTTGCGCAACATAAACGAAAGTTGGTAGGCGTGTTTCTACGTCTGAATGATGTTACCTATTCCAGTCGCATAAGAGTGGCGCTAGTAGGACCACTGTTGTTGTTGTTGTGGTCTTCAGTCCAGAGACTGGTTTGATGCAGCTCTCCATGCTACTCTATCCAGTGCAAGCTTCTTCCTCTCCCAGTACCTACTGCAACCAACATCCTTCAGAATCTGCTTAGTGTATTCATCTCTTGGTCTCCCCCTACGATTTTTACCCTCCACGCTGCCCTCCAATACTAAATTGGTGATCCCTTGATGCCTCAGAACATGTCCTACCAAACGATCTCTTCTTCTGGTCAAGTTGTGCCACAAACTTCTCTTCTCCCCAATCCTATTCAATACTTCCTCATTAGTTATTTGATCTACCCATGTAATCTTCAGCATTCTTCTGTAGCACCACATTTCGAAAGCTTCTATTCTCTTCTTATCCAAACTATTTACCGTCCATGTTTCACTTCCATACATGGCTACACTCCATACAAATACTTTCAGAAATGACTTCCTGACACTTAAATTTATACTCGATGTTAACAAATTTCTCTTCTTCAGAAACGCTTTCCTTGCCACTGTAGGTCCACTGTGAGGATGCAAATCGGGTTTGCATTAAATACAAGGTAACGGTCGTGAGCGTTAGTCACCTTTGAGATTTGACGAGGTGGGTTGATGTTAGCCAAGGCGACAAAGATGCCGTTATCAACACCTCACCGAGTTTGGACTAGGTTTTTTAATTGGCCTAGGAGAAGTCAGATGTTCCTTCTGCGATATTGCGGAAATACTTGGCAGGAACTTTGCTACTGTACGCGATCGATTACTAGCAGCGGTGGTCGCGAGAATATGCGCTCGCAAGAAGACCGGACTACGGATGGCCACGTGGCTCTACCGAGAGGGAAGACCGCGGTGTTCGGTGTAACTGTTAAAAGTCGGTTACTTCGAGGACAGCTCCGAGCCAGGCCCCCCGCAGAGTGCATTTCCCTCACACCAGACCACTCCCATTGCGATAAAAGTCGTGTCGAGCGGGGGCTCATTGGAGGGCAGCGTGGAGCTATGTTGTACTTTCCGATGAAAGGTGCTTCTGCCGCGGTGACAGTGATGGCCGTGTGCTGTTTGAAGAGAGGCCAGACCAGTTGAGAGCCTGTACCCAACTTGACACACTGGACCTACACCTGGGGCTATGGCAGCAGGAGCACTCTCTGTGGTTATCCCACACACTCTGACTGCAAATTTGTACGTCTGTCTTGGTGATTCAACCTGTTGTACTACCATTTTTGAACACAATTCTAGGGCGTGTTTTCCAACAGGATAACGCTCGCCAACATACAGGTGTTATAACCAAACAAGCTCTATAGATTGTCGATTACCAGATCTGTCTCCAATCGAACACACATTGGACATTATGGGGTGGCAACCCCTGCGTCATCCACAGCCAACATCAACCGTCCTCGTATTGATGGACCAACTGCAACATTTGCACGGTTGCATTCAACTTTCTGGCGGTTACACCCATAATGAATTTCCCAACATTTCAAATTTGCATGGCTTTTCTCGCGCTTACATTAACCTGTAATCTTGCAATGTTAATCGCTTAAATATGTTGCGTAAATAAATGTATCCCCGATATTTCATTACTCTGCATTAGTTGTTTTCTAGTATTGCGATCTTTTTCCCCTCAGCTTATTTTCTCTCGTTGCATTGGCATTCGTGTGAACTCATTCAGCCAGCTATATACATAAGACGTTATTTTACTTGCGGCAAGGACGTTATGGATCATGTACTAGGCTCTACGAGCCTCTTCCATTTCTTTCTGTCGAGTGCACTGTTTGTCCATTTGGTGTTCTACATCTACATTTCTACAACTACATTTATACTCCGCAACGGTGTGTGGCGGAGGGCACTTTACATGCCACTGTCATTACCTCCCTTTCCTGTTCCAGTCGCGTATGGTTCGCGGGAAGAACGACTGTCTGAAAGCCTCCGTGCGCGCTCGAATCTCTCCAATTTTACATTCGTCATCTCCTCGGGAGGTATAAGCAGGGGGAAGCAATATATTCGATATCTCATCCAGAAACGCACCCTCTCGAAACCTGGACAGCAAGCTACACCGCGATGCAGAGCGCCTCTCTCGCAGAGTCTGCCACTTGAGTTTGCTAAACATCTCTGTAACGCTATCACGCTTACCAAATAACCCTGTGTCGAAACTCGCCGCTCTTCTTTGGATCTTCTCTATCTCCTCTGTCAACGCGATGTTGATGTTCATCGTAAGTGTGTACTCCTGGATACTGGATATCATCATCATCATCATCATCATCATCCCCCCCCGTCTAAAGTAAATGTCACCTTCAAGTAAAAGGACATGTTGTGTGGTATTACTTATTGATAGCACCCCAGAGGGGTCACAGAGTTGGCAGGGGCAGTGAAAGTTTCCATGAGACGCGGGTAGTGGTCGTGGGAGATCCAGCGAAGCCAGTGGTGTACACCCGTTGAGGCACGCCCCCAGCAGCACCCCTGCCGCCCCCACATAGGACGGCTGGCGGCGGCCACACAGCCCACTCGCACCGGGAGCCACCTCGCGACGTGACGCTGCGCAGGCGCTGCCTAGTCGCGGTTCCGACACTATTATTCGTGCTTTAGTTTAGAGAGACTCATCCTTATTGCAGTATTTGTAATGAATCCTCGTACACTCGGAGAAAGCTACAAGTTAAGTACAGTTTTTGTTTATTGTATTTTCTTCTTCACTAATCATTTTTTCCCTGTCCAGCTCTCCTTCGACGACAGTTGCTGCACCATTCTGTAGCCCACCTCTTCTTACTATTGTGTACAAAGTCGTACACAAAATTTTTAAATGTTTTCGTAACGTGTGTCTGAGGCTGGGAGTGGGTACAAGGCCGATATTTACATAGTTGGATATGGAATCTGCTTAAAGACCACATCCGGGACAGCCGGTCGAGTGGCCCTCGTCGCTAATCCACAAAGTGGATTCCATCGGTGGCTGGGTCTTCTCCCTCTCCCCAAATCCCGGAAGATGCGTGTTAACGCGCTTGGCTATTCGGGCGCTTCGGAATGAGTAAATGATCTAATATCGATCTATTTCTGCGGAAACCGCATCGCTAGGCCCTAATTAGTTGTTTCTGGGATCAGCCTGTTTAATAGGCAAACCGATGTGAATTTATAAGCGACATCCATTGAAGAACCGAAGGAAACATATTAGGAAGATGCACGTAATTTTGCGTCGTGGATAATCTTGCGTGCTGGAAGGACGCGAAATCTCGGTGTGATGTGTGACGCGGTCGTGACCCAGCTAGCTCCAGCAGCATCACCCGCTGCCTCCCTCCCCCCACCCCCCACCCTCAGTCTATTTATAGAAGCGCCGCTGTCGTGCACTCCGGTGCACCGGCTGCTATTCGCTTCTTCCACTTCCTCGTCGCGCGTTCCAGTTGCCATTAGCTTCCAGCCGCCGCGTCAACGCGGCAGGTATTTATAGCTGCCTTGCAGTCGGTGCGTTACGTCCGTATTTCTGGGGCCATCTTTTATTTAGGTTCGGAATCGCAGCCAGGTGGCGCAAAATACCCCCCCCTCTCTCTCTCCCTCTCCCTCCACCTCACTCCTTCCCTCCCGCCCTTCCTCCCCCCTCCCCCGTAATCACCCGCTTAATCGGAATGCTGTCAAACATCTATTACTCGTAGTTACGGACATTGTAGCCCAAAGCGGCCCTGTCCTGGGCCTGGAATGCTAGATGTTAACATCAGCGGATAGCGATTTTATACCAGTACTTAACATCCTGCCCGCGGCTTCGCTCGCGTGTACATATGCAGCCGTATGCCATGTTCTTTGACCCCGGAACACGCTGACAAAATTATTGGCTCTCTTCGGTACATATTGTCGTGGCCTGGCTGCGCACTCTGCAACGCAGATAAGACACAGATTGTACTTCATACCTCTTAAAGTATTCCATGTCGACTGAATACACTAAATAAATACTAACAGCTCACTTTCGAACATTTTTACGTGTCCCGCTGATCCACCCCAGCCCCACACTCAGGTCTACTGGTAATGCAGTAGGAGCACCTTATTCCCACAGTGTTTCTATATAAATGCTGAGTCACCTGTTTACCAAACTTTGTTCAAATTGACCCAGACATTCCTGTGTTATGCTTTTATGTCATCCCATTTCACCTGCAGCCTCAGCTATAGGGATACAAGCTTTTCCAAGTAGCAAATGATTCGTGTATTATGTTTGGTAGAAGTACTGCAGGCGTTACATTACAGAGGGATGCTGATACGTCAGTGTCTTTGCATCTTCCACGTGCCACACCTCGGGGTGAAATATCATAAGGACTAAGATAATGATATAGGCTGAAGAAATAATTTAAAATTTTTACCAGCGCCTGGATTTGAACCCGGGTCTCGTACTTGCTGGCCAGATGCGCCATCCGTTGTGCCACCAGGGCCTCACGGACTATCCTAGTACATTTACCTCCCCGATACAGATTCCACTTCTTGCCTCAGCCTACTCCTGTTCCCCTTGAACACTCGCGTCAGTATTGGCAAGACTCTCCAGTGTTGGAATGGCACCTTAGCAATGAGCGAAATGCGATAAATCTTGCCTCCACTTCAGGTGATACATTAGTCATATTAACCCCATTTCGGTGATTGCTAAGGTGCCAGTCCAATACCAAATACGAGTTCAGAAAACGAATAGGAATGTCCTGAGGCGTGAAATGGAATTTGTACTGGGGAGGGAGGCGTATATGGGTAGTCTGAACAGCTGTGATAGCTGTAGTGCCAATGTTGCAGAAGGGATAGCGCATCCGTCTACTAAGCAGGTTAGAACTCGGCACTGGTACAAATTTTAATGTGTTGCTTCAGCCTACAATATTATCAGATAAAGGTGAGACTAAGTATGCCTCAGTAGCATCAGCTGTATACGATTAATCATCGTCACTGTGATTAGTGAGCCCTAGCAGCCGTGAAAACTGCGGATTCTTATACTAATATCGGACGTTTTTACCCCCTCCCCTGTGGGTGATGGAGCTTAAGCCCAAAGTGCTTTTTCCCATATGGTAAGTTATATGTGTACCAAGTTCAGTTAGAATTGATACAGTGGTTTAAGAGAAGACGTTGAAGATGCATCCATACTTAAAATATACTTGGCGTCCCTGTTCCAACTGTCTAGGGCTTGCACAGGGGATTTAGTAGACAAATCTTTATATGGAACCCACTTCCCTAAATGTACTGTTTGGATGTAAAATGAGTTTGAAGACCACATATTTCAAATATTCCTCTTCACGGTACGTACACAGCAGAGAGACTAATTTCTGACCTGCGTGCTATGTAGCAGCTGCTTTTCGTGTCAAACCTGCTGTTCGTTGGACAAGATGTGTTTGTGATGCAAGCCTTCATACGCATGGTTCACAAACCCTGGGGTGCGAGCGTACCAGTTTTCGCAGACGTTGTTGCGGTCGGACGTAAAATAATAGCTTATGATGGACTGAGACGATCCGGAAAACTTTCCCAGCACATGTGTTGTGCAGCTCTACCATCGCGTACCGTACCTTGAACCTTTAATGTGGCCGGGTCTCCAGAGATATTTTACATCCAAACAGTGTATTTCCTGACATGGGTTCCTTACCAAACTTTGTCTACAAAGTCCCCTCTACGCCTTCTGGAAACTTGTAATCGGAATTGCGAAATACCCTGCATAGATAAATGCACGTGGTAGTCGCTTTACACCTAGCCCGCCAGGGTAGCCGAGAGCGCAAAAGCGCTGCTTCCTGGACTCGGGTGGGCGCGCCGGCCCCGGATCGAATCCGCCCGGCGGATTAAACGACGACGGCCAGTGTGCCGGCCTGCCTGGATGCGGTTTTTAGGCGGTTTTCCACATACCGCTAGGTGAATACTGGGCTGGTCCCCACGTCCCGCCTCAGTTACACGACTCACAGACATTTGAAACACATTCACACTCTTTCACGATTTACACTAGACACTGACAGCTGGGGTACACTAATTCCTTCCTGGGGGGGTACGGGGTGGCGGCAGGAAGGGCATCCGGCCATCCACAACACTAACACTGCCAAATCCGTTGTAACCACGCCGACCCTGCGATCGCTGCGGGACTATGGCGTAAGCGAAAGAAAGAAAGAAAGAAGTCGCTTTACACCTCTCCCAACTGGTATGTATACCGAGCGAGGTGGCGCAGTGGTTAGCACACTGGACTCGTATTCGGGATGACGACGGTTAAATCCCGCGTCCGGCCATCCTGATTTAGGTTTTCCGTGATTTCCCTAAATCGCTCCAGGCAAATGCCGCGATGGTTCCTTTCCAAGGGCACGGCCGACATCCTTCCCCGTCCTTCCGTAATCCGATGAGACGAATGACCTCGCTGTCTGGTCTCCTTCCCCAAAACAACCCAACCCAACCAACTGGTACGTACGTTTTTATGACGTAACTGGTACAATGGTGTCTGTCAGACTCCAGAAATGTGCACAATGGATCTACGTTTCATGAAAACGTGAATATATTTCCTGTCAGTGTATGTGATGTGTACAGATATATAAAACACGTGTGAAGAAGAACGCTAAGAATGACGTGGGAAACAAAAAAAAGAAACTGATCTCTGTAGATGGTGTAAAATGAAGTTAATTTGCCTGTCGTTATAATAAGAATGTTATTACAGTCGCAAAATTTCGTACAGAGTGACAATTATTGAACTACATGCAAAAAACGTAAGTTAATTACAAACTATGCCGTGCACACACTTTATTCAACTTGTAAACATCACAATAGATATTCAGATTTACGTTATGACATGTTCGATATGCCTGTCATCATTGGCGATGATGAGGCGCAGATGAATTCTACATGACCCCTGAAATGTCGGAACATCGATGCTGTCAATGACCTCCTGAATTTCAGCTCAGCAATGGTTATGGGGTTATTGCTGTACACCCTGTTTTTAATATAGCCCCACAAAAAGGAGTCGCATGTATTCAGACCCGGATAATATGGCGGCCAATCCAGGCCCTTGCCAGTGGACTTCTGGTAGCCCAGAACCAGAATGCGGTTCCCAAAGTACTCCTCCAGGACATCGAACAGTCCCCTGCTTCGATGGGGTCGAGCTCCGTCTTTTATGAACCACGTCTTGTCGAAATCAGGGTCACTTTGGATAATGGGGATGAAATAATCTTCCAAAACCTTCACGTACGTTTCGGTAGTCACCATGTCATCAAGGAATATCGCACCGATTATTCCGTGACGGGGCATTGCACACCACACATTCACCCGTTGGGGGTGAAGAGACTTCTCGATCGCGAAATGCGGATTCTAAGTCCCCCAAATGCACCAATTTTCCTTAGAAATGAAAGTGATGTTCGTATGCAGGCGCATTCTAATTCCCATCATGCCCCGCGGTCAACGGTGCAGTTTGAACGTCCTAACGTAAACCGTTTAGAAGTTATGACGATTTTGTTTCATGCATTTCAATCAGTCTCACCCCGTATTAACCTACATAAAGCAACTGCGGGAAAAGAGACAGTGAAACGAAGGAGACAACACATACATGTTTTCAAAAATACCATAGCAGGACAGAACATAAATTGCAAATTAACTAGAAAATAATATAATAATTGATTGACCAATTCATATAGTATAACAGGCGCCTACATACAGGTCTTAAACTATTAAGATATGAAACTAAATGAAAAATCCCACGGGCAGCGGTAGCTGTATTTACTGTTGTCGATTAGAGACTCGCAGAACCGGTTTCGCAACTTTTAGTTGCATCTCCTGGTGCATATCTGTACAGAAAATTTTCATCATTTAATACTTTGATAACGGGGAAATGAAGATTTTTGAGATATCTTAAAGCACTGAAAACAAGAAAGAAAATATTATGCATTTAGTTAGGAAACTAGATGTGGATCACTTAATGCGCCACAGAGGCCTTTTCATATACAGGGTGTAGGTACGGCCAAACTTTCAGGAAACATTCCTCACACACAAATAAAGAAAAAATGTTATGTGGACATGTGTCCGGAAACGCTTAATTTCCATGTTAGAGCTCATTTTAGTTTCGTCCACCTACGCTCAAGGGAGCACGTTATTATGACTTCATACGGGATACTCTACCTGTGCTGCTAGAACATGTGCCTTTACAAGTACGACACAACATGTGGTTCATGCACAATGGAGCTCCTGCACATTTCAGTCGAAGTGTTCGTACGCTTCTCAACAACAGATTCGGTGACCGATGGATTGGTAGAGGCGGACCAATTCCATGGCCTCCACGCTCTCCTGACCTCAACCCTCTTGACTTTCATTTATGGGGACATTTGAAAGCTCTTGTCTACGCAACCCCGGTACCAAATGTAGAGACTCTTCGTGCTCGTATTGTGGACGGCTGTGATACAATACGCCATTCTCCAGGGCCGCATTAGCGTTATCAGGGATTCCATGCGACGGAGGGTGGATGCACGTATCCTCGCTAACGGAGGACATTTTGAACATTTCCTGTAACAAAGTGTTTGAAGTCACGCTGGTACGTTCTGTTGCTGTGTGTTTCCATTCCATGATTAATGTGATTTGAAGAGAAGTGATAAAATGAGCTCTAACATGGAAAGTAAGCGTTTCCGGACACATGTCCACATAACATATTTTCTTTCTTTGTGTGTGAGGAATGTTTCCTGAAAGTTTGGCAGTACCTTTTTGTAACACCCTGTATAATAAATATATAATAATAATAATAATAATAATAATAATTTGTAGTTTCATACCAAAAGACGGTTACTCACAAAGCTATGTCGTATGGTATAAGGAGCTAATACAGAATTCTGCAGAGTAACAGTTGGTTGGCGTGGCTAGGCAAAGTTCTCGGCCTTCTACAGATGGTAAAACCATCAGTTAAAAATTGGAGAAGGTTGAGAGCTTTGTCTAGCTACTCATCCAGTATTTGAGAACAGGAGCACTTTGTGACTTGAAACAAACTTTACAAGTAATTTCAAACCTTCACGGAACTTTTTCACGCTGACAGTCACCACAAAATAATGAAAAGAAACAAGTTTATCGCTTACTACATTTTCGCTGTTCATGCGGTAAAACTCGCATGAAGGATAACGTTTTAGTTTAATACTTCTTTTCTACTACCTGTATTCACGACGCAATTTCCAGACAGTACTCAAGTATACCATTGGATGTACATCAAAATTATATCGTTGTACAATACGCACTTCAGGACAAACGACTTCTTAGACATTGAGCTACGTCCAAATGAAAGAACTTGGTGAAATTCGTTAGAGGTATCAGGTGAAATGTGTGTACAAATACTTGTAAAACTTGTGAAATACACGTGAAATATATTTGATGTGTGAGTATGTGGGGACAGGTAAGGCTAGGAAACTCATCCTAAACCCCGAGAACGATTTTGACCGAACTTGGTACTGATATTAATTTCGATCAAGAAAGAAAAACTGTGGGGTTAAGGAGCACCAGCCTCATACTGGGGTGAGTGTGGTAACGTGAGGGAAAGAAGGGTACAGGAAGAGTTGACAGACGAAGAGAGGGGTAAGGAGGAGACGGACAGAGAAAAGGTGGGGAGGCCATACATTTATAAATAACTGTCTAACAGTCGGTAACACGATAGGGCGGAGCTAGTTATCTGTAGTAGCGGACGACGTTGCCAATTTCCTGACGTACGCAAGTAATTTTTGACATCTATCATGAGTGTCATATCAAGAGCTCAAAATGTTGACCTCGGGCGTTGATACACGCCATGGAGTTATTCCAGATATACTATACGTGCTACACGTTGACATATTCTGTCTTCGTGGATCATGGATATTTACTCGTAAAGCTCTTGATGTAATTTACCCAACAAACGTCCATAGGCGTTACGTCTGGTGGGCATATGGACCATTTAGTTTTTCCCAAACGAGCGATCCAATTACACTACTGGCCTTTAAAATTGCTACACCACGAAGATGACGTGCTACAGACGCGAAATTTAACCGACAGGAAGAAGATGCTGTAATATGCAAATGATTAGCTTTTCAGACCATTCACACAAGGTTGGCGCCGGTGGCGACACCTACAACGTGCTGACATGAGGAAAGTTTCCAACCGATTTCTCATACACAAACAGCAGTTGACCGGCGTTGTCTGGTGAAACGTTGTTGTGATGCCTCGTGTACGGAGGAGAAATGCGTACCATCACGTTTCCGACTTTGATAAAGGTCGGATTGTAGCCTATCGCGATTGCGGTTTATCGTATCGCGACATTACTGCTCACGTTGGTCGAGATCCAGTGACTGTTAGCAGAATATAGAATCGGTGGGTTCAGGAGGGTAATACGGAACGCCGTGCTGCGTCCCAACGGCCTCGTATCAATAGCAGTCGAGATGACAGGCATCATATCCGCATGGCTGTAACGGATCGTGCAGCCACGTCTAGATCCCTGAGTCAACAGATGGGGACGTTTGCAAGACAACAACGATCTGCACGAACAGTTCGACGACGTTTGCAGCAGCATGGACTATCAGCTCGGAGACCGTGGCTGCGGTTACCCTTGACGCAGCATCACACACAGACAGGAGCGCCTGCGATGGTGTGTACTCAACAACGAACCTGGGTGCACGAATGGCAAAACGTCATTTTTTCGGATGAATCCAGGTTCTGGTTACAGCATTACGATGGAAGCATCCGTGTTTGGCGGTGAACGCACATTGGAAACGTATATTCGTCATAGCCATACTGGCGTGTCACCCGGAGTGATGGTATGGTGTGCCAGTGGTTACACGTCTCGGTCACCTCTTGTTCGCATTGACGGCACTTTGAACAGTGGACGTTACATTTCAGATGTGTTACGACCCGTGGCTCTACCCTTCATTCGATCCCTGCAGGATAATGCACGACCGCATGTTGCAGGTCCTGTACGGGCCTTTCTCGATAAAAAAATGTTCGACTGCTGCCCTGGCCAACACATTCTCCAGATCTCTCGCCAATTGAAAACGTCTGGTCAAGTGTGGCCGAACAACTGGCTCGTCACAATACGCCAGTCATTACTCTTGATGAACTGTGGTATCCTGTTGAAGCTGCATGGGCAGCTGTACCTGTACACGCCATCCAGGCTGTGTTTGACTCAATGCCCATGTGTATCAAGGCCGTTATTACGGCCAGAGGTGGTTGTTCTGGGTACTGATTTCTCCGGATCTATGCACCCAAAATGCATGAAAATGTAATCACATGTCAGTTCTAGTATAATATATTTGTCCAATGAATACCCGTTTATCATCTGCATTTCTTCTCGGTGTAGCAATTTTAATGGCCAGTACTGTATCTCCTAATGTTCTGTTAATGTCTGCTGCAGAATGGTCGGGACATTCATACCAAATGGATTGCTGAATGTCGATTAGGATGTGTTCCAATAACTGCGGTAGTGTCAGGTAGGAACAGTAACATTTGTGTGTGTTTGGAGTCCCATCAATAAAACAGAAACCAGTGATGCGATTCTTGAAAAGCCCGCTCGACGTATTAACAGAACAGAGTCGTTCTCGGCTAGCGTGTATTTCCAACTGGCCAGTAGAGCATAATGCGAAGACTGCTTGGCACGTTGTTTGCATGCGATGCTCCACTCGTAAGCAAAATCTTGAACAGAGACGCCGCAACACATTGTAGTTTTCGTAGACTCCATTTAGAGAACTTATGTTCCCATATGCCGTACAACCACCGTGACTGGTCGTGTCGCATGTGTAAGGTATCCTTCACTTAATGTTCGAGTCTATACTTGACTTCGATTATAGCTTTTACTGTGTCCTACTGACAGTCACCTGTTTTTATTAGTCATCGTTGTCACTCAATTTCTTCTCTTCGGGATGGTTGAACAGGAAAGTAGCTCATAAAAGGTTCTGTTTGAGAATGTTTTAACCCATGTAACGTGAAAATAATGATTATGTATTGTTTCAAGATAGGGTACGCCAAACTCATCTACTATGCGCTATCGTTATTGTCCGAGACTTTACATTTTAATTACGGTAAAAAATGCAGTTCTTTGCATTCTACTCGCGTCGTTAAGCTGTTACGCACTTCTGTCCCCAACGTGAACCTCAGAGAGCCGTTTAATAGCACTATCCACCCATACTGCGGTATTCATAAGTAGTCCGTGTTCTACGAACGCCTGTTGACGACGACCTTCGCATGCTGACAGTTAACTGTTCGCTGCTTAAAAGCTGCAGTACATGTACATCGCGCTTCAGAGAGGTTTACTTATTCTTCCTCCGGCTTTCAGCTTCATGCCGAATAGCCATGCCGTAAAAGTACAGGTAAAAGAATGTATAGGAAGCAAATGTTTGTAAACTATGTGCTATTAGAGGGTAAAGTCTCCTCGCAAACAGTAAGCGATTTCGAAAGTATTCCCATAAAACTGTTGATGGAGAGAAATGTGAAAAGCATGAAATGCTAAGGATTGCAGTATTCCCAGGAAACGTATTTGGCCACTCCCATACTCAAGCTGCCTAGTAGTTGACAAATAAATGTTGTATTACCACTGCTCAAATGTAAGCTGCTTTTTTGTCTTGAGTTATCGTTGAAGTACTCTTCACACCTTCGTTTACGTGAATTTTTGTTACAATATCTGTAAAGAAATATAACGAGGCACGATGAGGATACCTATAAACACATAACCGCAGCACTGCTCTGACAGTTCGCTGACATTCCCCATAAACGAAAACAATATCCAGTTTTTTGACTGTCGTATACCTTGTGAAAGTCCGGATAGCTTCACTAGCAAGTTGTCTGGTAACTGCAACAGCAGAGCACAGACTGATCGGCTTGAAACGCGCAGGCAAACACACGAAACTGCACCTGCGTTGCGTGTTTGCTTTCATTTGCTACAGCCGGGCAGAAGTTTGTTGGGCCTCTTCTCTTTGCGGGACAGTGGTTTGCGGCGCTGTTATCTTATTGCTGTTTGATTTCTTTAGTGTTCGTCTTAGGTGTCTCACGTTGAATATTTGAAGCTGACTGTCGGATATTGACTCCACAGTGGCACAGAGTTCATAGTCTGCCAGTATTATTTTCTCCCTTCCTGTTCAATTGGTGAGTGGTACGCGGCAAGAGAGAAAATGTGGGTATCCTTCTGTGTGAGCCAGATTTCCTCTAACAAGGAGTCAAGCGGCATTCGAATTATTGCAATTTTTTGTATGTATGCCATGTGAAATTCAGAACTTAAATCTCATTCTTCCAAAGCAGCTACACTATGTGATCAAAAGTATCCGGACACCTGACTGAAAATGACTTATTAGGTCCGTGGCGCCCTCCATCGGTAATGTTAGAATTCAATATGGTGTTGGCCCACTTTTAGCCTTGATGACAGCTTCCACTCTCGCAGGCATACATTCAATCAGGTGCTGGAAGGTTTCTTGGGGAATGGCAGCCCATTCTTCACGGAGTGCTGCGCTCAGGAGAGATACCGATGTCGGTCGGTGAGGCCAGGCACGAAGTCGGGGTTCCAACATCCCAAAGGTGTCCTATAGGATTCAGGTCAGAACTCTGTGCAGGGCAGTCCATTACAGGGATGTTATTGTCGTGTAACCACTTCGCCACAGGCCGTGCGCTATGAACAGGTGCTCGATCGTGTTGAAAGATGCAATCACCACTCCGAATTGCTCTTCAACAGTGGGAAGCAAGAATGTGCTTAAAACATCAATTTAGCCCTTTGCTGTGATAGTGCCACGAAAAACAACAAGGGGTGCCAGCCCTCTCTGTGAAATACACGACCACATCACAACGCCACTGCCTCCGAATTTTATTGTTGGCACTACACACGCTGGCAGATGACGTTCACCGGGCATTCGCCATACCCACACCCTGCCATCGGATCGCCACATTGTGTACCGTGATTCATCACTCCACGGAACGTTTCTCTGCTGTTTAATGGTCCAGTATTTACGCTCCGTACAGCAAGCGAGGCGTCGTTTGGCATTTACGGGCGTGATGTGTGGCTTATGAGCTGCCGCTCGACCGTGAAATCCAAGTTTTCTCACCTCCCGCCTAACTGTCATAGTACTTGCAGTGTATCCTGATGCAGTTTGGAATTCCTGTGCGATGATCTGGATAGATATCTGCGGTCTCTGTCAATCAGCAGACTAGGTCGGCCTGTACGCTTTTGTGCTGTATGTGTCCTTTCACGTTTCCACTTCACTATCACATCGCCAACAGCGGACCTAGAGATGTTTAGGTGTGCGGAAATCTTGCGTACAGACGTATGACACGAGTGACACCCAAGTTCTGAGTTCCGCGGAGTGCACCATTGTGCTCTCTCACGATGTCTAATGACTATTGAGCTTGCTGATATGAAGTATCTGGCAGTAGGTGGCAGCACATTGCACCTAATATGAAACGTGTTTTGGGTCCGTATACTTTTGATCAGATAGTGTAGATGCAACTCACAAACATTGTTGAGAAAGACTGACTTCCCATTTTTCTGAGCGTTTTTAATACACAGATGTAAAGCCAAATTTTAAACAGGTAATGTGGTTCTGTGGTGGAATGATCGCATGTCATGTGGATGGCCTGGGTTCGATTCCCTGCTAGTGTACAGTTTTTAAACAAAGGTGCATGTCTCATCTCTCATTTTACATTCACAGTCCTTTCACGATATATACGTAGGAGGATGCGATATTTTTTTTGACTCTTCAGTGAAAGTACACTCGCGAAATTTTAACAGAGAACGCATCGTGACCCTTATCTGCTTTTTTTTCGTCTGCCACTGGAGCCGAATAACCATCTCTGTGACGTTTTCTCGTTTACTAAGGGGACCTGAGAAGAAACGCGCTGTTCTTCTTCAGATATTTTTTATTTCTTATACCAATCCTTTCTGATACAGGTCTTGAACTTAGCAGCCATAGTAAAGTACGTATTGTAAGCAACTGCCTTTGAGGGTAGACTAAACTTCCTTGAGTATTCTTTCAAAGATTAGTTTTATGTGATCGTCCCGCTTTAAATCTGTCTGTACGCATACGCCTATACAGAGTGGTCAGGAACAGTTCGCAAAGCTTGTAAGGGTGTTGCAGGATAGGTTTTGGTTAGAAATAACCGTTAAGAAAAAGTCACGTTGCGCCGTTTCTGTCTTAATTAGCATTGGAGTTAGTCCACCGGGCCGCTGCGCGCGCAAACTCAGGTACCCGCTGGGGACAGTTTCGCCAAACGTGTAATTCGTTTGGTTCCCTAAAACCGAGCAAGAGAGCGATACAAAAATTGGGCGTGGGGCGGTAGCAAGGATTCGACCCGAGTCAGAGGATGAACAGATTCGTACGCTATCCCTTGCGCTATTAGAACAACTGACACGAATTGTACCTGGAAGCAGCCTGTATTTGCGCGCAGAACGGTGCGATTTGCTAACTGCAATGCGTATTAACTTGTAAACCGCGCAATGTATCGATTTTTTTCCTAATAATTATGTCTCAGACAACCTACCCTGCAACACCGTTGCAAACTTCTCGGTCTGTTTCTGTCACCCTGTATATTCAATGGCTATGACGCCTTCCAGTGATTGTTCTGAAATCGCGTAATCCTACAATAGTGGATATTTTCTGCATATTTATGCGTAGTTCGCTAATTTGTGTACGTTGCGGGTCAATTGCCGATCCTTGCATCGAACGTAGATCGTCTGCAGGTTTTCCAGCATTTGGCTATAGTTACGCAGCGGAACGATTTGTCGTTATACAACAGCATCGTCCGCGCGCAGAAGCGGCTCCGCCAGCCGTATCTGTGATGAGTAATCGCTACGGCGCCAGTGACGAAAGATGCGGCGCCGCGACGCAAGTCGTCACATTCCGGGAATCTCCCGGTAGGGACGCGGCGCCGGCCCCGTCTGGAGATACGCAGCCAGCTGACTGGCCCAGCGCGGCGCACGAGTCTGCCGTATTAACTGCACCTTCGTGGTGCACGCAGTGTGGTGTATCGTGCCAAGTCTAGATTACTCCAGGAGGAGGCCGAGCAGATACAACATAGAAAAATGTACACTACTGGCCATTAAAATCGCTACACCACGAAGATGAAGTGCAACAGACGCGAAATTTAACCGACAGGAAGAAGATGCTGTCATATGCAAATGATTAGCTTTTCAGAGCATTCACACAAGGTTGGCGCCGGTGGCGACACCTACAACGTGCTGACATGAGGAAAGGTTCCAACCGATTCCTCATACACAAACAGCAGTTGACCGGCGTTGCCTGGTGAAACGTTGTTGTGATGCCTCGTGTAAGGAGGAGAAATTTGTACCATCACGTTTTCGATTTTGATAAAGGGCGGATTGTAGCCTATCGCGATTGCGGTTTATCGTATCGCGACATTGCTTCTCGCGTTGGTCGAGATCCAGTGACTGTTAGAAGAATATGGAATCGGTGGGTTCAGGAGGGTAATACGGAACGCCGTGCTGGATCCCAACGGCCTCGTACCACTAGCAGTCGAGATGACAGGCATCTTATCCGCATGTCTGTCACGGATCGTGCAGCCACGTCTAGATCCCTGAGTCAACAGATGGTAGTGTATTATTAGTAATTCATTAAACCTTGAGCGTGACAAATGCCATACTTACCTTTGGCAATAATTATTCTCCTCAAAGAGGATGTGTATTTGATACTGTCACTGATACTTATAAAATTTAGTTTTTCGGTCATTGTATTCAGTGTAAAATGATAGCTTCACATCAGAGTAAAATTGTCTATAACTTTCTCTAAACTTCTTAACATCTTTTCTGTTGGCAAGCAGCCGGATGTGTGCTAGGAAGATACTGTTTTCGTAAAGGTACTTTTACACTGGGATACATGTGTCCCAACTTGGATGAGGGACATTTCAATTTCACCTCATACAAAAGTTCACCCAACTTATAAACGGAACTTCCTGCATTTACAAGTAGCATATGCATTCTGCATATACACTGATCAGCCAGAACGCTATGACCACCGAACTACTATGGATATAAACCAGTCCAGGCGATAGCAGCAAGACCTGGCGTGGAATGATTGCTAGTCAGTCACATGCACGATACAGGTTCCACCATTGAGCGTGCTGTCCGTGTGTAAAATGGGGAAGGAGCGCGATGTATCTTGTGTTCGACCTAGGGCCGATTTGCCCCAGAGAGTCGGCACGAGCATTTCGGAAACTGCACGACATGTCGGGTGTTTCTGGAGTGTTCCGTTGAGTGTCTTCAACAGGTGGCGAAACCAAGGTGAAACCGCATCCACAGCTGCAGGGTCATTGAAGATATCGGACGTCGTTGGCTCGGCAGACTGATGAAACGGGACGGGCGTCGAACAGTGGCGGAACTAGCATCACAATTTAATGCTGGCTGGGGTACAAGTGTGCCTGAACATACAGTGCACCGAAAAAATGAAATGAACGTATGGCATCGTTGGCCGGGAGGCCCCGTGCGGGGAAGTTCGGCCGCCAAGTGCAAATATTACTTCAGTCGACGCCACACTGGGCGACTTGAGGATGAAATGATGAGGACAACATAACACCCAGTCCCCGAGCGGAGAAAATCTCCAGCTCGGCCGGGAATCGAACCCTCCGCAGCCGACGAGCCACGCACGCGCCAGTGTCAACACCACGGCATCGGCAAGCACGACTCAAATGGGCACGTGACCATCTGACCATCGCCACTGGTCGTTGGCACAGTGGCGGAGCGTTGCACGGTCTGGTGAATCCCGAAACCTTCAGCATGCCGATGGGAGGGTGCGAATCCGTCGTCTTCCAGGGGAAGAGCTCCGTGAAACCAGTACTGCGGGACGGAGACAAGCTGGCGGCGGTTCCGTTATGCTCCGGGGAACATTCAGGTTCCGAGTTCGAGTCTCGGTCTGGCACGCAGTTTTGATCTGTCAGGAAGTTTCATATCAGCTCACACTCCGCTGCAGAGTGAAAATCTCATTCTGGAAACATCCCCCAGGCTGTGGCTAAGCCATATCTCCGCAGTATCCTTTCTTTCAGGAGTGCCAGTCCTGCAAGGTTCGCAGGAGAGCTTCTGTAAAGTTTGGAAGGTAGGAGGCGAGGTACTGGCAGAAGTAAAGCTGTGAGGACGGGGCGTGAGTCGTGCTTGGGTAGCTCAGATGGTAGAGCACTTGCCCGCGAAAGGCAGAGGTCCCGAGTTCGAGTCTCGGTCCGGCACACAGTTTTAATCTGCCAGGAAGTTTCATTCATGTGGGTATCCAGGAGTCCAGTGGAGCAGCGCAAGGCCGGGAGTGTGATAGAGTGGTTCGAGGAACACAGCTGATATGCTGGTCCCCCCCAACTCGCCATATCTGACGCTGATCGAACACATCTGGGATGTGATTGAACGTGGCCTCAGAGCTCACCGCCCCCTCCCCGGAATTTGCGGTAATAAGGTGACTTGTGTGTGCAGATGTAGCGTCCTACCAAGGCGTCACTGCTCGCACGCCACGACGTGTCGCCGCTGTTATCCGTGGTAAAGGTCTGTTTTGGTAGGTGGTCGTAATATTCTGGCTGGCCAGTGTAGCTTTTCGCTATATACTCGACAAGTCATACAAGTTGCGCATGCGCTGTACCAGTCTTTCTTGGCGTCGTGCTGCCATATTTACGAATGCCTATTTGAACTTCAGACTTCTGTGGACTCCGATGTTGTATTCGTTGCGTTTTATGGCGTTGTGGGTGTGTATTGGTATAGTTAGTGGAAGTTGTACCGTCTTGTGTGCGTCTTTTTTCCTAGATGTTTTTAATTAGTTTGTAACAGTAATGACTGATACAAATCGCCATATGTAAACGCAAAGTCATTTATGGGGTTGTAAAAAAATATCCGCTACCAGTCACAGTAGCGGATATTTTTCTACAACCCCATAAAGGAACAGTCACGGAGTTCGACACCATCCACTATGTTTAAAATTCATTCAAGTCATTTATGATTTGGAAGTAGGGCGCTCATACAAGTTGCGATACATGTCCTGGAGACGCGTATGCAGATCGCGCAACTTGTACCGATACAAATCCCAGATGTAAACGTACCTCTAGCGATGGTTACAAGTCGTCTCTGATTACATCGAGATTGGGGCTGAACAGCATTGTGCTCGAACATAAATAACTTTCCAGCTGCGGCAGCGTAAGAAAAACACGTGGGGGCATGTCGAAGCCGACGTCCCCCATTCGTTGATGCGTCTCGCCGCGACTGTCTTCACTCGTAGTGCCGTCGTGAGGTACCTTCTTTTGCATGAGACCTCGTTCTGCGGATGACACCACATCCAGTGTGTTCGCAATTCTGTTACAAGCTTCTGAGGGTTATAGAGGGGCTAGGTGAATCTTTGATACGGAAACCGTAACTGTTCGGATGCCAAATAACTTTTAAGATAGGTTTATTTTCAAATCTCGCACGTCACGGTCCATACACAAACTGAGAAGATGGCAGCGTCGTCGGTCCCTGTTGTAATCATGATATCACATACTTTTTTTTTCGTGCGCCTTTTACAACGGTTACAAGAAACTCGCACGTTCGCAATTTGCTCTACGATCACGCCGGACTCTCGACTTTCTAGAGAACGTCCATCGTGGCGTAGAGGAGAACCCGAAGACGAGAAGTGGAGACATTGCCCATGCCTCGAGTTCCATTGATTCTGCTATGAAGCGGGAGGTTTGAAACTAAGCCAATCCTCGAATTTATTTATATCCATACGACGCATATCCGAACACGGGATTCTCATCAAAACTCTATCTAAAAAGTCCCCTCTACAACCTCTAGAAGCGAGCGAAAGGAACTGAGCAACACCCTGTATATTCTGTAATAATAAACAATCCGTCCCTCTCCGAGAAGAATAGTGGAGTCAGCACCTACAACACTAGAAGAGAAAATGACCCTCGTTACTCATTATTAAAGCTGTTGAAGGCTCAGTAAGGAATCCAGTATGCGCCAACAAAAAATTTTGATCATTTACTTTGTAAAATCAAATGTCTGGCAGGTAGCAAAGCAAATTTTAAACCCAACTTAAAATATTCCTTCACGACAATTCCTTCCACGAGGTAGACTACTTTTTTAAACTGTTAGTCAGTAATTAAAACCCTAGTTTTAAGTACAGTTGCACGAGTGCGACTGAAAAATATGTTAATTCATGTTATATGTAGGCCAGTACGCCTTATAGGAACTGGTAAATAAATAGCCAGCATGTTGTCATTTAGCCGGCCAGAGTGGTCGAGCGGTTCTAGGCGCTACGGTCTGGTACCGCGCGACCGCAAGTTCGAATCCTGCCTCGGGCATGGATGTGTGTAATGTCCTTAGGTTAGTTAGGTTAAGTAGTTCTAAGTTCCAGGGGACTGATGACCTCAGCAGTTAAGTCCCATAGTGCTCAGAGCCATTTGAACCTTTTTTTTGTTTGTTGTTGTTGTCATTTACTGAAGAGAAACTAATCTTGTAATCATATTATGTAAACTGGCTTCTTTCACATTTCCATAAAATAAAGTCGTTCCGATAATCTTGGAACACATAACTAACTATTAATTCAAAACGTCAAACATGATTATGTTATTAACATTTTTACGGAATCTACTTTATCACTACAGCGAAACGCATTTCGTGAAAGATTTGCTCAACGTTCATTTGCCTATAAGTGATACACTTATTAGGAATGCTGTTATTTTTAAAAGCCCGACTTGTGTTTTTCTGAAAACACCACGACGCGCTGCTGGCTGTACCTCCAGAGCTGTAACCTTTTCCCTATTTCTGTCTCACGATGGAACATAACTTCCGATTGCGCAGAATACTGTCACGTACGTTTCCCAGCCACACACATGAACAATTCGGGTTGCAAGTAAGTCACTCTAAATTCTGTTATTTTGATATTTTCTAGACACAATCACATGAGCGTTTCACAATGTCGTTGCTGTTTCGAGCAACCTGTTTCACTATCAGAGGATAAAAAGATACGGGCAGTATGTATTCACTAAACAGCTAAACCGGCCATACGGTCCCGATTGCAGGTTGTCTACCTTACGGGTTCCATGAGCAACAAAAATTTGGATTTCAGTCTTTTGTATAGTTGTTGATCTAATTTAAAAAATTGAAATGCTCTCATAATCGAGTTACTAAGAGATGTGATCTTACGTTAACGGTTTAGCGCAGTAAGTCAAGTATTGAGGTTAGAAACTGTGTGTATGGCAGCGTAACTCAAGGCGGGCAGAGTACCCAGACTATATTCGTCCAGTAGTTTAGAACGAGACCACTTAGCGACTTGCAGCAAACAGTGTTTCAAACCGTTTTATAAACTTTTTATCGATTTGAAGATTTTATATGCTTGACTTCCAAAATTTAACTCATTTCTATAGTAATCAGATGGTGTGTAGTTTTTTTATGCATTGGAGTTCGATTATTCAAACAATTTGGAGTGGGATTACTGGTCACGGTATAATCTATAAAATATGCCAGGTAATTATCGACGTAATGATAAAAAATAGTTAAAATTGTTCTCCGAACATGCCACTAATTATTTTTTCTCATTTTCTGCATACGTTGATCAGATTTAAAACTGGTACTCGGCATTTTTTATTGGTATATAAAGGCAGCACTACCTGCTTTTTATGTTTTGAAATTTACCAGATAGGTACCGAGTACATACTCGTTGTCAGCAGTCCTGAAATAAATATATTTAAATTTAAAAAAATTAAAAATTAACCCACGTTTCTTTTACGAATGAAGCTGTACTGTATGGTGAAGTAGATATTCCATCCTGGAATGTAGATCAGAGGAAGACTTTTCCTCTGCCTACAAAACCTTGACGTTTGCCTGGTGATACCTTCAGTACTGTTGACAAGGCATCGGAAATCGCTTTCAGCATGTGCCTATCGGCATGACTTTATTCGTTTTTATCATTGCGTCGATAATTGCTTGGCAGATTTTATACACATTGATGTTTTGGTATGCTCTTTTTATCTATTTACATGCTGAGCTTGGCCACTGGCTGGTCGGATCGGTAAAAGCAATGTGAAATGTTCGTGTGATTATGTAAAAATTAGATAACGTGAGTCCATCACTATATGTCGAAGAGGCAGTATGTATTTTTTTTTTCAAAAGTATTTAAATCGTCCACCGCAGCTCGCATTACTTTGATCCATCACGTAGAGTCGTAGTCCCTAGGAGTAAAACGAGGAAAAAAGGCATAAGCGGGGTGGGGTGGTTAAAATTGGATGGCTGTGCCGTAGCTTGTGGTCAGCAAAAGAAGTAACCGCCAACTGCTGTGACCCTAATGTCCTCGCGGTCAACATAATTCAGACCTGAAAAAGGAACTGAAATACCGTGAGGGAGGAATTAAAAAGACGTTTTCTCCTTCCAACAAGTCGCCTACATTTCGTAATCTGTCTGAAGCTTATGTTGCGTCTGAAACAAACTATTGACATTTCTCTTGATGACATCTTTGCGTTTCGTTACGAACAGCAGCTAAACAGATGTATGTCTTGTCGTCGTGTTCAGTGTCAAATATTAAGTCCTGCTATGCTTGTAATTAGATTAGGAAATGAATACTAAAAGTAGTCGATGAGTTTTACTGTTTGGCCCGCCAAATAATTGACGACGGCCGAATTAGAGAGGATATAGAAGTCACACTGGGTATAGCAAGAAAAACACTTTTTCAAAAGAGAAATTCGATAATATGGAAAATAAAGTCGTAGGATATCCTTTCTGGAGGATTTTGTCTTTGTGTATAGCCTAGTACGGAAGCGAAACGTGGACAATATACAATTCAGACAAGGAAGGCGCAGAAACTTTTGAAAATTAGTGCTACAGAAGAATGCCAAAGGGTGAGAGTCACTAATGAACAGATACTGAAACGAACTGATGGAAAAAGACACAACTTAACTGAAAGAAGGGATCAGTTGACAGGGCACATCATGAAATAGGAAGGAATCGTTAATTTGGGAGGAAGTGTTTGGGTAAAAATTGTAGATGGAGAGCAAAGCATAAAAATAGTAAGCAAGTTGAAAAGGATGCAGGTTGCAGCAAGTATTCGCAGATGAAGGGGCTTGCACAGGACAGACTGTCACGGAGAACTACATCAGACTAATCTTCGGATTGATGATGATAACAACGAGGGTAACAACAAAAAATTAATACATATACGCCTGCAGTCTGAGAATCACTGTGGAAACGTGGAAAGGGTATGCTTCATCGTACTACAGGGTGGGGCAAATAAAAGTTGTCCGGACGAATGGATACTATTGGACGTGAATATATGCGTATAACCACACCCCGTATCCCAGACACCACGTGTACGCCCGCCACATGGTCCACACCGATTCAGAGCGCAGTGCGGGGTGTGTGAGTGGAGCAGCGCAGAGGGGACGATGGTAGTCACAGTGGAAAGCTACGTGACAACAGTGTGGTCAGTTGTTTGCTGAGAAGTTTGAGTTTCAAAAGTACCAGCGATGAGTGCCATGCAGCGTCAGACAGAATCTGTTACGAACGGGTCAAAAATCATTCCGAATCGTGCCCCACGTTAGAAACTGTGGCTGCGGTTCTTCAAAAAATGTTTCAGTCCTACCAAATCAAACCGACGCTTGTTGCAAGAGACGGGCATATGACCTTCGATCGTGCGGACGAATGTTCCACCTGGACCTACAGGTGCGTCGCTGCCGAGTGTCTGTTGTTCACGCTTTAAAACCAGCAGCCTCCAGTTTAGTGAGTGGCTGTTCATTGATAACAATGAATGGATGGGACATGGATCTGTCTTTTTATGTCTGATGAAGTGGTTTCACCCGAGTGGTTATGTCAACTCACAGAAGCACAGGTTCAGGGGATGGAGAATCCGCGTAACTTCCGTGAAACCATTGCACGATCAGAAGGTTGGGGTTTGTTGTGCAGAGGTCAACGCTAAAAGCACAACGGGCGCCGTGGGCCCAGCCTTCTTTCTGTGAACCGCCTATCTGTGGTCCTTGTGGGCGCTGAAGCACCAGTTGTACGTCAGATCGATCAGATCGATAAGATCGATAATAATGATGAGCACGGGGCTCGGAGTGCCTCTCTGACGACGACTGCTCGGTCGTCACGTTCTGCCCCCTCTGTGTGTCGACCGCTCCCTTCTTGACGTTGTGTTCGGTCGTGGTTCACGCATGCTTGCCGACAGTGTCGAATAGTGGCATCGCTACTATTCAAATGTCGAGCGATCCGCCGATTATTGCAGCCTGCTTCTTGAGCCCAACTCTAAAATACTGACTTCTGGGTATATTGTTCACGCGCCTGTCTGCGAGGCAAAGTTACTGCCCAGCTGAGTACACGGAATGAAACTGATAGAGACTTTATGCCCTGGTATCGACCTGCCCCATGTTTACTATCCCTGCCAGCTGCACTGTGAAATTGCGCTGCAGAGAGGTGGAGCCCCTCCACGCCCACACCGGCATGATGGCCAACACAATAGGTCTACTGCCATTTCTGCATAAGGGTTAGTATTCACTAAAGTGAGGTGTCGCAGGATGTGGGTACTGCGATGTTTGCGTACGTCTGGTTAGGGTTAACCATTGATACGCGCTCATCTGGAGATAGATTGGTCGAAATCGGACGAAGGGTAGCGGTTTGAAGGGCAGAGGAAAAAAAGTGCCGTAGCAAGAGCCAAGGGAAAAAAACCTCTGCGATAGTTAGGTCGGGTGGTAAGAGCAGTAGCGGTTGTCTTGTTGCCTGCGATAGGTCGTGCAAGGATAGGCTTTGTTAGTAGTGGGTATCATGCATGTCGATACCTTGACGTTGTGCGTTTGTGTTGCTCGGAGGCTGGCGCTGGGTGCCGGTGTAGAGTCTTCGTTCAGTGTCAGCAACCTGCAACAGTTAGATTTACTATCGTTCTTGTGTCCGATAGGTCATATATCGAAAGCACAGTGTAACGTAACGTTGGCGGATTGTTTGTGCGTCAGTGGGCGAGCTCGTCGCTGTCCCTGCTGTGGCCCGTTGGTTGGCTCTAATAGCAGCTCGTAATCCAGTCAGTGTTGCTGATATGCAGGGGCTTGCCGACGTTTGTCCCTTGTTTGCGTATGTTAGTTTACCATAGGTGGCTATGCCCTAGCTAGCAGCGTCTTTGGCCGCTTGTGCTTCCACCTATGGTTGTGATCGTAGTTTCCCAGAGTGAGGATGAAAGGATTGTTCTAGTGTCTCAAGTCCCTGTATAGTCGTGTGGCGCGTTTTTTGAATACTTCCTTGAGGGTATCAGGCGGTATTCATGGTGAAGATCCACGGTGCGTGTGTAGCGTGGAGCGTTGATAATGATTCGTAGCACTTTGTTCTGTATGATCTGCAGGCGGCGCAGTCTTGTATGAGCTGCATATCCCCAGACGGGAGCTGCGTACGTTATCGGAGGGCTAATCAGTGTCATGTATATGGACCTCGACACCCTCCTATTGAGTGTGCTCTCTCTGTTGAGATTGCGCTGCAGCGTCACACATTCATTTATCGGTCGCCAAAGTTTACGACTTTGTATTGCCCCTATATGCGTTTGTGAATATCAAATTGTGACCAGTTTGCATTACTACATCGTTGAGTGTCGTTCCCCCCCCCCTTTAAGAGCGTAGTACGGGTCCCACACACTTGAAGAGTTACCAATTCACTTCACTAATATTCCGTGTCAGGCAGTCCAAAAGGATACTGCACTGATATGCATAGACAGCTCTAGATCAACCCCCATGTGCTCAGCGAGCCATCATATTGGCATATTGGTGTGTTCCACTCTCACTTCCTCTATTTTCTGTTCCAGTCCCGAACGGTGCCTGGGATGTTGGTAGGTTTGCATGTGAGCTCGACTCTCTCTTAATTTTATCTTCATGTTCATTTCTCGAGATCTACACAGGAAATAGCAGGTGACTCTTCTGGTGAAGTACGTTCTCGGAATTTTAAAAGTACACCATTACTACGAGGCTATTGCGCTAGCTACAAAATACCATGGCGAAACGTGCTCCTCTTCATTCGATCTGCCGTGTCTCCGGGACTATAACTAGGAACCTTGCCTCTCCAGGGTCTACTCACAACCTATCTCCACAGCTTCAATCCTGCCAGTACGTCTCTCATGATCACCTTTTGGCCTACTGTGGAGTGAAAGGTAGATGGTTTAATATTTTCCGAAATGAACTAGATGACTGTCTTATTGAAATCCACACATTTAGGTAAGTTGTACAAAACAGCTGGCTTATTCTGGTCTCAGAAGGTCCGTCTGTAACTTAAGGGAAGTGCTGGACCACGACAATGTGGAGACCGTAACGTTTTACGAGGAAAAAGTATATCGCCGTACAGTAACACATTCCCTTTTTAATCTTGTACAGGAGTTATCTTCGTTGTTATCCCTCCTGTGTTTGTAATCCGGCGTAACACCAGCTGCATACGGAATATTTCTTGTTAGCTTTTGTCGACTCTAGCAGTCTCTTTCATCGATATCTCCTAGCACCAGCGCTTACAATGTTTTCATCAGTCCTGCTCAAACTGATTAGCACTTCAGAATACCTTGTTTGCTGCTGGTCCATTACCCTTCTTGAACGCCACGCGACAGACGCAGTTACAGAATATTAGGACGGCTTCGCGAGATCTTGTTTGCCTCCTGTTATCACCTGTTATCATAGTTTACATTGCCAGCTTTTTCTTTGGGTTCTTCCGTGCACGGCTTGCACCTGGAACCCTCTTCCCTCGTTGCACTTATGACATGCGTTCTTCCATTCCCCCCTTCCTTGCTGCCAACCGCTGCATCTATTGTGCCCTATCACTCTTAATCCCTCTATTTTCCCTTCTCCTTTCTCTCAGCTTCACTCCATCTGTCACCTGCACCCCTCCGTCCCCCTTTTATACCAACCCAACTACCTCTCTCCCCCACAACTCTCTCAACCCCTTCTCTCACCCATCCTCGTTCTCGTCCCCCTCTCCCCCCCCACCCCATTCGTCTATCTCACTCCCGTACGCTCGTCTCTCCCAATTTCCAACTCTCTCCTCTACCTCCTCACCCCCTTGTCTCCCTCTTTCCCACTCCCCTCTTTCTTCCCTATCCCGTCTCTCATACTATCATCACTGTCCTCTCTCCCCCTTTCTCCCGCTCCCCTCTCTTCTCTCCCCCTTCTTTCTGTCCCCCTCCACCCCCCGCTCTCTCTCTCTCTCTCTCTCTCTCTCTCTCTCTCTCTCTCTCTCTCTCTCTCCCTCTCCCCCTCTCCCCCCTCTCACCCTCTCTCAGTCTCTCCTCTATCCCTCCCTTTACCCTCCCTTTCTCTTTCTCGCGCGCATAACCTTGCTTCCGTCTCGTTAGCGCCTGCCGACAACCACGCCGCCACGTTGTGTGCCCTTCTGTGCTTCCCATGCTTTGGCTGTCGCAGACACCGGAAGTGTCTCGACAGCGTTTTCCGCGTCTGCCACAGCTACAGTCCGTGTGGCGGCGCGGCTTTGTGCATCGCTTGTAGAACGCTGCCGTAACACGTCACTGTTATCCACGGGCACTCGTAGCTGTTCCTCGCCTGTAACACAGTCATGGAGTGACTATTGATTAGGCGGTCCAGTTACTAATAAGAAATTTATTAAGTTCACGACCGGTTTCGGCCTCCATATCAGTCTGTTTTCGAGTGGAACTGAAACTGCCATTGTTAATCCATAATAAGATGGATATATAAATATTTTACACAATACAGACTGAATAACAAAGATAATATGTGCACAGTATAAGTACAGAAAGAATACACTGGTGTCAGGAAGGCTTTCGGCTACCACTAACATTGCCAAGTCCGAAATGACATGCCAACCCCTTGTAGACATGGGATGATAACCGTGAAGAAGAAAAAAAGTTATGTACCAGTTTTTCTTGCCATGTTAGGGCCACATAACTTTTTAAATCCATGTTACCTCGTCTCTCTTTATCATTTGGCGTTGTTTCACAACAATACAGTGTAAGTTACATAATCGTACTGGACATATACTGTGCTTGTGTAACCTTTTCTTTTCATTAAAATATTTAAATATTCACCTTACTGTGCATTCACAATAGCAGTATCAGATCCACTTGAAAATGGCCTGATGTAAAGGCCGAATTCGGTCGTGAATTTATAAAGTTGTTATTAGCAACTAGAGAGGCTTTTCCTTAACTGAACATACAGTTGCGAACTCTGCACCCTCCGAACATGGAGAAACTCGTAACAGTCCTACGTGTTGCTTTGTGAACCACGTCAAACCCGCGTCACACGCAGCGAACCAAGCGGGTTAGCGCAGGAGCCGAAACTACAGACTGCAGCTCAAATACGGATCGGTCTGTTCTGATAAACGATTTCTTTAAAACGTAGCCGCATTAGCCAATGCTGGTCATTCCAGAGATATTGGCCTCAAATTTTGATGCTTGAACAACATCGCATGATCATTTTTAGGCTAGCAACGGGAGGAGAGACGGCAGCGTAACGCTTCTGATCACAAGGGACCCACACTCGCGGCCTAATACCCAGCCCTGCCCCACTGTTATAGCTCAGTGAGAGTATTATGTCGCTGCCGAAAGTATGATCCGTCCTGCGGATGGGGCCATTGAGTGCTGCGTTATTTGAGGATACGAGCTTGTTTCAGGTTTCATTCTCTCCATTATTTCCTTTCCGGATTCCTGCTGTTATGGTACTCCATACGGGCACCCTTGAAAATTGGTCACAGAGTCTGCGTTAGAAAGGAAGAAGTAAGGTAAATTTAAAGTTCAGTGCTTCTTGAACTGGGATGTTGACATAGATTCTACTCGAATTTGCCATTTGGCAGATCCCCCCCCCCCCTCTCTCTCTCTCTCTCTCTCTCTCTCTCTCTCTCTCTCTCTCTCTCTCCTCTCTCCCCCCTCTCCCTCTCTCCCTCTCAAAAACACACACCCTCTCTCCCTCTTTCTCTGTTTTCAGGAACGTGTGTTCAAAGATTTTTCTGACCTTTCCCGGGCTCGAACGGCGGACATAATGAAAGGTTCACCCTCCATCGCATCTGACCGACAGGGCTCGAGCTGGTGGCCTGTCGCACCAATGTCTGAGGGCCTTTCGCTGGCCATTACTTCCGTGGTGCTGCCCTTGTTAGCTCAACGGTCGTTCGCTGCTGCATGGGAATCCAGGATCCGTTTACCTTGAAGCTTTCTTGTTAAAATTATCGTTATGGATTTCTGTGGACTCTATAAGGGGCGTTCAAAAGAAACTAGCCGGAGTCTGGACTGCTCAAACCGGTGACAGGAGAGTAATAGTGTGGCGTGTGTAACGAGGTGTGGTTCCGACCAGAGCCTGGAAGTTCACAGCCCCCCGATAGAGGGCACGGGTGCACGTCACGTGACTATACAGAGCTAGCAGCCGCATGAATCAATCGTCCAACGCTGCCAGTCGCATTGCAAACAGTGACATGGAGGCGTCAAAAGAAGACCAAGATGGCCTCTTCTCATTCACTTCCTGCAGCACGGGACAACAGTGAATGCCCAGCGTTACTCGCAAACCTTGACCACTCTTCGCCAAGCGATCAAATCAAAACGACCAGCCGATCTCACCCGTGGGGTCATTCTGCTGCACGACAATGCAAAGCCTCATACGGTGAACACAGTCGCCGCACTACTACAGAAATTCAAATAGGAGGTTCTCGGCCACCCTCCATACAGTCCGGACCTCTCCTCCGGTGTTTACGTCATTTTTGGTTCCCTTAAAGAGGCTCTGAGGGGCAAACTATTCACCTCGGACGACGACGTCCAGCCGTACGTGTGGAACTGGTTAACATCGCAGCCCCGGGAATTTTATGAGACAGCCAATCACCGTCTTGTGTCTCAGCAGCCAGGGTCAATACTTCTAACATACAGGTACTGGTTTCAGCAATGATGCCTCCGGCTGGTTTCTTTTTGAACGCCCTTTATATGAACTGATGTGCGCGGTAGCTGTCCATAGCGAGAACCTACTTATCGGCGAATTTCATTTGGTGCCGGTCTCACTCACCGTGTGCTCCGCCACCACTAGGGAAAAGCCCCCTCAGACGTATCTACATATATACTCCGCCAGCCACCAAGCGTTTGTGGCGGATGGCACAATTCGTTCCAAAGTCATATCTCCCCCCCCCACCCCCCCCCTCTGTTCCTCTCGTGGATCGAGCGAGGGAAAAACGACTGTCCGATTGGTGGACGATTGAACTTCCACGAACGCATGCGAATGTGCACAAACAAAGCAGAAAAGATACTACACAAACTGGCTAGGCTAAATTCGGAACAATTCAGACTACCCCTGTCAGTGACACGAACGTACCATTGCGCTCTCTTCGAGTCAGTACTATGCTTTGCTGCCAGTACGTGGGCCAACAGGTTAAATCTCTCAACCAACAGAACCATTGTGCGTCGAGGCCAAAGAAGTGTTCTACTTCGACTAACAGGGGCATTCAACACAACATCAAATGACGCACTATGTGTCGTCATGGGAATCTTCCCCATAGATACCACAATCAGGTACCGCGCAGCAATGTACTGGCTTAGGATGGGGAGAATAGACCAGGTTCGGCAGATCACTGGTGTTCCGATTGAGACAACACGCCAACTCAGAGCATGGCGACTGGATACCTGGCAGAGCGAGTGGGCCAACAGCGATAAGGGCCGCCGTGTATACAACTTCTTCCCTGACATCCGGGAAAGACTAAAACTAAAACATATTGATCCCAGCCGCGGTATGGTACATTTTATCACAGGACATGGCGCTTATCCCACGCACCTGTACCGCGGGGGTCTGCAGCAGACTAATAGATGCACATGCGGGGAAGAAGGTTCCCCTGAACATACTGTCTTCTTCTACGGACAACGCACGAACGTAAGACACACAGTACACATAAATCGCCTGAACACACAGAACGAACTATATGCCATAATACGCGACCCGGAAAGGTGGACTGAACTCAACAAACTAACGGACGAAATCTCGAAGATCCAACAAATAGAATACTTGCGCAACAGACCCTACCGAAGGCAAGTCGGTCCAAACAGACGTCACTATGCCCAGGGGGACACAGCACCACGAGTGATGAAGAAGAAACAGATACAGACCAGGGCACCAACACAGATATTGAAGCGTCCAGCGCGGATGATCCATAGTGTCAACCAAGTCAAATTCAAAGAACAGAGTGGAACAACCGACAAGAGGTGCACAAGTCACACACAATCCTAAAAACAGATTGCACCTTATATGTAAATAGTTAACAGCATCTCCATGTCTAATAAGAGCTTAAAGCTGGGTACCTCTTCAAGGGACCTACGCCTTCCGTTAAGAGGCAGCGCACAGTCTGGATGGAAGGATCTTAATTGTGGTCCCTCTCTTTTGAGCCCAACCCGACCGATACCTATGGTAGATCGGGGAAAACCACCGTTCAGGTCGTGTTGTCGGCGGGGCCGGGAGGTGCTTGCGCCTGATGTACTCTACTAGGAGTCTTGTAGACTCAACACACACCGTTAGCGTCATTACCTTATTACTTTTACCACAAGTACCCTTTCATTAGCAACTTTGAGCCAAGCACAAAATCAGTTACCTCTCTATTGTATATCGTAAATAGTTTAGCAGGCTGGACATGGAGGTCTTAGTCTTAGTTTCTAGCTTTAACGTAGTCTAATCTCTTCTAGTTAAGTTAGTTTTTATGATGGTAGATGTTAAAGGCATGGTGAGCGACGGCCAGCGTCTTGAGGGTCATTCCAAGACCCGGGCCGCCGCCTACAACCAGGTGACGGGCAATATTATACCTATCCCTTCTCTATTCAGTTATCTTCCTTCCTTCCTCCTAAATATTTAATTTCGTTTTGTTTACTTGATTTTGTATTAGTTATAAGTTTTTCTAATGCTGCACAAAAAAAAGATATCAAATGGATCCAAACAAATAGAGCCCGCCTCCACGTGGCGGGACACGGGCAACGGTGTGGGTGGGGACGGGAGCCGGGGTGGTGTTTCAGTCACCCCGGACCCAGTCACAGCGGCTAAGTGGCAACATAAGACCCACCATAAGAAATTAGACGGTGGGTCATAAAACATAAGCAGCTAGTGAAAAAAAAAGTGTCCGAACGCCTCAGTACAATCTCTGGCGAAATACAGCCCGGGTTCCACTCTAGTCCGCCACCAACCAATGGAGAGTGAACCTCTGAGAGTGCCAGCCCCCGTGATGCGAAACGTCAGAAAAATCTTTACTCAAACGTCGGCCGAAGATGCCGAAACAAAGGCGAACAAGCAATACTTTAACAACTGTGTCGAAAGCCTCTGCAATTTCCGTCGATACTTCTCAGGAGGATTGTCGACTTCAGGGATCGCACGAGGCTCAGTCCAAGAAAAAATGTTTCAAATGGCTCTGAGCACTATGCGACTTAACATCTGAGGTCATCAGTCCCCTAGAACTTAGAACTACTCAAACCTAACTAACCGAAGGACATCACACGTCCATGCCCGAGGCAGGATTTGAACCTGCGACCGTAGCGGTTCCGCGGTTCCAGACTGTAGCGCCTAGAACCGCTCGGCCACTCCGGCCGGCATTCCTAGAGAAGCCCGGGTGTTTCAAACATTGCTCCAACGTTACTGATCCGAGACCAAGAGAGGAAGCTTGCGGCGGATCTCTTCAAAGCAGCTTGGAAAACAGTACTGTTAGTCATCCCACGCCACTCCATGTTAACAGCGACGGTACTTGAGAGTTAATGTGTGGCGATACTTCCAGTTGGGAAAACTGATAAGGTGCCTTTCTGAGAAGAAACGCCTTGTCGTGCTACGTCATCTTTGGTCTCATTTGGAATTACATCACCCTATTATGTTCTACCAGGCTAGAGCATACGGCTGAAAATTATGAATTTTCAAAACGTTCTCGGAATATGTTTGTGTACCTTGACAAATGGTTCAAATGGCTCTGAGCACTATGCGACTTAACTTCTGAGGTCATCAGTTGTCTAGAACTTAGAACTAATTAAACCTAACTAACCTAAGGACATCACACACATCCATGCCCGAGGCAGGATTCGAACCTGCGACCGTAGCGGTCGCTTGGTTCCAGAGTGTAGCGCCCAGAACCGCACGGCCACTCCGGCCGGCATACCTTGACAAACAGCAGTCGTAGCGTGGTAGTGGCCATCGTATGCCTGGAATAAACATTAGTTACTGCTTGTGGTTGTTTTACTTTCGACCTACATTATACACATGGATTACAATTTATTGTAGAATCCATTAGGCATTGGACAAAAATATGTAACACCGCGAGAAATCCACGCTCGAACAGAAATGCAGGTGCTAGCCGAGCTGTTGTTATTTGACCAGGAACGGCACCTGTGCGATGTCCTCAGTACGTTGCAAGTGTCAGTCACGGTCGGAAGGGTGCTCTGTGTTAGTCGTGAGTACATTATGTCGGAGCTGAATTCGAACTGGGGCAAATTGTTGGCGATCGTGTGGTGGATGCTTTCGTAACCGAGATAGCCGAAGTGTTTGGTGTTTCAAGAAAAACCGCATCGTATATTTATTTACACCGCATACAGGGAAAGAGAAAAAGCATCCGCTAAGTCACAACGCGGACGAAAATGATTGTTGAGTGATCGTGACAGACGGTCATTGAAGAGGATTGTGAGGAAAAATAAGAAGACGGAAACCGCAAAAGTCACAGCGTAACTGAATGCCGCAGTCGCGAACCCTTCGGTACCAAAGCATCACGAAGGGAGCCCCGTAAGCAGGGAATTTCATGGAGAGTTAAAATTCCGAAACCACTCATCTGTGATGCAAATGGCCGTAAGAGGAAAACGTGGTTCCGAAGCCACAAAATGTGGTCTATAGCGCGATGAAAGAAAGTGATGGGTCGTGTGAGTCTTGCTTCTCGCAGTTTCCAACTTCTGTTCGGCTTTTACGTCCCAAGAGTGAAACATGGCGGGGTTTCGGTGACTATTTAGGGAGCCATATCGTAGTATTCCATGACCCGCCAGGATAGCCGAGAGCGCTAACGCGCTGCTTCCTGGACTCGGGTAGGCGCGCCGGCCCCGGATCGAATCCACCCGGCGGATTAACGACGACGGCCAGCCTGGATGTGGTTTTTAGGCGGTTTTCCACATCCTACTAGGTGAATACGGGGCTGGTCCCCACGTACCGCCACAGTTACACGACTCGCAGACATTTGAAACACATTCACACTCTTTCACGATTTACACTAGACGCAGACAGCTGGAGTACACTAATTCCGTCCCGAGGGTATGGGGTGGCGGCAGGAAGGGCATCCGGCCACCCCTTAAAATTAACCACGCCAAATCCGTACTTAACCCTGGCGACCCTGCACACAGTGCGGGATAAAGGCAATAGCGAAAGAAAGATCGTAGTATTCCATGGGCCCCACGGGTACTCTGCAACGAGGATTTTGTGACCATTTTGGCTGATCAAGTACACCCCACGGTGCAGCGTTTGTTCCAATACGACAAGGCTACTGTTCACACGGCTCGCATGGTCGAGGACTGGCTTTGTGAACCGTCGTGTGTGGTCTAGCCGCCAGTCACCAAATCTAGTCTACGTTGGGAAGAATTTTGCAGGGAGAATAGTATAAGATTCCGTTGATAACGATACAATTCTGAGACAACTGGAAGCTGAAACTTCTTGGCAGATTAGAATTGTGTGCCGGACCGAGACTCGAACTCGGGACCTTTGCCTTTCGCGGGCAAGTGCTCTACCAACTGAGCTAGCCAAGCACGACACACGCCCCATCCACAGAGCTTTACTTCCGCCAGTACCTCGTCTCCTACCTTCCAAACTTCACTGAAGCTCTCCTGGAGACCTTGCAGAACTAGCACTCCTGGAAGAAAGGATATTGCAGGGGATGTTTCCAAAGTGAAATTTTTTCACTCTGCAGCGGAATGTCCGCTGATATGAAACTTCCTGGCAGATTAAAACTGTGTGCCGGACCGAGACTCGGTAGAGCACTTGCCCGCGAAAGCCAAAGGTCCCGAGTTCGAGTCTCGGTCTGGCACAGAGTTTTATCTCCGAGGCAGTTTCATATCAGCGCACACACCGCTGCAGAGTGGAAGTTTTATTCGGGAAAGTCAAAGGTATTTTGAATGCCGTAGCAGGCTCGGTAGTGTGTTTTTGGAGAGATTGGAGAGAAAGTTGAGGCAAAGAGAAGCTGAGAAATGCAAGAGAAATATCCTCCGTAAGATAAGGGCGCCAAAGATCGTAGGACACTATGGATAACGAGGAAGGAATGAATTGTTGCAGAAAAATGAAAGATTAATCGTGTCAGTTGGACAAGGAAGCCTGAAATTTTATGAACTTCTATATAGGATGGCTAAGAGGAGGCTCACAAAACAGATTTTTATATACTAGGCTATGTAATCCTGAGGTGGTCCTGCCTCTCCACAGATAACACTTTGTTGTGGCAGCGCCTGCGGCAGGCCTCTGTCTTCGAGGCACGCATGCCGTTCCACCTCGGCGAGCTCGGTCGTTCATGGGATATGGGTGTTGTTCATAATATCGTAGAAATTACTGCCTAATGACACATTTTTCCATATCACCAGTGACATTTTTAATGTGTATGATATGCTGCTTCTTCCTTGGGACAGACACTTGAATCCCAACCGGTTTAGCGTCATCTCCGACATGTCGTAATTTGCACGTCATCAACGTACCAGAATAAGTCACGTACTCTGTCAACACTGTTTTACCGTTCTCATTCTCATCGGCAATAAATTTTATGACTGCAACAGCAACCCACCGCAGCTGCGCTGTAAGTTATTTTCCTCAAACACGTTGCTTGCTCTGCGGGGTAACGTGGCGCACTGCTTCTAACTGGGACGTGGCTGCACCTAGGTATGCGACTTGTTAAGTTCTCGTTACGGCCGGTTCAGAAAAATATGTTCGTTTACTTAAGTTGTGATTTTATGTTCACAATTTTATGTACAGAGTCAGCCGGGTTTCGCCATTACGAGATTGTCGACTGATTGGAAGGCAGACGCAGTTTCCGTGGGCGGGAAAAGCTACGAAGTCAGAGGGAATTTTCCTACGGCACTGTTCTCAGTAGCGCGGCGACAAATTTCCGGCGCATGACATCGCGGTTTTCCCGTGCACAACGATCGGGCAGCAGACCTAACAAGCCAACCCCAACTTCAACGCGCAGAGGTCTCACGATAAGCTGATGCTGGTCACAGCAAAGAACACGTCTTGTTACGGTAATTTCGTGCCATATTCAGTGGTCTTCCTCATTAGGGTTTACTCTTAGATATCCGGAAAGCATTTGACTGACCGCCCCACTTGAGATTGTGCTGGTACGGGCATACAGAATAGATTCTCCGATGAGTGAGTGACTCCCGGACTTCTTTAGCAGTTGCATTTTGTCCTGGCAGGCGAATGTTTGCCAGAGTCCCCCAGAGAAGGGGGATACGACCGCTGTTACTATCTACATCTACATGGATACTCTGCAAATCACACATAAGTGTGCGGCAGAGGGTTCACTGAACCACCACCATCACCACAATAATTCTCTATTATTCCAGTCTCGAAGAGCGCGCGGAAAAAACGAATACCTATATCTTTCCGTGCGAGTTCTAATTTCCCTTATTTTATTATGATGAACGTAGGCGTCAACAAAATATTTTCGCATTCGGAGGAGAAAGTTAAAGTGGGTGATCGATTTTCGTGAGAGATCCCGCTACGCAACGAGAAAGGGCTTTCTTTTAATGATGTCCACTCCAAGTCCCGTATCATGTGCGTGACACCCTCTCTCCTGTTTCTCGATGATCATCGTTTAGGGTCAATTGCCAATTTCTGCACCATACAGTAACTTTTCTAAATTTTGTTTTGATCTTCTGATGACTTTGTTAGACGATAAATGACAGCTCGTGGTGTAGTGGCGAGCGGGGTCCCGGCTTCGATTCCCGGCCGGGGACTGGGTGCTTGTGTTGTCCTCACGTGGTGAGATTGGGCTGTGTAAACATTGGGACTTTGTACGGGCACTGATAACCGCGGAGTTGGCGCCCCACAAGCCAAACATCATCATCTCCAAACAACCTAAGACGGCTGCTCAGATTGTCTCCTATAGAAAAGAAACAGCAGAGGGCCTATAAAACTGCCCTGGAGAACGTCACAAATTACTTCTGTTTTACGAGATGACTTTCCATCAGTTTCTACTAACTGTGACCTCTCTGACAGGAAATCACAAATCGAATCGCACAACTGAGACTATATTGTACAAAAACGCAATTTGACAAAAAGCCGCTTGTGAGGCACAGCATCAAGAGCCTTTTGGAAAACTGGAAATACGGAATTAGTTTGAAATCCCTTGTCAATAGCACTCAACACTTCGTGTAAAAAGCTAGTTGTGTGTCACAAGAACGACGTTTTCTAAATCCGCGTTGACTGTGTGTGTCAATGGACCGTTCACTTCCAGGTAATTCATAATGTTCTAACACAGTATATGTTCCAAAATCCTGCTGCACATTGGCGTTAATGATGTGGGTCTGTAATTTAGTGGATTACTCCTATTATCTTCCTTCAATATTGGCGTGACCTGTGCAGCTTTCCAGTCTTTGGGTACGGATCTTTCGTCGAGCGAGAGGTTGTATATAGTTGTTAAGCATGGAGCTGTTGCATCAGCATACTCTGAAAGGAACTTAATTGGTGTACAGTCTGCAGCAGAAGACTTGGTTTTGTTGAGTGAATTAAGTTGCTTCACCACTCTGAGTATATCCACCTATAAGTTACTCGTGTTGGCAGGTGTTCTTGGTTCGAATTATGGAAAATTTACTTGGTCTCCTTCAGAAATGATCTGGCAGACGGGGTGAGCAACAACCTGCGGCTGTTTTTTTGATGGCGCTGTGGTGTAAGGGGGTGTCGTCGTTGGGTGACTGTAGGGGAACACATGACGACTTACACTCGACAGTTCGATGACGAAGGGAGTCGACGGTTTTCTTCAGGTATGCCGTATTGCGCTGAAGTCAACCACTCGTGGTTAGATCACTTAGAACTACAATGTAAAGGGTGCCGACTGTTCCATTTAAATTGCTGTTCCAGAGAGTGCTAGAGATTTTCCGTGAGATGAAGGTCGAGTGATACAGCGGACAAGGCGATGTGCGATAAGGTGTCCGACTGTTCTCCAAACCAGGAACGTATGCGTGCAGCACTGTGGACACGCCTTCCTACACGAAATAAACGTTCTGTTTCATATTCACGCTTGAGTGGCGAGGGTAGCACGGTAAACTCGTCCTTGTGCTCTTGGAGCCAGGCGTGTACGCTGCGAGCTGTGCGACAAGTTGCATTGTCCTGTTGGTAGATACCGTCGTGCGCCGCGCGGTCTAAAGGCGCCTTGACACGGTTCGCGCGGCTCCCCCCGTCGGAGGTTCGAGTCCTCCCGCGGTGGCATGAGTGTGTGTGTCTTCCTTAGCGTATGTTAGTTCAAGTTAGATTAAGTAGTGTGTAAGACTAGGGACCGATGACCTCAGCTGGCCGGTGTGGCCGAGCGGTTCTAGGCGCTTCAGTCTGGAACCGCGCCACCGCTACGCTCGATGGTTCGAATCCTGTTTCGGGCATGGATGTGTGTGATGTCCTTAGGTTAGTTAGGTTTAAATAGTTCTAAGTTCTAGGGGACTGATGACCTCAGATGTTAAGTCCCATAGTGCTCAGAGCCATTTGAACCATTTTGAACAGATTTCCAACAAACTGCGTGTAGGTGTGGAGATGACCCCAAGGGTAGAGGCATGCTTTTGTTAATTCATTGTACCTTCCAGAATGACGATCTGAGGAACGCCACAAAACCATTCCCCAGACCATAACGATCACTCCTCCAATCTAGACCCTTCCGACGATTGTTGCAGAGTATTTGGTTTCTAATGTTGCTTGCCGCACGGTATACCGCAAGCACGGCAGCGATTGAACAGTTTACGAACTTGCCGTTTCGGAAATGCTTCCCTCCTTGTCCCGGAAGCCAGTGATCGTGCCCTTTTGGACGTAATACAAGTCGCTTCGTATCCGCATAACGTTAACGACATGACTGTGCTCAGCGCCCTCAGACACGCTTCGCGACCAACGAGATATACGGGCCCTGCAGCTAACGATGCCCACGAGAAAGACGGGCCGCGGCGCGTACGTCTCGAAGGTAGTCCTGAACTCGCTCGCTCGCTCAGCTCAGCAGACAAAATGCGTTTCTAAACCTGGGCGTGTAAGTACTAACGAGAATTGCATCTTCCGCTGGACTCTGCTGTTATGTAGTCTTATTGATTAACAGTACTACAGCAAAATTTAATTTAAGATCAGTACTCGATATAAATGGTATAACGGCTTGTTTATAGCATTTAGTCTCTTCTGCTTAACAGTAATCATTACATGCTGGAAATGGTGCCTTATGCAACTTATAATAATTTTAGCATCCTTTTATTGTACGCCAGTACAGCCGTAACAAATTATAAGTAGGCCCATGGACTTCCCATAATTATAGGACTAGTAACAGTAAGATTCCATAATAGCGGATTCCAGTAGAAAATTCAGTTTTCTTTTGTACGGACACGCCTAGTTACGAGTTATCAGGTGTAGAAACGTAGTTTGTCTGCTGATTTGAGCGAGCGAGCGCAGGACTACCTTCGTGACGTGCGCGCCGCGGCCTGCCTTTCTCGTAGGCTTCGTGCAACTAAACTGTGACGTCACACTAGTATACCTGCCCGCCACACTTGTCGAACGCTCAGCTCCTAGCAGGGTCCACGGTAAATCAATATTTAACAGGAGGAGCATACCCACTAAAGGTCTTAATTTTGTCGTGTGCTGTCGAGCGCTTGCATGCATTCAAACTCGCAGTCAAGAATTATGAAACTCGTGTGAAAGAGTTGACTCGCTCCCCTTGTGGCTCACGTCACGTTCTGTCTTTCTCGTGGACCTCGAAACGCTTTATGTGCCCTGCGCTGAGACAGCGCTGCCACTAGTCGTCTGTGAGTGGTTAATGTGCGTGTACGTGCGGGTCGTGGTGATACGTGTTACTATTCAGTGTATGTGTGTCGTCATCTTACTGTATGCCTTTGAGCTGATTGAGTTATGGCTACAAGTCTGCCGAAATTGGGAGAAAACAATTGCTTATCTAACACTCCGCCTTAGAGATGGGCAAATGTAATGTTTCGATACGCTGTTTCGAAACAGTGAAACAGTTTGTGTTTTGTAATTTAATAAAGCTACACATTTTATCATCTTGAATGTCTGCTGTGTAAGTATGTCCATATAAACACAAATGAGATGCGAGAGCGCTAATCATATCGAAGAAAGTATGAAACTATCACTTAGACGTCTTGGCAGTTTCGTATTTCATGCAGCAAATGCGCTGCTTTCGTGTCGTGTGACTTTCATACTTTTCAATTGGCTGAGGACAGCCATAGCTGAAGACTGAACCACCACGAACGGAACTGGAGGTGGGAGCAAACTGCAGAAACAACGGATATACTACTGAGATTCCCAAATTCCGTTAGTATGGGTAATGTATCCACCCTGCTGATTTCCATGCACACAAAGGGAATCATTGTGGATAATAGGCACAGTGACTATAGACTCACAAATAATTCGAATAAATAACAAAATATAACAGAAAAAGTTTTGTCTATCAAGGTGTTTCGAACCGTTACTATAAATTCACCATGCTTCCCAGTTCTTCCCGTTCACCATTACAGTATCAGTGATATGTCAAACAGATTGCTTGCAATTATACCTACATCAAATTTGTATATATGTCTAATAACTGTCATTCTACGCCTTTTCTTATTCAAAATGTTGTAGGCTTACTTGCGTTTCTTAATACGATTACTGTACATGAACAGAGAAGCGTATGTTATAAAAAAGTGTAATTTAACTGAATGATTTTCACATATTTATTATTTTGAATGTGAATAGTATGCGTTGTTTTATTGTTTGGTTAGTGTTTATAAAGCAGATGTTACGCCATTTCGGAATAGGACAGTCAGCTAGAAATGAAACTTTATTTTCGAATATCTTAAGCTTCATGCTATTGCTTGTCAAAAAGATTTCGACACTCTTGAAAGTGTTTCACGAAGTAGTATGCTGTGTTTCAGTACCCAGTACCTGTGCCGAGCCCGAATCTCGTCCGACACAGAGCGGAATGAAACATCACTGTTCCGATACAATTAGTCCGTTCCAAGCACAGGTGGACTGAAACAGCCTTATTTTGAAACAACGATACAGTTTCTGTGTCTGGCTCGAGATCGAATCTGGTCCGGTTATCCGAGACAGGGGCGGAATGAAACACCACTGTTTCGAAACAGTGAACCACAGCCGTTCCGAAACACTGAAACAGTTCCACGTATCGATACACTGTATCGAAACATAGAAACAATGGCCAAGTCTACTCCGCCTTCTAAAAAGCTGCCTCCGATACGTTTCTCAAGCACAAAATTTGTCTCTACTACATAAAAGCATTATACGAAAACCACGTCGCGTAGTCAGCTTGTGTACAGCTGTAAGCCGTTACATTGGCACATATTGCCTGCTGGAAAAGTAAATTGTAGTTTTATCGAGACACCGGTCGTTAACGCCTAGTGTAGAGTATAGCGTCAAAGAACAGAAAACCTAAGTGCTTCAGAAAATTACTGTTCCTTCTGACAAGCCTTGTATATATGCACACGGAAGAAATTTCTAATGCAGTACATTAAATTAAGTATTACCACCTTCAAGACAACATATGTAACAGATGTAACCAACACAGAAGGTATAAAGGGAAGAACTGTCATTATGTCTAAGTCAAATAGCCATCTCTTGTTTCTTCCATTGAATACACATTTAATTTAAATTTAAAATATATCCGCAACCCTTTCTGTATCTTATTTTACTATCATTATTTAAGTTAGCAACAAGTTTTAACAAAATTGTGTTTATCCTTTTATAAAATTTACAACAAAAAAGTACTAGTAATAAAATTAATTTGTATCGTGTAACATGCAGAATCACACAATGTACGACCTGCTATATAATAACAGGCAGCATGACTTGAGAAATAAAGAAAAAAGTAGATAAGTAAATAATAAAATAGCTGTAACTTCTTTCTACCACCAAAGTTTGGGATACTGCGATACAGAATTGGGCAAGATGCGAATAATCTTTCCCTTGCAGATTTTGAGATGTGGTCGAAAACAAGGAAAAAAGTAAACATGAGCTAGACTGAAAAGCCAATGAAGCTTGGTACACCTATCTAATATCGTGAGGGCCCTCGCGACCATGCAGAAGTGCCGCAACGCGGCGTGGCATGGACTCGAATAATGTCTGAAGGGAACTGACTCCATGAATCCCTCACGGCTGTCCATAAATCCATAAGAATACGAGGATATGTAGACCTCTTCTGAACAGCACATTGTAAGGCATCTCAGATATGCTCAATAATGTTCATGTCTGGGGAGTTTGATGGGCAGCGGAAGTGCTTAAACTCACAAGTGCGTTCCTGGAGCCACTCTGTAGCAATTCTGGACGTGTGGGGTGTCGCATTGTCCTGCTGGAATTGCCGAAATCCGTGGGAATGCACAATGGACATGAATTAATGAAGGTGATCAGACAGGATGCTTACGTACGTGTCAGCTGTTAAGAGTCTTATGTAGACGTATCAGGGATCCCATTTCACTCCTAGTGTACACGCCCAACAGCATTACAGAGCCTCCACAGCTTCAACAGTCCCCTGCTGACATGCTGGGTCCATGGATTCATGAGGTTGTCTCCGCTCGATACAATTTGAAACGAGACTCGTCCGACCGTGCAACATGTTTCCAGTTATCAACGATCCAGTGCCGGTGTTGACGGGCCTAGACGAGGCGTCAAGCTTCGTGTCGTGCAGTCGCAAGGGTACACGAGTCGGCCTTCGTCTCCGAAAGCGGATATCGATGTTGTTTCGTTGAATGGTTCGCACGCTGACACTTGTTGATGGCCGAACATTGAAATCTGAAGCAATTTGCGGAAGGGTTGCACTTCTGTCACGTTGAACGATTCTCTTCAGTCGTCGTTGATCCAGTTCTTGCAGGATCTTTTTCCGGCCATATCGATATCGGAGATACGATGTTTTACCGGATTCCTGATAGTCACGGTAAACTCTTGAAATGGTCGTACCGGAAAAATCCCCATTTCATCGCTACCTCGGAGATGCTGTATTCCACGCTCGTGCGCCGACTACAACACCACATTCAAACTCACTTAAATCGTGGTAACCTGCCATTGTAGCAGCAGTAACCGATCTAACAACTGCACCAGACATTTGTTGTCTTATATAGGTGTTGCCGACCGCAGCGCCGTATTCTGCCTTTTACATATTTCCGTATTTGAATACGCATGCCTGTAGCAGTTTCTTTGGCTCTTTAGTGTGTAGAAGTGCATACCTTGAGAGGTATGAGCACTTGCTCAGTAGAAGAGGTGTGTTTCACAGCACCAAAGATCAAGTGTTCATACCTCATGAGGTACGTATTTTACAGTTTATGTTTAGTAGACTTTTTTTGCTTCGTATCATCATTCTTGCTAAATAGAGACCGTTCCTCCTGGGATACCCTGTATACAGTGGTTCACTGTATATGTTTTGCCCTACATTTTAATGCAGTATGTACGTGACTGGAAGACAATCGCTTGACCGAAAATCCTGTCCACGAATAAGTATACACGACTATTTACGGTGGTTGGGTGTCGCCGCTGCAGTGACGGCGTGCGACTGACCGGGCCGCGCTGTTCCGCGTTCGCGGCAGAGGCCGGAGGTGCCCGCCGTGTTATCGGCCGCGCCTGCCGTAACCTCTGCCGGCCCCGTTCATTCATCACAATTCTCCCGATGCGTATGCCGGCGCTGCGCTCGTTCGCGCCGACGCTGATACGATTTTACGAGCCCCCTCAATGCGGCGAAGCGTCACACCGGCGCAGCGCAATCACCGCGCATCGCGTTACAAGGTTACTGTCAGTCCTACTTAACTAACTGTTAGTCTTCTTTCGCCACTGGTTTTTTTGCGTTTCTTAAAGAAATCGATAACATCAACATAACTGAATGACTAGTTGGAGATCGCCAATCCAGTTCCCACAAGAGCGGGTTCGCATTGGATCATTTAGTCACTACCAATAACCCCCCTCCCCTCACCACAGATTCTTTAAAGAAGCGATCACCCAAGTTTAAAGCAACTTTAAACGTCTCATTACTTTTCACACCCGCTAATGCTTTAAATATTGGACGTTAGTCATTTGAAACTTTTATTGTTGAAGCGTTGTAGTTTTTCATGCATCAAAATGTTTATGACGTCGTACCTTCTGAACTATGTGTCTACATGTACATAGTTACTCCGCAAGCAACCGTACGGTGCGTGGCGGAGGGTACCTTCAGCACTACTAGTCATTCCCTTTCTTGTTCCACCCGCAAATAAAGCGTGGGAAAAACGACAGTCTGCCTGCCTCCATATGAACCCTAATTTGTCGTATCTTATCTTCGTGATGATGATTAGTTTGTGGGGCGATCAACTGCACAGTCATCAACGCCCGTACAAAGTCCCAGTTTTTACAAAATCTTCTTTTACACAGTCCATCTAGTCACTGTCCCGGGTGGTGGTGGTGGTGGTGGTGGTGGTGGTGGTGGTGGTGGTGGTGGTGGTAGTAGTAGTAGTAGTAGTAGTAGTGGTGGTGAAAGGATGAGGACAACACAAACATGCAGTCACCGGGCAGAGGAAATCTGCAACCCGGCCAGGAATCGAACTCAGGACCCTGTGATCCAGAGGTAGCAACACTAGCCATTAGACCACGACCTGCGGACATCATCTCTTATCGTCGTAATCCTTACTCGCAATGTATGTCGGTTGCAGCTGAATCGTTCGGCCGTCATTTTAAAATGCTGATTCTCTAAATTTCCTCAATAGTGTTTTTGGAAAAGATCATCGCCTTCCTATTGGAGTTCGCTGAGATCTCCGTAACAGTTACGTGTTGTTAGAAGCTACCGGTAACAAATCTAGCAGCCCACCTCTGAACTGCTTTGATGTCTTCGATCAGTCCTACCTGGTGCGGATCCCAAACACTCGAGCAGTACTCAAGAATAGGTCGCATCAGCACCCTATATGCGGTCTCCTATACAAGTGAACCTGTCTTTCCTAAAACTCTCCCAGTAAACCGCGAAGTCGACCATTCGCCTTCCCTGCCACAGTCCTTTGCGACGTTAGGCCCAGAAATTTAAACGACGTGACTGAGTCAAGCGGTACGTTACTAATACTGTATCGGAACGTTGCAGGTTCCTAGTCATCCGCATTGACCTACATTTTTCCACGTTGAGAGCTAGCTGCCAGTCATCACACCAACTGGAAATTGTGTCTAAGTCGCCTTGTACCTTCCTACTGTCACTCAACTTCGACAACTTTATGTAGACCCCTGCATCATCAGCAAACAACCGCAGATTTCTGCCACCCTGGCCGCCATATCAGTTATGTATGAGAGAACAGCAGCCCTCCTATGACATATCCCGTGGGAATCCCTGACGGCACTCCCGAGCACGGGGTCCCGGGTTCGATTTTCCCGGCGGGGTCAGGCCTCGAGATGACTAGGTGTTTGTGTTGTCCTCATCATTTCGTCATCACTCCTGCAAGTGGCTAGTTTGGACTGAGCAAAGGTTGGGAATTTGTGCGGACGCTGATAACCGCGCAGTTGAGCGCCCCACAAACCAAACGTCGTCATCATTCTGGCGGCACTATTGTCTCGAGAACCATAAGGACCTAAAGAACGCCGTTGTATGGGTATCAGAGAAATCAGTGAGGCAGCTTTTCGTGTATGTTCATAAAACATGGGCCTACAGCAGAGATAAATTTGGATTGCCGCGAGATCAACAGACATCACGAGCATTCGTGCAAGCTGCAATCTCAAAATCGACGAAGTTTCTCAGCTCGTCACATAATAAAGCAGGTACACTCAGTGGTGTATGTGAATGCTGTGTACAAAATCTGATTCAAATAAAATTAGAAGTAAAAAAAAGTAATCAATTAAAACCTCATACCAGGTGCTGAGGTTTCACTCCACGAGCAGCGAAAATGTAGTAAGACCTAAATTGTGTTCCTTTGGTTATTGTGCGGGGATAGCAGCAAGAAACAGCTCTGAAAAGGTTTGACACTATGTGTAAAGGTTTTTACAAGTCACTAAGTGCTCACATTCTCAAGTACTGGATAAATGTAGTCCGGATATTTGCGCGCCATGAGTAGGCAGCGTCAGATATGTGTAATGTAAGATTACAAGTGTAGTGAGTAGGTTAATTCGAAGCCGTTAGATAGGCCGCCTGCAAGTGGAGTGGGTGACCGCTTTGGCCGGTCTAGTGATTCAAAACTGGTGTGCAAAGTTTAAGGACGGAACTAACTTTCCCGAGTAGGGGACGATACATAGAACTGCTACGGTGTGTACATAAGGCAACTGAAAGAATACGCAACGAGTCGAACATAAAGGACACTTTTATTCAAAGAAAGTAATTGTACTGAAGTCACCGCTTTTCTTGCTGGCTCTCTGGACATTACCAGATGCGGATACCGTTCGTAATAGGATGTGTGATCGCCACGGACGGCAATGCAGGTTCTGCAACATGCTCCCGTGCTGCTGGCCATAACGCTGATAAGGAGCTGTTGGGAGAGGGCGTTCCAGTCCTCCAGCTGACAACTGCTGGAAGACGAGGCGACGGGCAGGCCGAATGTCCTCTCGCTCGAAGAGCTTGCTCCACCTGTGCAGTTGGAAGCGGTCGTCCGTAAAAATGAAATCGGGGCCGAACGCACTCCTGAAGAGACGCAGAAGGGGAAGGAGTACAGCGTCACAGTAACTCCGGCTGGTCAGTGTACCGTGTTCGAAGATTTGGTGGTCAGTACAGCCATCCAGAATTATGCCTCTGCACGGCATACGAGGGTTATGCCGAAAGTTATTAGCAGCCCGTAAACCGTAAGGCGGAGGACAATGGGGTTGTTTTAATTCGAAAGAGCGATGTTTTTCGACCTTGGGACGTGCGCGCGCAGCCCCTGGCTAGCGGTGATCCCCCCACAGCGTAGTAGAAAGCACAGGCAGTGCTGAGTCAGAGACGGTGCAGGATGGAGCTGTCGCTCCGCGACTTTCTAGCCATCATTTTTTACGATTATGAAAAGGGTTTAAGTACCGAAGAATGCCATTCTTCTTTGCTGCCCTTCTCCACAGTTGGAAATTGGTTTCGCGAGTTTTCGATGGGTCGGCAGTCAATTGATGATGGACCTCGTCCCGGTCGGCCAGCAACAGCTGTGACTTCTGGAAACATTGATGCTGTGAGGAAAATGATCAAAGATGATCCCCGTCTTACATTGTGTGACATTGAAGGGACCCTAAATATTGGATCAACAGCATCACAGACCATCATTCATAGTCACTTACTTCCTTACTAAGAGATCTGCCTATTGGGTGCCACATTCCATGTCAGAAAGCCGAAAGGAGAAGAGAGTGGACTGGTGTCGTTTCATGCTCGAAAAATTCAATGGAGGGAAGTCCCTACAATATCGTCACAGGTGATGAAACGTGGGTCTACCATTATGACCCTGAAACGAAGAGACAGTCTTCTGTGTGGTGCTTTCCAGGGGAGGAACCACCCACAAAGTTCGACGAAGTCGGAGCTCTGGAAAAAAAATGGTGGCAACTTTTTTTCACAAAGATCGGGCGTCTCACCTCAGTGACCTTGGACAGTCAATGCTGATTGGTACGTAAGCGATTGTCTTCCAAAAGTCAGCGCCACATGGAAGTCACAGCATCCAAAGTCCAAGAGTGGGCACCTTCTGCTGCACCGCGGCAATGCATCTGCGCACAGGGCTGCCAGAACGATGCACTTTCTGGAGGAGGAAAAAGTGCGAGTGTTACCCCATCCCCCCTATTCACCTGACCTGCCCACCCCCCTGTGACTTCTTTCTGTTCCCTAAGACTAAGGAAAAAATTCGAGGGCAGCGGTTTTCATCAGATGAAGAGGCCATTGCATCGTACAAAGAGTGCACTAAGTGACATCCCAAAAGAAGCTTGGACTGACACATTTTCTAAGTGGTTTCAGAGAATGGAAAAATGTATACATGCTAATGGAGAGTATTTTGAAAAGTTGTAAACTTTTTTTTTTTTTTTTTGCAATTAAATTTTTTTCACACTCTGCTAAAAACTTTCGGCATAGCCCTCGTAAGACGTGCAACACCACCAAAATCATCACGTTCAACAAGCAGTCTTCCTCGGTGCGTTACGTGGTACCACCTCTCATAAAAGGTGTGTTGGCGATAAGGGACGGGGGCAGGGGAAAAGGGAGGTTTGAAGAAAATGGGGGAGGGGGGGGGGGAGTTCTTCAAACGGCCGTGGTTGCAGCTGAAGCTGCATTACGCAATTGCTTCTTTCAGTATTTGCGATTGCGACGTTCGTATGAAGATTGAGAGATGGAACCGTATTAGAGTTTTTGTCAGGACAGACTAACGTGCAAAGCTGTATCAAACCAATCTTCAGACTTAAATCTCAACAGTATAGCCCCATCGTCAGCTTCGGAAAGACTGTTCTCGAAAGCAGGATATTCTTTCTGCCAACAACGAGATACAGTGAAAGGTAAACTTCTCGCAAAATTATATTTTTACAGACTCGATATGAAAAGACCACAACAAAAACTCTGTAGGATTCTTCAACAGCATTTGACGATGCTGGCCATCCCAACCGCTTCCTACCGCCTGTCGTGTAGAGATGGCGCTTAACGCTGAATAGCCGATTTTCGGATAAATCGTTTTTTTCCAACGCCATTTCAACCGGGCTGTTAACACCACTCAAAATAACGGGTCTCGTTCCTGCGATAACAGATTTTCTGTTTTTATTCCTATTATTTCGTGTAATAAAGTAGAAATCGAACAACCATTGAAAAATTTTGGCTTCCTCGGTTTCAAGACACACGGAATCAAGATATTAAATTAAATAGGCAAATATAAGAAAACTTACTCCGTACACCGCTCGCTGCTCTTCTCGAGAAGTGGTAAGTGGTTGAATACTACAAGAACTCAGCAGCAGTATTCTCCTATTGAATCTGATTTCTTTACTCTCTGCTCAAAATCATATTGTAGCTAGGAATCGTACCATTGTTTGGACATTACGAATTGTCCGTGCTAAAGATGATAACTGAGATCGAAGACCTCTGTTTCTTTTGTCTTCTTCTTCTTCTTCTTCTTCTTCTTCTTCTTAATTTGTCCGTTTTCAACCATATAAAGGCTTATTATGTAGATGCAGCCAGATAGGCTGTTTTCTATTTTTATTGTAAGCTATGAATGAACTGTTTCGTTTTGTCCTTGTATTGTATCGCGAATTTGTTGTGGCTTCTCCGGTTTTTAATCTTTTAAAGCAAATGGAGCACTGTAATTCATTGATACTGCACTTCGTAAAATATTTTCAGACTAGTGATGGTGCTATTCTGTAATAGAACTGATATCTGACGATGACGGTGAGAAACTACCGTATAGACCAAGTCTAATAGACCACGCTGCGTAGCAAGAGGTCACTATTGTCTCAGTAGTGCTGTACCAATTCTTAAGCCATGTTTTTCTTGCTCCGTTGTGTCGTCATTCTTACTGAAATAGCACCAATCGCTTTCCCTATTTTTTGTCATAATGCAATTGCTTCAAACTGATGCAAATTTTACGAATAAAAATTAATATTTTATTAAAAAAGCTTCATTTAAAAACGAAAAATTTTAGTGCTGCTGCTATTGCTAATTGAGATATCGATTTTTTACCGGTTATCAGTAAAAAAATAAACACACCTGTTATAACCAAGACCAAACAAATACCGAAAAATATCGGATATTGAGAAGAAAAATGCCGGTATCGTTTTTAGCCGGTCGGTTTTTCTCACCCCTGCCGTGCACGGAACACGCCGCGGTAACAACACTGTCAGCTGCGCTGGGACGCTGTGGCTATCAGCTGGGGAGATGGAGACGAGACGGCCAGGGTTGGGCCGCCCGGCGTCGCGGGAGCTGCAGCGCCCCCCTCCCCTCGGCGCCCCCTCCCACCGGCGCCCTCCCCTCCCTTCCCCTCCGCGGCCTCCGGCGTCGGCGCCGGCAATCAATAGCCGCGCCCTGCGCCGCGCGCCGCGCCGCCGACGCCCTCTGGCGGCCAGCCGACAAACTGCAAATCTCTGCATCAAAATACTGCCGGCCTCTGTACGGGGCGGACGTCGATTCTCTGACTGCTTAGGAAAAGTCTGCCACCCCCTAGGGGACCTCACGTTAATACCGTGTAACAGGGCGTCAGTTCGCCAAGGAAGGGATACAAGTTTCTGCGGCGATGCCGTACCCAGCTAAAGCCACTCATTGATGATTAGTTCCCGTAGAGCTACCAAATTGGCGGGTTGTTAATTGTTCCGATTCACTCGCATTTCCAAATAGTGCCAGACACTTTGTAAGTGTTTAACGTCGGGTAATCTAACGAACCAGTCGAGATGCAGTAGGATGCCTCAGTTCTCGTCAAACCATGGACGTACACAATGTGTCGCAGTTGGGACTATGAAAAATAAGTCATTAATTATGTTCACAAAATCCCAATATTTATTCAGAATAGTTGCCCCTGAGTAAAACGCAGCTGAAATTAAAACCGTTTTGAAGCAGTCAGTGTAATCCTCTCTCTTTTTTTTTTTTTTTTTTTTAGTACTGCAGTACAATTTTCTTACATTTCCTTAATTGCGGCATGTGCCCTTTCATTGCCAACTTCAATTTGGGGAACAACCAGAAGTCAGCTGGAGCCAATACGGCGGGTGATCCAGGCTCGTGACCCATTTGCTGGCAAAAAACTCGTTCAGTCTTCGCGTCGTGGGCTGCTATGTCATCATGAAGGTGCAACCAAGAACTTACCTCTCAGTATTAGGGTAGAATTGCGGGAGGACTCAATAAGTCCGATGTTGCGTCATATTGTTCCACAGCTGATTTTGAAACTCCAAGGATCGTGACGCCGTAACTCGCCATGAGATAGGATTGCAGTGTGGAATTCCAAAGGGAAGGGGGACAAACTATGTTGCGTGGAACATTGCAGCTGTTATGGAGGATGGAGTGTCCACAGTCTAGTCATCATGAAGATGTAGAAGACAGGGTCCCCGAGAGCGTTGGGGAAAAGGACATTCTGCGTTCGTGTTCGTAGTAACCACAACCAGTGAACTCAAGTCACGGTACGAAAAACATCCCGAAACATCACAGAACCGCCTCAGGCCTGAAACACACCCTGCTCTCACTTCCGATTAAACGTCCCTTGGGCCTGTTCACTCGACTCCTCGTATCAATTGAAAAGAGGCAAAACCGTGACTCGTCGCATGACAGCACCCGCCAGCACTCAGTTGCTGTCCAGCCTCTGTGTTGTTTGGCCCAGTGAAGACGCGCAAATTTTGTGCAGTTGCGAGCAATGCCCATTTACGAGGCACCCGACCCCAAGTGTCCATTCGGTGCTGCTCCTTTCGCCTCGTTCGCTCGGGAACGGTTGAGATGGATGTCTGTTGAGACTGAAACCCATCATCATTGACGGCACTCGTCACGGTCGTTGCCGGTTAGTGTTCTTTCTACGCCGTGGCTGCGAGCGCTACACAATTCCTTGTAGTCGTGTTGGACAATTCGCGTTGACACAGCAGTAGATCGAGCAGATTCATTCACAGTGTGGTCATTGACGCGTCCAGACACGATAGTTTCTTCATGTCATTTTGTCGCGACATCAACCCATGCTACTGCGTTGACTCCATCGTCCGGCTAAATACACCTCCTCAGCACCACGGTGGGTCACGTGGGCGCCTGTTACCAGTTCTTGACCGTCTGCAGGGCATCAATGCGCTAGTGTGCTATTTTAATAAGTTGTTTGGTGAGATTATTTCCCACACGGCACTGTAGAAAGCTTAGACGGGTTTACTTCTGATTAGCACCTCTGTGCTCCGTCGGCTTGATTTGCGAACGAGGAACTGATGACCCCGTAGTTTGGTACCGTAGTCCCCATCCGTCCGACCAACAAACCGACCGACTAGCCGGAATCTAGTCCAGCGCCTCGCGCGGTGGGTTTCCAGTTGTAGACAGACAGTGTGCGGCTGTGTAGGCGGCGCGTCGCTTCCTGCCGCCGTCCGCTGACGGAGTAGCGTGGGAACTGCCGAGTCACCACTCCGCGTCGCCGTGTCCGACCGTCTTCCATCCGAGCGCTTTACTGTGTGTGGCAGAGGGTACTTTCGACCGTATCACGTGAAACGCCCTCTGCCTCGGCGGAGGGTATTCGTAGCACCACCAACAGAACCGTACTCGTTTGCTCCTGGACACCGCAAGACACCTTCAGGTGTGTGGGCAAGGGTACTTCCGGCGCCACCACTAAGACCATAATCCGCCGCTTCTAAACACCGTCTTAACTGTGTTTGGGGCTTGTGCTTCTGGCGCTACCACTGGGGCCATCCTACTAAGCTTGTAAGCACCGCAAGACGACATAAGGCGTGTGGCGGAGGGTATTTCTGACACTGCCACTAGGACCGCCCTCCTATGCTTCTAGACGCTGCAATAACCTGATGGTATGTGGCAGCGAGTACTTCTGGCACTGCCACTGAGGTCACACTCCTGTGCTATTAGACGGCGCAAGACGATATAAGGTGTATGGCGGAGGGTGTGTGTGGCACTAGCATTAACGTGGAGACGACTTGGCAGTAGGATTTTTGTAGTTTTTTAAATTTATGTTACGTGAAGATGAGATCTCCAATGCGTCAGGAAAAGCCGTTCAACGCAGCTGTCAAAAATTCTTGAGAAAATCGTCTTTGAAGTTTTACAAGGAATTTCAGGGACTTTTAATTTCCTAAGAAGTAGGCGATTTTTCACGTCAGGCGCAGTCTCTCACTAGGTAGTTTCGGAGAATGGTAACAGCGCAATCGAAAGGACTGCAAGTTCGACTGTCGCCACGAGCTCTTTTCCAGTTTATTTTTGTCGTTCATTTAATATAAAATTCATCAAATATATGCTAATTGACACATATCTAATTATAATTTTTATGAAAAATGCAGGTCGTCTTGATTCTGCGTATATACTGCATGCAAAATTCCAGTTTTCATTCCAAATATAACTTCTTGATTATCGATGTACTATAAAGGATGTTAAAAAAATTATGAAGTCTTTAATTTAAACAGTCGTTACTAAAATCTGTAATATAATGTCTGAGATGTGTCAATCAACATGTATTTGATGAATTTGCTATTAATTGGTGTACGCATTGGAAATAAACGAAAAAAGTAAGATGGGAAAAAACACCATAGAGAGATTCGAACCTACAAACCTTGGTTACACGGTTACCTTTCTCCAAATCTGTAGCGTGAGCCACGGTGCTTGTTGTGAAAAATCGAGTCTTCTTGAGAAATTAAAGTTCCTCGGAAATCCTTAAAGTCTGTTTTATCTCTAGGATATTTGACAGTTGCGTCGAACGGCGTTTGGTAACTGATATTTGAAGTCCTGAACTTCACGCAAGATAACTATAAAAAAACTGCAAAAGTCCGATTGCTGGGTGATTTTTAAAGGCAACCGTCTGCTCCTAGACAGTACTAAACACTCCACATTTGTGGCGGAGGGTACTTCTGCCATTACCGCTAGGACCATTCACCTTACAGAGTGTAGCAATTCTGGCAATACTGTATCACCCACTCCTCCTCCTGCTACCTCGGCTGCAACATTTTCGCTTGCGGTCGGCGGGCTTTTTGAATGGTGTGAGCAGACGTGGAACACAGCGAGCGGCGACATTTGTCGCGTTCAGCGTATCGTGCAAGATGCTGAAAACTGATACACGACTAATTTTGAAGTATTCCACTGAATCCACGATTGAGATGCGCCAGTCTCAAAGATTAGCGTAGCCACCTCTTCTCTAGCTACTCCCAGAGACATCACCTGTCAATTCGCTCTTGGTCGTTCAGACTTGGTTGAGCGTTCTGGAATTGTCTGCTTCGCCTAACGACAGAGTCACAAGATGGTCCAACCGAGGTACGAATTGTTCCCCTACAGATGCAGTGTTCTGCGTCTTTTTGTTTCCCCCTCTTGGGACATGTTGCAGTTCCAATGCGCGGAGATATAAATGTGAACCAGGAGTTCAGACAAGCACCTGCAAACAAACAAAAAATTAATTACGTAGGACTTAATGTTTACCAGGAGGTTAGTAAAAGTTTTAAAACTGTAGGCTAGTTCCCACGCACCGCAGCCATAAGAGGACCCACAACCAGTGAGCTCCTGAGTTACTAAAAGAGGTTCACACACTCGTTAACGAGTGATAGTCCTTGATGATGATGATGATGATGATGATTATGGTGGTGGTGGTGGTGGTGATTATGATGATGATGATTATGGTGATGATGATGATGATGATGATGATGATGATGATGATTATAGCCCTATAGGCTCGCTTCTGCACTATCAGGATATCTGAGTTTATCCCAACGATTCCGAAGGAGCCTTCTCAGTAACGAAAGCAGTGAGTGTTACATGCTGTCGAAGACCCCTGTACCCCTGTTACTATGTAAAACTCTTTTTTTACCCCGAACAAATTTTCACTCTGCCGCGGAATCAGCGCTGATTTGAAGCTTCCTGTCAGACGAAAACTGCGTCCCTGACCAGGGCTTGCACCTGGGGCCTTTTTTTCTTTCACGGATAAGTGTCCCACCGACTGACCGAACCAAGCTCGACTCGAGGCACGCCCACAGAGCTATTCATTCACTGATACCTCCACTGCTATCTTCCAAATTTCACACATACCTTGCTGGGTTAGTATTGTTGGAAATGGCCTACAAATGGCTTGTTCCCAGGCTGAAATAAGTTTCAAATCAGCTCACGCTTCGGTGCACAGTGGAAATTGGTTCTGGACTCGAGCCTCTTGGCTGTGTCCTTTACCCCAGGCCTACTAATCGCAGCAGAACTTGTGTGAAGTTCGGGAGGTAGGAGAAGGGTACTGACACAAGCGAGGGCGACGGATGTCTCAGTCGGCGGAGTACTTTGCGTGAAAGGCAAAGGTCCCAGTTTTAGGACGCGCTCCGAAACACAGTTTCAATCTACTGGAAAGTTTCGTATGCATTTTGTTGCTACGAGTCGCTCACGTTGTTTGTGGGCGTACCGACCACAGCTCGCCGTTGTAGGTATGGGATAGAAGACGTGTTGCAAGTTTCGTGTGAACTCGTGGTGAGAACCTGCGGAGCAGCGGCTGGAAGCACCGTGGCTGAGCGGGACATGACCTCAGTCCCCGTCGCGTCGCTTATCGCCGCCCGCGCTTACTGTAAACACTGGGCACGCGCCGCGCCGCAATCACCGGCGCTTGTCTCACTCGGCTCGCCTTTACGTCATCCAGTGCTCCTTTTACCTCCTTCCCAACGGCATTGACCTGACTATCTACTCTCTCTCTCTCTCTCTCTCTCTCTCTCTCTCTCTCTCTCTCTCTTTCCTCCCCGCCTCCCCTCCCTCCTTCCCTCCCTCTCCCTCTCCGTCCCCCCTCTCTCTCTCTCAACTTAACAAACCACTGCGAAGTGCATGACGGAGAGTATTTCCACCTGTACTACGTACGTTCACGAACCAGAAATTAGGACCACACACTTAACAGCGTGATATTCCATTTTCTGTACGGAATACAGCAGCGATTCTGCGTGGCGTGAGTTCAGCAAGTCATTGATATGTTTCCGGAGATGTGGTGGTTGGTAAGTTGAGTTGGGGGAGGGGTCCAAACAGGAGGTCATCGGCCCCATCGGATTAGGGAAGGATGGGGAAGGAAGTCGGCCGTGCCCTTTCAGAGGAACCATCCCGGCATTTGCCTGAAGTGGTTCAGGGAAATCGCGGGAAACCCAAATCAGGTCGGCCGGACGCGTGTGTTAGCTGTCGCCTTTCCCACTGCGACACCTCGCCCTGTCCGGAGGTGTGTGGCACCACACGCCTACTGCACAGCGTCATGTAGCTCTGTGAAAGCGCGGAGCTGGCGCCCGATCTCGTCCCGAATGAATGAATCAATCGATCAAATTTTATTGTCGTTCAGCTCATAAAGCAATAGACAACGTCAAGATAACTTACATTTTTAACATTAATTACTAAATACAATTTAGTTAGGATTACATAAGGCCATCCGCTAGATACAGTGTTGAAAGACAGTATTTTCAGTTTCAAAAAATTCGTCTACTTTGTAGAAAAGATTATTTACTAGTATTCTGTACAACTTAGCTTTGAAGATATTGACAAGTAACTCTTTTAAATCTATACTTAAGTTATTGTACAACTTAAGTCCAAGAACTAAATATGAATTATGTGACTTTGGATAGTCTTTGATATGGTACATCTAAACATGATTTGTTCCTGGTGTTATGGCTATGTACATCCCTTCTTAATGATATATTTGAAATATTGTTCCTAACATACAATGAAACATTATAGATGTACAAGTTTATTACTGTCAGGCATTGCAATTTAACAAACAAGGCTTTACGGTGTTGTAACTTATCTGAGTCGGTTATTATTCTTACTAATATTTTTTGTAAAAGTAGAATGCCCTTTACGTGACTGCTATTGCCTCACAATAAGATTCCATATGATATGATACTTTGAAAGAAAGCAAAATATGCTGATCTTATATAACTATTAGAGACATGCATTTTTAAGTTTCTAATTAAATAGATAACTCTTGAGAGTCTGTCAGATAAATGTTTGACATGTGGTTCCCATGTCAACTTGTTGTCTACTGTAACACCTAAAAATTTTATACTTTCTAAGTCATGATTCTCTCTTAAGCTAAAGGAAAGTGCCTGGGTCTTACTTTCATTTAGTAGAAAACCGTTCACTCTAAACCATAATGAACTCTGAGCAAGGGTATCTTTATCTATATTTTTAGTGTGTTTCAATCTGTTTTCCATCGGGTTCAGGTTAGACGAGTTTCATGGCCGAGAGATCAACTCTCGTCAAATCTCTGTGACACGATTCCGGCGTGAGACACGGGAATTGCTTCACTGGGAGATGCCATCGCCGTCGGGGAAGACTTAAAGCATAAAGGGATTCAGGTGGTCCACAATAATGTTGACATAGTCGACAACTGTCGTGACGCCTTCGATTACTACCACAGGTGCCGTGGAAACTCAGGTAACACACGATCCAGTCCCGTTAATGTAACCGCCGCTTGTGGTCGACGTCAGCGTGCAATAATCACTCACAGACGGCAGATGGCAGCACTGGCAATGGAGGATATATAAACCATCTCAGGGGGACACAGGAGGCATTGCAGTCGTTATGCGGAAACGGAGCGATTTATCTGACGTCCAAAAGGGCACGACGGGGTTGATCTTTGTCGGTCTGGCCGAGGGTGGTATAATTTTCGAAACGGCAAAGGTTTGTAAACTGTTTGCGCGCCGCCTTGGTTAAAGTACACCGTGCATGGCAAAATAGCGCTATCCAAAACCGGCGCCGAGTCCCGTCACACGTTTCCACTGACCTACAGCCCAGTATCGATGACCCTGTACTCACTACAAGCCTGACTGGCGATGTCGTTGGGGCAACACGGGAAAACTTTAGAGTCGTCTATTGCGGAGACTGGCCCAGTGTGCTCCGCAACGCTAGTGCCTGCACCAGCATTGGAATCTGTCGTTCAGATCTGCCACTAATCTTGGTTTACAGGCCGGGCATGCCTCCGACCCCTCCACGTTCTGCGATGTAGCGTGGACGCCCAACGCCCTGCCCTGTACCCAAGCCGTGCTTTAACTGCCGTTCAATGAATTTCCATAGGTGCACACGGGAATAGCTCGGGAAAAGCCGATCAGTTTCGCCGTTTCAGAGATGCTTTTCCCGGTCGTTGGATCTCGTTAAACTGTTCACAGTAAAAGTCGCTTAGGTCAGTGGATTTTCCCATTTGCGACACTTACCGCCGCTGGAATGATCCCGAATCTTGCACACGGCACCGCTGCCAGGCGGCGTTCAGTGTCGCAGTGGGCAGTGGTCTCAATTTTTTGGCTCGTCGGTTTCTATCATCGTTTCCTTCCGTTTGAGTCACGTATGGAGTGCGGAACTAATGAATGTTGACATGTGTTATGGTCTCTGTAACCGGCCTCGTCTTATTTCCGCGCTCCCTACTGAAGCGATGCGTAGTAGGCTGTGTTACATTACTAGGTTCCTGGTCCTCGGACTTTGTAAGTAGGCTTTCGCCGGCTGGTTGGCGTCTTTGTTCTAGCACCTGTTAGCTCAGGCTCTTAAGCATTTTCATGACGCGCTTCCATTGGTCAGACAGACCTGTGACCATTCGTGCTGCCTGTTTTCGAAAGTCTCTTAGTATCCCCGTTGGTCTTATTTCGTATAGGTCTCACAGATTTGAGCAATATTCTGCGATGTGTCGCAAGCTTGTTATTTAAACAATCTTCTTTGGAGAATACTTGCAGTCCCCCCCCCTCCCCCCCATCTTACCAATGAACCTGCATTACCTTCGATTGAGCTTATATGATCATTCTAATTCATATCTCTACCAATTGCCACATCCAATTATCTGCATCTTCATGTATAAAAATACTCCACAAGCCACTGTGGAGTGCATGATGGAGGACACATCATACCATACAAAAGAAATAAGCTAAATCCATAGGCATACAATGAGCTTAAACAGAAATCTGCATACATTACTCCATAATTGTGTGTATGATCCAATAAAATTTCCTAAAGTGCAATTCAGAATGCCCTATAACTCCCACTAACAAGCACTTCAGGCGCTTTTGCATTGCTGTGGGAGGCTGAAACATAAGAGCTGAAGTCGTGATAATGAAACTCTCTCTGGCTTCGTTATTTTTTATCCAGCCATATGTTTGCTTGTTTCTTTTGGCACACGAAGAGTGCTGAAAAGTAATGTCTTCCAATATTTTATGTGAAAACCACAGGTTTTCAGGTAAAACTAACGTTACTAACACACTATACTTATCTTTAAGTTTTGGAAACAGCGAAAATCGGATGGAGCCGAGTCAGGACTGTGTGGACGACGATCGATGTCAGAAGTCGCAGCGCTCGTGTGTGGTCTGGCATTGCCGTGCTGAAGGACCGACTGTCCGCATTCGAAACTCGACCGCAGCACGCTGTTTCTCACGCACCGTCGTAGTTACGTCACACGCCGCCATCGTACACGCTACGCGGCAGGGAGCTACAAATATGGAGCCGCGGAGAATATAGATCTAGAATGTTAACAACGTTTGCAAAGAGTTTTCACGTAAACAACTTTCCAGCGTGCTTTCGCATATTTTATTTGAATGTGGGAAGAAGGAATTTTAAATTTGACTGTTGTTGATTTTTGATTTGGTTTTGAGGGTATAAGGTATGATCGCGGCATTCGCCTTAAAAGTGAGGTAAATCTCTCTAAACCCTCGTCTGGAATTGTATTGTGGATATTAGGTTCCTTGTTTGTCTTTCTTGGTTTTCTATAATAGGAGGTTGGTGTTGCTGGCTAGTTCTGTTCGAAGTTCTGTTTCATTGTAGTCTTCGTCTGTTTTCTTCATACATTGGGCTACTGTATGTGGCGGATAACTGTGTGGCAGTCTTCGTAAATTGAGTTTTATGATCGTATCTTTAAGTAGTCCTCCGTCCCCGTAGATAATTTATTTAGTCCGATTTTACTAGCAAGTTCGATGAGTCAGTAGTTTAATGGTTTTGTATTGGCTGTTTAATATGTGACATTGGTTGACAAATCTGTACTAGATTTTATAGCTATTCTTATGGTCTTTTTCTGTCTGTGGTGAAGAATCATTTTGTTTGGTTTGGCTTATGGTCATTGTTGAACTAAAATTGGACGTTTTTTTTTAATCTTCGTATTGTCCAAATACGGTCACGTAAAACCTTTCTTATTCTTCTTTCTTTATCGTTTTCTATTCTTCCAGTAGCCAAACTTCTTCGAATGTTAGTACTTTTACTCTCTTCCGTCCATGTCGTTCCCGCTTTCTTATTTATTCTGCTGTGAAAGCCTTCCAAAGTTATTGGCTTGCTTCAAATGGCTCTGAGCACTATGGGAGTTAACTTCTGAGGTCATCAGACCCGCAGAACTTAGAGCTACTTAAACCTAACTAACCTAAGGACAGCACACACACCCATGTCCGAGGCAGGATTCGAACCTGCGGCCGTAGCGGTCGCGCGGTTCCAGACTGTAGCGCCTAGAACCGCTCGGTCACCCAGGCCGGCCTCCAAAGTTATTGTATTGTTAAAAAGGTTTCTTTCCGATATTTCTGTTTCGAGGTGTTGTTCTTATCTGATTTCTGTAATCCACGCTATTCTCTTTTATGTACTTTTATTCTGTCCAGCTTATAATTCATCGTTAAGTATTCAGATGCGTATGAACATTTTCTTGTTAGTCACCACCGTGGTACGGTATTGCTTGTTGTAGCTGCTATTTCTCAACCATATGCTGTTTCTGTTATATTAATTCCTACGTCTATTGCAAATTGTTCTATTCCGTTGTGCTGTTTAGTTGCTCCAATATATTTAAATTGCCTTGTTTTAGCTATTTGTTTTTCTTTGTATTTTAGTGCATTTTCGTATCTGACGTGAACCTTGTTTTTTCATATGAAATTTTGAGGCCAGTTCTATTCGCTTTTTTTTTCCTCTCCTCTCATCCTCCTCGTCCTCCCCCTCCCCCCTCTCCCTCAGAGGAGTTGAGTATTGTAACTGCTTCTTTCATATTTTCAGAGAGTATTGCAAAAATTCAAGCACTATATCTGAATTCCACATCATCTCCATCCGAAAACTGTTGGTTCAATTAAGTAATTTTTGAACTCAAATGCCAGATCCTTAAAATTTTCTCTAAAACGCAGTTATACAGTAAAGGAGTAAGCTGTCCCATAGTCTAAAACGAGTTTTATTTCAGATGCCTGATGTACTACTGCCATAAATTTAACTTAAGATGTATTTCTTACAGTTTCCCGAATTATGTTTGCAAATTTCCTGATAGTTTCATGTATTTTTCTGCGTACTGAATCATAAGCACTCTCGAAGTCAATAAATGATAGTGTTACAGGTTTGCTCGTTAACATTCTGTAGCGAATTTCATCAAGTTTTGCGCGTGGCGACGCGTTTGCGCGCTGATTTCAGAAGAACAGAGTCCCCGCAGTTGGGAGCCTTCCTCGGACAGTCGCCTGCTCACCCGTGACTCCAACCCGTTCCGCACGCGACTTTCTTATCGGTCACCGCCGGCCGTTCGCCCTCAGCACACTTGCGCGAAACAGCTAACGTTTCCAGGCGGCGAGCCGTCGCACGGGCCGTGTTCCGCGTCGTGCGTGGCCCGCAGCTGACAGCCTGTGTTCGGTGCGTGAACGCATTGCGTTAAGGCCGATTCACACTCGACGCATCAGAGCGTCAAATCGTCCCACGATCCACCTACAAAGGTACCATTGCCTCAGGCCGTCAATGGAACGGGGCGCCAACGTTAACACTGGTGAGAAGACGACGGCATTATCTGCCAACATCGTGAGTCAACCTAGTCTCCATGTTACAGTCGTAGATTTTGTACTTTTGTGTCTTCGTCGTCTTCTTCCCATTACCAACCAACCACTGCAGTATCGCACGGTATACCTACTGGACAAAAATATGAAAACACCGCGAGATATGCATGCTTGAATATACGAGGGTCACTCCAAAAGAAATGCACACTATTTTTGTAAAAATCCGTCTTTTATTCTACATGTTTGAAAGTTTTACAGTGTGTCGATACATCCTTTAGGAATAATATTTTCATTTCTCCACGTAATTTCCATCCCTCTCAACTGCCTTACGCCATCTTGGAACCAGCGTCTTTATACCCGCACGGTAAAATTCTGGACCAACCTGTTGGAGCCACTGTTTGGCAGCGTGCACAAGGGAGTCATCATCTTCAGACCTTGTTCCACGAAGAGAGTCTTTCAGTTTCCCAAAGAGGTGATAGTCACATGGAGCCAGGACAGGACTGCAAGGCGGGTATTTTAGTGTTGTCCATCCGAGTTTTGTGATAGCTTCCACGGTTTTTTGACTGAAATGTGGCCGTGCATTGTCGTGCAACAGCAAAACATTCTGCTTTTGCCGATGTGGTCGAACGCGACTCAGTCGAACTTGAAGTTTCTTCAGTGTCGTCACATGCATCAGAATTTATGGTGGTTCCACTTGGCACGATGTCCACAAGCAAGAGTCCTTCGGAACCCAAAAACACCGTAGCCATAACTTTTGCAGCAGAAGGTGTAGTTTCGAATTTTTTTTCTTGGGTGAATTTGCATGATGCCACTCCATTGATTGATTCACTCTGGTGAAAAATGGAGCCATGTTTCATCACCTGTCACAATTCTTCCAAGAAATTCATCTCCACCATTCTCGTACTGTTCCAAAAGTTCGCTGCATACCGTTTTTCTTGTTTCTTTGTGAGCCACTGTCAACATCCTGGGAACCCACCTGGCACAAACCTTTTTTAACGCCAACACTTTCAGTATTCTCCAAACACTTCCTTCCCCTATCCCAACGTAGCGTGACAATTCGTTCACTGTGATGCGTCTGTCAGCAGTCAGCAATTCGTTAACTCTCTGCACATTGTCTGGAGTGTGTGTAGTACGAGGCCTGCCGCTGCGAGGACAATCCTCAATGTTGCCGTGCCCGCTTTCATCACGTAACCTGCTTGCCCACCGACTAACTGTACTGCGATCGACAGCAGCGTCTCCATACACCTTTTTCAAGCTCTTGAGGATGTTTCCACTGTCTCGTTTTCACAGCACATTGCTTCTGACGAACGTCAAGTGTAGCAGACATCTTGAAGACATGCTGTGACGGCGCTACTCACGGGAACAGGTTGAACTAAGTTCGAAAACAAGCGGGAAGGATGTATCTACACACTGTAAAACTTTCACACATGCATAAAGAAAACTGTATTTTTACAAAAATATTGTGCATTTTTTTTGGAGTGACCCTAGTACATGCAGATGATAGCCAAGCGTGCAGGTGTCGCTGTTGAATTTGACGGCAGCTGCGCCGCGTCCTCAGCGGCAGTCGTGGTCAGAACGGCGTTCTTGTGTACTTGTGTCGAACTAAGTGGATCTCGACGTGCACACATTGTGGGTGCTTCCGAAACCGAGGTGGCCAAAGTGTTTTGGTGTCTCAAGAGTCACCGTATCCAACATGTATAACGCGGAAAAACATGGGGCGCCAAGTCATGGCACGAACAGAAGTGTGAAGAGGGTTGTGACGAAAAATAAGAGCGACAGCAGCAAATGTCACCGCAGAGATGAACGTTGCACTAGCGAACCCTGTCAGCACCAAAACAACATGAAGGTACCTCCGTAGGCCGCGAATTGCAGGGCGAACTGGAATCCCAAAAACTCATCAGTGATGCAAATAATACCCGTAACATAGAAACATTGTGCCGGAGCCATAAGATGTGGATGGAAGAATGTCATTTGGTCAGAAGAGTCCCTTTTTCCCCATACAGTTTTCAGTTTCTGGCCCGTTTTACGGGTGATCCATATCGTGGTTATTCCGTGGGCCCTTTGGGTACTATGCAAGGGCCTGTTACTGCTAAGGAGTATGTGGCCGCTTTGGCTGATCCGGTCCACTCCGTGGAAAGTTGCGCGATGTCTGTCCACCTCCACACCGGTAACTAAACTTGAGGACATTGTTTTTCTTTTTTTGTCAGGATTAATGGTATAACCTTATGTTGTTGTTGTGGTCTTCAGACCTGAGACTGGTTTGATGCAGCTCTCCATGCTACTCTATACCGTGCAAGCTTCTTCATCTCCCAGTACCTACTGCAAACTACATCCTTCTGAATCTGCTTAGTGTATTCATCTCTTGGTCTCCCTCTACGATTTTTACCCTCCACGCTGCCCTCCAATACTAAATTTGTGATCCCTTGATGCCTCAGAACATGTCCTACCAACCGATCCCTCCTCCTTGTCAAGTTGTGCCACAAACTCCTCATCTCCCCAATTCTATTCAATACCTCCTCAATGTGATCTACCCATGTAATCTTCAGCATTCTTCTGTAGCACCACATTTCGAAAGCTTCTATTCTCTTCTTGTCTAAACTATTTATCGTCCATGTTTCACTTCCATACATGGCTACACTCCATACAAATACTTTTACAAATGACTTCCTGACACTTAAATCTATACTCGATGTTAACAATGTTCTCTTCTTCAGAAACGCTTTCGTTGCCACTGCCAGTCTACATTTTATATCCTCTCCACTTCGACCATCATCAGTTATTTTGCTCCCCAAATAGCAAAACTCCTTCACTATTTTAAGTGTCTCATTTCCTAATCTAATTCCCTCAGCATCACCCGATTTAATTCGACTACATTCGATTATCCTCGTTTTGCTTTTGTTGATGTTCATCTTATACCCTCCTTTCAAGACACTGTCCATTCCGTTCAACTGCTCTTCCAGGTCCTTTGCTGCCTCTGGCAGAATTACAATGTCATCGGCGAACCTTAATGTTTTTATTTCTTCTCCATGGATAACCTTATAGGGCCTGTGTTAATGAATTCCAAGACGACTGGAAGCTGTTTTCAGTGCCAACGGGTTTCGCACACCGTATTAGTCATGGTAGTTTGTTGCTTTAGTGGTTCTTCCTCATGTTTGCCCACCTCTTGTCAGTGTCTACTGCCGGACGACCTATCTAGCATAGCGTTAATAAATTATACATACAAACCTTCCGCTTGAATCAGTCGTCGTTTCTCTGACTCGTGATGACTGGGTGTTGTATGCTGTCCTTAGGTCAGTTAGGTTTAAGTAGTTCTAAGTTCTAGGGGACTGATCACCATAGATGTTAAGTCCCATAGTGCTCAGAGCCATTTTTTTAAATATCTGTTGTGATGTTTACATCTTGAATAAAGTAGTGTGCACGCCATAGTTTGTAACTAATTTACTTTTTTTTCATATAGTTCAATAATTGGCATCCTGTACACACAGATTTTGTTAAGGGGACTTTCTGTCTTTTGTAGATCTATAAATATTATAAATTACATAAATTTGCTATGTTTTCGGGGCACATTGGAAAAATACCAACGAGGGTTCTTCCACAACACAGACCTGAAAGCGAAAAATGATTCAGACTGTTACAACACCTCCACACGGAAGAAGCTTAATTGTGCTTAATCGTATTTTCCGATCAATAAGACGCATTTTTATCTTCGAAAAATTGCCTCTGTACTTCAGGTGCGTCTTGTACTCGAAATTAATGTAAGTATCACTGTTTGATTTAAAATTCCCGGCGATACTAAAACTAGCCGTATGGTTGGATGAAAGATGCTGGTATGAAATTATGGATTAACAGTGTGGTATAGAAGGAAAAGTGCTGTATTGAACGAGAGTTCTCTTCTTGTGCTAGAGCAAGTGGGTAGTTATTTGAAAAATTCTGTGAAAGAGCAGCTCAGACAGGGAAATAGAGAACTTGCTGTTATTCCAGAAGAACTTACTTCGTAACTGCAACCTGTTGATTTCTCGATAAATAAACCATTTGTAGTGTGTATGAGAGAGGAATGGAACAAATGGATGGTGGATGAAACCCAACATGAATTCATGGCGAAAGAAGCTTTAAAGTGACCTACAATCATACAAGTACGTCGCTCAATAATGTTGTAGTCTAGAGTGAGAGAAGACACTATTGTTCAGTCTTTCAAGGAATGCGGCTTAAGTAACGCTCTCGGTGGCCGTGAAGACCACCTTATGTATGAAGAGGACATCGAAGAGGAAGAGGGGTTCGGTTTTATAAACTAAGAACTTTTTTTAGTCTGGCTTTGCAATCTAATAATAAAAGTGGTAAAAATGTATATTTTAAAAAATCATAAAAATTAAGGCGCGTCTTATAGTCCGTAATACACGGTAAATAAGAACATAATTTGGAACAGTTATCAGTAAATAACCTTTTTGTCAGCGAAAGTGACATAAAGTGGTACAATTCAATGTGTCACTAAAACTTACTTTCGCTCTGTTATCTCGTGTGGTTTTACTATTTGGGGCAACCGTGTGCACTCACCAAGAAAGCCCAGGGAAGGACGCGGCCAAGCTGATCTGCGGTGTGAGTTCGCGAACTTCGTGTTTCTGGCATCCCTGCCCATACTTTCCATCACAGGGTTTGATGCTGACAATCGACTCAGTGAGAAGAAACCGCGAAACCCATTCAGTGAACACTAGACGTTGAAACAGCATGCACTTGGATAACCATTTCTCGATCGTTGTACAGAAAGATGTGCGTCATTCAACACGTTCCATTTTCAAAAGGCACCCAACAGAACAGAAAAGGAAGTTGAGTGATGAGCCGCAAGTTTTCAAATCCAAGTTGAAGAGGTCACTTATGGCACACCCCTTAGATTCTACACAGGATTTCCTCGTAGCAGTTGAGATTTTCTTGGAATGTCTTAATTATTTGTGCACTCTCCTGCAATTGCTTAGTATTTCATCAAAGCAAAAGTTACGTATTTATGTTTGTAGCGATATTAGTGTTAATATCCACCAAGCAGCTTACATTGTAGTAGCCTGGTCACTACAAAACTGAGTGTCGTAACAAATCTTAGTGTGAATGCTGGGCGCCCCACTTGAAAATGAATCTGAAAAGGTTCAAAAAATAGTTAAGGAAAGAACCGTAATTTTAATGATACAGTCTTACATTTTTCGTATCACATATGGTATCTTATAACCTCACTTTAACATAATTTGAAGCCATATTGACTATTTATCGATCGTGACTGTTTCAAAAATATGAAGAGGTTTTCAAATACCGCAACGAGTCACAAAATTTGTTGACAAATTATTTATTTAGAGACATGTTTCGAGGTAAAACCTCATGAGGCTGCATTGGGATTACAAAAACAATATTTAATATATGTTTATACAGAAATTAAAGCCTTTTTTGTGCGACAGTTATGATTACCCTGAGAGAGAGAGAGAGAGAGAGAGAGAGAGAGAGAGAGAGAGAGAGAGAGAACGATAACCTACTAAGGGTGACGTCACTTTGTATATTGGTCATCTGCTTACATGAAAATTCTATAAAACGATCACTCACTTTGTTCTTGTGGTGTGTTGAGGCATCGCTGTTTCCTTGGCTCACTTTAACCATTTGGCGCTGGGCGATTCGAAGTGACGTGTTTACGGCACTTGTAGTGGAACACACCACCATTTGGCAGTTAACATCCAGTGTGAAGTGACGTTTAATTCCTTGAGTGACAAAATGCTGTATCGACTATAATAATGAAATATATGTCAGGATGTACTCTGTGGGAATATTAATAAATAAAACGGCTCAATTTATTATGTATTTGTAAATCCGCCATAAGTTATGAGCACAAAATCTGCGCTGAAAAGGTTTGGAAAAAAGTCTGCAGAAAAGTAGCAGTCGTAAATTCTCTTAGTAAACATATGCCTTCAGGAGGAAGACATTTTCCGAAAGACTGGAGTGAACAACCTGTTTTAGACCATGTATAGAAATCAGCATTTGTAGCCACCAGCATCAGCCAGTTTCACGGCTTTTGCATTTTCAAACATAGACTGACAGTCTACCCCAACTGCTGCATATGTACTGAACGTTTGAAGCATTGGTCCATTTGATACTGTGTTACCGACACTACGTTCAATTTCTGCAGTAGTGTTTGAAACTGTAGAAATAGTAGTTGAATCATCTGGATCAGTCTCCAAATTCTGCGTGCTCTTCTGTAACGTCTTCCCAGCAGTTGATTAAGCGATGAACCATAACCTGTGCCACGGAACTAAGCCGCGTCCACGAATTATTCGTGCAGAGCTAAAAGAAATATTCATGGACTACAAAAACCAAAGTAAAGTAAGTAAATAACATGCCTATTACATCCTAGAGTATACATGAAATGGTTCCGCCATATAGCATATTTTTAGTAATAATCCCAAGTGCATCGTTAGCGGAAATGTTTTATATTATCTCAGTGGCTAATATTTTAGAGATAATTTGTCAAACAAAACTATCTGAAATGTTCATTCTTCATATGAGAAGCATTTCAGAGCATGTAGTCGGTAAACTTGAATGTAACTAGGAACACATCAGCTAGAAAAGACTCCAGTACTGATATTACACTTATAATGTTGTACTGTTACCGTGACTTGAACTTACCGTAGTTTATTTCAGTAGGTATCAGAAGAGTAAATCTACAGGCTGACAGATGCTACTTGACCCCGAAGACAGCTCTGAAGACAGATGCCTCCAAGGACATCGGTAATTATTCATACACCACGCGCGTGTTCGACTACCTACGTAGAAACACAAAAACGTTATAAGACATAACCGGAGAAACCTCTACTTTGAATATAATTTTCAATAGCAAACAAGAGATAACCTATTTACTATTGACAGCATTTAAACCAGTGTCACTTAAAGGGCAATGGTCAACTGTGATTGTGACGGTAGAATCACTGGGCTCGGTAATTTTCCGCATTGAGTCGGTGAGCCACGGTGGTCTGCCTGCTGGATCTCTTTTTAACTGTTCGGCTACTCCGCGGAAGGCACGTGGCTGTTTGCCGTGGAGCACGCGGCCAGCGTTGTCGCGCAACTCTGCGCATGCGCGCCGAGGCTGCCTTGTTTCCTGCGCTGGGGAAGGGGGCCGTGACGTAAGCGGGCGCGCGCGCGGGCGCTACAGCTGTTGAGGCGGTGCGGCGGCCGACCTACTTCCCTTGGCAGTACTCGGCGATTCGCGCACTCCACTCCGGAACTCGCAATCGCCTCTCGACTTCCACGATAAAAATCTAAACTACTGACAACTACCACTAAAGAATCACCCCTTTTTCCGCGCATCCAGTTATTAAAAGTGGTACTTTCCTACTCACTGAGGTTCAACCTGGGCTGTAATTATCTTATGGCAGCGGACCCTAGTGGATATTTTAATGCGGAACAGATTTACGTTAGAAAAACAATGAGTTGCAGTTTTGGCCACCAGGTGCAAATCCGGCGCTGTAAATGCAAGAAAGACGTGTAGAAATATTTACGTATGTAATGCGTTAGGAACGGGGCGTGGGCAGGAAAGGTCAAACAACTGACAAAGGCATAATGTCGATGTTGTTATTAACTGCCGCTTGCACAACTTGTTCAAATGGGCACCGCAGGCGTAGAGTAGACGAGATCCCTTACAGCCTCCTTTCAAACGAAGCGAGGCACACAGAATGCACAGACGGCGCAATGTAATGGAGGCTAAAGCTGCGACCGGAGCTTGTTCAGTGGTTCTAGGACACTTTGTTCGGGCAGTACTTCAGTATAGCTCGCGAGACCGAGATAGGACTGATAGAGGAAATAATGAAGATACAAACGAGAGCAGAGCGTTTCGTTACAGGTTCGTTACGCAAGCGCGATAGCGTCACGGAGATGCTCAGATGCTACTAGAGAAACATCACTGTGTGGTTTACTGTTAAAATTGCGAGACCGTACTATCCAATACCGTCAACTATTTCTTCCTCCTACGTATTCCATCAGTCCAAAATGTTTCGAGAGTGGATTAATAAGAGAGAAGAAATAGAGAAAATTATAGATGGTAGATTTAATGTTATAGATGTTCTACGAAGTGTCACCCTCCCACTTGAGTGAAACGCACAGGACGTTCATACAACCATGACATACTGTCAGAAGTTTTTGTTCGCGATGTTGGTTCAACTAGTGCGTCATGTTTGCTTCGAGTGTAGGTTATGTCGTCAAAGTGCTGACCCTTCGTGTGAATTTCTGCACTTTGTGTTACCAGTACAAGCATCACAGAAACGCAGTTTTTGCTACCTGTGATGATTTTTTCCACAAAAAAGCCGTCCGCGTTTTGTAATTTCGATAAAGTCGCTATAGGCGACCAGGCGGGAGTCAAAGGTTGCAGGACATACTAACAAACATTTCTCGCTTCTTTCAAACATTCAGGAGAATGGATTGGGTTGATTTGGGGGAGGAGACCAAACTCCGAGGTCATCTGTCTCATCGGATTAGGGAAGGATGGGGAAGGAGGTCGGCCGTGCCCTTTCAAAGGAACAATCCCAGCATTCGCTTGAAGCTATTTAGGGAAATCACGGAAAACCTAAATCAGGATGGCCGGACGCGGGATTGAACCGTCGTCCTCCCGAATGCGAGTCCAGTGTGCCAACCACTACGCCACCTCGCTCGGTCTCAGGAGAATGTCTCGAACACTTGATTTAGAGAGGTTCAGTTCGTCGTTCCATTGCTATTTGGAACACAACAATGTTGAAACACTACCGCCTGCTCGCGGATTACAGGCGAAATGCACGTATGTTGTTTACTTTTGTTACTGCGCTGACGTCACTTATACGCCAGGAGTAAAATCATTATCGGTACTACTTGGACGGCCGTTGTAATCTCGCGAAAAGATGACGAAACTAATATTAGAGTGTTTAGAGCTGTGGCGGAGGCTTACGGACAATCGTTATTCCCGTGTATCATTCGGTATTGGAACGGGAAAAGTGGCAAGTGAGAGAGCGGTACACAATGTACCCTCCGCCACATACCATAAGGTGTCTTGCGGAGTATAAATAAAGGTATAGACGTAAGAGTAGATAGCTTAGTGATGTACAACGCCTCTCATGGAGATTTTGATGAGAATCTGCTTAACGCTGTCGCGCTTAGTTAATAAACCTGGGGTGAAACCTGTGGATCGTCTGCGTCTCCACCATTAATCATACCTGGTAAGGCTCGTCCAGTAAGAGTGTTCAAGAATCGCTCGATCGTGTCTTTTGTGATCCACTTCATTGTAGCATACATTGCATATCCGCAGGATTTTTCCAATGAACCTCAGTCTGGCATCTCATTTTCTTAAAAATATTTTTGATTGTTTCAGTTTATGTCGTTCTGGACCGGTACTACTGATATTTTACGGGTTAATTTACTCAGCGCGAGTGTGTTCGGTACACATTTCTCTGTCTCCAGCGGCAGACACTGCAAGTCAGCCTTCTTGTGGTTAACTACGTAACTGCCACACACTAGCTGGCGAAAATGTGTGTATTTTGCGAATGTTAGAAGTAGAGTATGTAGCTGGCTGGTTTTCTTCTATGTACTTTAAATCTCTCCACCTTCTGAGTTTTCTCTCCTTCTGTTGTTGACCGTGTACGATCTGCCTTGAAGTTTGCCATGTACTGCCTCTTCTTGATAAGTATCTATTGGCCTGCTTTAATGTCTTGTCTCCGCAGCCACGTAGTTTTGGTCAATCCCCTCTTCTACTGATTCCGACAATATCGTCTGCGAATGCCAGACAATCTGCCCGTATTCCTTTTTTCTTGCACCCCACTCGTATTCCTCCCTCTTTTTCTAATTTCAGTCGCCATTCGCTGATCGCCTTATTAAGAACTCTACTGTGCATATCCTAATAACAGATTATCTCATTTCATTGCCCCGGTGCGCGTAATACAATATAAGCGAAATGCTTGACAATGTCTTCTTTTATCCATGAGAATGACTGGAGCTGTGATTTAAAGTGACTGTTTATGTCGGCATGATGTGCAACCAGGCACTTTTTGATTTTGATACGATTTGTTGTACCACTAACTACTTTCCTTCCCGGGCGGGAAGGAGCGCCGATCCCCGGCACGAATCCGCGCGGCGGCTTCGTGTCGAGGTCCGGTGAGCCGACCAGTCTGTGGATGGTTTTTAGGCGGTTTTCCATCTGCCTCGGCGAATGCAGGCTGGTTCCCCTTATTCCGCCTCAGTCACACTATGTCGGCGACTGCTGCGCAAACAAGTTCTCCATGTACGCGAACATCACCGTTACTCTATCACGCAGGCATTTAGGGTTAAACTTGTGTGGTGTGATACGTTCCCTGGGGGATCCACCGGGGGCCGAACCGCACAATAACCATCGGTTCGGTGTGGGGCGGCGGAGGGGTGGACTGCGGTAGTCGTCGTGGGAGGACGGAGCCTCTCCGTCGTTTCTAGGTTACCTGTTAACATAACATACTATAACACAATTACTTTCCTAGCCGCTGCAGGCTCAAAATCAGATGGAGGAGTTACAAAAACATTGCTTTCTGGAGCATATCTAGCTAGGTGCTAGGGTCACGATGCTGGCGAAAAAACGGAAATTTGGTTTACTGAATGTGTGCGAAACGAAAATATAGTTACGTTTTAGGATACTTAACATTCTAAAACATAACTATCTTTTCGTTTCGTACATATTTCTTTACATGGTTCATAAAATATCCCAGTAACATATCTGTCTAATGATAAATATGCCGTTGCTCTAATTAATGGTATAATAAACCTTATCAAATTCAGAAAGCTGCTGTTTGCCTATCATACGTTAAGAAACCGCCAATAGTGTATAGTGTATTCAAAACGAAAATATTCGTTGTGACGATAAAAGAAGTCTTCAGTTTTTTGGGGTTTCTTTTCCTCCAAAAATCCCCGAACTATGTACAGACAATCCACATACGGATAGTATGGAGTTTGCTGTACAGGAGTATCAGTTTGGTAGCGTTGTCAAAGTATTCAGTACCCGCCTCTGCAGCCGAGGTCGCTAGCACACGCCTGTGCGGTGACGCTGGACCCGGAGGTAAGTCGGTTCGAGTCCTGGTGGTGGATGAAATTTTTCGCTGCCGGTGGGTAGCTGGTGGCGTTGAAGTTGCTGACCACCACTCTTCGCGCCAGTGTCCTGGATTAGTCCAAACCCATCCGCAGTGTCTCAGGAGGGGAGGGCGTGTGGCACTTGATGGTGATCCGTCCACTGGCTGGGGACGTTGAGCTCTACGACCCCCTTCGTGTTATTGGAGAAGAGTAGACTGTGTGCCGGCAACGGGTTTCAGCCTCTCCCTTCTCCTACCATCATCATACAAAACAAACATCACAGTATTCTATACATGGTCCATTACATTCACCTACACTCCTCGAATACACACACCCTGATCAGCCAGAACATTGTGTCCACCTTTGGCACGGATAACAGCGGCGAAGTATCGTGGCACGGAAGCAGTGACGTCTCGGTGGATCGCTGGATGGAGTTGACAACACATCTCCGCATACAATGCACCTAATTCCCGTAAATTCTGCGGAGGGGGGCGATGAGCTCTGGCGCCTCCTTCAGTCGTGTTCCAAATGTGTTTCGTGAGGTTCAGATCTGGCGAGTTGGGGGACCAGCACATTAACTGGAACTCACCTCTGTGTTCTCGGAACCACGCCATCTCACTCCTGGTTTGTGACATAGCGCATTATCTTGTTGCAAAATGCCTCTGTCGTGGGAAACGTGACCGTCTCGAATGGGTGTAGGTGGTCTGCAACCAGTGTACGATACTCCTTGGCCGTCACGGTGCCCACGTGAATCTTCCCCAGAGCATAATGGATCCTCCGCCAGTTTGTCTCCGTCCCGCAGTACAGGTGACAAGGAGATGTTCCCTGGGAGACGACGGATTCGCGCCCTCCTATTGGCAGGATGAAGGTATCGGGATTCGTGAGACCGCACAACGCTCTGCCACTGCGCCAACGTCCAGTGCCGGTGGCCACGTGCCCACTTCAGTCGTAGCTGCCGACGTCGTCGTGTTAGCTAGGCTCATCTTTAGGAGTGTTCGTCGCGCTGTGTGTTCAGGCACACTTGTACTCCGCCCGGCACTGAAGTCTGATGATGATCGCCCCCAGCCCCAGCCTGTAGTGAGGGGTGGCCGCCCCAGCCCCACGACGTCTGGACGTGCTTTCACCTCGGTCTCCCCAACGTGTTCAACACAATCGCCACAGCACTCCTCGGACACCAGATTAGTCATGTAGCACCCGAAATGATCGTGCCGAACCTCCTCGCCATTACAATCTGCCCTCGGTCAGCCTCGGATATATTGCGCGCCTTCCCTATTCTGCGCACGGACAGCGCGCTGACTTCACTCTACATGCACCGTGCGTGTGTCTGACTTGCAGTCATTCCTCTTCAGGTGACGCTGCTATCGCCTAGACGGGGTTATATCGATAGTAGGTCGGTGGTCGAAATGTTCTGGCTGATCAGTGCATATTCCTATAGAGGGGCGACATTTTAATCGAAATCGTGTCAGTGGATAAATACGACCTTGCACTGCCTGTTGTTTGACGCAGCCCTCCACGATACTCTAAACCGTGCAAGCCTATTCATCTCTTCGTAGTTACTGCAACCTGCATCCATTAGAACCTGCATCCGTTGGTCTTCTTCTACAATTTTTTCCCGTCTCCCCCACGCTTCCCTCTAATACGTAACTGATAATTCGTAGCTGCCTCAGTAGGTATCTTGTCAACCAATCTCTTCGTATAGCCAAGACGTGTCATAAATTTCTTTTCTCTCCAATTGTATTCACTATCTTCTCATTAGTTCTTCATCATGTTTCTGTAGCACCACATTTTAAAAGCTTCATTCTTCTTCTTGTCCGAAATGTTTACGTCCATGTTTCACTTCCATACATGACTATACTTCATACAAATACATTCAGAAAACACTTCCTAACACTTAAATCTATATTCGATATTAACAAATATCTCTTCTTCAGACACACTTCCTTGCCATTGCCGCCGGCCGCGAGTGGCCGAGCGGTTCTAGGCGCTACAGTGCGGAACCACGCGACTGCTACGGTCGCAGGTTCGAATCCTGCCTCGGGCATGGATATATGTCCTTAGGTTAGTTAGGTTTAAGTAGTTCTAAGTTCTAGGGTATTGATGGCCTCAGATGTTAAGTGGGATAGTGCTCAGAGCCATTTCAACCATTTTTGCCATTGCCATTCAACATTTGATATCCTCTGTACTTCGTCCATGACCAGATATTTTTCTGCCCAAATAGCAATACCCATCTACTAATTTTAGTGTCTCATATTCTAATGTTTCCCTCATCATTTCCTCAATCAATTCGACTACATTCTATTATTTTTGTGTCGCTTTCGTTGAGTTTCATCATACATCCTGCGTTCAAGACAGTGTCAATTCCGTTGAACTTCTCTTCCAAGTTCTTTGCTGTCTGTGACAGAATTACAATGTCGTCAGCAAAGCTAAAAGTTTTTATTTCTTCTCCTTGAACTTTAATTCCTACCCTAAATTTTTCTGTGATTTACTTTACTCTTATTTCTGTATACAGAGTGAATAACGTCGTAGATAGGCTGCAACCCTGTCTCAGTTCGTTCTCAACTATTACATCTCTTTCAGCTCTTATAATTTCCTTCTAGTTTTTGTGCAAGCAGTAGATAACCTTTTGGACTGTGTATTTTGTTCCTGCTATCTCCAATATTTCAGGGCGTAGTCCAGGCAACATTCTCAGAATTTTCTCTAAATCTACAAATACTATAAGTGTAGGTTTGCGTACCTTCTAAGATAAGACGTAAATGGATAGTTAGGTACTATTCACACCCTGTTAGCACCTGCTTCCTGTGGAAGTGGAATTATCACATTGTTCTTGAAGTCTGAGGGTATTTCGCCTGTCTCTTATATCGTGCACACCAAGTGGAGTAGTTTTGTCGAAGATGCGTCTGCCTGCCAAGGGTGTGGGTAATCCTGACAGCAAGTCGTCTGCTACAGGCAGCTTCCTTCGACTTGGATCGGTCGGTGGTCTCTCAGATTCTCCCGATTAGTGGCCTGTATTTCGCCAGCATCGACATCGACATTTTGTGTTTGACACGAAGAAGTTTCTGTTTTAGGGCTCTGCTGCGGCGTATAAGCAATGCAACGAGACCGCGATGCAGCGATATAAGCAGTGACAAGTAGGCAGGTGATTGGTGTGGCATCCGCATCATCCCGACGAGCGTGCGGTAAATACGAAAACCTGGACTGTGGCGACGTTGTTACCAAATGTGTCCACAGAGGACGATGGCGAAGGACAACACCGGTAGGCATCCGTCGGAGAAAGTAGCATGTGCGTGTAGAAAACAGAAGATGTAGAATGGTGCGCTAAGTTCCGTGCCGCTGCTTACGATAACGTACGTCCTCACGTCGCAAACGTCATAAAGCAGAAGTTACCCGCCCTACAGCCCTGATGGCGTTATCAGGTCTTCGATCCTTTAGAAAAGGCCTCGAAGGGTCGACGATTCCTGTCGGACGAGGATTTGCAGTGGGCAGTTATGGACTTATTGGACGCAGCAGGACACGGTATTTTGCCAAATGGAGGTATAATAATAATGGCGTGTGACGAGGGCCTCCCGTCGGTTAGACAGCTCGCCGGGTGCAAGTCTTTCGATTTGACGCCACTTCGGCGAGGCCCACGAGAAAGACAGGCCGCGGCGCGTACGTCACGAAGGTAGTCCTGAATTCTCTCGCTCGCTCAGCTCAGCAGACAAAATGCGTTTCTAAACCTGTTAGCTCGCAGCTGGGCGAGTACGTACTAACGAGAATTGCATCTTCCGCTGGAATCTGCTATTATGAAGTCTTGCTGATTAACAATACCACCGGAAAATTTAATTTTAGACCAATACTCGATATAAATGTTATAATGGCTTGTTTATAGCATTTAGTCTCTTCTGCTTTACAGTACTCATTACATGCTGGAAGTGGTGCCTTAAGCAACTGATAATCATTTCAACACGATTTTATTTTATTGTACGCCAGTACAGCCGCAACAAATTATAAGTAGGCCCATGGACTTCCCATCATTATAGGACTAATAACAGTAAGATTCCATAATAGCGGATTCCAGTAGAAGATTCCGTTTTCGTTTGTACAGACACGCCTAGTTACGACTTAACAGGTGTGGAAACGTAGTTTATCTGCTGAATTGAGCGAACGAGCGAGCGCAGGACTACATTCGTGACGTACGCGCCGCGGCCTGTCTTTCTCGTAGGCCTCGCACTTCGGCGACTTGCGCGTCGTTGGGGATGAAATGATGATAATTAGGACAACACAACACCCTGTCCCTGAGCGGAGAAAATCTCCGACCCAGCCGGGAATCGAACCCGGGCCCTTAGGATTGACAGTCCGTCGCGCTGACCACTCAGCTACCGGGGTCGGCGAGGTGATTGCCTCAATGTTCACTTCCTTTTGCCTGACTGGCGTACCGCTTCTGGACTGTACGGCCTTTGGGCGGAAAGTTAATCGCCCCCTTCTACTATGTTTCAAACACGCCAATGTCGACATTGAAACACGGATGTTTAAACTCCCACATCGATATTCTGCAAATACCGGTGGTCACGATACATCCCTAGTACGAGTACTTTGGCGTGTGCGCCACCTGATAAAGACGTTTTGAAGGGACCAAACTCGGAGCGCGTCACCACAACAGCGTAATGCGGCGCGTCGCTGAGCGGATAGGACATGACGCGGAGCAGCTGTAGGCGCGTCGCGGAAGGGAAGCAGAAGCGGCCAGCAGCTGGCAGCTGCGACGGCACCTGGGGTGGGCCGCAACCCCGCGGCGTTGCCACGTCGCCCTCCTCGGCGGCCCGCGCCGGCCTGGCAACGCCGCCGCCCGTGGCGACTGGGGCGTCTGGACGCGACTGGGGCGTCGCCGCTCCTCTCCTCTCCGCTGTTGTGACGGCGGCCGCCTGCCAAAACCACCCGCACCTCCACGCTCCGCCCTATTCTGCGAAAAATGCGTGTCGTGTGTAGTGTTTGCTACGCGGCCGATTTACTGACTGCGCTTTTGTTGCGGAAAGGATACCAGCGAGTTCGCTTCTAATCACTAGCTGCAGTTCCAGGGTGTCGCCATACATACCCCCGCCACACATATAAGCGCGCGCGCGTACACACACACACACACACACACACACACACACACACACACACGATTGCAATGGGCTGCACTCAGCCTCTTGATGGCAATTTAGCAGCTACTGGACAGAGCAGTAGCGGCTCAAGGTCACGAAACCTGACAACGGCCGGCAGCGCGGTGGCGGTGTGTTTACCCCCACACCGCTCCAGACCTCATTTAGCGACAACAACATTGGCAGAGGGTGACACGGCTGTCGGGCGGCGCCGATAGACCAGCCAGAACCAGTGGAAGGAGTTTCATGTGGCCAGTAGTTCCTTTAGACTAGTCACTTCCAAGAACCTCGTAACTAATACTCCCCGTACATGACTAGGGAGATGCCATTCTCCAAGGACATTCGTACGAAAACTGACTTAGTCTGGACCTGGCGATGTGTGCTTGTCTACGATACATTTGTGACGTACACTTTTTCGGCTATATTTCACCACCCTACGAACAATTATGGCTACATGCCGATAAGCGTAGTGACTGTCACTATGTTTGCTCTGTCGGCTTCTCAACCATTGCAATCCCTCTTATTTCTCTTCCACTCTTTAATATCTGAACAGCGCAACAGAAACACTCATTCTCAACAAAGTAAAGTACTTCCTGTGAGCCCGCATCTCGTGGTCGTGCGGTAGCGTTCTCGCTTCCCACGCCCGGGTTCCCGGGTTCGATTCCCGGCGGGGTCAGGGATTTTCTCTGCCTCGTGATGGCTGGGTGTTGTGTGCTGTCCTTAGGTTAGTTAGGTTTAAGTAGTTCTAAGTTCTAGGGGACTGATGACCATAGATGTTCAGTCCCATAGTGCTCAGAGCCACTTCCTGTGACACCACCTAGCACTGCCACGTTTTCAAAATCATTTTCTGTAACAGGGCGCAGGTTCGAATCCTTCCTCGGGCTTGGATGTGTGTGATATCCTTAGGTTATTTAGGTTTAATTAGTTCTAAGTTCTAGGCGACTGATGACCTCAGAAGTTAAGTCGCATAGTGCTCAGAGCCATTGGAACTAGTTTTTTGCCCTAATAAGCATTAAATACATATAACAACTAAATTCTTGGCCGGCACGATAGCTCAGCGAGTTCGGTCCGTCTTTGGCTACCTTCGATAATAACAGAACTCACGAAAAGACGAATCAGGAACAGGTCGTAGGATAAAAAGGACGTGGGTTTGATTCCCGGAACCTCTTCAGATTGTTCTTAGGTACAAAGATGTGGAACGGCGTCCACTTAGCCTGGTGGGTCAAATGAAGAGCTGCGTGAATAAAGAAGCATTAGGATTAATCTGCTACAGACATAAAAAAAAATTTTGCATCACTCCCGAAGATATGCGTTGACTGTGGATATTGTATAACAGACCCTTTTGACAGTTCAGAGATGTCACTAAACCCGCCCAAAGATGTAAACAACCGTGCATGAGCAGCGCCTATTAGACGGAGGGGGTCTGACAGCCGATCAGTTCCAGTCATTCCTTCAGGAAGGAGGTACACGGCTCGTGTTGTCTGTACTTCAACCATGCCTAGACGGTCAGTATTGCAGTTCGACCGCATCAGCATTGGTACTTTGAGCCAGGAAGGGCTCTCAACAAGGGAAGTGTCCAGGGGTCTCGAAGTGAACCAAAGCGATGTTGTTCGGACATGGAGGAGATACAGAGAGACAAGAACTGTCGATGACATGCCTCGCTTAGGCCGCGCATGGGCTGCTACTGCGGTGGATGACCGCTACCTACGTATTATGGCTCGGAGGAACCCTGGCAACAACGCCACCATGTTGAATAATGCTTTTCGTGCAGCCACAGGACGTCGTGTGCAACAGGCTGCATGATGCACAACTTCACTCCCGACGTCCATGGTGAGATCCATCTTTGCAACCATGACATCATGCAGCGCGGTACAGAGGGGCCCAACAACATGTCGAATGGACCGCTCTGTATTGGCATCACGTTATCTTCACCAATGAGTGTCGCATATGCCTTCAACCAGACAATCATCGGAGACGAGTTTGGAGGCAACCCGGTCAGGCTGAACGCCTTACACACACTGTCCATCGAGTGCAGCAAGGTGGAGATTTCCTGCTGTTGTGGGGTGGCATTATGTGGGGCCGACATACGCCGCTGGTGGTCATGGAAGGCGCCGTAACGCCTGTACGATACGTGAATGCCATCCTCCGACCGACAGTGCAACCATATCGACAGCATACTGGCGAGGCATTCGTCTTCATGGACGACAATTCGCGCCCCCCATCGTGCACAACTTGTGAATGACTTCCTTCAGGATAACGACATCGCTCGACTAGAGTAGCCAGCATGTTCTCCGGACATGAACCCTATCGAACATGCTTGGGATAGATCGAAAAGGGCTGTTTATGGACGATGTGCCCACCAACCACTCTGGGAATCCACGCCGAATCGCCGTTGAGGAGTGGGGCAATCTGGACCAACAGTACCTTGATGAAGTTGTGGATAGTAAGCCACGACGAATACAGGCATACATCAATGCAAGAGGACGTGCTACTGGGTATTAGAGGTACCGGTGTGTACAGCAGTCTGGACCACCACCTCTGAAGGTCTCGCTGTATGGTGGTACAACATGCACTGCGTCGTTTTCATGAGCAATAAAACGGGCGGGAATGATGTTTATGTTGATCTCCTTTCCAGTTTTCTGCACAGGTTCCGGAACTCTCGGAACTTTCTTTGGTGTGTATAGTAATAACGTGTGGAGACACTAGAGACATGCACATAAGTCGCACGATCATAGATCGTTCCTCATACTGCCTTGTAGGCCTCAAGCGGCTAGTTGGAACAGGCGTAAAGGCCTAATCCATGGGTAGTGTTTATCTTTACAGAATATTTTAGTGATAGCGTTTACATCATAACATATATACATATCCAAATTGCTGAGCTAAATTTCGCAGAACTAAGTAACACAAAAAGGGAGTGTTTGGAAAAGGGCTAGGAATTCCAGACCCAAGAAGCTATGATTACGACAGAATAAAGGGTACACGACAGAATAAAGGATACACACCGTCAGACTTGGAGAACACTGTAACAGTTCCAGTTCCAAAAAAGACAGTGCTGACAGGTCTGAATATTAACCAATTAACAGTGTCATAAATCATGCTTACAAAATACTGCAATACAGAAGAATGGGAACACTGGTAGAGACCGACCATTGTGAAGATCAGTTTGAGTCCCGGAGAAGTGTAGGAACCCGCGAGGCTCTACTCGCCATACGACTTACCCGCAGTAGACTAAGTGCTCGCTTTTCCCACTAGCCACTCGAAAATTGAACGGTAGAGAAATAGCTTCAAGGTGGTTCGATGAACTCTGTGCCAAGCACTTAATTGTGAATTGCAAAGTAATCACATGCATGTAGGTGTACATAGCCCGAAGAAACGCAAGTGTACGTTTGTAGCATTTGAAGACGTAGGAAAGCAGGGATAAAACACAGTGACCGAAAAGTCAGCTGCAACCTGTACAGAAACCACAGCGCAGGTGTAAAGAGGCTAAGGACATGAAACACAGGCAGTGGTTGCTAAGAATGGTACGAGGAAAGTTTTGCAATACACCTTTATTTATTTAATTTTTAGAAGTAATTTCCGCTATACTGCACATCTCTCCATTCTCCGAAACTAATCTCTAAACCAGTTCTCAAGTTTCTGTACGGACTAAGGCACACTCTTTGTCCCAAGCCCTCAGGAGGTCCTCATCCCTTGAAAAATGTAATCCTTTCAGCTTCAGTTTCACAAGGAGCAAGGTCTGGACTGTAAGGATGGTGCTCGAGAAGTTTCAGTCCTGTAACCCGAAAATATTCGGCGCACGCTTTGGTGCGGTCAGCTGGACCGTTGTGACGAAGGAACCGAGTGCCCGTTCTTGACTTTAGGCAGGCATTGGTCAGTGTATTACTAAGCTGTGACTGCCTTCTGCGTGTCCAAAACAACACGCTCCACATTTCCATTCGATTTTTTTTTTAAAGCTGTCACTTTCTTCTTTACTGATCGGTATTTTCTGACAGCTACGGGTGTGTCGTCATCTTCAAAGACCCAAACTTTGTTTTGAGTCTTAGTCGTCACGTCACAATAGTACAGCCAAGTCCCGTCACCTGTCACGGTGTTTTTCACGTACTGATATCGTCCCTTAGAAAACTACTTTAACGTCTCCCGATACCAAGGCAAGTCACACGTCGTGTCAACTGCTCTTCCGTCAGTCTATGCGGCACCCTGAAACGACAAAGTTTCTTTACTTGCAAATGATTACGCAGAATCGAACGAATTGCTGGTGCATTTATCCTCTATCTGCTTGTAGGTCACTCGCCTGTATTCGTCTAGCATTTTCGTCACAGCATTAACGTTTTCCTCCGTAACTGATGATCGTGGCTTTGTCGTTTTCTCAGCGTCCTCCAGGCTGAAATTTCCTCTTTGGAATTTTCTGTACCACCTGAATATAGCTGAACGACGTGGACGCACGTCACCAACTGCAAGTCAATTCCTGAAACACAGGTCTATGTTTAAACCGCACTCGAAGTTGTACCGCAAATCTCCAATCTCACTTCGTGACCACGATGCCATAGCAAGCACATCAAACTACCCTGCTAGTTAACGACTGCGCCCGCAGACTTCACAGCGGCTACAATGCAGGTATGAAGTATTCTCAGAACGCAGCAACAGTCGGCCTCCTGCGACTTTCTGTTGCGTCGTATTGCAAAACTGTCCGATCCACGAATGACGGCGGTTTGCCAATGTCGAGGCATGGACGAGGATTGCATTGCTCACGATTCCAAGCGACAGTTGTGGTATTCGCATGCGCATGCATTCTGCTTGAGAATCATGCAAGCGGAGTGTGTCATGTACCAACACCGTCAGCAATGACAGCTCGTAACAAATGGAATATAAATTCATTAAACAATTCGCTACAATCACGTTTAATGCTCGCATCAGCTGCGGCGTTCATCATTGGCCGTCGGAGAATTCGTGACGCAGGTGCGCAGAACAAGCCTATTACACCATCATATTTCTTTGACAAGTAATTATGATGAAATCTTCGTCAAAGATCTTTGACGTGGCGCTAAAAAGGGGTATTACACTGTCTTCATATTTTTCATCAAATTTCAAGATGGCGGACAACAACTTGTTACAGTGCGCTGCAGTTGCTAGTATCACAATTGCACTGTGTGTGTATTTGGAAGAGAAGCGGCGAGATAGTAAAATCATTCACCAAAATTTGTTACGAGAGCGGGAAGTGGAGGGCGTCAAGTCTTATATATAAATTACTTACGAATGGATGAGAGTGTATTTCAGTATTTGCTCAGTGAAGTGGCTTCTCATATCACAGACCAGAATACCCTCTTGAGAAATGCTGTATGTCCAGAAGACGGGAAAATTGTGATTTGTTGATCAGGAGAGAGCTACTCTAGTTTACAGCACAGCGCTCAAATATCATATTGCGCTTTAACCAAAATAATTCCAGAAACGTGTGAAGCGATGTGTAAAGCACTGAAGGGGGAATATGTGAAGGTAAATAAATGTTTCGTACACTATATGGGCAATAAGAACTATTTTTATTTTTGAGTAATTCGATTAATGGAATTAGTGTTCCAACAACTACAAAATTAATAAAAATTACAAAATATATGAAGCGTTTTTTAACTTGTGGCATCCAGAGTTCAAAAATAAACCAAGTTTAATGGAAAGCTAAGAAAGAATTCTCTATTTTAGAGTGTAATCGCATCCTCTATTCCGGTTTGCTTAAAAGCTGCCTGTGTATTTCCAGATGTAGAGATGGGTGGCTGTAGTTGTGATTCTGGACAGAAGTCGCCTGCAACATATTCCACCTGCCCATCAACACACAATTAATAGCATGCACTGTGCCCCTTGCTCAACCCCAACCCTAGTCTGAGAAAGTTTATTACAAAAACTATTCGAAGGAACACAGCAACTTCCTGGCCACATAACAAATGTCTCTAGGCGGGTATATTTCACATCACAGTAAGGTCTTAGATTTGATATTTATTTGACGACAGGTGAAATTTGACAAAGTTGTCTATTGCACCATCAAATTTATTTGACATAAATATTTGAATATCAATTTTGACAAAGAAATATGGTAGTGTAATACCGGCCTAACCTCGGCCGCCATCGTTCGTGACTCGAACTATAGTACCCTTTGTATAGGAGTGACGCAGACACCGCAGTGTTTCCCAGATATTGTTCAGACTGCACAGTGAGCAAGCAGTGGACGAAACAGAGGAGAGATTTGCAAAGCGAGTTAAAGACCAGGGAGGGAAAAAAAGAAGAATTTTGAGGACGTAAGTATCTTGGGAAAAAAAAAGGTTGCGAAACGAACGTTATGTTGGCTAGAGGCGGTGCTCCCTTCAGCGGGTGACGTAACTTTGGAGCGATTTGCTGTGTCCTTTATGGTCGCGCGTATTAATCGGATTTCATGTGCCACTGTTGTTGCTATACGGAGGCAGTGCGTAGTCCTTCTGTTGCGGCACCCGGCTGGATACTTCCGTGTTTGCCTCTCTCGTTACGGGGTCCGGCTGCGTGCGCTGCGTGTTGGCGAGGTTTTCTCCCAAGAGCTGCAGCGTCTGCCGCCTGAAGCGTTGCGTCCTCTTCTGCTCCAGACGGCCCCGAAGCTGTATCTCGAAGCAGATCCTGTATGCGTGTAATCGGGCCAGTCGTTGGAGGAGTCAGGAGAGGCACGCCTTTTTTTCTTTTCTGGAAGGTAGAAGGCTGGTACAGGGGCAATATAGGGTTCTTAGGTGCTTTAGCTTCAGTCAAGTTGTACTGGGCTGTTTTCCAGCGGGGAAGATGCGATGACCCTGACATTTGCTCTGGTGTTGGAGGAAACCTCCCCCAAGGATCGCCGCATTGAGTATGTGTTTGGTTGCGGCTTTCCTTTCGTTCTCCTATTCCAGGTTATGTCTTTTATGCATCTGTTAGGTGATTGTAAATTCCATTTCGGTTGACGATGTTGATGTTACTGTTTGGTTCAGTGATTGCTGTACATCCCTTGATAACGTTCGGTGGGCAGGCATGTTTGTATTGGAAGTAGTTAAAAATCTGTTGATCGATGTTCATAGGGATCAGTGGCGTGTGTGTTAGTTATTATTCTATCTACATCACTAAGCGACTAAACCGGAACCTGACACCAGTTCAGGTTGCCTATCTAGCAGCTTCCAGGGCCAGCAAAAATTTGTTTTTCAATGCTTCGCGCAATTATTGGCGAAATTTAAAATTATAAAATTCTGTCATAATCTACCATTAAGAGGTGTAGTCTCATCTTTAAAGTTTAACACAGTAAGGCAAGTATTACAATTAGAAACAGTAAGTTCGCCTCCGTCAACGTAGCTGACGGCGCGCGAACATCGGACTATATTCATCCAGTGTTCGAGAAAGAGCAGTTAGGGACTTCCAAGATCCAACGAAGTTTAAACTTATTTTCAGATCTGTATGAACCTTTCTCTCTCTCTTACACCACACTAAATAATGAGAGGTAAGAAATTTATCTTTTGCTGCATTTTCGCTGTTCATACAGTAAAAGTTAAGCAGCAGACAATATGTTTTACTCTATTACTTCTTTGCTAATAGTTCTATTCGCAACACACTTTGCGCACAGTATCTACGTATACCACTGAATATGCTCGAAAAATTATACCATCGTACGACACGCATTTCAGGAGATGCGATGTAGACGTAGAGATGCGCGAGAACTTGCTTTTGCTTAGAGTGAAGCGCAAATTACCCGGACTATATTCGTCTAGTGTTTCACAGTCAGAGCGCTTAGCGCCTTCCGACAAACTTTAAGCATAATTTGAAACCTTTCCTGAACTTTGTCTTGCGTACATGCTTAAAGCCAAATATTTAACACATTTCTGAAGTAATGATACGTTTGAAGCTGTTTTATACACGGGAGATCGGTTCTTTAAAGAATCGGGAATTTACGGGGTGTTTCCCGTTTTCGCTGTTAGCTGGTTGTGGGATTTATTACTATTGGACAGGTTTCCCGCACTGCGTCGAAGTTTGTACCACATTCCGCAAGACCGCAAGGCATTCACCTCTAGAATTGTCAAACCACCACTATTATGCGTAACCAAACTTAACGATTTTCTCGCATGGCAGCCAGAAAGCCATGTGTCAAGGCAGTTAGGTGGATGTAGCATTTCCTAACTTTCGAAAAACCGCAGCATAGGTGGTCGAAACGTCGTATTTATAGATGTTTTAGTGTTTAAATGGTTCAAATGGCTCTGAGCACTGTGCGACTTAACTTCTGAGGTCATCAGTCGCCTAGAACTTAGAACTAATTAAACCTAACTAACGTAAGGACATCACACACATCCATGCCCGAGGCAGGATTCGAACCTGCGACCGTAGCGGTCGCTCGGTTACAGACTGTAGCGCCTAGAACCGCACGGCCACTCCAGCCGGTTGTTAGTGTTTAATAGTCGCGGCTCCTAGCACCCAAAAGGATTTTATGCAAATTCAGTAAGTAATCAGAGGTTTTCCCAGGGGCATGTGGAAATATCAGCATTGGACGAACGAATTTGGTGTAAGACCGTGGCTTACCTAGCCACAGAGATATACACCATTTCGATGAAGTTCATTGAAATGAAATGAATGGAGTCAGTGCGGCCCAAATGAGTGAAATGACCTTGAAATTTGTTCAGGAAAACTGAACCAGCAACGTAATTAGTGTACTGTAAGAGGACGAGCAATCGAAATGATACTTCACGGGGTGATTGTTGTTGTTGTGGTCTTCAGTCCTGAGACTGGTTTGATGCAGCTATCCAAGCTACTCTATCCTGTGCGAGCTTCTTCATCTCCCAGTACCTACTGCAACCTACATCCTTCTGAATCTGTTTACTGTATTCATCTCTTGGTCTCCCTCTACGATTTTTACCCTCCACGCTGCCCTCCAATACTAAATTGGTGATCCCTTGATGCCTCAGAACATGTCCTACCAACCGATCCCTTCTGCTGGTCAAGTTGTGCCACAAACTTCTCTTCTCCCCAATCCTATTCAATACCTCCTCATTAGTTATGTGATCTACCCATCTAATCTTCAGCATTCTTCTGTAGCACCACATTTCGAAAGCTTCTATTCTCTTCTTGTCCAAACTATTTATCGTCCATGTTTCACTTCCATACATGGCTACACTCCATACAAATACTTTCAGAAACGACTTCCTGACACTTAAATCTATACTCAATGTTAACAAATTTCTCTTCTTCAGAAACGCTTTCCTTGCCATTGTCAGTCTACATCTTATATCCTCTCTACTTCGACCATCGTCCGTTATTTTGCTCCCCAAATAGCAAAACTCCTTTACTACTTTAAGTGTCATTTCCTAATCTGATTCCCTCAGAAATACAGTAGATAAAGGATGAGTAACTTTGACGGATGAAGTAGTGAAGGCAGCGGAGGATCAAGTAGGTAAAAAGACGAGGGTTAGTAGAAATCCTTGGGTAACAGAAGAAATATTGAATGTAATTGATGAAAGGAGAAAATGTAAAAACGCAGTAAATCAAGCAGGCAAAAAGGAATACAAACGTCTCAAAAATGAGATCGACAGGAAGTGCAAAATGGCTAAGCAGGGATGGCTAGAGGACACATGTAAGGATGTAGAGGGTTATCTCACTAGGGGTAAGATAGATACTGCCTACAGGAAAATTAAAGAGACCTTTGGAGAAAAGAGAACCACTTGTATGAACATCAAGAGCTCAGATGGAAACCTAGTTCTAAGCAAAGAAGGGAAAGCAGAAAGGTGGAAGGAGAATATTGAGGGTCTATACAAGGGCGATGTATTTGAGGACAGTATTATGGAAATGGACGAGGATGTAGATGAAGATGAAATGGGAGATACGATACTGCGCGAAGAGTTTGACAGAGCACTGAAAGACCTGAGGCGAAACAAGGCACCGGGAGTAGACAACATTCCAATAGAACTACTGACAGCCTTGGAAGAGCCAGTCCTGACAAAACCGTACCATCTAATGAGCAAGATGTATGAGACAGGCGAAATACCCTCAGATTTAAAGAAGAATATAATAATTCCAATCCCAAAGAAAGCAGGTGTTGACAGATGTGAAAATTACCGAACAGGGTGATTACAAAATCGAATCAAATTTCCGAAGAAGTAGCTAGAGTGAGCCCACTTATCGGAAGAACTTTGAACCCCCTCAGGCCTGTACACATGCTCTTATTGGACTGAAACCGTTGTATCCTATCCAGAGGCAAACTGACCCACAGCTATTCTAACGTGACCGAGCGGGGTGGCGCAGTGGTTAGACACTGGACTCGCATTCGGGAGGACGACGGTTCAATCCCGCGTCCGGCCATCCTGATTTAGGTTTTCCGTGATTTCCCTAAATCACTCCAGGCAAATGCCGGGATGGTTCATCTGAAAGGGCACGGCCGACTTCCTTCCCAATCCTTCCCTAATCCGATGAGACCGATGACCACGCTGTCTGGTCTCCTTCCCCAAACCAACCAACCAACCAACCTATTCTAACGTGACCTGGATACTGGCACTGGGGCGGAGTTATGACTGGTCCCGCGCACGTTGTCGGGGACAGGCGCGAAGATCTTGTTGACCACGGAAGTGCCTCTCCAACGTGCAGACAGTTTGTAGACACGTGCCATGTGTGGCCGAACATTGTCATTTTGAAAAATGACAACACTCCACGATACTGTCGCTGAGAGGTAACACGCGAAGACGCATGATTTCCGCGATCAACCGTAGTACTGTTTACTGTTGAATTGCTATAATAATAATTACAAAAGGTGGCAATTTTATTTACGCACTGTCTTTTAAATAGATATAATGGTATCTGATACTCAAGTACTAATGCAAAGAAACTTTAAATTCTTGCTTAGATTTAATCTTTAAAATTTAATAATTCTCTTCCTGTTAATATTTAATTAATTAACTTACGTCGTTCAGATTTCGTAACGCTGACGGCGTTAAAATTTAAAGTTGTTCAGTCCCTGTTTTGTTTTCTTTGAATTGTTGCGAGCCAGCGATGGTGCAATGCTGTTCGCTTTCAAGTCTACACATTTATAAAATCAGGTCCAGGAAACACTTTTGTGATCACGGTTGCGATTTAGACGGTATTCGCGTAATTGTACTGATTAAGAGTTATCGTTTCCGAAAGATGCAGGTTCGATTAAAGCTGAGCGCACTTTTGTGCGTATAAGGAAACATTCCTAACACGTCGCCTAAGAAAAAGTAACATGCGAATCACAACCGTGGTCAAACGAAGAAAATATATGATGACATAAATGTTCTTCGCTGTTATTCAGGACAGGTTTAGATTAAACACCGCAATTTTCAGTCTTTAGAAATCACAAGACGATACACTTTAGAGATATTTGTTTTGAATAACTTGTATTTACCTTCTCTTATACAATATGGTGATTGTCCGCAAGCATTATCTCTCTCTCTCCTTTTTATAGCCTTTATACATTCACATTACATACATCGATTAAGAAAGTTTTCTTTCTCTACCGACCAGTACGAGAACAAAATACGCCCAGACAAAATGTGTTACATAGAATCAGTTCTCACTTAACAATCGTATATAGTTTCGTAGTATAAACAATGCTAGTATATTCCGTGCGCTAGAAAGTCTTTGATTCACTGAGCACAAAAATTAAAATAATAAAATTATAATTACATTTTTAATATCGTCAGTTCTCCTTTATATCATGAAAATAAGGTTTGACATCGTCGTAATATTAGTTTTCATCGTTGTAGCACTATACTGTGCATCTCCAAGACATAGGAGAAATGGAATCTGTCCCCTAAGTCGCGGACATGCTTTCTGCGATGGTCATCCGGGATAGCGCAGAACTTCGATTCGTCGCTGAGCATTGATCAGCGGTCCATGCTTCCCGGTCACGTCACAACGCAGCCGTCTGTGTTGCGGTGTTGACGGCTGCCTGGTCCGTCTGCTGCTGTGGGATGACACGGAATGTTGCTGCGAGGCCGTTACTTGTTCTCGGATGACGCGCACACATTTGAAGGCTTCGTGCGCAGTATGGTGACCCCCACGTTTGGTGGTCAGACGAGGTCGACCAGAATCTTGAGGAGGAGTATGCTTGCCCTCACGTTCCCACGCAACCTTAACACCGGACCACCATCAAATAGGAATGCCCGAAAAAATGTGGATAATACGCGATTCGACCAACCAGCCACCAGCCAAATCGAGGCCGATTACGTTGACACCCGACCGCGTATTTTGCGTGCTTCACTTCTTTTGTTAAGACAGTCAATACAAACTAAATAAAGCGAGACGGTACAGCGGTTAGTCCACAGAACTCGCATTCGGGAAGACGATGATCAAAACCACGTCCGGGCACCGTGATATAACTTTTCCGTGATTTCCCTAAATCACTTCAAGCAAATGTGGGGATGGTTCCTTGGAAAGGGCACGGCCGACTTCCTTCCCTACTCCAGTGGGACCGATGACCTCGCTGTTTGGTCCTTTCCCCCAAATCAACCAACCAACACAGACTGGGCACGTTGTGTTAGGGAACAGAGGGCGACCCACTTGTAATTTTTTAAAATTACACATATGTATCGGCCTCTTGCCACACACATGGTTTTATTGCCGATTTCAAAAATGGTTCAAATGGCTCTGAGCACTATGGGACTCAACTTCTGAGGTCATTAGTCCCCTAGAACTTAGAACTACGTAAACCTCACTAACCTAAGGACATCACACACATCCATGCCCGAGGCAGTAGTCGAACCTGCGACCGTAGCGGTCTCGCGGTTGCAGACTGCAGCGCCTTACTAAGTCATCATCAGATGATCAGTTAAAAAAGGAAGAAGGTGGTGTAGTCAAGCAGTAGGAACCCAAATTGAAATCACACTAACTTGTACACAAAATGGTACGTTCCTACCTGAATATTTTACCTAGTAACTGTCAACATTCTGTTTACAACAATGTAAGAATCAAGGGTTGGCTCCAGATCAGTTTTGTACGGTGTTTTCGAAGCCGTGAAAATTACTGCTTTCCATATTTCTGCCGGCCGGAGTGGCCGAGCGGTTCTAGGCGCGATAGTCTGGAACCGCGCGACCGCTACGGTCGGAGGTGCGAATGCTGCTTCGGGCATGGGTGTGTGAATGTCCTTAGGTTAGTTAGGTTTAAGTAGTCCTAAGTTCTAGGGGACTTATGACCTCAGCAGTTGAGTCCCATAGTGCTGAGAGCCATTTGAACATCCATATTTCTACGACGAAAATCAGTCTGGCTCCCCTGAGACCACATCTGTGGTATAAAACAGTGGACACAGTCCAAACTAATCGTAATCGATTTTCATTTTTGTCTCAAAAATTTAGTTTGTAATGTTTTCTTAATTTAAACCATCCGTATTAACAATATTTTATAAAATGTCGTAGCTAAAAATTCATATTTGCAATGAAAATTAGTATTTTCCGTGCGATATGTAATGAGAAACAACATGATGTGCATTTTCATTAAAATAATGATTAGATATATACTAATTAGCAAATATTTGATGAATTTTATATTTAAATGATGTGGTTATTCGAACTGAAAAAATTTCCAAAAGAAAACAATAGCGAGATTCGTAAAAGAGATTTATAGAACAGCTGTATACTATTTTAAAACGCTTCCGATTCGACCACGCATCTCGTTCCCAACAACGCTTTAACCTTAGTAAATACAGTTCCTCGGAAAATTTCAAAGTCTGTTTTCTTTGTAAGCTTGAGAAAGTCACTAAGAACAACCTGTTTCTCGCCACATTTCAACTGTGTTCCACACATTTGTTTCACTGCGGAGCAGGCAGTTTCGTCAGTCATGTTCACAGTACGTATTAACAGCGCGACAACCAGAGCGAAACAGAGACTGTGACTGCACACGTTGACTGCTGTTAATATATTAAAACAACTTGAAGTTGGATTTACAGTAACGTAGGAATAAGGTATCTAATATAAGCAGGACCTACTTGCGTTACACCACCTAAGTACATTTGCAATGGCTGCTGACCAGTCATCCCGTTTGCAATTGTCTAGATCAGGTCTATTCTTACGATGAACGAAGAATAGTAGGAGCATACTTTTACAATTACTCACAATGAGAAAGCGTACACTGACATTAAATTTTGTGTTATGCATATTCCTGCTATTATATACGATTTAAGCGTTACCAACTTTATACCGTTTCGTAGTTAATGGACTAGTTGTAGCGTCCTGGTCCAGCAGTCGGAGAGGCAATGTGTTTGCATTGTGAGACCCTCTCGGAGCCTGTTCTATGAACTTGTTGTTGTGTAACGCTGTCATATTCCAGTACGCAAGGTCGTGCGTAGAAGTTAGTTCGATATCTGATTTAGTTTCCTACCATTTTACTACCAGCATTTTCTTTCTTTTTGAACAGATCATCTGATGACAACTTGATACCCTCTAAGACAAAAATAACGACTCACCACGAAGCAGTTATTCGAATGGAACGGAAATCGGCAGGTTGATGTACATATACAGACAAACAAATGATTACAGTTTCAGATAAATTAGATGACTTGTTCAGGAGAAAGAGCTTCACAAAGTGAGCAAGTCAGTAACGCGCTGGTCTGCCTCTGGTCCTTATGAAAGTAGTTATCCGGCTTGGCATTGATTGGTAGAGCTTTTGGATGTCCTCCTGAGGGATGTCGTGCCAAATTCTGTCCAATTGGGTCCTTAGATCGTCAAAATTCCCAGCTAATTGGAAGGCCCTGCCCATAATGCACCATACGTTCTTGATTGGGGAGAGATCTGGCGACCTTCCTGACCAATGTAGGGTTGGTTAGGCACTAATACAAGCAGTAGAAACTCTCGCCGCTTATGGGCGGCCATTATCTTGCTGAAATGTAGACTCAGGATGGTTTGCCGGGAAGCACAACAAAACGTGTTGTTGTACGACTTCGACGTGCCTACTTCGACGTACCGCCGTGCTGTGAGGATGTCGCGGATGGCAACCGACGGGATCCTGCTATGGAGGTATCCCACCACTGTCCAGACAAGTCTTCGGCGTGGAATCTCGTTGACTGGAGTAGAATTGCATTCAGTGATGAGCAGTGGCGGATACAAAAAAACTTCAAGGAGGGGGCGCTAAAGATATCTTGAGGCACTTTTACCATAATGAAAAATAATCAAGTTTGTTTTATTTAAACTGATAATACGCATCAACAAGACAATGCCATCTCATGATCGAGTCGACTGACGAAAGAAACGAACGAATAGCGTGCGGGCTGACTGGCGGGGGCGGCGCGGTTGGCTATGTAGACGGCCCCTCAGGTGGGGGAGGGGGGGGGGCGCCACTGGTGATGAGTGGCGCCTCAAATGGAGCACCAGTGATTAGCGAAGACGTGTCTGGAGACACTGCAGACAGCCGCTGGATACTAACCTAACTGTCGCCCGACAACCAGGACTGATGGTCTGGGCTGTCATTTGTTTTCGTAGCAGGACGGCCTGGTTGTCACCTGTTGTCGTTATATGTACATCACATCTAGCGATTTCCGACCCATCCAGATATTTCCTTCATGGTGGTTTGCGGAGTTTGTATGTAGATGTAGAAGTTTCAGCATTCTCCGTTAGTGCTATTTGGTACGGGTCGTAGATACTACACCAATAATCTAGGATGGGTCGCGTGAGCGATTAGTTAGCAGTCTCCTTTGTAGACTGACTGCCCCCAGCAGCCTGTCAGTGAACTTTCAGCCACATGCTTTACCTACGATTGAGCCTATGTTGTCATTCTGTTTCATGGTCCCACACCCAGGGACTTGTATGAGCTCACTGATTGCAATTGTGACTCTTTCATATTATAGCCGCACACCACTTTATGAAACGCGAAAGTTTACATCTAGAACACGTAAAGCATGTTGCTAATTTGTGCACCATTATGAATTGTTATTAAGCTCTTCCTGACACTATTTTACTTAATGATAGTGTTTTACTTAATGATACCTACCCCTTCTTCAAAAAGTCTGAAGTTAATGTTATGTTGGGCCATAAAATACAGCATCAACATCAAGGATAACAGTACACTTCCCTGGGACGCACCAGGAGTTACTTCTTCATTTGTTGAAGATTCTCACGCTACACTGTAAAATGTCTCGTTCACCCTACCAATAACCCCTTGATCTATTCACAAGTTTCATTTGATACCTCATGTGACCATAATACCATTAAGAAGCGTTGCTGTTACACGCCTCTGTGTTTGGATTACAGTCTAAGAACTGTAGTCAATCAAAATTGGCACAATGTTATATGGAATATTTTATTAGAATTAGTCTATACTACCATCTTCAAAAATACGAAGGCCGTTCGGAAAGTAAGGTCGAGTAGGTCGGAAAATGGAGAAGACAGCGAAAATCCGATGAAATTTTGCACGGATGTTTCGATCCTGTCACGTAGTTCTTTTTAGTTGTGATTGCACAGCGAGTACGTCAAGATGCCTAGAACAGTAGTGTGTCCCGCCAAGTATGGGCGCCAACTGCGAGGTCGCGCCTGATTTCATGCAACCCCACACAACGTATCTCTCGTGCAATTCTCGGCTGCACACTGGAGGGGCAGCGTTTTCGATGGGAAGTGTTTGATCACCTCCTCCTCTGCCTCATCTCTGCTCACATGAACCGCTGGCTATGAAGACAACATTTTGGAACAGACAACGAGCTACTCAGTCCAGCCTAGGTATACGAGTAGTGGAAAGCACCTTCTATGGCGAGAAAGTTGGAAAGTTGGTACAACGCCACGACAGATGTCTAAGTCGGAGCGGCGACTATATAGAGAAGTGTTTGGAAGGTGTAAAAAATTGTTGCAAATTAAAATCTTTGGTTTTCACTGTGGTTCCCATTTCGCGACCGATAGGACCTTACTTTTCGAATAGTCTTCGTAGAGTGTGTTGTTGTTTGTTTACATTCGACTAAGAAAAGCTAGTTTTAGTCAAAGAACATATCTCACTCCTACCGAGGCCAACTGCAGACTTGACCTAACTGTGAGACACATGCTAAAGAGCATAATTTAGAAATGCATATAATTCATAGATATTAAACGACTTCTGTGAATCAGTTAGTGTCTGCAAAATCATTGCATTTCGAACTTTATTTACTGCAGGACTTCAGATTATCTACATATTTGTACAGAAGAAAACAATTTGATAAATCATTACATCTTTACAATAACAATAAAAGTATCTTAGCCCAGATAACGAAAATTAGAAAATGCACCTACCGATACCGTACGACATGGATGAATGAAGAAACCTATACCAGATATAACGAAAACTCTTACCCATAAACCCTTTACGATGCATGTCTTGTTATTACTGAAGACTTTAGCCGGCCGCTGTGGCCGAGCGGTTCTAGGCGCTTCAGTCTGGAACCGCGCTGCTGCTACGGTCGCAGGTTCGAATCCTGCCTCGGACATGGATGTGGGTGATAGTTAGGTTTAAGTAGTTGTAAGCCTAGGGGACTGATGACCTCAGATGTTGAGTCCCACAGTGCTCAGAGCCATTTGAACTGAAGACTTTGTGCGAGGTACTGAGTGGGAACAAAACAGCGGCATTGTCAGCAATGATCGGAATAGCCAATAAATTTCTTGACAAACATACGTTGTGTACCAGAAGCATAATTTCACAGTGTCATTTGAATATTCAGGGCATAGATGTTTCAGAAGTATACGTTTTGTGGTTGACGCTATTGAGGAACAAATTACGAGGGCCTGCCTAGCAGCGTATAGCTTGATAAGAGCAGGCGGTCCTGAGAGTAATGCCGGAACACTGCAGTCATCTACATCAGGCAACAGCAAACACCTAGGGATAGAGATATATGGAGTACTGAGTGCTTTGAGACAGGCAGCTAATGGTCAGAAATGAATTTATTTGTTGTGGATATAAATGACTGAAGCTCTTAGCGACTGTTCAAAGCGAGGACCATCAGTATTAATGCATGAATTACGACATAATCCATTGGCATAACTGAATTTTCAAAATCGTTCAGCCTCAATGCTTGCACACGGTGTTTACTGTACGAGTGTCCAAAATAGTGCACATTGTTGCGTTAATTTATTTCGAGAACGGCCTCATGGTGCCATCAAAATGTGCCGTAATGTATCTTTATTTACGGAGAAGCAGTTTAGAACTTGTACACGAGAAAATAATGGAAGTTAAGTACTGTATATAGTCGGAACTCGTGGATATCATTACAGTAGGTTAAGGGAAGGTTGCTTGACTTCGTATCATCAGTTCAGCATCTAAATTTAATATTTAGAATGACAATGTGTGCAAAGACATTAAAAAACATAGTATACGAACGTGTACACATGATAGATTTGCACAGATCTAACATGAGTTCCTAACACTTCGACTTTCGCCCATTATCTTACACGTTTTTCTGTTAGTCGCTAAGTGGCCTTAGTCTTATATAACTGTATATTTTAGTATGACGCGACTTGCGTTCCAAAAAGTTTCCTTATCCTACAAGACGAGAATAACAGAAAAAAGCTAGCAGGGTGTCGGAAAAGTAGTTCACACATTTGAATGATAGTTAATTTGTTTAATAAGGATGTTAAAATAAAAATGTTCACATCTGTTTACAACCTGTAGTCAGTAGTTTATTTGTGAAATACAACTTTAGGCATATGTCCACCATTTACGTTTTGACAGTAACGAATCCGTTGCATATATTTTCGAGGCTTCTTGTGAAAGTTCTCGGTTTACCATCCTAATGTTGTTTTTGAGGGCAACGAGTGTCGCTGGTTTATTCCTGTTGACGCTGTCGTAGAGAGAACCTCAAAGAAAGTATCACGAACCGGGAGATCCGACGTTGCCGGCAGTCTCCCAGTGTTTCCATTACGAGACGAGACTCGGCAAGGAAACATACCTCGAAGAAAATGTCATGGTCTGTCGAGTGGTATAAGAGGTTTGGCCGTCGTGCTGAGACCAGAGTTCATCGTTTTCCATTGCCAATTATGGTCTTAGAAGAGCTTAACATGTCACGATAATGGTCACCAGTCACAGTGACAGTCATCCCTTCTGTATTTTCAAAACAGAAGGGGCAGACACAGGATGCGACATTATCCCACACCACAGTGTAACGCGTCGCTCTTCAAGACGTTTAAGTGGATAATTTCTGTCTATTCTGTGGCCCAAATACGCCAGTTCTGTGTACCGACAAAGCCACTGAGGTGTGAAGGAGGTTAATCGCTGATCATAAGTTTGTTGTGGAAACTGAGTTTTCTGCCAATAACAAAAATTTATTTGCCAACTGCCTTTTTTGGCAAGTCAGTTGGCAATGCTCTTAGGGTAATCTGAATTTTATGGGGATATGTTTGTGAGTCAGGAGTTAAAAACCCGGCTAACGAGGATTTGGGTATGTCAAGTTCTTGAGACCGACGACGACGTGGTGTTCGGAGACCGGTTGCCACAGTTGCGCTGGCGTTGCCAGCATTCGATGCGTTCCGCAAAGGTTTTGGACGTCCACACCCGAGTGTATCGTTAACACAACTGTTTCACCCCTCCTTTTATGGCGTGCTTTGGAACATTAAACTTCTCCCGTATGCCGGCTGGGCTTCTACAACACTTCGTCCGAGCGTAAATTACTGTTAAACTATAGCAGCACATTCTTTATTACTCCGCCTAACTATGTCTAATCCTTAACGTCACTTGTACATTCTGCAACAAAGGAGAAGTGTGTAATTAATATATTAACAGCTTTGTTTGCATTTCATGTGGGTACTCTACTTTTGGGACACACTGTAATATCTTCGGAAACAGTATGTAACACATTTATTATGCAGGCTACTATAAATGTTTCGTTAGTTTTCAAAGTTCAGTATTTTCCAAAGTATTACGTGTAGTCTAACATACAATTGAGGCGTGAATAGAGCCGTAAAATTGCAGAGTTTGCGTTGTGCTAATCAGTTGGCATTCTCTTCACAAAATGGTGACAAAACAAGGAAAACATTGTGTGTCTTGCAATACGCGAGATGTTTATCTGATACAGCAGCGCAACGTGCACTCGGAGGGAATTATGGAAGAGAACTACCGTGCAAATAAAGCGATGGTTATTTCTTAGACGGAAATGTAGTGGTCGGCCAAGTGTGCCAGGCGCAGACCTTTGAGAGTGAGGAAAAGTTTCAAACGCAGTAAAAAAACACAAGGGGCCGGCCGGAGTGGTCGAGCGGTTCTAGGCGCTACAGTCTGGAACCGCGCGACCGCTACAGTCGCAGGTTCGAATCCTGCCTCGGGCATGGATGTGTGTGATGTCCTTAGGTTAGTTAGGTTTAAGTAGTTCTAAGTTCTAGGGGACTGATGACCTCAGATGTTAAGTCGCATGGTGGTCAGAGCCATTTGAACCATACAACAAGGGTCCGCGTAAGCCACGAGCTTGGAATACCGCAGCAAACTGTGGAACATTTTTCGACAGCGAGATAACATTTCAAACCGTGCCGCCTGTACGTGGTGCAACAGTTGCCTCTGCAGGATTCTGCCCAGCGCCTCCAGTTTTGCATCGCATTCCAGGGAGCAGTTGAAAATAAATATTTCGCCCCTAAGCTGATATTCAGCGGTGAAGGAACGCTCCATTTATCCTGAAAGTTTAATCGCCGAAATGTGAGATCGTGGCGCACCGAAAATCGACAAGAACATGCGGCACAGGGAGAAATTCGCCGTAGGTTAGTGTTCATCTGTGTAATGTCAGGAAACTGTGACGAGCATCTGTTACCTTGATATGCTGCAGTCGTGGTTGTTTCCACAATTAAGTTGCGATTTCGAGAATTTCATCTTTCGATAAGGTGGAGCATCCCCTCGTTGGAGTATCGATAGTTGTCGCTACCTAAACGACGAACTTCCGCCTAACCGGATTGGGCGTAATGGTGAAGATGTGGCTGTGTTCCCTCGGCCTGACCTAGCGCCTTGTGACTGTTTTCGTTTGCGTGTACATCAAGGACCGCGCTTACCTACCCCCACTGCCAAGAAGGCTGGAACAGAACAGAGGGCGCATCAGTGCTGCTGTGATAGCCATTGGCAGGATGTTATGGAGCGAGCCTCGCCACCGCTTGGACGTGTCTCGTGTGACCAGAGGGGGACTCGTAGGACATCTGTAGAGCTGCAAATGCAAACTCGGTTAGTTTGCTGCATGAATAGAACCTTGATCTTATTTGTACATGTAATGCTTTGTAAAATGTAGAGCTTTGAAAACGAATGAATCTTTAGTACCAGCCCCGCGTACACACGGTAATTATTTATTAAGGCGCGTAAACACAATCCCAATGGAGGTAAACGAACGACAGACAGTTTATTCAGCCAAATTGGCACTCGGCCTGTCATACTAACCAAACCAAGGGTTTGGGATCAAGGGATACGAACATGAGGAATCACAGTTGGCTTTGATGACTTGTCGAGGCTGCTCCCAGTTTATTGTTGTAAAGTAGTGTTTAATATTCGTCGCATGTGCGGCATTTATTTTACTGCAAGAAGCTTATCATCAGAAAAATGAGTAGAAGATGAAAACAATGTCAGTGGACGACTTCTCTCTTAGAAAGCAGAGAACAGTGTGGTGAGACGAAATTAATGTCCGATCTTAAAGCTGAGTTGAAGTATGGTTTTTGTTGCGAATTAGAGCTACAGATTACGAATTGTTATTGAATTCTGTAGGACCTAAAATTTTCGAAGATGACACCACTTGTAGCAGATCTGACGGTGACCTGAAAAGACATCCATGAAGATCCATTTTCTTTTTCATATCGTGCATATTATTTTCTAACAGCTCACTTATTTCTCTCCAAGCGCCTCATCCTTTCAGTTTGCTTTTACAATCGCTATTTGCAGGGTGACATAGACATTCCCGTTGACGATAAAAGTGTTAGCTTTAGTGCTGTCTCCGTAATCCACTCAATACTCCAATGTTTGTAGACACGATGAATACATCCTCTTTCAAAATGTGCGGGAAATCGCTACTGAACCAAGGAACTTTCGACTCTTGAGACACTAATGCCCATTCTTCTTGCAGAGCTGCTCGCAGTATCGGAGAGTGGTTGGTGGATGCTGACGTGATGCAAGCCGTCTCCCTAGACATGTTCTATGGGATTCAAATCGGGAGAGCGAGCATATTATTGTCGCGAGAGAAAAACATCAACCACCCGTGCTCTGTGAGTTCGACCATTGTCGTGCATCAATACGACGTCTGCGCCCATAGCGCGTTGCAAAAACCGGAAATGAGGTCCCAAGATCACGTCACGATACCTGACAGCAGTTTAACCTTGCCGATTTAGCTGTACAATTTCATGAATATGGGTTCCAGTGGTAAACACCACACCATTAGGGATCCTCCTCGATCTCGGTTTGTTTTCACAATTTTTGGGTCCCGAAATCGTGTTCCACGTTCCCTCCAGATGCGAACCTATCGAGAATCACTCTCCAGAGCAAACCGGGACTCATCTGTGAAAACAACAGTGGCCCACTGTTCGACCGTCCATGTGGCGCCTCCCTAGACGTTCCCTTCTGTGAAGACGTGTCAGTGGTAGACACACAGCATGTCTGCGACGATAAAAGCCACTCTGCCGAATCCTTCTGCACATAGTTTGCCTCGATACAATACGTCCAGTGGATGCTGCGAGATCACATGCCTGCTGCCGTGCGGTACTGAGGTAGTACCGTCGTGCCCTTACGGCCAAATAACGGTCCTCTCTTTCTGAAGTTACACGTGGTCGGCGTATCCTGGTCTCTGGGATACAGTTTCGGTCTCTATAAACTGTCGCCACATCCGAGAAACAACAGAACGATTCACATTAAGCCATCGGGCCTCGGCAGTTTGCGGCTGTCCTGCTTCCATTCCTCCTATGGCCCTCCACCGCAGAGTCTGGTAGGCGTCTTCTCTGTGCCATGCTGCACCGCCTGTGACTGAGTACACAGCGATCGTGGATGTGGGACTACCCGCCAAACACTACCTCGACTCATAGGTGCGATGATATCATCGTTGGCATGGTTATCCGTTGACCGGAATGCCATCTTCCGTGCAGAACACGACGGTCCGGATATTTCTTTAACAGTTAGTATGATTATATCGTGGATTAGATACAGGACAGGGCAATAGCGGTTTGTTGCATTAAGTTTCGACATCACTGTATGTACCGCCCGTACGCGTTAAGCAAATGTCAGCCGACGAAGCGGTTGGTTATCGTTCGTTGGCCTTCGTTGGTGTAGTGCATACTCGCTTTTACAGGCAATCAGAACGCTTCATAAATAAAAGGAAACGAAACATGTATGTAATACACTGAAACGACAAAGAAACTGGTATAGGCATGTGCGTTCAAATACAGACAGCCGCGCAGTGTAGCCGCACGGTCCGAGGCGCCATGTCACGGTCCGCGTGGCTGCACCCCCGTCGGAGGTTCGATTCCACCCTCGGGAATGGGTGTGTATTGTGCTTAGCGTAAGTTAGTTTAAGTTAGATTAACTAGTGTGTAAGCCTAGGGACCAACGACCTCAGCAGTTTGGTCCCATAGGAACTCACCTCAAATTTCCCAATACAGAGATATGTAAACAGGCAGAATACGTCGCAGTGGTCGGTAAAGCCTTTATAAGACAACAAGTCTGGCGCAGTTGTTAGATCTGTCACTGCTGCTACAATGGAAGGTTATCAAGAATTGAGTGACTTTTGAACGTGGTGTTATAGTCGGCGTACGAGCGATGGGACATAGCATCTCCGAGGTTGTGATGAAGTGGGCATCTTCCCATACGACCATTTCACGAGTGTATCGTGAATACCAGGGATCCGGTAAAACATCAAATGTTCGATATCACTGCGCCCGGAAAAAGATCCTGCAAGAACGGGACCAACGACGACTGATGAGAATGGTTGGACGTGACAGAAGTGCAACCCTTCCGCAAATTGCTGCATAGCTCAGTGCTGGGCCATCAACAAATGTCAGTGTGCGAACTATTCAACGAAACATCATCGATATGAGCTTTTGGAGCCGAAGGCCCACTCGTGCACCCTTGATGACGTCAGGGTACGAAGCTTTAGGCCTCCCCTGGGCCCGTCAACAGCGACGTTGGAATTTTTATAACTGAAACATGTTGCCTGGTCGAACGTGTCTCGTTTGAAATTGTATCGAGCAGATGCACGTCTACATATATGGAGACAAACTCACGAGTCCATGGACCCTGCTTGTAAGCAGGGGGCTCTTCAAGATGGTGGAGGCTTGGTGATGGTGTGGTGCGTGTGCAGTTTGAGTGACATGGGATCCCTGATACGTCTAGTAGATACGAATCTGATTGTGTGACCACCTGCATCCATTCATGTCCATTGGGCATTCCGACAGACTTGGGCAATTCCAGCAGGACAATGCGACACCCCACACGTCCAGAACTACTACAGAGTGGCTCCAGGAACACTGTTCTGAGTTGACACACTTCCGCTGCCCATCAAAGTCCCCAGACGTGACCGAGCGAAGTGGCGCTGTGATTAGCACACTGGACTCACATTCGGAAGGACGACGGTTCAAATTCGCGTCCGGCCATCCTGATTTAGGTTTTCCGTGATTTCCCTAAATCGCTTCAGGCAAATTCCAGGATGGTTCCCGTGAAAGGGCACGGCCAATTTCCTTTCCCACTCCGTCTAGAGGCCACAAGTGGCCCATCGGGCCATCCGACCGCCGTGTCATCCTCAGAGGAGGGTGCGGACAGGAGGGGCGTGGGGTCAGCACACCGCTCTCCCGGTCGTTATGATGGTATTCTTGACCGAAGCCGCTGCTATTCGGTGGAGTAGCTCCTCAGTGGGCATCACGAGGCTGAATGCACTCCGAAAAATGGCAACAGCGCATGGCGGCCTGGATGGTCACCCATCCAAGTGCCGACCACGCCCGACAGCGCTTAACTTCGGTGATCTGACGGGAACCGGTGTAGCCACTGCGGCAAGGCCGTTGCCGATTTCCTTCCCCATCATTCCCTAATCCGAGCGTATGGTCCGTCTCTAATGACCTCGTTATCGACAGGACGTTAAACAATAATCTCCTCTTACTCCTCCTCAGGCACGAACGTTATATCTGGGATGCCTTGCGACGTGCTGTTCGGAAGAGATCTCCACCCGTTGTCAGTTCCCTCCAGCACTGCTTCAGACTCTAGTCCATGCAACGTCGTGTTGGGACGCTTCTGCGTGCTCGCGGGGGCCCTACACGATATTAGGTAGGTGTACCAGTTTCTTTGGCTCTTAAGTTCTATTTTGTTGCGTGGACGGACAACATTTCCACGGTGGTGGTGGTGACTGGCATTTAAGTTTGGGACAGCCGTCGTTCGCGGCTGGACGCGGGCGGGTGGGTGTAGGCAGAGCGCCGTCGGACCGCGGGGGACGGCAGCAGGTGGGGAGCGCGGCCGCCGCCGCCGCCGCCGCCGCCACGCGCCGTATTGATCGCCGCCCGCCGCAGATCTGCTCCGCTCGGCTCCTCTCGTCTGCTGCGCCGCGCTGCGCCGCGTCTGCCAGAGCCTGAACTGCGGACCGCACCTGTCTGCCTGCCTGCCTCTGCCGAGGCTCGAACCCGTGACTCTTGCTCTCCATTTTACCCGTCTCTACGGTCACAACGGTGCACAGTCCAGTTGCAGGTCGCCTGTCTATCGGCTTCCAGGGGCGACAAGAATTTTTATCATCAGTGTTCCGTAAAATTATTGACCGAGTTTAACATTTATTGAGTTGTTGTTGTGGTCTTCAGTCCTGAGACTGGTTTGATTCAGCTCTCCATGCTACTATATCCTGTGCAAGCTTTTTCATCTCCCAGTACCGACAGCAGCCTACATCCTTCCGAATCTGCTTAATGTATTCATCTCTTGGTCTCCCTCTACGATTTTTACTCTCCACGCAGCCCTCCAGTACTGGTCAAGTTGCGCCACAAACGCCTCTTCTCCACAGTTCTATTCAATACCTCCCCATTGCTTATGTGATCTACCCATCTAATCTTCAGCATTCTTCTGTAGCACCACACTCCGAAAGCTTCTATTCTCTTCTTGTCAAACTGTTTATCGTCCACGTTTCACTTCCATACATGGCTACTCTCCATACAAATACTTTCAGAAACGACTTCCTGACACTTATATCTATACTCGATGTTAACAAATTTGTCTTCTTCACAAACGCTTTCCTTGCCATTGCCAGTCTACATTTTATATCCTCTCTATTTCGACCATTATCAGTTATTTTGCTCCCCAAATAGCAAAACTCAATTGCTACTTTAAGCCTCTCATTTCCTAGTCTAATTCCCTCAGCATCACCCGACTTAATTCGACTACATTCGATTATCCTCGTTTTGCTTTTGTTGATGTTCATCTTATATCCTCCTTTCAAAACACTGTCCATTCCGTACAACTGCTCTGTCTCTGACAGAATTACAATGTCATCGGCGAACCTCAAAGTTTTTATTTCTTCTCCATGGACTTTAATACCTACTCCGAATTTTTCTTTTGTTTCCTTTACTGCTTGCTCAATATACAGATTGAATAACATCGGGGAGAGGCTACAACCTGTCTCACTCCCTTCCCAACCACTGCTTCCCCTTCATGTCCCGCGACTCTTATAACTGCCATCTGCTTTCTGTACAAATTGTAAATAGCCTTTCGCTCCCTGTATTTTACCCCCGCCACCCTCAGAATTTGAAAGAGAGTATTCCAGTCAACATTGTCAAAACCTTTCTCTAAGTCTACAAATGCTAGAAACGTAGGTTTACCTTTCCTTAATCTAGCTTCTAAGATAAGTCGTTGGGTCAGTATTGCCTCACGTGTTCCAATATTTTTACGGAATCCAAACTGATTCCCCGAGGTCGGCTTCTACCAGTTTTTCCATTCGTCTGTAAAGAATTCGCGTTAGCATTTTGCAGCCGTGACTTATTAAACTGATAGTTCGGTAATTTTCACACCTGTCAACGCCTGCTGTCTTTGGGATTGGAATTATTATATTCTTCTTGAAGTCTGAGGGTATTTCGCCTGTCTCATACATCTTGCTCACCAGATTGAAGAGTTTTGTCAAGGCTGTCAGTAGTTCTAATGGAATGTTTACTCCCGGGGCCTTGTATGACTTACATTTATTATGCTGTCGTAATCTACTCATTCACAGGTATAATCTTACGTTAAACATTGCGGCAGGTGAAAGAGAGACAGCGAGAGGGATTTACGTGTGTATGATAAAACCACTTCCTTCTCACGTCCTCTCTCTTACCATAGATGACGTCTCACGGATCTGATTTGTACTAAGAATGTACTAAACGGTAGGTGGGTATTTGCTCCGATGGAGTGCGTGAGTTCTGCATAATGTTCGCCAACGTCTAGTCTTCTATAGCTGTTGTTCCCTGCGCAGAAAGCAGCACGTAGGTCGTGAATCCGTTATCTTGAGTCTGTAGTAAACTCTCGGCGAGAAACTGATATTGTATGAATAAATAAATTTTCATTTAATTTGTCTATACGGGGCGCCACTCGCTTTTTATGAGCAGAATACGAGAAACAATTATAATCATAATCAACTTTATGAATTACAACCCGTTCGTCACACTGTCACAGAAAATAAACGAACTAATGAACTGCGGTTTTGCGTAATTGATATTAAGGTAGTTCTCGATTACATGTTAAAAAAAAAAAAAAAAAACAGGCGTTAATTTCTTACCCAATTCCGACGGCGGCAGACAACACGGAATGTCGTCAGAGACTGCCGAACCAGCTGTCACATTTATAAACGAGAGATTGCAAATTAAGTTCTTAACCGATAACGCCGAAGGCGACAATATTTGTGTCCTCCGTGACTGCCAAACCATTTTAGTTTAGCAGTTGTTTATTATTATGCTGCCAACACTTTTGAAATAATTGAGTGGCAGCCTGCTACACGGAGCTGGTTTTATATGAAATGCAAGTAAATTCACTGTTCAGTTTTTCTGATATTAATCACAGATCTGTACGATGTTGCTGCGTTACTTCCAAACACAGCAGCCAATCGCGGAGAAGGACCACAGTGTAGGCGGTCTTTCTCTCGATACCGAATAAACCGTCCGTCACCGGTACCTCGACCGAACGAGGAGGCCCTGTGATTAGGCCTCCCGACTCGCATTCGGGCGGACGACGGTTCGAACCCCCCTGCTGCCGTCCTGATTTAGGTTTTCCGTGACTCCCGTAAATCGCTTCAGGCAAATGCCGGGATGGTTTCTTTGAAAGGGCGCGGCGGACTTCCCCATCGTTCGCTAATGCGATGAGGGCCGATGACCTCGCTGTTTGGTCCCTTCTCCCAAATGAGCCAACCAACCGATACCTCACACCACACTACGTCATCTTCACACCGCTGTCTCCTCATATGATCTAAGACAAGGTTCTTGTAGCTGAATATGATGACTGTAAAGCCAGAAATATTACAACATGTAACACAGTACTCAAGTATTTCAGTTAGAAATTCTATATGTCTCGAGGCAGTGTAACTCAACGTGCGCGAACTACAAACACTGACGAAGAGACCACGGTGCAGATCTCATTTTTGTAATTTTTTATATTTATGATATGTTAATTTCAGAGAACTTAAAATCAATACACCAAAACAGTTCGATGCAAATTCTCGAGAACATCGACTTTGAAGTCTTCAGAGAGTATTTAATTTCCTTTCTCGCGGTTCATTTTCCGAAGAATGCGCGCCACTGTAGTAGAATGTTCGCGTGCGTCGTGGGCGGTTGGGGATAGATTTCCCGACTATTGAAAAATTTTAAACAAGGTTGTATGTCTTACAGTCTTTTCCGTGAAGCATAAAATACATAAAGATGAAAAATATCGATAGTTCTCGAGACTGATGGTCGCTGGTTCGAGTCTCGCTTCTGTAATTTTTATTTTCTCACAGTTCCGCACCTCAATCGATAAAATCGGAATCCTTATAGGATTACTCTGTTGTCCCCCTGTGGCTGCGTGAGCGTCAAAAATTCTTTTTCTGCGGAAAGGGTGGACATGTCAATTTCATATTTTTGTCACGCACTGAAGTCTACGGTCCCTTGGTGACGTAAAAACTTAAGCTTGTACGTCAGCGCATTCAAATGATGCGGCCACTAGTGCCACATTTTTTCATATCTTGCCAGTATCGATGTTTTTTCAGAGTCTCACAGTACCTGTCAGCGTTAATAGTGGTCCCAGCGATTCAGCTCCGACAACGAGGTGAAGGAAGAGGTTCATAACTTTCTGAACAACATGGCGGCCAGCTGGTATCACATGGGCATACAAAAACTGCCACAGTGTCTACAAAAGTGCATCGACAGAAATGGTGATTATGTCGAAAAATAGCTAAATGTTCAAGCTGTAAACTGATGTAAACCATTGTAGAAATAAACAGGTCTATGTGCTTATAAAAAAAAATAGGAGACCTTACTTTTGGGATTACCCCCGTATGTAGACATGAAGAATGAATATGTAGAGCGTTCATGACATTCGTTTTATTTTAAAGCCTTAAAAGCTTTCGCATAAAATACCGGGGGCATTACTTTACAGCATCCCTCTAAAGGGTACCTGTAAAGTCGTCGTATTTTGCGAAACACCAGAGGAAATGCACCTGTCGACCCGTAGGAGGGAGCCCCTATATAGGCCTACACCCGGTGTTACTTTTACGCCCGAAGTTTTCTTTCCATTACTGAGGGCGAACTGCGTTCTATTTGTCGGGAACTCTTCAGTCCAGTCTCATATTTTGTTTATTGGGCTACCGAGCGGAACTCTATCGAGAGCCTGCCGGGAATGTAGCAGCACGGCATCAGCCTGGGCGCAGGTGTCCACTCTACTCTCTGTGCATCTCGTGCATGGACGAAGGGAGTCAGGTTTCACACGAACGTCGTTTGTTCCAGAGGCACTCAAGTTCCATACGTTATAGTAGCTGACGCATATGATGAGATCCTAGCCAGAAAATCATTTAGGTGCTCGGATGCATAATTTTAACTGTCGTTTTTAGTCTTGACAGGCTGACATCAGAAGTCATATTTGATATTATGACTCAAAAATATAGACTGTACAATATGTAGATTCAGTGTTTCACACAAGACGTATATTACATAATTTTAGCCACTTGCTTATTGCGTATATTTAAAAAAAAAACGGTAGAAACACATACAATTCCGTTACATAGGAATTGTATTTTAGGTCTGTTCGCAACACGGTACAAAATTTACATTTGCAAGGGGAGAACGAAATAACGTATTCCATTGAGACAAATAGTCACTGAATACTATACCTTGGTAGCGAACTACATAGATATGACGAGATGTAAGTTTGAAGTACGCTGTGTGAAACTAGCATCCTAAAATGTACTCTAAGACAAAAAAAAAATGACGAACCACGAAGGAACTATCCGAATCCGAATGGGATGAAATCGGCAGATCTGATGTACATGTACAGACAAACAAAAAATCGCAGTTTCAGAAAATCTGTTGATTTATTCAAGAGAAAGAGCCTCGCAAGCAGAGCAAGGCAGTAACGCGTTAGTCCACCTCTGGCCCTTATGAAAGTAGTTATTCGTTGTGGCATTGATTGACAGAGTTGTTGGATGTTCTCCTGAGGGATGTCGTGCCAAATTCTGTCCAGTTGGCGCCTTTGATCGCCAAAATCTCCAGCTGCTTGGAGTGCCCTGCCCATAATGCTCCAAACCTTCTTGACTGGGGAGAGTTCTGGCGACCTTCCTGGCAAACCTAGGGTTTGGGAGGCGCAAACACAAACAGTAGAAACTCCCGCGGTGTGTGGGCGGCCGTTACCTTGCTGAAATATAAAGCCAGGATAGCTTGCGACGAAGGACAAGAATACGGGCGTGGAATATCGTGGACGTACAGCTGTGTTTCAAGAGTGCCACCGATGACAACGAGAGGGGCTCTGCTATGAAAAGAAATGGTACTCGACACCATCACTCCTGATCGTATGGTGGGCGACAATTGGATTGGTATCCCTCCACTGTCTGGGGTATCTCTGTACACGTCTTCGATCTGGATTCTCATCGACTGGAGTAGAAACGTCTTCAGTAATGAGTCCCGCTTAGAACTGAGCCCCAATGACCAGCAAAGATACGTCACGAGATAACCCAGTCTGAATTGTTTTTCATATTTATCTGCATTACATACGTGTTTCTACATTTCTCTTCATCACACCAGCTAAAAATTTTGCCTGAGCCATCTTGTATACTCCTGCGGTCACTCGACGGCGAGACCTTCCTGTACGTCACAGGATCGTCAGCAGACAGCCGCAGATTGCTGCTCACCTGCCCACCAGGTGATCTGTGTGTGTAGACGATAATAGTGGTCCTGTCACACGTCGCTGGGGCACACCTGACGATATCCGTGTCTCTGATGGCCACTCGTCGCAAAGATCAACGTACTGGGTTCTGTTACTTAAGAAGTCTTCGAGTCACTCGCATATCTGGGAACCTACTCCGTATGCCCGTACCTGCATAGTCTGCAGTGGGGCACCGTGTCAGTCGTTTTCAGGAAATACGGGGTGTCAGTTGCCCTTCATCCATTTTTCGCAGGATATCATGTGAGAAAAGGGCAAGCTTTATTTCGCACGAACGATGCTTCACTTCTCGCAACGCCACCAGATGGCATTCAGACTTGTAGTGGGCAGTAGCAATAATGTTTTGGCTCATCACTGTGTATGACCTCCACCTGCGGTCGTCAGTAATAATCGACTTACAACTGAGTCCTGTTCGAGCTTCTTGACGTTACCGGTTACTTCTCCCAGATGTATGATGGAGATGTTGGGAACAAATCATTTGCCAGCAGAAAAGAAAGCAACATAAAATAGCCTCATTATCGCAAAAACCACAAACATACAGTCGTGGTGGAAATATCAGCACGTTGCAAAAATGTGTCATCTTGCTACGTAGTCGGGTGCAAAGTTGAGTGCGCTGGTTGTTCGGTGGACTGCGCGTAGTCGGAAGATACCACGCGTTGGGCCGTTATCGGGAACCGACCGCGCACGTGATGCTGGGCGGGCTCAGCGGGGATAGGAATGCGGTTGTCTGTTCCCTGCGGACGATAAAAACACCACGCGAAGGGCTGCGCAGATAACACGCGCTGCCAATTGACGGTCGGCGTGTATCACGCGGGACCAGTCGCCGACCTGGTGATGTATCAGTTTGACAGCTGGTAGAAGGTCGCGTTCGGTTGCTGTTACACAAGTGTGAGCGGCACTCGACGGCACTTTGTAAGCAGCCTTCACGGCGGAGTTGTATCTTGGTCGGCGGAAGAAGAACCCTCAGACCTGCAGCGGGCTTGGCGCGGCTGCTTCGCGCGTCTATCTCAACCAATTACGTAACGCTGTTTTGTATACGTCTCTGTGGTAGCGCCTCAGTGTTGTCGCACGTCTGTGGAAGACTGTGTTGTCTCGCCTGCAACCGGTTGCGCTTTGCAGGGTCTTCCTTGGCGGACTCCACCACGCCACGTTGTATTAGTATAGAGAATCGTTCTGGCAGGTTAAGACGGAGCGTCCTCTGCAAACTTATTCGTCCAACTAGTTGGACGGCCGTATACTGGCGCACACGGCCGAATAATCCGACGGCCGGCCGACAGTGTATCCCAGTGAACTGAGATTGCTGGGACGTAGTGGCTGCAAGCGAACTCCTGTTGTTGGGTGTGTCTGGAACTTTTTCGCACTGAATTACCAATTGTGGACGTAGAGGTTGCACATTGGGGTGGCGAAAGTCATGGGATCTTTCCTAATATTATGTCGCATTTATTTTGCCCGGCGTAGTTCAGCAACCCTACTTGGCATGGACTCAACAAGTCCCCTGCAGAAATATTGTGCTATGCTGCCTCTGTAGCCGTCAGTAACTGCGAAAACGTCGCCGGTGCAGGATTTTGTGCACGAACTGTGACCTCTCGATTACGTCCCGTAAGTGTTCGAAGGGATTCGTGTCGGGCGATCTGTATGGTCAAATCATTCGCTCGAATTGTTCCGTCATGGCGCATTGTCATTCATTATTTGGGAAGATGAAAGTCCACGAATGGCTGCAAATGGTTTCCAGGTAGCCGAACATAACCGATTCCAGTCAATGATCGGTTCAGTCGGACCAGTCCGTTAGATGTAAACACAGCCCGCACCGTTATAAAACCACCGCCAGCTTCTACAGTAGCTTTTTGACAGCTCGGATCCATGGCTTCGCGCGGTCTGCACCACACTCGAACCCTACCATCAGCTCTTACCAACTGAAATCGAGACTCGCTCGTGGTCAGGTGGCTAGCGTTGCCACGTGCAGGTCACGGGGTCCCGTGTTTGACTCCCGGCCGGATTGGGGCTTTTCTCTGCCCCAGGATTGGCTGTTTGTGTTGTCAGCATTCCATCATCATTCGTGAAAGTGGCTAGTTTGGGTTGAGTGCAGACTGGGAATGTGTACGGACGCTGATGACCGCGTAGTTGAGCGCCCCACAAGCCAAACATTATCACGATCATCGAGACTCGTCTGACCAGAGAACGGTTTTCCAGTCGCCTAGGGTCCAACCGATACGGTCACGAGCCGAGGAGAGGCGTTGCAGGCGATGTCGTGCTGTTAGCAAAAGCACTGCTGCCAAAGCCGATGGACGCCAAGTTGCGCCGTACTATCCTAAAGGGTAGGTTCGCCGTCCGTGCCACATTGAGTTCTGCCGTTATTTCACGCAGTGTTGTTTGTCTGTTAGTACTGACAACTCTACGCAAACGCCGTTGCTCGCGATCGTTAAGTGAAAGCCGTCGGCCACTGCGTTGTCCGTGGCGAGGGGTAATGTCTGAGATTTGGTATTCTCTGCACACTCTTTGACACTGTGGATCTCTGAATATAGCGATTTCCGAAATGGAATATCTCATGCGTATAACTCGAACGCGTTCAGAGTCTGTTAATTTCCGTCGTACGGTCATCATCACGTCGGACACCTTTTCACATGAATTCGGCAGTGCACTGCCACTTACCACAAATCCACAACTCACGACCCGCCCTCGCAGTTCCTCTTCTGTCAGCGTCTGTCTCTTACTTTTTCTACCCCACGCACCCCCTCACGCTGTGTGGTGAAGTAGTTCCTCTACAGTATCCTTTCTTCCATAAGTATTAGTGCCGCCAGCTGTGCTTGGAGGGCCTGTGTGATGTTTTGGTGTGTAGGAGAGAGGCACTGGCGGAAGTGAAGCTGTTAGGGCGAGTAGTGATCGTGACTTTTGTGTCTGGCCAGCTGATTAGGTGAGAGAAATGCCCGCAAAAGGTAAGGTTCCGGTCGGCTACACAGTTTTAATCAGCCAAGAATTTTCAAAAGTGCACACACAACTTACACTACCAGGACAAAAGTGTCTTGACACTCGTACGTAATTTTGAATTGACGAGTACATGTCACCAGAGGCAGACCTGCCAGTATAAAAGGAGGCAGGATGGTCAGTAGAGCAGCAGTAAGAGCAGAAGGACCTCGGTGACTTCGAACGTGGGCTAGGTTGTGGATGTCGCCGTGCTCGTTAACCCATAATCGACTTTTCAACCTTTCTAAAGCTGCCGTAGTTGGTGATGGGTCTGTGAAGTGGAAAGGCACTGTTAAATCAAGACCAGGCAAAATTGGTGCATTGTAAGGCGTGACAGTAAAAACAATTACGTGGAATCAGCGGAAGGAAACACTGCCTAGTTGCGAAGTGCTACGTGTAGTCCAGCTGGCACAGTGAATGTGAGTGAGGGGCTGCCAAGAGTGGGCACAGTGACCGAGCAGCTGCTCCAAGCCACACATTCTGTCAGTGGTGAGCAGCGTGTGAGGTGGGGCAGAAAGCGACGCCGCGGGACAGGGTGTGGAATGCGATGAAAGGGCCCGCCGACCAGCATACGCAGTGCCACCTTAAAGTACAGATAAGAAGGTGTTATGGTATGGGGTTTGTTTTTCTTGGTTTAGGGGTGGTCCGCTTATTGCGCTTAGAAAAATGCCAACGGAATGATAAGAGCACATTTTATGGCAATTACATTATTTATAATAAATAACACCGACCACTGCAGGTAATACTTCCGTTACATTAATAAGAAAGACTATGGACCTATTAGAAAACAAAGGTCGAAAACAATTTGGTGTGAGATGGACGCGAACATGCTATCTTTCATTTTGCAACTCACGACGCTATCTGGTTAGCCACGTCTGAACGCGCCGACTGGTTCAATGTATATGGTATAACTGTATATAGGCTATATCTAAAAATCTCATTGTTATTTAACTACGACGAATCTTATCAAGACGATCGCTTTTGATATCATTGTTCCGTAGCGTCGAAACGGTGTAGTTTCAGAGCGCACAATTCTTAACCGTAGAAACATTAAGTGCCGGCCGCGGTGGCCGAGCGGTTCTAGGCGCTTCAGTCCGGAACCGTGCGACTGCTGCGGTCGGAGGTTCGAATCCTGCCTTGGGCATGGATGTGTGTGATGTCCTTAGGTTAGTTAGATTTAAGTAGTTCTAAGTTCTAGGGCAGGCTGTTCCAGCTCGTCAGCTCCGCTGTGAGCCGCGGAGCGCTCCCTGCTCCAGGGAGCCGTGTCGCTCGCTGTGACCATTCAAGTGGGCCGGCACGTAGCACGGTTGGCTGAGGCAGGCGGCAAGGCAAGCGTTTTGGTGTGCCATCTGGATCTTACAAGATCGACAATTCTCATACTCTTAGCTGCTAAGACGTGGTGACATGCTACACCAGGAAATACGATGCTCAGGAAATAAATAAGAAACAACTGTTTCACAAGAAATTGCATACTAAATTTATTGGGACTCTGAAGCTTGACATTTTCTTTTCATTACAAGATCGGAAATATCAGGCATCAAAGTGTTCGCATCGTAAATGCGGAGGATGGCCTTCATTGTTGCATCCTGATGAAACGATCGTTCCTAACTTTTTACTCTTTTCTTTGCTGAGAAAAGCTGCTCACAACAATACGTAGATCCAAACATGCACATGACCTGAGCGGCATTTTTGTGAAGCTTGGGAAATGTTTTTTTGCTGTATTGAACGATACCATCAAGACAAATCCAATGTGTTGTAGTACCTCTCTTTCAACAAAGTTGAATTTTGCAAATCAATAATCTCCAATTGAAGTGACGATGACAAGTCATCGGGGGAAACTGAAAAAGGAGTGCTGAGCACCTTAAGTTCCATTTCCAAACTAGTGAGGTGTCGGAATCGTGTTTCAAACGACGTGATGAGCTGCTTTAACTTTGCTTGGTAATCGCCGAAAGTCAACGTTAAATGTCCATTACTCATCTGCCTCTCAAATAAACGTAACTTTTCCATGAACGCTTTGATCTGGTCGTGCATGTCAACAATTAGCTGCCCTTTACCCAGTAATGACAGATTTAAATTATTCAGATACATAGTTATGTCAGCTAGGAACGTCAGGTCTGATATTCATTTTATATCTTTCAGACAACGCATTTCTTCCCCTTTCAAGTTCGAGAAAAAGGGATATTTCCTCACGAATGACAAAGAAAACATCAAGAATTTTTCCCCGACTCATCCAACAAACTGTACTGTGGTAAGGTATATCCCCATACTCCGCTTCCATATCTTTCAGGAATCCTTTGAATTGGCAATGATTCATACCGTGACGCCGCACAAAATTCACACACTTCACGACATCTTTCATTACGCCACCTAGCTCTACTGTTTCAGCACAGTGCCACTTGATGAATAAAACAATGAAAAGTCAAAATGTCTTTCCCGAATTCGCTCCTGAGTTTATTTTTTAAAAGAGAAGCAAAACCTTGGTGACGCCCGATAATTTGTGGTGCACCGTCTGTCGCTACAGAATGGAGCGTATCTCACGACAAATTCATATTGTCCACTGATTCGCAAACAGCTTCCTGTTGCGGTGTAATCAAGTGGTACCACATCCAAGAGTTTCTCAGTTACTTGCAGCTCCATGTCGACACCACGCACAAAGACTGCAAGCTGAACACAGTCCGATATGTCGGTGCTTTCGTCAAGCGCTAGCGAAAATGCAACAAAACTCTCCGCCTTTTTCCTGAGCTGTGTCTCTAAATCCGCTGTCATGTCCAGGATTCGACGAGACATTGTTTGCTTCGACAGGCAAACCCCTTCAATTGCCTGCACCTCCCTTGGAAACAAACATTCTGCAACTGCTACCATGCACGATTTTACGAGTGGTCCCACCGAAAACGGCTTACCACCCGTCGCAATGATGTGAGCGACCCTGTAGTTTGCTCGAATTGCAGATTCAGTAGTGTTTTCTCCGCTCTCATTCACCTGAAAATTATAAATGCATTACAGAACACGAACTATGTTGCATGTTTTGATACCCTCCGTATTACGAAACCGGTTTTGAACTTGGGTCTCCTGGTATGTCGTTCTTAAGCCTGGCTGCCAGTTCTCTGCGTGCAACGCCTTCTACCTGATCGTAGTGCACTGCGTGAAGACGTGTATAATGTCTTTGTATATTTACCTATTTGCAGAATTAAATACTTTATGACATACAAGACACTGCGGACGACCATCCCTCTCAAAGAAAGGTATCCTCCAATAGAGGTACAGGGCTCCCGCGGCTAGTCATAGCTGTCATTGAACACGGATTATTGCGTCAGTTGCGGCTGCATGCGGCCAGGGGGCAGTGAGTTCGCTTTCCCCTTCCACGCGGACTCCGAGCTGCCATAGTGACCGCTCCGGCTCCCTGGAGCTCGGTTGGAACAGCCTGTTCTAGGGGACTGATGACCTGAGATGTTAAGTCCCATAGTGCTCAGAGCCATTTGAACCATTTTGAAACATTAAATACAGAAAGAGTTTCTCTACTGATACGTAGTTTCGTGACATAACAAACAGTAGCTAAAATGACGCGTCTTTGAGCGATCCTTAATTTGCTGATGCCTTGAAACAGCTAATACACATTGAAGAAACTGGTACACCTGTCGAATATCGTGTAGGGCCTCCACGAGCAAGCAGAAGTGCCGCAACACGACGTGGCACGGACTCAACGAATATGTGAAGTAGTGCTGGAGGGAATTCAAACCATAAATCTTGCAGGGCTGTCCATAAATCCGTAAGAGTACAGGACGGTGGAGATCTCTTCTGAACGATGCAAGGCATCTCAGATATGCTCAATAATGTTCGTTTCTGAGGAGTGTGGCCAGCGGAAGTGTTTAAACTCAGGGTTCCTGGAGCCACTGTGTAGCAATTCTGGACGTGTGGGGTGTCGCATTGTCCTGCTGGAATTGTCAAAGTTCGTCGGAATGCGCAATGGACATGAATGGATGCTGGTGATCAGACAGAATACTTACGTACGTGTTACCTGTCAGAGTCGTATATAGACGTATCAGGAGTCGCATATCAATCCAAATGCACACGCCTCATACCTTTACAGTGCCTCCACAAGTTTGAACAGCCCCCTGCTGACATGAAGGTTTCATGGATTCGTGAGATTGTCTCCATATCAGTACACGTCCGTCCGCTCGATACAATTTGAAACGAGACACGCCCGACCAGGCAACATGTTTCCAGTCATCAACGGTACAATGTCGGTTTTGACGGGCCCAGGCCATGCGTGAAGTTTTGTGTCGTGCGGTCATCGAGGGTATACGAGAGGGCTTTCGGCTCCGAAAGTCCATATCGATGATGTCTCGTAGAATGGTTCGCACGCCGACACTTGTTGATGGCCCAGCATTGAAGTCAGCAGCAGTTTGCGGAAGGGTTGCACTTCTGTGACGTTGAACAATTCTCTTCAGTAGTCATTGGTCCCGTTCTTGCAGGATCTTTTTCCGGCTGCAGCCATGTCGGAGGTATGATGTTTTATCGGATTCCTGATATTCACGGTACACTCGTGAAATGCTCGTATGGGAAGATCGCCACTTCATCGCAACCTCAGAGATGCTATGTCCCATCGCTCGTGCGCTGTCTATAATACCACGTTCAGACTCGCTTAAGCCTTGATAATCTGCCATTGTAGCAGCATTAAGCGATGTAACAACTGCGCCAGGCATTTGTTGTCTTATGTAGGTGTTGCCGACCGCAGCGCCATGTTCTGCCTGTTCACATGTCTCTGTGTTTGAATACGCATGCCTATACCAGTTTCTTTGGCGCTTCAGTGTACCTACCACATAGTCTGTGACAGAGAGAACCTACCAAATACGGAGTTTAACTCAGTTCTATATAGCGGCTCCTGTGTTCTGCTCATCCGCCACTTTCCTCTCCACGAGGCAAAAATTGACATGCCGGATTCTCGAGTTCAAGCTCCTGAGTGTACTGAGAAGTGGACTTCCACGCTGTGACGTTAGCAGCTCCTCGTCCGAGGCCTCCGAGAAAGACAGACCGCAGCGCGTATGTCACGAAGGTAGTCCTGCGCTCGCTCGCTCAAATCAGCAGACAAACTAAGTTTCTGTACCTGTTAACTAGTAACTAGGCGTGTCCGAACAAACGAAAACTGAATCTTCTACTGGAATCCGCTATTATGGAATCTTACTGTTACTAGTCCTATAATGATGGGAAGTCCATGGGCCTACTTATAATTTGTTACGGCTGTACTGGCGTACAATAAAATAAAATCATGCTAAAATGATTATCAGTTGCATAAGGCACCACTTCTAACATGTAATGAGTACTGTTAAGCATGAAACGTCCCGTTAGAAAAATTATGAATGACTATGCTGGTAAACTTATATGTTATTTGATTTTCAAACAGCTGAACAAAACTCAACGTACACAAACAGTTTTTTCTTTACTTATTCTGATCATCACTAAACAGACACGCAATATTTTTTAGCGCAACGCAGTCTGACTTCAATAATCCCTACAAAAGAATGGCCCTGACTAACAATAATCTATACCTTTCATGAATCACCTACCTCACAAAAATCTTCGTTATTCAAGCTACTGCAATATAGCGAGCGCTAACACTGCCAGCTAAATAAAAGATTCTAACTACTGAAGGCACTAACTACTGATAGGCATACTTAGCAAATGAAAGGTTTTTGATAGAGAACAAACAATGTATCTATCTTAATAATATTCAAAAGTCATCATTTTATATATATATATATATATATATATATATATATATATATATATATATATATATATATAATTCATGACATCCATCTTCACAAATTTCCGTTTTCTGGCGGACACACGTCCAGATCGTCCGCTTGTAGCAACTTCTCAAAACTCTGTCATCTCTCTCCCCACATCCACCACTGCTGGCGGCTCACCTCCAACTGCCCAACGCTATGCGCTGTTCACATCCAAATGCCCAGCACTACACATGCGAATATTCCAACAATGATTCCAACCAGCCACAGACTGCACAAAGCAGTCAGTGATTTTCATTCAGGGCGCTACGTGGCGTTAGCAACATAAAAACCTAAACAGCCTACTTACAAGCAGAAGAGACTAATTGCTATAAACAAGTCGTAATACCATTGATATCGAGTATTGATCTTAAATTTAATTTTGCTGTAGTACTGTTAATCAGTAAGACTTCATAGTAGCAGATTCCAGTGGAAGATGCAATTCTCGTTAGTACTTACACGCCCAGCTGCGAGGTAACAGGTTTAGAAAAGCATTTTGTATGCTGAGCGAGCGAGAGAGCGAGTTCAAGACTACCTTCGTGACGTACGCGCCGCGGTCGGTATTTCTCTTGGGCCACGCTCCTCTTCCGCGTGCGTTTTGACGTCCCGTGAGAGGACGCCTTATTGGAGAGTAAGGAGTTGATCAACCACAATGCAATGGCCGTTCAACACTTACGCTACAAATCGGGCGAGTTGGTCAAGGCTGCATGTCTCGGATTCTGCACGGTAGAGCCTCATCACCTACATGAAGCGCTGGAGAATCTTGGGTTCCGGATGCGCACCGTGATGCGCATGAAATTCCCGGAGACAGGCTAGGAAGGACCTTTTTGCTTGCCGTCGGCACAACCCTGACTTTCAGTCGGAGGTTGTTCGGCGTCATAATGGTATTGAACACTTCGGTGACGGTAGAGAACTTGAAGACGCGGCGTGGGCGTTCGGGGCATGCCCCACCGCCGTACAATCAACGTAGCGTCCGAGTAATGCAGGTGGTCTCAGAATAGTCCCGCGTGGAAGGGAAACTGTGATAAAACCTGACCACAGAATTATTAAATAACAACTCCCTTTGTCACAGTTTCGGCACTTGCCCTTCAACGCCTACCTGAACAGTACGAAATTAAAGATATCCCAGTTATGAAGATGAACCTGATACCACTGAATGTGAAGATAACTTGACATCAATGAATTAACCAATAATCTAAAACCTAAGCTGTACTAACAGATACAACACTCATAAAATAACACAATCTTAAGGAGAAGTGGCGGCGCTAGGTTTCAACTTCTAGGCACAGGTCTCAGTAGCCATTTGCGGCGCAATAAGAAGCAGTTTTACAAAAGGACCAATAGAAGATGAGGTGTACTCACTCAGCTCCACTACAGATAATGATACGGGCTTGGTGCGAACTGGCCTATACTCAAGAGCTCGCTTGCGCGCACAGGGCGGCAACGCGGCCCCGTGCGACGCAGCAACGGCATGCGCTGGCGCAAACAAACCAGAAGAGGGGTTAATGCCGCTGTCCGAAATCACTTCCAAACAACACTGAAGCACTTCATTCGTAACAACCTGGTGCTCAATACAAATCACGTGAGGTGGCTCCCCATCGGTTAGAATACACACACCGTCTAACAAGGCTAGGCAAGATGCGATAACCAGCAGTAAGTTTTACTAAAACCCTAACACGTACGATTTCCATTTCGTGTTCAGCAGGATACGCCAGTTGTGCAGAATTGGAACTTTAAAGCATTGGCTTCATTCTACCCATTAGCCAAACCACCTTCGGATTTCAACTATGTTGGAGAGGCGTCCAATAATTAAGTCGACACATTTCTTTCGAAACCGGTTGGTTTTATTCAGGATTCAAATACCCCATATTACCTACTTTTTTTTGGCTATAAAATCCTATTTTTCAACATAATCTCCTTTCAATGCTACGGCATTACACACGTTATTAGGAGAAAAAATGGTTCAAATGGCTCTGAGCACTACGGGACTTAACTTCTGAGGTCATCAGTCCCCTAGATCTTAGAACTAGTTAAACCTAACTAACCTAAGGACATCACACACGCCCACGCCCGAGGCAGGATTCGAACCTGCGACCGTAGCGGTCTCGCTGTTCCAGACTGCAGCGCCTAGAACCGCACGGCCACTTCGGCCGACTGGTATAAACAACTACATCATCTGCGAATAGCTTTATAGAGCATCCGACGCTTTCTACTAGATCATTTATGTGTATTGTGAACAGCAACTGTCCTATCACACTTCCCTGTGGTACGCCGGATATTACCTTTACATCTGTCGATTTAGTTCCGTTAAGGGCAACGTGTTGAGTCCCATCTGTAACAATGTCTTGAATCCAATCGCAGGTCTGCTCCGATACTGCGGAAGCTCGTATTTTTTTCATTAAACGGCAATACGGGACGGTGTCAGATGCCTCACTGAAGTCAAGGAACACGGCATCAGCCTGAGCGCCGTTGTCCACTGCTATGTGGATCTCATGGAGGAACAGAGCCAGTTGAGTTTCGCAGGATCTTTGTTTGCGGAATTGCTGTTGATTTTTATAGAGGAGCTGTTCATTTTCCAAGAACGTCATAATTTTTAATCATAAAACATGTTCCATAATTCTGCGTTCAGAGTCAAGTATCATTTCCCGTACTAATCGTCAGTCCTGCGCACATCTTCCTACATTTCGCTGCAGTCTTGCAGCATTGCAACCTTTCTATTGAAAACAGCTCGTGGAGCTTTCGACTTCATACGCTACACCATTACAGAGCGAGGTGGGATAGTGGTTAGCATTCGGGAGGACGTCGACTCAAACACGCGTCCAGCCATCCAGATTTAGGTTTTCCCGTGATTTTCCTAAATCGCTCCACGCAAATGCATGGACGGCTGCTTTGAAAGGACACGGCCGATTTCCTTCCTTCTACATCTACGTGCCGCCCCCCATGAACCATGGACCTTGCCGTTGGTGGGGAGGCTTGTGTGCCTCAGCGATACAGATAGCTGTACCGTAGGTGCAACCACAACGGAGGGGTATCTGTTGAGAGGCCAGACAAACGTGTGGTTCCTGAAGAGGGGCAGCAGCCTTTTCAGTAGTTGCAGGGGCAACAGTCTGGAGGATTGACTGATCTGGCCTTGTAACACTAACCGAAACGGCCTTGCTGTGCTGGTACTGCGAACAGTTGAAAGCAAGGGGAAAGTACGGCCGTAATTTTTCCCGAGGGCATGCAGCTTTACTGTACGGTTAAATTAGGATGGCGTCCTCTTGGGTAAAATATTCCGGAGGTAAAATAGTCCCCCATTCGGATCTCCGGGCGGGGACTACTCAAGAGGATGTCGTTATCAGGAGAAAGAAAATTGACGTTCTACGGATCGGAACGTGGAATGTCAGATAACTTAATCGGGCAGGTAGGTTAGAAAATTTAAAAAGGGAAATGGATAGGTTAAAGTTAGATATAGTGGGAATTAGTGAAGTTCGGTGGCAGGAGGAACAAGACTTCTGGTCAGGTGCCTACAGGATTATAAACACAAAATCAAATAGGGGTAATGCAGGAGTAGCTTTAATTATGAATAGGAAAATAGGAATGCGGGTAAGCTACTACAAACAGCATAGTGAACGCATTATTGTGGCCAAGATAGATACGAAGCCCACACCTACTAAAGTAGTACAAGTTTATATGCCAACTAGCTCTGCAGATGACGAAGAAATTGAAGAAATGTATGATGAAATAAAAGAAATTATTCAGATAGTGAAGGGTGACGAAAATTTAATAGTCATGGGTGACTGGAATTCGGTAGTAGGAAAAGGGAGAGAAGGAAACGTAGTAGGTGAATATGGATTGGGGCTAAGAAATGAAAGAGGAAGCCGCCTGGTAGAATTTTGCACAGAGCACAACTTAATCATAGCTAACACTTCGTTTAAGAATCATGAAAGAAGGTTGTATACATGGAAGAACCCTGGAGAATCTAAAAGGTATCAGATAGATTATATAATGGTAAGACAGAGATTTAGGAACCAGGTTTCAAATTGTAAGAGATTTCCAGGGGCAGATGTGGACTCTGACCACAATCTATTGGTTGTGACCTGTAGATTAAAACTGAGGAAACTGCAAAAAGGTGGGAACTTAAGGAGATGGGACCTGGATAAACTGAAAGAACCAGAGGTTGTACAGAGTTTCAGGGAGAGCATAAGGGAACAATTGACAGGAATGGGGGAAAGAAATACAGTAGAAGAAGAACGGGTAGCTTTGAGGGATGAAGTAGTGAAGGCAGCAGAGGATCAAATAGGTAAAAAGACGAGGGCTAGTAGAAATCCTTGGGTATCAGAAGAAATATTGAATTTAATTGATGAAAGGAGAAAATATAAAAATGCAGTAGCAGGCAAAAAGGAATACAAACATCTCAAAAATGAGATCGACAGGAAGTGCAAAATGGCTAAGCAGGGATGGCTAGAGGACAAATGTAAGGATGTAGAGGCTTATCTCACTAGGGGTAAGATAGATACTGCCTACAGGAAAATTAAAGAGACCTTTGGAGATAAGAGAACCACTTGTACGAATATCAAGAGCTCAGATGGAAACCCAGTTCTAAGCAAAGAAGGGAAAGCAGAAAGGTGGAAGGAGTATATAGAGGGTTTATACAAGGGCGATGTACTTGAGGACAATATTATGGAAATGGAAGAGGATGTAGATGAAGATGAAATTGGAGAGGCCTCCGGAGTAGACAACATTTCATTGGAACTACTGACGGCCTTGGGAGAGCCAGTCCTGACAAAACTCTACCATCTGGTGAGCAAGATGTATGAAACAGGCGAAATACCCTCAAACTTCAAGAAGAATATAATAATTCCAATCCCAAAGAAAGCAGGTGTTGACAGATGTGAAAATTACCGAACAATCAGTTTAATAAACCACAGGTGCAAAATACTAACACGAATTCTTTACAGACGAATGGAAAAACTAGTAGAAGCCGACCTCGGGGAAGATCAGTTTGGATTCCGTAGAAATACTGGAACACGTGAGGCAATACTGACCTTACGACTTATCTTACAAGGAAATCTTCCCATCGGATCCCCCTCAGATTTAGTTATAAGTTGGCACACTGGATAGGCCTTGAAAAACTGAACACACATCAATCGAGAAAACAGGAAGACCACAACAACAAACAACATCTACGTGATTACTCTGCTATTCACAATAAAGTGCCTGGCAGAGGATTCAGTGAATCACCTTCAAGCTGTCTCTCTACCGTTCCACTCTTGAACGGCGCGCGTGAAAAACGAGCACTTCAGTTTCTCTGTGGGAGCTCTGATTTCTCTTATTTTATCGTGATGATTATTTCTCCCTGTGTAGGTGGGTGCCAACAGAATGTTTTCGCAATCGGAGGAGAAAAGTGGTGATTGCAATTTGATGAGATCCCGTCGCAACGAAAAATGCCTTTGTTTTAATGATTGCCACTCCAATTCACGTATCATGTCTGTGGCACTATGTCTCACATTACGCGGTAATACAAAACAAACCGCCCTTCTTTGAACTATTTAAAAAAAAAAAAAGTGAGTTGTCGACTCTGATGACAGCCAGTGTAAGTGTGAGAGTGACGGCTCACTGTTAGCCTAGAGTCAGTAGTATCAGGACGGCGGCGTGGGAAACAGAGCGCCACTGCGGTTTGCGGTCGGCGAGGTGGCAGTGTCGCGTGTTCTGTGACTGCAGTCTGCTGCCTGCTGCCGCCGCCCAGCGAGAGCAGGCGCGAAGATGCGCCCTCAGCGGTACGCAGATGGCAATCTCGTGCAGTCTCTCTCTTGACTCTCTCTCTCTCCCCCTCCCCCCTCTCTTCCCTCCCCCCCTCTCTTCTCCCCCCCTCTCTGTCCTCCCCCCTCTCTCCCCCCCTCTCACTCTCTCTCGCTCTCCCCTCATCACTCCCTTCGTCCACTCCCCATCCCCCACTATTCCCTCATACACGCGCTTGCAACCGACAGACCCGCCGAGAACTGATACAAGTATTGTGGATGCATAACAGACCATGCTTGCTCTAGTGGCAAAGCTTTCATACGCAGTCAAGGGCTGGTGACAAAACAAGTTCGCGAATTCAGTGCACGTGGACTGTTGCTGGGTTAAGGTCACGCGGTAGGGCTGGTCCAGGAGAACAACCTGCAACTTACACAATTAACATATACGCTATCTGTTTAAAAGTATGCTGACACCCTTATGTCAGGCCAGACCTACACTGGATACGCATTTGTCCTGATCCGATGTAGAATGATTATGTCCCCCGTGGCCGCTTTTGTGTTGGTTTTTGCTCCTGTAGGGCGTTCTCTTTAGAGACTTAGAAAAGGGTATCGGTGTTCCAGTGTAACGAAGATAAGTCTGCAGGGGAGTTTTCAGAAACCTGCCAGCCCATAGTAAATTACGGGACGAATCCAACAACTACCGCCATATGACTACTTTTTTGAAGGCACAAGAAACTATGTAACTCATCAGAAGGGCAGGTTTAAGGCCCAAGCAGCATAAGCGGCCGCTGAGAAGTGCGCCAGAGTGCAGAATTGGTATGTACAGTGAAAAATACACCGATATGCTAAACTTAAGGACGATAGTCTGGCATGCCGTAAAAGTTGGACGACACATAGAAAGAAATTTTACAGTATAGAACAGTACGGAAAGTAACTGAAAGAAATACGCAGTGAGACGAGCACAGATGATTTTTTTGTTTTTCACCCCAAAAATTAAACTGAAATTCACTCGGTTCGTGATGGTCTGCTGTGCTGGACAGGGTGTCCGATCACCACTGGCGGCACTGCATGGTCCGCAGCGTGCTGCTACGCTGGCTGCGAGGTCGGGCGTCGGACTCCGCCGCCGGCTGACGGCCGGTCGCTGGTGCGGGGGCACGTGCTGCCGTGAAACGGGCAGGCCAGTCCATTCGCCGAATATCCTCTCGTTCACGAGCTCCTTTACCTGCGTTGTCCAGTGCGGTCGAGCATTGCTATCCATAAAAATAAACTCGAGGCCGAATGCATCCCTGAGAAGACGACAGTGGGGAAGGGGTACAATGTCACAATAACGTTGACCGTGAGTGTACCGCGTTCAAAGATTTGGAGGTGGGTACGCCCGTACAATACTGGGCGTAGTATCATATAGCGGGAGGTGGGAGGGGACGCGTAATGCACCCAGGAACATTGTGGAGCACGATTGTTCTGGTGGTCCAGATGTTGCGATGTGGGGAGGTATAATGTAGGGCGGGCACACTGACTTCCAAATCTACGAACGCAATACGCCCACTGGTCGACGTTATTATGACACTGTAGTCCTTCGCCATGTGCGTCTTTCCATGGGTGCATTCGGAGCTGACTCCATTTTTATGGATGACAAAGCGCGCCGCATCGGATAGCGCAGATGGAGGATTTCTTAGAACTAGAGGATATTCGGCGATTGACCTTGTCTGCCCATTCCCCCCCATGTAAAGCCCATCTCCCACGTATGGAGTGCTTTGGGGAGACGTACTGCTTGCGCTTGCATTTGCCAACCGCGCTGCTGGAACAGTGGAACACCCCACCACCACTACTCCTTACCGACCTCGCGGCCAGCATTCGAGCGCGTTGGAGAGCGTGCATTGCCGTCCGTGCTGACACCCACATCTCATTAAAAGCCACGTCCCGCGTTTTGAATTCTCCAGGAGACAACCGTGAATCGTAGTTACTTCAGTCTTTATTCAAGTATCGTCTCCTTTCTTCTCATTGAGTATTTCTGTTACTCATCTTCTTTACTATACTGTACAGGTTCTTTGTATGCATGGTCCAAGTTCCATCGAACTATGTTACGTTGCAGTGTGACACCATGCGAAAGCAATTTCAGCTTTTTTTCCACACCAGTGTAATTAGTAGCGAATTCTGACACGGGTGAACGTGTAACAGAAGAAAGAAAAATATCGCAGTAAACATGGACCGTTTTCGAGATCATTGACAACAAGACTACAAGCGGCAACGGTGGAACATAGCCCTGTTAGTACAAATGCAATTGAAACATAAATTATTGGGTCAAGTCGCCATTTAACTTCACCTTAGTATTACCTTGACAAGGAATACGTTATTACTGTTAATGAGTGAGTACGTAAGTACGAGCTAGAGCTAGTATTTTTATTTATTTGTTTGTTTATTTTGTAAGAATACACCGTCGTTTGACTGTGTATTCCCACATGTCTGTTCTGTACAATCTAGATTTCGGCTTTCGCGCCAGTAACGAGTACAGTGTTCTTAGTCCATTAACATCATTTTGCCGTGAACTATCCAGGATGACAAATACACGGTTCAACATATTTCTTTAACATTTATACACATGGTACAAAACTAAGGTTAAGCAAATGTGTTTAACTGTGTATTTGTCATCCTGAACAGTACACGGAGAAATGATGTTAATGAACTAAGTAAGAAAATTGTACTCGATTGTAGTAAAAGCCAAAATCTAGATGGTACAGAAGAAAATATAGAAATATACAGTAAAATGGTGGTGTATTCTTTCAAAAAGTAATGTGTGACTGCGGCTCAGCATCATCGAAAACTGTGTATTGATAGTCAATTGTCGCATCAGTAACTTCCCCGTTAGCCACCGACTGGAAGAAAACCAGTCCAATGACTTTCGTGAGCCTCTCTTGCATGTGCAGACTTGTGTGAGGCCTTGCGTTGTGACACATAAGGAGACATTCATCCGCATTTTTGTATCCACAAACAGGCTGAAGTCGTTTCTTTAATTTACGACATTGCAGGAGTCCCAACTACGTACGGCCGGCCGGCGCTGCGCGTGGGAGACATTGTTGCGATGGCGACGACTCACCGTTGCTTCTGTTCACTGCCAGGTCTCGCAGACATTCTGCAAGCGCCTACGAATACTTGCGATGGTCTGCTTTTCCGCCAAAAGAAACTGAATGACAGCTCTGTGCGTCGAACGCACCTGCGTTGCTGACGTCATTTTGAAGGTCGGATGTAGCGCCGCCACCTATCGGAGCTTCGTGGAACTTAGGGACTGAAACAGGAATATTATACGATGCCCTGCTCCAGATTCCGAATTTTTTTCCAACCGAAATTGGCTGAGAAAAAATGTGTCGAATTACTTATTGAACACCCTTCTCATATTTTATTCGCAAGTAACTTTACATATACTATCTGTGTCTCTGAATACCTTGAACATTTTTATACTTCATTCTGCCGACGACAAATTGAAATATTTCATGTGTTAGGCAACGTTTGTTCGCAGTCACTTTCCTTGTACCTGTGTTTGTTCAATTGTGATTACCCAGTCTAGAAAATTCCATCCAATAACTACTTTATTTATCTGTAACTAGCTACTGAAGACCACGGGTCACTGTACCAAACCACTCGGAAAATATCCATGAACCATCTTCGAAATTTTGTCGGTGGAGTTCGTGTTCACCCGTTATAATATGTAAATTCAGATTCAACAGATACGCGGCCCAGGGATGGCATCCAGTGACCATATGTTGTGGCACCAGCATTCCGCCTTAGCGGCGATGCTAACGACTGTACAACGCGCCGTTCTGTTTCGAAGTGGCTGTGTGTGATAACACATCTTGGGACCTGTGCGACAGGAATTAGCTCAGTTCTCCAGGAAAAGTATTCACACACCCTTGTTTCCCCAGATATTTATCTGGAAATTGGTTTGTGGCTAGGACCACATGAAATTACTAGTGACTTAATCTCTTCTTCCTTTATTTCTTACCAGTAGTTTTTCATTGTTTCACTATATTGGTATCTCGTTTCCCTCTGTTGTCCTGTATTTCTTCTTTCCATATTACGTGTCTTTTTCGTTGTTTCCTCATGGGAAGCCTTAAAACGCTTAACTTTTCCTCTTACCGTTTCTCTTTTTTTATATTTTGCCGCCGCTATTTACATTTCCCTCACGTCTGCTTTAATTTCTGTGATCCAGATCATTGATGTTTTCGCGTTTTGCCTAGAATCTTATTGACTGGATAACAACTGCTGAGTTTTGCTTGGAACTGAGTCCCTATGACCAGCGGAGACGTGTCTGGAGAGGCCGCTGACAGTCGGCTGCCATACAGCGCGACAACCAGGAGTCGTGGTATGAGATGCCATTTCTTGTCATACCAAGACTCCTTTGGTTTTCATCCGCGGCAGCGGTACGTCGACAATACTGTACGCCGCCTTTTTGTTCCCATTTATGGCAAGCTATCGTAGGGTTACATTCCAGCAAGATAATACAAGCACACCACGAGAGTTATCGCTGCTTGTCTTCTTGGTTGTCGAACACTACCTTCCCCACCGAGGTCGACGGATGCCTCCCAGACTGAGATCTTTGGAGCATTATGGGCACGGCCCTCCAACCAGCACAGGATTCTGACGCTCTAACGCGGCAATCCGTCTCAGAAAGACATCCAGTAGCTCTGTTAATCAGTGCCAAACCGGGTAACTGCTTCCATAAGGGCCAGATTTGCACCAACGCATTAGTTACTTGATCAATTAGTGAAACACTTCTCTTGAAACAAATCATCCAGTTTCCTGAAATTTTGTTTGTCAGTACGTGTACATCACGTCTACCGTTTCCATCCCATTCAGATAATTCTTTCTCACAATATTAACCACTCCTCCCGGGACACCCTATACGTGAATACTCTCTGCAGAATGTACACTACGTGATCAAAAGTATCGCGACTCCCCCAAAACCTTACGTTTCTCATATTAGGTGCATTGTGCTGCCACCTACTGCCAGGTACTCCATATCAGCGACCTCAGTAGTTATTAGACATCGTGAGAGAGCAGAATGGGGCGCTCCGCAGAACTCGCGGACTTCGAACGTGGTCAGGTGATTGGGTGTCACTTGCGTCATACGTCTGTACGCCAGATTTCCACACTCCTAAACATCCCTAGGTCCACTGTTTCCGATGTGATAGTGAAGTCGAAACCGGAAGGGACACGTACAGCACAAAAGCGTACAGGCCGACCTCGTCTGTTGACTGACTACCGACAGAGGGTCTTAATGTGTAATAGGCAGACATCTATCCAGACCATCACACAAGAATTCCAAACTGCATCAGGATCCACTGCATGTACTATGACAGCTAGGCGGGAGTGAGAAAACTTGAATTTCATGGTCGAGCAGCTGCTCATAAGCCACACACCACGCCGGTAAATACCAAACGACGACCCGTCTGGTGTAAGGAGCGTAAACATTGGACGATTGAACAGCGGAAAAACGGTGTGTGGAGTGAAGAATCACGATACTCAACGTGGCGATCCGATGGCAGGGTGTGGGTATGGCGAGTGCCCGGTGAACGTCATCTGCCAGCGTGTGTAGTGCCAACAGTAAAATTCGGATGCGGTGGTGTAGTGGCGTGGTCGTGTTTTTCATGGAGAGGGCTTGCACCCCTTGTTATTTTGCGTGGCACTATCATAGCTCAGCCCTACATTAATGTTTTAAGCACCTTCTTGCTTCCCACTGTTGAAGATCAATTCGGGGATGGCGATTGGATCTTTGAACACGATCGAGTACCTGTTCATAATGCACGGCCTGTGGCGGAGTGGTTACAGGTTAATAACATCCCTGTAATGGATTGGCCTGCACACAGAGTCCTGACCTGAATCCTGTAGAACGCCTTTAGGATGTTTTGGAACGCCGACTTCGCCCCAGGCCTCACCGGCCGACATCGATACCTCTCCTCAGTGCAGCACTCTGAAGAATGGGCTGCCATTCCCCAAGAAACCTTTCAGCATCTGACTGAACGTATGCCTGCGAGAGTGGAACCTGTCATCGAGGCTAAGGGTGGACGAACACCATATTCAATTCCAGCATTACCGATGGAGGGCTCCCCGAACTTGTACGTCATTTTCAGCCAGGAGTCCGAATACTTTTGATCACATAGTGTATTATGTGTTAGTACTAAAAATTTAATAAATGAAAACGTCATACCTCATGCTGGAATTTTACTGCATAACCGGCGAATATATAGTGAACGTTAAACTTTTTTTCCTTGTGTGCGGGGCGTCGACGAGAAAAAGTTTCGAAAAGGTTCGAAACTTCTTGGAAAGTTTGTTGGAAGTCTGTATGTGCTCTGGTTCTCAAATACTGGATGAGTATAGACTAGGGAATTTTACGCCTCTAGACATATACTTACTTTGTTTATAATTCTGATAATCGTTGAGTTGAAATTTTAACGTGTGGTTATACCTTCTAATGGGTAGATTATGGCAGCATTTTAAATGTTTAAATTCTGTGAGTAATTATATTAAACAATGAAAAACAGATGTTTGTTCCCCCTTGGCGCCTTCAGAGAGGGAATCTGCTTTTGGGAGCGGCCTACAGTTTTAGCGGTTTAGTAATATAGATAAGAAGTGTTGAAGAAGCGTAGCTTTGTATATGTGCAGCCTGATGTGTCGCATGCTGATAACGTACTTTTTCTGTGTTTCAGGTGAGTTGCGGAACAGCCTGCACTGCTCACTGGTAAGTAAGCCATAAGGCGGCCCAAGTAGCACCTCGCTTTAACATCACTATAGACGTAGAAATTGTCTGCACATTTTAGAGATACAGGGGTCGGACAAAAATGTGCAAACACCGCGAGAAATGGATTCTTGACCGGTAAATACAGACGCTAGCCAAGCTTGCAGCTAACGCTGTTGTGTGTGATCACGAACGGCACCTGCGCAAGGTCCTCAACACGTTGCAAATGTCAGTCGTGGTCAGAACGAAGTTGCGTGTAGTTGTGAGTGCGTTAGTTCGGGTCAAGTGAATGCGAACATGGGCGCATGGTGGGTGCTTCCGTAACCAAGGTAGACCAAGTGTTGTGTGTCTCGGGAGGCAGCGTATCGAAGATTTTTGCCACATGCAAGTAAAGCGGAAAACATTATCCGTTAAGCCACAACGCGGACCAAAATGTGTACTGACTGACAGTGACAGACGGTCATTGAAGAGGATTGTAGCAAGAAATGAGAGGACGACAGCTGTAAAAGTCACTGGAAACAAAGTAATTGGAGTGTCTTGTTTCATGCCGCATGGTCTAAAGGCGCCTTGTCATGGTCCGCGCGGATGCCCCCGTCGGAGGTTCGAGTCCTCCCTCAGACATGGGTGTGTGTTGTTCTCAGCGTAAGTTAAAGTTAGCCTAAGTAGTGTGTAAGCTTGGGGACCGATGACCTCAGCAGTTTGGTCCCATAAGATCTTACCACAAATTTCCAAATTTCTTTTTTCACACAGTTTCCAACTTCTGGACCAGTTGACATCCGAATAGTGAAAGACAGCGGTGCTTCGGCGATGATTTGGGCAGCCATATAGTGGTTTTCCATGGGCCTTATGGCTACTATTCCAAGAATTATTGACCGTTTTGGCTGATCACGTCAGTCCTATGACACAAGGTTTGTTCGCCAATGGTGCTGATGTGTTCCTAGACGACAGACCCCCTGCTCACATCGTGCAGGACTGGTTTTGTGAACACGAGGATGAACTGTCGCATGTCCCCAGGCCACCACTGTCATCAGGTGTCGGTATTATTGAGAATTTGTGGTCCACTTTGGAGAGAAAAGTGCATGATCGGTATCCACCTCTTCCATTATTACCAGAGCTTGGCACTATTTTGCGGGGAGAATAATACAATATGCCCTTGAAACCATACGGGTCCTGTGTTTATCCATTCCGAGACGACTGGATGCTGTTTTGAGTGCCAACACTGTTCCTACACCGTATTAGGTATACTAACGTGTTTATTGTCTTGTTTCCATATGTTTGTCGTCCCCCAGTATTTGTTGTATCCATCTGCACATAATGTTTAACTTAGTGTTTTTGGAAAACTTGCGTCCCATCGAATTGCACGTGTAACGATGCTTGCGCGTGGATAAAATTTTCTCGCTTTTCAAGCCGCGTCAATTCCAATAAAATTCTCGGCCTTTCGATGGCTAGCTCCGCCATCGTCGTCAGAAATAAAACTACTGTCTCCCGGTACTTGCACTACTTCCTGCTTATATACGCTGTGTGATCAAAAGTATCCGGACATCTGGCTGAAAATGACTTAAAAGTCCGTGGCGCCCTCCATCGGTAATGCTGGAATTCAATATGGTGGTAGCCCACTCTTAGACTTGATGACAGCTTCCACTCTCGCAGGCATACGTTCAGTCAGTTGGTTTGCTGGGGAATGGTAGTCCATTCTTCACGGAGTGCTGCACTGAGGAGAGGTATCGATGTCGGTTGGTAAAACATCAATGTAGGCCTGTGTCGTGATAGTGCCACGCAAAACAACAAGCCCCCTCCATGAAAATCACGACCACACCATAACACCACCGCCCCCGAGTTTTACTGTTGGCACTACACACGATGGCAGATGACGTTTACCGGGCATTCGCCATACCCACACCCTGCCATCGGATCGCTACATGGTATACCGTGATTCGTCACTCCACAGAACGTTTTTCCACTGTTCAATCGTCCAATGTTTACTCTCATTACACCAGACGAGTCCTCGCTTGGCGTTTATCGGCGTGATGTGTGGCTTATGAGCAGCCGCTCGACCCTAAAATCCAAGTTTTCTCACCTCCCGACTAGCTGTCGCAGTACTTGCAATGGATCCTGATGCAGTTTGGAATTGCTGTGTGATGATCTGGATAGAAGTCTGCCTATTACACATTAAGGCCCTCTGTCGGCAGTCTCTGTCAGTCAACAGACGAAGTCGGCCTGTACGCTTTTGTGCTGTACGTGTCCCTTCCGGTTTCCACTTCACTGTCACATCGGAAACAGGGGAGCTAGGGATATTTAGGAGTGTGGAAATCTCGTGTACAGACGTATGACACAAGTGACACCCCATCACCTGACCACGTTCGAAGTCCGTGAGTTCCGCGGAGCGCGCCATTCTGCTCTCTGATGATGTAGAGTGACTACCGATGTTACACATATGGAGTACCTGGCACTAGGTGGCAGCACAGTGCACCTAATATGAAAAACGTATGTTGATATGTTGCGCCCTGTTAAAGGCGACATAGCTCTTCGTGTGTCCGGTGTGTATAGTGTCCCGTGGGAGTGCAGCAGCATCTACACTCCTGGAAATTGAAATAAGAACACCGTGGATTCATTGTCCCAGGAAGGGGAAACTTTATTGACACATTCCTGGGGTCAGATACATCACATGATCACACTGACAGAACCACAGGCACATAGACACAGGCAACAGAGCATGCACAATGTCGGCACTAGTACAGTGTATATCCACCTTTCGCAGCAATGCAGGCTGCTATTCTCCCATGGAGACGATCGTAGAGATGCTGGATGTAGTCCTGTGGAACGGCTTGCCATGCCATTTCCACCTGGCGCCTCAGTTGGACCAGCGTTCGTGCTGGACGTGCAGACCGCGTGAGACGACGCTTCATCCAGTCCCAAACATGCTCAATGGGGGACAGATCCGGAGATCTTACTGGCCAGGGTAGTTGACTTACACCTTCTAGAGCACGTTGGGTGGCACAGGATACATGCGGACGTGCATTGTCCTGTTGGAACAGCAAGTTCCCTTGCCGGTCTAGGAATGGTAGAACGATGGGTTCGATGACGGTTTGGATGTACTGTGCACTATTCAGTGTCCCCTCGACGATCACCAGTGGTGTACGGCCAATGTAGGAGATCGCTCCCCACACCATGATGCCAGGTGTTGGCCCTGTGTGCCTCGGTCATATGCAGTCCTGATTGTGGCGCTCACCTGCACGGCGCCAAACACGCATACGACCATTATTGGCGCCAAGGCAGAAGCGACTCTCATCGCTGAAGACGACACGTCTCCATTCGTCCCTCCATTCACGCCTGTCGCGACACCACTGGAGGCGGGCTGCACGATGTTGGGGCGTGAGCGGAAGACGGCCTAACAGTGTGCGGAACCGTAGCCCAGCTTCATGGAGACGGTTGCGAATGGTCCTCGCCGATACCCCAGGAGCAACAGTGTCCCTAATTTGCTGGGAAGTGGCGGTGCGGTCCCCTACGGCACTGCGTAGGATCCTACGGTCTTGGCGTGCATCCGTGCGTCGCTGCGGTCCGGTCCCAGGTCGACGGGCACGTGCACCTTCCGCCGACCACTGGCGACAACATCGATGTACTGTGGAGACCTCACGCCCCACGTGTTGAGCAATTCGGCGGTACGTCCACCCGGCCTCCCGCATGCCCACTATACGCCCTCGCTCAAAGTCCGTCAACTGCACATACGGTTCACGTCCACGCTGTCGCGGCATGCTACCAGTGTTAAAGACTGCGATGGAGCTCCGTATGCCACGGCAAACTGGCTGACACTGACGGCGGCGGTGCACAAATGCTGCGCAGCTAGCGCCATTCGACGGCCAACACCGCGGTTCCTGGTGTGTCCGCTGTGCCGTGCGTGTGATCATTGCTTGTACAGCCCTCTCGCAGTGTCCGGAGCAAGTATGGTGGGTCTGACACACCGGTGTCAATGTGTTCTTTTTTCCATTTCCAGGAGTGTATATAGGCCAGACAGTTCGCACAGTTGCGGAGCGTTGTACCGAGCACAAGAGACATTAAGGAAAGGGAGCTCGGCCATAGCTTAGTATTGCCTCGAAAACGGACTCAAAATACCGTTTGAGAACACGAGAGTCTTGGCTCGTGAGTCAATATACTGGGACTCCGTTATAGAAGAGGCGGCTGAGATTAGAATGAACAGCAACAATTTCAGCAGAGACCAGGGCCACCCACTGAGTAGGCCGGAAGGGGGGGGGGGGAGGGGGTTGGCGGGCTTTGGATGTCGAAATGAAAAAGAAGCAACGGCGCACGTTTAACGCTTTAGGGAGGCGGGGCGGCAGCTTCACACGTGCGGCGGGCCGGACCTGCTATGAGGTGCGCAATTCTCCTTCCGCACACGCGTCGTTTCGACCCTCTGCTGCCAGCGGCCGTAATCGTTGGTGTATAAGCGGGGAATAGTGCCAACCCCGGCAGTCAGTAATTTTACTCCTGACAACGATGGCGCAGCTAGCCATCGGAAGCTCGAGAATTTTATTGGAACTGTCGCGGCTTGAAAAGAGAGATGATTTTATCCAGTTATGCCGCCGCGAAAGACTTCGAGGATACATTTGTCCCTGTTTATTAATCAGATAAAGTGCTACGTTTCAGTTGGATTTGTCTAGTGTCTCTACTTGCGTAAGGCCATAAAACAACAACCAATTAGCGGCGAACGTAGGGAAGTGTATGTAATTAAAATAAATTGCGTCCAGCCATTATTTGTTGCGCCAAGGAGCGCAGTTACTAATTAAATTAGCTGAAGATAATGGTTTCGGTGGACGCGCAAAACTAAGCAAACTTTAAATTCCTATCCACGGCTGCTTGAGTTAGACACAGCTCTTCAGTCAAATAGTCGACGTGTGGTACTGCAGCGTACACTGATAAGGAAGGATAACAGGCCCTGATAGTCGTGCGTGTTAAGGCGCCGCTTCCGGGACGGCCCGAGATCGTTTCCTCCCGGCGGGTTAACGGTGAGGATCGGTGTACCGGCGAGAGTGGATGTGGTTTTCTGGCGGATTTCCTCAACCCGCTAGGTGAATAGCTGAATGCCCAAGTCCCGCCCCAGTGACACGATTCGCAAACATTAAGAAAATTTTCGCTCCGTTTCACATGGCTAACACTACACGTAAACAGCTAGGGTGAGCACAACCCTATCAGGAGCGCTATTTGACCTATTTTTCCACCATTATTTATTTTACGTTTCGCGGAAGCGTTCGTAGAACACGCACCTTAGCTTAGTAATTTGCTTTGGCCTGGAACTGAACCAAGTAGCAAACGTGGCAGGTGAGCATTCTGTCACAGAACCATGCAGCTCAACATAAAACAGCGCAATGTTTTAATAGATTAAAGATCTTCGGGAAACTTCAAAGTCGATTTTCGCGACAAACGTTCGTAGTTGCATCGAACTGCTTTTTTCGATTGATGTTTTGAGTTCTGAATTTCACATACCATAAATGTTACAAAATTCTCAGTGCTGTGTGGTCTCCTTTTTAGTCACACAAAAGCGCACTGTTAAGACAATACGACACACGCTCCCTTGCTGGACAAAATTTTCCCCTTCGCCTCTGGTTGGCTGTCATTTTTTGGCCTTACCTCCACAATGGTGCGTCTCCGACGTGTGGTCGTTGGCGGAAACTTTTGTCAGTGCTACGTCCCGTGGTCTGCTCTGACGTTATTGTCACCTTCTTCTGCACACTGTATCCAAAACACCAGGTGGAACAGTTTTGTGATGTCTGGTTCTGATAGCCATCTGAAAAAATCTGAGTTAGATTAGTTACGTGCTCCATACATTATCTTAACGACATTTTCCTATCGAAATGATATGGAAACAGTTTACAAAATAAATATGTATGATTAGTTTCAGTGGATGGCCGCATGCTTGCTGTTTTTCAGTTCTTCATGAGAAATAATTAATTTTGTACGGTCTACCCACTTTAAAGTAAATGTTCGTGTGTAGAATAGAATCAGTTACCAAGAAGAAACTATTTTAAGTTAGATTTAAAACTAGATTTATTATTTATTCGACATTTTGTGTTATTGGGCACATTATCCAGATTTTTTGTTGATGCATTGTGAACTACTTTCTAAACTACTGACAGAGTTAATAATGACTAATGAAGATCATGTCTTCCTCCAGTGTTGTAGGTGTGGACATCGCTTTTCTTCTGTAATTGTGATCGATTATATTTTACGACTAATTTCATAAGCAAATATGTTTGTATTGTGAAGGTGCAGTTAAAACGCCTAACTCGTTTCCTTTTGTACAGTCAGTACTTCCGTTCTATGTGATAAGTTACCTCAGAAAATTATTCCACGAGACATTATTGAGTGGAAATATGTATAAGGTTTTGGAAGTTTAATGAATTTGTTTCGAAGACTGGTAATTACGCGAAGAGCAAAAGTAGCTTAACTTAATTGTTTGAGCAAGTCAGTAACATGTTTCTTCCCGTTAAAGTTTCCATCAGTATGTACACCAGAAAATTTCGTGTAGTCTACTCTGTTTACTGACTACTCCTAGTCACGTGTTACATCAGTTGCTGGTATGACCGTATTTTTTGTACACAATCGAATATTGTGTGTCTTCTCGAAATTAAGGGAGAGTTCATTTTTATAGATCTACGTAATATTTCCATGAAAAATATTAAAAATTTCTCCTGTTCAGGGCTGAGAAAAATCTGGGTATTTCTAAAATAACTGCGGGGGTAAATAGGGTTTTTATGTTTTTTTGGGATTTTTTGGTATTGACAAACAGTTCATTTTAAATTCTTGTGATTAATTTATTCAAAATACTAACCCATTCTTACAACGTAACTCGTACACTTGCCGGAGATGACAATAAACAAATGGAAACACAATGAAAATACACACCGCTCAGTCAGTCAACTGTCTCCAGTTGATTATGGGTACGACGTACATCAACGAAGAGAAGGTGAAAGTGCTACTCGCCTATAAAGAGTGTAATTTAGCAGAACAGTAATTACAGTAACTATATAGGTATGGTCTCTGTTTTTTTTTCTCGGACATGCGTGTCCGAAAGAACAGACACCGTACCTATATAATATGTACTCCCAACGAGATATCGCTCATTCGGTGCAGATGCACAGAAATGTCCGACCTCTCGCGGGAATACAGTAGGGCTGCGAGCCAAGAGGAATATTGGACAGGGCACACTAATGTGCAGTGTGCGGCTTGGGACGGGGCACGTGCGCGGATAGCCGCTCGCTCACGTAAAGCGGGAAATACGGGTTGGAGTCCCGGTCCGGTTCAAATTTTCATTTATCGCCAGTAAGTTATTTCAGGGACCTAGTACAGCAAAATCTGGACATTTCTTTCGTCAAGTTAATTTCAGTAATATTTTCCTGTTTACATGTAATACTATTAAACGATATATTTTATATATACTATTCACAGCTATATTCTTCTAAAGACGGCTGACTGGATGGTCGGCGTGGATTCTCCTTATGTTTCCATTAGTTTATTATCACTTCTATTAAGTGGACGAGTTACGTTATCTCGGCTAGCTACCACTACAGGAGAGTTAAAGTCAGTTTTGTGTTGCTTTTTAATAATGCCATGTTTCCGTGAATGGTTCTCTGTGATACGCTTTTTGAGCGGGTCTCGAGGAGAGGAAGTGGATTATCGATAAAAAAAATTGGGGTAGTGTTTAAAAAATTGTCCAGCTGCGCGTAGGACTCAGGCACTGTCGGTTCCGTATAAACTAAATTATGCGTAGAGACAATTCATCCATTCCGAGATAAAGAATCTCGACGAATTTGGCTTGTTACGACATCGTTACTGCCAAGATATCGGTCTCACGGATTCGAAGACTTTCGAGTTTGAAGTCGGATAACAAATGACAAAAGAAATAGTTTTGTCGTGTGATGTAATTACAAATTACCAATTTTCTGATTTTTTCTTCCTTTACTTGTATCGTGCCAACTGTGCTTCTTGCCAAATTTCCTGATTCTATGTCAACGCCATGTACGCTATAAGTTTTGGTGAATGACTTTGGGACTGTCAGAGTACATGACATAAATGGCAGTATCGTTCGACTGAACTGACTTAGAAGCAAACGTTTATCATATCGCCGAGGGACCGTAGACATAAATTTCAACTTGATGCGCCTACCCGTTCCTGAGAGATAAGGGTCTTAGCAGACGTACAGGCAGAAACTCTGATTTTTTTTGTCCGATGTAATTAAAAATTAACAATGTTCTGATTTCGTCTTTGGTTGCACTGTGAAACATTACTGCTTGCCAAATTTCATGAGTCTACATTAACGGGAAGTATCATATAGGTTTTCATGAGATAGTTTACGAGTATCAGAAATGTTAATAAATGGCCGTCTCTTTTGATTGCATTGACTTCAATGCTTCAATTTTTTACACTATCAAGGGACTACGTAACGTAAAATTCAGCTAGATACGTCTGCCCGTTGCTGACAAGGGAATATCCCCACCCCCTCCTCCCTCTCTCCCGCAGGTGTAGTGGTAAAAGGGCGCATTGGACAGCCCGTCAAAAACAAAACATATCAATCATGAAAACAGGAAGAAGGTGTACTGGACTGTGAGAAAGAAAAAAAAATCGAGGCAGTGAACGGCCCAAGAACAAGAAGTGCAATCGAGAGCAGCCGGGCACACAGATGGCGTCGTGCTTAAGTCGTCACCGTGTTGTACTGCCAAACGGGCTAGCCGCGTTCACTCCTGCAAAGTGCCATTTTTTTCCGCTGTTCGCTTTATTCAAATTTGTGTCTGTGTCGTGGGGTAACGTTCGTTTGCAACAGCGAGGTGTAACGTAGGGCCTAAAATGACAGTTGATTCTGGACAACTATTCTATTAACAGCCGAAAGGAATGGCTTTCGAATAGGAACAGCAAACATTTGACGACAAGGTGACAAGTCAACCGAATCCTCCACCGGAAACCACGTCTGGTGTGTCATACACGGCGTTAATGACAGTTCGTGCGTCGTATGATAGGAGTGTCTTATCAACGCACGTAATTTGTACGACTGGTAAGTGAGTGAGATATGCTTCCTTGCCCCATATAGGTGTAAGCTGCGACAAATGAACATGTCAGTTTCACAAACTCACAGTTTTTATGTGCTCTGTCAAAACATACGTTTTTAACGTTTTTGAAGTTGCATTCTGTTTTGGAAGTCTTGACTCTTGAATTCGTTTGTTGTAACATAGTTCAGAGCCGTTGATTTGTTGTTACGGAAATGCCGTGTGGCTAGGACCTCCCGTCAGGTAGACCGTTCGCCGGGTGCGAGTCTTTGGAGTTGACGCCACTTCGGCAACTTGCTTGTCGATGGGGATGAAATGATGATGACAAGGACAACACAACACCCAGCCCTGGGCGGAGAAAATCTAGCCGGGAATCGAACCCGGGCCGTTAGGTATGACATTCCGTCGCGATGATCACTCAGCTACCAGGGGCGGACATTTGTTGTTTTCATTTCTGTGAGACGTCTACGTGGTATCTCGCCTGCTCTCCCTGTTCATCACATTTACTTGCGACGGTAACGTATTCTTATCACATGACTCATATTGTATAACCAATGTGTGGTATGACAACTTCCAGGACTACAGAAAGAAAAGATACATTTCCGTGACTGGACGGATAGCTCATAATGTTGAGGGGGGGGGTGGGTTGGTTGTTTGTGGGAAGAGACCAAACAGCGAGGTCATCGGTCTCATCGGATTAGGGAAGGAAGTCGGCCGTGCCCTTTCAAAGGAACCATCCCGGCATTTGCCTGGAGCGATTTAGGGAAATCACGGAAAACCTAAATCAGGATGGCCGGACGCGGGATTGAACCGTCGTCCTCCCCAAGGCGAGTCCAGTGTCTAACCACTGCGCCACCTCGCTCGGTAAGGGGGGGGGGGGGAGAATGCCATGAGGGCATTGAACACGGCTCGGCCGTTTGGCAGTTCGGCACCACGACCAGTTACCCACGACGCCATACAGGTAGCTGTTTATTGCACTTCCTGTTCTTGATACGTTCACTGTTTAGGTTTTTCTTCTTCTTTCACAGTTCAGTACCCCTTCTTCCTGTTTTCATGCTTGATCTGTGTTCAGTTTTTGACGGTCTATCCACTGGGCCGTCCTACCACTGAGTCTGAGGGGGGGTTCCGATGGGAACTTTCTCTGCTGACAGAAAGGGTTTTTAACAGTCGGGCAGACGAACAGACTTACTGACTGACGAACAACAAGGTGATCTTGTAAGAGTTGCGTTTGTACCGATTGAAGTACATAACCCTCAAAAGGCCTACTTTTTTTCGTATCTTCGTAAGTAACGAAGATAAAAGACAGGCGGACATGTTGGTTAATGTCCTCTCCAGCAGCTACACAAAATTTGCTTGATTTTTTTTTTTGTGTTTTTGGACAAGAAAGTTGTTTATGGTGGTCACGATAAATGGAACATACTGTACCAGGTGTACCGGTATGAAATGAGCGTTTTTTTGTGAAAATTAAACACCGATTTTGAGTTGAAAAGTAAAAACATTTCTGGCAATTTGTGGACACCACGCCAATAGAAATGTTCGTCTTTTGAAGCAAACCAATCAGACACCCAATTTTTGACTTCTTCGTAGGAATCGAAGTGTTCCTCAACCAATGCGTGTCGCATTGATGAAAACAAATGGTAGTCGGAAGGGGCCAAGTCTGGTGAATACGGCGGGTGAGGTAACAGCTCCCAGCCATGTGTTTTGATTGTATCCTGAACCAGTTTTGCTCTGTTTGCAGGTGCATTGTCGTGTAAAAAAATTACTTTGCCATGTCTTCTGGCCCATTCTGGTTTTTTTCGATCAATGTATAGTTCAAATTGATCATTTGTTGTCTATAGCGATTAGTATTCACAGTTTCACCGGGTTTTAGAAACTCATGATACACCACACCTTTCTGATCCCACCAAACACAGAGCATTGTCTTTTTGTCGAATCGATCTGGTTTTGCAGCCGATGTTCATGGTTGTCCCGGATTACCCCACGATTTTTCCCGTTTAGGTTTCTTAAAATAAATCCATTTTTCATCGCCAGTAACATTTCTTTGCAAAACTGATTTTCTTTCATGTCTTTGAAGCAAAATTTGACAAATGGTTTTTCGGTTTCCATCTGTCTTTCATTCAATTCATGTGGCACCCATTTTCCACACTTTGGGATCTTTCAGATAGCTTTCAAACGGTCAGAAATTGTTTGTTGTGCAGCATTTAGCATCGCTGCCATTTGCTTCTGACTCAAAGTATCATCTTCGTCCAATATTGCTTGCAATTCGGCGTCTTCGAACTTCGTTGGTGGTCTTCCACGTTCGTCATTTCTTACATCAAAATCATTTTTTCTGAACCGTTGAAACCATCTTTTGCATGTTGCTTCTGATAGAGCATGATCACCATATGCCTCGACAAGCATTCTATGCGACTCTGCAGCACATTTTTTTTCAAATGAAAACAAAAAATTAATGCTTTCCGCAAATCATCACTTTCTGGTACATTGTTAACACGATGAAAACATATGTTGTTGTTTGTTCCGTGACTAGATGTATACTAAATATCTTTCACAGATGTCATACCAACCAAACAAAAAAAAATTAAGGTTCGTTCACAACAAATGTTCCCTATCGACACATTTGTATCTTAACTCTCATTTCATACCGGTACACCTCGTATAAGGAATAGGAGTGGACTTAGTACTGAACCTTGTGGGACTCCCTACGTAATTTCCCTGCAGTTACTAAAATGCCCCGTCGTGTGCTCTAGGGAGCCACAGGGACCCGAGTGTGGGTGAGTGACCCGGATTCTGAGCGGCGTCCCCGCGGCGGCTGTCGGCGTCAGGGCCGTGTCAGCGAGTGCGGAGGCCAGGGGTGGCCTTTGGCCTTAATACACGCGGCGTACGCGCGCGGACAGCCGCGGGGTCGCGCGGAATTAGCACCAAATGGAGCGGCCGTGTCGCCTGAATAAGGCAGCGCCGGGCGCGGCGCGCGTCACGGCCGGGCTCCATAATACATGCGGGCCGCGGCGGCCGCCGCGCTGCGTACGAGTACGCCAGGTACGCACCGTCTGCGTACGCCGCGGAGCCCGCCGTCTGCCCAGCCGCTGCACCGCCGGCGGCTCCAACCTCCGCCCAGCCGCGCGCTCACGGCCTCTCTTGTGGCGCAACAGTGCGCGAGAGAGTGGGTTCCGAGCGCCGAGCGCTGCTCACCTGTCTGAACTCCCCTGGACATTAAATTGCAACAGATTGATCGATAGGAAAAACGAAATTGTACACTTAAATGACAAAAGTCATGCGGTCTCTCCTAATATTGTGTCGGATATGGCCCGCATCTCGTGGTCGTGCGGTAGCGTTCTCGCTTCCCACGCCCGGGTTCCCGCGTTCGATTCCCGGCGGGGTCAGGGATTTTCTCTACCTCGTGATGGCTGGGTGTTGTGTGCTGTCCGTAGGTTAGTTAGGTTTAAGTAGTTCTAAGTTCTAGGGGACTTATGACCACAGCAGTTGAGTCCCAGAGTACTGTACTGTCGGATATGTTTTGCCCGGCGTAGTTGAGCAACTCTACGTGGCATGGACTCAACAAGTACCCTGGGGAAATATTGTGCCGTGCTGCCTCTATAGCCGTCAATAACTGCGAAAGTGTCGCCGGTGCAGGATTCTGTTCACGTACTGATTCAAATGGCTCTGAGCACTATGGGACTTAACTGCTGAGGTCATCAGTCCCCTAGAACTTAGAACTACTTCAACCTAACTAACCTAAGGACATCACACACATCCATACTCGAGGCAGGATTCGAACCTGCGACCGTAGCGGTCGCGCGGTAACAGACTGAAGCGCCTAGAACCGCTCGGCGACACCGGCCGGCTCACGTACTGACCTCTCGATTATGTCCCATAAGTGTTCGAAGGGATTCGTGTCGGGCTGTTCGAAGGGATTCGTGTCGGGCGATCTCGACGGTCAAATCATTCGTTCTAATTGTTCGAAATGTTCTGTCAAGGCGCATTGTCATCATTGTTTGGGAACATAAAAGTCCACGAATAGCTGCAAATGGCTTCCAGGTAGCCGAAAATAACCGTTTCCAGTCAATGCTCGGTTCAGTCGGACCAGTCCGTTTGATGTAAACACAGCCCACACCATGATAAGGCTACCATTAGCTTACACAGTGCCCTTTTGAAAGGTTGGATCCATTCGTGCGGTCTGCCGCACATTCGGACCCTACCATCAGCTCGGGACTCGGCAGACCAGCCACGGTCTTCCACTCGCCTAGCGTCCAACCACGGCCGCCTGTATTAGAGGCCGGAGTCGTCAAGCTGACAATGTCGTAGCCTGTGACGTCAGTAGGCCGGCTAGCGTGACCAGCTAGGCCGAGACTGAAGTTTAGATTTCGTCGAATGCAGACAACGTGTCAGATATAAATAGGCAATCACTTCTATTCTCTTTTCTTCCCCCCCCCACCCATAAATAACATAGTGCATGTTGTACAACTGAGCAATGGTGTTGTTTTGTGTGCTGCATAACCACAAAGATACAGAAGCACAGATTGGTGTACATCAACATTTTCATTGCCTATGTTGTTGAAAACACAAACGGATTGACGTCAACATCCGTAGACATTACATCTGAGATGCTTACGCCATTCATTATTTCTGGAGAAAATTTTACTGGGCCATATTTTGCAGACTTTATTCCCAAAACACTTATTATACGCAACTTCTTTTCAGATTCAAATACCTGGGTTACAGAAACATTGTAGTTTCTACCCGATAATTGACGATACCTACTAAACCGTGATTCCAAATTATCAGTTGTCTGATGTGTGTCTGTAGTCAGACTGTAGTCACGACTACTTGCTATAATTTTTGCAGAGTCCAGTATAGCATAATTACACCGTAATGTCGGATAAAACAGACACCGTGAAAGTAGGTAAACAACTGCTTCCGTTCGCTACCTTATAGCCACAGCCATGCGGTGGGCCTTAACGTAACGTTGCCACGTTTCAGTCCTCCGGCCTCTAATACAGGCGATCGTGCTCCAACTGACACGGCCACGAGCCCTGGAGAGGCGTGCAGGCGGTGTCGTGCTGTTAGGAAAGGCACGCGTCGGTCGTCTGTAGCCGTAGCACATTAACGCCAAATTTCGCCGCATCGTCGTAACTGATACGTTTGTCGCCGGCCGGGGTGGTCGTGCGGTTCTAGGCGCTTCAGTCTGGAACCGCGTGACCGCTACGGTCGCAGGTTCGAATCGTGCCTCGGGCATGGATGTGTGTGATGTCCTTAGGTTGGTTAGGTTTAAGTAGTTCTAAGTTCTAGGGGACTGATGACCACAGATGTTAAGTCCCATAGTGCTCAGAGCCATTTGAACCATTTGATACGTTTGTCTATCTCCCATATTTATTTCTGCCGTTATTTCACGCAGTGCTGCTTGTCTGTTATCACTGAAAACTCTACACAAACGCCGCTGCTCTCGATCGATTAGTGGGGATCGTCGGCCAATGCGCTGTCTTTGATGAGAGGTAATGCCTGAAGTTTGGTATTTTCGACACACTCTTGCCTCTGTGGATCTCGTAATATTGAACTCCCAACAGTTTTTGAAATGAAATGCCCCATGCTACTAGCCCCAACTACCATTCCTCGGTAAAAGTCTGTTAGTTCCCGTCGTGTAGCCATAATCAAGTCGGACACAAAGTTTTGGACATGGCTACTTGGTTCAGTGACCGTTGATAAATTAAAACTGAAACAAATGAGCCCTAGGTCACAGTTTTTTTGTCCGTTGCAACCTGTGGCTGTACAGGTGTGAGCAGCCCTTAGAGGCTCGCCTTCACACATTCCTTTTAAATATATTGTGACTAAAGCCCTTCTGGCCTGTTATTTATTTTATACGTGACGTTTAAGTACTGCCTCTGTCTTCTATTGTTAGTCAGTACTTACACTTTTGTATATAAAAAATGTTTTCCTCATAAATTTGTAATTATGTTATAGAGTACTTTAAATGCCTAAATTCTGATAAAGGCACTCTCAGAAGTGTTGAAGCCTGGTTAATAAGACTAAAAAATTGTGACCGAGGGCTCGTTTGTTTAAATTTTAAGTCTGACACATTTCAGACGAATCGCGCGAGTACAAATGAAGGATCCGTCAGTGCACTGCCCTTTTATACCTTGTGTACGCGATACTACCGCCATCTGTATGCGAGCACATCTCTGTCTCGTGACAAATGACTTGTGTCGCCTGGGTGTATTTGTTGTGCGCATACAGTATTGTGAGAACAATGGAGTATTTAGTTTGGTGCTATAGATAGTGCAAAATCGGACACACCGAGATGGCACCTTTGGCAGCTACAACAGCTCTATCCCAGTTGGCCACTAAAGCCAGCTGAGGTGGATGACAGGTAAGGGGACCTCATTCCGAGCGACTTGTGGTAGTGACTGGCGAGTGTTGATGTTTTCAGTGGGTGAGAGACGTGCAGTACGTGCTGTACAAAGTACCAGCTATGCACATCCATACGCTGACGACGGTTGGCACTTGGCGACGGATCGTTCTCATCGGAAGCTCCACACAGGGATACGCCTGTCGCGATGCTGTATGGAGAACTATGACTCGACTGTGAAGGCGGCACGATGCCTTGCAATTGGTTAGTTAGAGAGCGGCGAAATCCAATAAAACGCTCAAGCTCCTCGTTAGTAGCCAACAGTGACGCCAGAGTCCATTTTTAGGAGAGACTAGCTGTATGAAACTGAAGTGTGTTCATCCTGAGTCGGGGAAGGGCACGGGGTCGACATCCGAAAACAGGCCGCGTGCGGTGATAGCCTCGTGTCCTAAAGGGCCGAGAAGTCTCTGGGGAAGACCATCTGCTGTTGCTGCGTGGCCCCGAGTGGAACACTCAGCCTCCATTAAAGATTCCAGTGAATTCGGTTTTGAAAAGGCTCTTTGGGTGTGCTAGAAACAGGCACCACACCTGCTGCGTGTTCAGCGCCGTTGCGTTCGCCTGGCTCTGCTTAAAAGCAGAGTGCGAGGCGCCAGCTGTGCACTTGCAACACTAACAGGAGCCAGTCAGCAGGATAGAATGTCCCAGTCTCGGAAACAAACTAATCACACCCTAACATATTTTGTATTTTCCACCCGCTAATCTCTCTCGAAATCGTTTTCGCCGGGGGGGGGGGGGGATACTCCGTAACTATTTCAAAACAACAGGGATGTCAGAATAGAAGAAAAAGGACCTTTATTACTTACTAGCGAACCCGACAATGCTTCGCAGCCGGCCGGAGTGGCCGTGCGGTTCTGGGCGCTACAATCTGGATCCGCGTGACCGCTACGGTCGCAGGTTCGAATCCTGCCTCGGGCATGGAAGTGTGTGTGATGTCCTTAGGTTAGTTAGGTTTAAGTAGTTCTAAGTTCTAGGGGACTGATGACCACACCAGTTAAGTCCCATAGTGCTCAGAGCCATTTGAACCATTTGAATGCTTCGCAATTACTAAATATATTTGGGAATTGGTTGTGCATCTTAAACCCCTCCCCTCCTCCCCTCTTCTTTCTCTCTCTTCCCATCTTCTCCGTTTTCCTCCTCTCTTTGTCACTCTACTGCCTCTCCCCCCCCCCCCTCTCTCTCTCTCTCTCTCTCTCTCTCTCTCTCTCTCTCTCTCTCTCTGAACTTGAGCCTTGTTTATTGTAATTTCAAACGGAACCTTGATTGGGAAATAAAGTCGCTTAAAATGAATGGGTTGGGCTCATTGATATACCGGTCACGAGGAACACCTCCCCAACTGCGGAATCTGTGAGGATAGTGGCTTCGATGACAGTATATCGCATGGTTTTAATCCGTAAATTACAAAGATTCGGACGATTCACATTCCGTAGTAGCATTCTGATCATAAGCAGATAAGCCATAATACAACTGTCTTATTTGTCTTTGTTTGAAGAAAGAATGTACATGAGAGGAACAATATGTCTGCGGTTTGTGTGCTATTGTAGTTAAAATTAGCTCCGAGAAAGAAACCACACGTTTCAACTGCACAGCACAACTTTTACTTTCTGAAGTAAGTTTTAGCGGAAACACTGTAAATTGTCGTGTGAAAACACACTCAGCGCATGTGCGACTGAATGTTTGTATCATGTAAAAAACTGAGTTATATCCGGCCAATACTTTTCGAGATTTTTGGTAACAACTTTAAACAACGACTTGACTTTAAACGGGGTGTTTGGAAAATGGTTCAAATGGCTCTGAGCACTGTGGGACTTAACATCTATGGCCATCAGTCCCCTAGAACTTAGAACTACTTAAACATAACTAACCTAAGGACATCACATAACACCCAGCCATCATGTTTGGAAATTCCCGTAACAAACTTCGTGGGCTTGTAGAGACGAGTGAGTACATAATATTTTGAATAGGAACTCACGTCCGGAAACGTACTGTTTCCGTTCTATTACGGTTTCAGTTCAGATGTGTAACGCGTCCACGTCTGCTGAGGGAAAGAGAAAAGTGTCAGAGTTGCTTGTTCTGGTATGTGATAGGGTAGACAGGATGACGTGTACTACGTCTGATGATATAAAGCGTCGGTATATTTCTGTACGTACAGTATGCTGGGTTCTTTTTTGTTTTGGAATGACGTAAACAGGTAATGTTTAAGTGTTAATACAAACAAATTTGCTTAAGTGATAAAGGGATGTTCCGTTATGTTTCCTTTCGAATTGTTATCAAATAATCGTACAGCGTCACGTATAATTGGCCGGCCGGTGTGGCCGTGCGGTTCTAGGCACTTCAGTCTGGAACCGCGTGACCGCTACGGTCGCAGGTTCGAAGTCTGCCTCGAGCATGGATGTGTGTGATGTCCTTAGGTTAGTTAGGTTTAAGTAGTTCTAAGTTCTAGGGGACTGATGACCTCACATGTTAAGTCGCATAATGCTCAGAGCCATTTGGTCACGTCTAATTCAGTTCCTCAAGTAAAAGTGGACGAGTTAATCACGTGAACTGAAATCGTCGGTCGTGGGTTCCTATTCAAAATATTATGTTCTGATTCCTCTCTAGAAGTTCCAGAAATTTGTAACGGTTATTTCTGAACAACATATATAATAGTGTAGATTACTAAAGCTGTCAGTTGCTCAGAAAGGAGCTCAGTAAGCACCAACAAATAGGTCTGATAATTTGCGCAATACTACGTAATATGTCCGACGGCTAGTAAATAAAGTTTTTAAATCTAATCTAAAATCGTTTCGTCTTAACAACTCCTTTTAGTCCATAGACTATTATTATTTAAAAACTGGTAGCCTGTTTTTTCTTTTTTTTAAATGGTGATTTTAAATGTAATTGTATGAGTATGACTAAGAAATAAGCTGATCATTTATGTCAAATTTTGACCAGTATGATATCTAGAAATTTGTAAATGCCCGGGATGTAGTCGTATACTGAAACTAGTCATGTAGACAGTGTACATTTCCTGTGAATTGAGTCGTTTTACATCATTTCCATAAATAAGACCGTCCGAATTATATATGGAACACGTAACTAAGTAATTAGCTTTGAACACATCAACATGCTACAGACAACTGCAGTGACAACGAGAAATTGCGGACGGATCAATTGAACCTACCGATACTGGATATCGTCTTCGCTCTTTGGTGTTGTTATGATGTGTGTACGTCATACTTGCAAAAGCAAAAAGAGAACAGTTCGCGACAGTATTTTTCAGCGTCTGTATTATTTTTTGGCATGTAGGCTGTGGTGAAGGACTAAGGTGTAGCGTAGCTCGACGCCTGGGGTAGACTGGAAAGAGACAGTTTAGTTGTAAGCAGCGACACGGTATGTAAAGCTTCAGTTAATCCGTTACGGGCTGGCCATTTAACAGCACTAACAAAAAATGACTTTGAAGATCAGAGCCTTGTTAAGAACAAAAATTTCGAACTTTTTAACAGGATCGCCTGCAGCTGTTACGTAGCGTTCTAGACTTGCAATCACGACGTCGCTGGTTTGATTTATTAGACGCACTTTTCCATTTCTTTGAATTCTAATTTATTTTTAGTATCAAATCGCAATGTTTAAGTAATAAATACTCGTGCAAGCTACTATAGTGGTGGATGCCACACAGACAACAGTGATAAGGAACATTAACATTGATAAATTGAGACGTCGCGTCTTATCTCCGGAGCAGTGAGACGTATCTGCCTCAGTCTATGACCCCATCATGTGCATCGCATTCCAAACATCTCACTACTTTGTTCTTATCAAAAGCTCGTGGTAGTTTCGCGGTGGGTGCCAAAATGGTTTTTACATTTCCCGGCACTCTGCACAGAGTACATTTCCTACTAGTCAGTATCCATTACATGTTACGAGTTTCTCCTAAATGATAATTAATTGATACGTTTTGTTTGTTTCGCGAAGCTGATGCAGCTTCGAACTGCAAAGATTTGTTTTTTCTGAAGGGCAGGAGGCTGCCGATGGCCGCCCCTGCAGCGCTGTGGGGGCTCCTTCAGCGGCAGTACCGAGCGAGGTAACGCAGCGGTTAGCACGCTGCACTCGCATTCGGGAGGACGACACTTCAAATCCGCATCCGACCATCCTGATTTGGTTTTCTGTGATTTCCCTAAATCGCCTGGCTGGTTCCTTTGAAAGGGATTTCCTTCTCCACCCTTCGCTAATCCGAGTTCGCGCTACGTCCATAATGATCGCGCTGTCGACGGGATATTAAAAAAAATCTCCTCCTCCTCCTCCTCATCATCATCGTTGAGCGTCAGACAACTGTTCAAAACGCCGGTTTGTGCGGCTAGCCTTAGAACACACGTCGACGTAGTGCGCCTTGCGGTAATTACCCACCGTTCGACATTACGAAGGCAGCGGTCCGCCTGCGAGGCACGCAACCAGCAAAAGTCACCGCCCGCGCCACTTGCTTTTGATGGGCGGATCGGCGAAGTCTCGCCGCTGTCGAAGCACGCAGCCCAGCTGATGTGTGGCAGCAAGCGTCGCGCCCGATTACTTCGAGGCCAGTTATCTTAAACAGCAGGGAATGTTCTCTTCAGAAGCGCTGTCGTTTGTTTGGCTATGTGTGTAATTACCGTTGTCGGTGCCTTTTGGATCAACAACATGTAGTTCAGTTTTCCCATAGCCACAAAAGCCGACAGCAACTAGCATCTTCCACTCTTTGCTTTTGTCTGTGGAGAGGGGAAATTTTGTACGGTTTGGGCATTTCGGTTGTGCGGCTTTGGATAAAGCTCTACTAGAGACTCGTTTCCCAACAAAATGTGCATCCTTTTCTCCTTCCCTTCAGGATTATCATCGTAGAAACCATCGGACACTATTCTTGCATACAAAAATGCATGGCAACCAATAATATTTTCTTCTGGTGGCATGAATTTTGTTGGTTGGACATAAGCATCTTTTTCCCAATGGTTGTCTACGAATAGTGTCTCTACAATAGTTCCGCCAATGGTCTTTTGTCTTTGCTGGTAGTCACCCGAAAAATCCAGACGTTTGGCAACTGCCCGAGCACCGACGCCAATTTTGTCCTTTACCATATTATGTCAGATTTTGTTTTTAGCGTTTGGTGGGAGCTGTGTTGCTCTCACTGTACCATCACCTCTGTTACCGCGAAGTCTGACGGATTTTGGATCAGTGCCCGACGGTTGAGCAGTTTTCTAGTGGCATGAAGGCGTTGATACTGGGAACGAAAATGTTCACGTTTTGTCCCATTCGTCAGTGACTACCTTAAAAAAGACGTAAACCACGAATAACCACACAGGAGCATACAAAGTTAAAAATTAATTTAAACAAGCTATTTGTAAATCCATTAAATGGAAGAAAATTAAACTGTTACAAGACTTTATCAGATTTATTAAAATTTAAAGATAAAATTTATTGTTTTCTGTTCTTTCATTAGGAGAAAACATGAGAATATGCAAAAAAAAAGAAATAAAATTGAATGACAGATTTTCATTTACTTACCAAGTATAGGAGCGTTAATTTATGAAAATGATGTGCTTAGAAGTAGTGCACCCCACAGCAACAGTTTTTGGAGCATACAAAACAAATTCTGAATGTGTTTATCATGATTCATCAAGTAATGCGTACTAGCATAAAGATCATATATGTCGGTGTGTAGCGGTACTGCTACTGGAAAAACTTTCGGAGTATTAGGCCGCGGACCACGAAACTTTTCTCTTCCTAATGTTTCGTCCAGACATGCGCAGGACATCTTCAGAAGTATTGCTGCTCCGTTGAGTCTTGCCGACTGTAGTGGTACTGTCTCCGTGAAACATAAAACATCGGTGGCTCTGTTAATAAAAAAAATAGGAACTTTCCGTCCACTCTGTATTAACGCAACTTGGTAATGGTCGCAGACAGATGAACAGTAGTCGACAGTCGGTCTTAAAAGCATTTCGTAAGCCATTTCATTCGTGGATGAATGACGTTCGTTTAAGATACCCCTAATAGAGTTCAGCCTTGGGCGTGCTTTTCCTAAAAATAAATTTGTGTGTTCATTCCAATTTAGGTCCCTCCGGATGGTTATTCTCAGACACTTTACGGATATAACAGAATTGCGGTGATTTATGGCCAGTTGCGTAATCGAACAGTGATGATCTCTTCGCCTATTTATGGGAACACGTTACATTAATTTACATTGGAGTCCAGGCGGAAGTCTTTCAAGCAGAAGGGACTGCGCCAACTACAAGGAAATCGCCTTCCTGTGAACGTCTAGCGGATCATGTCTATGTAATGGATGAAATCCAGTCGCTTGCTGATGAAGTGATTGATGAATATCAGGGTGGTTTTTGAAATGGTCATTGGGTGTGTATTGAGACAACTCATTGAGAATGTGTAGGAGTATGGTGAAGACGTTCGTATGCTTTTCAAAGATTTTAAGAAGGATTTCACGGGAAGAGCCTGATGTGAACTGCCTAATCGAGTTTGGAATACCTAAGAAACTTGTCCGCCTGGTTACAGATTATCTCAGTGATTCAAAAGGCGAAGTGCAGCTCGGATATAAAGTCTCGAACAACTTTATCGTAATCACAAGGAATTGGTTTTTTACGAATGTTGTTCAACCTTACTCTCGAAAAGATAATAAGGGAGGCTTTCCATAACAATTTCAAAGTGATCGAGGCCGAAGATGAGAAAATCGTACATCTCGCATATGCCGGCGATGTGACCCTGTCAAGTAAGAACTGAGGCAGATGAGCGACAGCATGGAGGCTGTAGCTAGCAAGGCCGATCTCGTGATGACTGAATCGGACCAAGAATCTGTTGATAAAGAGGACTCGTGCTTGTTCAAGAGACCGACTCCAGGCACAGGTTGTCGGAACTCGATTATATAGAAAGGGTTCACGATGTTAAATACTGACGGGTGATCTTTACAGAGGACGGAATGTGTGAGGCATAGATCAAAACGAGGACGAAGCCGGAAACCGATCGTACTTTAGTGACAGTACTTTGAAATCGCTCGGACTTTCAAGGTATTTCAAATACCAGCAAGTAACACTGAACCAACCCGTAAGCTGTGTGCTTGCGAAACAAGAGAGGACGGAAAAGATGATTTAAATAATATTTCGAGTAGAAATTCTGAAGGAAGCTGTGTGGTTCGGTGCAAGATGAAAGCTCTGGGAAAGGGAGATCCGACATACTCTAATAATAAAAAAAAAAGACGCATCACGAAGGAATTATCTGAATGGGACGGACACTCTAATAAAAATAAGACGCACCACGAAGGAATTAAGTGCATGGGTCGGAAATCGGTAGACGTGACGTACATGTACGGACAAACACATGATTACAGTTTCAGAAAAATTGTATCATTTATTCAACAGAAATAGCTTCACAAATTGAACACGGCAATAACGCGTTGGTCAACCTCTGGTCCACATGTAAGGAGTTGTCCGGCGTTGGATTGAATGATACAGTTGTTTGTATGTCCTCTTAACGGATGTCATCCCAAATTCTGTCCAGTTGGTGCGTTAGATCATTACAATCTCTGGATGGTGGAGGTCCCTGCCCATAATACTCCAAACATTCTCAGTTGGGGAGAGCTCCGGTGACCTTGGTGCCCACGGAAGGTTTGGCAAGCGCGAAGACTAGCAGTAGAAACTCTCGCCTTGTCCGGAAGGGCGTCATCTTATTGAGATGTAAGTCCAGGATTGCTTACCATGATGGGCAACAAAACGGGGCGTAGGATATCGTCTACGTAACACTGTGCTGTAATGTTGCCGCGCATGATGACCGTAGGGGTCCTGCTAGAAAAGAAGTGGCAGCCCAAACCATCACTCCTGGTTGGTGGCGGGCGACAGTCGGGTTGGTATCCCACCACTGATCGTCATCGGCCAGGAATCTCGCTGACTGGAGTACAGTTGTCACCTGCTTCAAACTCAGCCCCCGTGACCGGCGGAGACGTAACTAGTTGGTTGAAATCCAGAGGTGGACCGAGGCGTTATTGACTTGTTCACTTTGTGAAGCTCTTTCTCTTGAATAAATCATCCAATATTTCTGAAATTGTACTCATATGTTTGTACACGTCTGTTATAACTATCGATTTCCGTCTCATTCGGATAATTCCTTCGTGGCGCGTCGCTTTTTGTCTTACAAGGAGAGGTCCTTAGCGGTGGGAACGACTTTTTGAAACATCTACACTGTTATATAGGTTAAGATCCCAGATCTCATATACTGCAGTCATTCACTCTGGTGGGCCCTCATTTGCGAGTAATTGACGAAAAAATTTTCAGAATTTTCTATGACTCTCAATAGCGTTAAAAAGTTGCGTTAAACAATCTGGTTGCGTTGTGTCATGGATAGGATGGTAGCTTCTCATGTAGTAGGTTCTGGGTTCGAATTTCTCCGGGTACACTATATTTTTTTATTTTAAGTCTCTATCAAAGTGACCTTTATCATCATTTTTATTCAGTTAATTGATCTGAATAATTTTTTATTTCCATTCTTTTCTCACATCGTTTTAAACCTATATCGGCTTCTTCATTTGCTCTCATTTTTCATCCTATCATTCTTTTTCCAATTAAAATCTTTGATCATCTGTTTATTTAATTTTATGTATTAATTTAGATTTAATTTCTTTCGTTTTATCACCCCGTTTCTTCGTCTACATTATTGTGTTGATTATATGTATTTCTCATTTTTTTTGAATTTCGTTATGCTTATAACCCTTCTTTCGTTTAAATCTTCATCTGCATTATTTTGTCCATAGTGCATAGCCTCCCGGGCAACAATGCCACACGATCATTTCATTTCAGTGTTTTAAATGTTTGTATGACGATTACCAATCAAAAAATTGTACATCTGGCACCGAAAAGTACATTTTTCACGCCACTGCGCAATCAATATTAATAGATTATTTGCCCATTTGTTTTTTAACTGATTCAAATAATTGAATATTATAGAAGATAACTATAATTAAATTCAAATTCACATTCACAAAAATTCGGATTGGAAAAAGATGGTATATAGAAAAAATGAAAAAAAGTTCATACTGCAATTGAAATTATGTGACAAACGAATAGCCATCAAAAATTAAATTTAAAGCAGTTATTTGAATAAAAATAATGATGAAACTTTTTTAAATAAAGATTTAAAAATAAAAGCAAATGTAATGCACCTGAGGAGATTCGAATCTCAACCTCCTGCGTATGGAGCCATTGTAATATCCATTGCACCACGAAATCAAACTACGTACTTCGGCTTCTTTAACGTTATTGCACATCAAGCCAAAGTCCGATTTTTTTTTTCGTCAATTACTCGAAAACGAGGGCCCACCGAGGTGAATGGCTGCAGGGAGTGATACAGCGGACCTTAACCTACGTCAGCACATTTGGTTTCAAAAAGTCGATCCCACGGCTGGGGACCTCTCTTTGTTCGAGTATAATTGTGAACTGGTTGATACCTGCAGCAGTCCAATTATTGTAGGCGCGATGAGAAGCAAAAGCCCTGTGTGTGTAGGAAGACCAATAGGAAGACTAAAGGAAAGATGGAGGGACGGAATTGCTGCAGATCGGCACCGAGGGCAATTTGCGGTAGAAAGCAAGAAGTAGAACCTAGTGGAAGAGGAGCCTCGGAGCTCCGCGCCCCCCCCCCCCCCCCCCTCCTCTACCTTCCTCCCAACCCCATTCCGGAACCTGATTGCATATCGAAAGTAATGAAGTAAGTGTGAGAGTGAGCTGCCATGCATTTCGCTACAGCTTTGTTTGTGAGAGTGGTTCCGAAGGCCGGGGAGCGCCGGGAGTTACATAAAGCCGGGCGGGTTTGGCGGCGCGTCCTTGGCGCGGTCAGAGCTCCCCGGCCTGCCTCAACAGCGCGGCGCGGCGCGGCGCGGCGAGACCTGCCCGATACCGGGCGAGGCTGGCCGGCCTGGCCTGGCCTGGGCTGGCGCGTCGCCACGCCGGCCGGCACCGCCGCTGTCACAAGGCCCGCCTGCTTAGCTGAGTGGTAACGTGTTTGCCTACCGTGCAACGGACCCCGCTTCCATTCCCGGCCAGCCTGGAGATTTTCTCCGCCCGTGGACAGGGTGTTGTGTTGTCCCCATCCTCATCTCATCATCACCGACCTGCAGGTCTCGCAACCCGGTGGCCGAACTTCCCCGAATAGGACCATCAGTGCCACCCGATCATTGTTTTACTGAATTTAAAAATTAAAATTTTTGTTGTAATCTACTCGCTAAGAGTACGTTACATTTACATCTACGTGATTACTCTGCACTTCACAATTAACCTTTTCGTGGGCAAAATTATTGAGCAGTTTTTTTAATGAATGGAGAGCAGATAGTAGTTAACATATAGGTATATTTATCATACAGAATATAAAATTTGCTCCAACTGTGAAAGTGAGGTCACACAACAAGGTGGGAAGTATTCTTCCCACTGCCCTTCCTTGGAGTTAAATGACAAAAACAACTTTTTCAATATATGTCATATTTATTTGATAAATTTACTTCTCGTGGTACAATGATTGTTCACAATTACTTTCCATGAAATTTTCTGAAACATGGGTCTATGCAAAGTGGTATTTGACAATATGTACAAACACAGCGAGTGCTCTTTTCCGCAGCTTTGGTACTACAATGATGGCACGTCCAGTAGGTTTCTCCTAAAATGGGTTGATGCTCCCCTACAGCCACATGACGAAAATCTTCAGGCACTTTACCCCTTTTTGCCAGAAAGACAGGTTTTTGTCCACGCCTTTTTTGGGATGAGAAACCAGCGATCAGCTGTCTGGCTAGATGGGTCCTGTATGTGAGCTGATCATGCTGTTCACCTTCTCTTTTACTTATTTTCCACAGGATAAAACTGTTCACTGCAGTAACGTCCACCAGGAAATAAAATATTCTGTGCCACCGTTTTACAGAACGTCTGCCATAGAATACCTTTCTCGTAATTGATCAAACTTATCGACACCACCCATTGTTTTGTTGTATTCCGCCACATCTTCAGGACAAGAAATCTCTGTATTAGTACCATCCTTGTTTTTCCTTTTCACTGTGGCTGTTTCTCATGGGTCATAAATTGAGGACAGGAAAGTGACTGGACCGTTATCCATCCATTTTACTGCAGAAATGGCTCCTTTTGTTTCAAACTAGAATTCCCCTCGTTCCAATTTTACGTTTTCCTCCATAAATTTGGGTAAATCAAAAGTATTTACCTTATACTATAGCCCTGAGGAAAAAATCACAAAATGTCACGCAAACAGTACTGAAGGAGTAACTCTCAGCTATACAATGCCTCTGCGCGAAGGTACAGCGAAAACAGCGGCAACTTCCGATTGGAAGTAGTACCCTATACTGTTCACTAGGTGGTAGCACCGTACAGAGGTGGGAACTGTGAATCCCACGGGACTAGGAGCGAGTTCATTGTAGTGGGAAGCATGTTACCCACGGCTCACGAAAGGATTAAGTGCCGGGCTGACGGTTCATCGAACCATCTTTAAGCTACTTCTCTACCGTTCCGCACACGAGCAGCGCGCTTAAAAAACGAATACTTAGATCTTTCCGTGCGAGTTCTGATTTCTCCTATTATATTATGGTGATTGTTCCTCCCTTTGTAGGTGAGCGTCAACAAGATATTTTCACACTCTGAGGAGAAAGTTGGTCATTGCCAGTACGTGAGAAGCTCCTGCCGCAGTCGAAACACCTTTGTTTTAAGGACTGCCACCTCGAGTCGCGTATCGTATCCGTGGCGCTCTCCCACACTTCGCGAATTTAAAGGCTCAACGTAGTAAGACAACTATTATGGTTACAAAATATATTTTATGAGAGGTAGTTAACTTGAAGCCCACAAATTATCCAAACTATATCTTGGAAAAAAGCGCGGTGAGCACTGTGTGCTGTCTTGTAAAATTATTTATCCATAACGGGTTTCGGTCACAGACCATCTCCACAGTTGAAATTACACTGAAGCGCCAACGAAACTGGTACAGGCATGCGACGTCCGACCATTTCACGAGTATACCGTGAATATCAGTAATCCGGTAAAACATAAACTCTTCGACATCGCTGCGGCCAGAAGAAAATCCTGCAAGAACGGGACCAACGACGATTGAAGAGAATCGTTCAACGTGACAAAAGTGCAACCCTTCCGCAAATTGCTGAAGATTTCAAAGCTGGGCCATCAACAAGTGTCAGCGTGCGAACCATTCAACGAAACGTCATCGATACGGGCTTTTGGAGCCGAAGGCCCACTCGTGTAATCTTGATGACTACACGACAGAAAGCTTTTACTCCACGCGTGATCGCGTCAACACCGACATTGGACTGTTGATGACTGGAAACATACTGCCTGGTCGGACGAGTCTCGTTTCAAACTCCATCGAGCGGATCGACGTGTACGGGTAAGCATGTCAGCAGGGAAGTGTTCGAGCTGGTGGAAGCTCTGTAATGGTGTGGGGCGTGATATGGGACCCCTGTCACTCTGACAGGTGACACGTACGTAAGCATCCTGTCTGATCACCTGCATCCATTCACGTCCATTGAGCATTCCGACGTACTAAGGCAATTCTAGTAAGACATTGCGACAAACACCAGACGTCACGTCAGTCTCTGTCACGTCGGGGTGTATTCACACTGCCCGTCATGTCACGTCAGTTCGCTTAGCCTAGTGCCCAACGGTGAAAGTGAGTTTACGAGTTACAATCCGTGATACAAAAAGTCGGACTACAATATCCAAGTTCAGGAGCTAACAATGATAACGTTCAAATGGCCTAAGCAAACTTCACAACGCATGTCCGTGATCAATTTTGTGTGGTAAAGTGGAGAGAAGTGAAACAACATTTAAAAACATTGACATTTGGTGGTGAAAATAAAACGTAAATAATTTTTCGCTTTCGGATGTCTGACCCTCGGTTGTGGAAGGAAAAAATAACGGGGTCGTCATGGGAGCAGTTGCTATTTGCTACGAAAACAAGGGTTAAGAAGATACCAAAGCACGAAATCTATTACTATAATATGAATGAGCGGGGCGAAAATAGGATAACTTACGATGTTACCAGACTATGACGTAGTGAGAACTTTCTTCTGAAGAAACCGCGACGCATCGTGACGTGGCCGTCTGTTGACGGCCTGTGTGAATGCCGCGATTTGAAAGAATTATGGAATGTTTTGACGTCATGTCTCTTGATGGTGAGTGTGAAATGGCTTTAATTACCCCAGGCTGATGAGCAATATTCAAGTATCGGTCGAAGAAGTGTTTAGCAAGACACTTATTTCGTGAATCTATGAAATTTCCTTAATATTCTTCTAATGAATATCATTCTACCTGCTCTTCCATGTGGTCATATTTAGGCGACTGTGAACTTTACTCCCAGGTAGTTTTAGAGTGTTGCTATCTCTACTGATCTGTCGCCAAAAGTATAATTGAACAATAGTGGTTCTCGTCTCCTCTTTATGCTCCCGCTTACGTTCAGTTTCAACTACCAGTCCTGCATCAGCTGTCGATTCTCCGCAAATTTTTCTGGATTTCGCAGCAATTTTCTGGCGTTGAAACACTCGTATACACAGCAGCACTCTCGGCGAATGGCTTCACGAAGCCTCCAACGCTACTACCGGATAAATAATACAAGTTGTTAACACTAACATCCCTGTTGGTTGGTTGGTTGGTTGGTTGGTTGGTTGGTTTGGGGAAGGAGACCAGACAGCGAGGTCATCGGTCTCATCGGATGAGGGAAGGACGGGGAAGGAAGTCGGCCGTGCCCTTTGAAAGGAACCATCCCGGCATTTGCCTGGAGTGATTTAGGGAAATCACGGAAAACCTAAATCAGGATGGCCGGACGCGGGATTGAACCGTCGTCCTCCCGAATGCGAGTCCAGTGTCTAACCACTGCGCCACCTCGCTCGGTAAACATCCCTGTAATATTGCCTTGGGGTAATAGCGAAATTGCCTTTACATCTGTCGATTAACTCCCTTTTAGACCAACGGCGTGACTGGCTGACTTCAGTGCTAATTGACGTTGAAACGTGTCGAAATTTTTCCTTAACAGTTATGTCTCAGCAGAAGCTATCCTGCAACACCATTAGAGCTTTTCAGACTGTTTCTGGCGCCACTGTATACATGGCACAATTTAAGTTCTGATAAGTAAGGCAATACAGTTTTCCCAGTACTTCGACTAATGATGGCCACACGTCCGAAACATACAATGTTGGATTTTGTGGATAAATAGTTTTCTTTTTATCGGGTGGCTGACTGGCATACGCAGGACTCGTGCTCGATTCCCAGCACTATCAGGGATATACAGGGTGTTGCAAAAAGGTACGGCCAAACTTTCAGGAAACATTCCTCACACACAAAGAAAGAAAATATGTTATGTGTACATGTGTCCGGAAACGCTTACTTTCCATGTTAGAGCTCATTTTATTACTTCTCTTCAAATCACATTAATCATGGAATGGAAACACACAGCAACACATAGTACCAGCGTGACTTCAAACACTTTGTTACGGGAAATGTTCAAAATGTCCTCCGTTAGCGAGGATACATGCATCCACCCTCCGTCGCATGGAATGCCTGATGCGCTGATGCAGCCCTGGAGAATGACGTATTGTATCACAGCCGTCCACAATACGAGCACGAAGAGTCTCTACATTTGGTACCGGGGTTGCGTAGACAAGAGCTTTCAAATGCCCCCATAAATGAAAGTCAAGAGGGTTGAGGTCAGGAGAGCGTGGAGGCCATGGAATTGGTCCGCCTCTATCAATCCATCAGTCACCGAATCTGTTGTTGAGAAGCGTACGAACACTTCGACTGATATGTGCAGGAGCTCCATCGTGCATGAACCACATGTTGTGTCGTACTTGTAAAGGCACATGTTCTAGCAGCACAGGTAGAGTATCCCGTATGAAGTCATGATAACGTGCTCCCTTGAGCGTAGGTGGAAGAACGTGGGGCCCAATCGAGACATCAACAATGCCTGCCCAAACGTGCACAGAAAATCTGTGTTGATGACGTGATTGCACAATTGCGTGCGGGTTCTCGTCAGCCCACACATGTTGATTGTGAAAATTTACAATTTGATCACGTTGGAATGAAGCCTCATCCGTAAAGAGAACATTTGCACTGAAATGAGGATTGACACATTGTTGGATGAACCATTCGCAGAAGTGTACCCGTGGAGGGCAAACAGCTACTGATAGTGCCTGCACACGCTGTACATGGTACGGAAACAAGTGGTTCTCCCGTAGCACTCTCCATACAGTGACGTGGTCAACGTTACCTTGTACAGCAGCAACTTCTCTGACGCTGAAATTACTGTTATCGTCAACTGCACGAAGAATTGCCTCGTCCATTGCAGGTGTCGTCGTCGTTCTAGGTCTTCCCCAGTCGCGAGTTACAGGCTGGAATGTTCCGTGCTCCCTAAGACGCCGATCAATTGCTTCGAACGTCTTCCTGTCGGGACACCTTCGTTCTGGAAATCTGTCTCGATACAAACGTACCGCGCCACGGCTTTTGCCCCGTGCTAATACATACATCAAATGGGCATCTGCCAACTCCGCATTTGTAAACATTGCACTGACTGCAAAACTACGTTCGTGATGAACACTAACCTGTTGATGCTACGTAGTGATGTGCTTGATGCTAGCTAGTACTGTAGAGCAATGAGTCGCATGTCAACACAAGCACCGAAGTCAACTTTACCTTCCTTCAATTGGGCCAACTGGCGGTGAATCGAGGAAGTACAGTACATACGGACGAAACTAAAATGATCTCTAACATGGAAATTAAGCGTTTCCGGACACATGTCCACATAACATCTTTCCTTTATTTGTGTGTGAGGAATGTTTCCTGAAAGTTTGGCCGTACCTTTTTGTAACATCCTGTATATCTCCCTGATCTTCCTTCTCGCGAGAAAGTAACCAATATTATTATTGTTCACTCCGAAGAAACATAATTGTAGGGATATACGAGGGCCGTTCAATAAGTAACGCAGCACATTCCTTTGTGTGAAAGCAGGTTGGTTTTATTCAGGATTCCAATGCACCCTATTACGCCCTACTCTTTTGACTACAAAGCTGTATTTTTCAGCTTAATCTCCGTTCAGTGCGACGGCCTTTCGCCGCCTTACTGGGAGGGCCTGTGTGCCCACACTTTACTGGTCGGCGCCGGAGCCAACTTCTTGCTGCATCAGTAACCTGAACAGTCAGCCTCGTAACGCGCAAACAGATCGCCACATATGGTCGTTCATTGCTGTTTATGGACTTCTGTTAGGCGGCGAGAAACTCACCGGGCGCACACCTTTTGAGTTCCCAAACTGCCAACATAGACGTCCGTTTGTGTAGCGAGGCGTTTGTTTGTGATCCATCAATCACCTCGAATGAGAGTGTCCGTACGTTACAACATTGTAGGAGTCACAGGTGTGTGCGATCGGCCGGCGCACGGGAGATGGATCAGGTTTGCACAACCTCGTTGCCTGGGAATATTTGCGACGCTCTGGTTGTCCGCAGAAAGAAACTCAGTGACAGCTCTCTACTTTGAACGCACCTCCTTTACACACACCATTTAGAAGGCTACGTATAGCGCCGCCACGTGTCGGAACTTCACGAAGCTATAGGCACTGAAGCGGAAATATTTTACGGTGCCCCACAACAAATTCCGCACTTTCTTCAACGGAAATTGGTCGAGAAAAAAAAAATGTGTTGATTTACTTATTGAAGCTGCTCGTAATTGTGCGGTATAAGATTAGGAAAAAGAAAAAGCATTCGTTGCATCTGTGTGCTACAGTAGTACGTAAGATGAGCAAAATCGGTGACCCATTGGGTGTTTGCTTCTTTGGTCATTACAGGGGTAATGTTGCTGCGTTGGACTCAAGTTCAGGAGAAGTCGATTGACAGACGGAAGACGCCGGTGTAAAAGGGGCTCTTGGGGTTGACGAACTGAACGACGATAGCCGGGTAATAGAGGCCTATTAAAAATGTAGTGAAGCCCGGCGTGGAAGGCTTTATTTAGGTAGCCGGCTCGGCGCGGTCCCTCACCTCGCGGCGGGCTGTGACGTCACGCGCTGGAGACGCTGCTGCCGGCCGCACGTGTGGCGGGCGTGTTGTGACGGCGCGCTGCGGTGCGGCCGTTATGCAACGCGCCCAGCCTTGGCCCGGATCCGGCGCCGCCGCCGCCGTCACAGCCGTCTGCCAAAATGTAATGCCGCGCGCCGTCGTCTGGCGTTTAGGCGGTTTTCCACGCTCACTCCCTCCGTCGGGCTCCTTGAAACCCTTTCACAACGAAGTGAATGGAAGCGAACACAAGCGAACGAGGCTTCGTAGACTATTCGCCACTGTTCACTGCCATTCGTTTCTATCCGTAAAAAGAGCGTTTACATTGGAGGGAGCGCAAGAGAACACGCCGTATGAACGCTGCGTTATCCCTTAATTCACCAGGTGGGTCTTCGAGACCGCGCGAAAATTTTACATCTTGCCCTCAAAGATCAGTTCTAGCGGAATGATTCTATACTAGGGATGGGAAAAACCGACCGCTTAAAACCGAGACCAGTATTTTAGTTCTCAATAAACGGTTTTTTTGTTGTTTATTTGGTCTCTGTTACAACAGGTATTTGTAGTTTTTACTAACAGGCCCGTATGTAGGGGGGGGGGGGGGGAGGCGAGGCACACCGACTTACCTGCCCCGGGCGGCAATTTCAGAGGGCGCCAAATTCATATTCTTGAAGAAAAAGCCTTGTTTCACAAAGCGCCTAGCATCCAGCGTACGTTAGTCTATAGATTATTCATATGATTTTGGATCGCATTCCTGTTGGTTTCTGAACATTTGTGAACACATTCTAAGTTGATTTCCGAACGAATCAAAAGTTGTTTGTGAATGCGTGGATAGTGCACGTGATGCCTCTGTCAGGGAAATCCCCTTCGCATCTGGAAATAAAAAAAACTTTCCCTCAGAGAAAAGGGCACGAGTCTACACGAGCTGATCCGAATAAACCCGAAAGGATGAATGCCAATTGGGCGTGCGAATGACAAGCGTTCTTGTAATTAATAGCGAAATCCATAGATTCGGACTGCCAGAGTGGAAATAAACGACTCAGAGGAATAACAGGTAAGGAAGATTACATATTATCTCTACGGTGTATCCAAGACAATGGAACTTCGACGAAATTTTTGCCAGATCGCTACACTACTGGGACAGTTGTACGGTCCCTGTTTAGCAACCGCGTATGTTCTGTTGTCGGAATAGCGCGGAAAATTGTTGTACGAACGCGTAATAATGCCTAACCGGAGAACAAACGGGGGATAGCTGAACCGGTGGCTCTGGCAAGATTAGTGAAGTTAACTGGAGAATAACTTTTGACAATGGCAGGAATAGTTACAGAATTAGTGGTGATAAGGCTGTTTGTTAGAATGAGGAAGGAAAAGAAACAGGGACATCACACAAATTATATGGAAGAATATGACGATTCGTACTACTGCTACTTTTCCATCTCATGCTTGAGAAACTGGAGCGTTTGAATGAAACGTGAAACTATTTCCTAAGTAAAACGCTTTGATGATAGTAAGCCTAATAGGCATTTGATATTGGTACTTCGTCAGTTATATTCTGTCGTGTTATTTACATAAATGAGGTAGATAAAAATAACCATTTGTGCCAAAATAGTCTCGCTTATTTGGCGGGTGTTACAATTGTTGAAATATTAGAAAAGCCTATTTCGTTTTATCTACCAGACAGTGACAAAATAGACGTAATCTTATCGAGAAACCACACCTGAGTTGGGTACTATTCGTATTAACAGCTTTTTCAGTATTAGGCAACGACATTTTGATTTTTCATGTCGCAAAACGTTTGACGAACTTTGACCATGTAACAGGTTCTTTCGCAGAAAGGAAATCACGCCGTGTAAAGCTGTAGCTAGATTAGAGAGACAATATTCTGTGGTTAGTATTGATGAAATGTGTACTGTCTTGCTTGTCTGTTGTTTTTACTGGTTTTATGTTTCCTATATTTAATGTTATATCACACAAAAGAGAAAGTTATTAGCTAATAGGCAATAAAGAGTGCAAATTTTCTGAAGAATTCTTAGTCTCCCGGTCACAAATAGTCCCACGAAGTATTAATTGTGAGTCCTTTCTTAAGCGGGATAGGATGTCAAACCGGCAGACTAGGTGCAGGAGAGTCACCACTGGACATTTCAGTTTCCTCTGTCCTCAATACAGGGGTGATGGCTTCCATTACAAAATATACACGTTTGGATTCCACAGAGCAAAACACAAGAATGCTGTGTGAAGAGGCGTGGCACTGCTCTTTGGCACACTTAAGACGAAATAACGTGCCTTACATTTCCTCGAACATGTATATTTTATATACTCAGAACCAGATGTGCACTACAAAATGAATGTATTATTGAAAAATCGATTTATTTTAATTCTTGACGGCCTATTTCAAACCCTCGAGGCGTGTGTGGGGGGGGGGGGGGGGGGGATAGGGCGCCACTATCAAGTTTTTGCCCCGGTTCGGAAATATCGTAGATTCGGGGCTGTTTACTAGTAATCGGGTAAGAAAACGGAAATATCAATTTGCCGTAGCAGCAGTGCTAAAATTTTTGGATTTTCAATAAACTCTTTTTAAAGAACGATTATTTTTTTTATTTGTAAAATTTGTATTGCTTTGAAGTATTGCTTTGTTACAGAAAATGGGAAAAGCGATCAGTGCTATTTTAAGAACAATGCTGACAGAAACGAGCAACAGGCTCATGGCGTAAGTATAGGCACTAGGCATGGCATTGCTGTTACCGTGTGGCTTGTCCTATTAGTGGTGCCTGTGAACATGCATCTGGTCTATATCGGACATCACTTGTATTACAGAATGGTACCATCCCTACTCTGGAAGTATTTTACGGAGTGCGGTTTCAGTGAAGTGCAATGCTCCATTTGCTTTAAAAGACTAAAATGAGGAGGAGCCGTAACCAACTTGTGACCTAATATAAATAAAAAAACGTAAAACTTAATCTGCTGCCTGTGTTTATATAACACGCCTTTATCTGACGGACAAATTAACCCAAAGAATAGTTATTCAACCTCAGTTTTCACCCTTTAGTACTAAATATTCGTTATTTCCAAATACTGGTATGATTCCCGATTACAACATGACTTCTGACCAGAGTTTAAGAAAATTAGTAGCTATAGGAGAATATCGGTGTTTTTTTTTTTTGTAGTAGTCAGCTACTTATCACTTTGCGAGGAAAGCAGCGAATAGACTAAGTTTTCTTTTATTTGCCTATTTAATTTAATCTTTGTTTCTGTTACGTTGGAACTGAGGGAGTCAAAATTTTTCCATCTTTGTTCGATTTATATGTTTGTTACAGGAATTAATAGGAATACAAACCGCAAATCGATTGTTTCAGAAACCGGTTAATCTGAGCGGTTTCAGTAGTACGCTTAAACTGGTACCGACATAAAAGGAAAACCGCTTCTTTTGACTATAGCTGCCGTCCCTATTCTACACTCCCCCTATCCTCCTTAATTCGCCAACCTTATAATGTTTGGTTGTTGGTTGCATTATAGCCTTCTTTGCTTCTTGCTGACACGTGTTGGGGGGGTCTCCTAGACCGCGCCTTGTGAACTGTGTACCTGTTTCGTCCACTATAAAACAAGATGAGCTTGCAGGTACGTGTCAGTTCTAACGATCCTCAGTTTCATGAAATTGTTAGTCGGCAGATGGAGGTAGATGTCAGTGATGTAGATCAAGCAATGGACGAAAAAGACAACGATTAGAGTTCTGCTACCGAACTAGACGATCATCCAGACAGAGAACTTCAGGACAACTGTTTCTTCAACAAAGTACTTAAAGCATTAGTTAAAATGAAATGTGTTCTGAGTGCTGATAAAGAAAAATGTAGATCGTAGCATTGAATGGCAATTTTGCAGAGAATTTTTGTGCCTCACGAGAGCAGATTTTATGTGCAAGTTGAAATCCTGGATTGTAACATACTATGAAAAGGAAAGTTGCTAGTCCTCATAGTCGCAGGTAGGCACAGCGAAAAGACTGTCACAAATAAACTTTCGGCCAGCAAGGCCATCGTCAAAAATAAACCACGCCACACAACACACACACACACACACACACACACACACACACACACACATACAGAATTTTTACGTTGGTGGTAAACAACAGTTACATCATGATATCTTCAGCAGCTAAAAACGTGAGTAAAATCTTCATTCTGGTGGGGTTGTCGTCCATGAAGCTCTAAGTTCTGCAGGAAAATGGTTGTCGCGTAAAGGTGGACTGCCGCTTTTGTGTGACATTACTCCTTGGACACATCACTTTGCCAGTGACGATTCATAGAAAAACATGTACGGATCCATTTTCATCTGTATAAACCACCGAGCACTTCAGTTGTTGAATCTCGTATTTTCATGAAAATTTAATGTACTTTGTCTTCTTAACATTTTTTTCTTAGGCCACCTCTTTTTTTATTTGTTCGCTGCGAATTTTGCAGTTGATTTTAAACTAACTTCCCGATGAGCTGGAGTCGGGAAATTTTAAGCGTAGCTCAGTACGGGATCAAAAAGCGATATTAACTCGCTTTGTTGTCGGTCTGTCCTGTGAGGGTGTTGGTGAAAACGATCGGTAACACCTGAGCTCGACGTCTCCGCTGCCCTACAGGACGGCTATGTTATGCGGATGGTATCGGAATGTGCTTCAGGCGGCGTGCGAGCGGTGATGAACGGCTGGTGCAGGGGGGAGGGGGGGGGGCAGACTGAAGGGGGGCACGACGAGATGTGTGCAATATGACAATATGACACGCGTACTCGCGAGAAGCCACGGCTGAAAAGCTAGTGTAATTACAGTTTTTAAATAAAAATACAATTACGTCAAAATCTTTCAGATCCGTTATAAATTTCACACACACAGCACCGAAAAGCAGAGAAATTATTTAAATAAAACTAAATTTTTAATATAACAATATTTCAAATTAGACTATAAAATAATTTCTCCTGGCACTCTACAAATCCCTAACCACTTACAGATAATCCTGAAAATTTGTTATTGTGAATGTTTAATAGTTACGACAAACTTGTAAGATTGATAATGAAAGATTTGAGCCACATGCAATAGGTAATAGTCATGGGGTTAACTGTTCATGCACGAATGATGTACTGCAAGTGCCCCACGTTTTTCTTTATAAATTTCACAAGTAATGCCAGCTATTAAAAATTCACAAGCATAAATTTTCAGGACTCTGTATATGTGGTCAGGAATCTGTATAAAAATTTAAAAGCTTCTTATATTAATAATTTATTTTTATTTAAATAATTATTTTCGACTTTGTCGTCTAATAGTACATGTTAACTCGTTTATTTTTGCACATTCCTAAAACCAACCTCTGAGAGAACAATTTTTCTCAGAACTTACTGGAGGACGGCTTTCGAGGCTAGGCATTTGAGAACGGACTGAGTATTGATGAAGCTGAAGGTGCCAGTTGTCTCACAGTAAAGCGATTCGCGCTCGTGGACTTACGGTGACTAGACGAGATCTGTTTATCCACCATCTATTAAAATAGTCTCGACATTAAGAATGATGAGATAACCTGCATTATGAGTGTCCTCAGTTTGATGTGCCGTAGGAGTTAGGTACAATTCTAGTCCTGTGATAGCTTTTTTGCGTCGAAATTTCGTTAGTGTAGAAGATTAGAATTAAGGCAGAATACCCCTGATTTTACACGGTCCAGTCACATTAATGTAACACTGCCTATGTGGAAAACAAGATTGCAAGATGTTAATGACGTAGGTTCCCCTTAATTTTATTAAAAATTAAATGCAACTGTTGCAAGTTTTTCCCTTTTATTGACTGAGTGCACTGTACTGCTTTTTCGTTGGGGTAAATACTTCAATTCCATAACTCCTGTCGTAACTAGCACACCATCGACTTGCTTACACGTTGCAGCACGCTTTCCGTCAACACTGTTACTGCTGTCCCCCCTCCCGCCGCCGGTTAATATAATTCTAACAGTGAGCTTGAACTGTCAGGTAAGAACGCGCGCTACTTTGTGCTGGAACGTCGCTAAGTGCCTCATCACGTGAGCAGGGTGTTTGGTTCGTTTTGCTGAGTTGAACATTAACTTAGCGCTGCCGTTCTGTAGGAAGGTGGCGTGGCATGCACATCAGACCTAATAAGTAAAGTGCATATCAGCAAGTGGACGACATTAAGCGCGCTATTGGTTTCGGCCTTCAGATCCAGCAAATTTTAGAGTGGATCCGAAACTTACTCTTGATGCGTATTGTAGGTTCATAAGTACGATACGGAAAACTTAAATCTATACCTGTACAAGATAAGTACAGAAAAATGTGCGTCCTAAATTATACAGTTTTGACGCGGTGCCAAATGGTGAAGAAAGCAACAGTCGAGTGGATTTTAAAGTGATTCGGCCAATGGTTTAGTAGAAAAAAAGGTGCATCACGATTATAAGAACTCTGTAGTCCGATAAGTTAAAAGTATTGGCTTGCTTTGGCTTTAAAGGGCGCTGTATTCTGACACATTTGAAATTGCACGCTTCCTCAATTAAGAGCTGAATGTACATCTTTAGATTTAATGAAATTAAAAATAGTTGAACTGGTCGGTGCATCCGGGTCGAGAGTAAAGTTAAATCCTCAAGCGTGAGTGGGCAAAAATTAAAACAGAATGAACTGAAGAGGGCGCTAGAGTGTCTGGGGCGCAACGTGGACCGCTGACAGGAACATTGATTACTAACACTTACAGCAGGGTGTCCAATCCTCGGCCCAAAACAAGTATCAGTGCGGCCCGAGAAATGAACATCTTATCACACGATCAGTTAAAAAATAAATCAAAATTAAGTTAGAATAAATTGAATATTTTGGATTTGAAACTGCCGCCACGCGTTGCTATTCTCTCATTGGTCCATCCCGATGTTTTTTTTTCTTCGGTTATTAGTACTGTTAAGCATATTACGGGCTGCCTGCAAATATTCGTTTTTCCAGTGTGGCCCAGGTAAGCTAAAAGGTTTGAGCTATGAACTTGCGGCGTATCTTTAAAGGAATTTGTCAGTAATTAGGCAGTATGTTTCCTAGAAACTGGTGTTTCTTAATGTTCACCGCTCGTTTAGCGTCTTTTTCGTCGATTTGTCTTTCAGGTGGGAGTAAATTTGCAGTCCTTCATATGTGCCCATGAAGTATCCCTTCTTCATTGTTTGAACAATTATGAGATTGTTTTAATACTAATGTCGAAAGTATTAGAATATAGCTTCTTTTAAAGCTAAAGCATGCCAATACTTTTCACGTATCCATCTGTACGTAAAACGTAAACACCCATAGGAGTCACCGGATGCGGATGTGGAGGGGCAAGTAGTCAGCACACCGCTCTCCCGGCCGTATGTCGGTTTCCGAGACTGGAGCCAGCCGCTACTTCTCTGTCAAGTAGCTCCTCAGTTTGCTTCACAGGGGCTGAGTGCATCCCGCTCGCCAACAGCGCTCGGCAGACCAGATGGTCACCCAGTGCTAGCCCAGCCCAGCCCGACAGCGCTTAACTTCAGTGATCTGACGGGAACCTGTGTTACCACTGCGGCAAGGCCGTTGGCTGTATCCAGCTGTACACCTCTCATAATTGACACGCGTATTTTCCTACAATGTCATCTGGCGTATCACTTTTAGATCCACCCGACTTTTACTTTCGTAATCATTTGACATTGCTTCACACCAGCCTGGTGAAAGATACACACTTTTCTGTAGCTATAATGTACATGTGAAATCTTCGTTTTTGGTGTACTGCTGTACACGATATTCATACACCCATCCATCATGTTATGCATGAATAGTAGCAGTTTCAGATCCGCTTGAACATGGCCTGATATAAATGCAGAAATCGACCACAGATCCAAATAAAGTACACTGGAGCGATCCTTCATTAACTGGCAGCTGTGGAGTAACAGCAGCCTTTGAGTATGGAGAAACTAACAACACCGTCTGCGGGACTGTAGAGAACGCTGTGTGTTGTCAAGACCAGTCGGGAAGTGTTCCGCACGGCTGTATCCAAAAGCCTTTCCATAGACAAAAAAAAATGACGTTAACTGTTGACTAACCCTTTAGCCAAACGAAAAGATATAATTTCGTCTGTAAACTACCTGTACTTTCTACGAGCGATTTTTTCCATTTATTTCGAAGTTCCAGCCGCTGTAAATGACCTGGCATAGTATTGGGAGTCCCAGAACCGAAAAGATGTTGAGAACTGTCGTTAAATATTTCCGCACTAAATACCTTCCGTAAAACAGTTCGATTGTGTTGTTTCGGCAGCAGTCGAATGTTGCTAGTTTACTTATTTAACCTGGTGAAATTGTCTCCTTTCGGTGATGACGGTGTAGTGTACGGGAAAGTGTCGTCCAGTGGCTGTAGGAGCGTACGAGGTGACTTTGTAGAATTTCTGTTTGATGTGATGAATGGCAGCTTGCTCTTAAGGTGGAAAAATGTAAGTTAATGCAGATTGCATAACGTCGGAAAGCGATATGAAGTGCAACGAGCACGTGAGGTCGGTAGTAGGGAAGGAAATGTTTGACCTCGGTTTGTTGGGAGAACTCTTGGAGAGTGTAGCTTATCTACAAAAGAAGACCGCGTATAGTACACAGTGTGACCCATTTTGGAGTACTGCTCGAGTGGTCGGGATTTTCATCAGGTCGTGCTAAAGAAAGACATCGAAGCAATTCAGAGGCGTGCTGTTAGATTTCTTAACTTGTAGATCCGATCAACGCGCGGGTATTGTAGAGATGCTTTGTGAACCCTTGTGCGTAGCGGCACGTCAGCGATATTCCATGCCTTTCTCGCTCTTCACGGCAAGCCATTCTGGGCTTACATTTCAGCGAGGTAATCGCTTATGAAAGTTCAAGATACCACTCTGTGTAATGGTCGCCTCGTCAGTGAATAGGATGGATGACACAAATCCCAGAGTCGTCGTTGCCTGGTGAAGAAACGAGTGACAAAACTGTTCCCAGTGTGGATAGTCTTTCGCTAGTAAGCCCTGCACACGCTGTAAGTGATAAGTGTAGCAACAGTTGTCGTGCAGAATGTTACACACGTTAGCCGGACGCGGTGGTCTAGCGGTTCTGGCGCTGCATTCCGGAACCGCGGGACTGCTACGGTCGCAGGTTCGAATCCTGCCTCGGGCATGGGTGTGTGTGATGTCCTTAGGTTAGTTAGGTTTAAGTAGTTCTAAGTTCTAGGGGACTTATGACCTAAGATGTTGAGTCCCATAGCGCTCAGAGCCATTTGTTACACACGTTCGTCTGGCTTGCCCTGTACTGGCGGGCCAACTGCCTACTGGCGGTCGCCTTCCACAGTGTTCCTGCAAGTCTGGTGATCGAACATTTCGGGGACGTCCTTGAGATTTTCTGCTTCGTGAAATGACCCGTCTCAGACAAGCGGCGAGATGGGGTTACAAACATTTAATGCTGTGGTCGTTGTCGGCACGAATAGGTGTCCTGATACAACCTTGCTGCCTGCCGCTCGTTGTCATTTGTCTTTCCGTAAGTGAACATCATGTCGGCAAGCTCTCGATTCGAATAAGGAATCTTGTTTACGACGCTGTATCACATCCACTAGAAGGTGAGTCAGCTACAGAAGTGAATCGGACACAACACTGCCAATTACTATAGCGAAGAGATCACTAGGGCGCGACGTACGAGGAACAGTACCATCCTCTAGGAGGAAACCATGCATACTGCAACTGTAGCCGTATTAGACCGTAGTCTCTGTAACGAAGTGCGATTGAATAAATGGTCTCTGGTATGGAAACTCTGGATTTCCGGACATAAGTTTATTAGAGCTCTCATCGATAAATCGCTAGCGTTTGCACACGGTGGAAAAAATCACCCCGTATACTTCCTTACCACGTGACTTACGCGCATCACGAGACCGTGTTCTATCTCGTGGTGGGCAATGGCCACAATTCTTTGGCTCATCAGTATACGCACGCTGTTCCGTTCCCGACACATTATGTATCCATTTCTGTGAAGTGTGTGTGTTGGTGGGAATTTAATGAGAGTCCCCGTATGGCTTCCAGTTACAGATGGCGCTCAAACGTCCTGAGCTTCTTATGCTCACACAGAACCACTTGATGAACAGTGAAATTTCTCACGCAGTGCTGTAAATAAGGCGCGCCTACCTATGTTCTCTCTTCCCGCTCTCCCCCCCCCCCTCCCCCGCCCACGTCTTTCAAATAACAGCTAATTTACTGCGTGCCTGGGCAGTTATGAGACCCACGTGGTCGTTTCAGTGTTCCGTATACTTTTTATCCAGTTTCGGTGCTGTGTTTTGCCGACATCAGTGGTGATTTTGTCCTAGTATCAGTTCTAATTTAATGCCAGTATCAGTGCCATGTATAGTGCTAAATTCGGCGTTTGTTTTGCGAATTGTGATGTTATTTTTGTTTGTCAAATTCGGTTTAATTTCTTATCAATTTCACTTATGTTTTGTCGATTTCGGTGCTTTTTTATCATTTAAGTGTTATTTTTTCGAATTTCGGTGCTGTTTTTGACGTCACATTGAGGAACGAACTGTCAGTTTCAGATCGTACACGAACGTTAGCCTTGAGGAAGTAAGAAGTCAAAATGCAGTTTCTGTATTCAATAATTATCAGTTACGATTTTGGTGTATGCCATCATCAGATTAATAACGTTTTTCTCAGCAAAAATTACAAATTTCGCGATATTTCGTAAAAATCACCGAATTCGTGCTATTTTTCGCAAAGCTGCTAATTTCCCGTTATCATTTTCGCAAAATTTTTCTGCCCCTAGCCACAGAGAAACCAAAGGGAATGTGTTCGGCACTGGTGACTATGTCATACCATTTGGAGAGAAAGAAATGAAGCTATTCCCGAAGCACTGTAGAATAAGAAGTGAAACATGAAATGTATTAGGCAAGATAAAGCTCTCATCAGAGCCGTAATTCTGTACTAAGCATAAGCCATTCAGGTGCGTGTTTGTATCTCGACCAAAAACACAAAGCGATTGACAGTCCACCGTGGGAGAGGGCGGTGTTTTCGGTTCACGTTTGTCTACGCACACAGTATGTTCCGACAGCAGCAGCTCTGCTTTTCCGTTCTTGATACATTCACAAGCTGCCCGTTAACGTCCAGTATTGGGTTTATTAGCGAGGTGGTAACAGTCTCATCACTTGTCTCCGCACTTTTGCGGCAGGGCCATTGTATAGCGTAAAGGAAACACGCTGCAAAAAAGAAGCAACGCGAACGACGAATTACGGTTGCTACTTTCTCGGCAGGAAGTATCGTCTCTGTAACTGAATGTAGTAACTCCCACTTGAAGTAGCAGAGTGATATGATACCAGTGTACAAAACGGAAGGAATGAGCCAGCTGATTCTCTGATTGCTTCTTGCAATGGCAGTTGTCCTGTAAACAGCTAGCCGTCACTCACTCCGTTATTCTGATCCAGGTCTAGAAGCTACAGAGCTCGAAGTAGAACCGGTGGTTTGGTGTAAGTTTTATCGTTAAGTAAGCCGTAAAAATAGCTTATCAGAGCAATTTTTGAATTGAAAGCATGTAACGCAGAATTTCAAGTTTATAATGTAGTGAGTGTTGAGGTTTAAAAAATGTAAGAAATAAGAAGGCTTTAGGTATTCAACAAGAGTTCTTCACATGACTATGAACATTTATTTTGTCTCAAACAAGAACAAAATATTGAGTCTCATATCGATATAAAAACCAGTATTTCAGTAATTTCTGTAATAAGTTGTATGTAGGGACACCAGACTGCAAACTCCACATGTCGTTCCACGCTAATACCATTGCGCAACAAGGGTGTCGCATTGTGATGTTCTCTGCAGATAAGAGTCCTTCCGTGGTACGAATATCAGATGCATCACAGTGTGGGAGAGGGATGGCGCGGGAACTTCCTACAGAGTACGCAGAAGAGTACGATTCTTGTGGTGTGAACGTTTAAACTGCACGCAAATCCCCGTGAAATTCTGGCGACGAATGAATTAAATACAGTGTAGCGTCCAGCCGTACTGAAATGGTGCCAACAGTTTGACTAAAGTCGAAAAGACTTGGCTGATAGGGAAGTCAGTATCTTGCACCATACGATTTCCAGCTTTTTGACAGGGAACCTTTTTTTTGGGGGGGGGGGGGACTGTTTAACACGTTATCTCATTTGTGAAGTAATGAAACGTCTGAAGCTGTTTCATGCATGGAATTCGATTCGTTAAGGAATCAGGGTTTACGGGGACGATTACAGGAGCGCCCACATAGCAATGCTAAAACAAGACTTTTTTTGTGTTAAACTGTTATCACAAGCCTTGTTAGGCCGTAGCGCCTTTCCTGTTGGAAGTGCCGCAGCCGTCCTCTGGCCACTGAACTGACGTACCCTGCCATCTGTAGGCGAGTTTGTGATAGTTCTGCGGATTGGCACTTGTGTGGCGGTGGAATGTTTTTCTTTTTTTCACATTTGTTTTCTTTGCCGGACGACAACCAAACTGTCACATTATAACCCAACCTAGACCCGTCTGTACGTGGGTAAACCATCATCAAACCCGTAAAGGCAGTATAAAGCGCTTCGTTACAGGATCATTTAGTAATCGCGAAAGCGTTACCGAAATGATAGATAGATTCCAGTGGAAGACTGCAAGAGAGACGCTGAGTAGCTCGGTACGGGCTTTTGTTGAAGTTTCGAGAACATACCTTCACCGAGGAGTCTAGCAGTATATTGCTCCCTCCTACGTATATCTCGCGAAGAGACCATGAGGATAAAATCAGAGAGATTAGAGCACACACAGAGGCATACCGACAATCTTTCTTTTCACGAACAGTACGAGACTGGAATAGGAGGGAGAACCGATAGAGGTCCTCAAGGTACCCTCCGCCACACACCGGCAGGTGGCTTGCGGATTATGGATGTAGATGTAGATAAAAAGAAAGTAACCGGTCTCAATTATTTGAATCTTTCAAGATAAATTAAAACTAATTCCTAAACGCGTGTAGTAGTGCTTTGCTGCCAGACGGGAAATAAATTCTTAGTGTGCCTGTATGCTGCCTCTGAAAAGCTGCTTATCCCAGCAAGAGCCTCACACACAGCACAAGTGGGACTGCGCGGCGCTGTTCCGGCTCCCTACAGTTTAATGCGGAATTCGAAACACGTTGCAGCGCGCCATTTTCCTGATGTGCGAAATATTGGCGTAGCGAGCGCAGCGTTAGCTGGTAGAAAATTCGTTGCGTCCACTGAGACTTTAACCCCAACCCCTTGGCTTTGTTCGGACGCAAACTTACCAGAGACCTACACTACTAGTGCGTATCGTTCCACTCTTTGGAGAAGGCTCGATACAGTTCCGCTCTGCCGCCTAAAGAACAAAATCTGAATGTACAGAAACGGTTTGACGATCCTAAAGAGCTTCTAGCAGACAGAGTTCAGCTTCTCATTAAGTACAGACAGGCGTGCGGGATTAGCCGAGCGGTTTAAGTCGCTGTAGTCATGGACTGTGCGGCTGGTCCCGGCGGAGGTTCGAGTCCTCCTTCGGGCATGGGTGTGTGTGTTTGTCCTTAGTATAATTTAGGTTAAGTAGTGTGTAAGCTTAGGGACTGATGACCTTAGTAGTTAAGTCCCATGAGATTTCACACACATTTGAACATTTAAGAACAGACAGATTCTTCTAACATTCTCTGAACAGCCAAACAAACTGGTCCGCCTGCCTACTATCGTGTAGGGCAGCAGCGAGCACGCAGAAGTGCCGCAACACGACGTGGCATGGAGTCAGACTAATGTCTGAAGTAGTGCCGGAGGGAACTGACACCATGAATCCTGCAGGGCTCTCCATAAATCCATAAGAGTACGAGGGGTGAAGATCTCTTCTAAACAGCACGTTGCATGGCATCCCAGATATGCTCAATAGTGTTCATGCCTGCGGAGTTCGGTAGCCGGCGGAAGTGTTTAAACTCAGAAGAGTGTTCCTGAAGTCACTCTGTAACAATTCTGGACGTGTGGGGTGTCGCATTGTCCTACTGGAATTGCCCAAGACCGTCGGAATGTTCAAAATGTTCAAATGTGTGTGAAATCTTATGGGACTTAACTGCTAAGGTCATCAGTCCCTAACCTTACACACTACTTAACCTAAATTATCCTAAGGACAAACACACACACGCATGTCCGAGGGAGGACTCGAATCTCCGCCGGGACCAGCCACACAGTCCATGACTGCAGCGCCTGAGACCGCTCGGCTAATCTCGCGCGGCTCGTCGGAATGCTCAATGGACATGAATGGACGCAGGTGATCAGACAGGATGCTTAAGTACGTGTCACTTGTCATAGTTGTACTTAGACGTTCCAGGGGTTAGAACGTGAGCTGCACACGTCCCTCGACATTACACAGTCTCCATCAGCTTGAACAGTGCCCTGCTGACATGCAAGGTCCATGGAGTCATGAGATTGTCTCCATGCCCGTACACGTCCATCCGCTCGCTACAATTTAAAACGAGACTCCTTCGACCAGGCAACATGTATCCAGTCATCAACAGTCCAATGTCGGTGTTGGGCCTAGGCGAGGCGTAAAGCTTTGTGTCGTGGAGTCATCAAGGGCAGACGAGTGGGCCTTCGGCTCAGAAGGCCCATATCGATAATGTTTCGTTGAATGGTTCGCGCGCTGACACGTATTGATGGCCAAGCATTGAAATCTGCAGCAGTTTGCGGTAGGGTTGCACTTCTGTCACGCTGAACGATTCTCGTCAGTAGTCGTTGGTCCCGTTCTTGCAGGATCGTTTTCTGGCCAGAGCGATGTCGGAGATTTGATGTTTTACCGGATTCCCGATATTCACGGTATACTCGTGAAATGGTTGTATGCTAAGATCCCTATTTCATTGCATGGCGTGTTCCGTCGCACGTGTTCCGACTATAAGACCACGTTCAAACTCACTTAAATCTTGAGTATCTGCCATTGTAGCAGTAATAACCGATGTAACAACTGCACGAGACACCTGTTGTCTTATATAGGCGTTGCCGACCGCAGCGCCGTATTCTGCCTGTTCACCTCTCTCTGTGTTTGAATATGCATGGCTATATGAGTTTCTTTGGCGCTTCAGAGTATTTTATGAAGATTCTGTATGACGTGTCTGTATGACAAATACACTTCTGCAACGTGTGATGCGTAGAGCACACTGACCGACGAGTAATTCTGCATTACCCTGTGGTCTGGCAAATTGTGACTTAATATACTACTGATTCAGGTTACCCTCCATTCAGAGGCTGTTGCACGCAGCGACAGTTATTTTTACTTGTAAATAATAGATTTCAGCTATCAGTCGTCCTTTGGAATTTTTATTGGCAGATCTAGATTTCAGCTAGAAGCTAGCCATTCTCATATTACTGATCGGGAATGACGTTATTTGCATCATTATTTATCGAAGTTTGACATGGGCTGTCCAAGCCTGTCCTTCGTCGACGAAAATTTAATTACGAATAGTAGATAGTCAAGAAACATATGAAATTCACAGCTTCATAAAAATGCATGTCTTTTCACCTTTCAAGTGTCGTATAAATTAATTAAAATGACCAGTGATGAAAAAACTATTGGTTAAAAAGTGTTAGCGGGATTGGAACCGGCGCCTCGTCCACGACCCCCTTGTAACGAGCGAATGCAACCACTTGGCCACAATGACGTCTTACTAGTGGTACCTTTTCACACATACATTCGTTACGTAATAGACGCGTAAAACTTGTTTTGCGACTGTCTTGGAATTGCCAGGATGGTACACCTTATCTCTTGCGCATTATGTTGTTTTAATGGCCCACTAACGGTGTGCAAAGTTTGAAGTAAATCCGTGATCCCAACGCCGTGGCCTTCCCTTGTTGTTAAAAATTTTTGAAAAATATCTGTACAGTGATAGCCGTATCGGATGTTTAGCCTGTTTCCTTATTATCGACGATAATTTATTTTGTGTAAAGTGGATCAGAGAATGTGTGTTAATTTTTGCTGTGTTGTTGTTATTGCTGTTGTTGTTGTCTTTTGTCCGAAGTTTGGTTTTGTGGAGCACTCTACGTTAGTGTATCGTGTAGAAGTCTCTTCATCTCTGAGTAACTATTGCAACCTACATCCATTTCATCCTGCTTAACCGGCCGGAGTGGCCGTGCGGTTCCAGGCGCTACAGTCGCTACGGTCGCAGGTTCGAACCCTGCCTCGGGCATGGATGTGTGTGATGTCCTTAGGTTAGTTAGGTTTAGTTAGTTCTCAGTCCTAGGCGACTGATGACCTCAGATGTTAAGTAGCATAGTGCTCAGAGCCATTTGAACCATCCTGCTTATTGTTTCATGCTTAAGTCTACCCCCCTAGAATTTTTACCTACCAGACTGCACTCCAGCACTGATCTGACTATTCGTTGATGCCTCAGGATGCATCCTTTTAACTGATCCCTTCATGTAATCAAATTTTGACATAAATTTAGTTTTTGCCAAATTCTATTCTCTACCTCCTCATTTATCCGATAAACCTATATAATCTTCATAATTCCTCGTTGGCGCCACACTTCAATAGTTTCTATTCAACTTGTCTGAACTGTTTATTGCCTGCGTTTCATACAATTTTACTGAACGCTTTCAAATATCTTTGTTGTGCAGTGAGACGCAGCAACGGCGCAATGAAATACTTTCTCTTTCGTGTCTTCTGGACGTTTCACTCTCCAACAGTTTAATTTAATCCCATACGAAAAGTGTATGCAGGATGATGGATGGCAGTGGACCCAAGGCGTCGGATTGTTGCATATGTCACAACGCTCGTGTGTAGTTTGGCATTATCATGGGTCCACAATTTCTGGAAGAAGTTTTCGAATTCGAAACTCGATTACAGTACGCTGTTTTTCAGATACCACCATTACATTATACACCGGCATGTTACACGCTACAATTCGGCGACAGTACTTTTCAGCACGCCCTTGTAAAATAACGAAGTGCTAAGGCAAAGACAGAGTGCGAACTGAGAGCTCCAGTATTCGGTTCGCAAATAAAAATCGCCTTTTTCTTGTTGCAAAATGATTTATTTGTTCCAGTCGCGTTTCGCCTTTTACTTTAAGACATTTTTTGAGGACTCAAGAATGATACAGTTTTGTTTTCGTGTATGAGTTTTGTAAATTATAAAACACTTCACGTCTTACTTTTTTTACGTAAATAAAAGATTACTTACAGTTACTCGAGTTTTTGGCAGGCATGTGGATTTCCCCTCATCTGTTCACATGCTGAAGATCGGACTATAGCTTCAGTTACGGACATAAACACATCTCCAAGTTACGACCTGTTTTCTTCACAATTTTGATGTCCTTTGCGCCGAGCGGTTCTAGGCGCTACAGTCTGGAACCGCGCGACCGCTACGGTCGCAGGCTCGAATCCTGCCTCGGGCATGGATGTGTGTGATGTCCTTAGGTTAGTTAGGTTTAAGTAGTTCTAAGTTCTAAGGGACTGATGACCTCAGATGTTAAGTCCCATAGTGCTCAGAGCCATTTGAACCATTTTTGTCCCTTGAGCCAAATGGTGTGGAGCACTATTATTCTTCTGTCACTGGCTGCAAATATTTCACAGAAAACTAAATTTCGATCAAATAAATCTAGTTTTCGGTAAAATATCTGCAGCTAGTGACAGATGAATAGTAGTGCTCCACAGGAATTGGTGCAAGGAACATCAAAATAGTAAAAAAAAAGTTCCTAACGTGGAGCTGTGTTTATGTTTCGTAACTGAAGTTGCAGTTCAAATGACTCCAAGCACTATGGGACTTACATCTGTGGTCATCAGTCCCCTAGACTTAGAACTACTTAAACCTAACTAACCTAGGACATCACACACATCCATGCCCGAGGCAGGATTCGAACCTGCGACCGTAGCAGCAGCGCGTTTCCGGACTGAAGCCCCTAGAACCGCTAGGTCACAACGGCCGGCCAAGTTATAATCCGACCTTTCAGCATGTGGCCAGATGAGGGGAAATGCAGCTGCCTGCCAAACACTCGAATAACTGTTAGTAATCGCATATTTACGTAATAAAAAACAAGACGAGAACTGTTTTATAATTTACAGAACGCACTTGTGAAAACAAAACTGTATCATTCTAGACTCCACTAAAGATGCTTTAAAGTAGAAAGCGAAAGGCGACTGAAACAAATAAAATGTATTGCAGCAAAAAGATGATTTTTATTTAGCGAAACGAATATGTGTGTGCTTGCTGCGGATGATGGTCATGCGAACAAACGCGAGAGCTCTAAACCTGAAACGTGCGCAGGGAAACTCGCACACTCCGGTTTTAACACGTGCGCGTCCAGGACGAATCACATTTTCGTTCATTAGACTGCACGGCCGTGTTTGCCTCCACTGTTGTGGTCCAGTGCATCTGTACAGTTGTACCATAATGTACACGGTGGAGACATCTTTATTTGGAACGACTTCGTCTGCTTACGCCAAGCGCCCATTCGTGCTAACAGACCTGCGCAGTTCCCCCCATTCACACGGCCCCATTTGACTGCACGCGGGCGAGCCGTTGAGGTCTGTGTGTGCGTGTGTGTGCAAGCGGCCTGGCCTACGCGGAGTGTTTGAGCACCCGCGGACCTCGTGCGTCACGGCGCGTGGCGTCGCGACGCGTACGTCAGCCGCCGGTTTACGGTACATAACGCCTGGCGGCCGCCATCTCGGCTCCGAGTCACGTCAGCCGCCGATGTGGAGAGGCTGCGAGAGGCCGACCGGCCACTGCGGCGCGCGGCTACGAACGGCAACGCACTGCACTCGTCTGGGTTACGACTACCAATCACTCGTTCTAATAACATGGCTCTCGGCGCGATAGGTGACGGGGGAGTCGCCGGTTCGATGCAAATCCGTGTATGGCTTCCTTAGACCACGCGTGACGTCATGATACTGTATCCGTGGCCAGCGATATATACTGGCCTGACCGCACACCTGTGTGACGTCAACATTGTAGTGTTACTGCCGGACGACACAAGTGCGTGAAGTCTGAGGCACGTATTACGGTGTGAAAGATGTTTGTCAAACTTCTTTGACCAGACGACTTCACTGGATGTTTTACGCGATTGTAAAATTTTTCGTCATAGTCGTTCGGGAATGAGAACCGAACACTTAATCACCTCTACAACAGCATATGCTGGTGGCGAGCGCAAATTTACTTTTATATTAAATGTACTGGTTTCGGTAACGCTTTCTACATTACAATGGCGAAATGTGCACCATTTGAGTGTAACGAAAGATAGGTGGAAGGAAATAATATTTCGTTCTACAGGTAAATTTGTTTGTAAACACAAAGAAAATGCGTTCTTACTGTGCGGGAGAAAGTCAGCGAATTACAGGCTGAAGCTAAGTGGTGACATCATTGCCAATCTGATGCGAATGGTTTTCTAATCGAGCGTTTATCTGTGTCCACATACCACGTATTGAATTAGAGGCTCATTATGTAGACTGATTCGAAAGGCAGGTCCCATAGGACAAAGTCGGATCCAGGGATAAGACAGGAACGATCATTCGAAGCTAAATAGGCTAGTAAACATGGGCTCTAAAATGCATACCGTAAGAGCTGTGAGCACTTATTCAGTTAAAGAGATTGGTCTCAATCTAGCGAAGATAAACAAGTGTTCAGAGTTCTCAAGATATGCATTGTAGAGCCTATGTTTACTACAGTTTTTTGCTTTGAATGATCGTTCCAGTCATACCCCTGGATACGATTTTGTTCTATAAGCCGGTACTATTGAGTGATGTGAATAAAACATAGAGTTAACTTAGTAGGTTCTAGGGCCTGCATTTAGCGCCGAGTACTTGTTAAGTGAATAATTACGAGTTAAGTCTAGGTAGAGGTATCCTATTCAGTCGGAAAATGCAATTAGATTGTACAGGGATAGATACAAGCCAAGATACAACTTGTTTTTCACTGTGAGTCAGTGTTCTGTTCGCGACAAATCACCCCCTCTCTACCCATTGTACTTATATCTAACGTTAGTTGCTTGTAGGGGATGGTGACGCATAGGTCGTGCTAGCCATTTATCGACGTGTCTTTTGAATGAAAGTGAAGATGCCAACTGGACCGCAATTAGGAAAACACTGTTTCTCAACTTGGTATCTGAGCACACGATTGTGTCACAAAAATCTAGAATGCTGAAGGTAGTGCAGAAAAGGAGGATGGATGGAATACTATTGCACAGGAATACTCCCACAGAACTGGCAAATAGTACAGTGCTGCACAGGTTGATAAACTGTTCACTAATGTTAATAGTCAAATAAAAAATAAATTCTATCTAAAGGAAACAGGAAATAAACCGATTAGGAAAAGGATTATTGGTGTTGCTCTCTCAAGAAGAAGGTCGTGTTTTTAGAAAGGTTCCAGGAGCTATTTCGGTTGGTGTCAAGGACATACCTTCGCCAGCAAGGTCGCCGGATTTCTCCACAGTTGAGAAAGTTCCGAGCACTGTGGGCAGGGCCCTCCAACCAGTCCGCCATCTGAGGCGCCAGTTGGACAGAATGTGGCGCGGTAGCCCTCAGGAGGCCATCCAACAACTCTGTCAGTGAACGTCAAGCCGAATAACTGCTTGAATGCTGAACTTAGAAATACGTATATAATAAATTGATCAATTTCATTCATTACTGTTCCCAAAGAGTAAACGCTGAAATGCATTTCATTGTTATGCTGTGAAACACATTTTGTAAATTACGGGATTAAATGAAGAGGTGTCTTCAAGCGTAAAAGTAACTTCCGTCGTACCCCAGGGACGTGTTACGGGACCATTTCTATTCGCAGTAAATTATAATGACCATGCCATGAGGCATTTTGCAGGTGGTGCTGTTGTGCACAGAGAAGTCGCAACGGTCGAATATTACAGGGAAATGCACGAAAACCGGTAGAGGACCGACGCTCGGTGGAGGAATTGACAGTTGACCCTCGACCTAAACAGATGCAACATACTGCGCATAAATAGGCAGAAAGACCCATTACTGTATGTTTATACGAATACCGGACAGGCGCTGCAAGTAGTCGCGTCCATTAATGTCTATGATCATGCGTACGGAGCGAATACAAAGTGGAACGACCACAGAAAAACTAATCGTAGGAAATGCAGGGGCCAGACTGAGATTCCTTGGGAGCAGCTTATGGAAATGTGATGCATCCACAAAGGATGAAGCTTATAAAACCCTCGTTCCATTAATAACTGAATACTGCTGGTTAGTACGCGAAGCCGACCGCGGTGGCCGAGCGGTTCTAGGCGCTTCAGCCCGGAACCGCGCGACTGCTATGGTCGCAGGTTCGAATCCTGCCTCGGGCGGGATGTCCTTAGGTTAGTTAGGTTTAAGTAGTTCTAAGGTCTAGGGGACTGATGACCTCAGATCTTAGGTCCCATAGTGCTCAGAGCCATTTGAACCATTTAGTACGCGATCCGTACCATATAGAAGTGATGGACGAAATAGGGGAAATCGAAAAAAAGACCAGTGCGGTGTAGTCTGTTATTAAAATTCCTAGAACGTGCGTTTCAACAAGTATCAGCCGATATATTGTTTCCTTCTAAAAACCTCGCGAAAACACCATGAAGGCCATCTCGTACGGAGGCTTAACGATAATCGTTCTTGCCGCGGATCTTCCTCAGAGCGAACGGGAAAGCAGTCTATTGACATTGCTCATATCGAGAACACAAAAAATGCGAATATATTCCTGTTTGTTTAAAAGGCTCGGAGTGTAAAGTGGGTTATCAGCTGCCGTATTGTACCACCTTTAAAAAATTTTCCAAAAACATTGACATGCGAAGACATATACCCATCCACTCCCAGTTGCCCCTCCTTCACTGTCGCTAACCCTCTCTTCCTCGTTGTCATCGTCATATACTCTCTCTCTCACTATCACAGGCTCTCATCCACTTCCACTTTCTCCTTCTCTTCATTCCTCCCCTCCCCCCTGGCACTATGTCCTTCACTCTCTTTATGCCTCCCCTCCCACCGTCTCCTTCACGCTCTTTATACTCCCCTCTCCGCCCCCCCCCCCCAACGTCTCCTTCGCTCTTTTCCTAGCTCTGTTCTGTCACTGTCAGCTATGTTCTACTGCCACTGTGTCCCTCGCTTTCTGTCACACTGCCGTTGTCTCCTTCGCTCTTTCTATGCCACAACCACTGTCTGCTATCATTACTTTTTCCTTCAGTGCCACTGCCTTCTTCTCTCTCAGCATAGAGAAGGGCGAATATGTTTGCATGACAAAATTTGTAAAGGCGCTGAGGAAGGTAGAATGAGGCTGCTCGTATCCCACTTTTCAGTCAATCTTTTAAATGAACAGGAACATACTCGCACTTTTCGTTCAACGGCAGGATCATTTTGCCGCTGGTTCCCTTCATTGCCTGCTACAGCAGACATGTAACTCATACGAAAAGAAATGTATTGGTCAGTGAAATTTAGTTTGTTTATGTGAAAGTGAAATAACGCAAACCCAATTTTACACCTCACAAATGATTCTAAGTGCAAAAATATGTTGCATGTTTTTCAGTACTATAACAAACGGTTAAAGTTTGTGGCACAACTTGATTAGAAGAAGGGATCGGTTGGTAGGACATGTTCTGAGGCATCAAGGGATCACCACTTTAGTATTGGAAGGCAGCGTGGAGGGTAAAAATTATAGAGGGAGACCAACAGATGAATACACTAAGCAGATTCAGAAGGATGTAGGTTGCAATAGGTACTGGGAGATGAAGCAGCTTGCACAGGATAGAGTAGTATGGAGAGCTGCATTAAACCAGTCTCAGGACTGAAGAGCCGGCCGGTGTGGCCGAGCGGTTCTAGGCGCTTCAGTCTGGAACCGCGCGACCACTACGGTCGCAGGTTCGAATCCTGCCTCGCGCATGGATGTGTGTGATGTCCTTAGGTTAGTTAGGTTTAATTAGTTCTAAGTTCTAGGTGACTAATGACCTCAGATGTTAAGTCACATAGTGCTCAGAGCCATTTGAACCATTTTTTCAGGACTGAAGACCACAACAACAACAACAACAACAACAACAAACGGTTCCCAGACGATAAAGGAGATACGTTGCATATATTTCTTCCAGTACGTCACTTTATAAGCTAGTTTTCGCCTCGCACCGGACTTTACATGCGTGTACAAGTAGCGTAACGTTGAATCTCTGTATATCGTAAACGGATAAAGATAATAATAGCCAGTTGTTGTGCATAGCCGTCTTGGAATCCTCGGTTGGGTTTGCCAGGGAACCGACAATGAACTAATGGTGCCTCGATAAGTTCCGTGAACACCATGGTAATACAAAAGAACCAACCGATTTGCTCCATTTGCCTAAGCAGGAGGGACTGTGTAATATTCGTACTGTGGTCCTATAGTGTAGGATGGTGACACTACGACGATCCTTCTGTCGGATATACAAATGGCCCCCAGCCCGAGGGCTATACAGAACACTTGATCCTACCTTTTTATCACCGAGGTATGACCACCGGAAAACACCGTTTTTATACACGGCATTCTGCAACACATTAAGTACACGTGTTATCGCATGCATTCCGATAGACTTGTACAAAGTGTGTCAGGTCTTCCTGGACGTTTGCGCCGGCCTGCTGGTCGCGCCACGAGTTGCAAACTATCAGAAGGCGGTCTCTGCACACGGGTAGAACGAGTAACTGCATCGTCTTGTCGAAAGAGAATATCGCTGTCAGCGTGGTAAGGTGAACAATTTCGTCAGTGCCTAGGCTGTAAGCGTCGCCGCCGACGAGCTGCAGGCGCGAGGAAAAGTACGGCGGCAAAGCGAGAGTGCTGTGAGGCGAGCTGGGCGGCAGTGACCTGGGAACCTTGAACCTCCCACCGGAACCGCCGACAGCTGCGCGGGGCGCACGCTCCTGCGCCGACCCCGGGCCTGCCTCGCGCTCTTCCCCACGGTGTCGCTGTTGCCGTGTTCAGTCCGAGGACTGGCTTTCCACGGTAATCTGTCGTGTGCGAGTCCCCGTGTCTCCAGATAATTACTGGCCAACCTACGTCTATTTGTATCTCCTTACTGTATCCGTTCTATGCTCTCCGTGTACGATTTTTCTCGCCCACTTTTCTTTCCATTACCAAATTGACTATTCATTCTGCCTCCTGATCTGTTCTCTTAACCGATACCTTCTTTTAGTGCTTCATTCTGGAACCGCGCGACCACTACGGTCGCAGGTTCGAATCCTGCCTCGGGAATGGATGTGTGTGATGTTCTTAGGTTAGTTAGGTTTGTGTAGTTCTAAGATCTAGCGGACTGACGACCTCAGATGTTAAGTCCCATAGTGCTCCGAGCCATTTGAACCATTGAACCTTCTTTTAGTCAAGCTTTGCCGTCAATTTCTTTTTCCCCATTCGATTCATTACCACCTCATTAATCTTCAACATTCTTCTGTAGCAACACATTTGAAAAGCTGCTATTGTCTCCTTCCCTCAGCTATTTATCGTCCACTAGTCTGTTCCGTACGAGGCTACACTCCATACAAACGCTTTCAGAAAAGACTGCTAACACTTAAATTTACAGTTCATGTTCATTTCTCGTATTCAGAAACACTTTTCTTGCTATCGCCAATCTGCATTTTCTTTCAAACTTCGACGGTGATCAGTTATTTTGCCCAAATAGCAAAACTCATCTACTGCTTTTAGTGTGCCATTTCCTAATACACTACTCGCCATTAAAATTGCTACACCACGAAGATGACGTGCTACAAACGCGAAATTTAACCGACAGTGATATGCAAATGATTAGCTTTTCAGAGCATTCACACTAGGTTGGCGCCGGTGGCGACACGTACAACGTGCTGACATGTGGAAAGTTTCCAGCCGATTTCTCATACACAAACAGCAGTTGATCGGCGTTGCCTGGTGAAACGTTGTGATGCCTCGCGTAAGGAGGAGAAATGCGTATCATCACGTTTCTGACTTTGATAAAGGTCGGATTGTAGCCTATCGCGATTGCGGTTTATCGTATCGCGACATTGCTGCTCGCTTTGGTCGAGATCCAATGACTGTTACCAGAATATGGAATCGGTGGGTTCAGGAGGCTAATACGGAACGCCGTGATGGATCCCGACGGCCTCGTATCACTAGCAGTCGAGATGACAGGCATCTTATCCGCATGGCTGCAATGAATCGTGCAGCCACGTCTCGATCCCTGAGTCAACAGATGGGGACGTTAGCAAGACAACAACCATTTGCACGAACAGTTCGACGACGTTTGCAGCAGCATAGACTATGAGCTCGGAGACCGTGGCTGCGGTTACCCTTGACGCTGCATTAGAGACAGGAGCGCCTGCGATGGTGTAGTCGACGACGAACCTGGGTGCGCGAATGGCAAAACGTCATTTTTCGGATGAATCCAGGTTCTTTTTACAGCATCATGATGGTCGCATCCGTGTTTGGCGACATCGCGGTGAACGCACATTGGAAGCGTGTATTCGTCATCGCCATACTGGCGTATCACCCGGAGTGATGGTATGGTGTGCCGTTGGTTACACGTCTCGGTCACCTCGTGTTCGCATTGATGACACTTTGAACAGTGGACGTTACATTTCAGATGCGTTACGACCCGTGGCTCTACCCTTCTTAGATTCCTGCGAAACCCTACATTTCAGCAAGCTAATGCACGACCGCATGCTGCAGGTTCTGTACAGGCCTTTCTGGATACAGAAAATGTTCGACTGCTGCCCTGGCCAGCAAATTCTCCAGATCTCTCACCAATTGAAAACGTCTGGTCAATGGTGGCCGAGCAACTGGCTCGTCACAATACGCCAGTCACTACTCTCGACGAACTGTGGTATCGTGTTGAAGCTGCATGGGCAGCTGTACCTGTACACCATCCAAGCTCTGTTTGACTCAATGCCCAGGCGTATCGAGGCCGTTATTACGGCCTGAGGTGGTTGTTCTAGGTACTGATTTCTCAGGATCTATGCACCAAAATTGCGTGAAAACGTAATCACATGTCAGTTCTAGTATAATATAATTGTCCAATGAATACCCGTTTATCATCTGCATTTCTTCTTGGTGTAGCAATTTTAATGACCAATAGTGTATAAGTCCTTGAGCACCTGCTGATTAGTTCGACTTAGATTCCCTTACCCTTATTCTACGAGTGGCATTCAGGAAGTCATGCGACACACTTTTTATGAAAGCAGGTGCGTTTTATTCAGGATTCCAATACACCATTTTATTGCCCGCTCCTCTGACTACAGAACCCTGTTTTTCAATATAATATCCACGCAATGCGACGGCTTTACGCCCCCTTACTAGTAGAGCTGAATGCCTGCATGGTAGCACCCTACTGGTCGACGTCGGAGCAAACGTCTTACTGGACGAGTATGTCAGCGCTACCAACAGAGACGTCCGGTTGAACAGCGAGGAGCTCGTGCAGGCGTCACAGCTGTTTGCTGCCGACCGACACGCGGCAGATCGGACACGTGTCTTTTGTTCGCCACCAGGTCTCTTGTAGACATACTGCAAGCGCGTATGAATTCCTGTAATGCTCTGCTTTTCCGCCAGAGAAAACTCAGTGACTGCTCTATTCTTGGAACGCACCTCCGTTTCAAACGCCATTTTGATGTAGCGCCGCCACCTGTCGGAACTTTATGGAACTAGAGGGGCTGAGGCGGGAGTGTTCCACCATGTACCACAACAAATTCCCCATTTTTCAACTGAAATTAGTCAAGAAAATCATACGTTCCATTACTTACTGAACAGCCCTCGTACTTTTGCGTATCTTCGCCCTGTGATCTCTTTACAGAACACTATCCATTCTATTCAGCTGCTCTGACAAGTCGTCTTCCGTTTATTGCAGAATTGCAATATTACTGGCAAACCTTAAGGTTTTTATTTCATCTCTCTTGAACTGTAATTGCTCTTTCTAAATTTCTCCTTCGTTTCTTTCAGTGCTAGCTCAGTGTTCTGATTGAATATCATCGGAAACTACTTGCCTTTATGTTCCTCGAATCTTACAGCTGCAAATTGGTTTCTGTAGAAACTGTAGGTAACTCTTCGCTCCCTGTACTTTATCGCTGTTACTTCCAGAATTTCGAAGTGTGCATTCCAATCAACGTTGCCAAGAGCTTTCTCTGAACCTGCAAATCTTGTAAACGTAGATTTTCATATCTTGAGTCTTTCTTCTAAGGTAGATCCTGGGATCGATATTACGTCGTGCTTTCCTAGATTTCCTCGTACTCAAATTTTTCTTACACGAGGTCGGCTTCAGTTTTCCTGTCGGTAGCATTCGTCTGTGTAAGCGCCCGTCATTGCTAAACAAGCGTCACACACAGCGCACTAGAAATAACGCCAACGGGTCTGTACAGCTCACAAGCGTGTTGAGAATGTCACCTTTACTTTGAATTACAATTCAGGCACACGCTAGGCCATTTCCTTGCAGCACCTATAATTTCACTGCACTTCGCTGGTGAAAAACATGCCAAATAACGTTTCACAAGCTGAACATCAACAAAAGCAAAACGAGGATAATGGAATGTAGTCGAATTAAGTCGGGTGATGCCGAGGGAATTAGATTAGGAAATGAGACACTTAAAGTAGTAAAGGAGTTTTGCTATGGAAGAAGGGATCGGTTGGTAGGACATGTTCTGAGGCATCAAGGGGTCACCAATTTAGTAGTGGAGGGCAGCGTGGAGGGTAAAAATCGTAGAGGGAGACCAAGAGATGAATACACTAAGCAGATTCAGAAGGATGTAGGCTGCAGTAGGTACTAGGAGATGAAGAAGCTTGCACAGGATAGAGTAGCATGGAGAGCTGCATCAAACCAGCCTCAGGACTGAAGACCACAAGAACAACAACAAGCTGTGAATACACTGAAGGATATCTGTGTCTATACTCCACAAGCTACATTGTGGTGTGTGGCTGAGCGTAGTTTGTGTACCACTTGCCCTCCTCCCCTTCCCGTTCATCTCGCGATTGTAGGGGAAGAATCTTACCTTCACGATCTCGTCGCGAGCTATATTTGTACGTAGGAGGAAGCAATATATTGATTGATTCTTCTTGGAGCGTAAGCTCTCGTAATTTTTTATAGTCACGCATACAGTGATGTAGCGTCAACCACTGCCGTTGCCTGAGCTTTAGCGCGTACCAAACGAGCCTGTGGCGAAACCTGCCGCTCTTTTTAGGATATTTCCCATTTAATCTATCAGTCCTACATAGCTAGTGTCCCAGATTCACAAGCAATACACCAGCATCGGTAGAACGAGGGTTTTGTAAGATGTACTTGCTTCGCATGTGCACTCCACCGAGTATTCTTGCACTGCATCTCAGTCTGGCATCCGTCTTCCGTACTTTTAATTGGTCGTTCTACTTCAGCTCGTTCATTACGAACAATCTGAGAGTTTCAAAGAGTGTAACTTATCCCAGTGCTTGTTCAGTAATGGCATATTCGTACAATAACTGGACTTTCCACATATTTATGTGTGTTTATGTTCACGGTCAGCTGGCAATCCCTGCAATCTTCTGCAGGTCTTCCAGCATTTTGCTACAAATTTATTGAGTTGCGACTCCTCTATGTCCAACAGCATCATCTACGAATAGCCACGCGTTTGAAATTGCGAAGTTAACACTTAGCTATATTTTCCATGTTCTACATTCATTGATCGACTAGTGGTCAGGGCAGACTATTGTTAAAATTATTGGAATTCCGCATTAGTTAAACGAGGTTCATTTTCTAAATACCGAAACCATAATGTCTTTTATTCAGTATCGACGTGGTTGAATTTTTGTTAGCCCGATCATATTACGAAAGTACAGCGAAAAATGGTAAATTGAAAACGGTTATCACGATAAAACGGTTAAGACCAAACAGTACTGCTGTTCCAACGAAATCCTATGTAATTTCATATTTCTTTCCTTTTGATATGAAACATACGAAAAGATTTCGCATCTCGGGCGAACAAGTACACGTACATTCTGCAGTTGGGATGTCCGCCAGATTAATTACCTAAATCAGTGAAATGTTTTTTTGCCAAAACACTTTCGTGTGTTTTGGTTTTAAACACATGCGTTGAAAATTTACTTTTAGACGTGCAGCAGCTGAGAAATCGGGACGACAGCAAACCAGTATTTCGCTTGAAATAAAGAGGGAACTGTTTAAGGCAGATGAAAAACGGAGGTTGAAAACTTAAATCCGTAGTAAAGTTCATAATTGTACTACAGCCACGGTTCACATAATATGTACATTCGACAAGATAGCGGAAATCCGAAAAATAATTTTGCGTTTAGCGGCGCCGACAGTTAAAAATGGAGTTCAGATGACGGCCGTGTTTCGGCGCATTATGTTCTAGTCATACAGGAAGCGAACGAGAACGGCCAACCACGAAGATTGCGTTGCTTGTTTGACAAGCTAGAGCTCACAGTTCTCCCATATCAGGACCTCTGTCGCTGGAAAGAGCTCGCAAAACAAATGGGTATTGAACATCCTGAAAATCCAGGCTTGTGGGAACGTCCCAAGTACAGGAATTGCATGGTGTTATAAATGTCTGCGGTGAAGCTAATCAAGTTTTACCGACTGTTACTACATATCATTTGCGGTCTACGTTGCCTTAAATATATGAACAAGGGGGGGGGGGGAGATGTGTTCAACGCTGATGAAACTGGTTTATTTTACCGTTACTTCCCCAATAAAACATCGTGTGTAAGTGGGAGTCGTATTCGGCGTACGATAGTAAGCACAGACGCACGTAATTTTGTTGCCTGCTTAATTCTCTTAATTATGCTCTTAATCGATGTAGAGAAGCAAGTGATTTTTTTAAGGAATGATGTATTCGAAAGCAACTGCAACCATGAGTACAGTGATACAACGTTCGTTAATGCTGACATTGAAAGTCATCTCAACTCAGCGAGCGAGTACATAATATCCTGCACGGAGAATTGGCTGTGAAGAAGCTGTGTGCGACGTGGGTTCCGCTATTGCGCCGGTCGACCAAAAGCGCATCCGGCACAATGTCTGGCGATGTTTAATCGCAAATTTCGCCGATCTGTGACCGTTAATGAAACCTGGACCCATCATTACACTCAAGATCCAGAACGGCGGTCAGAACCATGGGCAAAGACTGGTGAAAGTACATAAAAAATACCATTTTGGCCACTGTTTTTTGGGATTCCAGGGAATAATCCTCATTGATAATTGGAAGAAGGCAGAACCATGACTGGACTCCATTATGTGCTACGTTTTGGATCGTTTGAAACTTACGTTAGCTGAAAAAAGACCAACGTTGACACTCAAGAAAGTGCTCTTTCGCTGGGGTAATGCACCATCCTACACATCAGCGACAACAATGAGGAAATTGCACGAATTGGGCTTTGAATTTATTCATCATACACCCTGTTCATCATACTTGGCCAAATGTACCTCTTCCTGTCCCCTAACTTGAAACTTTATCTTGCTGGGAAGAAATTTGCATCAAATAAGGATGTGATAGCAGTCAACGAGTATTTTGCGGAGTTTGACAGAACATACTTTCCCGATTGGATGAAAAATTTGGACGATCGCTGGGCCAAGTGTAATATTCCTCAAAGGAGACTATCTTGAGAAATAAGGTGAGTTGTTTACGAAACAAACATTTTTCTTCCTTTTTCGCCGTACTTAATCAAACCACCCTCGTAGATCTATGGTCAACTACGACTGTTGTAAATGGAACTACACACATCAAACCGATTAGGGAATAAACTAGCTTACTCTACAGAGTTCATAAAGTAATGAAAAGTCGTAGGATGTATGTACAGCCTGAAAAGCTCGTATGAATGTAAGAGGGTAGGTTGTGCTGAGAAATAACAGTTCAGAAAAAATATTCGATATTTCGCGGCGTTCTCGATTTAACTAACATTGAAGCTAGGTAATCAGACCGTGGCACGCGCAAATTCAAGCGGCCCGCCAGGGACTGTGTCGTTTGGTTTCGTAACACCGAAGAAACGAGCTGTACAAAAATTGGCCGTGGAATGGTAGTAAGGATCGAACCTGAGCCAAAGGCTAAGCATTCTCGTGCGCTATCACCTACGTCATGAGAACATCTAACACTAATTGTGTCTGCCGGGCGCGCAACTGCGTGATTGGCCAACATGAATCCTAATTATCTCTTAAGCGGTACAACGTATCATGTTTTCTCTTAATAATTATTTCTCTGCACAACCTACCCTGCAACACCCTTACAAGCTTTTCAGACTGTTTCTGACCCCCCCCCCCCCCCCTATAGGTATCATTTATAAACAACTACTCATATGTACATAGCCCTAGATAATTTTTGAAAGCGTACCACTATTTAATTACATAACTTTGTAACAATACTCAACTACTTTTTTCAAAATAAATTACGCAGCTTGAGAATCGGAAAGAAACAGTCGTAGAATTGTGAAATTCGTAACACTTTATCACATTCAGTTGTCTGTACTTTGTTGGCTTCAGTAATTGGTAGCAGCTCGTCTTGAGTTAAGCAGAGCTCGGCACCTCTGTGGCAAGCCGAGCGTACAGCTGATCTAGACACTGGATGTTGTTTACGTACTCCGAAACTTTAAGTTTACGTCCATGTCTGGGTGAACAGATACTAATGACAGTTGAGAGCCGTCCGAAATAAACTCGCTCAATGCAAATATCTCGGCATCAGCTGTGCTACGCATAAAATTACTATCTATTAGTGTCCGCCCCGATAGCTGAGTTGTCAGCGCGACGGACTGCCATGCCAAGGGCCCGGGTTCGATTCCCGGCTGACTCGGAGACTTTCTCCGCTCAGGGACTGGGTGTTGTGTTGTCCTAATCGTCATTCTCTCTTCCCCATCGACACACAAGTCGCCGAAGTGGCGTCAGCTCAAAAGAGTTGTACCAGGCGACCGGCCCTCGTCACACGACATTTCATTTCACCTATTAGTGAAATATGAAAATCTGTGACGGGCCGGAACTCTAACTCGGACTTCCCACTTACCGCGAGCGATCATCTTAACCAGTTTGGCTCTCCTTTTACGCCCTCTGGACCGACCCAAACTATCTACACCTCTATGCCACGGTCCCCTTGTCCCAAAGGTGCTGTGCTTGTAGAGGAATTCAGGCCCATGCTCTTCTGCGATCGGAAGCACCAGAGGCTGCAAAATGTTTTGGATATAGAGATTTGCTCGCTGTGTTCCTCTTACAAAAACGGAGGCGCTTTTCTGTTGGTCAGTATTTCTCTCCTGACCATGATGGAAACTCCTTGATATTTGTGGACGTCGTGTACGTTCATAAGCCTTTCTGTCACCTGGCCGTTTTCACATAAGCACTCTTCTTGAATCTAGGTGCAAACCGAATGGCGATCCATCTGTCATAAGAGGTATTACATTTTGAATAGTAGTAACAAATACTAGTCTCATTGTAAAGAAGGAGATTACTTGTAAAGACACAAAAAGGAGATATTGTCTTTATCTGATTAATTTTATTTTTTAAAACTACTTTATTTTACAAAGCGTCTATGAAAATAATCTTAGCATTTATAATATGATCATCGTTGAGTTTTTGGTTGTATACGTGTTTAGCACAAGCGTGTCACTGAATGTGTAAACTAGTGAAAAAGCCACGTATAATTGTCCATGCGAAAAAACAGGTTCTGGTAAATACAGTTTTGGCTTTTGAAGCATCTGACCGTGTGCTTGCTTAATGGTCACAGCGAAGACTACTTTTATGGGCAACTGTTTTCTTATCATTAGGAAAGTCATTGTTTGATCCCAAGTTGTGGGCTTAAAGTGGGGAATGAGCACAGTATTATCGGAGTCGATGAATTTAGTAATGATAATGTAGTCACCTATGTGAGTTACCGCTAATCGTACAGCATTAATTAATCCATGATTAGCGTTAAGATTTCTAATTAACTTTATATTCCCATTTTTTTTTTTTTAAAGCAGTTGATGACGTGGTAAACTGAACAGATATAAGGAGTTCAGGAACTCTACGGGAAACAGTGGAACGTTGTTTATTTCTTCGCGTTGAGGAGGATCAGAACTGAGATAAAACTTTACCTCTCCAGGTAACAAATTTGAAATGACATATACATTAATTGTTGTACAATCAGTTTTGGGACATAGAATCGTCGTTGATTGTAATTCCGACACATTTTGTTCATTGATCCATGTGACTTTGAATGTGGTGGCAACAAAGCTATCGTAATTAAAATAATATTGTTTAGAAATTTCATCGCTTCCTTGAACTAGAAGCGTAACGTAACGTTGCAAACGCTCTAAAGTAAAAACTAATTAATATGAAATAAATCAATTTATAAAAGTAAGCTGTACTTGAAAATTCCAGGCAGATTAAAACTGTGTGCCAGACCGAGACTCGAATTCTGGACCTTTGTTTTTCGCGGGGCAAGGGCTTTAGACAAAGGTCCCGAGTTCGAGTCTCGGTCTGCCACACACTTTTAATCTGTCTGGAATTTGCATATCGGCGCACACTTCGCTGCAGGTTGAAAAGCTCATTCTAAACTGTATTTACCTGTGGTGACGAACGTTGACAGTTTATTCGCACATTACACAACGCTTGCTTTAAAGGCAGTAAACAATTCCAATCGTTGTTCTGCATAATAGTCAAATTAGACTGTAGATAGATGGCTCCTTCTAAATTCTTTACATCGACATGTGTAACTGAAATTGCGTGATTAAAAAATCCAAATAACCGCAACGGGTCTCGTCAATGTGGTTAGCTGCCTTGCATGTTTGTTAAAAAACCACACGTACTTCCCTCCACGGTAACAATACAAAATAACAACGCTGCTTACCGCGGTAAACCTGTAGAGTGATACATGACTTGTACTTTAATGTTCCTTCCATTTAGTTTTGTAACTTTGTCAATATTTGTAACATCCAATTTTTAGTTGTTCTCTAGATCAATTTGATGTGTTTTGTATATGCAAACTTGTAGCGTTTGAGAAGAGACTTAGAAGAACTATTTCAAATGTGGACACGTGTTTTTAGGTGAATAGCTTCTGTGGGAACAAGTAAACAATCGAAAAATACTCCTCACCAAGACGGATCGTAGTACGAGAGAGCCACTTCCCGGTATTTACACCGCAGTATCGGATTCCGGTAGTCACGCCTTTCGGTTTCAGCACATATCTCTGTTATAACTTTTGCGAAAAATTTCAACATTCACATTTACAGGCGTTATATGAGTGTGCGTGTCCTATGAAGAGCTTTTGAAAGTCTTTAAAAAGGTCTCAACTTGAGTCTTCAATACCACCACTCGGCTTTGAGCCGTGACGTAGTACGGTTGTGTTGGGTGACATCATTCAGCGGCAAGAGGTTCGTCGGTTGTCCTAGTAGCGAGCAAAAATAGTGATTACAATTTACATGACTAATATAAAATTCTTGTCCGGCGTGTTTCTTGTTTTGAGAGAGAGAATTTCAGTTAGTGTGTTACATTAATAACCTATTATTAATCGTATGTTTTGTTTCGATACCGCTTTTTGTCGACTGCCATGATGGTTGCTGCGCGTGTTGATATCGGTTTTTGGCTTTTTATAAAGGGTTTCGGCGTTTTAAGGTGGGCTATGTAGTTTAAATGATGTTTTCGATACTTGCGAAATTCAGTACACGCTATTTTTTTTTTTTTTTTTGTTTCTTTGAAACTGTGGATACAAAATAACGGGAGATGGCACTACAGACTTCCGGTGTAGGTTACTTTGAAGCAGGCGCCTCCATGTCAGATGCACCAAAACGATTAGCAAAATAATGTTTACGATCGCTTCTTGTTCGTAAATTTTGTTGTGTGCACGCAGCTGTTGTTTTAAATAGTAAATAATACAGTGCTCTCGTGAATAAGACGGTGTCAGAAGAGCGCTTTCAGACGTTTTTCTGTTCTCAAATGCATATTTCATCCAGTGACAAGTCGCGTTTGATCCCATTTGTGTGACTTTGTTATTGTTACACATTTGAAATAATCAAGAAGAGAGCTACGTGGTGTGAAAAGGCGAATTTTTAAACCAGCGTTTTCATTAATGTGGATTGATGAAACAGATGTTCCGTCTATGTCCTCTTCCCGAAAATACTGAACTTATGTTGCTATGATGGTTTATGATCTTTCTTCTCACAGCGTTCACACAGAGAACTTTGCGAGTTCAATTGATAGGAAATAAGAAGTCAGATGACAGAAATAAAACCACTGCAGTAACAGTAATCAGTGCAACCGAAATTTGCGTATCTAAAGGAAAATATCGCTCTACCAAGACCACTTACGAGTGAAATGATTCCTTCGCTCTTTACATTTTGTGCTATAATAATCAGAACGGTTGATAGACCAGTAAGTGACGCAAGTTGGTTTTATTTTATTTTTATATACATCAAAGCACTTCCAGCAGAAGCTAATTTTTGGGGCAGTTGACATGGCTCACTTTGGCTTCAGGTGTGTGACGTCACGACAACTCCCCCATTGTATCCTGCTTCATTTTGTGTATTTTGCTACCATATTGATTTTGTGGTTGTTATTTTAGTCTATCCGTCCCCAACCCCCCCCCCCCCCCCCCAATTTTACGCAGTTGTCCCGTTAGCTACAGTATTTATTGTTAACAATTTTTATCTGTTTTTAATGTTTATATTTCTGCACCATGGGAACGGGTAATGTCAGTGGTCGACATTTTGAAATCATGTTTGCGTTGCATTTTGGTGTTTGTTTGAATCCATTGATCAAAGCCGACAAATGGTATCGAATGGTGTTCTTTCTCCAAAAAAGTAGGCCCTACCAAGGAAAAAAAATTACTTGGTTCACTATTTCTGTCACTACAAATTTAAATGGATTAACAACACAACAAAATTATGTGCCCCCTGTGAGCACTCTCTTTTACCTAATCCTCATTTCGACATAATGAGTCATCTGCAAAGTAAAAGAGAGATTAACATCTTAGAAGACTCACCCCGTCCACCTAGTGAACAGCGATGGCTGAGTCATAGCGTGGGACGATACCTTGTTTCGCATCGCTTCTAACGCTGCCTCCCCAGTATGAACTACATATAGTGTTCTACCTGCTAGGAAGTCTCGTACGGTACGTCGAGTAACGCAGAGAGACTGGCGCGCTGTTAGCTGGTGGACAGCGGTTCGGCTCCTGCTCGGCGCATACGTCACAGCGTCCGGGCAGCGGCAGCAGTATGCACCGGCAGGCGTGGGAGTCGCAGCAGCATCAGCGGCGATGCTGGGACGCTGCGCGAAATGTCAGGCGGGCGCCGGGCCGTCGCCATGGAGACCGCAGCCCGCGCTGACGTCACGACTGCCCCCGCAGCTGCAGCCGCCGCCGTCAAATGCGAAACCTGCCGATAGCCGGCCGTGAATACGTAAGCACGGCCGGCCTTCGCGGACCGTGCTGGACCGGCGCTACGGTACACTATTCAAATCCCTGCAAGGTTTTTGGGTTCCCCGTCTCATACCGTATCTCCACCGGTGAAACCATTCTGGACCGTACAGCGCACAGCATCTGGGGAATGATGCGATAATCTGGTTGTGTTGTACGGGACGAAATGACACTTGTCGGCTAGGTGATCGGTTCTTAGATTTGCTTCTTGGGGAGTGCGACTTGTTAGTGTAATACATACAAAATATTAGATCGCTTTATTATAACCTGAACAAGATGAAATACTTACCGGTAACGTACTAACAATCCATTTCCACAAGAATCTCATTTATGTTAAACGGTCGCTGACCACTAACACATAAAGGGTACTGGGAAAGTTTTGCAATACGACGCAACAGTAAGTCGCAGGAGGCTGATTGTTGCTGTGTTCCGAGAATACTTCATACCTGCATTGTAGCCGCTGTGAAGTCTGCGGGCGCAGTCGTTAACTAGCAGGGTAGTTTGATGTGCTTGCTATGGCATCGTGGTCACGAAGTGAGATTGGAGCAGATTTGCGGTACAACTTCGTGCGTGGTTTAAACATAGACCTGTGTTTCAGGAATTGACTTGCAGTTGGTGACGTGCGTCCACGTCGTTCAGCTATATTCAGGTGGTACAGAAAATTCCAAAGAGGAAATTTCAGCCTGGAGGACGCTGAGAAGACGACAAAGCCACGATCACCAGTTACGGAGGAAAACGTTGATGCTGTGAGGAAAATCTAGACGAAGACAGGCGAATGACCTATAAGCAGATAAAGGATAAATGCACCAGCAATTCGTTCGATTCTGCGTAATCATTTGCAAGTAAATAAACTTTGTCGTTTCAGGGTGCCGCATAGACTGACGGAAGAGCAGTTGACACGACGTGTGACTTGCCTTGGTATCGGGAAACGTTAAAGTAGTTTTCTAAGAGACGATATCAGTACGTGAAAAACACCGTGACAGGTGACGGGACTTGGCTGTACTATTGTGACGTGCCGACTGAGACTCAAAACAAAGTTTGGGTCTTTGAAGATGACGACACACCCGTAGCTGTCAGAAAATACCGATCAGTAAAGAGGAAAGTGACAGCTTTAAAAAAAAAATCGAATGGAAATGTGGAGCGTGTTGTTTTGGACACGCAGAAGACAGTCACAGCTTATTAATACACTGACCAATGCCTGCCTAAAGTTATCCAATCTTTGAAGAACCTGCGACCGAAGTCAATAACGAACACTCGGTTCCTTCGTCACGACAACGGTCCAGTTGACCGCACCAAAGCGAGCGCCGAATATTTGCGGGTTAGAGGACTGGAACTTCCTGAGCTCCCTCCTTACAGTCCAGACCTTGCTCCTTGTGACTTTGCACTGTTCCCGCTCGTGGCACTGTTCCCGCACGTGAAAATGAAGCTGAAAGGAGTGCTGTTTTCAAGTGATGAGGACCTTCTGAGGGCTTGGGACAAAGAGTGTGCCTTAGTCCGTGCAGAAGCTTGAGAACTGGTTTAGAGATTAGTTTCGGAGAATGGAGAGATGTACAGTATAGCGGAAATTACTTCTAAAAAATTAAATAAATAAAGGTGTATTGCAAAACTTTCGTACTACCTTTGTATTTCTTGATACGGCGCAAGATACACAGCTTCTCTCAAATACAATGGAGTAGAAACTTGGTTGCATAGTTTGTTTAATACAACTGTCGCACTGCTGGCTATGTAGAGAGACGATGCTATTTTCTTCGGCGATGATTGCAGACTGGGCAAGGGGCAGCAAACAAGCCTGCTGCAGAGGTGGCGTGCGGAACTGTCGATGCCGTGACTCCGCCTTCACTCACTCGTGGTTGCGACTGCGCTCACTTGTGGCTCCGACGCCTTGCCTTGGGGCCTCGTTTTTCGAATATGATCGCGTCAAACATCCGTGGTGGTGGATGGGTCACTGGTAAAGTACGACACTTCGGTTTCAAAGGTATCTCGTACTGGAGTGTGGTAAAAATGGAAATGTCGTGTGGCTAGGGCCTCCCGCGGGTAGACCGTTCGCCTGGTGCAGGTCTTTCGATTTGACGCCACTTCGGCGACCTGCGCGTCGATGGGGATGAAATGATGATGATGATTAGGCTCACTTGTGGCTCCGACGCCTTGCCTTGGGGCCTCGTTTTTCGAATATGATCGCGTCAAACATCCGTGGTGGTGGATGGGTCACTGGTAAAGTACGACACTTCGGTTTCAAAGGTATCTCGTACTGGAGTGTGGTAAAAATGGAAATGTCGTGTGGCTAGGGCCTCCCGCGGGTAGACCGTTCGCCTGGTGCAGGTCTTTCGATTTGACGCCACTTCGGCGACCTGCGCGTCGATGGGGATGAAATGATGATGATGATTAGGCTCACTTGTGGCTCCGACGCCTTGCCTTGGGGCCTCGTTTTTCGAATATGATCGCGTCAAACATCCGTGGTGGTGGATGGGTCACTGGTAAAGTACGACACTTCGGTTTCAAAGGTATCTCGTACTGGAGTGTGGTAAAAATGGAAATGTCGTGTGGCTAGGGCCTCCCGCGGGTAGACCGTTCGCCTGGTGCAGGTCTTTCGATTTGACGCCACTTCGGCGACCTGCGCGTCGATGGGGATGAAATGATGATGATGATTAGGACAACACAACACCCAGTCCCTGAGCGGAGAAAATCTCCGACCCAGCCGGGAATCGAACCCGGGCCCTTAGGATTGACAGTCTGTCACGCTGACCACTCAGCTACCGGGGCGGACTGGAGTGTGGTAATCACCCCGCACTGTTTTCCGCGCCCCTTCGTCTGCTTTATACACCCTCCACTGTTAGTGCTGCTGCCTGTGAGTGGTTAGTGCACGTTAACGTCGAACATAAAAAATAGAGCTCTTGCCCGCCAAAGCAAAGGTGCCGAGTTCGAGTCTCGGTCAGGCACAAAGTTTTAATTTGCCAGGAAAGTTTCGTATCGGCGCACACTCCGCTGCAGAGTGAAAATCTCATTCTAGAACGTCGAAAATAGGCGGTGGCCACGTCAGTGTGGCTGGACCGATTCAAATGCTTCTAGTATCAGCTGGGTGTTAGACGACACCCAATTATCATAAGTGATGCGGCAATTTGAAAAGTGAAGAGAGAGAGAGAGAGGGTGAGATGTATACGTGGCGTGTTACAAACTCAATCTCTCAAAAATTTCTCTCCTTCATACCTCCTCTATGTTCCCACAGATGACGTGTCACCGATCTTATTTGTACTAAGATGGCAGTACACGCGAAGTGCCTATTTGCTTTCACCTACATGCGTGGAACGCATAAGTTCTAATTAATGTTCACCAACCTACAGTCTTCTGTAGTAGTTGTCCCCAGCACAGAAAACTAGCACGTAGGTAGCGAATCCGTTATCTTGAGGCAGTAATAAACTTTTAGCGAGGAACCGATACTGTATGAATAAATAAATTTTAAATTAATCTGCTTATGCGGAATGCTACTTGCTTTTTACTAGCAGAATACGAGAAACTGCACAATTCCATTTAACTTTATGAATCAAATAATTTCCAATCTTCACACTATCTTGAACGCAAAACATTGAAACTATGTATTTGCGTAATTACTATCAAATTGTTCTCATTTACAAATCTAAGTAACCAGAGATTGCTAATTGAGTTCTTAACCAATACCACCTAAGGCAGAAAAATGTCTGTCTGCCGAGTAAGCCGACCCAGCTCCGATCGTACAGCCGAACAACTTCACCCGCTATCCAAGGGAGGCGCGACCCGAAGTTCTCCGAAATGTTTCGCCTTCCTTTTCGTTAGCAACTGTTTAATATTTTGTTGGTAATTAACACTTTTGAAGTAATGGAGTAATAGCCTGCTATTGAGGGATTCTTTTACATGAAATGCAAGTAAATGCACTATTTAGTATTTCTAATAATAATAATAATAATAATAATAAAAACAGAAGATCATGATTTTGGGGTGCAACCTCCGAACGCAGCAGCCAATCGCGGAGGACCACAATCTAGGCGCTCTTTCTCACGATATCCGCACCGAACAAACCATCTGTGAACGGTACCTCACACCACATTGCGTCATCTTCCCCACTGCTGCCTTCTCAACTGTACCTGAATACGATGGCAGCAAACCAAGAAATATTAGTGACAGATTAAGAAAAAATTATCTTCGACCCACTGAGGAGTGAACCTTGTGGTTTTAGTCTGACGGTCTATTACACGTACCGAGCGATGTGGGACACTCGGTTCTAGGCCCTTCAGTTCGAGATCGCTACGGTCGCAGGTTCGTATCGTGCCTCGGGCATGGATGTGTGTGATGTTCTTAGGTTAGTTAGGTTTAAGTAGTTCTGAGTTCTAGGGGACTGATGACCTCAGATGGTAAGTCCCATAGTGCACAGAGCCATTTGAACCATTTCGTTTTGGGACACTGATTAGCACACTCGACTCACATTCGGGAGGATGGAGTTTCAAACCCGCGTTCGGCCATCCAGATTTAGCTTTTCCGTGTTTTTCCCAAAATCGCTTCAGCCAAACGCTGGGATGGTTCCTTCAAGAGGGCACGGCCAGTTTCCTTCCCCAACCTTCCCTAATCCCAGCTTGTGCTCCGTCTCCGGTGACTACGTAGCCGATTAATCTACTGCTCCTGCTCTATTACTCACTGAGCCAAACGGAATAAATTTAGGGTACTTGATGTATATTTATTGCAACATCGATAAACGGGGAACCCAATCATCCCCACATCCTAGACAACGTCGCTGTTGTACGTTCAAAACCGCGCGAACTACGTATTGTAATAACCTGAAATGTTTGTATTGCGCGGTTTCTGTGCAAAGGTCGGTGGACAGCAATATACAACGCGTGTTATCGTGAGATGACACACATTGATTCCTCTTCGGCGTACTCAACAACTGAGTATACACGCAGGTAATAGCGAGCCAGTACATGCCAACGACTGATAAGAACGTCGATTAAAAAATGAATAAGGCGTCGGTGATAAAGATCAGTCTCGAAAATCTGACCCGATGATACAATCATCACACGTGAAGATCAAAGGTAACCGCCGGCTCTTAGTCTGAGACTGTTTCGCAATACACTTCTAGAGCGTCGAAACGGCTGAAGAAATTATCACCCAAGGCTGTTATTTTTCTCTCCAGGCATAAAAGTCCCCCGTCGCGTTTTTATGTCTGTGTGTGTAAAGGCTAATCTTAGGAAATACTGTATGGATTTTGGTAGGGTTTTCGCTAATAGAAGCTTTGTGTATATAATTTATAAGTGTTTTGTGCAAACTGGCTGAACTACGATATTTTCAACTTGAACAGTTCTCGGGTATCCGACCGGGTAGCGTTGTAATTTCTCCACAATATTTCGGCAGTAGTTCACAACCGTTTATTTGTTGTCTTCATTTTTGTGAGAGGTCTAGCTGGTATTTCGCCTTGCGCTCACCATTCATCACATTTACTTTACGACGGTAATACACACATATATATAAAAAATAAAAATAAAAACGTTTTGCATCACCCCGGTTCCCAGAACTCCTGAACACAGATGTTGACTGTGGATATTGTATCACAGACACAGTCCCTTCGACTGTTCAAAGATGTCACTAAACCCGCCCAAAGGTGTAAACAACCATGGGTGAGCAGCGCATATTAGACGGAAGGGGTCAGATAGCCGATCAGTTCCAGTCATTCCACCAGGAGGGAGGTACACGGCTCGTGTTATCTGTATTTCAGCCTTGCCTAGACTGTCAATACGGCAGTTCGATCGCGTTATCATTGTTACTTTGTGCCAGGAAGGGCTCTCAATGAGAAAAGTGTCCAAGCGTCTCGGAGTGAACCAAAGTGATGTTGTTCGGACGTGGAGGAGATACAGAGAGACAGGTTCAAAATTGGTTCAAATGGCTCTGAGCACTATGGGACTTAACATCTTAGGCCATCAGTCCCCTAGAACTTATAACTACTTAAACCTCACTAACCTAAGGACATCACACACATCCATGCCCGAGGCAGGATTCGAACCTGCGACCGTAGCAGTCCCGCGGTTCCGGACTGCAGCGCCTAGAACCGCACGGCCACCGCGGCCGGCAGAGAGACAGGGACTGTCAATGACATGCGTCGCTCACGCCGCCCAAGGGCTACTGCAGTGGATTATGGCTACGGGTTGTGGCTCAGAGGAACCCTGACAGCAACGCCGCCATGTGTAAAAGGCGCCGTAACGGCTGTACGATACGTGAGTGCCATCCTCCGACCGATGGTGCAACCACAGCGGCAAAATATTGGCGAGGTATTCGTCTTCATGGACGACAAGTCGCGCCCCCCATTGTGTACATCTTGTGAATGACTTCCTTCAGGATAGCGACATCGCTCGACTAGAGTGGCCAGCATGTTCTCCAGACGTGAACCCTATCGAAGATACCTGGGATAGATTGAAAAGGGCTGTTTATGGACGATGTGCTCACCAACCACTCTGAGGGATCGACGCCGAATCGCCGTTGAGGAGTGGGGCAGTCCGGACTTACAGTATCTCGATGAACTTGTGGATAGTATTCCACGACGAATACAGGCATGCATCAATGCAAGAGGTCGTGCTACTGGATATTAGAGGTACCGGTGTGTACAGCAATCTGGACCACCACATCTGAAGAACTCGCTGTATGGTGGTACAACATGCAATGTGTGGTTTAAATGAGCAATAAAAAGGGCGGAAATGATGTTTATGTTGATCTCTACTTCAATTTTCTGTACAGTTTCCGGAACTCTTGGAACATAGATGATGCAAAACTTTTTTTGATGTGTGAATGTTTTTACCACTTGACTCATATTTCATGACCAATGTATCATACAATTGTCAAGACTACAGAAAGAGAACTTACATGTGTATGACCGGACAGAAAGTTCATGATTTTCTGGAAAAAAAAAGAAAAATGAAAATACAGTAGGGAGATTTTGACACCTTCGCAGCGCAACTCCATGACCACACAACGACCACGACGTGGATCTCCAGATTTGTTCGATGTTGCACATCATAAACTTGGACAACTAAATTGTACTATTTTGCCAGTTCAGTTTGTCCCGGTGAGGCTGAGGGGATGCGATGGGGAGTTTCCCCCTTAATGCTGTTCGCATGTATCCTGGGCGAATTGGTAGTGTGTACCACTATACCAGCGAACCTACCACTGCTTCGCAATTCTTGAATACGTATGGGAATTGTATAGGCTATATGTTGCCGGCCAAACGCGATGTTAGGCTGAACTAGTTTCGCCTAGGTCAAACTTGTTCGTCCTGTTACCTATAGGATAAAACAGTTTAGCCTAGGTCGAATCGGTTCATCCTAGTTAGAATTTACATGAACCTTGTTTATTGTTATTGTTTGGGATCATTGGTATACGGGGTATGAGAGATCTCTCCAGCTGCTAGAGCCGGCCGGAGTGGCCGAGCGGTTCTAGGCGCTACAGTCTGGAGCCATGCGACCGCTACGGTCGCAGGTTCGAATCTTGCCTCGGGCATGGATGTGTGTGCTGCCCTTGGGTTAGTTAGGTTTAATTAGTTCTAAGTTCTAGGCGACTGATGACCTCAGAAGTTAAGTCGTGTAGTGCTCAGAACCATTTGAACCAGCTGCTAGATCTGAGGAGATGGTTGCTTCAAAATATTGCGCGTAGTTTTAGTCCGTGAATGGGTAGGATTACAGAGTTTCGGGCGATTCAGATTCTGTCCTTATCGAAGATTAGACGGATTGTTTCTCCCATACGTATTCTTTCTGCTTGTATACATTTTTTCAAAAATTGTATAGACAACTATTTGCTGTTTTGTTGTCTTCCTCAGAGTCAGTTTTAAGAGAAAACAGGAAAGTTGTACTTACGGCTCGTTAACTTATGATTAGAACACTACTATGGAATCTGCATTGTCGAAACTTTGTAATCATACCCGTTTGAGGATTGATTGTATGCGGAATACTCTCATCGAAGCTACCATCCTCACAGCTGCGAGCAAGGAGGATTAGGGTTTAACGTCGTGTCTTGGTTGTGGTCAGTAGAGGCGGAGCAGAAGGCCGGAATGTTTGAAGGATGGGGAAGGATGTCTAACGTGCCCTTTCAACGGAACCATCCCAGCGTTTGCTGGGAGCTATTCAGGGAAACCACGGAAAACCTAAATCAGGAGGGCCAGTCGTAGATTTGAAACGCCGTCCTCCCGGATGCCAGTCCAGTGTCGTAAGTACTGCGCCACCTCGCTCGGTTCCCATATCCACCGAGGAGTGGTGCATTGTACTCTGTGTACCAGTGACCCCAACTGATTTACCCAGTCACTTTAAGCGACTTTTAATACCCAACCCTGGTTTCGTTGGCTATAGCAATAAACTGCTCAAGGTAAGGGAGAGGGGGAAGAGGAGATGGAGAGAGATGGGAGGAAAGGAAGTGGACGTAGAGAGGGGAAAGAAGGATGTGGACAGCGAAGCAAGGAGGAGGAGGTGGAGAGATACAGGGGGCAGGAGAGGGGGGAGCGGAGATTAGGACATTGATCCAGTTCCCGAACGTATTCAGCAGTTACAAAGCATTGCCTGTTTCGCAAGTACTCTATAAGCACAATCCTAAAATTTCCTTACTAGCTGTCCTTCCTGGTCTTGCAATTTTATCTTGTTATTTTGTATGTTCATGTTGTTGTTATTTTGGCAGGTTACTGCATTACAACAGTTACTAATATATTGCCAGCAGTAGCCATCGTTATTCGGAAAGTCCAGTGTCCGTTTGAGCGCGCCTTCGTACTCTACGGAAACGTCGTTGCCTCGTTTTACGCTATGTTCGTTCACTTACGAGGGCAGAGTGTTCGTAATCCGACATCAGTGCTTCATCTAGTGTATCTAATTCTTTTATGTTTCTTTCTCTCTGCATCTAGCCGCATAAGCGAAAGGCTACTTATTTCAGAAAGTCTGTTTAGATGTCTCAAATATGGCAGAATATAATGAGTTGGAAACGTACTGGTGTAAGGAACTGAAAATACTTTTGTTGCCGGATGATGCGTTTTCCATACCTCGCAAATAGTTTACTTCTGTTATCCGTCGCCGCAAAATAACGGCACGCACTACCCTTCGTGCAGCGCCAAACATTGGTGGAGGAACCAAGTTGGAAGTTTGTTTCCACTGTACGACGGCTTGACCTATGACAACCGACGCTTATTACGGCTCTCATCGATTTCATCCCGTTAAATGTGGCTCTGCCGGTGAGTCGTGTGAACGGAAGCACATCACGATGGACATCCGAGGCGCACAGCAACTGCTGAAATGTGATAATTTTGCCTGAACTGAACTGTCGGTGAAATGCGGGTGATTTTCTGTACTCGTGTATAGAGAGTATGGAGCCGCGCAGGAGACTAATGAGCCACATTACGTAGATTCTTTCTAAATCACCCTCCCGAATAGGACAGACTTTTTTATTTTTGACTAAAAGAACCTAGTACGGCCACTACTCTCGTTCATTGATGTTTCCAGTACACGTTTCGGAGGATTATTTCACCATGATCAGGTGTACTTAATTTCAGTGACAAGACATACGATTTGTACGTACCATTTTTGCGGGAAACCTGTGACACTTCGTGGGAAGAAACGAAAACAAACTGTTTTGTTACATGATACCTAAGGAATATAGATACTTTAATTTTATACGCAAGCAGTAACACACGGTGAGGCCGACCTCGGCCACAATTTTGGAAGTTCTTAGGGACATTTCCTTTGTACTTAGGAATTGACCCATGGTCTCATGTGGCTCGTTACATAGTAATAGCTTTTCGTTTGATTTCTTATCCGCATTCGTCTTGGGGCCTGTGCACTGAAGATACCTGCACAAAAGTGCAAATGTCGACAAAAAATGGTTCAAATGACTCTGAGCACTATGGGACTTAACATCTGAGGTCATCAGTCCCCTGGAACCTAGAACTACTTAAATCTAAGGACACCACACACATCCATGCCCGTGGCAGGATTCGAACCTGCGACCGTAGCAGTCGCGCGGTTCCGGACTGAAGCGCCTAGAACCGCTCAGCCACCGCGGCCGGCGCAAATATCGACAATATGCGCTACGCGTCTTTTGTGGAAACAAGCTTGTACCGTACAGTCACAGTACTTCTGACAGAACACTTAAATTCTACATAGACGAGTAGCATTTGTACCTTGTCTTGTTTGATGTTCATTCTACTCATACAAACCTTCAACTGAAGATGGTTGACTCAGTGATCAGTCTGTATTTCCCTTGCGTTTCCATATGTTTCCTGTGAACTCCAGCAAGTGAACGAGTTACATCAGCACGGACACCTGCACCGTGCTCAAGTGCAGGAGGGTGAAAGTCAGTTTCGTGTTACGCTTTTAATAATGCCATGTTCACGTGAACAGTACTCTGTGATAAGCCTTTTTTTTAGGTGAGTAAATGGCTTACTGAAAAAAATTTAGCGAACCAAAAACAAGCAAAGCTTCGCGTTCTGACTCTGATGTGCCAATCGGTAAGACATACACTATGTGATCAAAAGTATCCGGACACCCCCCAAAAAATACGTTTCAGACATCATGAGAGAGCACAATGGGACTCGTGTCATACGTCCGTACGAGAGTTTTCCACACTCCTAAACATCCCTAGGTCCACTGTTTACGATGTGATAGTGAAGTGGAAACGTGTAGGGACACGTATCCACAAAAGCGTACAGGCCGACCTCGTCTGTTGACTGACAGAGAGACCGCCGACATTTGAAGAGGGCCGTAACGTGTAATAGGCAGACATCTATCCACACCATCACACAGGAATTCCAAACTGCTTCAGGATCCACTGCAAGTACATTGACTGTTAGGCGGGAGGTGAGAAAACTTGGATTTCATGGTCTAGTGCCTGCATATAAGCCCACATCACGTCGGCAAACGTCAAACGACGCATAGCTTGGTGTAAGAAGCGTAAACATTGGACAATTGAACAGTGGATAAACGGTGTGTGGAGTCACGAATCACGGTACACAATGTGGCTATCCGATGGCAGGATGTGGGTGTGGCGAATGCCCGGTGAACGTCATCTGCCAGCGTCTGTAGTGTCAACAGTAAAATCCGGAGGTGGTGGTGTTATGGTGTGGTCGTATTTTTCATGAAGGGGGCTTGGACCCCTTGTTGTTTTGCGTGGCACTACCACAGTATAGGACTACATTGATGTTTTACGCACCTTCTCGCTTCCCACTGTTGAAGAGCAATTCGGGGATGGCGATTGCATCTTTCAACACGATCGAGCACCTGTTCACAATATACGGCCTGTGGTGGAGTGGTTACACAACAGTAACATCCCTGTAATGCACTGGCCTGCACGAAGTCCTGCCCTGAATCCCGTAAAACGCCTTTGGGATGTTTTGGAACGTCGACTTCGTGCCAGGCCTTACCAACCGGCATCGATACCTCTCCTCAGTGCAGCACTCCGTCAAGAATGGGCTGCTATTCCCCAAGAAACCTTCCAGCACCTGATTGAACGTATGCCTGCAAGAGTGGAAGCCGTCATCAAGGGTAAGCGTGGGCCAACGCCATATTGAATTCCAGCATTGCCGATGGAGGGCGCCACGAACTTGTAAGACATTTTCAGCCACGTGGCCGGATAGTTCGTTCATAGTGTATTTTTTACACAAATTCGCAATTTTCAGATTTTTCTCGTTTGTTTTACTGTGAGACTTTGCTTCTTGCCACATTTGATGATTTTAGATCAACAGGAAGTACACTATAGGTTTTGATGAATGAGCTTGCGAGTATCGAAATATGTGGGATAAATGACTGTATCTTGTGATTTCAGTGACTTAAAAGCCTACATTTTTTCTTTGGTCAGTTAATCGTAGATGTTAATGTGTGACATAAATTTCAACTCGATATGCGTAGTCGTTTCTGAGGAAAAAAAAGTCTTAACAGACGGAGGTACAGACGGATAGGTGGAATACAAATGACCAAAAGAATTTTTTTCGTGTCACAGAATTACAGATGCCACATTTTTGGATTTTTCCCTTTGCTTGTAATGTGAAACGTAGCTTCTGGTCAAATTTCATGATTCTGCGTCAACGGGAAATACCGTTAACCTTTTAATGAATGAGTTTCAAAAGTGAAAATATGTGGTATAAATGGCCGCATCTTTTGATTACATTGACGTAGAACCTTAAAAGTTTTACAGTTCCTGATAAAAAGGGCTCTTAACAGACGGAGGGAGGGAGAGAACAGTCGTATAACGAATGCCCAAAAAAATTGTTTTTTCGTGCAGTATGATTACTAATTCACAGTTTCTCGGATTTTCCTTTTCTTGTATTGTGGAACAGTGCGAATTGCCAAATTTCGTGATTCTAGCGCAACGATTTTGACAAATCCGTTGCGAATATCAAAATATGTGACATTGCATTGACTTAGAAACTTCAATTTATTACATAGCCAGGGGGATGTAGAACTTACTAAGTGACGCAGATTTCGCCGGCCGGTGTGGCCGTGCGGTTCTAGGCGCTTCAGTCTGGAACTGCGTGACCGCTACGGTTGCAGGTTCGAATCCTGCCTCGGGCATGGATGTGTGTGATGTCCTTAGGTTTAAGTTCTAGGGGACTGATGACCACAGCTGTTAAGTCCCATAGTGCTCAGAGCCATTTGAACCATTTTTTGACGCAGATTTCGATTTCTTGTGTCCCCCTTTTCCTGACAAGGTTTTCAAACTGTCGGGCAGACATAGATGACAACAAAGTGATGCTGTAAAGGTTTCGTTTTCATTATTGAGGTATGGAAGAAAAAAATAAGAACAAAGATACAAGAAAAGTTAATGTCGTCCTAGAAGCTAGACTCTCTCTCTCTCTCTCTCTCTCTCTCTCTCTCTCTCTCTCTCTCTCTCTCTCTCTCTCTACAAAGAGTTACTTGGTTAGGCAAGATAAATGGGACATCCTGCGAGCGCCATCCTTTGAGTTGGTACATAACTGAAACAAAACCATTTGTATCAAAAAATATTTTAAATTAGTTGTTTTTGTGGAGTGGGGCGGCGTGGCCGGGATGGGCAGCCCAGCGCCCACGCTGCCTCTGCGGACTTCCTGCATTCCTGGCGGCGCGGCCGGACGGGATGCGCCGTGACTCACGCTGGCGTTCCCTGGCCGGCGGGAGGCCTGCCAGCCGTGTAGGGGCTGACGCTGAATGAACGTCGCTACAGTGAGGCGCCAGAGAAACTCGTGTAGGCATACGTACTCACATACAGAGATACGTGAACAGGCAGAACAAGGCGCTGCGGTCGGCAACGCCTATAGAAGACGACAAGCGTCTGGCGCAGTCGTTAGGTAGGTACTGCTGCTATAATGGCAGGTTATCAAGATTTAAGTGAATTTCAAAGTGATCTTATAGTCGGCACACGAGCACTGGGACACAGCATCTCCGAGACAGCGATGAAGTGGGGATTTTCCTGTACGAGCACCGAGCGAGGTGGCGCAGTGGTTAGCACACTGGACTCGCAGGTTGAATCCCGCGTCCGGCCATCCTGATTTAGGTTTTCCGTGATTTCCCTAAATCGGTCCAGGCAAATGCCAGGATGGTTCCTTTGAAAGGGCACGGCCGACTTTCTTCCCCGTCCTTCCCTAATCCGATGAGACCGATGACCTCGCTGATTGGTCTCTTCTCCCAAAGAACCCAACGCAACCCATTTCACGAGTGTACTGTGAATATGAGGAATCCGGTAAAACATCAAATCTGCGACATCGCTGCGGCCGGAAAAAGATCCTGCAAGAACGGGACCAACGGCGACTGAAGAGAATAGTTCAACGTCACAGAAGTGCAACCCTTCCGCAAATCGCTGCAGATTTCAATGCTGGACCATCAGCGTGCGAACCATTTAACGAAACATCATCGATATGGGCTTTCGGGGCCTAAGCTCCACTCGTGCGTTCTTGAGACTGCACGACACAAAGCTTTATGCATCGCCTGGGCCCGTCAACACCGACATTGGACTGTTGATGACTGGAAACATTTTACCTGGTCGGACGAGTCTCGTTCCAAATTGTATCGAGCGGTTGGACATACATGGGTGTGGAGGCAACCTCATGAATCCATGGACTCTACATGTCATCAGGGGACTGTTTAAGCTGGAGGCTCTGTAATGGAGTGGGGCGTGTGCCTAGATACGACTCTGACAAGTGACACGTGCGTAAGCGTTCTGTCTGATCACCTTCATCCATTCATTTCTATTGTGCATTCCGCCGGACTTGGGCAATTCCAACAGGACATTGTGACACCCCACACGTCCAGAATTGCTACAGAGTGGCTCCAGGAACACTGTTGAGATTAAATATTTCCGCTGGCCACCAAACTCCCCAGACATGAACATTATTGAGCATATCTGGGATGCCTCGCAACGTTCTGTTCAGTAGAGATCTCCACCCTCTCGTACTCTTACGGATTTATGAACAGCCCGGGAGGATTCACGGTGTCAGTTCCTTCCAGCACTGCTTCAGACATTAGTAGAGTCCATGCCACGTCGTGTTGCGGCACTTCTTTGTGCTCGCGGGGGCCCTGTACGATATTAGGCAAGTGTACCAGTTTCTTTGGCTGTTCAGTGCTGTTTACTGGCTGGCGTAAACAGCTTAAGCTCACAATAGGGATGGGAAAGACCGGCCGGTTAAAACCGAGACCGGTATTTTAGTTACGAATAACCGCCATTTTTCCGTACTCGTTTGGCTTCGATTATAACAGCTTTTTTTTAAGCGGTGCTAAAGTGATTGGTTTGTACATAAATCTTTTAAAAAAGTCAGGTAATGTTTGTTCGTAAAATTGCACTGGCATGAAATATTGCGAAAACGGAAAAAGCCGTCAATGCTATTGTAATAGCAACGCCGACAGAAACGAAAAACACACTCGTGGCATAAGAATTGTACAGCATTGCTGAGACTGTAGTGTACTTGCCGTTTACATTCATTGTGAAAGACTTCCCCTCCTGGCTTTACATGGTTGTTTCTCGCTGTCGTCTGCAAACATGAGATGTATTACAGAATGCCACCATCCGTAGCCTCGAAGTATTTGACAAAGTGCTGTGGCAATGAAGTGCAGTGCTCTATTTGCTTTAAAAAATTAAACTGGAGAAGCCACTAACAAACTCGCGACATCATATGAGGAGAAAACTAGAATTCACTCATAGTTTACGATAAAAAAAATAGCTGATCTGTCGTCTGTGTTTACATAACATGCTTTTATCTGTTTGTAGGCCTTGAAAACGGACAGATTAAAACGAAAAATATAGTTCTTCACCCTTTAGCAATTACTATTCGTAATGCCCAAATAGTGGTATGTCCCTCGATTGCAACATGATTTTAAGCAGAGTTTTAAAAAATTAGAAGCCGTGAACGATGGACGGACGAAGTTTTCTTTCATTTGACTATTTAATATTTTGAGTCTGTGTGCCTTGAAACTGAGGGAGACAAAATTCTTTAATCTTTATTAGATATCTACAGATATCTACCATTTATTACGGGAAATAATAGGTATAAAAAAAATCTAAAATCGGTTATTTCAGACACTGGTTACTTTCAGCGATTGTAACTGTCAGGTTAAACTGCCGTTAAAAGAAATAAAAAATATAAGTTGTTTCAGCTATAACTGCCCATGCCTAGTGCACAGCAGATGTTCAAAGCTCTGATGTTCTGTAATCCATCACATTTTTTTAACTGCGTGTTGACACAAAGTGTAAATTATATTAGAAATAAGCTCTGTATAATTGCTTTAAACTAGCAAGCAAGTCCCATGACTTTATTTCCGAGCTCCCAGTCTCCGCCGCATCCCATTTGTCGGGTAAATTTTGTGTGTATGTGTGTGTGCCACTCGCACACAAACAGCCACTTATTCTAACAGTAACTTTCTGTGAGTACCAATATAATTTATGTTGTGCCGGCTGCATGGCGTCATCTAAAGGCCAATAAACTCAATGTTTTAAAAAAATTACAGTAGTCTTCGAAACAAATGATAGTTACACAACCTGCTATTAGCCCGTAAAAACCAAAAGAATACACAAATAGAGCCCTTTGTTGCGCTCTATATCCCGTTTCCGTTGTGTCGGAACACATCTTTTCTGATGGTGGATGTGGGATAAATAGGAATATAACCATTTTGTTTGCATTGGACGAACTTTGTATGGTTTTTTCGTTTGAAGTGTCGACTGTAACATCGAACTTTTACGAGACGACCCTCTTTCCCTCTTACGAAGCGCATTTGGAATTGTGTATGCTGCATCACTTCATTTTCGTTTCAGGCCCTTCACGGTCTACACCTACACCTACACTTACATCTTCGTGGTCCTTTCGCACAGTGTATGTCCGCGGCAGTGGAATCGTTCGACAATCACCTTCAAATTACGCTTCTCTAAATTTTCTCAATAGCGTTTCTCGAAAAGAACGTTGCGTTCTTCCAGAGATTTCCATTAGAGTTCCCGAAGCATCTCCGTAACATTTAGGTGTTCTTCGAACCTACCGGTAACAATCTACCAGCAGCCCGCCTCTGGATTGCTTCGATGTCTTCCTTCAATCCGATCTGGTGGGGGTCCCAAACGCATGACCAGTACTCAACAAGCGTCCTGCACGCAGTCTCCTCTACAGGTGAACAACACTCTCCTTTAAATTCTCCTAATAAACTGAAGTCGGCGACTCGCCGTCCCTACCGCAGCTGTCACACGTCCGTTCCACCTGATATCGCTTTCGAGCGTTACGCCGAGGTATTTAAACCACTTCACTGTGTCAAGCAGGACACTAGTAATGCTGTATCCGAACATTGCAGGTTTTATCTTCCTATTCATCAGCATTAACGTACATTTTCTCAGACTTAGGGCTACCTGCCATTCGTCACACCAACTAGAAAGTTTGTCTAAGTCGTCTCGTATCTTCCTCCAATCACTGAACTTGGACACCTTAACGTACACCACGGCATCATCAGCAAACAACCGCAGATTGATTGGTTGGTTGGTTTGGGGAAGGAGACCAGACAGCGCGGTCATCGGTCTCATCGGATTAGGGAAGGATTGGGAAGGAAGTCGGCCGTGCCCTTTCAGAGGAACCATCCCGGCATTGGCCTGCAGTGATTTAGGGAAATCACGGAAACCCTAAATCAGGATGGCCGGACGCGGGATTGAACCGTCGTCCTTCCGAATGCGAGTCCAGTGTCTAACCACTGCGCCACCCCGCTCGGTCAACCGCAGATTGCTGTCCACCCTGTCCGCCAGATCATTAATGTATATAAAGAACAACAGACACTCCTCACGATACCCTCGTCTCTGATGAACACTCACCGTCGAAGACAGCATACTGGGTTCTGTTACTTAAGTAGTTTGAACCACTCACATATCTGTGAACTTTTTCCGTATGCTCGTACCTGCCGCTTAACAGCCTGCATTGGGGCACCGTTTTATATACTTTCTGGAAATCTAGAAATATGGAATCTGCGTGTTGCCCTTCATCTGAATGGCTCTGAGCACTATGGGACTCAACTGCTGAGGTCATTAGTCCCCTAGAACTTAGAACTAGTTAAACCTAACTAACCTAAGGACATCACAAACATCCATGCCCGAGGCAGGATTCGAACCTGCGACCGTAGCGGTCGTGCGGTTCCAGAATGTAGCGCCTTTAACCGCTCGGCCACTTCGGCCGGCTTGCCCTTCATCCATAGTTCGCAATATATCATGTGAGGAAAAGGCAAGCTGAGTTCCGCACGAGCGATGCTTGCTGAAACCACGCCGATTCTTGGAAATAGGCTGCTCAGTCTCTAGAAAATTTAATATATTCGAACTGAGAATATATTCAAGGATTTTGCAGCAAACATAAGTTAAGGATATTGGTCTGTAATTTTGCGAGTCCATTCTTTTACCGTTCTTACATTCTGGGGTCGCCAGCGCTTTGTTCCAATCGCTTAGGACACTATACTCGGCGAGAGATTCACCATAAATGCAGGCTAGGTAATGGGGTAATGCCATATAGTACTCTTTGTAAAATCGAACTGGGTTTCCATCCGGACTTGGTGATTTATTTGCTTTCAAATCTTTCAGTTGTTTCTCTACGCCAGGGACGCTTATCACCATGTCGTCCATTTGGGAGCCTGTCCGATGATCAGATGACGGTATATTCGTACGATTCTCTTGCGTGAACGATTTCTTGAACGTGAAATTTAAACTTCGACTTTGCTATCTTCAACTGCCACACCAGTCTGGTCAACAAGGGACTGAATACGTCTTAGACCCGCTTAGCGTCTCGTCTCTGAGAACACAGCTTAATTTTACACTACTGGCCATTAAAATTACTACACCAAGAAGAAATGCAGATGATAAACGAGTACTCATTGGACAAATATATTATACTAGAACTGACATGTATTACAGTTTCACGCAATTTGGGTGCATAGATCCTGAGAAATCAGTACCTAGAACAACCACCTCTGGCCTTAATACGCCTGGGCATTGAGTCAAACAGAGCTTGGATGGCGTGTACAGGTTCAGCTGCCCGTGCAGCTTCAACGCGATACCACAGTTCATCAAGAGTAGTGACTGGCGTATTGTGACGAGCCAGTTGCTCGGCCACCATTGACCAGACGTTTTCAGTTGGTTAGAGATCTGGAGAATGTGCTGGTCAGGACAGCAGTCGAACATTTTCTGTATCCAGAAAGGCCCGTTCAGCACCTGCAACATGCGGTCGTGCATTATCCTGCTGAAATGTAGGGTTTCGCAGTATGGCGATGACGAACACACGCTTCCAATGTGCGTTCACCGCGATGTCGCCAAAGACGGATGGCACCATCACGATGGTGTAAACAGAACCATACGTGCACCCAGGTTCGTCGTCAAGTACACCATCGCAGGCACTCCTGTCTGTGATGCAGCGTCAAGGGTAACCGCAGCCATGGTCTCCGAGCTGATAGTCCGTGCTGCTGCAAACATCGTCGGACTGTTCGTGCTGATGGTTGTCGTCTTGCCAACGTCCCTATCTGTTGACTCAGGGATCGAGACGTGGCTGCACGATCCGTTACAGCCGTGCGGATAAGATGCCTGTCATCTCGACTGCTAGTGATACGAGGCCGTTGGGATCCAGCACGGCGTTCCGTATTATCCTCCTGAACCCACCGATTCCATATTCTGCTAACACTCATTGGATCTCGACCAACGCGAGCAGCAATGTCGCGATAGATGAACCGCAATCGCGATAGGCTACAATCCGACCTTTATCAAAGTAGGAAACGTGATGGTACGCATTTCTCCTCCTTACACGAGGCATCACAACAACGTTTCACCAGGCAACGCCGGTCAACTGCTGTTTGTGTATGAGAAATCGGTTGGAAGCTTTCCTCATGGCAGCACGTTGTAGGTGTCGCCACCGGCGCCAACCTTGTGTGAATGCTCTGAAAACCTAATAATTTGCATATCACAGCATCTTCTTCCTGTCGGTTAAATTTCGCATCTGTAACACGTCATCTTTGTGGTGTAGCAGTTTTAATGGCCAGTAGTGTATATAACATTGTCGGAGAGCAGCGATTTTGTTGTGATTAAATTATTTAAAAACTCCAAATGTTTCTTAATTATTTGTAAAAAATCGTTTCCTCTTGTGGACGTCGATTGATTGCATGTTATTAAAAAAATATATATATAGTGTGGCTAAACTGGCATCACTTCTGTAAATAACGCTCATTTTGTCTTTGTTGAGTGATATCGACCTCCAGTGATACACAAGCGTCAAGCACATCTTTGACAACTGATAAACATATCAGCCTGGATGTCTCCATGGAAACGGCGTCCTAATACGTTATTACAGGTATCAGTAGATGGCACACATACACAACGACGCATTTAGTCTTTTTTTTAGTGTTTTCTAAGACTTTAACTGACTACGAATACAAATAAGTCGGTATGTGTAGTTTTCATATTAATGCTCATACTTTTGGTTTGATTACGAATAAATAGCAGTAGATACAGAACTAACGATCTTACAGTGCTAATTATTTCATCCACTCGTCGCTCTGGACTTCTGTTGACGAATTACACTAGATTATCATGCATTTTATGAGGCTGGCTGTAATATAGAGTCCGCCGCTCGTGGTCTCGCGGTAGCGTTCTCGCTTCCCGAGCACGGGGTCCCGGGTTCGATTCCCGGCGGGGTCAGGGATTTTCACCTGCCTCGAGATGACTGGGTGTTTGTGTTGTCCTCATCATTTTCATCATCATCCAGGAAAGTGGCGAAATTGGACTGAGCAAAGATTGGATAATTGTACGGGCGCTGATAACCACGCAGTTGAGCGCCCCACAAACCAAACATCATCATCATCATGTAATATAGATTCTGAACCATTAATGAATATAAACTCGTTTCTTGATTAGTCAGATTTAAAAGATAAATATTTAAGAATGAAGACTCAAATGATATGGAAGTTCTTCCCCATTGGCTGACGGCGATGCCTTAAGCTCTGAAGCGACCTCTCACTCAATCCTATATAACTCGTGGCTGCTGAGGAATCCACAGCGGGTGAGGCGCCGTCGCCGTCATCCAGGCGGGTAATGATACAATGTTGTAGAGTAGGCTTTTACAGCATTGGCTTTGCTATGTAATATAGCACTGTTACTTTTGTTATAACAGTGCAAGCTCTGATGATGGACCGTAATTAAAAGATCGAAACTGGTCAGGCGTTAACATCGGCTGGAGTCGAGACTGCTTTTAAATAATTTTTACAGATTCGTTAGAGGCCACTTTCGCCTGTCAGTGCTACATTACAGCAGGAAGATAGTGTGCTCAACTAGCCTTAACTCCTGCAGGTGTCAGTGAGAAGTAGGAAGCAACAGCAGCGCCACCGATCTCAGACTCGGCATACTCGCGCAAGCAGCCAGTACACCGCTGACGTAACAGCGGCGAGTCCCCGTAAACGATCAAACGTGTTTGACAAAATCGCTCTTATATGACCACGGATTTGCCAAGCAAGCCCATACACGTTGAAACAATGTTTGTCAGTTTAACCGCGCTTTGAAGCAGACGCTATTTCTGTTAGTGCGTATTTTGAGTTTAGTGGGTAAGGCCACAAATACAGACAATGCAGTCCTGGCATTGACTTTGGCACTGTGTTTAAAGAGGAAGAAGAAAACAAGCCTCTGGTCGGGGGAATGTCTTAAAACGAGATATTTATCCATGAAGATATGCTAAAGGAGATATTACTCTCAGAACCCGGTGATTACATCAATTTTCTTCGAATGGGCAATGAAACGTTTTTTTTTAAAAAACTTTTAAGTACCTCCTAAAAGAGCAAACTTGCCTGTTAAGTTCGGTTTTGTCTAGCCATGGATGTGTCAAACAAGCCTGTACATGTGTACTAAGAAAGCTTGTCAGTTTAACCTTACTTTTGAAGCAGACACTTTTCGTGTATGCTGTATATTGGCACCAGTGGGGATGGCTACAAATGCAGATACATCATTTCTAAGACTACCTGTGGCACTATGCTTAAAGAAGAAGAAAACAAGACGCTGGCCCAGCGAATAGTTTAAAATGAGAAACATGCAACTGGAAACCTGTTAATGGAAATGTTTTACGCAGAACCTGATGATTACATCAACTTTCTGCGGATGGACAGTGAAACGTTTAATAACTTCTTTAGCGTTACTTCACCCTCACATTGAAAATGAAGACACAAGTATGCAAACATTTACTCTCCTCTATTTCGTCCTCTAGACAACAACCTTGCCGCAGTGGTAACACCTATTCCCGTCACATCAGCGAAGTTAAGCGCTGTCGGACTGGGCTAGCACTTGGATGGGTCACCATCTGGCTTTGCCGAGCGCTGTTGGCAAGCGGGCTGCACTCAGCCCTTGTGAGGCAAACTGAGGAGCTACTTGATACAGAAGTAGCGGTTCCGGTCTCGTAAGCTGACATACGGCCGGGAGAGCGGGTGCTGACCACATGCCCGCATCCAGTGGCGCCTTCGGGCTGAGGATGACACGGCGGCCGGTCGGTACCGTTCTACCTTCATGGCCTGTTCGGGTGGAGTTTAGTTCTCTAACGACAGGCCATTAAAATACCGCAACGTGGACATTTATAGCCCACATAATCCGTGGAAGAACCGGAGAACTTCGATCCCTATTATTCCATTCCACTCCGCTTTTATGTCACTGCATGCGTAAAATATTGATTTTGTTCGTAACCTCTTCAAGTGTAATATATGGCTGGGAAAGATGTGGTACATCTACCATTTTGGTAATTGTCAGTGCTGCTTTGTTTTTATACTTGATTGTAGTTTTCATAGTAGTGGAAACTCACGATACAGTGTGAGAAGTCGTAATAAAGCAATTTTTCACTAAGCGTATGCGGCAGGACGTCAACACAAACAACTTCCGCCATGTTGTCAAACTTTCTATCAAAATTTCTCTCAAACATCTCAAACACAATCTGTGCTTGACAAACACGACACACTGCCCCGTACACGGTCAAATTTGGCAGTCAAAGTTAAGTTTGACAAAATGATTGATCGTATACGGGGGCCTACGCAACACTCAACGTTAGAATCCTGCTCGCTCCGTTTTTTATCTCTACTGTATATCAGAACACCACCGACAATATGTAAACCATCGCACCTTTCCAAACGATACTCTCGTGTTAATATAAAATGACCAATCCAGTTTATGCCCTAAAATATATGCCCAGGCAACGAATTGACCCATTAATAACGCGATCTGACGTTGGAACAGAAATAGGAGATGGCGAAGCCCACCCAAAGTAACACCATTGACTACTGAACTTGAACTGCAAGCTTCACAGAACACAGTTCAAAGAATAAGAATTCGCGCCTCGTACATCTGAGCTGTGCAGAGACAAATGTTTGTCTTCTTTGGCTACTCCACTGAATAACACGAAAATAGAGACCTTGTGTGTGAAAGGAATAATTTACGATGCCGCTATATCCGCCATCGTACAGCTTGAAACACAACATCGGCGTCGCTTTACCGAGATTTCCGAATTTCCTTGTCGAAATATACATGAGCAGTGTGTGCAAGTGTAGCATAGCCCCCGAGCAGAATGAAATTTCAATAACTGTGGCATGGTTCAAATGGCTCTGAGCACTATAGGACTTAACTGCTGAGGTCATCAGTCCCCTAGAACTTAGAACTACTTAAACCTAACTAACCTAAGGACATCACACACATCCATGCCCGCGGCAGGATTCGAACCTGCGACCGTAGCGGTCGCGCGGTTCCAGACTGGAGCGCCTAGAACCGCTCGGCCACAACGGCCGGCAACTGTGGCATGTTTCGCACGAAAACAAGATTAAATACGCAAACAGGAAGGCGCGGTGCACACGGTATAAGTTGTCACGAAGGAAAAGTATGACATAATATGCGAAGCCAAGTTGTATAAAAAGCTCATGTCATCCATGAACAGATTTGATGTTTATAATTAGCCGTTGTGGCTAGGAGCTGATGGTTGACTCAGAGGTGGATACCAATATTCTGAAGCAAATGCAATGAGAACCAAGACGCAACATTGTGTACAACAGGTTGGGACACTATTTTACCTAACTTCAGTCACGGTGCACAATCGTGTGAAGGCAACTGAAATGCGCGGTGCTTTTTGCAATCTCACCATTATGCTGGAGTTTGCCAGGTTCAGTGTGCCCACATGAATTACAAAAGACGTAAATCTGAAAAACTTCTGCATCGGCAAAACCAGGTTGAAAGGCGAGACGAGGAGCACCCTTTTCTTTTTTTTTTTTAAAAAAAAAAACGTGATGGAAACAATACCGGCGCACACCTAACGCTCTCATTGGCCGGCTCAGGTCAGAGCTTTACCCTTGCATTGAGAGCCCCCTCGCATTTCGCTGTTACGGCGAAGATGAGCCGCTCCCGCGGACGCGGACGAGTAGTGAGTGACTGACTGTGAATCAACAAATGACTTACGCAGAGCGTACCTGCGCGAATTATGAAAGGAGCTCGCCACAAAGTGACGGGATATTACCTGAGTATTTTGATACAGTATTGGGAACCTGTTGCCCCCGGTGGCTCGTTGCGGAGTAATACTGTAATTATGGTTTATTCGGTTCCTCGCCCCAAGTTTCCACCGCAGTTGTAAAAACACACATAGAAAAGTTAAAAAAAAAAAAACAGGATTGGGGTAATATGCAGTCACTTGAGCCGTACACAAAGCAGAGTAATGCGAAGTAGTGTGATGTGTTTGGCCTGCGGTAACAGTGCGGCATAGCGGCGTTGTGCTGCTCTTCCATTACTTTCAGTGAACTCATACACGAGGTGCAGAGCGGCCATCTCTACTACATCTACACGTGTACTCTGCAGAGGACTGTGAAGTGCATGCCAGAGGGAACTTGACGTACCAGTAGGTAGAGCGCAGGAGAAATGATTGCTTAGAGGCCTGTGTGCGAGCTGTCATTAGTTTTATCTTGTCATCGTGGTCTTCACGGTAGCGGTACGTAGGGACCTGAATACTGTATCTAGATACATCGCTTAAAATTGTGTCTTAAAACTTTGTAAGGAGGCATCCAACGGACTGTTAGCAAAGGTACGAGCGTACGGAGTAGGCTGCCAGATATGGTTGGTTGGTCGGTCGGTCGGTTTGGAGAGAGGGGACCAAACAGCGAGGTCATCGGTCCTATCGGACTAGGGAAGGATGGGTAGGAAGTCGGCCGTGCCATACCGGCGTTTGCCTGAAACGATTTAGGGAAGTCACGGAAAACCTAAATCAGGATGGCCGGACGCGTGTTTGAGCCGTCGTCCCCCTGAATACAGGTCCAGTGTGCTAACCACTGCGCCACCTCAGTCCGTCTGCCAGATACGTCTGTGGCTTGAAGACTTCTTAAGTGACAGAACCCAATATGTTGTCCTTGATGGCGTGTTTTCATCAGGGACAAGGGTATCGTCAGGAATGCCACAGGGAAACGTGAGAAGATCACTGTCATTTTCTGTATATACAGTACATATACGATCTGGCGGACGGTGTGGTCAGCAGTCTGCAGTGGTTTGATGATGATGATGATGATGATGATGATGATGATGATGATGTGACGCAGTGGTGTACGGTAAGGTGTCGTCGCTGAGTGACTGTAGGAACATAAAAGGTGGTAGTTAGCTCTAAACGTAGAAAAATGTAAGTTAATGCGTCTGAATAGGAAAAACACTCGCGTAATGTTCGAATACAGCATTAGTAGTATTCTCCTTGACACAGTAAGTTCGATTAAATATCTGGGCGTAACGTTGCAAGCCGATATGAAATGGAACGAACACGTGAGGACTGCGGCAGGAAAGGCGACTGGTCAATTTCGGTTTATTGGGAGAATTTTAGGAAAGAGTGGTTCATCTGTAATTGAGGCCGCATATAGGACGCTGGTGCGACCTATTCTCGAGTACTGTTCGAGTGTTTGGGATCCGTGCCACGTCGGATGAAGGAAGACGTTGCAACAATTCAGAGGCGGGCTGCTAGATTTGTTACCGGTAGGGTCGAACAACACGTAAATCTTACGGAGATGCTTTGAGAACTCAAATGGGAATCCCTGGAGGGAAGGCGACGTTTTTTTTTTTTTTTTTTTTTTTTTTTTTTTTTCGAGAAACACTGTTGAGGGAGTTTAGTGAACCGACATTTGAAGCTGACAGCCGAACAATTGTACTGCCGCCAACGTACATTTCACGGGAGGCCCATACGTAGACATATAGACAGTCTTCCTTCACTCGCTCTATCTGAGAGTGGAACAGGTAAGGAAATGAACTGGTAGTGGTACATGGTAACCTCTGCGACGCACCATGCGGTGGCTTGCCCAGTATGTATGTAAATGTAGACAGCAGCATGCTTTGCCAGTCTACAGGCGTGAATTAATTCGATGCACCAGTATGAAGCAGAGGGTTAAAAATGAAACTTACAGACAGCACAACCTACCGGTGTTATCCGAATTCTGTAAACCATTAGGAGACTTGAAACTTCCTGGCAGATTAAAACTGTGTGCCGGACCGAGACTCGAACTCGGGACCTTTGCGAGCAAAGGTCCCGAGTTCGAGTCTCGGTCCGGCACACAGTTTTAATCTGCCAGGAAGTTTCATATCAGCGCACACTCCGCTGTAGAGTGAAAATTTCATTCTAGAAACATCCCCCAGGCTGTGACTAAGCCATGTCTCCGCAATATCCTTTCTTTCAGAAGTGCTAGTTCTGCAAGGTTCGCAGAAGAGCTTCTGTGAAGTTTGGAAGGTAGGAGACGAGGTACTGGCGGAATTAAAGCTGTGAGGACGGGGCATGAGTCGTGCTTGGGTAGCTCAGTTGGTAGAGCACTTGCCTTCGAAAGGCAAAGGTCCCGAGTTCGAGTCTCGGCCCGGCACACAGTTTTAATCTGCCAGGAAGTTTCATATCAGTGCACACTCCGCTGTAGAGTGAAAATTTCATTCTACATTAGGAGAATTCTCTTTACCAGTGGGACATGGCCACATAGTAATAACATGCAGATATTCGCATTGGTTCTCTGATAACCTACCGTTGGGGACAGAAACAGCCCAATGTCAGTGAAAGGGTTAAGACTGCAGGGGCAAAGCTAAACACTGCAATGCCCTCGGAAATCTGCTGCCTTATGACACATGCTAGGAGCTCAGCCGCTACTTAACTTCATTTTGTGCTGAACACTCGTCAAGCATTACATGTTTGACTCTACGCAAGTAGTGGTCGTATGCTGGGGAGCATGATCTGTTTAGTATGATCCTGTGTATTATTGTGGCGCGAAACAGTGTCAGATGTCTCTCTTTCTAGAAGGACGGAATGTGTCCTGTGGAGCATAATCTCGGTTTGCAACATACTGTGGGTGACCAGCTGCCGCCATGACTAATTTAGAAGTAGATACCCTAGATGTAGCGAGGCAACTTAAATGAATAAAGGCGTCTTCTGGTCTAGACTCTACATGAGCTAGGTTTCTTGCCGAGTATCCTGATGATATAGCTCCATTTTTGGAAATCGTATGTAACTGGTCGCTCGACGAAAGATCTGTACCTAGTGTCTGGAAAGGAACAAGTGACACAAATACCCAATGAAGGAAATAGAATTAATACGCTGATTTATAAACCCATATCATTGACAGCGATTTGTTGTAGAATTTTGGGACATACTGTGTTCATAATCCAAAAATATCTTGCAGAAAACGATCATTTACACAAAACCAGCACTGGTTGAGGAAATATTGTTCTTATGAAACACAACAAGCTCTTATTCACGCAATGTAATGAAAGCTATCGACAGGGGACTTCAAGTTGATTCCATATTTCTAGGTTTCCCAAAGGCTGTTGACACAGTACCTCACAAGCACCTTCTAATCGAATTGCGTCCCTGTGGAGTATCGTGTCAGTTGTGCGGCTGTATTTGTGGTTTCCTCTCAGGAAGGTCATAGTTTGTATCAACTGACGCGAGGCCATAGTGTAAAACGAAGTTAGATAGGAGGATTCCCAAGCAAATATTATAGGCTCCTGCTGTTGTTAATCTATAGAAACGAATTAGGAGTCAATCTGAGCAGCCCTCTTTGCAGATGATGCTGTCGTTTACCGTCCAGTAATATCACGGGAAGATCTAAACCAAATGCATAAGGATATACACATGTTTTCTGCTTGGTGTGAAAAATGGTAGCTGATTATAAATAATAAAAATTGTAACGTTCTCGACTTGAGTACTAAAAAAATCCGTTAAATTTCATCTACACGATAAATCACACAAATAAAATAACTATGGCTTACGAGCGACTTGAACCATCACATAGGCCGTGTTGTGGAGAAAGCGAACTAAAGACTGAGTTTCTCTGGCAGAACGCTTGGAAGGTGAGACAAATGTGCTAGAGATACTTCCTACACTACACTTTCACGGCCTCTTCTACAGTGTTGCGGCGCGGTATGGGGTCCTTAACAGAATGTGAAGCAGGTATCTGCACAGCTCTTGAAGAATAAAATTCTCGTGAAATCCAGACCTTTAGCTGCTTAAAGGCGTTGATAAATATCAACGGGGACAGTAGAAAATTGTGCGCCCCGCCCGGGACTCGAACCCGGGACCTCTTGCTTACATTGCAGACGCTCTATCCGACTGAGCCACCGAGGACACAGAGGATAGTGCGACTGCAGGGACTTATTTCTCGCACGCTCCCAGTGAGACCCATATTTCCAACTTACTGTCCACACACTACATTTGTAGGGCCCCTGTCCACTATACAAATTAATCGCAGCAGTCAATCTATCGATTCCCCTAAGCGTTTGAGCAATGTGAGTGCGTCCGCACTGAAGAAGATCGTTGGCCGGTAACCTTACCTATATGAAGATGGTAGCTGTTCTTTCGGACATGTCCGAGCGTCTGACGTGTAGGTAGGAGGTCCCGGGTTCGAGTACCGGTCGGGGCACACATTTTTCAACTGTCCCCGTTGATATTTATCAACGCCTGTAAGCAGCTAAAGATCTGGATTTCATCATAATTTCATCTTTAACAGAATGGATTGACGGAGGACATTGAAAAAGTTCATAGAAGGGCATTTCGTTGTATCTCGAAGTAGGGCATAGAGTGTCACGGACATGATAAGCGAGTTAAAATAAAGACGTTTTTCGCTGCGACGAGATCTTTTCACAAAATTTCAATCTCCGACTTTCTTTTCTGGACCCTAAAATATTTTGTTGGCCCCCATCTACATAGGGAGAAATGACGGTCACCATAGAAGTAAAATAAGGGAAATCCGAGCTCGGACCGAAAGATTTCAGTGTTAATTTTTCCCCGCGTGCTTTTGGAGCGTGGATCGGTCGTACAAAAAATGAAATGCATTCGCAGTTGCGAATACGTACAACCATCAGCTGTCTGATGGAATAGGCGGCAATGGAAGTTTGTGCCGGACGAGGACTCGAATCCGGATTTCCCACGTTATGCGAGCTCTCGCCTCAACTGCTTTGACTGTCCGTTCACGCCTGACAGCCAGACCCAGGCTTCCGTATGTTGTCGTTCGTGCGTCACAAATTGCACTCGTACGCGGGGGCGGGGACATTAATTGTAAGTCGCTTCCGGGTATCGGCGTATGAATACGACATTACAGTGCCCGTGTTGTTAAGAAGTGCGGTGCAGTGTTCCTTATTTATTCGCCAATAGCAGGTCCTCGAAGCGTGAGCAGTCTTGCTTGGATGACGGCATATGGAAGTTTGGTCTGGCCGTGCACAGCTAGCCGAAGCCGTTAAGGTAAAAACGCGCGTAATGCGGGAAATCAGGGTTAAAGTCCTGATTCGTTACAAAATTTCACTGTCGTCATTGCAATATACAGCCGATGTTGGCTCATATTCGAAATTGCGAATACATTTCGTGACTTCCTAAGTCGCTGCAGTGAATTGCATCATACTTCTTAGCAACACAGACACTGCAATATTGTATCGTTGGGCGGGAAACTAGTTATGTGAACCCTCTGCTAAATACTTTAGGGTGAATCTCTCTCTTATCGTTTATACCACCATGGTTTGATAATTCTTTTTTAATTTTAAGAACATAGTCTGATGCGCTTCCTGTCGCCGCGTAGCGTGTAAACTTCATTCTGTGTGTGAGCGCATTTAACTGTTTGTGTGACTTACTTTCTGAGGCAAAGACGGAGAACGAACCCACGGACGTGGGAAACCTCCTAAAAACCTCACTAGGGTCGGCCGTAGTACCAGATTGTCGTTAATGAAACCAGTTCGTGGATTCGATGCTCTGGCTCACTGTCAGCTCCTTGCCTTACAAGCTGATGCGCCGCACGTTCACCTCTACGAGCAAGTCGAATTCTGTTCACAGTGACTACTGTTTTTGTGGTTCCAGAAGATATCTCTTCGTAGTTACGACTTCCAACAGCATTTTGTCGCGGGAATTCGCCTCAGCTCTCAAGTCTCCGTACACACTGAAGAGGACGTGAAGCACCAAGCAAGAATTCTCTCTGTCGTCAACGCTAGGCACACTTAAGCGAACGACGTGCGGTCGTGTTCGATTCACAGTAGCTTGTGTTCGCTCCTCTTCTGCTGGTTGTCGGTCGGCACTAGCAGACCAGAAAGCTTTCGCATACTGTTTTTGTCGTTGTCGACTAAGTTGCATGAGCGATGGAGTGATATAAAGAGCATGCAATGTTTCTGACAGAAGAATATAGATGTCACAGGTGCTTCTGGGCACGAAGAGATGTGCAACACCAGTGGCGAGGTAAAGACGATAAATTCGGAGATGATTGCACGAGGCAGCAACGAAATAGTAAGTAGAAGTTTTGTAATTCGTTTTATTAAAAAGGAAAAGCACAGTAAATTTCATGGCTATTTTCTTTTGTCCATATTGTATACGACGCCCATTTTCTAGTGTGTTTTCTCTTTGTACTATACCATTTTTATGTCTTGTTTTCGATGTGTGAGGTTCTGCTTTGTTTTGTTCACTTTACTGCAGTATATTAAAAACTTGCAATTTTTAGTTAGTTACCGATTTTTATATGCAATTAGTTGAGATTTTGAAGAACTTGTACTTACAGTTCCCATATGGTCTGTTTGTGCAGGCTTTTGCGAAACCTTTTATAATAGACAAGCCGGGCGGGGTGGCCGAGCGGTTCTAGGCGCTAAAGTCTAGAACCGCGCGAACCCTACGGTCGCAGGTTCGAATCCTGCCTCGGGCATGGATGTGTGTGATGTCCTTAGGTTGGTTAGGTTTAAGTAGTTCTTAGTTCTAGGGGACTGATGACCTCAGAAGTTAAGTCCCATAGTTCTCAGAGCCATTTGAACCATAATAGACAAAACCAGTAATTTTCCATGAAAGTAAACAAAGGCGTTTATGTATCTATTAGCGAACCTGACTATACTTCCATTTCCTAAATGTGTAGGACATTTGGATACTTGTCTTCATCTTCTCTCTCTCAGTCCATCTCTTTTTCCACCCTCTCCACCCCCTATCTCTTCCTGTCATGTCCTACCTCCCTCTCTCTCCCCCTTCCCTCCCTCCCTCTCCCCCTCCCTCCCTCTCCCCCCTCCCTCCTTCCCTCTCCCCCTTCCCCTCCTCCCTCTCTCTGTCTCCCTCCCCACTCTCCATCTCAGTCTTCCTCTCTCCCTCTCCCCCCTTCTCCATCTCCCTCTCCTCCCCTCTCCCTCTCCCACTCCCCCATTGCCCCCTCTCCCCCTCCTCTGTCTCCCACCCCCTCTCTCTTCCTCCCCTGTTTCTTTCCCTCTCCTCCTCTCTCTGCCCCTCCCCACTCTCTCTGTCTCCCTCTCCCCCCTCTCTCTGTCTCCCTCTCCCCCCTCTCTCTGTCTCCCTCTCCCCCCTCTCTCTGTCTCCCTCTCCCCCCTCTCTCTGTCTCCCTCTCCCCCCCTCTCTCTGTCTCCCTCTCCCCCCTCTCTCTATTTCCATCTCCTCTTTCCCCTTGTCTGAGCCGACTTCCTCACCCCCACCCACACTCTCTCTGTCCATCTCCTCTTCCCACTCACTCTCTGTGACACTGAATCTTGTTTGTTGTTATTGCCAACGAAATCTTGACTGGAAATTGAAATCGCTTAAAATGAATGGGTAAAATTGTTGGGGACGTTGGTATATGGGTACGAGAGAGACGTCTCTAGCTGCTGAATCCATTAGTGCAGTAGCTTCAAAGTATTTCGTATAGTTTTAATCTGCAAACGGATAAGGTTACAAAGTTTCGGACCATTCACATTCCATAGTAGTACTCTAATCTTACACGACATTTCTGTTTTCTGTTAAAACAGGTTGCAAGGATGATAACAAAACAGCACGTAGTTCTGTTTAGAATTTTTTTAATATTCTAATTATATGCTGAAATAATGTATGTGGGAGACACAATTTCTGTAATGGATTAATTGCCCTGCTATCTGCTACAAAGAACGAACCCCACATTTTCACAGCACAACTTAGCACAGCATTTTCGTTCCCCCTAGTTGATTTTAACAGAGAATATGTAATATGCACGCTGTAGTTTAAAAAATATTTAATGGTATGGCCCGAATGGTTATTAAAGTATCTTGTAGAAAGTTGAAGTAACTTTGCGAGAGTTTTGGTAACAACGTTAAACGACGACGTGTCTCTATGTATTAGTACAGATTATGCAGATTAAAATTAAAAATAAACGGAAGACTTGGCCGCTCTCGTCGGCTACGTTCATCGTAGCTGTAATTAAACGTTGACGTGTTACTTACGTTACAGATTTTTGATGATAAATGGAAATTGTTTATCCTGGATCACGCTACCCGCACTCTTACATAGACAGCAGATTTTTATCAAGTGACCTATGTGACAGGTTGTATGTATGTAAAATTTTAGAAAGCATTCTGTAATTGGAGCACTGCGATCGGTATAATGTGCTAAGAATCAGATAAAAAGTCTCGATCGCGTTTTCAGATTTTTTATTTGTTAGTAATCAAGGGCCGAAACTGGTTGCTAACAAAAAAATCTGCAAACACGATCGAGACTGTTTTTATGTGATTTTTAGGTTGTACGTATGGTTCACATTTAATTAATTATATTTTATTAACATCGTCTTCCTTATTCGTTCTGCAACAAAAGTCCTCGAAGTGGTCCGTGTTTGTCATTGCAGACTCCGGAGACTGTAGGAGATATAGCAGCTATTGAAATGCAGCTATTGAAATAGCAATCGGTAGCACAGATGTCTTCAGTTGCTAATAATCAGAGTGCAACCTTTCTTCAGGTTATGTTGGCCTTCGGTAATCAGTGTTTTGCTTTTAAATTTCCTCCTCAGTTCTGTTGAGAAGCAAGCGAAAAGCGTCAGCGGACATACGACACCCGGCAAGAACAGTGACACAACTCATAAATGGGATTCTTCAGAAAACTGGACTTCAACATTTACTTCTATCAAACTTTTATTGAAATAGCGTTAGCTTCCTTTAGATTTCAAGTAAATATTATTGGCAATAAATTCCATTATATTTTTCGTGCGCGTTGGGACACATGACACATTTTTCGGCAACATAAACTAAAGATGGCGTTATTCGACTTGTCACTTTTCTTGCCCAGGTGCTGCTACATGTGAAATGTTTTGGAGTAATGCTAAGGGAAGCTAGAGCTGCAACTCGGTGTTAAGTGCACTACCTTCCCGCATTTTTACTTACTTCGTCAGACCGTGCTCACTCAATGCAAAATAATCATCGCCGAATATCGAAATTTTGTATGGTTCCTGACTGTATGATGATGTAGCCTTTGTGGCGATTATTATCGCAGTAGACAGTAACGCAGTGTTCGTAAGCTAAGTTCCTTATCTCGTGTTGTCTCCAGCGTAAATGGATTTTTAACAGATAGAAACGGAAGGTAGTGGACACTGACGGATTGTCTGTGAATGCTCATTCGCTTCTGTACGCTTCTTTACGCTGCCGTGTAAAGAGTACATCAGAATTTGGGACTATCCGTCACCATTCATTTGCAAGCTTATGGGACGTTCGACATTGTAACTGCTTCGGCAGGCAACACGCAACGCGGTTGGGTTTGTGGTGTGCCGATTTGCACAAGAAAGACGCGTTCACACATGGGTGACGCGCCGCTGGAGCGCTGACGGCAGCGGGAAGAAAGAGAACGTCAGACGTGCAGTGCGACGCCAGGCGCCGGTGGTGACGTAGTGGCGTGTGCGTAGCTTGCAGGTGTTCGCCAAGGCGCCGCAGAACCCACTAACAACAACAGTTCAGAAGGCCTCCTCCAACAATGGCCGAGTGTTGTGTGTGTGTGTGTGTGTGTGTGTGTGTGTGTGTGTGTGTGTGTGAGCATCGACGGGATGCATTACGACGACTCCGTCGGCTGCCTCAGTGTACAGTGCACAACAGAACTAAAGGATCACTTTTCGAAATCCCGTAAGTGCCTCCCATTGCGGCACATTTCGCCCAACGGTGCCTCCAATCTTCTTCTGTAGTAGAGCGAAAGCGTGGCGCACTGCGACGTCAACCTCGGGCTTGACGTCCCTCCAAACAGCAAATTGGTCAACACTTGCGAAAAGAAAGTTTGTGTGACGTGTAATGATGTCACATTTGCACCAAATTTCACAGCTCTGCCCAACGCCACCGCGGTCGTGTCACAGGATGAGAAGGTCTCGCAGCCCTTCTTACCCACATTTCACCTCTTCTTTTGACGTCTCAGGGACGAAAGTCAGCGTCCGCATCACGCGGTTTTGTTGCAAGTGGCCGAGAAAAAGATTTCAGATTAGCTTCCGCTCAGAATCGTCACGAAAGGGCCAAAGAGTGTGGCATAAAGGGCATCATCAAACAACGCCTTTCCTTGAGGTGTCGATTCCCACACATTTCGCGGTCTAGAATGAAAATTCGCAGTTCGATGAGAAGCAGAAAGATGTACTTCGCATCCTTTGTCAGGAGGGCACTGCTGACAACCTCGGACGTTACAACACGTCAGGGTCCACCAACCATTCCCCAAGACTTGGCGTGGAGCTCCGCAGGAAGAAAGGGCGTTATTGCTTCAACATGAGACTGCTAACGGTATTCACAGCATGCTCCGTCGTTGTCACGGTTGTATTGCTGCCAGGGGTGACCACGCCGCATAGTGAGCACATTAAACAGTTGTCGGAATGTGTGTGCAAATCTGTTAAGTTGGAAAAAATGGACAACATTTTCGTCTACTATTATTGCCTATTGCAGTTGTTTATTTTCTATATTCCTTACATTGTTTCTGGTCTGCTATCACTTGTTTATACTGTTTTGTTGCAAAATAAACGCAACCTTGCACAATTTCCTTTTCTTGCTTTTATTTTCGACACCTGTGTATTTCAATTGCAGATTTATCACTTTTTTGGTAGACTCGTGGAAATTATGTATGTATTCTTCAGTATACAACCGCAGTTTGGATCAGTACGAGCCGGCCGCGGTGGCCGAGCGGTTCTAGGCGCTACAGTCCGGAGCCACGCGACTGCTACGGTCGCAGGTTCGAATCCTGCCTCGGGCATGGATGTGGGTGACGTCCTTAGGTTAGTTAGGTTTAAGTGGTTCAAAGTTCTAGGGGACTGATGACCTCAGATGTTACGTCCCATAGTGCTCAGAGCCATTTGAACCATTTGATCAGTGCGTGCCTTCAAGGACTTGTACAGATTTTGTTGAAACTGAGTGAAAAACTTTGTCGAAATCTGTGAATCCCAGGCAATGGTAGTCGAGTTCTTTGATATCGTTCACGACATGGAAAAGATAGGTTGTTCTATATTCACTTTAATAGCCATATGTAAGGGGAAGGAGGGTGGGGCGGCGGCATACCCGAACTCCGAAAATAAAATTCCGGAGGTTCTTCAATAATATTTTCAGAGTATTTTGACATAAGGGGTCCATGGTATGCGGTGGTTCGTTACAGTGCAAATGTCGACGGTATGAGTGGTATGTCGTGTTTAGAAACAAACTTGCTACGTTCACTCACAGTTCTTGCTTTTGCCGTCAGTAATGCCGACTTCACTGTTGGCCCTCATGCCTGCGTTCAGTACTGCTTCGTTGTTTTCCAGGTTTTTTTTTTTTTACCGGTATTGTTCGTGGTACGTTAACAGTGACAGGGAGAAGTACGGATAGCTTCGCCGATGGAGGCTGGCTGAGATGCATCTCGTGTATGGCTTCAGTACATGGAATGAAAGAACGGCACGACGACGCAATGATGAACTTTTGGTGCTGCGACATCGATCACAGTAGAGCACTATTGCGTCTGCAACTCACGGAGTAGCACAGGTAGCCATCTTAACCGGTATACCCTGGCCTGTTCTCGCCGTAGATGTTCTCGGAAGCATAAAGTACAAGGAGCCAGAACAAAGTAATTTTTAGTTTACTTCAATTGTACAACCTTAATTAACGATCTTTTATAAAAGATCGGTAACTAAGAATTTTCTTTTGCAATAAAAACTGGATTTTTTGTTCAGTATGTAATTAGAAATAAGACGAAGTTCATTTTCGTAAAAGTGACAATTAGTTATGTTAATTAGCTTATATTTGATGAATTTTATACTTAAACGACGTAGGCCTTCGAACTGACAGGAAAAAAAAAGAAAAAGTAACGACCGAAACGAGACTAGGCCTGGCGATTACCAGTCTCGTGCGCGTTATGTACTCTAGGCTTCACGGAAAGGCTCGTAGAACAAGCACCTTTGTTTAAAAAATTGATTCCGTCTGGAATCGAACCCAGGGCCCCCATACAGCGAGCGAGAACTCTACCGCAAAGCCACACTGCTCGTCTAAAAATGTGAGCCTTATTTTAGCATGTTAAGCGTGTTTGGAAAAAGTCAGAGTCGCTTTTCTGGGGAAGTTTTGAGAGTTGCAAGCAACGGCTTTCGGAGAGGCATCTGTACCATAAATCTAAAAAAAAAAAAATAAGTATCAAACTTCGATTTCCGTGCGTTCGCGTTGTGAGTGCAATAAGTTTGTAAACACACTCGCAGCGCATACCGCAGACACCTGCTCAGTTGTGCAGATATGTTCTGTGAAATGCGGATACAAAGAAAAAGAGGGGTAAGAAATCAAAGGAAACGCAACAGTGTTCGTTTGCGTGGTCATTTTCCACTGCAGCTGTGGTCTATCCATTATTAGGTAGTTCTTTCGTCTTAAGCTTACCACAATTGCTAGGCGGTTACAACTGAAGCGCATCTGCTCACAGAGGTCCAGTGTGGACTGTAATTATCGTATGGCAGCGAAAACTGGTAGACACGCTAGTGCGTTAATGCGGAACCGATTTACGCTGAAAAAAAAATAGTTCGAATTTGGCCCCCAGGTTCAAATCTGGCGCTGTAAAGCATCCCGACGTCGTTTCCGGTGCTCATATTGCACATTGTGTAATTTAAAACGGCTGAATGAATGTGTTTTCATTTGACATTTTATATTATGTGACCGATGGTAAATAATAAAATCAACATAATACCTTTCGCACTTTTTTTGACATTTTCTGTCCACGTCACATTCATAATCCATTACATATGGAAACATTTCTGTACATCTTTGTAGCATTAACACCGCCAGTTTTTTGCAGCGTAAATCCGTTCCGCATTAACGCATTAGCATACCTACCAAATGTTTCTGTCGTACAATAATTACAGCCCTCATGGACCTCTCTGAGTAGCTTCACTTTTAATTATAACCGCCCGGTAAGTGTGTCCTTTCAACAAAAGCTTTGCGCGTTTATTTACAAAGCATCGTCAGTGGTCCTTCTGTAAATATGGTGTACACAGTAAGCTCTACATCTTGCTATTCACAGATTAAAAACAGTTATTCTTTATAAGAATTTTGGAACACGTATTATGTTCGAGTATAATGACTTTTCTGGAGACTAAAAATCAACTCTGTAGGAATCAGCATGGGTTTCTAAAAAGACAATCGTGTGAAACCCAGCTCGCGCTATTCGTCCACGAGACTCAGAGGGCCATAGACACGGGTTCCCAGGTAGATGCCGTGTTTCTTGACTTCCGCAAGGCGTTCGATACTGTTCCCCTCAGTCGTTTAATGAACAAAGTAAGAGCATATGGACTATCAGACCAATTGTGTGATTGGATTGAACAGTTCCTAGATAACAGAACGCAGTGTGTCATTCTCAATGGAGAGAAGTCTTCCGAAGTAAGAGTGATTTCAGGTGCGCCGCAGAGGAGTGTCGTAGGACCGTTGCTATTCACAATATGCATAAATGACCTTGTGGATAACATCGGAAGTTCACTGAGGCTTTTTGCGGATGATGCTGTGGTATATCGAGAGGTTGTAACAATGGAAAATTGTACTGGAATGCAGGAGGATCTGCAACGAATTGACGCACGGTGCAGGGAATTGCAATTGAATCTCAATATAGACAAGTGTAATGTGCTGCGAATACACAGAAAGATAGATCCTTTATCATTTAGCTACAAAATAGCAGGTCAGCAACTGGAAGCGGTTAATACCATAAATTATCTGGCAGTACGCATTAGGAGTGATTTAAAATGGAATGATGATATAATGTTGATCGTCGGTAAAGCAGATGCCAGACTTTTATTCATTGGAAGAATCCTAAGGAAATGCAATCCGAAAACAAAGGAAGTAGGTTACAGTACGCTTGTTCGCCCACTGCTTGAATACTGCTCAACAGTGTGGGATCTGTACCAGATAGGGTTGCTAGAAGAGATAGAGAAGATCCAACGGCGAGCAGCGCGCTTCGTTACAGGATCATTTAGTAATCGCGAAAGCGTTACGGAGATGATAGATAAACTCCAGTGGAAGACTCTGCAGGAGAGACGCTCAGTAGCTCGGTACGGGCTTTTGTCGAAGTTTCGAGAACATACGTTCACCGAGGAGTCAAGCAGTATATTGCTCCCTCCTACGTATATCTCGCGAAGAGACCAAGAGGATAAAATCAGAGAGATTAGAGCCCACACAGAGGCATACCGACAATCCTTCTTTCCACGAACAATATACGAGACTGAATAGAAGGGAGAATCGATAGAGATACTCAAGGTACCCTCCGCCACACACCGTCAGGTGGCTTGCGGAGTATGGATGTAGATGTAGATAAGTTTGGGGTACAGTTTACTTACGTTACGCATTAAGTTTTCTCCATTTTCGGCTTTTACGAACCCGCTTCTTCTGGCCGCTCGCACTCTCTTCCCTCCCCCTCGGGCGTCAGCGGACGCCTGGGGTGTATTCCGCTCACCCCGGGGCGCTGGCTAGCGCATCCGCAGCCCGATCACCTCGACAGTGGCGAGCCGCTGCGGCTCTGGTCCGCTGCCTTTTCTGCGGGACAGCGGCGGCGGGACCTGTTGCGCGGCGGGCGTGATGGCCCGGCTTAACACTCCCAGATCTCCGCCTTGCAGTCACGCCACCGCACTGACACCGGCCGACGTCTCAGGGCTCCACACTTCCGCCATCTCCTCTCTCGACCACTCTGCTCGACTGAGTTCCGACGCCGAAAGACCGAGCGAGTGGGATCTTTTTGCAATCGCTTAAGTAACCAAAGTATTCTGTTAACTATTTCGTAAACAGTTCTTACGAGCTGAAACAAGTAAAACGCATTTTTATAAATTGCTCGTCACTCATCATCATCATCATCATCATCATCAGTGTTCTGCCAAAAGGCAGGTTTTCACATGGTAGTTCTCCAGGTTGTCCGGTCTTCTGCCATCCTCTTCAGGTCTGCATAATTTCCTCTTCCCTTTATGTCGTCTATCATCTTGTATCTCCTTCTTCCTCTCAGTCTTCTCCCACAAACCAATCCTTCCAAAGCATCTACTAGCAAGCACTCCCTTCTCAATGAATGTCCCAACCAGTTCTTTTTCCTTTCTCTTACAACCATCAGCAGACATCTTCTCTCACCAACCCTTTCCAATACTATTTCATTTCTCACTCTCTCCATCCAGCTTATTCTCTCCATTCTCCTACACATCTCAATTGTTTCTAACCTTCTTTCATCCCATATTTCTGCCCCATATAGTGCCACACTCCAGACAAAACATTTGCTAAGCCTTTTCCTTAGTCCTCTATCTAATTTGCCACATAAGAGTCTCCTCTTTCTGTTGAATGCCTCCTTCGCTATGGCAATTAGAGTTTTCACCTCCTGGTGACATCTCAAGTCTTCAGTTATTGTGCTTCCGAGATATTTAGATTCACTTACTTGGCTAATGGTAGATTGTCCTATTTTAATATTGGACAGTCTGCGTCTTGTACTGATGACCATACTCTTTGTTTTTGCTGTGTTTATTTGCATCCCATATTCCACACAAGCTTCATTCCACACAAGCATCTTTGAACATGTTATTCACTGTCCGCTCACTTTCTGCCACTAATACCATTTCATCAGCAAATCTTATACATTCTATTCTCTTTCCACCAATACATATTCCTCTTTTCCCATCTAAGCTTTTCGCAATAATCTCTTCAAGGTATGCGTCAAACAACAGTGGGGAAAGACAACAACCTTGTCTAACACCTCGTCCAATGCTGCTTCCTTCTGACATTTCATTTCCGATCCTTATCCGTACTTTCTGGTGTAAATATGGATTCTGTATCAGTCGTCTCTCTTTCCAATCTACTCCTTTCCTCTTCAAGATATCCATCAGCGTGTTCCACTGAACTCTGTCAAAAGCCTTTTCTAAACCTATAAAAACAGCAAAGATTTCTCTGCCCTTTCCCATATATCTTTCCCCTATAGTTCTTAGCAGCCAATAGCATCTCTTGTTCCTTTTCCTCTTGTAAATACGAACTGTTCCTCTGCAATCCCTCTATCCAGCTTGCCAAATAACCTTCTGTTCAACACTCTCAGCAAGACTTTAGCTGCATGAGAAATTAGACTGATTGGCCGGTGCTCTTCACATTTTTTAGTGTTTCTCTTTTTGTCTGTTGGTATCATAACTGTTGCAGCGAAGCCCTCAGGCCATTCCCGTTTGTCACTGAAGCAGTATAAGTAACTAAATACCTTTTATAAATGATAGAGCGCAGCAATCCGTCGTCCTTTTTTTGCAGGTTTTATTACGCAAATCCAGATTTCGGCTAGTGCCTACCCATTATCAATGCTCTATTTTTTAAACTCGATGCATGTTAGTTCCCTGTTAAGGCATCAGCCACAGTTCTTTGAATTCTACTCACTAAATGCCGTCTTAGTGGTAGGTGACTTTAGTATGTACGTAGCTTAGAATCTTTTCCTTCTAACTTTTTCTGCTGGAAAGTTGGCAATTACGTCATAGAAGTCTATACGACTACAGTATTTTCGATTGAAAAAAAAAGTGCCATTGTAGTTCTCGACTTGTAGTCAGGTTAAGATAATTCATAATTACGTTGAAGCTCCTCTCAATGACGCGACCGAAACGCACAAAATCAAGAAAAATCTAAACGCTAGAGTGAATTCATATTGAACAAAGAGCCGTAAGGATCATAAACATGTCCAAGCAAAAGACTCTTCTTTTGGAATTTACGCAGACTGCAGAAACATTCTTAGGCGTGAAATTTCAGAAAGGATACTGTGTTCACAAATTTCATCAAATTTGTCAACTAAACTTTTTACAGTCGTGGAATTGCCTTTTCGTAGATTGTAATCAGATGATGACTCCAAAACAGCAAAACGATGTGATTGATGTCTCACGTTTTTGCAACAAGTATAGATTTTTTGTAGACAAGTGTCAGTGCACACTAACATTGGTTTTCTGAGTTCCTGGTGCAATTTTAGCGTCTCGTCTGCAGCCTTCTTTCCAGGCATCATTTCGTCTTCCTGATACTTCTACTGTTTTCCACAGGAATGCCCATCCCCAAATCGAAGCGTGCCATCATCAAGTTAATCTCTCTTGTCTTTCAAAAAGAAATTTAGAGTTCTCATCTTAATTGTACACATTCTGAAGCTCCCTCCAAGAACCTGTAAGTACTTTTAAATTCTTCTAAGGTAGTACTACGATTACACTATTCCAGCAACCAAAACAAAATGCTGTCGAGTCATTCTGATCAAACATGAATGTTCACCTGTTTACATTACGTATTTAAAAAATGTAAAAGTTTTTGGAAAGAGAGCCGCCTCCAAGGACGGGCTGTCGCAGTTACATGATTAAGCAATCGTGAAAGCCATGTCTTTGTTGTAAACACGTACGACCTTATCTCGAAGGAGAGTATTAAAAACTTTGTGGAAAAACCCTTTTTTGATTCCAGGGGGCCCAAACAGGATATCTCCTTCATCCCCAATCTCAGTCTGCAACCAAATTGTCCAGTGACTGACAACATGTGGTGACAAACTCCCGTGTACAAATATCGTAATTGACATCACTATCTGAGGTATTTTGTGAGAATAATCTTTGTTTACATGCTATTTCAGCGGTTAAATAAGTGTCAGTACCTGTGACTAAAATCTCTAATTGCCTAGGAATGGAAAGACGAAAAAAATGCAACTCTTACCACAAAACACACCAAGTTTTGTCACTGCAATGGCGCTCTTATCCAGTGCGGACCGCAGCCAGCCAGCTAGTACCTTCTTACATGGCTGCGCCTGGGACACCATACCACTGGGCTGCCCGCGCTGGTATAGCAACAAATCGGGCAGCTTGATTCGCGGTGTGATCATGGTTACGTCCACAACACTTCCTACCTCGTTTTCGCCGTCCTCTCACGTCTCCATGTCGAGACCCATCTCACCGTGGTGATTGACGTGACCGCCTCCTAACTGTATTACTATGGCATAAAACGGTCACCCAAGCACAGTTGCAGGGTGCCTATTGACGCCTTCCAGGAGCAACAAAAATTTGATTTTTAGTATCTCATATAATTATTGATCGTATTTCAAAAAATTAAAGCTCTGTCGTAATCTAGTGATTCAGGAGTACATTCTGACGTTAAGGCTTTGACACAAGTCGAATATTAAAGTTACAGACCGTATATAAGTTTTAAGGCGGTGTAACTCACAGCACGCAAATTACCCGCACTACATTCATCTAGTATTTGAGGATGAGAGCAATTAAAGACTTCCAAACAAAATTTACACATCATTTTAAACCTTTTCTAAACTTTTTATCGCTTACAGCTCTACAAGATAATGAAAGGAAAACAGTTTATCGCTTAGTACATGGTCGTTGTCCATGTCTTCCAACTTCAGCATCAAGCATACCGTTTTAATTTATTATTTTTTTCCCTTCTAACTCTATTCGCTACCCTTTTTACAGACAGTATTTACATAGACCTCTGAGGATACCTACTCAGTTAGGTAATTGTACGGCACAGAAATTAATAAAAGCAACATATTAAGTTTTCTTGTCTCCAATCGTGAAGGTTAACACAAACTTATTTGTAAAGCAACCAGGCGTTTGAAGATTCTTTTTAATATATGAGAGTTTGATTCCTTAAAGAATCGGTAGGGGGGAGGGGGGGGGGGGGGGTTACTGGCGAGTTCTGTATTCTTACAACGCTCCCAAGCCACCACCAGTGGAGGGTGACTTTATATTTTCTCCGCTGAGCTGTATGTATGATTAAATGAAATTCAGGCCAACGCGCGTGAAATAATGAATCAATCTCTCTCCATCTCTGTATCTACATCTCTTTCTCTCTCTCCCTCTGCTTCAATCCGTCAGGAAGTTCCAGTTGATCACACATCGCTGCGATTAGTTCGATTTACAATCGGATAAAGATGTTTGCCGTTTCCTTAGTCGTGGGTGCTAGTATACACCGCTTGCGGCTTTATGTATAGGAGGTTCAGTCCGTACCAATAAATCAGTTGCATTAAAGCCTGGTCTACACCAGAGCGGGCACAACCGAACTAGCGTCAGCCAACTAGAATGCTCTCTGACATAAACAGTAGACGATCGCGAATCACCTGCGTTCGATCGTTTTCGGTTTCCAGTCATCTGTGTTCGCTCGTATTCCGCTGGTTCTTAGGCCTTAGCGAACCGTCAAATGAAGTTCACGGTCTCTTCGCGTCGTATCCAGTAGTACAGAAAGCTTCCGTCTGCTATCTTGTCTATTTTGGTTGTTGTTAACACCAAGTTGCGTGAGCGATGGGGAGATGAGAATGTACTGTTGCTGATACAAGACAATAGATACTCTAAGTGCTTCTGGCATCCAAGACATTCACAGCACAATGCCGAAGGAAAATGAATGTGGTTTGTGGATAACTGCCGAAGGACCCAAAGATCAAAATACGAACGTAAGACGATAACTTCAAGAGCCACTTGCATTAGCGGGGACGGTTGAACAAACACGGAATTTGTATTTCTTTTAATTAAAAAGTAAGCGCTCTACATTTACCTGAAAGGATCAAGAGTGAAAACGTATCTATTATGGCGATTAAAATTAAAAATATGCCAAAGGCCTGATCATTCTCGTTGCTTACCTTCATGGTATCTGTAATTACGTGGGTGGTGCATCAATAGTATGTTGGATATTTATCGATGATGGTTTGACTGGGATTATACAATCTGCCCTACCAACAAACAGTGGAGCAGACTTTTTCAAGTGTTGTCGAAAAATCCGTATGTTTCACATTTCGGTAACGATATTTTACTGTCAATATCTTTCCTAAGCGTACTTCAATAATATCCTTGAAGGGCGTGGCATATGTCACTACAGACATCAGAAACTGCAGCAGATACAGCAGCTATTGAAATGGGAAACTGTCAGTAACGCAAACGTATCCTCTTACTAATAAAATGCAAATGGTAGCCTTTTTCCAGGTCATATTTGTCTTCCAAAATTGGTGTGCTGTTTTTAAATGTCCTCCTCATTTGTAGTGAGAAGCCAGCGAAAAGTATGAACCGACAAACGTGCAAAGTTTTGCACTGATGTTGAGGAAATCTGGAGCTCGAATTCAGTGTTAAGGTATTACCTCCACGCATTTTGCGTTTTCGAACAAGTGGAGACACCTAAATTCTTCTTTTCCTACGCCACTTTTTGGTTGCTTCGTCAAAAACCGTGCTCTCGTTATGCAAAATAATCGCCGCGGAATGTCACGAGTTTTGCATCGTGTCCGCAACTACGAGGTGTGTTCAAAAAATTCCGGAACATTCGTAATTTCGCGCCAATGGTGCGTTGGAGCGAGACACGGTTGGCATTCCTGCACACGCCTGTGTTTATTGTGTAATTGCCGGAAGTTTCATTGTTGTATGTCTGTTAGTTATTGTTCCATGGTCTGTTCAGTAGAACTTTGTATTGCGCAGTCTGCGAATTTCGAGGTGGCAGGTTTAGAGGAGCAAAGCGTCCGCATTAAATTTTGCGTGAAACTAAAGAAAACCTCTACAGACACACACCAAATGATGCAGAAAGCCTACGGTAATGAGTGCTTAAGCCTACTCGGTGTCACGAATGGTAAACACAAAATGGCCAGACGGAAGTTAATGATGACCCTCTTTCAGGACGCCCTCTGACGTCTAGCGACGACGCTCACGTCAGGAACGTCAACGAAATTGTGCGCGCGAATAGAAGACTGACAGATTGCTGAAGAATTTCACGTTACAGTTGGATCGTGTCATGAAATCCTGATAGAGCATCTTGGAATGCATCGTTTTGCCGCCAAGTTCGTCACACGGCTCATGATTCAAGACCAGAGAGACCTTCGCCTCGCAGTCTGTGAAGAGCTTTAGGTTCGCACAAATGAGAGCGAGATGTTCATTAAGAAAATCATAACTGGTGATGAGACGTAGGCCTAAGGTTATCACGTTGAGACAAAGGTACAATCTTCACAGTGGGTCTGGAATGGTTCTCAGAGATAAAAAAAAAGCTCAGGTCAGGTCAAATGTCAAAGCCAAGCTGTTAGTTTTCTTTAAAGACTCCTGCATCACGATAACGCACTCGCACATTCATCCTTGTTGGTGCGGACTATTGCACAAAAAACGAAATCACTGTGCTGATTCGTGCTCCGTACTCTTCACACCTGGCCCCTGCGGACTTTTTTATGTCCAGAGTTGCAAACCCTGTTGAAAGGACGAAGATTTGCAGCCATAGACGAGATAAAAGAATATTCGCAGATGGCGCTTTGCACGACCAGCAAGGAGCGTACGAAGACCGCTTGCGGAAGTGGATACGGCGTTGGGAGCGGCGTACAATTGTGGAGGAGAGTATTTCAAAGGTGACCGTGCACAGCAAGTAAAAGGTGAGCGTAGGAAAGTTCTGTGGACAAACTACCGGAATTTTTTGAACGGACTTCGTTATGGCGTTGTATCCTGATGCCGATTTGTAACGCCAAAAAACAGTAGCGCAGCGAATATAGGCTTTGTCATCTCGTGTCGTCTTCCGTGTTGACTGATACAAGCGAATGGCGCCGAACACTGGCTACTGTCTTCCAGTACTGGTCGGCTCATTTCCGCCTGCGTTCGCTCCGGTGTAAACCAGCTGAGCGCCGTGCTACGAGAGCTGATCTCGCCGGCCGCGTGTGCTGTGTGCGCTTATCTCGAGCGGCTTCCCTTATCTCGCCGCGGGTCACGGCAAAACATTTCCTCGTTTGTCGCGCGGCCCTGATTACTGGGACGAGTTGCCTAGGATCCCGCCGCCGGCAGCTGGCGCAGAATCGCCGCATCTACATCCACATCTGCACTCTGCGAACCACCGTGAGGTGCATGGCAGATGGTACGTCCCATTGTACCAGTCGTAATGGTTTCTTTCTGTCCCATTCACGTACGGAGCGCGGAAAGAACGATTGTCTGAAGGCCTCTGTGCGTGCAGTAATTGTTCTAATCTTATCCTCACGATCCCTGTGTGAGCGACACATTGGAGATCGTTGTATGTTCCTAGAGTCATCATTTAAAGCCGTGTCTCGAAACTTACGTAACAGACGTTCTCGGGATAGTTTACGTCTATCTTCAAGATTCTTCCACTTCAGCTCCTTCAGTATCTCTATGACACTCTCCCACGGATTAAACAAACCTATGACCATTCGTGGTGCCCTTCTCTGTAAATATTCAATATCCCCTGTTAGTCCTATCTGGTACGGGTCTCACACACTTGAGCAATACTCTAGGATGGGTCGTACGAATGATTTGCAAGCGATCTCCTTTGCAGACTGATTGCACTTCCCCTGTAATCTACCAATAAACCGAAGTCTACCACCTGCCTTACCCACGACTGAACCTATGTGACCATTCCATTCCACATCCCTACAAAGTGTTACAATCAGGAATTTGTATGAGTTGGCCGATTCCAACAGTGACGCATTGATATTATAGTCACAGGATACTACGTTTTTTCGTTTTGTGAAGTGCAAAATTTTACATTTCTGAACATTTAGAGCAAGTTGCCAATCTGCATCATGTTGAAATCTTATCAAGATCTGACTTAATATTTACGCAGCTTCTCTCAGATAGTACTTCATTATAGATAACTGAACATCTGCAAAGAACCGGACTGTACTATTAATATTGTCTGCAAGGTCATTAACGTACAACATGAACAGTAAGAGTCCTAACACACTTCCCTGGGGCACACCCGAAGTTGCTTCAAAATCTGACAGTGATTTCCCATCCGAGATAACATGCTGTGTCCTCCCTACCAAAAACTCCTCAATCCATTCGCTGCACGTACCTTATTGCCTTCATCCAAAGTTTTAATTCGGTATTAATTCGAAAATGATTGATTTGTAATATCAAACACAGGGATGTTGTAGTAAAAATAAAAATGTACATTTGCCATATACTGCTAGAGAACACAATTTTGCTCAACAAAAAGGTGAAATTAAAAGAGAAAAAAAAACGAGGAAAAAGTGCATCGAACATCATGGTAGTAACTCGTCTATCTTATAAAAAATTTGTTTATTTTATTCGTAAACAACTTTCACATTTATCAATAATAATAAAAATCTCTTGCATTTGACCATGATGAAGAACGTTCTATTGAGTACAAATTAACAACAATAATTGTACATATTTTTTATATTAGCGCAAGTAAGCTACCTGCATCAAAGTAATTGCTTTGGTCACATGAAAGCGCAGATGTTACACGATCAACTAATTTTTATTATTTATAAAATGCAACATATTTTTAAAGCTGTAAAATACACAATGGGCTACACTGAATGATGTGCGGTTCTAATTATGTGCAAAACGAGGAAGAGGGAGATAGAGATATCGTGGGTTGCCAATTTCTCTCACACACATTAGTTTGTGTTCGTTACCTCACCAATGCTAACACTACTACCGGTACTACCACTTCCTAATTCGTATTTGTAGTGTACTAACAACACTACCGCCTCGCGGCCTGAGGCGCCTTGCCGCGGTCCGCGCGGCCACCCCCCACCCCACCCCACCCCACCCCACCCCCTTCCCGTCGGAGGTTCGAATCCTCCCTCGGACATAGGTGTGTGTGTGTGTGTGTGTGTGTGTGTGTGTGTGTGTGTGTGTGTGTCTGTGTTGTCCTTAGCGTAAGTTAGTTTAAGTTAGCAGTGCGTAAGCTTAGGGACCGATGGCATCAGCAGTTTGGTCCCATAAGACCTTACCACATATTACCAATTTACTAAAACTACCAAACCGTAGTTTTGGTAGAGCGCGGCAGGAGGCGCAACAGTTTCCGCAGCCACTGCTGTCATGGTGCGATTATCACCACAGGTCCCACGGAAAAACAGGTGAATCTTCCTCACAGCACAACACTGCATCCGTGACGCGGTGTGTGTGTTTGGAATACCCTTCGCATGTATGACGGCGCATCTGGACATAACCATCGACGTGGCGTAACAAGAATCGTGATTCACCTGCCCAGGCGACCAGTCTCGATGATCCTGTGCCTATTGTAGCCATAACTGACCATGTCGTTGGATCAACATGGGAATACGCAGGGGTCGTGTGCTGCGAAGCCAATGGTGTGTTTCAGATTGTCCTGCCGAGTTGTTTTCATTTTATGTACAACAACACGAGAGCACACCCGGAAGAACACCATTGATCAATCGCGCCGAGAAATCTGGAAGACCACTAGGTATTGCTCCAGCATTGTATTCTGTCGTCAGATCTGCCATATAATGCCTGCCCCCATCCTACTTTGCAGATAAGGCAAGCATTCTGTGATGAGGCGTGAACGTCCAACACCTTGTCTCGCTTCGTCGTGCTTTCAGCGTCCACCAACCACTTTCCATAGATGCTCAGGACAGAACCACGCTAACAGCCTGCCGGCTTCGCCATTTCCGAGGCTTTCGTTCCCACTTCTAAGATGCCGGGACATAACAATTTGCCCTTTGTCAAAGTAGTTTATATCAGTCTACTTCTTCATTTGCGTGTAGTTTCGCCGCTAGAATGGATCCCCATTGTTCTCTGCCCCACGAATGTATGTTCCTTAGCGTGTCATGTGCTCTAACGCCATCGAACTGCATCCAGTCTCACTATGAACAGTGTTTGTAACGTTTTTGGCTAATCAGTGTATGTATCTCCAGCTGTGTCCCACACCTCACAAACACATAGTGAAGTTGCAAGGACCACCAACTTCCAGATTAACAGTCTGAAGTTGGGGGGGTCACACCGTTACTCTTTATACAAGGGTACAGTTCGTATAGCATAACCGAACGCCTCTAAGACCACAACATTGTGTGTGTATTCCACGTAAGATTTTTGTTGTTGTTGTTGTTGTTGTTGTTGTTGTTGTGGTCTTCAGGCCTGAGACTGGTTTGATGCAGCTCTCCGTGTCACTCTATCCCGTGCAAGCTTCTTCATCTCCCAGTACCTACTGCAGTCTACATCCTTCTGAAGCTGGTTAGTGTATTCATCTCTTGGTCTCCCTCTACGATTTTTACCCTCCACGCTGCTCCAATCCCAAAGAAAGCAGGTGTTGACAGATGTGAAAATTACCGAACTATCAGTTTAATAAGTCACAGCTGCAAAATACTAACGCGAATTCTTTACAGACGAATGGAAAAACTGGTAGAAGCCGACCTCTGGGAAGATCAGTTTGGATTCCGTAGAAATGTTGGAACACGTGAGGCAATACTGATCTTACGACTTAATTTGGAAGAAAGATTAAGGAAAGGCAAACCTACGTTTCTAGCATTTGTAGACTAAGAGAAAGCTTCCGACAATGTTGACTGGAATACTCTCTTTCAAATTCTGAAGGTGGCAGGGGTAAAATACAAGGAGCGAAGGCTATTTACAATTTGTACAGAAACCAGATAGCAGTTATAAGAGTCGAGGGGCGTGAAAGGGAAGCAGTGGTAGTAGCCACGTTAAAGCTCAGATATCCATTGGAATCAGACAAGGTGAGGTCTCGATAGAGACTTGACAACTGGGAAGGTTCATTCTAGTTGTCAATAAGTTTTCCATGTATTACACCACCTAGTTGTATTCTCAATTTATCTTTGAAGATTAATGGCTTTGTAATTGACTTGAATAATGAGACATGCCGTCCACTTAATGTGGTACCCGACTATAAGTCCTTTTTGGGACGTCATTTTTAAAAATAGTATATATAGGTGTATAGTTGGCCCAAGTGCAGAGCCTTGGACGGGGTTGGGGGCTCTTGTGGCATAAGCAAGTGCAGAGTAATTCCTAGTCCCGTCAGTGGAGAGGTAGATGTAGACGGGATCTGGCACATGGCCCCCAGTTCCAACACCGTCCTCGGGTGCTTACCGGTACAGTTTTTTCTCCCCACAGAAGATCAACAAATAGCTCCAACCTCACCTTCACTCGCAGAGCGTTTTCGGAGACTTAAATTTTCATTATCAGTATTGTATGAAGAGCCAGAATTTTATACCATACACAAGGTACAAACGAAAGAGCCGATTAGAGGACAATGCAAGAAGCAAATGACACTAATAAGCATAGGTCCGGAAAGAAATGGTTTCCCTGGTACGACGTATTACGACTCAGAACATCAGCGTCTTAGAGAGGGTGGACTAAATTACACACATCAAAAAAAGTTTTGAATCACCTCGGCCCCGAGAGTTCCGGAACCTGTACAGAAAATTGGCATAGAGATCAACATAAACATCATTTCCGCCCTTTTTACTGCTTATGAAAACCACACATTGCATGTTGTGCCACCATACAGCGAGACCTTCATAGGTGGTGGTCCAGATTGCTGTACACACCGGTACCTCTAGTACCCAGTAGCACGACCTCTTGCACTGACGCATGCCTGTATTCATCGTGGCATACTATCCACAAGTTCATCGAGGCACTGTTGGTCCAGATTGTCCCACTCCTCAACGGCGATTCGGTGTATATCCCTCAGAGCGGTTGGTGCGTTGCGTCGTATATAAACAGCCCTATTCATCCATCCCAGGCATGTTCGATAGGGTTCATGTCTGAAGAACACGCTAGCCACTCTAGTCGAGCGATGTCGTTACCCTGAAGGAAGTCATTCACAAGACGTGCGCGGTGGGGGCGCGAATTATCGTCCATGAAGACGTGTGGCATACATCTTTCGAGGACTGTCGGAAAGATGCGATTGTGTCGTGCCGATTACGCGTCGTCCACACGAGACTCGCCCACGAGTTCGTTGTGCGTGGAGAGGATGCTGCGGTTGTCTGCTGACGAAGCGCGTGTTGTTGTTGAGGGAGCCCCGCTGGCCGATCCGCGGCGCGCACTCAGCTTGCCTACCTCGCTGCCTTATGCCTGCGGGTAACGAGACAATCACTGCCAAAGTGTCGCATTCCCTGAGAGAGAGCGGATTTTACTCTAATCTATAATACTCTTCCGCTTCCAGTGTTAGGGGTGGTAGTGACGGCTGGTACCTACCAAGTAACAGCTGATTACTTTCTTCCCCTCTCACCTTGTTGTGCGTTTAGACCCCATTGTACAAGATGCCGCATGGGTTATCGCTTTTCTTTTACCGGTTGTGGTACTGTGACGCTCTTTTTAACTCTTTGAGTTGCTTACATAGTTTGAGCAGCCAAGTCCCCATTTTTTTCGCTTTTTACCTTTGTACCTGTTTCTCTCATGATAAGGAAGGACTGATGGCGCAGAAGTTTAGTCCCTTAAACATATAATCATCTTCATCATCTCACCGACGCCCATACGCGTTCAGAAATCAAGACCTGTTCCTAATGCATTGAGAACTATCAAATGGTTCAAATGGCTCTGAGCACTATGGGACTTAAGTGCTGAGGTCATCAGTCCTAGCTGTCGCGCGGTTCCAGACTGTAGCGCCTAGAACCGCTCGGCCACTCCGGCCGGCGAGAACCATCCATACATTCATCAAGTTCATCGAAACACAGAATTTTCGACTGTTATAAGGTTCACACAGCGGTTTTGAAGGATCGAATTTGTGTCGTCGAGAGACTTGAGGGCTACGTTGAAAAATAGTGTCATGTTTATGTGGCACTTTGAGTGGTGACTTTGAGGTGACAGAAGTTACGGGACAGCTCCTAATATTGTGTTGGCCCACATTTGGAGGATGTAGTGCAGCTGCACGCCGTGACAAGGGCTCAACAAGCAATTGGAAGTCCTCTGTAGAAATGTTGAGCCATGCGGCCTCTGTAGCCGTCCATAATTTCGAAAGTTTATGGTTTTGTGCGCGAACTGACCTGTTGGTTATGTCACATGTCGGGCGATCCGTGTGGTCAAATCATTCGCTCGAATTGTCCAGAAAGATCTTCAAACCAGTTGCGAACAGTTGTGGCCTGGTGACTTGGTACATTGTTATCCATAAAAACCCCATCATAGTTTGTGAACATGAAAACTGTGAAATGCTAGAAATGGTCCCCAAGTAGCCGAACGTAACTACTTCCAGTCAGTGATCCGTTCAGCTGGACTAGAGAACTCTGTCCATCCCGTGTAAACACAGCCCACGCCATTACGGAGCCGCCACCACCTTGCACAGTACCTTGTTGAGAACTGGGGTCCACGTCTTCGTGGGGTCTGCGCCAGGCTGGAATGCTACCATCAGCTCTCACTAACTGAAATCGTGACTACGAACGAGGCCACTTTTGACCAGTCGTGTAGGGTCCAATTGATACGGTCACGAGCCCAGGAGAGGCGCTGCTGGCGATGTCGTGTTGTTAGCAAAGGCACTCCCATTGCTCATCTGCTGCCATAGGCCATTAACACCATATTTCGCTGAACTGCCCTAACGTATACGTTCGTCGTACGTCGCACATTGGTTTCTCCGGTTACTTCACGCAGTGTTGCTTGTCTGTTAGCGCTGACAACTCTACGAAAACGCTGCTGCTCTCTGTCGTTGAGTAAAGGCCGTCGGCCTCTGCGTTGTTCGTGGTGAGAGGTAATATTGAGAGTGGTAGTGATGTTCAGCCCCAATGGGGCACTGTTAAGTGGGGCGTTCCCCAAGGATCGGTGCTGGGGCTACTGTTGTTTCTTATTTATATAAATGATATGCCTTCTAGTATTACAGGTAATTCAAAAATATTTCTGTTTGCTGATGACACCAGCTTGGTAGTGAAGGAGCTTGTGTGTAATATTGAAACAGTATCAAATAATGTAGTTCATGAAATAAGTTCGTGGCTCGTGGAAAATAATTTGATGCTAAATCACAGTAAGACTCAGTTTTTGCAGTTTCTAACTCACAATTCAACAGAAACCGATATTTTGGGGCATATTATAAGCGAGACGGAACAGTTAAAGTTCCTAGGCGTTCGGATAGATAGTAAGCTGTTGTGGAAAGCCCGTGTCCAGGATCTTGTTCAGAAACTAAATGCTGCTTTATTTACCATTAGAACAGTATCTGAAATAAGTGACAGTTCAACACGAAAAGTAGTCTACTCCGCATATTTTCATACGCTTATGTCGTATGGTATTATTTTTTGGGGTAATTCTTCTAATTCAAAAAAGGTATTTTTGGCTCAAAACGGGCTGTTCGAGATGTGTGGTGTAAATTCGAGAACCTCTTGTCGACCCCTATTCAATAGTCTGGGAATTCTGACATTGCCCTCACAGTATATATTTTCTTTAATGTCGTTTCTTGTTAGCAATATTAGCCTTTTCCCAAGAGTTAGCAGCTTTCACTCAGTTAATACTAGACAGAAATCAAATCTGCATGCGGAATGCACTTCCTTGACTCTTGTGCAGAAAGGAGTGCAGTATTCTGCTGCATCCATTTTCAATAAGCTACCACAAGAACTCAAAAATATTAGCAGTAGCGCAAACACTTTCAAGTCTAAACTGGAGTGTTTCCTCATGACTCACTCCTTCTATTCTGTCGAGGAGCTCCTGGAAGAGCTGAAAAATTAAGCAAATTCCAGTGTTACGTTGTTGATTTTCTTTATTTAAAATTACGAATTGTCGCCTGAATATGTTACTTCATTTTATGTGTTTCTACTATCGTGTTATAATTTCATGTATTGACTCGTTCCATGACCATGGAGCCTTTTCCTTAATTTGGTCTCACGGAACAATAAATAAATAAATAAATAAAATAAAATAATTCCTAAAAATTTGTACTCTCGGCACACACTTGACACTGTGGGTCCCAGAATATTGAAATTCCTTACAGTTTTTCAAATGGAATGTCCCATGCATGTATCTCCAACTACCACTCCGTGTTCAGAGTCTGTTAATTCCCATCGTGCGGCTATAATCGTGTCGGAGATCTTTTCACACGAATCACCTGAGTATAAATGACTGCGCCAGCCAATGCAGTGTCCTTTCATACCTTGCGTACGCGATATTACCGCCATCATCCCACTCCTAGCTCCGAGCCCAATCCGAGCATCTAGGACGTGAAAATTTTCCAAAATGTCCAAGTTATCGTGGCTGTTATTCTCTTATCTACATCTACATCCATACTCCGCAAGCCACCTGACGGTCTGTGGCGGAGAGTACTTTGAGTACCTCTGTCGGTTCTCCCTTTTATTCCAGTCTCGTATTGTTTGTGGAAAGAAGGATTGTCGGTACGCCTCTGTGTGGGCTCTAATCTCTCTGATTTTATCTTCATGGTCTGTTCGCGAGATAAACGTAGGTGGGAGCAATATACTGCTTGACTCCTCGGTGAACGTATGTTCTCGAAACTTCAACAAAAGCCCGTAACGAGCTACTGAGCGTTTCTCTTGCAGAGTCTTTCACTGGAGTTTATCTATAATCTCCGTAAGGCTTTCGCGATTACTAAATGATACTGTAACGAAGCGCGCTGCTGTCCGTTGGATCTTCTCTATCTCTTCTAGCAACACTATATGGTAGGGATCCCACACTGCTGAGCAGTATTCAAGAAGTGGGCTAACAAGCGTACTGTAACCTACTTCCTTTATTTTCGGATTGCATTTCCTTAGGATTCTTCCAATGAATCTCAGTCTGGCATCTACTTTACGGACGATCAACTTTATATGATCATTCCATTTTAAATCACTCCTAATGCTTACTCCCAGATAATTTATGGAATTAACTGCTTCCAGTTGCTGACCTGCTATATTGTAGCTAAATGATAAAGGATCTTTCTTTCTATGTATTCGCAGCACATTACACTTGTCTACATTGAGGTTCAATTGCCATTCCCTGCACCGTGCGTCAATTCCTCCTGCATTTCAGTACAATTTCCATTATTACAACCTCTCGATATACCACAGCATCATCCTCAAAAAGCCTCAGTGAACTTCAGATGTCATCCACAAGGTCATTTATGTATATTGTGAATAGCAACGGTCCTACGACACTCCACTGCGGCACATCTGAAATCACCCTTACTTCGGAAGACTTCTCTCCATTGAGAATGACACACTGCGTTCTGTTATCTAGGAACTGTTCAATCCAATCACGCAATTGGTCTGATAGTCCATATGCTCTTACTTTGTCCATTAAACGACTGTGGGGAACAGTATCGAACGCCTTGCGGAAGTCAAGAAACACGGCATCTACCTGGGAACCCGTGTCTATGGCCCTCTGAGTCTCGTGGACGAATAGCGCGAGCTGGGTTTCACACGATCGTCTTTTTCGAAACCCATGCTGATTCCTAAAGAGTAGATTTCTAGTCTCCAGAAAAGTCATTATACCCGAACATAATACGTGTTCCAAAATTCTACATCGATAACAGTACTGCCTTAACTGTTTTCGCATAATTACCGAGCGACGGTATGGCAGAGGTGAAACGTCCGCCTTCGGACGTCGGGAGGACAGGCGAGGAGCGCGTATTGTAAAGGCTTCGGCTCTGACCGTGCAGTGTGACGACGGGCCGAGGGACGACTGGGACTAGGGGCTTGCCTCGAGCAGGTGTATCTGGCGAGGTGAGGTGTTATGACGAGTGACGAGCCGTCAGGGGCGGATGTGACGACGCGGCGACGGGTCGATGCGCGTGGGGCGGCGGGGGGCGGCACGTGGCGGCGTGTTTGTGGCGGCGGGTCAAGGCCGGAGGCGGCGGCGGCGGCGGCAGCGGAGGGCTGAGGTCCGGCGGCCGGCGGCCCGCCGCTCGATACGGCCGACGCCGACGCCGGCGGGCGAGGTCGGCGGGCGCCGCGGCGCGACGCTGCGGCCCGCTAAGGTCAAGGGTCACCGCCGGCGTCTGTCCACCGTGTCCGGCACAGGGCACTTCACGTACCAGTTGGAATGAAATGATCGTACGGCGTTGATGGGCGACTCTCCCCACCTGGGGAAGTTTGGACGCAGAGTTACACGTCTTGTCCGTTGACGCCGTATTGGACGACCTGCGCGCAGATGATGATGAAATGACGGTAACGACAATAACCCGACACACAGGCCGCGAGTGGAGAAAACCTCCGACCCCGCTGAGAATCGAACCTGGTCCCATTGCGTGGCAGTCAGATGCAGCGACCACTCAGTCGAGGGGTCGGACATCCTACCAGTTGATGGACTGTCATCCGATAGCTACAGCCATTTCTTTCCAGAATTTCACTAGCGATGTGGAATATGGATCTACACTCCACAAGTCGTCATACAGTGTTTAGTGAAAGATAGCATCCAGTGGGGCATCATAAGTGCCACATCTGTCGAGAATTTCACTGTCTTCCTCTACATCTACATACAGGATGATCAAGAAGTCAGTATAAATTTGAAAACTTAATAAACTACCGAATAATGTAGATAGAGAGATAAAAATTCACACACACGCTTGGAATGACATGGGGTTTTATTAGAACAAAAAAATGAAAGTATTGCTAGACGCGTGAAAGATCTCTTGCGCACGTCGTTTGGTGATGATCGTATGCTCAGCCGCCACTTTCGTCGTGCTTGGCCTCCCAGCTCCCCAGACCTCAGTCCGTGCGATTATTGGCTTTGGGGTTACCTGAAGTCGCAAGTGTATCGTGATCGACCGACATCTGTAGGGATGCTGAAAGACAACATCCGACGTCAATGCCTCACCATAACTCCGGACATGCTTTACAGTGCTGTTCACAACAGTATTCCTAGACTACAGCTATTGTTGAGGAATGATGGTGGACATATTGAGCATTCCCTGTAAAGAACATCATCTTTACTTTGTCTTACTTTGTTATGCTAATTATTGCTATTCTGATCAGGTGAAGCGCCATATGTCGGACATTTTTTGAACTTTTGTATTTTTTTGGTTCTAATAAAACCCCTGCCATTCCAAGCATGTGTGTCAATTTGTAACTCTCTATCTACATTTATCTACATTATTCCGTGATTTATTCAGTTTTCATATTTATACTGACTTTTTGTTCACCCGGTATTTTAAAAGCACTATACTCCTTTTGACAGATGGTACTTACGCGATCACTGATGGACTGTCACCCTGTATCGACGTGTCTGTTCGCAGTTTCATGTACTGTCTATACTACATAACCACCTTACAGTCTCTGGCACAGGGTGCTTTTGATACCACTTGATAGACATATTCTTAAGGTCACTGTCCTGTCTTGAATGAATTTAACTAGCAATATTTAATCGACATTTACTTGTTAACTTCACAGCCCACCGTAGGGTGCCAAGCCAACGGCACTGACGCCGTAGTAACTCCAGTTCCTATGAGATCACAAAAGTTAAACACTGTCAGCTTGGCTAGCACTTGAATGGATGACCGTCGGGGTCTGCCGAGCGCTCGTGACAAGCAGGGTACTCTCAGCCCTTGTGAGGCCCCCTGAGGACCTACTTGACTGAGAAGTAGCGGCTCCGGTCACGAAAACTGACAACGGACGGGAGAGCGGTGTGCTGACCACGTGCCCCACCGTATCCGCATCCAGCGACGCCTAACGGCTGGCAGTCTGTCGGTACGGTAGAGCCTCTTAAGGCCTGTTCAGATGGAGTTTATTGGGTCAGCCAGAGGGTATTTGTGGCACCAGCTGATGTCACCTGATGTTGACTGCTTCGTCTTTCCAGAATTTCGCCAGTGTTTTGTCATCTACAGCTACACACTGAGGTGACAAAAATCGTGGCACAATGTTATGCACATATTCAGATGGCGGCAGTATCGCATACACAAGATAAGAAACAGCAGTCATTGGCGGAGCTGTCGTATTTACTCACGTGAATCTTGTGAAAATGTTTCCGACGTGATTATGGCCGCACTATGGGAATTAACAGACTTTGAACACACAATGGTAGCTGGAGGTAGACGCATGGGACATTCCATTTCGGAAATCGTTAGGGAATTCAGTATTTCGAGATCCCACAGTGTCAAGAGTGTGACTAGAATACCACATTTCAGCAATTACCTCTTACTATGCACAACATGGTGACTGACGGCCTTCACTTAACGACCGAGACCAGCAGCGTTGGCATAGTGTTGTCAATGCTGACAGACAAGCAACACTGCAGAAACCATTGTGGGACTTACTACGAACGTGTCCTAAAGGATAGTTTGTCGAAATATGACGTTTATGGCCTATGGCAGCAGATGACCATTGGGAGTCCTTTGTTTACGTAAGACATCACTTGCAGCTGCAGTGCTCTCCTAGGCTCATAACCGTATCAGCTGGACCATAGACGACTGAAAAACCGTGGTCTGGTCAGATGAGTCCTAATGTCAGAGCTGATAGTAGGTTTCGAGCATGGCACAGACAACAAGGCACTGTGCAAACTGGTGGTGGTGGTATGGGCTGTGTTAACGTGGAATGGACTGGGTCCTCTGGTCCAACTGAACCGAACATTGACTGGAAATTGTTACGTACAGCTACTCGGAGACCATTTGCAGCCTTTCACAGACTCAATGTTCCCATACAGCGATGGCAACGGGCCGCAACTGTTCGCGTTTTTTTTTTTTTTTTTGAAGACTATTTTGCCCAGTTCGAGCGAATGATTTAGCCACTCAGATCACCCGACGTGAATCTCACTGAACATTTATGGGACATAATCGAGAGACCATTTTCTGCACAAAATATTGCACAGCCAACACTTTCGCAGTTACAGATGGCTGTAGTGGCAGCATGTCTCTATGTCTCTGTAGGGGACTTCCAGTGACTTTTGGAGTTGATGCCACATTGAGTTGCTGCACTACACTGACCAAAAGGAGATCTGACATGATATCAGCAGGTATCCCATGTCCTTTGTCATCTCATTGTAATCCACATCCACATTCCACGAGCAATGATGTGGTTGTGGTGAAAGGTATTAGCCGATGGGCAGTAACCTGATAGCAAGTGTCGCGTCTGTCGAGAATTTGAACAACACACTTCTGTTACACATCTACATTCTCCACTCGGTACTCTACGTTGTGCGGCGGATGGTACTTAGTGCGATCACCGAGGGATTGTCACCCGATATTCACCGCTCTTCCTGTTCACAGTCTGATCTACCATCTATACTCTATAACCACCTTATGGTGGGTTGTGGAGGATACTTCTGGTACCAGCTGATGAACAGCCACACTATAGCAGTTACCATATCATATCTGTGTATGTATATAAGATGTTCTGATTGATTGACGCATCATTGCAGGGCCAAACAGCTAAACATGAAACTTGAGAAGATTGATGATCTTGTATTGAGATATAATTTAAGAAGGGAGTTTTCGAAATTCGAATATATGTTCTCAAAATTTCACCAGCTAAATGTCATCTAGACCTATTTTCCACAAGTCATTCCATGGTGTGTCAAGGAGCGTACTTAAAGCACCAGCTTGTGGACCATCACCTTATATCAAGTGCCACGTCTTTCGAGAATTTCGCAATCTTTGTACCCTCTGTGTATCTCCCTCCTTCGTCTATCCGACCCCTCCTCCTCCCTCTCTGTTTCTTCAGTTCCTCAGCCCCTCTCTTCCCTCCTACTCTCATTTATTTGTCCAGCTTCTGCTCCTCCCTCTCTTGTCTGTCTCGTCCTCCTCTCTCTCACTATTCTTCTCCTCCTCTCCTCTCTTCTCTCTGTCCAGCCACATGTTCAGCCTCTGGGAAGCACTCTGAGAGTACGAGCATAACACATCTGTCTTGCAGGGCAGCCTATATGTCAGGGGTTACCAACCCTTTTCACCGCCATCCCTATGGGAGCTATATGGTTCTCCCCACAATAAGTAGTATGTGTACCACATTTGAGTGAAATTTATCGAGTTGTTTAGGAGATGTGGAAGAGAGCCCCCCACCCCTCCTCAATCGCACTCACATTTTTATATATGTGTGAGGTACACTCCATTTCTCCTTATGGTCTGTAACAGGAAAGTATTTACTGGAGGAAAAGAGAGTACACTGTTAATGATCATTATGTTTCACAAGTTAGTAAAGACATTAATCTATGAAAGGCTGCAAAATGATTACAGTACCTTCTGATATTATGAAACGAACCATGAGGTTGGGACGAGCGAAAGACAGCAATGTGAGCAATGAGATACGACTGTGCGACAAGCTTGTGATTCCATATTCACGTCGCGTAAATTTCGAAGGCGATTTACGCCTTGCGAACGGTTAATGTTACGATCTGCTAGGTGGCCCACAGTATGTGTGAGACCACAAGCACTCAGTACAAGACTCGCGCCAACGTGGCACCTAGCATTAAATCCATTGTGGTGGGCGTTAACTACCCAATGCGGACGTTACGCATTCGCTGCTCTAGAAAACTGACAAAAATGAGACCGAGTCATTGTGATAGGTCCTGATCCACATCTACGTACATACTCTGCAAGTCACCACAGGATGCGTGGTGGAAGGTACCCTTGTACCAGTACTAGTCATCCCCTTCCCCTTTCTGGTTGCACTCGCAAATGGAGCGAGTGAAAAACGACTGTGTATATGTCCCCGTACGAGTCCTAATTTCTCTTATCTTTGCGGTCCATAGACGAAATGTACATTGGCTGCAGTAAATCGTTCTGCAGTGTTGCACGAAAAGAACGTCGTCTTCCTTCCAGGGATTCCCATTTGAGTTCCCAGAGCATTTCACTTATTTTCTACGATGTATTCCTTAATCCGACCTGGTGGGAATCCCAAAATCACGAGCAATACTGAAAGTTCGTCGCGGTCTCCTTCATAGGTGACCTACACTTCCCTAAAATTCTCCAAATAAACGGAACTCGACCATTCACCTTCCCCTACCACCTTACGCGTTCGTTTCATTTAATTACGCTTTGCAACGTTACGCCCAGATATTAAAACGACGTGACTGTCAAGCCGCATACTACCGATGCTGTATTCCAACATTACGGGTCTTTTTTTTTCCTACCCATCTGCAGTAACTTACATTTTTCCACATTTAAAGCAAGGTGTCATTTATCACTCCAAGTGCAAATTGTGTCAGTCGTCTTGTATCCTCCCACATCACTTGAGGACGCCACCTTCCCGTACATGACAGCGACATTAGGAAACAGTCACAGAGTACTGCACGCCCTATCCATGAGATCATTTACGTATATAGGCTAGGGAAGCTGGAAATGCTTCGCAGTTGCTGAACACGTCTGAAAACTGGATGTAAGTCCAAATTTTCTACCCCCTCTCTGTATATCTCCTCCTTACCACCACCCCCTCTCTCTGTCCATCTCCTCCTTACCACCCCCCCCCCCCCTCTCTGTCTATCCCCTTCTTCCCCCTCTGTGTGTCTATTTTCTCCCTTCCTTTTAATCTGCTCTTCCTCAAATGAAATGAAATTATCGTATGGAATTTATTGGCCGGGATATCCCCTTCGGGGTTGCAAGTCTTTTTAGTTGCGTGTCAATGATGATGAAAATCGTGATATAAGGCACACAACACCCGGTCCCCTGCCGGGAATCGAACCCGGCCCCCCTTGCGTGGCAGGCGGTAGCGCTACCGCTGAGCTGCGGAGGCGGACTCCACTTCCTCAGTCTCTTTGACATTGAGCGTTGTTTGTTGTTGCTGCAAACGAACCTTCGATGGGGAACTGAGTTCGTTCATAAGTGGGTAAAATCGACTGGGAACATTGATTTAATCTGCGAACGAATAGGGTCACAAATTTAGCCAAAAATACAGCGTCCCTAATTCTGTTAGAATGGATTGCGAGGAATAAAAGAAAACAGTACATTATTGTGTATACAAATTTGGTATAAAATTCTGCGCAAGGAGAGATACTGTACGACTAGAGGGAAGCTGTGATTTGTATAATGGTTTAAAACTAACTGCGAGAAAGAAAAAGAAAACCACACAATTTCACAACAAAGCACTTTCCTTCTCACAGTCGGGCGTACAAAAACCTGTAAATTGTTGATTAAAAAAATATGGGTCATGTCTGAACGTTTGTTAGAGCATTGGGGAAAAATTGGAAGTAAATGGGTCGAGAACTTTTCGAAATTTTTGCTAACAGTGTTTTTCAAATAATTCATATATGTAATTACCTAAAACTTGCACTGAAGATGTTTCGGAAATGGACAGTGCTGTTGGCATGCAGTTTTCTCAGAATGAAACAATGCCTATTGACATTAATAATCTAAAGTAGGGTAAATAAGAATATGAGTGGTGTTCGTTGGAGGATTCCGCTGCGAGTCGTGTATGAGATACCGTATTTTCAGTTGTTTCCACACCGACACCCATTTATGCCATTCAACCTGCATAGTTGTTAGGTACGGTGGTGTTATGTTTGCGTACAGTGTGCTTGTGTGTCCCCTGCGTGCATTGCTACTCGCTAGTCAGTCAGTGAGTTACAGTCCAAGCAGTAGACCGTGAGTGGACGATGGGATCTACCATGCACAAAAAGCGCGCATGCTCGTGGTGTGTGGAGAGTGTAGGAAGAATGCAGTTCGTTCTTGTACGGGGTACGGGGCAAGATATCCCAGTATACGTCAACTACCTCGGCAGTTATTTATCAGCCTCTTAAACCAGTTACGTGAAAATGGTAGTGTAACATCTGGACAGCGCAAGAGGAGGAAGCACGTGACGAAATCAATGTTCTCGCTGCTGTTACAGCTGATCCTCACGTCAGCTGCCAGTCAGTCGCGCCACGATGTGGCAGGAGTCTCCATCGACGTAAGTTGCAACACCATCACATCTCAGTCCGTCAAGAGCTGCGTGGAAATCATTATGAGAATCCTGTTAATTTCGGTATATGGGCATTAAGAGAGTATACTCTAGATAAACCATGTATGTTGTTTAGCGGTGAAGCCCCATTTACGTCATGACCAGGTAAACGGCCGAAACATAATGACAATCCCCGTTGACTTCGCCAGGTGAAACGTCAGCGTCCGTGTAGTGCAAACGTGTGGTGTGTGGGATAGTCAACCATTACCTCATAGACAGAACAGTGAACGCGCACAAGTTTCGCAGCCTCCTAACGGTCCATCTTCCACGGATGGTAGAAAACGTTCTTCTGCGACTAGGAGGGGCCTTTGGTACCAATGTGATAGCTGTCCAGCCCATACTGCGCGAAGCACTACGACGTGTGTCGTTACGAATTGTTTCTAAGTCGTTGCATTTAAAGCCGGCCAGTTTCCCGGATTTGACGTCTGTAGAATTTTTTTTGTGGTGAAAACTGAAGTCTACAAAACCATAGCAAATACACGCGGTGATACGCAACGACGTTCCACTGCACCCTGCCCGGACATCTTCGCAGAAATACTCGCACGTGCAGCAGTCGTTCCATACCAGACTGGAAGGGTATATTGCCGCTGGCGGCGGTCATTTTGAACACAACCTGAGATAGTCTGTTGTCTCGTTACTGGTAAGAATCCACAAAACTACTGTAGGCACTTTGGTCGTCCTTAGCGCGTGTTACCATAGGTATCGTACAAGTGTCGGTGTGGAAACTTCTCAAAACACAGTATCTCGTAAACGACTCGCACTAGAAACGTGCAACAAACGCCACTGAGATGGTAATTTACCCTACTCTTAGTTTATTAATGTCAATAGGCATTGTTCCATTTAAAAAAGTGTATGTTTCCGCAAAAAATACACTTTCTAAGTACAAGGTGTACATAAAGTCGGGGAAGACTTTCAATTTTGTTATTGAGTAAGAACCAAACATTATACAGATATCATACATATGTCATTTTGAAGAGAAACTCTGAAAGTTTTTTTCGTGTATACAGCCACAGTGTAGTTTGGTAATTTGCCGATAGTGTAGCGCTAGCCGCAAACGTGGCGAGTTCAGGTGTCGAGCAAACTTTCTGTGTGTTGGAGTTCGACAAAAACAAGTGTGCTACAGCTGTTCAACGGATGTTTGGAACCAAGTGCGGTAAGAAACCACCAACAAGGAAGGCCATTTACCACTGGCACAACAAATTCGTTACGACGGGTTGCTTGTGCCCGGCAAAGAGAAGCAGACGTTGTTTCTTAAAAAAAAAAGAAAGAAAAGAAAAAAAACCTTTCAGGGTTTCTCTTCATAATTACATATGTATGATATCTGTACAATGTTTAGTTCTTGTGCAGTAAATAATCGAAAGTGTTCGCGGACTTTATGTTAACACTGTATTATTACAACCTGTTTATTGGCTATCAACACGAGCCCCTGACTACCAATCCACCCTGTGAAAACCGCACATCAATAGCGCTTCGCATTTCCGTAATACTTGCTGTGAATGATTTAGGTGGTTCAGCCTGTTAATATCCAGCGTCCATCCGAATGTTTATTCGACCATCGTGTAAAAACATGAAGTAAATTGTTCAAGAACTTTTCGAGATTTTTGGTAACAACGTAAACGACGACTTGTGTTTATATAGTAGTATAGACAATAAGAGCCGTTCTGATGAACTTCCGCGGGGCACCCCTGCCGGTACCCTTTGTCTCTGATTCGTTCTTTAAAATCTAGGTCCCTTTGAGGTGTAAGGGAAAGAAGCGAGTCGATGCGCAAGATGTGGTGCATTGGACGGATTGGAAAATACGGGAGACTTAAAAAGTGAGTTGGTTCTCATTATAACGAAGAGAGGACCACGCGGCGAGCATTGAAAAGAAGAAGGTATAGGGTAGTAGGGCATGTGTTTAGGCATTAGCAAGTAACTTCCACGGTACTGTAGGGAACTGTAGAGGGAGACAGAGATTGGAATGCACCCATGTATGGTGGAAGTGGTACTCTGAGGTGAAGAGGTTAGCACGGAGGAGAGATTCGTGACAGGCCGCATCAAACCAGTCACAACACTGGTGAGACTCTCCCCCTCATAAAAAAAAGATGAACGATCTCTACAGATTTGTCGAGTTACCATTACCCGGATACGAGTGTCAGTTACCTCCTAGCGGACGCATCTTTCCACTCGTGCCGTCCTTCTTCACACAGAGGAACTTCCATAACGATCTGCACCCTCATCGTGAAATTAATAATTATGAGTTTAAAACTGCTACATCGCAGTTAAAATTATCCAGATATACTTACGAACCGCTTTGGGTAACGTATCACGACCCGTGCCACTTGTAACCAGAGTGCAGAACGGCGAGCATTATTTGGATTCATTTGCAGTGTAAGTAAAGTAGAAACTGAAAATTCCAGCATGATCCTTGGCTTGACGTACTGTGTTTTTTCCGCTCCGTCAATCGCTGCCTGGGAATTACGCTAACACGATTGGGTAATGTCTCGCCCGACCAGTACCAAAAAATTCTTGGCCATCTGGAGCTCCCTCTTCCTTCACTTTCATTTTTGGCCAGTCCCTGCGTACGCCATAAATTTAGACGAAATCGGTGATGACAAATAGACGCGGTCCCTTTCTGAGTGAGGCACATTCAGAGGTGGTGTTCCGCGTATTATTCAAGGGAAGCGTTAGAGGTATCGGCAGCGGTTGTAGGTGCTCAAGATTTTGCGTTTATACCGTCAACCGCGGGTCGCGATGAGTATGCTTCTGACCGAAAGGTGTGAAAGTCCGCTATCGTACCTGTCACGAACAGATGTGTTTCTTGCACTTGATAGTGGCTAGTAATTTAGTGGTAATTCGTGAGAGATCTAGTAAATGTATCGTTGGTTTTCAAAATTGATCCTTCCTCTCAACTTCGATAACTTGCGTCCTCAGACCTGCATAATTTAAGATTGACGTCGACAATTAATACGTAGTTAAGTTCTGTTGAAGGCCTGGGAAAAAAAAAGGAAAGAAAAAAGGTAATCCCTCAAGAGAGGGCTCGTTCTCCATTAATCAATTTTCTAATAAACTGATTAAATCTGTTGAGATGAGGATATAAATGATAGAAACATCAAGAAAATTGAGTTGTACTTACCGACATCGTTGTCTTCTCAAGATGAAAGGATATCAATGATACGATTCGTTGATGACATTGCTATCCTGAGTGAAAGTGTAGAAGAATTACTTGATCTTCTGAATGGAATCAACAGTCTAATGAGTACAGAATATGGAGGGAGAGAAAGCGAAGAAAGACGAAAGTAATGAGAAGTAGCAGAAATGAGAACAGCGAGAAACTTAACATCAGGATTGATGCTCACGAAGTTGATGATGTGACGGAATTCATCAACCTAGGCAGCAAAATAACCCATGACGCACGGAGCAAGGACATCAAAAGCAGACTTACACTGGAAAAAAGGCATTCCCGGCCAAAAGGAGTCTACTTGTATCAAACATCGGCCTTAATTTGAGGAAGAAATGTACCTTTAGAGCACAGCATTGTACGGTAGTGGAACATGGACTGTGGGAAAACAGGAACAGAAAAGAAGCGAAGCATTTGAGATGTAGTGCTACAGACGAATGTTGAAAATTAGGTGGACTGATACAGTAAGGAGTGATAAGGTAAGGTCCAGCGCAGAATCGGAAAGTAATATGTGGAAAATACTGACAAGGAGAAGGTACAGGATAATTCGACGTCTGTTAAGACATCAGGGAATGACTTCCATGGTACTAAGAGCGAGCTGTAGGCGGCAAAAACTGTACTGGAAGACAGAGATTGGAATACACCCAGCAAATGACTGAAGACGTGGGTTGCAAGTGCTACTCTGAGATGAAGAGGTTGGCACAGGAGAGGAATTCGTGGCGGGCCTCATCAAACCAGTCAGAAGAATGATGACTCAAAATGCACCAGCGAGAAGTGAGTGGGTAGTGTAGCACTGGTATTTTACACTAGTAAATCATTTCCTTGTAAAACACTATTGCACACTACGGTTAAACAGAATGAGGTCACCGAACGAGGTGACGCAGTGGTTAGACACTGGACTCGCATTCGGGAGGACGACGGTTGAAACCCGCGTCCGGCCATCCTGGTTTAGGTTTTCCGTGATTTCGCTAAATCGCTCCAGGCAAATGCCGTGATGGTTCCTTTGAAAGGGCACGGCCGACTTCCTTCCCCATCCTTCCCTAATCTGATGAGACCGATGACCTTGCAGTTTGGTCTCCTTCCCCCAAATCAACCAGCTAATCGAATAACTTAGCACTGTTTTAAACAGGCTGGCTTCCTATTCGGAAAGGTGGAGGCTCCAGTCTTCATCCGGCCATCATGACTTAGGTATTCCTTTGTTCCCTAAATTACTTCAGGCAAATGCTGGGATACCTTTTGTGAACGTTTTCAATATTCTCCGTCAATCCAGTGGGGTGAGGATCCCATACCGCACAACAGTACTGCGGAAGAGGACGGACAAGCGTAGTGTAAGCACTCTCTTCAAGTACTCTTGTTATATTTTCTAAGTGTTTTGCCAGTAAATCGCAGTCTTCAGTTTGTTTTTCCCACAACATTGTCTATGTGATCGTTCCAATTTGTAATCCCTAAGTATTTAATTGAATTGGCAGCCTTTAGATTTGTGTGCCTTATCGTGAAACCGAGGTTTCGCGTATTACTTTTAGTACTCAAGTGGATGACTTCATACTTACCATTATTTACAGTCGATTGCCACTTTTCACACCTTACAGATATCTTGGTTAAATCGTTTTAAAATTAGTTTTGATCTTCAGATCACTTTATTAGACAGCAAATGAAAAAAAGCATCATCTGCTCCTATTATTTCCTTAATTGTTTATACAGATTCTGAACAGCAGAGGGCCTATAACACTTTCCTTGGGAGCGCCAGATATCACTTCTGTTTTACTCGACGACTTTCCGTCAGTTACTCTGAAATGTGACCTTCCTGACAAGAAATCAAAAATCCTGTCGCACAACTGAGACGATAATCTATAGGCACACAGTGGTTTAAAACTTAGTCAGTGGTCTGCAATCAAATATATTTACAAAATTAGTTTGGCGCTGATTTAAAAACAATTTGTTTGATAAGCTTCTGAAGTGTGGTTCTTAGACTTAATAAATTTTCATCTGTCAAGAAGTGTGGTCCACATGCACATTTGTCAGGCGTTCCTCCCTGTGGCCTGTTTGATCTGTTTCCAGTTCTTTTCATGGGAATACAGATTTCCTGATGTAACAAGCTAGAAAATATTCTACCTTACTTGCAGGTATCGCACAACAAAGCGAAGGGAAGACCTGACCCCCGGGCCTCATACCGAGCAGCTGCTATGGTATAAATTTCAAACGAAAGGAACATGAAGCAACGAATAAGCATTATAGAGACGGCCACCTTCAAATGTGATACACATTTGTAGCGAGGAATGATGATGTAATGAAACGCAGTGAATAGAAGAAAACCTACATTCAGAATACGTAGAAAAGATTAGTGATTGTGTCTCAAAATGAATGAAATTTCAGTGATCTCTTTCTCAATTACATACTGCCACTCTAAATAACACAAATATATGAACGTTCGTATTCTTATTATTTTTCTTAATCATGCGATGTCGTAGTCTTGTGCAGAGAATGACAATCGCCTGCCGCAAGTCTTTTCAGTTGACGCTTCTTCAGTGACTAGCGTGTCGATAATGATGAAATAATGAGGAGGACAACATAACACCCAGTCACCGACCGGAGAAAATCTCCGACTCGGCCGCGAATCGAACCCGGGCCTCTCGCTTGGCATTTTGCCACGATGACCACTCAGCTAGGGAGGAGGACGCTGTCAACAATCAACCAGTTAGCAAAATGGGCACAGGTAGGTTCGTAGTCTGGCAACGGTTGAGGGGTGTACACGTGTGATGTTGGTCAAGTAATGCTGTTGCTGTGACTCGGTGTCTACCACATGTAATTTAGAGATGTCCATCTGTTTAAAATGTGTTCTACATGTAGATGCGATATGGACACACATTTTTGGCTGTCGGACAAGGTTCGTGACACTTTTTGGTACACGAACTGCCAGTTCGGCGATTGCCCTCTAGATTTTGGTCTGCTACCTGGCGAAGCGGAAACGGCCGAGCAGTGGATGGTTCTTACCTGCCACTTCTGCAGACGTTTTTGATTCGAATGATCGTGCCTCTCAGTTTCCGTGAGTGTTGTCCATTCCTCTTGGAACATCCTGTATAGCCGCGCAGTCCGAGGGGCCTTCCCACGCTTCGCGCGGCTACCCCCGTCTGAGGTTCGAGTCCTCCTTGGGGCATGGTTGTGTGTGTTGTCGTTAGTGTAAGTTAGATTAATTAGTGTGTAAGCCTAGGGACCGATGACCTTATCAATTTCGTCCCATAGGAACTTAACACAAATTTCCAATTTCCAGACTTTATACAGCAGGTGGTTTACTGCGGAAGATTTGATATTTAAGTCTGAACATCAGAGGCGTCACTTCATTCAGTATGAGCGGAATTAACACACCGATACCAACACCGTTTCCACTTTCGGAAGCAGTCTTGATAGGCCTATTGCTGGATCGCGCCAAGCACCGTCTGCAAATTTACTTTTAACTCGTCTATAATGTGCACAATAATGAAGTCTTATATGGGACAGTCTTGATCCGCATAAAGACAGTTATAGGTTGTGACCGTTTCGGCCCGATGTGGATGATCTTCGGAGATACTTCACGGAGCCATTTATTTATTCCAAATTTGAAAACCTGTTACCCGATTTTTTAAAACAGATCGTACATATTGCAGTTTTCGTTAGTTATCTTTTTTGTAGTTTTTGTTTTGTTTTTATCTGCAAAATTTTGCAAAGTATAATACTTTAAAATAACGATAATTTGAGGGTGAAATATAATAATTTTTTTGCAATGATGTAAAAAGATGACAATGTAAAGGAGAGATTTGCTAGTGTCATCGCCGATTTAACTGGCGGTGAATACCTCGGAACGGTTTCTTCGAGCTGTTGACCGCCAGTCACAACAAAATAGTTTATAAAAGGGTCATCAGCTGATATATCAACATTGTTTTCTTTATAACCTCAAAAATACATTTCAGGATGGAGAGTCCGCTTGAAACTTCCACATTAGTTGAACAACGCTCTGTTATTTGTTTTTTACTTGCTGAAGGCGAGAAACCAGTGAATATATACTGTAGAATGTGTGACGTTTATGGTATAGGTTGTATGAATCGGGCAAATTTTTACAAGTGGGTAGAGCGGTTCACAAATTGCCGCGACTCAGTGACTGACGAAGACCGTTCTGGCCGACCAGTTGCAGTTTCAATTCCCTCACTTCAAAGTCGAATTAGTGACATTATTCGTACCGACCGCCATGTGATTGTGGAAATGATAGTTGATAAGATTCAACCCAGTACTGGTACAGTTCACAACATTATCTGTAAGAAGCTGAAATACCGGAAAATATGTGCAAGATGGGTCCGAAAGGAGTTGACGCGGCCACACAAGAAAACAAGGTTGAGAGAGTGCACAGAGCTAAAGGAACGTTATGAAAGAGGTGAGCACTTCCTCAACAAAATTTTAACTTGTGATAAAACTTGGGTTCACTATTATGAGTCAGAATAGAAAAGACAAAACACGGAGTGGAAGCACACCAACTCACATGTCGAGAAAAAATTCAAAACCGAAGCATCAGCAGGAAAAGTCATGTTGACTGTGTTTTGTGATACTGAAGGTCCAGTTTTTTGTGGCTGGGAAATATTGCCTCATCCCCCTTACAGTCATGATTTAGCACGTAGTGATTTCCATTTGTTTGGCGCACTGAAGGAGGCATTACGTGGGGAGATGTTCCAGGACAATGAGGACAAGAAAAAGTTTGCACGAAATTGATTCAATCATCAAGATAAAGAGTTTTTTGCAGCCTGAATAAAAAAGCTTGTAGCCTGTTGGAACAAGTGCATAAATGTTCAAGGTGTTTGTGTTGAAAAGTAGAGAAATTATTGTTTTTGTAAAAATAAACGCTTTTTTGTCCAGACCAGTTTGTCTCCTTAATTGTTGAACGACCATCGTATTTAGTAGTAGATAAATGGTATTTCTAATCATACGCATTAACATCAGGTACTCATCAGTGTACAACAATGGATTCTTTGCTGGTTACATGTACAGCACCTTACACTATATTTACTCCAGTATTCGCTGTCCTTGTTTGATAATACGTAAAATTTGTCAGTGCATTTTGGCTTGTTATGACTGATTGATAGTTCCAGGTCTATTATTTATTGCTACATCTGATCTTACTCCTCCTCCTCTTCCTGCTCGTCTTCAATTTCACTGTTTCCGCTGTCACTGCGGTTGTCGCTGACCACCCTCTTGTTACGTTGCATGTAGGCTTGTCTGTTCTGTCATGTATTGTTTTTGAAATAGTTTGTTAATGCATTTAATTGTGCCCATTGTTCTTCGTCTCTTACTGCTGTGTTTATATGTATGTCTGTTTCAGTGTAGTCCAACTGTAGTTATTGTCTGTTGTTTCTGTGTTTCCCGCGGAAGACAGTGTGTTCTGGGCAACCTCCTTCCCCACTTGTGCATGTAGGTGTTTGTCTCAGACTCATGCGGTTTAAGTGCGCCGGACAAGATGTGTGTCCTGTTCAGAACTGTACCATTCAGCGGCTAGGATCGATATGTTTCATTCTCATCCACTCCCTTGTGTCAGGGAAACAGTCCCACAGTATGTCCCTTATCGCTTACGTCGAACTCGCCTCGCAACTGTCCAGATGCCAACGTTTAAGGAGACGTGTCGTCTGTATCGGTACACCAGTTATTGTGTGTGTTGCGTCCCAAATACAAACCACCAAATGGGTAGTCGGAATTAATTACAACTTGGAAGATTTATTATGGAAACGAGGTGGAACATAAGTGAGCGTAATCACTCGTGACTCAGTCCGTAGCCAAAATTCATCTCCCGTAAACACTATCACAGTATCAGCGTCGCCATTGATGGGAGATCTGCTCCGTACTCCAGTAGGCCCACCAGACGACTAGCCCCTTCGGGTCCGCGACGACGCGACGTGATCGCGTGGGGTTGCGCCCTGATTGGCTCCGTCGACTCCAGCGATATGACTGCTGCATCTCGTGTGGCGCTCCCATTGTGAGCACTTTGAAGTATAGCGCGCTGCTGTCTGCAGCATTGGCGCACGGTGCTCGAGAAGGCGGTGGTCGCGTCACACGTGTGGCGGCCGCGCTGTGTGAACGCACGGCTCAACAGTGCGTGTCTCATCTAGTCTCGCCATCTTTAACCAGTACCATGCAGCTCTGTATTTGATCGTGACCACGGGGCCAACGAGGTGTACGGGTGCTGTGCAGTACGTCACAGCACCTCACACTACGGGCCTTACGAGTTGGAGCGACCGTCCACAGCGTGGGAGCGAGTTAATACACTACTGGCCATTAAAATTGCTACACCACGAAGATGACGTGCTACAGACCTGAAATCTAACCGACAGGAAGAAGATGCTGTGATATGCAAATGGTTAGCTTTTCAGAGCAAGGTTGGCGCCGTGCTGACATGAGGAAAGTTTCCAACCGATTTCTGATACACAAAAAGCAGTTGACCGGCGTTGCCTGGTGAAACGTTGTTGTGATGCCTCGTGTAAGGAGGAGAAATGCGTACCATCACGTTTCCTACTTTGATAAAGGTCGGATTGTAGCCTATGGCGATTGCGGTTTATCGTATCGCGACATTGCTGCTCGCGTTGGTCAAGATCCAATGACTGTTAGCAGAATATGGAATCGGTGGGTTCAGGAGGGTAATACGGAACGACGTGCTGGATCCCAACGGCCGCGTATCACTAGCAGTCGAGATGACGGGCATCTTATCTGCATGGCTGTAACGCATCGTGCAGCCAGGTCTCGATCCCTGAGTCAACAGATGGGGACGCTTGCAAGACAACAACCATCTGCACGAACAGTTCGACGACGTTTCGAGCAGCATGGACCATCAGCTCGGAGACCGGGGCTGCGGTTACCCTTAACGCTGCATCACAGACAGGAGCGCCTGCGATGGTGTACTCAACGACGAACCTGGGTGCACGAATGGCAAAACGTCATTTTTTCGGACGCATCCAAGTTCTGTTTACAGCATCACGATGGTCGCATCCGTGTTTGGCGACATCGCGGTGAACGCACATTGGAAGCGTGTATTCGTCATCGCCATACTGTCGTATCACCCGGCGTCATGGTATGGGGTGCCACTGGTTACACGTCTCGGTCACCTCTTGTTCGCATTGACGGCACTTTCAACAGTGGACGTTACATTTCAGATGTGTTACGACCCGTGGCTCTACCCTTCATTCGATCCCTGCGAAACCCTACATTTCAGCAGGATAATGCACGACCGCATGTTGCAGGTCCTGTACGGGCCTTTCTGTATACAGAAAATGTTCGACTGCTGCCCTGGCCAGCACATTCTCCAGATCTCTCAACAACTGAAAACATGTGGCCAGTGGTGGCCGAGCAACTGGCTCGTCACTATACGCCAGTCCCTACTCTTGATGAACTGTGGTATCGTGTTGAAGCTGCATGGGCAGCTGTACCTGTACACGCCATCCAAGCCCTGTTTGACTCAATGCCCAGGCGTATCAATTCCGTTAGTACGGCCAGAGGTGGTTGTTCTGGGTACTGATTTCTCAGGATCAATGCACTCAATTTGCGTGAAGATGTAATCACATGTCAGTGCTAGTATAATATATTTGTCGAATCAATACCCGTCTATCATCTGCATTTCTTCTTGGTATAGCAATTTTAATGGCCAGTAGTGTAATGCTTCGTAGCTGAACGTTTAAATAAACTCACATTCTCGATAACGTACGACAAATTAAACTACTTTATTTGGTGGCTACGTTCTCATTGATATAGTGATTTCACGCATTCCCCGAAAGTAGTCGAGTGTTCGCATTGTATGTCGGGCAAGGCAATTAGTGTGACGTCACAAGTTCGTTCCAGGGCCAGTATTTCCCATTGGTCGTAATACTCCAGTTATGACGTGCAGAGTCAATGACACAGTTCTTGCTCCGTGACATCGTCTCTACACGTCGTCATCGTTGAGGAGCAGTGTATTTCCAGTAAATGTTTGTTCATTTTCCGCGTGTGTGCTGTTGCCTGCTCGAGCGTGCTGACGTGCGCCTCGCGTGTTCCAGCGGCGGGGTCGTCGTCAGGCGGCGACCCGGCGGCCGTGGGGAGCGTGGGCGGCGGCGGCGCGGGCGGTGGCCGGCGCGGCGGCGGCGGCGGGGGCGGCAGCGGCGGCGGCGGCGGCGGGGGCGGCAGCGGCGGCCCGCTGTACGGCCGCCTCGTGGCCGAGGACTCGCTCGCCGCCGCCGACATCCAGGCCATGCAGGCCTGCATCCCGCGCTATTTCCGCGACCCCGCGCACGCGCCGCTGCGCAAGCTCTCCGTCGACCTCATCAAGACCTACAAGCACATCAACGAGGTGAGCGCCGCCGAGTCGCTGGTCTCACTCCATCCGTAGGTAGAGAAGTAATCATCGACATACGTGCCTGAAATGGCACTGGGCTGTATTGAAACAAAAAACGAGTGAAAACATTGGCGCCGGAGAGCAACACACCAGTGACGCCGCATGAGAATCCTGTAGAAAATGAACTGTAGTCAGAGAGGAGACCCAGAAAATATTAGATACAGCTCCCAGGTAGATGCTATTTTCCTTGACTTCCGGAAGGCGTTCGATACAGTTCCACACTGTCGCCTGATAAACAAAGTAAGAGCCTGCGGAATATCAGACCAGCTGTGTGGCTGGATTGAAGGGTTTTTAGCAAACAGAACAGCATGTCGTTCTCAATGGAGAGGCGTCTACAGACGTTAAAGTAACGTCTGGCGTGGCAAAGGGAAGTGTTATGGGACCATTGCTTTTCACAATATATATAAATGATCTAGTAGATAGCGTCGGAAGTTCCGTGCAGCTTTTCGCGGATGATGCTGTAGTATACAGAGAAGTTGCAGCATTAGAAAGTTGTAGCGAAATGCAGGAAGATCTGCAGCGGATAGGTACTTGGTGCAGGGAGTGGCAACTGACCATTAACATAGAGAAATGTAATGTATTGCGAATACATAGAAAGAAGGATCCTTTATTGTATGATTATATGATAGCGGAACAAACACTGGTAGCAGTTACTTCTATAAAATATCTGGGAGTATGAGTGCGGAACGATTTGAAGTGGAATGATCATATAAAATTAATTGTTGGTAAGGCGGGTTGAGATTCATTGGGAGAGTCCTTAGAAAATGTAGTCCATCAACAAAGGAGGTGGCTTACAAAACACACGTTCGACCTATACTTGAGTATTGCTCATCAGTGTGGGATCCGTACCAGGTCGGGTTGACAGAGGAGATAGAGAAGATCCAAAGAAGAGCGGCACGTTTCGTCACAGGATTATTTGGTAAGCGTGATAGCGTTACGGAGATGTTTAGCAAACTCAAGTGGCAGACTCTGCATGAGAGGCTCTCTGCATCGCGGTTTAGCTTGCTCGACAGGTTTCGAGAGGGTGCGTTTCTGGATGAGGTATCGAATATATTGCTTCCACCTACTTATAGCTCAAGAGAAGATCACGGATCTAAAATCAGAGAGATTCGAGCGCGTACAGAGGTTTTCCGGCAGTCGTTCTTCCCGCGAAACATACGCGAGTGGAACAGGAAAGGGAGGTAATGACAGTGGCACGTTAAGTGCCCTCCGCCACACGCCGTTGGGTGGCTTGCGGAGTATAAATGTAGATGTAGACGCGCCAGAAATGACAGCATGTTGACTGTACTAGAAAAGGCACTACTAGTGAAGCCCCTCTATCACAATCGAGAATCCGCTTCTGCAGCTCTACGTTCCTATTCGCCTTAAGAAGGATATTTGGGCGACCAAGATAATGCTGCTGCTGGGAGAAATGGAGACTTCAGCGGGTTCATCACCGCGTGGTGAGATCAGCGCTCGTGAAGTCGCACGGCTGACCAGCATTCCACGGAACCACTGTTTGGGTGGCACTGGGGCGTACCCTTCAATGCCATCCGTACAAAATCCAGCGTTATCACGAACTGTTAGGCACCGAATTTGTAACACGGAGAACATTTGCGGTTTGGACACTTTAAAATATGGGGGAGGATGACGATTGGTTGTGTGACGTGTTGTGGACCGACAGAGCCCTTTTCAAACTCTGAGGGCCTGTCAGTACCCACAAGTGCAGAACTTTAGACTACTGAAAATCCTAGAAGCGTCGTGGAAATCCCTAACCTATCTGGTAAACATGTGCTGCAAGGTACGACTTGACGATCCAGCCGGTACTGCTACACGTGTGGAAGATCTCTCGCTCACGTCGTTCAGTGAGGACCGCGTGCTGACCCGCCACTTCCGTCGAGCTAAGCCTCACTGGTCCCCAGAGCTCAGTCCGTCTGATTATTGGTTGTGGGGTTACCTGAAGTTGTACGTGCACCGCGACCCTCCGACCTCATTACGATTGCTAAACGAGAACATCGACGGCAGTTTCTCACCATGCCTACTGACATACCGTACAGGGCAAATCATAGTCCGTCGACTGCAAGTATTGTTGGAGAATAACGGGCGACATGTTGGAACATTTCTTATAAAGAACTTCATCTTTGCTAAAGATCAATCGTTTTGCTCATTACTGTTTTTGTATCATATGAAGCACCATTTGTTGGTCATTTCAAGCATGTGTGTCAATTTTTAGTTCTCTACCTACATCAGACAGTCATTTTGAAAGTTGATTAATCCAAGGTAATGATGGGTTGTAGATGAACAGAAACGGGCAGTACCAGAGTCGTAAGTGGGGGAGAGCCCAAATTCGACTCTGTAAATGTGGTGTGTTCTGCATTCCAGATTTTCAAAGCAGCGGAAAATTAATATTAAAGAACTGAATTCGGGGGAAAACATTGCACTGATGTTCAAAATCAAGCACCGAGCGAGGTGGCGCAGTGGTTAGCACACTGGACTCGCATTCGGGAGGACGACGGTTCAATCCCGCGTCCGGCCATCCTGATTTAGGTTTTCCGTGATTTCCCTAAATCGCTCCAGGCAAATGCCGGAATGGTTCCTTTCCAAGGGCACGGCCGACTTTCTTCCTCGTCCTTCCGTAATCCGATGAGACCGATGACCTCGCTGTTTGGTCTCTTCCCCCAAACAATCCATTCAAAATCAAGCTGACATGTTATCAGGTATCAGTTAATGGAAAAGTCTCAATAGTGTGATCAGTGAAGCCCTTGTAAGATTGAGATGAATAATAGAGAGAGAAGTACTAATAGTGAGCAACAAGAGTGAAACGAGATGGCGCGTTGCCTAAACAGGTCTGCCTAGGAAGCGGCTAGACCAGCAGGAGCGTGCACGCACGGTCCGCCTGAGTGGTGGGCGCTCGCACTAAAATGTGGCTGCCGGAGGTCGCCGTGTGGCGTAGGGGAAGCGCCGAGTTCGCCGTAGTTTTAGACATAAGCGTGTACACTTCAGGACGCAGAGTATAAAGAGTGGTCAGGTTAGGAACTTCAAAGCGAAGGTCAGGTAGACCAGTATAAATCTATAACACGTCAGTGCGGAATGCCTGTTTACAGTTTGGACTTACAGGCCTGCAGTGAGACATCCAGTTGAGTGATAAGTTTCATTTATAAGTCTTACAGCCTCTTATACAAAAATTTCGTTGGAGAAAAATTCCACAACTTCACAGTTTTGCAGGTAAGATTATGTCGATGTTTGGATTTGCATTTTTCTGCGAGCAACCTTTTCCACCAATTAAAAAAACGGAAACAGCCACAGAAGCCCACTGACAGACTTCAATTTATAAGCTTATCTTCGAATTAGTACATCTCAGAAGTTGGTCCAAACATTGATTCCTTAGTGCGAAGCAAAATAAGCAGTGTTCATTGACATGCGGAGTTTCTGCGTTTAACGTGTGAGTAAAAGCTACGAAATACAGGGTGTCCAGAAAAGGGCTCCCTGATTTCAGAATTAAATATCTCGAAAACAAAGATCGATAGAGGAATTCAGTAAACGGTATGTTTATTGTGAAAGCTGTAAGAAGTTTATACATCAGTTTGAAATAATAGTTACAAAAGCTGCTAACAGACGGCGCTGTACGCTGTACAGCTCATATCAGCATACATAAGTGAAATAATCGTATGAAAACAATCTTTGCAAACAATCACATCACAATGTTTTCAAAATGCTCACCATTGGCACTACAGAGGTGGCGCAAACGAAGAATGAAATTCGCCATCACATTTCGTAGTGTCTCAACCGAAATGGATTCACATGCCACAGAGATCGCCGATTCAAGCTCGTCCAGCGTGGCGGGATGCTTCGGGTAGACCATGTCTTTCACTGTGCCCCACAAAAAAAAGTCACAGGGAGTCAAATCCGGCGAATATGGAGGCCAATCTAAGCCTGCACCAGTAAATTTGGGATATTCCAAAGCAATGACTCGATTCCCGAAGTATTCCTCAAGAAAGCGAAACACTGGTTCGGTCCGATGTGGTCGGGCTCCATCTTGCATAAACCATTCAGTACCTGGTCGGTCGTCTAACGCTTGCTGTGTGGCGACAAATTGTTCCAAAATTGCAACGTAACGTGCACCAGTGACCGTTTCTCGAATGAAAAAAGGGCCAATAATGCCTCTGCTGCATACTGCAGCCCACACAGTAACTTTAGGAGAATACAGGGGTTTCGCTTCACACCAATATGGCTTTTCGGAACCCCAAAATCGCCAGTTCTGCTTATTCACGTATCCATTCAGGTGGAAGTGTGTTTCATCTGTAAACCAGATACAGCCAACATCAAATCCTTCACTATCAATCATTGTGAGCATCTGATTAGCAAAGGCAACCCTTTGTTGCACAGCTCGTACGGGTATGGCCTGGTGCGTTTGAATTTTGAATGGAAACATGTGCAGGCTCTTTATCAGTATTTTCTGCGTGCTGGAACGCTTCAAACCAGTCTCAGATGCAATTCTACGGACGGATGACATTGGATTTCGCTGAATAATTCCAGAATCTGTGGCGATATTTTCAGGCGTAACTGCGGTCTGCTTGCGGCCAACATGCCCCACTAGATCATCAGTTACACTGCCTGTTCGTTGAAATTTTGCGAAGAGCGTACGAATGGTTTTCACATCGGGTCCTTTTGGAACATTAAACTGTGCTTGAAAACTTCGCCTTGTTGCCATAGGACTCTCTTCTAACCTGTGGTACTCTAGCACCAGAAAAACGCGTTGTTCAACGGAGTACATTGTTTTAATCTCTTCCTTCGGTACGCTAACCTCCTTTCACGTTTCAATAGTGGAACTGATCTCTCTGAGCTTCGGATCACTATTTGTACTAGGCATTACGTATGGCGATTACAGCGCCATCTGTTAGCAGCTTTTGTAACTATTATTTCAAACTGCTGTATAAACTTCTTACAGCTTTTACAATAAACATACCGTTTACTGCATTCCTCTATCGATCTTTGTTTTCGAGATATTTAATTTTGAAATCAGGGAGTCCTTTTCTGGACACCCTGTACATTTTGATGTCAATTTAAACTTTGTCTGAAAATGACTTTCATTTTCAGCCGTAAAACATAACATGTTTCGTACTTAATTGCCCCATGTCGTTCGCCTAACCAAGTAAAGTAAATATAAGTTTCATTTCATTGTCATTTCTCATCATTGCAACAGTTTTTGGAAATATTTGCCTCGAAAGGCATTGATTAGCCACGGTGAAGCGATACATCTTCGTAGAAGTATTACTGCCATAGGATAGACCCGCTCACAAAGTTTCTCGAGCCGCGCTGTCTCGCTGCGATTCCTCCTGCCCTTCCCCTTCCATTACTCGCGTTCTCTGTGATGGGCGCTGACTGCGGACGCTACGTGTTCACTGCTCCAGCACATCGATTCTGCTGTGTCCAGTGTAGTCCCAGCAGGAAAACAGCACACTGTGACTGTAACCACGGCACTACTTTGCCACCCTAAACGGCCGTTCGAACAAAAAGCTATGCCCTCCTTTCAACCTACTAACCTAGGACATCACATACATCCAAGCCCGAGGCAGGATTAGAACCTGCGACCGTAGCAGATGCGCGATTCCGGACTGAAGCGTCTAGGACCGCTCGGCCACACCGTCCGGTGGCAGAAAAGAGTAGGAAGAAAGAACTGAGACATTGGGATGAGGCTGCTGAAAAAGCTGTAAAAGACAAACGAAAATCATTTGCGAAAAATCTGACAGTTTGGAAACAGGAGGATAAAATAGACTACCGTAATAAGTGAGTAATTACTAAAAGAGAAGTACGTAGAAAATACAGAGAGAGTTGGGAAGAATTTTTGGCCCATTTAGAATATGTTTGCAGACCACAGCCACAGACATTCAAAGTTATTAAAAATCTAAACAGTGAGAATGTGAAATTAAATCCCATCCCTTCACCTAAATGGTTGCAGTACTTTCAGAATCTGTGGTCTCTAATATTAGAGCCTCTGACAATGCAACTCTCAGGGAACAATTCAAGAGAAACCGTCTCTACGTGTGAACTAAGCCTCAGAAGGAGATTAACCAGTCCAGAGCTGTTTAAATATGCAAGGAAGTCTTTTATAGACAGATACATAACGTCATAATTATAACCTGTTCAGATGAGGATATACCAGAGAGCTGGATTAAATCAGTTGTCTTTCCTATCTTCAAAAAATGGGACCTGATAAAATTATGATAACTACCGACGCAAAGTTTAACGAACTTGTAATATCAATTTTTTTTTGCAACGAAAATAAATTGTATAGATGCTGTGAATCATTGATGAGCAAAGGGGAAAGGAAGATCATGCTGTGATGACTGTTTTTAATTGAAATTGGTAATAGAAGAACATGGAGAATTCAATCCAGAAACAAATATGCCCTCGTCGACTTCAGAAAAGCTTTTAATAGTCATTAAGCTGAACAGGTGATTACGGCAAATGGGATCAGAAAAGGAGTGAAGATGCATTAAATAAATTTAAAATGGTATCCTTCACACATTAAATTCAGAACTACCAGAACAATTGTAGAAAACATATACAACGCATAAGGACCCTAACTGTCTAAGATCGCTAGGCCAACCAATGAAAAGTGGTCAGGAGAATTTCTCTACGAGGCTTTAACATGTCAAGAGGTTTAATACTTCGACAGGATGATGATGATGATGATGATGATGATTGACTGAATTTAAACATTTAAAATTCTGTAAAAGCTACTCATTAAGAGGTGTAATCTTATGTTAAAGGTTTAACACAAAACTATGTACATGTCTTGAGCAGCAAAATGAAGGCGCGCAAAAAGTCCACGCTATATTCATCCAGTTAGCTACTTCCAAGAGGTTTTCGATATAATTTCAATCCTTTTCGAACCTTTGTCTTACTGAGACTTCCCGTAAAATAATGAAAGGAAAAAAAGTTAATCGCTTACAACATTTTCGCTGTTTATTCAGTAGACCTTCAACTGCAGGCATGATGGTTTATTACGTTTTCATCACTACTGCCTATACACGGGAGTTCATTTCTTTAATGCATTGGGGTTGATGTGGTTGCTGGAGCTTCACTGTTACTCATAGTGCTGGGAACCTTACCAGATAGCACTGACATAGAAGATCCAAAGAAGAGCAGTGCATTTCGTCACGGGATCCTTTGGTTAAGTATGACCGCGACATAGACAAGCTCATTCAACTGCAGTGAAAGATGATACAAGAACTAGAGACGGAGCACAAGCTCGGATTAGGGTAGGGTGGGAAAGAATCTTGGTAAACCGTTTCAAAGGGACCATCCCGGCATTCGCCCGGAGCCCCTTAGGGCAACCACGGAAAACCTAAGTCTGGATGGTCGGACTGGATTTGTATCGTCGTCCATCCGAATGCAATCAAGTGTGCTGGCACTGGTCCACCGCTGTCGGCACGCCACAAGAGAGGCATTCTGCGTCACGATGTGGTTTACTGTCAACATTCCGACAGCGTAAGTTCCTAGAAGAGTCGAGTGGTAGATTGCTTCCTCCTACGCGAAAAGAACAGGAAAGTAAAATCAGAGACATTCGAGCCGTTACGACGATTTACCAATAATCTTACTTTCGGCGAACACTTCGCGACGGAGAAGCTTATGCCCACGAATCAGTATGGTTTCAGCAAGCATTGGTCGTGCGAAACTCTGCTTGCGTTTTCGTCACATCATATACTGCGAACTATGGATGAAGGGTTACAGGCAGATTCCATATTTCTAGATTTCCAGAAAGAATTTGACACGGTACCCCATTGCAGCGTGTTATTATATGTGAGTGGCTCGAAGATTCTTTAAGTAACAGAACCCAGTATGTTGTCCTCGACGGTGAGTGTTCATCGAAAACAAGGGTATCGTCATGAGTGCCCGAGGGAAGTGTGATGGGACCGCTGTTGTTCTGTATACAGGGTGTTACAAAAAGGTACGGCCAAACCTTCAGGGAACATTCCTCACACACAAATAAAGAAAAGATGTTATGTGGCCATGTGTCCGGAAACGCTTAATTTCCATGTTATAGCCCATTTTAGTTTCGTCAGTATGTACTGTACTTCCTCGATTCACCGCCAGTTGGCCCAATTGAAGGAAGGTAATGTTGACTTCGGTGCTTGTGTTGACATGCGACTCATTGCTCTACAGTACAACCGAAGTACGACACAACATGTGGTTCATGCACGATGGAGCTCCTGCACATTTCAGTCGAAGTGTTCGTACGCTTCTCAACAACAGATTCGGTGACCGACGGATTGGTAGAGGCGGACCAATTCCATGGCCTCCACGCTCTCCTGACCTCAACCCTCTTGACTTTCATTTATGGGGGCATTTGAAAGCTCTTGTCTACGCAACCCCGGTACCAAATGTAGAGACTCTTCGTGCTCGTATTGTGGACGGCTGTGATACAATACGCCATTCTTCAGGGCTGCATCAGCGCATCAAAGATTCCATGCGACGGAGGGTGGATGCATGTATCCTCGCTAACGGAGGACATTTGAACATTTCCTGTAACAAAGTGTTTGAAGTCACGCTGGTGCGTTCTGTTGCTGTGTGTTTCCATTCCATGATTAATGTGATTTGAAGAGAAGTAATAAAATGAGCTCTAACATGGAAAGTAAACGTTTCCGGACACATGTCCACATAACACATTTTAATTCTTTGTGTGTGAGGAATGTTTCCTGAAAGTTTGGCCGTACCTTTTTGTAACACCCTGTATACGTAAATGGTTCGGCAGACAGGGTGGACATCAATCTGCGGTTGTTTGCTGGTGATGCTGTGGTGTAGGGTAAGGTGTCGAAGTTGGGTGGCTGCAGGAAGATACAAGACGACTTATACAAACTTTTCAGTTGGTGTGATGAATAGCAGCAAGCTCTAAATGTACAGAAATCTAAGTTAATGCAGATGAGTAGGAAGAACAAACCTGTAATGTTCGAATACAATGTTACTAGTGTCCTGTTTGATACAGTCAGGTCGTTTAAATAGTTATACGTAACATTGCAAAGCGATATGAAATGGAACGAGCATTTAAGAAGTCTGGTAGGGAAGGCGAATGGTCGACTTCAGTTTGTTGTTGTGGTCCAGTTTATTGGTATATTTTAGAAAAGTGTGGTTCACCTGTAAAGGAGACTGCATATAGGACTCCGATGCGACCTATTCTTGAATACTGCTCGAGTGTTTGGGATCCGTACCAGGTCAGATTAGAGGAGGACATCGAAGCAATTCAGAGGCGGGCTGCTAGGTTGTTACCGATAGGTTCGAACAACACACAAGTGTTATGGAACTCAAATGGGAATCCCTGGAGGGAAGGCGACGTTCTTTCCGAGAAACACTACTGAGAAAATTTAGACCACCGGCGGCATTTGAAGTTGACTGCCGAACGATTCTACTGCCGCCAGCATACATTCCGCGTAAGGACCTCGAAGATAAGATCGAGCAATTATGGCTTGTACTGAGGCATATAGACAAACTTTTTCCCCCCCTCTCTCTTTGCGAGTGGAACAGGAAAGGAAATGGCTAGTAATGGTACAGGATACCCTCTGCCAAGCACCCTAAGGTGGTTTGCGGACTATCTGTTCAGACACACTACCCTCTGCCACAGCGGTAAGATGGCATGTGGAGTATAGATATAAATGTAACTGCGAGGGAACCTTGGATGAAAGAACAAATTCTTCAGAAGGAAGTACCAGGTTGCTTAGGAAAAGCCCGGAATACTCCAATGTAAATCGCCTAAGAACGGGATCAGTAAAAAGTCCAGGGAAGATAATGCGAAAAGAGAACAGAAAAAAGTGTAAAGCAATCGAAAACTTTGTTCCGTTTCATTCGTTGCATATTTAAAGACCTGCTGCTTAATATTTTAACAAACTGACCACATGCGAATAGGACTCGTGTACTGATTGTTCCGTACAAACTTGACGGTGTATGGAGACAGTTCATATTCCGGGAATGGAGGAACTCACCTTTTCTTGTCTGTTATCGACATTCTTCCTGGTAAGATATCGGTCCCATTGATTCCAAAAACTTCCGATAGTGTTTTAATTTCAGTTTTGAAATCTGGTAGCAAATGACGAAAGAGAGATTTTTTACTTGTGATGTAACTAAAAGTTATTTTCTGATTTTTTCCATTTCTTAATTGTGAAACCTTCCTTCTTGCCAAATTTCATAATTAGAGGTCAACGGGAAGTACTCTATCGGTTCTGATGAGTGATTTTACGAGTATCAAAATATGTGACATAAATGGAAGAATATGAAGCGCCAAAGAAACTGGTATAGGCATGCGTATTTAAATATAGACATATGTAAACAGGCAAAATACGACGCTGAAGTCAGCAACGCATATATAAGACAACAAGTGTCTGGTGCTGTTGTTAGATCTGTTTCTGCTGCTACAATGGCAGGTGTTGCGGTGTTCTGCTGGAATGGCCAAAGTCCGTCGGAATGCACAATGGACATGAATATATGAAGCTGGTATCTGTACAGATACCGTTGGTGATCTTGCAGCTCTCGAAGAATGAAATTACAATGAAATCCAGACCTTTAGCTGCTTACAGGCGTTGATAAATATTAACGGAGACAGTTGAAAAATGTGTGCCCCGACTGGGACTCGAACCCAGGACCTCCGGCTTACACGGCAGATGCTCTGTCCGACTGAGCCACCGAGGATACAGAGCATAGTGCGACTGCAGGGACTTATCTCTCGCACGCTCCCCGTCAGACCCACACTTCCCACTTACTATCCATATAATACATTTGTAATGCCCCTGCCCACTATACTTCTTACACGCAGCAACCAATCTACCGAGTCCCATAAGAATTAGAGGAATGGCAGTGCATCCGCACTGAAGAAGATCATTGGCCGGTAAGCTTTATCTGTATGAAGGTGGTATCTGTTCTTTCGGACATGTCATTGTCTGGATCTCGCCTTTTTTTAATATCTTCATGAAGATGGTAGTTGTTCTTCATATAGATAAAGCTTACCGGCCAATGGTCTTCTTCAGTGTGGATGCACTCACATTGCTCAAACTCTTACTTGAATCGGTAGATTGACTGCCGCGAGTAATGAGTGTAATGGGCAGGGGCACTACGAATGTAGTGGAAGTGTGGGTCTGACGGGGAGCGGGCCAGAGATAAGTCCCTGCAATCGCCCTATGCTCTTTGTCCTCAATGGCTCAGTCGTATAGTGTGTCCGCAGGAGATCCCGGGTTCGAGTCCCGGTCGGGACATTTATCAACGCCTTTAAGCAGCTAATGGTTTGGATTTCATTGTAATTTCATTCGTTCAATCAGGTGCTGGAAGGTTTCTTGGGGAATGGCAGCTCATGCTTCATGGAGTGTTGCACTGAGGAGAGGTATCGACGTCGGTCGCTGAGGCCTGACACGAAGTCGGTGTTCCAAAACATCGCAAAGGTGTTCCATAGGATTCACGTCAGGACTCTGTGGTTGGCAGTCCCTTACAGGGATGTTATTGTCGTGTAACCACTCCACCACAGGCCGTACATTATCAACAGGTGCTCATTCGTGTTGAAAGATGCATTCGCCATCCCCGAATTTCTCTTCAACAGTGGGAAGCGAGAAGGTGCTTAAAACGTCAATTAACACCTGTGCTGTGATAGTGCCAAGCAAAATAAGGGGTGCAAGCAAGCCCCATCTACGAGAAACACGACCACACGATAACACCACCGTTTCCGAATCGGGCATTCGCCATACCCACACCCTGCCATCGGATCGCCACATGGTATACCGTGATTCGTCATTCCACACAATGTTTCTCCACTGTTCAATCGTCCAATGTTTATGCTCCTTACACCAAGCGATGCGCCGTTTGGCATTTACCGGCGAGATGTGTAGCTTATGATCAGCCGCACGACCATGAAATCCAAATTTTTTTCACCTCCCGCCTAACTGTCATAGTACTTGCAGTGGATCCTGATGCAGTTCGAAATTCCTGTGTGATGGTCTGGATAGATGTCTGCCTGTTACACATTACGGCCCTCTTCAAATGTCTGCGGTCTCTGTCAGTCAACAGAAGAGGTCGGCGTGTACGCTTTTGCGCTGTACGTGTCCCTTCACGTTTCCACTTCACTATCACATCGGAAACAATGGACCTAGGTATGTTCATGAGTGTAGAAATATCGGCTACAGACGTATGACACAAGTGACACCCAATGACCTGACCACGTTCGATGTTCTGAGTTCCGCGGAGCGCCCCATTCTGCTCTCTCACGATGTCGAATGACTACGGATGTCGCTGATATGGAGTAACTGGCAGTAGGTTGCAGCAAAATGCACCTAATACGAAAGCGTATGTTTTTGGGGGTATCCGGATACTTTTGATCACATAGTGTATGTAGTATTCTGCCTTCACTGTGCTGCAGTTTAGTTAGAAATGTAGTATCAATGTTGTGAAATTTTTATTCACCGTATTTGAGTTCCACTGCAGGCTTCGTTCTCGTCGCTTTATGCACTGCCTGACAAAAAACTGAATCACCCGGAACACATGATCAGATGCCGATGTAAATTCAATCCCTTACGTACCATCGGTGGATATGTAAACATTACAGTTGCAGTTTTACTAGAGTGCATTAGCATTGTTTTTTTTAATCTTTATTTCCAGATCTTAATAATTATACAATTTTAGCGCACTACATTATATGATTAGTGGGCCCAGATGACGATACAATGGTTAGAATTGCAGCTAATCTTAAGTTATATTTAAGTAACTAGTTAGTAAGTGAGCTACAGGGTAATTGCAATGGGCAAAGTTAGTTGATTTGATTGTATGTGAATTACTTAATTAACCTATCTATTAACTAGTTACTAATGCCTACACCGTTACATATGTGTCATGTCAAAAGTATAAACCTACTTGTAGAGCCTTGCTCATTGAGCTAAACCCAATGAGCGTGCCCCTGACACTGGGCAGGCCAAGCTGTTAGTCGCTGCAGGTTCCTAGGAATAGTACCTAAAACTAAGTCCTACAAGTAATTCTAACCTAAAGTCAAGTTCGGTGCATTGTCCATGATCGGTAAAGTTACACCCCACTCTCTCTAAGTCCCGAACGCGGCGGATTTCCAGACTGTAGAAGTCGGCCTCTCCGCGCTCTGGCTATATGGGAATAGGGTACCAGACTCTATAGGTGTTTAAATATTCCTCGCATTCTTGCTAATTCAAGTGTCTCAGATATTCCTTTAAAACTTTTTGCGATACAACGTTTGCCAATTTGTTGATGGTCTGAAAGGTGTCGTGTTGTCTAAGTAAGCTGTATGTGTCGTGGTGTGGCAGTTGGTCACGTAACATTGAAGCCTCTTCATTGAAAAGGGGGCACTCGTAAACGACATGGCCAGGAGTACCCTCCGGAACACCAGTCACACGCGGGTGTAGCCTTCTTCCCGAATCGACATAAATATGTCTGGTAGGGTCCATGACAAGTGAGAAAGTGGAATAATCCCCGGGTTGGTTTGAAGTATGTCATTCCCATCCGTTCCCCAATATCCGGAAGAAGATCAAAAGTTCTACGTCCGTTTTCTTGAGCTTCCCAGGATTCTTGCCATAACTGGTCTCCTCTTAATGTGATCTCAAGCCTGTTCCCAGCCCTGCTGCCTAAAATCTCTTCTGTTTTCTCTATGTTCCCCTTCTTTGCCCAGTACCAAGCGGCCTGTTCCCGAATTTTGATGTCCAGGGGCAGAGCCCCATTATGACTAACAGGGCTCCTCCGGGTGTAGTCCTGTATGCCCCCACTGATCTCACTATCGTGTTCCTCTGGACTCTTGTCACTGTCATGGCAGGCACCACCCTCGTGAGTCTGTGTGCCCAGACTCCCGAGCCGTAACCCACTATTGATGTGGGTATACTATTGTGGTATAGTTTGATGAGATGTGGTGGGAGATGAAATCCAATGGAAACGAGGTTATTGAGTACTTGAAGGGCTTTTTGAGTTACGGTGTCAATGTGCTTTCCAAAGGACCACCTTTCATCAATGATGATTCCAAGGTATCGAGTCTCTCGTCGCCGGAGAACTGGCGAGCCCTCAATCCTGACTGTTAGCATTGTTTGCGTTTAGCGTTGTTACCAGGCTTGGTAGTAGTACATACAGGACGTAAACTGCCTCGGATGCAAGTTGATCACCGTGAAGAAGACGGCGATGCTGCTTACTCGTGAGAGACTGAATTTTCAGGACCTTACGGAGTGTGGAAGGAGTCTCATTGTTTGTCTCCATTTGGCCGGCTGGTCAAATCGTCGAGTGTCCAAAATTGTGGGGATTTCGGATATGACAGTGGCCCGATATTGGACTGCGTGGGAACGTGAGGTCACGCGTATTCGTTGCCAAGGTTCCGGCCGACCGCCACAAGGAGGGTCGACGTGCTGGGCAGCAGGCACATCGTACCTGCTGCACATCTGCGCCTGCCGTCCCAGAACAAGTGAGGAAGTCGATGCAGCAGTCTTGTGTCATCCTGCACCACTGGTCGGACAGCGGTGCTATTAACACCACAACACAAACGGCTGCATTTGGACTGATTGATTGATTGATTGATTGATTGAGGGGTTTATGAGACTAAACGGCGAGGTCATCAGTCCCGCAGTTCCAAACTGTAAAGCGAGGAAGTTAAAACATACAAGGCATAGGAGGATAGACCAAATCTAAAAACTGGAAAAACAGAGGGATAAAAGAGCGGTCTTTGTACGGGGGAGTGGTCACGGGTCCCAGATCTAGAAAACACGAAGAGAGGCCCCAACCACAACCACTCTGCCCCTATTCCAGGCGTAAGGCAATATTTTATATCTGAAAATAAAAACTGTTTTCACGTAGGAAACTGAGGACCAGTTCAACCATCTGTGCATCGTTTACCAATATTAAAGACAAGGAATCTAGAAGGCTGTACTTAGTACGAAGGACCAAAAGAAGGGGACATTCCGCCAATATGTGCGACACCGTCAGTTTGACTCCACAGCCAAATTGTGGGGATGGCTCGTTATGCAAGAGAAAACAGTGTGTGAGCCCGGTATGACCAACGCGTTGACGGCATAAGACAGTGGACTACTTCCGAGAGGAGCGACAGGAAGAGCGCCAAACTGCAGTAGTCTCCGTGATTGTGCGGATTTATTACCGAGGGCGGTAGCGTACTAGATGTCATTCCACTTTTGGACAAACAGAGATTTGATGTGGATCCGCGTATCTGCACCTGGAATCATGAAACTGGATTGGGTTGGGGGGAGGAGGGGGGAGATCTGCCTTTCTATCCGAACGGTCAGCCAGTTCATTCCGAGGGATGCCCACATGACTTGGGACCAACAGAGCAGGCGGCACGGTCAAGGGCAGAGAGAAGGGTGGCGAGAGTAACATCGGTCTGTAGCGTGCAAACTACTCAGAGAGTCGGTACATATTAAAACACTGGGGAAGGAGGCCTGAGAAACAAAATGGGGGGGCCCTATTAATGGCTGGCAGCTCTGCTATGAGCACACTACATGATCTCGGCAGTAAACGGTGTTCCATGGCAGTAGGAGACGTAAAAGCGTATCCCGGCTTATCTATCTTTTAGAATCATCAGTGTAGAAGACGGTAGCACCCTGGAACTCTTCAGTGATGTTACGCGCAAGACACCGAAATACCACAGGCGCGACGGAGACCTTAGGATTGGTTGAGGCACCACCAAGGGGGAGGAGTGGGGGTGTAAGGAAATACAGGGGCACATTGCAGTGAGTGGAGATGGATATCCCGACAGGGGAAAGATGGATATCCCGACAGGGGAAGTGAGACGCATTCCAACCGGCAATACCTCCCGTGGGTGGGCCGCGTTTGGAATGGTGCTGTGACAAAGCGTGAACTGTGATGAATAGCATCGTGTTGTGTTCAGCAGTTAATCACGGTTATGCCCTACCCCGGATGGCCATCATCGCATAGTATGGCGGCAATCTGGGGATAGGTTGCATTCTTCCTCTGTTTTGAAGAGCCTCAGCGGTGTTACTCGTGGCGTCATGGTGTGGGGAGCCATCAGATATGACTTCAGGTCACGGGAGTGATGGAATTCCGACATCACAACTGTTGTGTTACCTATCGTGTTCCCTATCATGATGTCATTTCTCAGTAGGACAATGCTCGTCCACACACGAAGTGTGGAGGTGTGTCCGTGGTGAGCGAGATCCGCGATCAGTCCGTGTTTGTAGAGCAGCTCAGACGTCAACTCCGGTGGTTGACTGGTTGGTTAATTTGGGGGGCGGGGATCAAATGCGACGTCATCAGTCCCACTGGATGAGGGAAGCTGGCCGTGCCCATTCAAAGGAATCATCCCGGCCTGTGCCTGAAATGATTTAGGAAAAACGCAAAAAACCTAAGCCAGGATGGCTGGACGCGGGTTTGAACCGTCGTCCTCCCGTCAACTCCATCCCAGAGCCAGTGTAGCGGATATCGAGGACCAGCTACAATGGTTATGGGCCAGTTTGCCTCAGAAGACGTTACAACACCTGTGTGGCACCGTTTCGAACAGAATCTATGCTCGCATACATCATACTGATAAGTGGGCTCATCCTGCCTACTGCATCGTGCACACATCAAAAATAGTTTTGCATCACCCCTGTTCCCAGAACTCCTGAATATAGACGTTGACTGAGGATATTGTATGACAGACACAGTCCCTTTGACTGTTCCGAGATGTCACTAAACTCTCCCCCCCCCCCCCCCCCTCCCGCAAAGATGGAAACAATCATGCATGAGGAGCGCCTATTAGACGGAGGGGTCCGACAGCCGATCAGTTCCAGTCATTCCACCAGGAAGGCTCGTGTTGTCTGTAGTTCAACCATTCCTAGACGGTCAACACAGCGGTTCGATCGCTTCCGCATTGTTACTTTGTGTCAAGAATGGCTCTCAACAAGGGAAGAGTCCAGGCGTCTCGGAGTGAACCAAAGTGATGTTGTTCGGACATAGAGGAGATACAGAGAGACAGGAACTGTCGGTGACATGTCTCGCTCAGGCCGCCCAATAGCTGCTACTGCAGTGGATGACCGCTACCTACGGATTATGAATCGGAGGAACCCTGAAAGCAACGCCACCATGTTGAATAATGCATTTCGTGCAGCCACAGGACGTAGTGTTATGACTAAAACTGTGCACAACTTCACTCCTGACGTCCACGACGAGGTCCATCTTTGCAACCTTGATACCATGCAGCGCGGTAGAGATAGGCCAAGAACATGCCGAATGGACCACTCAGCATTGGCATCACGTTCTCTTCGCCGATGAGTGTCACATATGCCTTCGACCAGACAATCATCGGAGACGTGTTTGGAGGCAACCCGGTCAGGCTGAACGCCTTAGACACACTGTCCAGCGAGTGCAGCAAGGTGGAGGTTCCCTGCTGTTTTGGGGTGGCATTATGTGGGGTCGATGTACGCCGCTGGTGGTCACGGAATACGACGCCACGGCTGTACGATACTTGAATGCCATCCGCGGACCGATAGTGCAACCTGCATACTGGCGAGGCATTCCTCTTGATGGACAATTCGCGCCCCCATCGTGCACATCTTGTGAATGACTTCCTTCAGGATAACGACATCGTCCGACTAGAGTGGGCAACATGTTCTCCACACATGAACCGTAACGAACATGCCAGGGATAGATTGAAAGAGGGCTGTTTATGGACGACGTGATCCACTTACCACGCTGGGGGATCTATGCCGAATCGCCGTTCAGGAGTGGGACAGTATGGACCAACAGTGCCTTGATGAACTTCTGGATAGTATGCTACGGTGAATACAGGCAAGCATCAATGCAAGAGGACGTGCTACAGGGTATTAGAGGTACCGGTGTGTTTAGCAGTCTGGAACACAATCTCTGAAGGTCTCTCTGTATCATCGTACTACGTGCAATGTGTGGTTTTTATGAACAATAAAAAGGGCGGAAGTGATGTTTATTTTGAACTCTATTCCAATTTTCCGTACAGGTTCCGGAACTCTCGGATCTGAGGTGATGCAAAACTTTTGTTGATGTGTGTATATTTGACTGTGTGTTGTAGTCACTGAAATACCATCACATGCCCTCTCAACCCGTGAAGTTTCATTTCGTTTCCCCTTCCCCTCCCGGGCACTCTACATTTTGTGGTCAAGCATTGTACTGTGCAAGTTCAGCTCTGTACGGCGGGTTTAGCGGTGATTTTTGTCTGTGCCGCAGTGTGTCACTGATAGCGATAACAAGTTAATCCCCGAGTTTTGTTACTTCCCTGTGTCGTTACGAATTATGAGTAATACCAGCAGTATTCAGGAAACTAGTGTGTCTCAAGTTTCAGGAGACACCGTTGTGTGTGTTAGCTGTTTGTAGCCGTACATCTTCTGGAAAAAAAAGCGGGGTACGCGATCGTCACGTACAAGTGCTGCGGGTGATTCTCTCTTTTTCATGAAGGACAGTTTTACTTCTAGAGAATCAAATTCAGAAAAAATTTAATTTTGCACCTCGGTTGTATCAGTCATTTATTTCACACGATCAGCTGATTTCGGTGACAAGTCCTTAATCATATCATTGGAATTTTGCACAGCCAGGCAGCCTGTGTGGGAGTACACGGTGTACGTCTAGCATTTTAGTTTTACTGTAGGAGTGGCATACACACGTAAGCATAAAAAATTACGATATGTCACACGTAACATTACCCTCCACTGATTGATATATATTTAAATGACAGGCGGACAGAGAGTGGCCGTGTAAAATTACGAGGACACGAGTACGCACTTGACGCTGAAATCAGCTGATTATGTGAAATAAGTAACTGTGATCTTAATACAGCCAAACTTACGGGGAAAGTAAAGCCGTCCGCAGACCGAATGTTGGTTTGAATGTCAAAGTGGTACACTATGTAGGCATGTTCCTGTCGGAGGGAAAAATGGAAGTAGTGGGGAGACACCAGTACTGAGGTTCGCAGAAATCATCATTTGCCGAGTTTAGTCTGAACTCAAAACAGTTGAAAGACTGAGCTGATAAGCAGAGTGACGACTGCCTTAAAATGAAAACGGGGAACGACGCAGTAATGGAGGAAATGAAATAATTCACGGGATGGCCGAACTAAGGATGATGTCATAAGCGGGTTGGCACAGGCAAGCAAAGCTTTCTGCAGGAAAAGAGCTCTGCTGATAACGTTGCTGGAAGTGTGCAGCGCTGTGTGGAACTGAAATGTGGTGCTAGCGGAGAACGTTAAAAATTAAGTAGACATCTATAGTACCGAAATAAAGAAGTATTAAAAAGAATACGCGAAGAACGAAGTGCGCGGGAGAGTCGTACCAGAAGAAGCGACAGGTTATTGGATCTAACATACTGTGTCGTCCTGGAAGAGTTAACGCGGCGCTCGAAGGACCAGAATAGATGCCGGCACTGTTTCTCAACGTGTTTGGTCAAGGAAATGCCCACTTTCTAAAACAATTGGCAGAAACATTATTTGTTGTATGATTACAGTATTGGAGAGCATATGCACCCAGAAAATATCGAGGAGTATGCATTACGGACGGATTTAAAGTGGGAAACGACCACATGAAACTAATGGTAGGCAAGGCAATTGCCAGACAAAAATTCATTGGAACCCTCAGTTTGGTCCGCGTTCCGTGATCCACAACGCTTCTCTTCTAGCATTAGTCACTGCGCAGTTGGCTGAATATCATACTCAAAATCTTTATCCCCTATTTCGTCATGATGTTGCTGACATGCTTCTGTGATTCACGCTAAGCATTGCAAATCGAAACTCAACAGCAATACTTCACCGCGGTGGTTGCAACTGGCGATCCAGAAGCTATTTTAAAATAATTTGCTGACTTCACATTATTCAGTCGAAATAGCCAATCTGTTTCTTGTCACTCTTGCGAGCAGAAATATCTCCCTACCACTCTTTACATTCCTATTTACAGCTGTGTTCGGAGGTGCTGTGTGGCCTTGTGATCAGTGACTTTTGTAACTAGGAGGTCTAATACATATTTTCACGAGTCGATTCTGTGATTAGCTGCTGGAGGTTAATTTCGGATAAAGCATTTAGAATAATCTCACGTGATTCCCTGTCCCTTCCCCCCTCCTTAATAACCCCAGTCTCTCAATCGATAGCTTATAAATTGAATGACGAAGTAATACTGTAATTTGACCGGAAAAAAAGCGAATCATAGTACATTATTGGCCAGGACGTCAGGATTGTGAGGTCACCTGGTCCAAGTCTTTCTATGTGATGTCATTTCGGCGACTTGTGCGTCATTGAAAATGTGATGACATGATTATGACTATACAAACACTCAGTCGATGAGCGAAGAAAATCTCCAACTCGGCCAGGACTCGAACCCGGAATCCGCGATCTAGAGGCAGCTGCGCTACCAGTAGACCATGAGCTGTGGACACATGGCTAGGTAATTTACGTGAAATCGTCCCCAAGTTTCCCTTCAAATACTGGTATTTAGGCATGGGGGGAGTGTCTATTAAAGAATGTTTGATCCACCCTTAACACTCACCGTCATTAAGCATTTACTAATTGAATGTACTTGCCATTTCGGTTTCAAAGTTCTCTGCGTAAAGATGTTGACTAGATACCTGTCACTCGTTTAAGATAGAATACGTCTTCTGTAATTCCTATCAAATTTTTACTTTTGGTGGCAATATATGCGTTCTGGAACTGAGCTGAATCTGTTATATCAATGTTGGCAATATTAGAACCATGCACCTTCTTGGCTACAAATTCTGCAGACGCCCGTTGATGTACAACCACGAATCGTGCTACAAAGCTCAGGGTTCCTGGCCCGACTTGGCTACCGAACGACACTTCATTCTGCACGTCCATGTTCCTTCAACTGTAGTAGTATTTCATAACGTGCGGGAGTATAAGAAGCATGTTTGTAGCTAGTTCGTCGCTTCGCTTATCAGTAGCGCTGTAAGGGGGAAATAATACCGGTAGAAAGAGCACTTCGTTATACAACGAACAGTGCTCTACAGAGAATGCGTATAGGTGCGTCAGAGGATGCAACTGCGATTAAAAAATTTGCGTGCTTGGTGGGCAGAGGAAGCTGCGTACTGGACCGATCGCCATCCAGGCAGGCAGCGGCCGTGTTGACAGAGCGGCGCTGGCTGCTCCGGAGCAGTGCTCGGTGGAAGAGGGGAGAGAATTGGGGGAGAGGGGGGGCGGCCGCGACGCTGCGCCGAGCCGTGCCGGGTCGATACTGCGCCGCGCCCTAGTGCGCGCTGTCTGCCGCCAGGGGCGCTGGCGGCGCCCGCCAGGCCGGCCACAACACGCGGCGCGGCGCAAAAAACGGCCCTAGCGGCGGCAGCACTGACCAGCCCGCCTGGGCATTGCACTCTGGGCGACCGTTACGTAAGCGCCAGGCATCCAGGCCCGGCGCGGTGGGCCGTTACCTTTATATTCGCCGCCGCCACAGGACGAGGAGGGGCATTGTCTTCGAGGGGGGCGAGGATTTACAGCTTTTAAGTATTTTTTGAAAAGTTGTGATTTGGCACAATAGCTCTGTCTCTCTTTATTGAAACTAACAGTTTCGGTCAAACGTCAAATTATCCCAGGCATAGAAAAACTTATCACGCAACGACCACTCACGGATGGGCGTTAGATCTGTTCCGACCGGTCGATTGCTGCCTACAACACAAACTAGGAGCGATCTATGATCGTGGGACATGTGAATAGGTGTCGCTAGTCCTTCCAGACGTTGTTGCCAGGAGATGAGTCCTGATGGTGCCGCCCCTCCTAATTTTGCCCCACGATGCTGAGTAGACGCCGTACCAGATCTCCCTTCATCCGAAAAAAATTAGAGGAGGTATCGGGATTCGAACCCGAGTCCTTCTGCTGCGAGGGCAGCGAAGCTAATCATTTGGGTACAGAGGCGGTGTTCATTGAAATTATAGAGTGCAAGAAAAATACCATAGCCGGTCCCAAGCCCGGTTGAAAAAGGAGGAGGGGGAGGAGTAACACCTCATAAAAAAAACCTTGGTTCACCTGGCCCGGGTGATAGTACCTCGTGAGGGCCCCTTGCCAGGGACACGGTGAAGACCTCAACGGCAGTGAAGGCGGAGATGAAGACCATCGGTACGGCGGAACTGGCGGAAGAGGCAACCTTGCTTTTTGGGATACTATTAAAGCTATCGTCCAAGGTTATTTGGACAAAGGGCACGACGGTTCCACAGGTTAGTGGCGGTAACCCTACAGCGTCTGTTCCACATGTTAGTGGCGGCTGATCTATAAAACTCAGAAGTGGAACTCTGAAATTAACCAGACTGAAATCTCAATTCCAGTCACAAACCCAGTCCAATTAAATCAACATGGATACAGCACCTTCAAAGACAAATTACCCCAGTGGGTCAAATCCCACGGTTGAAAAACCGCAAGTGGTCTATTCGGATTCTGGGGAGACCACAGAAGTGTGCATGAAGGTAAATCGGAGTACCTCAAAACCCCGTACTAACAAAATCAAACCAAAATCTAGAATTTGGCTAATGACATTTAATGTAAATTCTCTCTTAAAAATGGGAAAACTAAAAAACATCCAGGACAAATCCAGAGAACGTAAAATCAAAATTATTGCATTTCAGGAATCACGATATACAGATGAAAATCCTTTTGATTCGGAAGGATACAGGATATACAAAGGAAAACCTGGAAAACGAGCCATGGCAAATTGTCCACAATTTGGAACTGGATTTATAGTAGATACATCAATACTTGATTCAGTCGCAACTTCCAAATCTTACTCGGGTCGGCTCTCCACGATGACAATAAAATCAGCTAATAAGATATACACCCTAATCAACGGACATGCACCAACTAACATCACGAACAAAAACAAAAGAGAAGAAGTAGAAGAATTCTGGAACCAATTAGATAATATTCTCCAAAAAATCCCAAATAACCATGTCAAAATCCTTATGGGCGATTTCAATGCACAAATCGGTAAAGAAAAGAAATATCGATATTCGGTAGGTAAATGGTCAGGGCATATACAGACCAACCGGAATGGCATGCGACTCATTGAAATCTGCAAAAACCATGACCTATTTTTCAAATCAACATTTTTCAAGAAAAGAGCCTCGAAAACGAAAACTTGGATCTCACCTAATCCATTACTAGGTGAATATCAGTTGGATCATGTAATGATCTCCCGCGTAAATACAGTAGAAATCATGAAACTTAAAGTCCTTAATGGACTAGATCTAGATTCCGACAATTACCCAACAAAATTCTCCCTAGATGTCATTCCAGAAAAAAGAAAATTCACTAAGAAATCTCCACACCGTAAATATGATGTAAAAAAGATAAATGGCAATGAACAATTTACAAAAGAAACGCAAAATTTAAAACCACAAAATTGGCAACAACTGCAAGCAGGACTTTTAAATGCAGCTGAAACTGTAGCACCGCAAACAAGAACACGTAAACACCCATGGTGGACAGATGAGTGTGACCAACTGATAAATCTCAGACAACAGGCGTGGCAAAATTGGTTGTGCAAAAAAAAAAAATCAAAAGACCCTGGAAGATCTCAAAGATACCAGGAAAACAGTCACAAAAGCAATACGAACAGTCCGTAAACAACACGAAGACAAAATATTGCAAGACATAGAAAATGATTTCAAGAAAAACAATTCCCGAAATTTCTACAGAGTATTCAAACAAAAATTAACAAAGTACTCTCCTCCATCACTCCAGTTCAAAAATGACCATGGGGAAATTGCTCATACCAACACCGAAAACTGTGAAATTCTTGCAAAATACTTTTCTAAATTACTGAATTGTGAAAAGCCTGCAGAAAAATTTGAGTTCCATCGAACACAACGAAACCCAGACTCAAAGCCACCAAGTTTATAAGAGATTAAAGAGATAATTCAGCCACTGAAAAATAACAAAGCATCAGGAGAAGACCAAATCATCGCAGAACTATGGAAACATGCAGGAGAAAATCTTATTGCAAAACTCAAAGAAATTATACGTGAAATCTGGAAAACTGAAAAAATCCCCACAGATTGGAAGACAGCAATCATACATCCTCTGTACAAAAAAGGAAGTAAAACAGACCCCAACAACTATCTCGGAATCTCTTTACTGTCAATAACATACAAAATTCTGTCTAAAGCCCTACTAACCCGCGCAGAACCTCAGCTGGATTCAAAACTAGGCGAATACCAAGGTGGGTTCAGAAAAGGTCGATCTTGCGTAGAACAAATCCTTAACTTGAAAAACTCAATGAAGTATTTACATAGTACTTCAAACAAAAGTTATGTCATCACGTTTGTCGACTTTAAAAAAGCATATGACAGTATAGACCGAGAATCCCTTTTTGAAGTATTAGCAGAATTTGGACTAGATCAAAAGACAACAAACATCATAAAAGAAACACTCACGGAAACACCAAATCCAAAGTAAAATTTATGGGAGAATTGAGCACAAAATTTGAAATAGACACAGGAGTACGACAAGGGGATGTACTGTCCCCAGTGCTCTTCGATTGTGCTCTTGAAAAAGTTGTTAGAGAATGGAAAAAAGCAGGTGCACGAGCACACAGACTGGGACCAAGACATAAGGGCATAGAATTACACTGTTTAGCATTTGCTGATGACACGGCATTGATCGCACAAGACATTACCGATGCACAGAAACAGCTAGAATTATTACAAGAACATGCAGCTAAAATAGGATTACAAAGTTCATTTCAAAGAACAAAATTTATGACTGACGTCAAAGATGTACCTTCTGATCTCAAAATTGGTAATAACTACATCTCTCGAGTAAAAGAATTTAAATATTTAGGTGAATGGATTGCAGAAAATTGTAATGAAAAGAAATCTGTCAGATCAAGAGTCCAGAAAATGGAGACGGCGTTTCAGTTACCAAAAAAAAATTAACAACAAGAAGAGTCTCTCGTGGAATTGCAAAATACGACACTACACAACAGTAATTAGACCCGAAGCTCTCTACGCATCTGAGACACTAAACCTTCAACACAGAACACTAAAAGAGGAATTAGAAGTGAAAGAACGTAAGATAATGAGGAAAATCCTAGGACCAAGAACTAAAGATGGGGTACATTATCCAAAACCCAATGCAGAAATATATAAAAATATCTCCAAAATAACAGACACAATGCGCATGAGAAGAATCCAATTCATGGGGCACTTAGAAAGAATGGACTCAAACAGGTTAACGCACAAAATCAATACATTTTTAAAGAACAAAACTACAAGACCGAACTGGTACAAACAGACGGAAAAAGACCTGAGAGAATTAGGGTCTCCAAATCTACATGATAGAAATGAAATCAGAAAAATCACAAACACACGGGGTTTTGAGGAAGAAGAGAGAAAAACTAACCGACATACATGGTCTACGCAACGAAAGCTAGCCCATTCGTTGTTTATGAAGGAATACTGGGCGAAAAGGAAGGCCAACAAATGTTGCTTACGCGTGGTCCTAAGTGATCCATCCGCAAAGAAGAAGAATGACAAAAGTTTCTCGTACCCTATTAGCAGCCATTAATATGCGGTGCATCTGCCCTTCGCCTTTATGACTGAACACTGCTGGGGACGATTTCAATGAGGTGTCCAAGTCAGTGGACGAATAATGTGAAAAATTCGACTGGAATCTGTATAGAAAGCAAGCATGCTAATATGGTATACAATACGCGAAGTTAGAGGTAAACTTGAAGTCTGGCTCTACACCCATCACACCATACAGGACTGAGCGTACACTATCGGATCAAAAGTTTCTCGTACCCTATTAGCAGCCATTAATATGCGGTGCATCTGCCCTTCGCCTTTATGACTGAACACTGCTGGGGACGATTTCAATGAGGTGTCCAAGTCAGTGGACGAATGGCAGTACGTTCTTCCTCAAGGGCAGAAACCAGAAAGGTGTTCCACTGGGTTCAGGTCGGGACTTTGGGCACGCCAGACCATTTCAGGAATGTTTGTGTCCACAAAGCATTGCCTCACAGAAACTGCTTTATCACAGGGTGCACCGTCGTGTTGACACTATCATCGACTCCAAACAGTTCGCCTACTGTACGCAGTACATAGTGCTGCAAAATGTGTTAGTATGCTTCCACATTTAGCATTGAGGGGACCGAAGTCTAACGACGAAAAGCCTCCCCATGCCGTAACACCACCTCCTCAGTAGTTCACTGGCGGCTCTACCCTTGATGGGAGGTAACGTTCTCTAGGCACTTGCGAATCCCGAATCCTTCCATCGGATTGCCAGCATGATTCTCCATCCCAAACCACTCGTTTCCAATCATCCGCTGTCCATTGGCGTCACTCTGTGGAGCATGTCAGGCGTCGCTAAACACTGACTGGAGAACTCCTTACGTGCAGCCGTTTTGGTAACTGGACTGCTGCTACCACTTGGGAACCCTCGAATGATCCATTGCGCTAATTTTTTACGACAACTCATCGCGATACTCGACGATCCCCGTCCGTCAATACTAGAGATGGACAAACTCGTTTATCCCTGGGAACTAGTTCACTGGTGATCGCTCTTTTTTGGGAACCGTTCATTTTTACTCTTTCACCGTTCATTTGTGCATGGTACATGTTTCTTATGAAAAATTGAAAATTAGTAGCGTAGGTAACTGAAGATGGAAGGCGCCAAAAGGGGGCACTTGTGTCCCCCCTGGAGTAAACAGTTTTTGTTCATTACAGAAGTCAAACACTTGTAGAAGTAATTTGTGTGACTCTGCAAAACCTCTCGTTAAGCCAACTGTAGCGTTATGGGCTGATAGCAGTGAAATAATATACACTACACAATAAAAAGTATCCAGACACTCCCAAAAACATATGTTTTTCATATTAGGTGCATTGTGCTGCCACCTACAGCCAGGTACTCCATATCAGCGACTTCAGTGGTCATTAGACATCGTGAGAGAGCAGAATGGGCCGCTCCGCGGAACTCGCGGACTTCGAACGTGGCCAGGTGATTGGGTGTCACTTGTCTCATACGTCTGTACGCGAGATTTCCACACTGCTAAACATCCCTAGGTCCATTGTTTCCGATGTGATAGTGAAGTGGAAACGTGAAGGGACACGTACAGCAACAAAGCGTACAGGCCGACCTCGTCTGTTGACTGACAGAGACCGCCGCCGTTGAAGAGGGTCGTAATGTGTAATAGGAAGACATCTATCCAGACATCCGCCCCGATAGCTGAATGGTCAGCGTGACAGACTGCCGTCCTAAGGGGCCCGGGTTCGATTCCCGGCTGGGTCGGGGATTTTCTCTGCTCGGGGACTGGGTGTTGTGTTGTCTTCATCATCATTGTCTAACTATGCCTATCAGTAGTTAGTGCCTTCAGTAGTTTGAATCTTTTATTTAGCTGGCAGTAGTGGCGCTCGCTGTATTGCAGTAGTTCGAGTAACGAAGATTTTTGGTGAGGTAAGTGATTTGTGAAAGGTATAGGTTAATGTTAGTCAGGGCCATTCTTTTGTAGGGATTATTGAAAGTCAGATTGCGTTGCGCTAAAAATATTGTATGTCAGTTTAAGGACAGTCTAGTATAATTGGGTCAGGGACTGGGTGTTGTGTTGTCTTCATCATCATTTCATCCCCATCCGGCGCGCAGGTCGCCCTATGTGGCGTCGAATGTAATAAGACCTGCCCCAAGGCGGCCGGACCTGCCCCGTAAGGGGCCTCCCGGTTAATGACGCCAAACGCTGATTTCATTTCCATGTATCCAGACCATCACACAAGAATTCCAAACTGCATCAGGATCCACTGCAAGTACTATGACACTTAGGCGGGAGGTGAGAAAACTTGGATGAGCGGCTGCTCATAAGCCATACATCACGATGGTAAATGCCAAACGACGCCTCGCTTGCTGCAAGGAGCGTAAACATTGGACGATTGAACAGTGGAAAAACGTTGTGTGGAGTTACGTATCACGATACACAATGTGGCGATCCGATGGCAGGGTGTGGCCATGGCGAATGCTCGGTGAACGTCATCAGCCAGTGTGTGTAGTGCCAATAGTGAAACTCGGAGGCGGTGGTGTTACGGTGTGGTCGTGTTTTTCGTGGAGGGGGCTTGCACCCCTTGGATTTTTTCGTGGCACTTTCACAGCACAGGCCTACATGAAATGAAAAAAATACTCTTCAGTTAAATGAATAGAATAATTGAAAAAAAAACTTCTTCTGAAATAGTTGGATCTTAATAGGGAGAAACTTTTTTCTCTCGTGTTCTTAAAAAAAGTAAAATGAAATAAAAATGAAATTAATAAAAGAATACATTTGATTCTGCATCTAGTTCTTCAGATAAAATAATTAAGAATTATTTCCTTTCTCTTACTGAAGTTCTTAAGATAGCTCTTGAGATTATGTGAATTAAATAAACGTCTATTCACTTACATACAGTAGTTAAAAAAGCAGACTTGAATTACGCAGAGCTTACACTCCACGGATTTATTAACGTTCTTCACGTAGATTACATACACTGAATCGAACATGTAGAACTAGTTAGCACGCAGTGTTCTTTGTTCTGTACTTCTCGCGACAGATTGTATGACCTGCTTCAATTCACCCATGAGTCATCGAGTCGAGTGCGTGTTTAAGTGTAGATGTGACTGCGATCCTCCGCGATTTAGCCAGTAGCGCATCTCCGTGGTGTAGTAGCATCAGTAAGAACGAACACAGAAATCCACTTTCGATTCCCAAATATTCAGCTCAGATTTTTCTGAACGAGGTCCAATTGATAACGCGAATAGCGAAATTGACACACAAGCCGCTAAAGTGCCGTTAAATAGAAATGCTGGTAGTCACACGACACTTATTTACTTAGAAGGGAACATTTCCAGGCAAATAAAAAATATTGATGAAACTTGGCGATATGTAGATGCGTCAAAGTAAAGCAGTACGTATTTTTTCGTAAAGCACACCCCATTTGACGTATTGCGTTTAGAGGGAATATCTTCGAAACCATGATATATAAAAACTATGTTTCATAAAAAAGTTGAAACGTAATTAACGTTCTTGAAAACAATATAATGTAAATGTCTTGTGACTAGGGCCTCCCGTCAGGTAGACCGTTCGCCAGAAGTTTTATTATAATGTGAAACTTTGCAAAATAAGCCCACCACGATTATTTAATTTTGAAAAGGGAAAGCTTTTGTTGCAACAAAAATTAAAGAAGCTTTCACGTCACCTCCATCCATGTCTTACTGAATTACGACTCTTCGAAAATAAGGTTTACACAGTGTGCCTCCTAGAGTATTTTCGATTCACCTAGTTAAGATCTCTAAACGTTCATTATTGTTCTAATTATTTGTTTTCCTTTTTTGTATTATGTTTTAAATTGTTATTTTACGTTTCACAGTCAAGTTTTTAAGTTTACCGTTTCACATAGGCGAATTGTCTTAATTGAAAATAACGAGTAACTCATTATTATGACACACAATTATTACAGTAATGATAACCTGTAAAGAAAGGCGTAAAACATAACATTTCTTTTTTACACCATGCCCACAGAATGAACGGAGTTTCTTCACGTAATACACACGACGGACAACGCAATATAAAACAGAATCCAACAGGATTCTCAAATTGTGGTGGGCGACCTTCTAAATATCCAATTTTTATGAGGCATATTTCACGACATTGGAAAGCCTTGGCATAGAGAATTGATTAACTGATTATGTGCAAGTGACTGCAACTTCATTATGTGAAGAACTAGATCTGAAAAACTTCTCACAAGTTCTTCCAGCGTTGAATACCGTAGAATGGCCAACGGATATACCTGACCCGCGAGCCTTTTGGGATCACCAAATTAACAACTTCCTTGTAAAAGGGTTCGATGCTCATACCGGTTCTTTCACATTGACCACCCTAAGAATCTAACGATAATAGCGATTTTTCTCCGACATTGTGAGAAAACTTCTTTCAAATATTTTTTAACCTGGTCAGACGTTAGTTTGCCAGATTTCTATGCTGTCACAAGAACGTTTTGGGTATCCCAAAGAGATTTTCGAATTGTCGGTCCAAACTATCCACTAGTTTCTTTTAAAACTATGAAAATGTGGGTGGTCGGTGAGGAAAAACATTTTTGAGCATCATTCTTTGGGATCAGAAACTTGGTCATATGATGATCCCAAAAGATTCGATGGGACAGATACACCTACTGAATTTAATGGCTTTCGATGTTGGAAGAATTTTGTGAGAAGGGTTTTAGCTGTAGTGCTGTTGAATGATTTTGATGTGAATCTCCACTTAGAAACAACATTATCAAGCTTTAGTCACTAGCACATAATCAGTTCTCTTCGCCACGCTTTTCCAATGTTAGCCGGCCGGAGTGGTCGAGCGGTTCTAGGCGCTACAGTCTAGAACTGCGCGATCCCTACGGTCGCAGGTTCGAATCCTGCCTCGGGCATGGATGTGTGTGATGTCCTTAGGTTAGTTAGGTTTAAGTAGTTTTAAGTTCTAGGGGACTGATGACCTCAGAAGTTAAGTCCCATGGTGCTCCGAGCCATTTGAACAGTTTTTCCAATGTTATTAAATACGCCTGGTCCAAATCAGGATGTTTAGAGGATCGCCTGCCACAATTTGAGAAGCCTGCTGAATATTGTTATATATTGTGTTGTCTATTGTGTGTCTTATGTGAAGAAATTTCGTCCATTCTATGTGGGTAGTGTCAGAAACGTTAGGTTCAAGCATTTTTTACAGGTTACTGTTATTGTAATGATCCTGTGTAACATAATAACGAGTTATTTATCATTTTCAGTTAACAAAGTTCAAATGGCTCAAATGGCTCTGAGCACTATGGGACTTGACTGCTGAGGTCAGCAGTCCCCTAGAACTTAGAACTACTTAAACCTAACACCACACACATCCATGCCCGAGGCAGGATTCGAACCTGCGACCGTAACGGTCGCGCTGCTCCAGACTGTAGCGCCTAGAACCGCTCGGCCACTCCGGCCGGCAGTTAACAAAGTCTGCGCATTTGAAACGATAAACTAAAAAGAAACACGGATGTTAAACTGAGTAAAACAATTTAAGACATATGGATAATAAATAATCAGAACAATAATAAACTATAGATATTTATGGGGGATATCTCTGAACCATTTGGGATCCAAACTGGAGTGCGACAGGGTGACGGACTTTCACCACTAGTCTTTAATATCATTCTTGAAAAAATTATCACGACATGGGAAAAAGAAGTCAAAGGAATCCAAATTGGCATTAGAAAAGATAATAGATTCAATGTGAAGTGTTTAGCTTTTGCAGATGACCTTGCAATCCTCACAAATAATAGAAAAGAAGCCACTAACGCCATAGAGAAGTTACACGAAATTGCACAAAGATCTGGCCTGCAAATCTCGCATGAGAAAACCCAGTACATAGAAAGAGTGCCACAAGACAAATTGCCTGTTGTGACAACCCATGGGGAAATCGTACAAGTACCGCATTTTAAGTACCTGGGAGAAATCATCCAGCCATCAGGGATCAACCTAAAGGCCAATGAGGAAATAATAAAAAAAACTACAGAAAGCATATAAACTCACGTGGAACTATTATAACAAAAAGTCCATATTCATTAGCGCAAAATTGAGGCATTACAACACTATCGTACTTCCGGAGGCACTGTATGCATCTGAAACAACACAAATAGGTGGGCAAACTAAAATCAAAGAAATAGAGGAACAAGAAAGAAAAATTCTGAGGAAAATTTTTAGCCCGATACAAGAGCAAGAAATCTGGCAGAAGAGACCAACATCAGAATTATATAAATATAGAGAGAAGATTACGGATACAATAAGGAAAAGAAGAATGCAGTTCTACGGACATATCCACAGGATCAATGAAAACAGAATTTCAAAGCGAATTTTTAAAGTCATCAACTCAGGCAGGGGAAAAACAAAACGGATAAAAGAAGTTGAAGAGGACCTCAGACACACACACATAACAGTAAACGATGCAGAAAATAGAACTGAATTCAGGAACATCATCGAAAAACATAAATTTGACACCACAACACAGAAGAGACCAGGATGCAAATGGACAGCGGAGCGAAAGAAACAACACATTGAACGCATGAAGAAAATTTGGGCTCAGAAAAAACATAAACAATCATCATAAAGTAGTTGAAGTTCAAACGCTCTCTTTAAATGGTAATAATCGAAGATAATAATAAACTATAGATATTTTGAAACTTCCTGGCAGATTAAAACTGTGTGCCGGACCGAGACTCGAACTCGGGACCTTGCCTTTCGCGGGCAAGTGCTATACCAACTGAGCTACCCAAGCACGATTCACGCCCCGTCCTCACAGCTTTACTTCTGCCAGTACCTCGTCTCCTACCTTCCAAACTTTACAGAAGCTCTCCTGCGAACGTAGAACCTCATTCTGGAAACATCCCCCAGGTTGTGGCTAAGCCATGTCTCCGCAATATCCTTTCTTTTAGGAGTGCTAATTCTGCAAGGTTCGTAGGAGAACTTCTGTTAAGTTTGGAAGGTAGGAGACGAGGTACAGGCGGAAGTAAAGCTGTGAGGACGGGGCGTCAGTCGTGCTTGGGTAGTTCAGTTGGTAGAGCACTTGCTCGCGAAAGGCAAAGGTCCCGAGTTCGAGTCTCGGTCCGGCACACAGTTTCATACCAGCGCTCACTCCGCTGCAGAGTGAAAATCTCTTTCTATAGGTATTTTAATTGCATATGTTGAAAATACTCCGAAAATACAATGGTTACAGCTTATTTCCAAAGAATGATTTTTGAGAAACCAGCTTTATTACACGTGGATGAGTGTGGCGTGAAAGTTCCTTTAATGTATGTTGTAACAAAAGTTTTCATTTTTCAAAATTAGTTAATGGTGGTGGGGTGTTTTTAATTTCTAATTATTACAAAAGTTTATTATACAGTTTTCAAGAACGTTAATTACATTTCAGTTTTTACATGAGACACACATTTTTTTATATATATTTCATCGTTTCGAAGAAGTTCCCACTAAATATGCCAAATTACATACGGGGTGCGTTTTACTCCTTAAAAGTGACATACGTATTGCGTTATTTTGACCCCTCTACCAGATAGATACGGTTTATTTACGTGTGGGAATGTTTCGTTGTCATTCGGGCTGTCTCGCTAAGGCAGGAGCTGGGGCAGTGGCCGGTGGGCTGCGCTAGCCAGAGGCGGCGCTCCGCGAATGCAGAGTAGCGCGTTTCTCATAACAGTGAGCTGTGCCCACACTGGCGGGCTTATCCGTTTTATATTGGCCAACCTGGCCGGCGAGCGCGTCGCGTCTAGACGCCGCCCAGACGTCTAATATCACGGCGGCCCACTTCAAGGCCCTCATCCCCGGGAAACGGTTTCGCTGTTTCGTGCACAAACTTGGCCGCCCTCGGTTAGTATCGGTCCCCCCGAGAGCGATCCAGATCTGCTGAGACCAGAGCAGCAAGCGCTCGGAGTACTCTCGCACCTTCGCGTGTACTTCGATGTCCACTTGGAATGCCGGACATTTGCCACGCCGGACATTTGCCCCTTCACCGGGTAGCTTGAGTAGCGATCCCTAAGGTAAGAGACGACCTTCCTCGTACTTCAGTCCGCTTTCAAACCGCCGTCTCCACATCTTACGCGATACAACCAGTACGCGAGGGACCCTCTTCTTCGACATCTTGCGGAAATACAGAACTTCTTTTCCGAAATAGAAATATTTAGAACGCTTGGGAAACGAAACCAATACCGACGATTATGTCAGTACGTAATTAGTTCTGCCAAGTATAAATATAGATTCCTCTGCCTGTACGGTAGCTTCCTTTCACGCTTACAGATTGCGATAGAAACAGTCCATCGCCATGGGAGCAACGAGAAAGGAACGATGTAAAGAGAATGCGAATGTACGCTAATCATTTCTTTTTGACCACTGCATTTGTGCCTACTTTAATTACTGCAACTGCATGCCCAAAAGACAACAAGGAAAGACTAAATGGGTATGTGAATGTTTGAAAAGAAGAATGACATACTCCACATTAATTTACTCTCTAAAAACATTAGTTAATAAAGTGTGGCGAGACAGTGTTCAAAACGTAACTGAAAACACGTTCTCTAAATAGAGATAAGAACATCTATGATTGACATGTCATCTAAAGTCGACGTACAATTTTAAAATGTTAGAAACAAGGAAATGAAGTAATACAGAATGCTATGCTTGTAACGTACGTTGTTCTACGTTGTTTAGCTCTGGTATTTACAGGGTCACAGAGAAAGCATCCTAGGTTTTGGGGGGAAAAGCCGTAATTGTAATAATCTGCACTACAACAGAAACAAAAAGCACAAGTTCATGTGTTCCAGCTCACAAGCGACATTGAAGCAGTATGGGCACAGGTTGTATTCGACAACCGGAATAAATTAATAACTGGATCGTTTTACCGACCTCCGGTCTCAGATGAAAGAGTTGCTGAACAGTTCAAAGAAAACTTGAGACTCATCACAAATAGGCACCCTATTCATAAAATTATAGTTGGCAGTGACTTCAATCTACCTTCCGTATGTTGACAGAAATACATTTTCATACCCTATTGTAGATAGAAAACAACTTCCGTAATTGTTCTAAATCCTTTTTTTTTAAATTATTTCGAAGAATTAGTTCACGAGGCCATTCAAATTGTAAATGGTTACGAAAACACACTTGACCTCATAGCCACAAATAATCCTGAGGACCACGACTGATCCAGGGATTAGTGAACACACAATCGTAGCGAGGCTCAATTCCGTATCAAAGAAATTCACCAAAACTAAACGCGAAATATATCTACTTATAGAAGCAACTAAAAATTCGGTTGATGTGTTTCTAAGAGACAGTCTCCAATCCTTCCAAACTATGTAACTGAAGACCATATGATTTAGACCAGGGCTTAACAACTGGCCGGTTTTGAGCGCGAGTACTCGCGTCTGCTCAGGCACGTGCTCGCGAGCAGGTGCAAGGTCGCGGAGTTGGGAGGGAGGGGAGGGAGAGGAAATGCGCGCGCACGTTTGAATGTGATCTCGCGTTCTTAGCAGATTTAACTAGCCATCTGAATGCTTTGAACATTTTACTACAAGGTAAAGATCTGCTAATTACTCATTTCATAGAACGAATACGAGCTTTTAGAATGAAATTGACACCTTGGGTGAGTCAGCTGGAAACAGGAAACCTAGCTCATTTTCCTAAATTATCATCCATGCAAGATGTTCACAAAGACTGTGAACGTTATTCACATAGTTTAGTTGATCAGCGCTTTCAAGATCTGATAGCACTAGACAGTGATTTTGATCTGTTCTCTCCATATTCAGCGAATATTTAAGAGATTCGTCCTGAGCTGCAGCAAGAAATTATTGACCTGCAGTGTGACAGAGATTACAGAGACAAATTTCAGAACTAGAAAAACATTTTGGAATTCTACAGACACTTCCCTCAGGATAGATTTCCTCGTTTGCACAAACTGGCGGCTACAATAATATCAATGTTCGGTTCCACGTATGTTTGTGAACAACTGTTCTCTGCAATGAAATGTAACAAGACGCGCCTGGGGAACGCATTGTCTGATCGAAATTTAAACTGCACGATGCGCCTAAAATGCACAAGAACAATTACTCTGAACATAGACGCAATTGTAAAGGGCAAAAAGTACAAGATAACCGAGAATCCCACACTTCAGTGACACCTTTTATTGTGTAACAGTTCACAAATTAATGCGAATGTAGAGGCATACACTAAGCTAATAAAATTATGTGGCATGTGTACATTCTCCTTTATTTGTTTCATTTGTCACAGTAATAATTCGTGAGTGATATCCCTGCAGGTGGCCGCGGATTTACATTGACTGGCGGCAGCTGTTGTGTGCCCCACGTGACTTTCCCCACTCTCCGCTCTGGTCCGGTAGTGGGGGTAGCGTGCTCGCGCTCTTCCGTGCTCGCGCCTTGCTGCTCACAGCTTGCTCCGCGAGCACGTATGTTGTGAAGCCCTGATTTAGACGAATGCAAAATCTCCAAGTTGGCGAAGTTTTACTGAGGCTCGAAATTTGGTGCGGATTTCAATGCGAAATGCATTTCATACTTTCCACAACAACACAAAAGCTTTTGACAATGTTGACTGGAATACTCTCTTTCAAATTCTGAAGGTGGCAGGGGTAAAATACAGGGAGCGAAAGGCTATTTACAATTTGTACAGAAACCAGATGGCAGTTATAAGAGTAGAGGGACATGAAAGGGAAACAGTGGTTGGGAAGGGAGTGAGACAGGGTTGTAGCCTCTCCCCGATGTTATTCAGTCTGTATATTGAGCAAGCAGTAAAGGAAACGAAAGAAAAGTTCGGAGTAGGTATTAAAATCCATGGAGAAGAAATAAAAACTTTGAGGTTCGCCGATGACATTGTAATTCTGTCAGAGACAGCGAAGGACTTGGAAGAGCAGTTGAACGGAATGGACAGTGTCTTGAAAAGAGGATATAAGATGAATATCAACAAAAGCAAAACGAGGATAATGGAATGTAGTCGAATTAAGTCGGGTGATGCTGAGGGAATTAGATTAGGAAATGAGACACCTAAAGTAGTAAAAGAATTTTGCTGTTTGGGGAGCAAAATAACTGACGATGGTCGAAGTAGAGAGGATATAAAATGTAGACTGGCAATGGCAAGGAAAGCGTTTCTGAAGAAGAGAATTTTGTTAACTTCGAGTATAGACTTAAGTGTCAGGAAGTCGTATCTGAAAGTATTTGTATGGAGTGTAGCCTGTATGGAAGGGAAACGTGGACGATAAATAGTTTAGACAAGAAGAGAACAGAAGCCTTCGAAATGTGGTGCTACAGAAGAATGCTGAAGATTACATGGGTAGATCACATAACTAATGAGGAGGTAGTGAATAGAATTGGGGAGGAGTTTGTGGCACAACTTGACTAGAAGAAGGGATCGGTTGGTAGGACAGGTACTGAGTCATCAAGGGATCACCAATTTAGTATTGGAGGGCAGCGTGGAGGGTAAAAATCGTAGAGGAGACCAAGAGATGAATACACTGAGTAAATTCAGAAGGATGTAGGTTGCAGTAGGTACTGGGAGATGAAGAAAGTTGCACAGGATACAGTAGCATGGAGAGCTGCATTAAACCAGTCTCAGGACTGAAGACCCCCCCCCCCCCCCACACACACACAAACACACACACACACACACACCTCTCCACGCACAACACAGTGGCCGACGGTGTCCACTTAACAACTGGGGGCAGCGGCGTTTGCGTAGAGTTTTTAATGCTAACAGACAGGCAACACTGCGTGGAATAACCGCAGAAATCAATGTGGGACCTTAGACGAACGTATCTGTTAGGACAGAGCGGCGAAATTTGCCGTTTATGTGCTGTGACAGCAGATGACCTACGCGAGTGCCCTTGCTAAAAGCACGACATCGCCTGCAGCGCCTCTCCAGGGCTCGTGACCGTATCGGTTGGACCCTAGACGACTGGTAAACCGTGGCCTGGTCAGATGAATCCAGATTTCAATTGATAAGAGCTGATGGAAGGGTTCGACAGTGGCGGAGACCCCACGAAGCCGTGGACCCGAGTTGTCAACATGGCACTATGCAAGCTGGTGGTGGCTCCATAATGGTGTAGGTTGTGTTTACGTGGAAGGCATCGGGTCCTCTGGTCCAGGTGAAGGGATCGTTGGCTGGAAATGGTTATGTTCGGCTACTTGGAGACCATTTGCAGGCATTACGGACTGCATATTCCCCAACAATTTTTATGTATGACAATGCGTCATGTCACCGGGCCACTGTTGTTCACGATTCGTTTGAATAACATTCTGGACAATTTGGCCACATATATCACCTTATATGAATCCTATCGAACATTTATGCGACATAATCGAGACGTCAATTCGGACACTAAATCGTGCACCTGCAACGCTTTCGATATTGTGGACGAGACTGTAGAGGCAGAATGGCTCAATATTTCTGCAGAGGACTACCAGAGACTACACCGAGCAGAAGGGTCCCCAGTCTGATATTAGGAGGTATCCCGTGGCTTTTGTCACATCAGCGTACGTTGGAGGGACGACCCGCCCGAATTTCCATGCGCGTAAGTAATATCTTGTCCGAGTCTTCTAGGAACGTACGCTCTCGGAACTTTGTCAATAAAGTACACCGTGAAGCATACTACCTGTCTGGTAGCGCCTGCCACTGACTGAGCTCCTCCGTGGCGATTTGGAACCTCGTGACTGTTGCGGATCCGAGACTGACGAGCAGTACTCAAGTATTGGCCGAACGAGGAGTCCTCCTGAGGATTGTACCAATGAATATCTGTCTGGCATCTGCCATATCTGCGGTTACTGTAGTCTTGCATGGTCGCTCAACTTTATAATCGCTCCGTACCCTTAGACATTCTGTGAACGTGACTGCTACAAGCGGAAGTTCGATGTCCCTTAACCGTACTGGAATGGGAGCTCTACCTACTGATGCGCTATACGTTTCATTTGGTTATGTTGGCAGTCAGCTGCCAATCACTGCATCACGTGTCGAACCTCTATGGGTGCCTCAACATTTAGCTACAGTTTTCTGCCTTCACGACTTCTGTGTATACAACAGTATTCCTGTTCAGACAGCGAATGGTGTGCTGTCGAAACGACAGCCGGGAACGGACGGCACGACTTACACTTCTCCGATCTTATCGTCGTGATCATTGCATTAGCGAAATGTGTGTAGGGGGACGTGATACGTTGCCACATCCTTCTCTCGGAATTGCAAAGTAATTCCATTTTGCTTCATTTGTAACCTCGCTCCCCTCCCCACCTTGTATCACTACTGCAGTCAAAACATCTTCACAACAGTACAGATATCAACGGTATAAATTTGTGACTAGACTGAGAATTTTTTGGTTGGGAGGACACAGGAAGCTATTTTGGATGGATAATCATAGACAGTTGTAGACGCAACTTCAGGTGTGTTCCAGGAAAGAATGATGGGACCCTTAGTGTTCATGCAAATGATGCACTTACCTGTGATGCAGTACTTGTCTAAATAAAGTTGCACAAATATTCAGTCAGATCTTCATAAAATTTCTGAATAGTGCAATGTTATACAGTTGTTTTAAATGTTCAGGAACTGTGCACTTCATAAAACGAAATAAGTTAGCGTCCCTTGACCACAGTACCAACGAGCCACAGCTGGCGTTGGTCAACTCTAATACCTGAATGTAACAATTTATGAAGGTATCTACAGCTACATGGCTACTCAGCACTTCAGACTTAAGTGCCTGGCAGAGGGTTCATCGAACCACCTTCAGATATTTCTCTATCGTATATGAAGGTGGAATCTGTTCTTTCGGACTTGTCCCAAAGAACAGATACCATTGGTGACCTTGCAGATCTCGATGAACGAAATTGTGTCCTCGATAGCTGAGTCGGATAGACTGTCTGCCAGGTAAGCAGGAGATCTCGGGCTAGAGTCACGGTCGTGGCACATATTTTCTACTGCCCCCGTTGATATTTATCAGCGCCTGTAACCAGCTTATGGTCTGGATTTCATTGTAATCTCATTCTTCGAGAGCTGCAGTGGTATCTGTTCTTTCATAAATGTCCGAAAGAACAAATACCATCTTCATATAAATAAGGCTTACCGGCCAATGATCTTCTTCAGTGTGGATGCACTCACATTGCTAAAACTCTTACGGAAATCGGTAGATTGACTGCCGCGAGTAATCAGTATCGTGGGCAGGGGCACTACAAATATAGGGTGTGGCCAGTAAGCTGGAAATTTGGGTCTCACTGGGAGCGTGCCAGAGACAAGTTCGTGCAGTCGCGCTATCCTTGTGTCCTCGATGGCTCAGTCAGATAGAGCATCTGTCATGTAAGCAGGAGATCCCGGGTTCGAGTCCCGGTCGGGACATAACTTTTCAACTGTCCCCGTTGATATTTATCAACTCCTGTACGCAGCTAATTGTGTGGATTTCATTGTAATTTCATTTCTCTATCGTTGCGCTCTCGAACAGTGTATGGGAAAAAATGAACACTGAAATCATTCTGTACGAGATCTGAATTCTCGTATTTTATCACGATGATCGTTTCTACCTATTTAGATTGGCGCCAGTAAAATTATTTCGCATTCAGAGGAGAAAGTTGGTGATTGAAATTTCGAGAAAAGATCTCGCCACAGCGGAAAATGTGGAGTGATCACATAAACTCAGTCCCATGTAAACTACTCGTAAGCGGCGGACGCTGGTCAATGTCAGAATACTGAGAAAATATAGTCAATCTACAAAGGAGATAGCTTACAAAAGACCATCCTAGAATATTGTCAAAGTATGTGGTATCCGTACCAAAGAGGATTAAGAGAAGATGTTGAAAAATGTATAAAGACGGGAGACACAAATGAACACAGGTTTGTTTGACCCGTGGGGTTGTGTCACGGAGATTGTGTTTCTTAAATGATGCATCTACGGATATCACTACCATAGGCACCGTGAAGACAAGGTTAGAGTAATTACAGCGAACATAGAGGCGTTTAAGTAATCCTTCATCACAGATGAAGGGACCCTAATCACCCTAACAGAAGCACCCTCTGCCATACATTGCACAGTGGTTTGCAGGGTACCAATAAGGATATGCGTGTAAACGTGGATATAGTTATTAAAGCTTAAGGACATTAATGCTATTAACAGCAAATACCGTGACTGAATGAAACAAAGTTGTTTCCAAAGAACACACACAGTGCACATGATGACATTTGCACTGTATGCATGTACACTAGCCCCGGCGAATATCGCTGAGAAAATCTGTTCGGACTTCCACCCGACATTTGCACTATTAGGTAGATATATTCTGTGCAACACAGACACATACCCGCCAGGTCAGCCGAGAGCACTAATGCCCTGCTTCCTGCACTTCGGTAGGCGCGCCGGCCCCGGATCGAATCGCCCTGCGGATTAACGTCGAGGGCGGTTTTTAGGCGGTTTTCCACATCCCGCTAGGTAAATACCGGGCTGGTCTCAATGTCCCGCTTCAGTTACACGACTCGCAGACATGTGAAACTATGAAACACGTTCGGGTGCACTGATTCCATCCTGGGGGGGGGGGGCGTTGGGGGGGGGGGGGGTGTTACGGGGTGGCGACAGGAAGGGCATCCGGCCACTCCTTCAATTAACAGTGCCAAATCCGACCCTGTGGGACAAGAAAGCAACCAAAAGAAGAAGACAGACACACATATACAGAGACAATTATTGAACTATATGAAAAAAAATAAGTTTGTTACAAACTGCGGCGTGCACACACTTAATTCAGCATGTAAGCGTAATTGTAGATATTCGGATTTAGGTTATCATGTGTGCGATATGCCTGTCATCAATGGTGGTGGTGTGGCGTAGTCGAATAGCGAAATTCTGCATGACTCACTTAAGTGTCGGAACATCGATGCTGTCGATGACCTTCGGAGTGGTGGTGGTTTTGGGGCTATTGCTGTACACGGTGTCTTTTAATATAGGCCCACAAAAAGGAGTCGCATGTGTTCAGATCCGGAGAATATGGCGGCCAATCGAGGCCCATGCCAGTGGCCTCTGGGTACCCCAGAGCCAGAATGCGCTCTCCAGAGTCCTCTTCCAGGACACCAGACACACTCCTGCTTCGATGGGGCCGAGCTCCGTCCTTCGTGAACCACATCTTGCCGAAATCAGGTTCACTTTGGATAACAGGGATGAAATCATCTCAAAAACCTTCACGTACCGTTCGGTAGTCACTGTGCCATCGAGCAATATTGCACCGATTAGTCAGTGACTGAACATTACACATCACATAGGCACCCGTTGAGGGTGAAGAGAGTTCTCTATCGCGAACTGTGGCTTCTTAGTCCCCCAAATGCGCCAGTTTTGCTTATTGACGAACCCTTCCAAATGAAAGTGGGCTTCGTCGCTAAACGAAAGCATATTCACACCAAAGTCATGTTCGTCAATTCTGTGGACAATAGTGTTGGCGAAACACAACCGCTTTTCCATGGCCCTGGGGCTTAATGGCTGATGGGTTTGAATTTTGCATTGGAAGAGATACAGGTCTTAAACAGCAACTTATCTCAGTTTCTCCCGATTGATTCCCACCAGTTTCGCAGTTCGTCTGATCGATTTCCTGGAGCTGGTTTGAAACACAGCGCGTGTCCCTTCGATGTTTTCAGGCGTTTTCACTCTTTTTTTGCCGACCGACATTTTCAACACTGTCATCACGAACACGACCCGTTCTCTCAAACTTGCGAATCAAATTCTTGATTGTTAGCACACTTGGACCGGTTGTCGTCACAAACTTCCGTTGAGCCGCAGTTGGGCTGCTGTTGCTGGCATAGTAGGCCTTCACAAACGCTATACACCCAGGAACGCTGCACCGCGGCATTTTCACGTGCAAATGGCCGACAACAGCAAGGCGCGTGCCAATTCCCATCATGCTCCAACCGTGCAGTTTGAACACCCTAACGCAAACCAAAATACTCAGAATATATCCTTGAACAACCAACTACATTTTGTTTATGGGTAGATGTTCCATCATAGCTCTGGAAAGTATGAAGCAATTTTAACAAGACTTGGTAGAGAAATGGGTTATCGTCTAGAGGAAAAGAAACAGACACCCCAGTAAAGCCAGCAGCGGATGAGGAGACTTGAAAGCAATGATATGAAGAAAGAACAGAAAACTATGTTATCGTAGAAATTGTGGTTTTAGGTGTTGGCAGAGTGACGTGATAATTTGGTCGAGCTTCACCGTTTGGATTGTGAGTAGTGGTGGAAATGATTTGACGTGTGAAAATAATCGACAGAAAATGACATTTGTGTCGAACCCACACTTACCGGGTTCGCTAGGGTGCTTGGTTGTGGTTGGGGTGGCTGTCTTAACATCGTACTGCGCTGATTCCATACAACCGACTAAACTGCGTTCATCATAAGAATAAAGCTGATGTAAACATTACACCGTGTATTCTGCGTTTGGTGGGATCTCATTGCATTTCGTTTCACATGGAGCAGAAGGCAAGCTGCCTCGAGTACAATCAAGTACGATAGTAAAGGTAAGTTAGATGCTGTGCGTAAGACGCACATTGATTAAGCGGCAATACGGGTTAGCAGCTTTATCGTGCGTTTAACTGGGACAGCGCTAGGCACCCAGCTGATCCAACTAACCTGGCGGCAGTGGCGGGAACAGTTGTAGTAAAGAAGTGAAAGAGACGAGCAGAGAAACAGTATAGCTTCGAACGTCATTTAATTCTGAAACAGAATGAAATAATATACGGCAAAACTTCGACAATACGCTTCTTAGAGGACCAGGCGGAAAATGTAACATACTCACTTTCCCAGCCATCATAGTATTGTAATTAGAAATAAGAGTGATGAAATGCCTAAATTAAACTTAGGGTAATTTGTTTGCGTGAGCTTTGCAGTTATTCCGAGCTGCTCCCACAACCGAATGCGAGGAGTAAATTTCATTACCGGAACTGTCATTGCTACGTCGATAAAGAGGCGATCAACAAAAGAATCGTCCAAGTCATCGAAGCGCCACGTTTTCTCCTCTTCCTTTATGACTTGCTATTCTGCACCCCGGCCATCCAGCGTTCGACAGAGACAGGTGACAGTTTTGTGCATTAATTCCAGAACGTCTGGCAACTTAAATGTCTTTTTATTTCTCGCGACAAATCTCTCGAGTCCAGATCAGTTCTATTGCGTACAGATTGCAGTGATACGGTAGCAACTGTAAAAATGCAGCATTTGTACGGTGTGTCGATGCGGTGAAAATTATTGTTTTCCGTGTTTCTACGACGCTGATCACTCCGGTTTGTGTGCGATCACATCTGCGACATAAAACAATGGGAATAAAGCGTATTTGATTTTTCATTTTTCTCTGCCACGTGATGACTGGCTGTTGTGTCATGTTCTTAGGTTAGTTAGGTTTAAAGTAGTTCTAAGTTCTAGGGGACTGATGACCATAGATGTTAAGTCCCATAGTGCTCAGAGACATTTGAACCATTTTTTTGATTTTTCATTTTTGTTCCAAAAATATGTTTGCTTAATTTAAATAATCTTTATTAAGAATATCTATAGGTAGTTAAGAATTTATATTTATAATGAAAACTGATATTTTGGTTGCGGTATGTTTATTAGAAACAAGTTGATCATATATGTGTTAATTAGCATATATTTGATGAATTTTATATATAAATGTCGTGAGTATTGGAACTGGACGAAAAAATTTAAGAAATAAAAGAACACGGGGAAATTTGAATCCGCGGTCAACGGAACAGCCGTTAACCATTCTCCAACGCTACCGATTACGTCACGCAGCTCGCTGCTAAAAGTGCCGTAACTATAGTAAACACTGGTACTCCGGAAAGTTCATACCTGACTTTGTCTGTAAACTTATGAAAAACATTAAGATGAGTCTGTTTCTCGCCATTTCAGCGGTGTCCCATGCGCGTGTTTAACTGCGGAGCAGGAAGCAGCGTCAGCCGTTTTTCCAGTACGCAGCGGGTTGGGCGCTCAGTGGCTCAGGTGTGCAGGGGTGGGCAAAAGGCAGTCACGCCGGAGCTTGTGCCACAGTTGTGCGCAGACTGAGCGCAGCACGTGGTTAGCGCGTCCACACATTGCTTGTAACAGTGTCGCCTGCCGGGTAGGCTGAACGGTGTGCGGGACCCATAATCATCAATGTTTGGATTCAGCTCGCTGCGGGATTCCTGAAGAAGCTTGTGGACTCTCTCCCTCACTAAACTGAGGCCATGATATCTCCTTGGTTGACTAATTTTTTTGTCCAGAGTGTGCATATTGTCGGAGTCTGCTAAATACGCGTATATTTGTAAAAGAATCCAACAGTGCTCATTGTTTCTCGATATACGACGACAGTGAATCGCCCTAGCAAACCAGTGCTTCTTGATTACGTCACCAAAAGACGATAGTGTCATTGAACCTATTCGTGAATTATTGAAGTCACGTTGCGGCTTCCTAGCTGTTATGTTTCTTAGTTCCCTCATAGTTGACGACGGTGACTCGAGAGAAATCTTGAGAGCGTAGTAAAATTCTTAAAAAGTTGTATTATCAGTTGGGCAGTTAGCTGGCAAGAGTTGCCCTTGTGTTCCGACAAACGACCGATAATTGGCCAGTTGTTACGTCACAGAAAATGAAGATGTGCTGTGTAGGTATAAAGATGGCTGCCCCAATGTCGACTTGCACCGCTTTGGTGCAGCGATCTGCGACACATGTTTTGAGCAGTGAAGCTGTTAAACCCTGGGAACTGTATTGCAGAACTGGTGTGCCCCTGCAGCCAGCGTACGAGTGGTGCAGGAAGTTGTTTAAAAGAGGCATAACTTCTGTGGAAGAGACTCCGCACTCTGGGCAAGCACACCGCGCAGCGCAGTCGCGAACGAAAACATTTCCGCAGTGGATGAGCTTTTGAAGGATACAGCCGCTATTTTGGATATTAGTGTTAGTTCAGGACACAGTATTGTGCATGATGTGTTACAAAAATGGCTCAAATGGCTCTGAGCACTATGGGACTCAACTTCGGAGGTCATCAGCCCCCTAGAACTTAGAACTACTTAAACCTAACTAACCTAAGGACATCACACACATCCATGCCCGAGGCAGGATTCGAACCTGCGACCGTTGCGGTCGCTCGGCTCCAGACTGTAGCGCCTAGAACCGCACGGCCACTCCGGCCGGCTCGAACCGTTCCGCCAGATGGCAGAGCCGTAGTAGAGCGTCAAAATGGCGTCTACACACGACTCACGGTACAAGCAGCGTACTGTTACTGAATTCTTGTGTGCAGAAAAACAGACCGTGGTGAAAATCCATAAACGTTTGTGTGCAGTGTATGGCGATGCTCCAATTGATAGTACAGCTGGGCGATGGGTAAAGAAAGTTACAGCCTCAGAAAATGCAGAAACAGAGCTCCATGATCAGCCACGCTCGGGACGTCCTGTCACAGCCACTGCTCCAGACATGCTGAATCGTGCGGATGCCATTATTCGTGCCGACCGGCGCATCACAAGTCGACAATTAGCTCTGCAGTTGCCGGTCAGCACTGAGAGTGCATCTGCAGTGATCGGGACTCTCGGATATTCAGAGAGATGCTCAAAATGTATTCCACTAATGCTCACAGCGGACCACAAGATTCACCGAAAGGCCGTTTCATCTGAATTGTTGGAGCGTTATTAGGCCGACGGAGAGGCCGTTCTGTCACGGACCGTTACGGGGGACGAAGGCTGGATGCACCACTTTGCGCCGCAAACAAAAAGGCAGTCCATGGAGTGGTATCATCCCCATTCACCACAAAAGAAGAAATTCAAGACAAAACCCTCTGCCGGAAAAGTGATGGTGACAGTCTTCTGGGATTGTGATGGCGTCATTCTCGTGAATGTGATGCCGAGAAGGTCAACCATCAATTCAGAGACATATGTGAAGACTCTGAATAAACTCGAGAACCATTTCTGACGTGTTCGATCGGACAAGTATCCAGCAGAAATCTTGCTCCAACACGATAATGCACGCCCACACACAAGTCTAAGAACCCGGGAACGCACCGCCAAATTGGGTTGGACATCATTGCTTCATCCACCCTACAGTCCAGTCCTGGCACCCTCGGACTTCCATCTCTTTTGGCCGCTTAAAGATTCTCTATGGGGAACACACTTTGAAGATGACGAGAATGTCAGTCATGCAGTGAAAACATGGCTACGCCTACAGGACAAGAGCTTTTAACGCAGGGAATACATGCTGTTCCACAACGTTGGCATACAGCCATAGAACGTGATGGAGACTACTTAGAAAAATAGGACATGGGCAAGACATGTAGATGTATATTGTCACCAAATTCAGACTCTTTAACGATAAATATGTTTTGAGAAAAAAATATGGGGCTTTACTTATTGACGACCCTCGTAATAGATGATCAAATATGCTACGAAGTCACCTTCGCCTTGCATACAGAAGTTAAGGACGAGGACTTGTGACTGCAGGTGTGTTGTTGCAAAACGGCTCGTCTCTATGCTGGCCGCTCAGTCAGAGCAAAAATACAGGATAGAAATTTGAATTTACGCAATAGAACTCTCCCCAAGTGACACACATGTGTTCGGACGACTGTAACAAGCGCTGAGAGGCAAGCATTTGAGAACCGATGAAGAGGTGAAAACCGCAGTACGCGAATGGCTGCATTCACAGCCGAAAGGATTCTTCTTACTTCCGAAGCGAAGGAATCGTGCATTACACACCACGGGGACTACGACGAAAACTTACGCATCTGTAATTTTTCTGTGTTGCCGCATTTGCATAGTAATAAATAATTATGACTTCCTTCTTTTTCCCGACTGATGTACACTGAAGGCATTCCGGATATGCTCAATAATGTTCGTGTCTGGGGATTGTGGTGGCCAGCGGAAGTGTTTGAACTCAGAAGAGTTTAAACTCAGAAGAGTTTAAACTCTGTAGCAATTATGGACGTGTGGGATGTCGGATTGTCCTGCTGGAATTGCCCAAGTCCGTCGAAATGCACAGTGGACACGAATGGATGCAGGTGATCAGACAGGATGCTTACCGTACGTGTCATCTGAGAGTCGTACCTAGACGTATCAGGAGTCCCACATCACTCCAACTGCACACGTTCCTCACCATTACACAGTCTCCATCAGCTTGAACAGTCCCCTGCCGACATGCAAGGTCCATGGAGTCATGAGATTGTCTCCAAGCCCGTACACGTCCATCCGCTCGATACAATTTGAAACGAAGCCCGTCCGACCAGATGGCACGTTTCCAGTCATCAACAGTCAATTGACGGTGTAGACGGGCCCAGGCGAGGCGCAAAGCTTTGTGTCGTGCAGTCATCAAGGGTACACGAGTGAGCACCGGCTCCGAAAGCCCGTATCGATGATATTTCGTTGAATGGTTCGTACACTGACACTTGTTGATCGCCCAGCATCGAAATCTGCAGCAATTTGCGGTAGGGTTGCACTTATGTCACGTTGAACGATTTTCTTGGTCCCGACTTCCAGGACCTTTTTCCGGCCGCAGCGAAGTCCGAGATTGATGTTTCACCTGATTGCTGGTATTCACGGTACGTTCGTGAAATGGTCGTACGGGAAAATCGCCACTTCGGAGATGCCGTGTCCCATTGTTCGTGCGCCGACTATAACACCACGTTCAAACTCACTTAAATCTTGATAACCTGTCCTTGTCGGAGCAGTAACCGATCTAACGACTGCGGAGGACACTTATTGTCTTTATATAGGAGTTGCCGATCGCAACGCAGTATTCTGAATGTTTATATCTTTTTATATTTGAATACGCATCCCTATACCCATTCCTTTGGCGCTTCAATGTAAGATTGAGATAAATGTAATAATTCGCTCGCTTCGTGTAAAACAGGCATGGGAAAACTTTGATGACCCACAGGTCTGATTCAAATACATGCTTAGCTCGCGGACCTCTTCAAAAATTCAAATGGTTCAAATGGCTCTGTGCACTATGGGACTCAACTGCTGTGGTCATAAGTCCCCTAGAACTTAGAACTACTTAAACCTAACTAACCTAAGGACAGCACACAACACCCAGCCATCACGAGGCAGAGAAAATCCCTGACCCCGCCGGGAATCGAACCCGGAAACCCGGCGGACCTCTTCATCACGTGACGCAACAGCAGGTTCCTTATGGCATGTCGTCAAAAGTATGGGGTCCATGTCATTAATGTTTATGCAGTAACGCAGCGATACGAGCGGCACCCCTTTGCCGACATGCCACGCCAACAAGTTATGCCTCAAAACAAGCGTTTTGAGTGTATATTCACTTTCTGTTCGCTCCATCTTCAGATATTTACGTTTATTTACTCGTCGCGGTTTTTTCATCAGCTGGCTTTAAAAGCTTCCATTGCTAAATTTTACAGCGTCTCCCTCTCCCGTCCACGAACTTCACCCGCGGGCCGGATCCAGCCCGCAGATTCGCTGCCAGATGAGAAGCGTCGGGAGACGTTTAAAACGCCGCCGGCCGTTGACCGGACGCGCGGCATAACGAAGGCGCGCCGTAATAATTAATTAAACGCGGAAGTGGCCGTCGGTTCGTTACTACGGCCGCAGCCAGCAGGCGTGTCGCGACAAATGAGCTCCAAGCGGTCTCTGCTCCACCCGTCTACCCGCGCGCGGCTTCTGCGTCTACACCTACGGTGTGTGGCGGAGGGTACTTGCGGTAGCACTCTTTGAACTCCCCCACCTGACCCTGTTCCGTTTGCGGATACTGCGTGGGAGGAATGATTAGTTTCTAATTTCTCGTTGTATAGTCATTTCGTAAGATGTATGTTTCTTAGAAGGAAGCCCAGTTCTAAGCAAAGAAGGGAAAGCAGAAAGGTGGAAGGAGTATATAGAGGGTCTATACAAGGGCGATGTACTTGAGGACAATATTATGGAAGTGGAAGAGGATGTAGATGAAGATGAAATGGGAGATACGATACTGCGTGAAGAGTTTGACAGAGCACTGAAAGACCTGAGTCGAAACAAGGCCCCGGGAGTAGACAACATTCCATTGGAACTACTGACGGCCTTGGGAAAGTCCAGTCCTGACAAAACTCCACCATCTGGTGAGCAAGATGTATGAGACAGGCGAAATACCCTCAGACTTCAAGAAGAATATAATAATTCCAATCCCAAAGAAAGCAGGTGTTGACAGATGTGAAAATTACCGAACCATCAGTTTAATAAGTCACAGCTGCAAAATACTAACGCGAATTATTTACAGACGAATGGAAAAACTGGTATAACCCGGCCTCGGGAAAGATCAATTTGGATTCGGGAGAAATGTTGGAACACGTGAGGCAATACTGACCCTACGACTTATCTTAGAAAACAGATTAAGGAAAGGCAAACCTACATTTCTAGCATTTGTAGACTAAGAGAAAGCTTCCGACAATGTTGACTGGAATACACTCTTCCAAATTCTGAAGGTGGCAGGGGTAAAATACAGGGAGCGAAAGGCTATTTACAATTTATACAGAAAGCAGATGGCAGTTATAAGAGTCGAGGGACATGAAAGGGAAGCAGTGGTTGGGAAGGGGGTGAGACAGGGTTGTAGCCTCTCCCCGATGTTATTCAATCTGTATATTGAGCAAGAAGTGAAGGAAACAAAAGAAAAATTCGGAGTACGTATTAAAATGCATGGAGAAGAAATAAAAACTTTGAGGTTCGCCGATGACATTGTAATTCTGTCAGAGACAGCAAAGGACTTGGAAGAGCAGTTGAACGGAATGGACAGGTCTTGAAAGGAGAACATAAGATGAACATCAACAAAAGCAAAACGAGGATAATGGAATGCAGTCGAATTAAGTCGGGTGATGCTGAGGGAATTAGATTAGGAAATGAGACACTTAAAGTAGTAAAGGAGTTTTGCTATGTGGGGAGCAAAATAACTGATGATGGTGGAAGTAGAGAGGATATAAAATGTAGACTGGCAATGGCAAGGACAGCGTTTCTGAAGAAGAGAAATTTGTTAACATCGAGTATAGATTTGTCAAGAAGTCGTTTCTGAAAGTATTTGTATGTAGCCATGTATGGAAGTGAAACATGGACGATAAATAGTTTGGAGAAGAAGAGAATAGAAGCCTTCGAAATGTGGTGCTACAGAAGAATGCTGAAGATTAGATGGGTAGATCACATAACTAATGAGGAGATGTTGAATAGAATTGGGGAGAAGAGGAGTTTGTAGCACAACTAGACTAGAAGAAGGGATCAATTGGTAGGTCATGTTCTGAGGCATCAAGGGGTCACCAATTTAGTACTGGAGGGCAGCGTGGAGGATAAAAATCGTAGAGGGAGACCAAGAGATGAATACATTAAGCAGATTCAGAAGGATGTAGGTTGCAGTAAGTATTGGGAGACGAAGAAGCTTGCACCGGATAGAGTAGCATGGTGAGCTGCATCACACCAGTCTCAGGACTGCAGACAACAACAACAATAACATGTTGCGTGATGTAATATTTTGTCCGACTCTTCCCGGAAAGTAAACGACTCCGTGATGCACAACTCCTCTCCTGTAGCGTCTGCCATCGGAGTTCGTCGAGCATCTCTTTAACGCTCTCGCGCCGACTAAACGAACCTGTGAAGGAACATGAGGCTCTTCGTTGGATCTTCTCCTACTAGGTGAGTATCCCAGATTGTCGGGAAGATACTCAAAAATCGGTCGAACCAGTGACCCATAAGCTACTTCCTTCGTGGATGAGTTACATTTCCTTAACATTCTTTCTGTGAGTCTCAGTGTGACATCTACTTTTCCTAAAAAAAAACTAAACTTCGGCCGAACAGGCCATGAAGGTAGAACGGTACCGATCGGCCGCCGTGTCATCCTCAGATCATAGGGCTCATTGGATGGAGCACACCGCTCTCCCGGCCATGTGTCAGTTTCCGAGACCGGAGCCTGTACTTCTCAGTCAAGTAGCTCCTCAGTTGGTCTTACAAGAGCTGAGTGCACTCCGTTTGCCAACAGCGCTGCCAGCCGGTATGGCCGTGCGGTTCTAGGCGTTTCAGTCTGGAACCGCGCGCCTGCCACGGTCGCAGGTTCGAATCCTGCCTCGGGCATGGATGTGTGTGGTGTCCTTAGGTTAGTTAGGTTTAAGTAGTTCTAAGTTCTAGGGGACTGATGACTTCAGATGTCAAGTCCCATAGTGCTCAGAGCCATTTGAACCAACAGCGCTCGGCAGACTGGATGGCTACCCATCCAACTGCTAGCTCAGCCCGACAGCGCCTAACTTCGGTTATCTGACGGAAACTGGTGTTACCAGTGCGGCAAGGCCGTTGGCATCAGTTTTTCCTACTATTTGTTTTATGTGGTCATTCCACCTAAAGTGGCTCTGGATGATTACTCCTATATATTTACGGTGGATACTGTTTCCAGCAGTTTCTCATAAAAAGTTTAGTTGTACAGAAGTGGCTTTTTTACCCTATATTTTCGCAATGTGTTACATTTATTTACGTTAAAGGTCAATTGCCACAGCCTGCACCATTCATCAGTCCTCTTAGGTCATTCTGCAAATCTATAATTTCTGCTGGCGTTGCTACTTTCCTATAGACTACCGCATCATGTTCAAACGGTCTTACAGAGCTTCCGATGCTTTCTACTAGATCGTTTGTAAACGTTGAAAACAGTTGCGGTCCTATCACACTTCCTTGGGGTACTCCGGAAATTACCTTTACAGCAGTGTTATTTTGTTTCGTTAGGAGCTACGTGTTGATTTACATGTGCGTGGAAGTCTTGAATACAGTTAGAAATCTGGTCCAATTTTTTTCGCTAAACGGCAGTGCGTGATGGTGTCAAATGTCTTCCTAGAGTCGGGGATCTCAGCATCAGTCTGAGCGCCATTGTCTACAGAACTGTGATCTCGTGGAGGAACAGAGCATGTTGAGTTTCGCAAGATCTCTCTCTCCAAAAACGACATAACACGTAAGCATAAAACATTTTCCATAAATCTGCACACATTGATGTCAGTGATGTAGCCATACAATTACTTGCGTCCGCCATGCGAACCTTCTCTGACGGCTGCAGAAGATGGTATTCCGTGTCGACACATCGATGCCTGTCTTTCATGGTGTCGAGATCCATCTGAGAACAGTTAAACTTTTTTGTAGGCGGTTGCCAACAGCCGTTGTATATTTTAGGAAGTTCATGACTGGCTGCTGTCTGCATTTATTTTGTTATTGCAACTGGTCTGGGTTATAAACGGTCTAGAGAGCAGAGTATTTGAATTCTCTGTTCTCGGACTGTGTCCCTTTGCATCTGTTTCTACGTGCCATTTGCTACTGCAATTTGGCACACGCCTTGCAGTTGTTCATTTTTCTTACGAAAAAGAACATTCAGTTGAAGATTTTTTTTTTAAATATGGACTAGACGTTCATCATATTTGCTTTGGTTCGCGGAATTTGGGTGAGAATTGGTCCATTAATTTTGACAAGTGGTTATGAAAACTCGATGAACTGTTTGGAAAGCACGTTGTCATGAACATGCTGTTGTTGTTATTTTTCAGTTTAACTCTAGAATCAGACTTTCAAAAATTCTTTAAACGAGCTATCTTTACTTTTCCTGTCTAACTGGTAGATACGCATCCAGTGAACGAGAATTTCTGGAATAATGGCAGCCGGCAGCGTGGCTGAAGTATACTGTCCTTAGCAGCCTTAGCAGGCAGGACGAGGCCGTAAAATGTCTCTGACGTAAATCCGATTCCTTTTGGTTATCGAGAACAGAGTTTCCGATTCCTTGAAGTTCTCAGTTCTGCCCATGACTAGTGGGGACGATGGAGTCGTATCCGAAGGTGCAATGTTGAAATCCACAACCACCGCTGGAAATTAACGTTTTCCGTTGTTAAGTCGCTTCAAACGATCGCCTGATTTGATTACATTTGGCGGTAATGAACGCGACGTCTGCTGGATGTTGAAGTCCATTCCCTTTCCCCTCTTGCTCTGTTTCTCCGGTACTGAAAAAACTGTGGCGTGGACAGTATTTCTCACACAGTTAACGCCGAGCTGAACATCAGACCGGTACCATTTAACGCCGGAAGATGTCGGTCGGCGAGCAAGGCGTGCTGTAGTTAGATGGGGCAGTGAACGGCAGCAGAGCAGCGTGCGGGCCTGCAAGGGAGTGTGACGGTCGCCAGTTCGAATCCCGCCGCTCCACGGGAGGTCTGCTGCGGTCGAGGAAGCACGCCACCGCTAAATGGTGACTGGCGTATAGAGAAACGGATGAAGTGCGTGGAAGTATGTCCGCAGAGAGGGCTCCGCCACTGCTTAGGGATTTACTTATATTAAGGTTTGTCTGAAAATCGCTGCGTAGGTCGATTTCGTGGCCTAGTGGTCAACGACACTGTCCACCAAGTCGAAGATCCCCGGTTCGATTCTCGGTGTTCACCTAAGATTTTTCAGTGGTCGATCGAGCTCTAGGCAGGCTAGTGAGGGCAAATGAGTAACCGCATAATTATATAAACGAATGAAATAAAACGCAAACCGCAGTTGTACCGTCAAAAAGGAGGTGTGCCCCAGACTGGTTGACAAACGACTTGCCTCCAGTCAAGCGTAAAACTGATTTACCACTTAATGTAGGGGGCTTACAATGGAACACGCAACAATTTGGCATTTATCACATCACATTACATTAATAAATCATTGCTGTCGATAAAAGAAATGATAAATGACGTATAGCACAGCACAATAATGACTGGAAAACAGACACTGAGAACACAGAGAAAAAGGGAACGCAAAATCGTAAGAAAAATTCTAGGCCGAAAACGTGTAGAACCAGTCTGGTCAACCTTTTTTACCTGCCGCCCACTTTTGTATCTGTGTTGGTAGTAAAATTTTATATCCGCTACTGCTTCCACAGTAATGGTGGTGTCTGAACTAAGGAAGTAACTTCATAAAATATATAAAGCAAAGTTACAGCAAGTGGAAGCATATCGTAATATATAGTTAGCAAATACTTAGTCAAAGTTTTATGAAAACTAATGAAAATGTTTTTAAAATCCATGACACCTGACCGCCATTCAAGCTAGAACGCCCACTAGTGGACGGTAAGAACCAGATTGAGTACCCCTGTTGTAGACGAACAGTACCGACTCAGAAGCAATCAGGAAAACAAACAGTACACAGATATCCGTTGTGACCTTAGAAGATGCAAGTTAAGATTCTATGGACACATTAAAATAATGAACGCTGACCGACAAACTTTTTTTTTGCGATAGGAGCAAAACCAAAACAGAACGGTCAGAGTGTCGGCGAAATCAAAACTGATCCGAATTTGGCAAGACTTAACTCCTGAGGATGTTCGAAAACGTGGAATTTTCATGTGCAAAATTCGCAAATGGCAAGTTTACCAAGAGGGAAGACCAAAGGAGAAGACTGGAACAACATAGTCTGAAGAGCGGAATGACGCCCACAGGAAGAGAATGAAATAAATGACACAAACGAAGACAAATGCCCCCTCCAACTACTTAGCGTATTCCTAATGGGCTTGTTCGCAAATAATAGTAATAATAATAAATTCTTTCTAGAACGAGCAGAAACTAGCAAAATACAGAAAGCAATCACTCATGTAAATACATCGGCTACACCATTGCAATTTCATAACCACTTCTCCAACCCTTTAGATCACATAACATCAACAGATACGAAGAAAGTAAATTGGAAAAAGAAAACACTACATGGCAAGCACCCGTATCATCTAACACAGCCACACATTGATCAAGACGCATCCATCACATGGCTAAGAAAAGGCAATATATACAGTGAGACGGAAGGATTCATGATTGCAATACAGGATCAAACAATAAACACCAGATATTACAGCAAGCATATTATTAAAGATCCCAATACCACAACAGGTAGAAACAGTAGATCACATCACAAGCGGATGTACAATTCTAGCAAATACAGAATACCCCAGAAGACATGACAATGTAGCAAAAATAACACATCAACAACTTGCCATACAACTTAAAGTAATAAAACAACACGTTCCCACATACAAGTATGCACCACAAAATGTACTGGAGAATGATGAATACAAATTATACTGGAACAGCGCCATTATAACAGATAAAACAACACCACGTAACAAACCTGACACCTTACTCACAAATAAAAAGAAGAAATTAACACAACTAATCGAAATATCCATACCCAATACAACAAATATACAGAAGAAAACAAGAGAAACAATTGAAAAATACATCCAACTGGCTGAGGAAGTCAAAGACATGTGGCATCAGGATAAAGTTGACATCATACCAATTATACTATCAACTACAGGAGTCATACCACACAATATCCACCAGTACATCAACGCAATACAGCTACATCCAAACGTATATATACAACTACAGAAATCTGTAATTATTGATACATGTTCAATTACCCGAAAGTTCCTAAATGCAATGTAACATATACCGTACTGTTAAAAGGAAGTCACGCTTGATCAAGGTCCGCGTCACTTTCCATTTTTAACCAGACATAACGTCTGAGACAGGAAAGAGAAATAATAATAATAATAATAATAATAATAATAATGAATGGGGTCGAAGCCAGCACCTTTTGGTATGTAGTCCGACACTGAGCCACCGAACCACACTACACTAGAGAAAGAGATAAAGCGTTGCTGGAACTCGTACGAGCTCTTCCTTTCTTAGCGACATCGTTTTTACCTTGTTTGCCTCCGCCTTTGCAAACGTCCAGATAATAACTACTAAAATTCTTTAAAAGAGTAATGTCTGTGTCACAGGTCATTTCTTTTTTTTTTGCCAACTTATGTGCGAGAACTTGAATATAGCACAGGCATATGAAACTCCTTCTCATACCATCATTTTTTGTACCATGTGAGAATGGCAGTTGTAGCTACAAATTTTATATGCTTCTTTGTTAAGTACAAGAAGACAGATCAATTTGTTGTTTTCGTTACGATCGAAACAGGTAACTGAATGAAACTAGTGATTGAGACCGTAGACTTGTTTTGGCTTATTCATATTCTCACACTTTGGATCGCTGTTATCTCAAAGGTGGTCTCAGATGACAGAGAGGTGAGTGGAAGGGCAAGGCGAACTTCTAGCTTTAACAGAAGTGAGACAAGAGTGATACGGAAGAAAGAAATCTCCCAGAAAATTAAGAATATGATATAACAAACGTGTTATCAGGGTGGTCCGAAACAGTCTGAAGAGATTTTAAGGGTGCTGCAGGGTAGGTTGGGCTGAGAAATAATGGTTAAGAAAAGAAATCGATGTGTTGTGCCCTTTCTGCGATAGCTATCACTCAAGTTAGCGAATCAAGCCGTTGCGCGCGCAAATTCAAGTAGCCCGCCAGAGACGGTATTGCCAAATGCGTTGTTCGTTTGGTTTCCCAAAACCGAGCAAGAGAGCTATACGAAATTGGAGCTGGGTAGCGTCGTGCGCTATCGTCTAACCTATGAGAACAACAGACACCAATTGTATGTGATGGGTCGCTTGAATTTGCGCGCGCAGCTGCCTACTAGAGGCCATTAGGGTACAGGTGTAGCTATTGTGCGTGCGCATAGTGGCTTCAAATGGAACCACATCGTCTGAAAGGCTGAACAATTTTTCTCAGCACAACCTACCGTGCAGTACCCTTACAAGCTTTTCATATTGTTTCTGACCACCCTGTATAGTAATTATGTTGTACGCTGCAGAGAGCCGGGACACGATCAATTTGAATAGAGTATTTGAGAAGTCGGACAGGGGGAAAACGATTGGAGAAAATGAGAAATGAAAGCTCTTTTCTTTTTTTTCAGGACAGCGCAATACCGACTACCAAAAATTATGCGCCTGAGGGGCGCGCATTATTATTATTTTTTTAAATTTATTTATGAAGATAACATCGTTACAACAATACATGAACAGAGAAATGTAATTGTGAATAGCTGGTCAATATTTTACGTACTCGAAATCCTTTAAGAACAGAAATAAATACAAGTGAAATGTGGACAAGTTATTCACAGAGAGTTTTTAGTAACAATTGTAAAAAAAATCATTATGAGTTGTGAAATGAAAACAAAAATTGAAATAAGTGTATCAGATAAGAAACTAAGAGAAAATGGAAAATTCTAATGAGAAAAGAGAAATAAAAGGGATACTTCTAGGGAAAGTAATCACTGTAAGTGAAGTGTCCTCTGATATCCGTACAATAACGCAACCGATAAAGTGTTGGCAAAATGTTCGCGGTACTGCGATGAACTCTGCGAGGGAGGTAATACCTGTGGAGCCCGCCCGGCTAGCAGTGCGGTCTAACGCGCTGCTGCACGAATCCGTCCTGTGTCCCGGCCAACCTGTGGATGGTTTTTAAGGCGGTTTTCCATCTGCCTCGGCGAATGCGGGCTGGTTCCCCTTACTCCAGTTACGCTGTGTCGGCGATTGCTGCGCAAACACTGTCTCCATATACGCATACACCATAATTACTCCACCGCGCAAACATTTGGGGGTTACACTTGTCTGCTATGAGACGTTTCCGGGGAGTGGGCGTGTGGAGGGGGGGGGGGGGGAGTGTTCACTGGAGGCGGAACCGCACAATAATCCTGGGTTCGGTGGGAGGACTGCTGTGGCCTGTTATGGGGTTTCATACCTGCCAACCTTCAAAAACCAAAAATCAGGAGATTCTGTTTTAAAAATCAGGATAAATCAGGAGATATGAAAGATCAAAAAGCCGTGGCTTATTTTTGTATACACCTAAGACAACTGAAAAGTTTTCCTTTAAGGCGCCTCAAAGCTATATAATGGCTAAAAAAAACATATAGAAACCTTGGAAATACCCAAAGTGTTGATTCCGTAACCCTTATTTGTAGTTTCGCCCAGCTAATTGCTTTTATTATGAAGGCTTTCACGACCGGATGACATATCTTCTGGTAAACCATCCGGGATGTAAGGTCGTGGTCCATGAAACTCTTCAGGATTACCTCTGCCTATCACGTGTAACTCTGGCCACGCCCACTTTCTACGATATATAAGTCGCTCTCAGACGTCCGACCCGTCAGTCGGCAAGACTCACCGGAAGAGAAACACCCCTCTGAAGATGTCCAGCGCAGCTCTGGACGAAACGTTAGGAGCTGAAGAGTTTCATGGACCACGACCTTACATCCCGGAAGGTTTACCAGAAGATAATTGCTTTTAGGTTGGGATGTTTTTTGGCATTCGAAAAAAAAGTATGATTGCCGTAAAACAGCATCCACCATACTGTTTTGTGACACACATGAAAACTGTAAAAATAGGCTTGCCAACTCGGATATAAATTAGCATCCCCTTTGTTACTATCGTCAGTTGCAATAGAAAATGGCCACTTTTTCAAAAGGTCTACGATTTCTTCGTTTTTCCTTTTTTGCCATTTCTCCGATAATTGTGACAATTTTTGTCCTTCCGCAGCTGTATTTTTTCGCTATACTGCTATCCGGGAACATTTTGCGGAACAGGTGACTCGCATGGTCAGCGCAATTAATCGGCAAATTATGTTCTAAAATAAAAGATGTAAATAAACATTCAGCATTTATCACTCCATCACTTTCACTTTTGTCGCTGAATTCCAGTTTTTTTATTTTTATTGACGCACTTCAAATTGTCTCCGTGCTTTTTTGTTTCCACATGTTTGGAAACATCACTTTTTCCACCATGTTATACACAAATATCACATCGGCAAACGGTACAAAAAGCGAACAACAGGTCTTTCCTCGACTCGATAATGCACGGAAACTGTTCCGAAAATTGTTTTAAGAAGACGGAGTTATATTTTTTGGCCATGTTTAAAAACAAAGCCCCGAATCAAAACACTACGACAATATGCATCAACACACGTCCAAGCAGAACACCGTGCAATACCGAGGTTACTACATGTGCACTACGGGACACGGGTACATCTTCGACAAAATGCGTGGGAAAGAGAAAAAATAACTATCGATATATAAATCGCGCGCGACTTCCTGATTTCTATAAACTTCGATACGTATCGATTGAGGTCGACTAATATGCAACGAATTCCGGCAACTGCCGAAAAAAAAAAACTGAAATGGCGGGTTTGACGATAACTAGTAAAAATCGGGAGAAATACTGGAATAATCGGGAGGCGGGAGAAAAAGTGGAAAATCGGGAGTCTCCCGCCTAAATCGGGAGAGTTGGCAGGTATGGGTGTGGAGTCGTGAACCACAGAGGGCTACGGCAGGACGAAGCCTCTCCGTCGTCCCTAGGTCCCCTATTCGATACCCAAAGATAGTGGCTTGGAAGACGCTCGAGATGAAGGTCGAGGGAAAGAGAGCCCGGAGAAGCGTAAAGGACGTGTGGCCGAAAGGAGTGGAAGAAAGCCTCCGGAAGAGAGGGAAAGAATGGGAGCTAAGGGGGAAGCGGACAGGCTGGTGTTAGAACACCTGGGCAGCTGTGCAGGGGCCACGTGGTGGGCGAGACAGCCTCACGGGGGGGGGGGGGGGGGGGGCAGGCCGGTGGGGCAGAGTCGGCCACGCCACGCCAGCCGCCGGCTGCCGGCTGATCGATGACGCGCCGTGACGCAACGGCACGCTGCCCCGCCCAGGAGCTGGACCACAGGGCCGGCGCAGCGCAGCAGCGAGATCAGCAGTACCCGTCTCCTGCACCGACCATACTGCTTTCCTAAATCTCCTCTTCCTTCTGCATCCGACTCTCTGTAGGACAAACGCTTGTTAACGAAAGTACGGTCATACGGGGTGTAATTAATTCAGCGAAGACACATGACTCTCGTGGATATGAAAAGAGTATCTAGGGGAATACTGAAGTACTGTTCTGCACGTGTTAGCTCTATAATATTTTCTTTAAGAATTGTCAACATCCTGAACGGTTTAAGAACTCACAAGGGAACTCCCCATCGCCCCCCCCCCCCGTCACCATTAGATCTACACCTACATCATACTCCGCAAGCCACCTGACGGTGTGTGGCGGAGGGTACCTTGAGTACCTCTATCGGTTCTCCCTTCTATTGCAGTCTCGTATTGTTCGTGGAAAGAAGGATTGTCGGTATGTCTCTGTGTGGGCTCTAATCTCTCTGATTTTATCCTCACGGTCTCTTCGCGAGATATACGTAGGAGGGAGCAATATACTGCTTGACTCCTCGGTGAAAGTATGTTCTCGAAACTTTAACAAAAGCCCGTACCGAGCTACTGACCGTCTCTCCTGCAGTGTCTTCCACTGGAGTTTATCTATCATCTCCGTAACGCTTTCGCGATTACTAAATGATCCTGTAACGAAGCGCGCTGCTCGCCGTTGGATCTTCTCTATCTCTTCTATCAACCCTATCTGGTACGGACCCCGCACCGGTGAGCAGTATTCAAGCAGTGGACGAACAAGTGTACTGTAACCTACTTCCTTTGTTTTCGGATTGCATTTCCTTAGGATTCTTCCAATGAATCTGTGTGGCATCTGCTTTACCGACGATTAATTTTATATGGTCATTCCATTTTAAATCACTCCTAATGCGTACTCCCAGATAATTTATGGAATTAACTGCTTCCAGTTGCTGACCTGCTATATTGTAGCTAAATGATAAAGGATCTTTCTTTCTATATACTCACAGCACATAACACTTGTCTACATTGAGATTAAATTGCCACTCCCTGCACCATGCATCAATTCGCTGCAGATCCTCCTGCATTTCAGTACAATTTTCCATTGTTACAACCTCTCGCTATACCACAGCATCATCCGCAAAAAGCCTCAGTGAACTTCCGATGTCATCCACAACGTCATTTATGTATATTGTGAATAGCAACGGTCCTACGACACTCCCCTGCGGCACACCTGAAATCACTCTTACTTCGGAAGGATTTTCTCTATTGAGAAGGACATGCTGCGCTGTTATCTAGCAGCATGAAAAAAAGGAGGAGGTGTAGCGAACTGTGAAAAAACAGTGAACGGTCCAAGAACAAGAAGTGCAATAAAGAGCAGCCTGCAGCGCCAACGGCGTCGTGGGTAACTGATTTTGATGTTTGATTGTCATGCAGGCGACCCTTGTTCAGAACTCCCTCCTGCCATTTGCTTTTTTTTCCCACAGCCTTATGAACTATCCGTCCGGTCATTGAGATGTTTGTTCTCTTTCTGTAGTCTCGGGAGTTGTCATACCATACATTGGTTATAGAATATGCCATGTGGTAGGAATACGTTTCCGTCGCAAGTAAACGTGATGAATAGTGAGAGCAGGTGAGTTACTACGTAGACGGTTCACAGATATGAAAACAACAGTTAAGCGAGTGTGAACTGTGTTACAACAAAGCAATTCAAGAGTCAAAGCTTCCAAAACGGAACGCAACTTCAAAAACGTTAAAAACATATGTTTTGACAGAGCACAGAGAAACTGTGTGATTGTGAAATTCTTGGAGTTCAGTTGTTGCAGTTTATGTGACAAACTATTATGTTTCCATCATTTCCCTGGGAGTGATTACCTGCTTACTCATTGTTGTTGTTGTGGTCTTCAGTCCTGAGACTGGTTTGATGCAGCTCTCCATGCTACTCTATCCTGTGAGGGTATTTCGCCTGTCTCATACATCTTTCTCACCAGATGGTAGAGTTTTGTCACGGCTGGCTCTCTCAAGGCTGTCAATAGTTCTAATGGAATATTGTCTACTCCCGGGGCCTTGCTTCGACTTGGGGTCTTTCAGTGCTCTGTCAAACTCTTCACGCAGTTTCGTATCTCCCATTTCATCTTCATCTACATCTTTGTCATTATATCACACGAAAAAAGTATTTTTCTGTCATTTGTTATCCGTCTGTCTGTGTGCTGTCTGTCCGTTCGTCCGTCCGTATGTGTGTCTGTCTGTTAAAACCCCTTTTTCTCACGACAAGGTAGATGTACCAAATTCAAACTTATGTAATGTACTAAAGGTCTACGGTCCTTTGGCGGTGTAAAAATTTAAGCGTCTCGGTCAATGCAGTCGGAAGATACGGCCATTTATGTGGCATATGCTGTACTTCCTGTTCATCTAGAAACATGAAATTTGGCAACAAGCAAGACTTTAAAGTAAAAGTAAACGAAAAAAACTGGTGTTGCTAATTAGCATAGCTTGTCAATATAACCTCACAATTAATAAAATAAATGGAAAAGTACAATAGCGATAGTGAAATCACACAACAGATTCAAACTTAAAACATAAATGTTCTGAAAAGTCTTGGAATTCGCAGGAGTGATATCTTTCCAGTACCGATATCGGTAAGAGGCAATGGTCGTCGAGATCTCGATTCCCGTCTATATACATACTAGCTGGGCTACCCAGCTTCGCTCATGGAGTTAGTAATCGAGAATTTTCTCCGTTCTTGCAACAGAATCCTGGTGTTTCTCTACCGAATTTTTTCGCTCTACTGAATGTTTCCGATTGCGACGTGTGTTTGCTATATGCTTTCATCGGGCCGTAGCGCAATTACTCCATTCGTTAGGTTTTACTGTTTACTTGTCTTCGTCTGCGCTTCTCGTAGGGTGATATTTTCATGGCTGGCTTGAGTTCAAAGTCTTCTGGTATAAGATAATGTCGCAATTCTTGTTTCTTCAACCCGTTCATTTCGTTTTCCTTCAGTTTTTGCGATTCTCACGGTCTCATTGTCGTTTGTTGGGACCTGAACGTGTTTTGCACTCTTCGTCTGTTTCAGTTTTTCGCTATTCTTTTTGTTTTCGCCATTTTGCTTCAGAACTGGCAAGATGTCCTCTTTTGCGTCTGGGCATTATCTAAAATATGACTCAAATCAACTTTCCAATTTACAAATACACTAAGGACGCTTTACACACTTGTCATACTTTATTTTCGATTATGTTCAGTCTCTGTGTCACTATGACTACTCACACTGCACTGTTTATTTTCATTCACTCACTGTACTACTTTTTCTGTTCCCCCCTTCGTCATTGATACGAATTTTTTTGGTGGTAAGTTCCTGTGGGACCAAACTGCTGAGATCATGGGCCCCTAGGCTTACACACAACTTAATCTAACTGTAACTTGCCCTAAGGACAACACACACACACACACACACACACACACACACACACACACACACACACACACACAGACTCGAACCTCCGATGGGGGCAGCCGCACGAACCGTGGCATGGCGCCCCAGACCGCGCGACGACTAACAAGAAACCGAAGTTCGAACCCACTACAGGCCTTGCTTTCTATACCCCTACCAATGAGTAGTAGACCCACCAAAGGCGAATTCCAAAACATACCAAAAAGGCTTCGAATGGTCCACAATGTTCCAGAATGATGTTCCCGAACATTCCAGAACATCCCGGATAATTTTGGAACATTCCAAAACACTCTCGAATGTGTGGAATGTTCTGGAATACTCTCGAATGTTCTAGAAATTTCTAGAAGACGAAACTTACCAGCCGTTATATCTTCAAAAGCACGGCCTTCAAGTAAAAAAGGGAACCTTCTTCATAGGTGGGGGATGGACGGCTACCACAGCACATAGCTCCCTCGATTGTACCGGGATTAGTTTCTGAGTTTTGGCGGCACGCACATCGTACACTGACTTTTATAATATACAGTATATTAAGATTGTGGGGAACCCTCAGAGCACGGGTTCTATTCGCACAAGCCTATCATGATAGCTGCCAGCTCCATCATTAGATATACACGGTATACATACATCTAAGCGATATGAGGTATGTTTGCCCTAGTTGTTATCACCGCCCAGCAGTAACGCGGACTGTAAAACCTGTGTCCACAGTAAAGCTCGGGAGATGAGCCCTCAGTGCTCGGCAGTCGGAGGAAAATTTATTCCTGATCTTAACTTACCATAATAGTGCACTCCCACGTTCAATCACGATGGAAAGTTTAAATATTTACATTCATACTAAGTGTTAACAGCAAATTTCTCCTTTTTCGCTGTCGCTTTTCTCGCTGTTGCCAGTCTGCGTTTTATATCCTCTGTGCTTTGCCCATCGTGTGCTATTTTGCTGTCGAAAAAGCGAAATTCGTCTGCTACTTTAAGCGTCTCATTTGCTAATCTAATTCCCTCAGCTTCGCCGGTCGTAATTTGAGTACACTGTATTAACAAATTGATGTTCTGTTTTCCGAGACGCAATCAGTTCTGATCAACTGTTCTCTAAGCTATTTGCTGCCTCGCAGAGAGTTAGAATGGCATCGGCAAACCGTAACAAACATCTCTCACCCGCTTCTCAGTTACTGCCTCCGTTTCGTGTCCGTCAAGTCTTATAACTGGAGTCTGGATTCTGTACAAGCTGCAGATAACATGCTTTATTATTATTATTATTATTATTATTATTATTATTATTTCTTTCCTTTCTCAGACGTTATGTCTGGTTAAAAATGGAAAGTGACGCGGACCTTGATCGAGCGTGACTTCCTTTTAACTGTACGGTATATGTTACATTGCATTTAGGAACTTTCGGGTAATTGAACATGTATCAATAATTACAGATTTCTGTAGTTGTATATATACGTTTGGATGTAGCTGTATTGCGTTGATGTACTGGTGGATATTGTGTGGTATGACTCCTGTAGTTGATAGTATAATTGGTATGATGTCAACTTTATCCTGATGCCACATGTCTTTGACTTCCTCAGCCAGTTGGATGTATTTTTCAATTGTTTCTCCTGTTTTCTTCTGTATATTTGTTGTATTGGGTATGGATATTTCGATTAGTTGTGTTTATTTCTTCTCTTTATTTGTGAGTATGGTGTCAGGTTTGTTATGTGGTGTTGTTTTATCTGTTATAATGGTTCTATTCCAGTATAACTTGTATTCATCATTCTCCATTACATTTTGTGGTGCATACTTGTATGTGGGAACGTGTTGTTTTTTTAGTTTATGTTGTATGGCAAGTTGTTGATGTATTATTTTTGCTACATTGTCATGTCTTCTGGGGTATTCTGTATTTGCTAGTATTGTACATCCGCATGTGATGTGATCTACAGTTTCTATTTGTTGTTTGCAAAGTCTGCATTTATCTGTTGTGGTATTGGGATCTTTAATAATATGCTTGCTGTAATATCTGCTGTTTATTGTTTGATCCTGTATTGCAATCATGAATCCTTCCGTCTCACTGTATACTTTGCCTTTTCTTAGCCATGTGTTGGATGCGTCTTGATCGATGTGTGGCTGTGTTAGATGATACGGGTGCTTGCCATGTAGTGTTTTCTTTTTCCAATTTACTTTCTTCGTATCTGTTGATGTTATGTGATCTAAAGGGTTGTAGAAGTGGTTATGAAATTGCAGTGGTGTAGCCGATGTATTTATATCAGTGATTGCTTTGTGTATTTTGCTAGTTTCTGCTCGTTGTATAAAGAATTTTCTTAAATTGTCTACCTATCCATAATGTAGGTTTTTTATGTCGATAAATCCCCTTCCTCCTTCCTTTCTGCTTAATGTGAATCTTCCTGTTGCTGAATGTATGTGATGTATTCTATACTTGTGGCATTGTGATCGTGTAAGTGTAGAGATGCGCTAGTGAGAGTTGCGGAAAGAAAAGATGTTGCTGACGATGCATACCACTCTTATCGAGCAACAATGTCAGTGCTGTTTCGCGTGAGCTCTTCACATTGGTCGAGTTGGCGTACGCCTCTCTTGATCTGCGCCGTATAAATTACAAAGACTGCGCCGAGGAAGCCTTCCGCATTGTCTGTGGGACTTGGATGGAAGGCAATTGTGTTGGCGGTGTGTTGTGCGGGCAGCGGTTCTGCCAAGGCGCTGTGACACTAGGCGTACCGGCCCGCGGGGAGGTCTTACTGCTTGATGGCTTCCAATAAACTAACCCCCTACCCCAACTTAATTCCGCTTTTTTATAAGCAGTCTCCGTTCTCGCCTCAGACAAATAATTGTGATTTGTCAAATCATTGAGAAACACGGTGTGTTCAATAGAGACACTCATTTGCTGTTCATACACTGTGTGAAAGCTTTCGATAAAGTAAATGAGAAAAGCTATGGCAGATAATTAACACGTAAATAGAGGTACCAAGGATTACAATCATTGTTGCAGGAAATGGAAAATCTAAGATCAACACAAATTTAGGAGTCAGACAAGGTTGCGTTATGTCTCAGATTCTTTTTAATCTCTGTTGATGCATCGAGGACGGGGGCATCAGCTGGTTAAGTAATTATCAATATCATGGGTAGCCCTCTGAGCCCTGCTATTGCTAATCTATTTATGGGATTTTTCGAGCAGCAGGTGCTGCAGTCGGCCAAAAAAAAGGAACCCTTTGAAATGGTATCGATACGTGGATGACACCTTTGTGATATGGAATCATGCTGAAGAGGACCTGAGTGATTTTTTTTTGGTGCACATAAACAGTTTCAATCCAAGGATACAATTCACCATGGAGAAAGAGAGTAATGGACAACTAAATTTTTTGGATGTATTGGTTATTAAACGGGCAGGTGGGACTTTAGGGCACGAGGTATATAGGAAAGACACACACACCGATCGTTACCTACATAAGAATTCGAATCATCATGCTAGGCAGAAGAGAGGAGTCATAAAAACTTTAATGGACAGAGCTAATAACATATGTGAGCCAATTTACTTGCAAAATGAATTAAGCCATTTGCGAACAGCTTTCAAGAGAAATGGGTACACTGACAAGGAAATAGATCGAGCACTCCACCCTAGAAGAAAAGTGCCCGAAAATACACGACAACAAGAACTGTCGGCTGGAAAAGTTTTTCTTCCATTTATTCATAACATCACGGACCGTATTGGTAAAGTTTTGGCCAAGTTTCAAGTGGAGACAATCTTTCGACCTACCAAGAAAATTAGTGAAAGTTTAAGATCGGTGAAAGACGCAGACACACCTTAGCTGCCCCAGGTGTGTATAAAATTCCGTGTAGCTGTGGCATGGTTTATATTGGAACAACTAAAGGGAGTGTTAATACCCGCCTAACGGAACACAAAAGGAACTGTAGATTGGGACAGATTGAGAAATCAGCTGTAGCGGAACACGTTTTCAAAGACGGTGAACACGAAATAAAATTTAGTGAGACTAACGTGCTAGCTAGGACCTCACATTATTATACTCGCATCTATAGAAAAGCTATAGAGATCTACAAGCACGGAAATAATTTTAACAGAAAAGAAGGATTAAAACTAGACAAGATATGGCGGGCGACTTTGTACCAACGAAGAGACAATCGATTACCTGTAATCGAGAGAGATGGCACTAGCCAGAGGTAGTTTTAAGTCGAAAGCACGTGACGAGTAGTGGCGCCATCTAAGCGCTCTATATAAGCCGGACCACCAGCGCCTAGCAGCCAGTCGCCGACTCACCTCAGAAGATATTGCCCGCAGCCGGCAACGAAACGTCAGGAAGGAGAAGTTGTTTTGTATATGGACCCCCGGGTTCCCGGGTTCGATTCCCGGCAGGGTCAGGGATTTTCTCTGCCTCGTGATGACTGGGTGTTGTGTAATGTCCTTAGGTTAGTTAGGTTTAAGTAGTTCTAAGTTCTAGGGGACTGATGACCATAGATGTTAAGTCCCATAGTGCTCAGAGCCATTTTATATATGGACCACGGCAATTCAGCCCGGAAGTTTTAATTAATGAAGACGCCGGCCGTGAAAGCTTACATGCTATGATAATGAATGATGAGAATTGTCAATATCAATTAAATTCTCCAATAGCCGTGTAACTAAGATGTTATTTTATTTTATTTTGACAACCAGTTTCGGCATTCTACATGCCATTTTCAGGAGTTGCTACCAAGTCTTCGAACGAAACACTTTTGAAACGTTTGAATTCACGAAATCCAGGGATATATGGTACTGTATGGCATTATCGTTTATTTTGAGAGATGCATATGGGGCCTGAAGATGGCATAGTGGACTGCCGAAACTGGCTTTCGTCAAAATAAAATAGTTTCCGTTCCATAGACCCAAAAAAATTAGATGATTCTCGTGCGTGTGGAACATGTCAGAAAGTATAACATAAAAAACCTAAAACATTTGAAGATAATTCTTACTACTATGATCATTTGTCAGGACATTATCAAAATAGGTGAATACATTACTGTAAACTGGAACTGCTAATATTTACACAATTAATACACTGTCAGGATGAAACATAGTTATGCACTTTTAATAAATTTATCATACACAAAATACCTACTCTTGACTGTTGTGACTGAGTGCTGTCAAAGTTGAAATCTAACAGACGGTTTTACTTAAGCTGGTCAAACAGTTCCTGTTAAGATATTCATGAATAGAGTAGAAGGAGTTACCTATCAAAAAGTCTTTCAAACTCTAAACCGTGCATTATCTGAGGCCACGTTTTTAACGCTTGCTGACAATGTATCGAAAATGTGTGTTCTTGAATATTGGAGCCCTTTTTGGATCAAGGTAAGTGATTTTAGCTATTTATGTAGATTTCTTATTCCTAGTACTGATACTGTGTATTGAGCTGTTTGTTGGAAATAGAGATATGTTACTTGCAACAAATTTCATTAAAGAATAAATATACTGAGAAGCAGTGGTTAGGATGCAAAGTTCCTTGAACAGGTTTCTAAATGATGTTCCTGAATTTACACCTTAAATTATTCTTATTACACCTTTTGCACGCTAAAAACGTTTGCTCGGTTTGATGAGTTACCCCAGAATGATACAGTGTGACATAATATACTAAAAGTAAGCAAAGTATGCAAGTTTTTTACATCAATATCTCTTACATCTGACATTATTCTCACTGCAAATACAGACTTGTTTTGGCGCTTCAGCAAGTCTTCCCAACTGAATTTATTGTCGAGTTGCAAAGAAATTTAAGACTGTCAACCTCTTCGATGTGCATGTCTTCATATGCTATACACGTTCTCTTACCGATTCTGAATTGTATTTAGTGGGTCTTTTCAGAGCTATACGGCTGTTGAAGAATTTCATTAATATTGACGATTCTTTTTAATACTGTTACTGACGACGTGGTGAGGTAATGGACAAAATTTACTTGTACCTATGACTTCAGTGAAAAGGATTAATTATTCTATGACATTAATCACTGTTGATGATCAAATTGTGGTTGCTGACGGCGAGAACACATTCCAAACAGATGCTCGTACACCACTGGCCATTAAAATTGCTACACCAAGAAGAAATGCAGATGATAAACGGGTATTCATTGGTCAAATATACTAGAACTGAACATGTGATTACATTTTCACGCAATTTGGGTGCATAGATCCTGAGAAATCAGTACCCAGAACAACCATCTCTGTCCGTAATAACGGCCTTGATACGCCTGGGCATTGAGTCAGAGCTTGGATGGCGTGTACTTCAACACGATACCACAGTTCATCAAGAGTAGTGACTGGCGTATTGTGACGAGCCAGTTGCTCGGCCACCATTGACCAGACGTTTTCAGTTGGTGAGAGATCTGGAGAATGTGCTGGCCAGGGCAGCAGTCGAACATTTTCTGTATCCAGAAAGGCCCGTACAAGACATACATCATGCAGTCGTGCATTATCCTGCTGAAATGTAGGGTTTCGCAGGGATCGAATGAAGGGTAGAGCCACGGGCCGTAACACATCTGAAATGTCACGTGCAGTGTTCAAAGTGCCGTCAACGCGAACAAGAGGTGACCGACACGTGTAACCAGTGGCACCCCATACCATCACGCCAGGTGATACGCCAGTATGGCGATGACGAATACACGCTTCCAATGTGCGTTCACCGCGATGTCGCCAAATACGAATACCATCATGATGCTGTAAACAGAACCTGGATTCATCCGAAAAAATGACGTTTTGCCATTCGTGCACCCAGGTTCGTCGTCGAGTACACCATCTGAGGCGCTCCTGTCTGTGATGCAGCGTCATGGGTAACCGCAGCCACGGTCTCCGAGCTGATAGTCCGTACTGCTGCAAACGTCGACGAACTGTTCGTGCAGATGGTTGTTGTCTTGCAAACGTCCCCATCTGTTGACTCAGGGAGCGAGACGTGGCTGCACGATCCGTTACAGCCATGCGTTTAAGATGCCTGTCATCTCGACTGCTAGTGATACGAGGCCGTTGGGACCCAACACGGCGTTCCGTATAACCCTCCTGAGCTCACCCATTCCACATTCTGCTACCAGACATTGGATCTCGACCAACGCGAGCAGCTATGTCGCGATACGATAAATCGCAATCGCGATAGGCTGCAATCCGACCTTTACCAAAGTCGGAAACGTGATGATACGCATTTCTCCTCCTTACACAAGGCATCACAACAACGTTTCAGCAGGCAACGCCGGTTCAAATGGTTCAAATGGCTCTGAGCACTATGGGACTTAACATCTGTGGTCATCAGTCCCCTAGAACTTGGAACTACTTAAACCTAACTAACCTAAGGACATCACACACATCCATGCCCGAGGCAGGATTCGAACCTGCGACCGTAGAAGTCGCGCGGTTCGCAACGCCGGTCAACTGCTGTTTGTGTATGAGAAATCGGTTGGAAACTTTCCTCATGTCAGCACGTTGTGGGTGTCGCCACCGGCGCCAACCTTGTGAGAATCCTCTGAAAAGCTAATCATTTGCATATCACAGCATCTTCTTCCTGTCTGTAGCACGTCATCTTCGTGGTGTAACAATTTTAATGGCCAGTAGTGTATTTTGTCTACAACAGCTAATTTATATAATGTGTTAATATCTTCAAAGTAAACAAAAGTTATGGCTCAATGAAATTATAAAGTCGTCCAGTGCAATTCTGACTGTTTTGTAATTTTATTTTTGTACGTATATATTAAACCGGGGACCTAGAAACGACAGAGAGGCTCCGTCCCACCATAGCCCTCTGTGGTTCACAACCCCAGAACAGGCCACAGCAGTCCGTCGACCCCGCCGCCGCCCCACTCCGAACCCGGAGTTATTGTGCGGCTCTGCCCCCAGTGGACCCCCCGGGAACGTCTCATATCAGACGAGTGTAACCCCAAATGCTTGCGTGATAGAGTAATTGTGGTGTTCGCGTACGTGGAGACAGTGTTTGTGCAGCAAGTGTGGTTGAGGCGGAATTAGGGGAACCAGCCCGCATTCGCCACGGTAGATGGAAAACCGCCTAAAAACCATCCACAGGCTGGCCGGGCGGATTCGTACCGGGTACCGGCACGCCTTCCCGCTCGGGAAGCAGCGCCTTAGACCGCGAGGCTGCCCGGGCGGGCTTTGACTATAGTAAGTCGTTGCCTATTGCCATATGACCAGAACATAGAAAGACCAAACTAGTTCAACTTCTTAGTAAATACCGTCTCATTCACGACAGATATGGACATACAAAATGTGGTGTCACCGCCAGACACCACACGTGCTAGGTGGTAGCCTTTAAATCGGCCGCGGTCCGCTAGTATACGTCGGACCCGCGTGTCGCCACTATCAGTGATTGCAGACCGAGCGCCGCCACACGGCAGGTCTACAGAGACTTCCTAGCACTCGTCCCAGTTGTACAGCCGACTTTGCTAGCGATGATTCACTGACAAATTACGCTCTCATTTGCCGAGACGATAGTTAGCATAGCCTTCAGCTACGTCATTTGCTACGACCTAGCAAGGCGCCATTACCAGTTACTATTGATGCTGTAAAACATGTACCGTCAAGAGCGATGTTCACCAATTATGGATTAAAGTTAAGTATTCCAGCAGCTACGAACTTTATTTGCTAGTCTCAATTACTTTACCTGTTCCAGACCTCACGCCAGCCTGCGTGAGCTAAAACGCGTGCCTTTCGGCTTCCTGTCATAGTGGGTTGGCTGTCTTGCCAAGCCACAACACAAAAGAAAGTGGAAAGATGTAATTACTTTAACGGAACAATTTATAGAACTCTCAGAACTAAAGTAAGAAAGGGAACTCTACTGAAGGTGTACAAAACGATGCAAGTACCAACCATGAAACACGAAACTGAGTCGTGAACTCTAACAAAAAGAAATCAACAAAGAATGTGAAATGTAACAAGGCCTAACAGTTAATTAGTAAATACTAATCTTCGTTTCTCGGTGATCTCCGATGCTGCAGTAGCTGTAAAAGAATTTGCGATTATTTGCTCCACCAAAATTTGCTGCAATTTGCTGAGTTATTTACGTTACAGCTAATGATTTGACAGTGTTGAGGGAAATTTTGGTTGACACGATGTTCTCTTCCAGAATTACATGTTTATTTGTCTAATACAGTTACAAAACTGGCTGGCATGAACTATAGGAAAACTAAGACTCTGGTGGTTGATTCGCCACTCCTTATGTATTATTTTAACAATTGCTAGTTACGTCACCCGCTTGAGAAATAGAAAATTTATGGATTACATTAAAAAATATACCGGTCTATACAGGTTGACATGACGAAATGTCTTATTAGTTCACCTCTCTCCCGTTGCAACATAAGGCTTTACACAGATATAAAGTTGCTTACATCATGAAGATTATTAGTCGGGAAATGTTCCTAACATTTGCATGTGTTAATTCCATAAATATTGATGAAAAGCTAGTTTCACTTCTCCTGAAAGGTATTCTGGAATTACAAAGCAAACCAGCGCAGAGGATATATATAAACGTCGAAACGAAATTAATGACAGAATTTGAATCAGTGTAATAAATTTTCTAAAATTACCAGATAAATGAAATAAGAGTGTTACAAAATTTATAAAAGCCTGAAAATGCGGCAGCTTGAAACTTGGGGTCAACACCTCGTGTCACTCTTATCCTAACGATCGTATATTGGTGCGTTTCAAATGCAAGCAGCGGAGATGCGATTCCAAGGGAAGCGGCTGTGTACTCACTGGAGGAATGCTGACATCAGAGAAGAATGGGGAATGAAGAGCTTAAATGAACAGGTTAAAGAATACGGGAAAAACTGGGAGGATCGTGTTACCAGAATGGAAGACGACAAAATACCGAAACTAACGATGAGTTATTACCCAGTGGGCAGAAGATCTTTAGGAAAAGGTGGACATCAATAACAGGCAAATGCCTAAAACACGCTGAAAGGTAAAGCAGACTCATTCCTTTCCTCATTGTTCTACCAATTAACCAAAATCTGCCGCGTTCTTTAACTACGACTGAGCCTATATGGCCATTCCGTGTCATATCCCTGCAAATTGTTTCATTTAGGTATTTGTGTGTGTTGAGTGGTTCCATTAGTGACTTATTGTTGCCGAACATTGAAAGCAAATTTTCAATCTTTGCGCTGTTTTGAAATCCATCAAGATCTGAGGGGATATTTATGGAGCTTCAAAATTTTTCAGGTTACTATTGTGTGCCAGGTCAGTAATACAGGGTGCCCCCCTCCCCCGCAAAAAAAGCAAAATTTAGGAACAGGTTTCTTATACAGTAATAAGTAGAAAATATCTAGTAAACAAGGGCTCTAAAACGCATACCTTAAGAGACATGACCACTTGTTTATCTTCAATAGTATGAAACGGATCTATTCTATTGAAGGTCTTTGCTTTACATATTTTGGAAGCAGGAAGTATTGACTCAAAGAAGGAAAAAATAGTAAGCGTGGGGTCTATAGTAAACACCTGAAGAGCTATGAGCGCTTGTTTACCTTCACTACTGTGAAAAACATATCTTATATTAAACAAGTGCTCATAGCTCTTCGGAGATCAATTTTAGACCCGATGCTTACTAGACTTTTTTTCCTTGCTTTGGTCAATACTTCCTCCTCCCATATTACGAAAAGCATAGAGCTTGCAGTAGAAGAGATGTGTTTCATAGTATCGAAGATGAATAAGTGCTCATATCTCTTAAGGTATGCGCTTTAAAGCCCACGTTTACTAGACATATTTTACTTATTTCTATACGAGAAACCTATTCCTAAAGTTTGTTGCTTTTATGGCGGTGGGGGTGGGGGGGAGGGCACCCAGTGTACAATTAGAAGAGCATAGGTCACAATATAGTTCCCTTCTGCACGCCTGAAGTTACTTGAACATTTGTCGATGACTTAACATTCCACCCAAGACAAGGTGCTGCATCCTCCCTGCCTAGAAATCCTCAGTCCAGCAACAAATTTCGCTTGATAGTGTCATCTTTTTTTTAATAAGCGTTGGTGTTTCGTCCAGGTTAAGTTTGCTGAAAAATGTTCCTGCTTTTCCTTAAAGTGTTCTCCTGTATTACCAAACGTATGTCTTTCCTCTCAGTATTGCATCTTGTTTACGTGCGTGTTTCTTTTTTATCTTCACTGCCGTAGCAGGTCGGGCCGTGTAGTGGTCGTTCTCTTGGACAAACTTGATCAGGAGTGCTGACTGACTCCGAACGTGGAATTTTCATTCGGCGCCACATGAGTAACAGCCCGATCAGGCACATTTCAACCTTCCTGTGATTACCAAGTGGAAACGCGAAAAAACAACCACAGTGTAACCAAGACGAGGCAGACCACGTACACTATGTCATCAAAAGTATCCGGACACCTGCCAGAAAATGACATCGGGAATGCTGGAATTCAATATGGTGTTGGACCACCCTTAGCCTTGATGACAGCTCCCACTCTCGTAGGCATACGTTCAGTCAGGTGGTGGATCGTTTCTTGCGGAATGACAGCCCATTCTTCACGGAGTGCTGCACTGAGGAGAGGTATCGATGACGGTCGGTGAGGCCTGGCACGAAGTCGGCGTTCCAAGACATCCCAAAGGCGTTCTAGGACTCTGTGGAGGCCAGTCTATTAAAAGGATGTTATTGTCGTGTAACCACTGCGCCACAAGACGTGCTCGATCGTGTTGAAAGATGCAATCGCCATCCCCGAATTGCTCTTCAACAGTGGGAAGCAAGAAGGTGCTTAAAGCATCAATGTAGGCCTGTGCTGTAATAGTGCCACGCAAAACTACAAGGGGTGCAAGCCCCCTCCATGAAAAACACGACCACTCCATAACACCACCGCCTAAGAATTTTACTGTTGGCTCTACACACGCTGGCAGATGACGTTCACCGTGTATTCGCCATACCCACACCCCGCCATCGGATAGCCACATTGTGTACCGTGGTTCGTCATTCCACACAACGTTTTTCCACTGTTCAATCCTCGCAATGTTTACGCTCCTTGCAGCAAGCAAACGTCGTTTGGCTTTTACCGGCGTGATGTGTGCCTTACGAGCAGCCGCTCGACCATGAAATCCAAGTTTCCTTACCTCCCGCCTAACTGTCATAGTGCTTACAGTGGATCCTGATACAATTTGGAATTCCTGTGTGATGGTCGGTATAGATGTCTTCCTATTACACATTACGACCCTCTTCAACTGTCGGCGGTCTCTGTCAATCAGCAGACGAGGTCGGCCTGTATACTTTTGTGCTGTACGTGCCCCTTCACGTTTCCACTTTACTATCACATCGAAAACAGTGGACCTAGGGATGTTTAGGAGTGTGGAAATCTCGCGTACAGACGTATGACGCAAGTGACACCCAATCAATCACCTGATCACGTTGGAACTTCGTGAGTTCCGTGGAGCGCCCCATTCTGCTCTCTCACGATTTCTAATGACTACTGGTGTCGCTGATATGGACTACCTGGCAGTAGGTGGCAGCACAATGCACCTAATATGACAAACATGTTTTTGAGTGTGTCCGGATACTTTCGATCACAGTGTATGGTGAAGGACAGGTGTCTTCGAGCATTGCGGAGGATGGCGTAGGATAAGACAGTAGACGATGTCAGGGACATTGGACGATAGTTTGGTTGATCTCATGTGCTATCGTTCTTGCAGTTGGCTGTGACCTGTGCCCTATGCCATCTTCTCAGGACAGTATTTTGTTTGGAGGGGTCTACGGTGAGTCCTTAGCGCCCCTCCCGAGTGTTCTCTGGCCAGATTCGAGAAACTTGTGACAGGCAGCGTCTTTCTGCAATCAGAGCACTCGCCAGCATGCCTTGCGTTCCTTTTCACTGGACGTTCCTCAACGACTTCGCCGTAGTCCTTTGCTTATATCCCATTCTCATACATTATCATCACGAAAACTGACACATAAATATTTACTCTAATTTTGTACGCATTAATTTGTTAAAATGCTTTTGTGGTGAAAATTCTACAGCCAAAGGCCGAAACTCATTGTACGGTTCGAAGCGGAGTTTACTTTTCATTTTGCCATGTGTTCAGATTTCTTCTTCTTTAATTATACCTTCAAGAGCTCAATACGAACGTTATACTAGCTGAACGCGAACTTCACCGATAAAATTTCGTAGTTAATGGTTCAAATGGCTCTGAGCACTATAGGACTTAACTTCTGAGGTCATCAGTCCCCTAGAACTTAGAACTACGTAAAGCTAACTAACCTAAGGACATCACACACATCCACGCCCGAGGCAGGATTCGAACCTGCGACCGTAGCGGTCGCACGGTTCTAGACTGAAGCGCCTAGAACCGCTCGGCCAATCGATCGGCACAAACGTAGAAACGACATTACTGCAGCATAGCTGTTACTAAAACTGATAAGTGCACGGAAGTATATGAAGAAAGGCGAATATGTGCAATATTGAAGTTTCGCTATTACCGTGAATTGTAGACAAGCGGCACCGTCCCAGTCCACGTGACTAGCGCAGTTCGATGTTGAGAACGTGCGCGGTAGACCATGCTCAATGCATAGATTTACATACTCTATGAAACATGAACACGAGCGACGCCTTTGCTGCGATTGGTTACTGCGGAGTATAGAGCGTCAATTGCGGGGTTCCATTTTTCCAGGCTCTCCTGTTGGACGTGCCGCTGTTTGGTTGTCTTCACAAAAACTGTCCACTTAAACATGAATATGTACACAAATTTGACGCAGTCTTCCTATGCCTCTTCTGATCCCCTAGAAGGTAACATATAGTTCCAGGTACCACAATCGTAGCTGAACCGGTATCTGTGTTGTATACAATAGGGCCAAGAGGAAGTATGTTGTTTACCTTAGCAGCATAGGCCTCCCGTCTTGCTGTGTACAGGACGGAGCCTAGTGTGCGAGCCCCACTTGGCTGATTCTGGCTGCCTTTCCTTTCAGTGTTGGCGAATTCCTCTAATACTTTAGAAAAAATTTCGACGCCAACGTTAACAAGCGCTGTATCACCATATTCGCGTTTTCAAGTGTTTCAGAATGGCGTAAAGAAGTATATCTTGCCATTTAAAAAATTCTTGCTTCAATATCTCGCTTGATATAGTAGTTCAGTGTGTTACGCATACAACAAAATTAGGTGCTGCTCTGCCTCTTACCGTTTGCCGAAAACGTCGCGTCGATATCGTGAACCGTTCATGAAATACAGAGGTGCAAGTTAAGGCAGTTCACCCTGTATATGTGGATGCAGCGTACATTTACTGTATTTGGCATTCCGAGTGAAAAAGCAGTGCGGAGATGGTTTGCGACGTCGGACTCGGGCTGCGAGAGAGTCGCCCCATTTGACGGCCGGCGTCGGCGTCGCCTCCCCGCCGAGATGCGCGTTGCCCTCCCTGCCTGCTGCTGCTGCGTCATCGATCAGGCGCGTGACGTCACGGCGGGTGGGCGCGGGGTCACGGACCCCGGCGGCGGCAGCGGCAGCAGCCGATGTCCCGTCCCACACTGCTGCTGTGTACCACCCAAACAGCCATGCCGCCGCGGTCTGCATCTGCGACCGACACGGCGGCCGACTTCACGGCTTCCCTGACAGAATGCGCCTTGCCTTGCGTCACTTGTTCCTCGCGGTTTTGTGTGGGCGCCGTTGCTTTTCATACTTCCTAACCGTCTTGGGAGCCGCACACATCTCGCACTGACGAATCCCCTCTCGGTTTGAGTAAGTGCACCCCTCTCCGCCGGTACGTCAATACCAGGTTCGGGATTAACAACAGCCGTCAGGGTATCTAATTTGTGACAGGTTGCCGATTGCTCGCCAAAATTATTGTATAGATAACATCCTTGTGTGGAAATTCATTCGTTAAAATGATATAATGAAGCTCCTGCTCTTTGGGACAGTCATTACGCACATTCTGGAAGACGTAATCGTTTCTAGAAAGTAGTGCAGGCAATTGGGGTTGGGGAATGCATTTCTAGGCGTGTTCACGAAAGATTCTTACGCATTTTTCAGAGTTTTTGTCGGGTTCACTTATAAAATAATTGTTTCTGAATTTGCATCCAATTTGACGAGTCGGTTTTTACGTGTAGTTTCGGCGAATGAATTTGTTTTCGTTAGGTGCGAAGGGGTTAGTTTTTTGTGTGATCGCTGCTTACACTAGATTAGATGGAGGAATCGGTAGACATTGATTTTGATGATTTGTTTCCTTTTAATATCATCTTATCAGTGGCCCAGTGTCAAGTACTTAAGTGGCAGACTACGGATTCAGAGTTGTGGGGATCGACCCTCGTTCAGTCCTAGGATTTTTATATGCCATTTACCACGTTTTTCACCTCTGACAGCGTTAGTGAAGGTGAAAATTGCTGGGTTGTGACGTGGTTCCGTGCCCACGACGGAACAACTTGCCAGTGCTGCCCCCTGTTGACTGCTTCAAATGTAATCGATTACGCTCCAGTCAACAGAGAATCGTCTTTATTTTTTAAATATATCATGTGTGTCTGTCATGCTGTTGGCCCAGTAATATAATTAAATGATTATATATTTTATTTGCAACTTAGTAAATGTAGCTATGTATCTTGTAAAGCAACGGTCTGGCTACAATTCCAAAGTCTGATGTTGAATCCTCTGACACTCGAGGATTTTTTTGTCAGTTAACTTCTTGCAACCCTGTCAATAATTTATGTTTGCGAAAACAGCCGTAGAATTCACATTTTCCTTTATTTGAACAGATTCGTGTTTATGTGAAAATGCCGAGTTGCATTGTGCATCGGAGCCAACATTAAAACTGTTAGTCTTCCTATAACTGGCTGTGTAAGTCAGTTCGACAATACTAGGTTGCCAGAGGACAAAAGATCGTGCTTAAAAAAAAGCACTGTGGTATTGGCAAACCAACATTCAGGTTGATAACAACTGTAACTTTTTAGTAATTTTGCTGCATTACTTCTCAAGGGAATGTGTTCACAAAGGAGAGTAATATTAGCAAACGTTTAATCACAAATGATTATGCTAACAAAACATAACGCAATATCAGCGATAACAATCGTAAATACGGATCCGGACAGAGCACGTCCAAGATCGTAAGTCACAGCTTATCGCGAAGACAAAAGTAGTGTTGTTGTTGTTGTGGTCTTCAGTCCTGAGACTGGTTTGATGCAGCTCTCCATGCTACTCTATCCTGTGCAAGCTTCTTCATCTCCCAGTACCTACTGCAACCTACATCCTTCTGAATCTGCTTAGTGTATTCATCTCTTGGTCTCCCTCTACGATTTTTACCCTCCACACTGCCCTCCAATGCTAAATTTGTGATCCCTTGATGCCTCAAAACATGTCCTACCAACCGATCCCATCTTCTAGTCAAGTTGTGCCACAAACTTCTCTTCTCCCCAATCCTATTCAATACCTCCTCATTAGTTACGTGATCTACCCACCTTATCTTCAGCATTCTTCTGTAGCACCACATCTCGAAAGCTTCTATTCTCTTCTTGTCCAAACTAGTTATCGTCCATGTTTCACTTCCATACATGGCTACACTCCATACAAATACTTTCAGAAACGACTTCCTGACACTTAAATCTATACTCGATGTTAACAAATTCCTCTTCTTGAGAAACGCTTTCCTTGCCATTGCCAGTCTACATTTTATATCCTCTCTACTTCGACCATCATCGGTTATTTTACTCCCTAAATAGCAAAACTCCTTTACTACTTTAAGTGTCTCATTTCCTAATCTAATTCCCTCAGCATCACCCGACTAAATTTGACTACATTCCATTATCCTCGTTTTGCTTTTGTTGATGTTCATCTTATATCCTCCTTTCAAGACACTGTCCATTCCGTTCAACTGCTCTTCCAAGTCCTTTGCTGTCTCCGACAGAATTACAATGTCATTGGCGAACCTCAAAGTTTTTACTTCTTCTCCATGAATTTTAATACCTACTCCGAATTTTTCTTTTGTTTCCTTTACTGCTTGCTCAATATACAGATTGAATAACATCGGGGAGAGGCTACAACCCTGTCTTACTCCTTTCCCAACCACTGCTTCCCTTTCATGCCCCTCGACTCTTATAACTGCCATGTGGTTTCTGTACAAACTGTAAATAGCCTTTCGCTCCCTGTATTTTACCCCTGCCACCTTCAGAATTTGAAAGAGAGTATTCCAGTTAACATTGTCAAAAGCTTTCTCTAAGTCTACAAATGCTAGAAACATAGGTTTGCCTTTTCTTAATCGTTCTTCTAAGATAAGTCGTAAGGTCAGTATTGCCTCACGTGTTCCAACATTTCTACGGAATCCAAACTGATCTTCCCCGAGGTCGGCTTCTACCAGTTTTTCCATTCGTCTGTAAAGAATTCGCGTTAGTATTTTGCAGCTGTGACTTATTAAACTGATAGTTTGGTAATTTTCACATCTGTCAACACCTGCTTTCTTTGGGATTGGAATTATTATATTCTTCTTGAAGTCTGAGGGTATTTCGCCTGTCTCATACATCGTGCTCACCAGATGGTAGAGTTTTGTCAGGACTGGCTCTCCCAAGGCCGTCAGTAGTTCCAATGAAATGTTGTCTACTCCGGAGGCCTCTCCAATTTCATCTTCATCTACATCCTCTTCCATTTCCATAATATTGTCCTCAAGTACATCGCCCTTGTATAAACCCTCTATATACTCCTTCCACCTTTCTGCCTTCCCTTCTTTGCTTAGAACTGGGTTGCCATCTGAGCTCTTGATATTCATACAAGTGGTTCTCTTCTCTCCAAAAAAAGTAGTATAACGGAAGAAATGTCTTCACAAGCGTATTGTTAGTAAAACTGACAGATTGTTCCGTGTCTAATGACATATGCGGTATGGCATATAAAATATGTGAAAATTGTATAAATCAGTGTAGCACCAAACATAGTAGGAAGTATCTTACAACGAAAATAGGGGACTACTATTGGGAGTTTGACAAGACGGACACTGTTCAAACTTTATTGTTGGTATTGATTTAAGTAGTTGTTACTGACAATCAGCAGACAATCCTGTGGTATTGTGAGACCCTATCATTTTTGGAACTGACGCTAACCAAGGTAAAATTAGCATCTAGCCTTAGCTGTTCTAAGTTCTAATTGCTTTTATTATTTCTCCGTATGGCAGGAGTTTAGTGTTTTATATTGTGTTACAACTTACCTTTAATCGAAACACTACACAGCAGATTACTGTATTTTATTTCAGTAAGTAAGTTTAAATTACAAAGAGGAATTGTGTATTCAGTCTTAAAGTTACGTTGTGGAATGATAAGCTATGTGTTTATGTGAAATACATCAAAGGTAATTTAGTTCCTGCCTCGTAATGTTATACTGAATGACACCACATAATAAAAATGTAAGAAAAATAGGTTCGCGGGAGAGCTTCTGTGAAGTTTCGAAGGTAGGAAACGAGGTACTGGCGGAATTAAAGCTGTGAGGACGGGTAGCTCAGTTAGTAGAGCACTAGCCCGCGAAAGCCAAGGTCCCGAGTTCGAGTCTCGGTCTGGCACACAGTTTTAATCTGCCAGAAAGTTTCAAGAAAAATAAGTTTAAAAAATTCAATTAATCTCTCCACCAGTGTCACTACTTTTTGGCTGTCTGTGTAATAATTTTATGAAATCTTAGAATTAACTCAGTTAATTACCAGCTGTCTTTACTGTAGGTAATCTTACCCAGGAAATAGAAAATAATGCTGGTGTTTGAGCCTGTGCAGTGGAGGTACTGTATTGTGTGAAACACGGGAATGTGAGGTATTTTCTGTGAGCCTCGTGGAGTGCTTAAAAGTTCAATGCATTATATCCAGGTTTGTAAAAATTAAAAATAAACGTGGATTTGTATCATTTGTTTGCTTTCATTCCTGCCTCATCTAGCATTTCAGTATTCATGTAAACTAGGATCTCAGAATGATTATTCTCACTAATTTCAAGTAAACGTGATTTAGTTCAAAATCAACAGCAAAAATAGCAAATATGAATTGGGTGCAAATGTATAAGCTTTGATGAAAGTTTTTTTTTTTTACTGGTTTTGAAACATCTCGGTTGAATATTTATGATACTTATGTAATCGTGTATTGTATTGTGCAGGGCACACTGTGCCCGACACAAATGTGTTAGACAGTTTGGTAACTGGGAGATAAGCAGAAGAGTGACAAGTGCGTTCCACTGTTCCCAGGTGTACTACGCGAAGAAGAAACGACGGGCGCAGCAGACGCAGGGCGACGACTCTTCGCACAAGAAGGAGCGCAAGCTGTACAACGACGGCTATGACGACGACAACCACGATTACATCATTAAGAATGGCGAGAAGTTCCTCGACCGCTATGAGATTGACTCTCTCATTGGCAAGGGCTCATTCGGACAGGTAAGTGTCGAGCTTGCTGCCTTGCGTTTTGATAGTTTCCTCTACTTTACACAAAATGACAGTGCTTTGATTGTAGTAAAACCAAATTGCTGCTTGTGTTCTGTGTCCATTCCTGCTGTTTCTATTACTTAGTGAGACTGTTTATTTTTGATTTCTGATGAAGAATTGACTGTGGGATTTAGAAGTGATTACAGAACTTTGAGCTAGGCAAACTTAGAGCAATATCGCATGTGTCAACATCGAGCTTCATATTTCATAGTTGTTTGTTGCTATTACCCAGTACTGTAGAGTTCTGTGTAAGTTCTGACTTCTGAAATTCTTCACATTAAGTATCTTTTTTTTCCAAAGTCCAAATGTGAAACCAAAGAGCCTTTCATGTGCTACAAATAGTCATTTCTCTTATTTAAGGTTGTCAAAGCGTATGACCACGAGGAGCAGTGTCAAGTCGCCATTAAAATTATTAAAAATAAGAAGCCTTTCCTCAATCAGGCACAGATCGAGGTAAAGCTGTTGGAAATGATGAACAAAGCAGATGCAGACAACAAGTATTATATAGGTAAGTTTTCCAACCATCTTAATAGCTTTATTCTTGTAGAGAGAGAAATTTGCAATAGCTACTGATGTCCAGTAACTTTGTGTAACTACTATTTTTCAACACAGACAATTCACTTATCTTACGAGGGTAATCCCAAAAGTAGAATCTTCTATTTTTTTTATAAGTCAGTAGACCTGTTTATTTCTACAATGGTTTACATCAGTTTACAGCTTGAACATTTAGCTATGTTTTGACGTAATCACCATTTCTATCAATGCATTTTTGTAGACGCTGTGGCAGTTTATGTATGCCCATGTCATACCAGCTCGGCACCATGCTGTTCAGAAAGTTATGAACCTCTTCCTTCACCTCGTTGTTAGAGCTGAATCTCTTTTCAGCCAAATGTTCTTTTAACCTAGGGAACTGGGTGCCAAGTCAGGACTATAGGGTGGGTGGGTGATTACGTTCCACTGAAACTGCTGCAGGAGAGTAACTGTTTGTCGCGCGATATGTGGGGGAGCGTTGTCATGGAGAATGTGTACGCCCTTTCTCAACATTCCTCTTCTCCATTTCTGAATTGCCCGTTTGAGTTTGTTCAGAGTCTCACAGTACCTGTCAGCGTTAATTGTGGTCCCAGCAATTCAGCTCCTACGACGAGGTGAAAGAAGAGGTTCATAACTTTCTGAACAGCATGGCGGCGAGCTGGTGTGACATGGGCATACAAAAACTGCCACAGCATCTACAAAAATGCATCGACAGAAATGGTGGTTATGTCGAAAAATAGCTAAATGTTCAAGCCGTAAACTGATGTAAACCATTGTAGAAATAAACAGGTTTATGTACTTGTAAAAAAATAGGAGACCTTACTTTCGGGATTATCCTTGTACATAAATTTTTAACAAATTGTTCATGTATTGTGTGTTGTGAGACGCCTATGGTCATTCTACATTTTATCACGTTATCAGAAGCATTTCTGGTCAATGTTATGTTCGTGTTCTTGTTGCTTGTTTTCTCCTCCTCCTCCTCCTCCTCCTCCTCCTCCTCCTGTAGGCAAATGTAAGTCAAATTGATAAAGCACAACACAATGAGTGTCAATAAGAAACAGAAACAATGAGTGTATGTGTTGGCACATTAGAAATTGAGGATTTTCATCATAATATTGTACATTTTTAATTAAAATATTCGCATGACAAAAAGGAAGTGTGGAGTGGTATCATTTATCACTGTGCTTGTTGAGTCTGAATTACAAAACTAAATACTTTACAGGTACTGTGTTCACTTCACTCAGAAACAGCTCTGCAGTGAGGCATTTGAGAAGCTTTTTGCTGTGTTGTTATATGCTGTCATTAACATCATAAAGTGATTCCAAGCATTTCAGTGAATCAACATAGTTTTTTAAAAAGGAATTTTGTGGTAATAATAAACATTCATTCGACCAGGGCCAGTTTAGAGCAAAGGGGGAAAAAAGTGTGTGGATGATTCCATGTGAAGTAGTGTAGGGGCTGCCATTCAGCCATCGCACCGAGCGAGGTGGCGCAGTGGTTAGACACTGGACTCGCATTCGGGAGGACGACGGTTCAATCCCGGGTCCGGCCATCCTGATTTAGGTTTTCCGTGATTTCCCTAAATCACTCCAGGCAAATGCCGGGATGGTTCCTCTGAAAGGGCACGGCCGACTTCCTTCCCCATCCTTCCCTAATCCGATGAGACCGATGACCACGCTGTCTGGTCTCCTTCCCCAAAACAACCAACCATCAGCCATCGCAGATTTTGTTCAGCTTTTATGTGCAGGTTTGCTAAATGATTAGGGAAAAGTACATAAATTTCTAGCTTGCAAACTTCAATCATTAGAGTAGAGGCTTCTTAATTCTCAGGCTGAACAGCTGATCCAAACTTATGTTAACAACCATAGGAAAGATCATTCTTTTCTCTACAAAATACCAAATTTCCATGATTTCATTTTTCCCTGAATGTTTACAACAATACAACGAGAATGTTTACAACAATACAATGAAGTTTGTCATACATTTCCCTATTTTATAACAACATGTTCCAAATCACACACTTTTTTGGAAAGCAGTAGTAAATGTATAACTTGGTAAGCCTCGAATGAAAAATGAAGAATTTGGATTATTCTGTATATTTACAACTTGTTAGAACCCTATAACTCAAGGGAAAAAGTAATCAAAACCATACCACAATTGTTGGCTGAATTACAGTACCTAAATCTTGGTCAGAATTTTTGAAATGTTGTCATTCTGTCACCTATGACTTAAGAGGCTCCTACTCACAAAGTATTTATTTTGCAGGCCAGAAATTCTTGTATCTTCTGTTAATCATTTAGAAAACATGTATATGAATTTTAAACAAAATCTGAGATGTTGGAGTGGGGAATGTCTGTAAAACCAGACTATTTGACATGTAATAATCTATGTGTAGAGTTGCATAGGCACATGTAATAGCTTAAACACGTTATTAGCACGCAGCGAAAGTGGTAGCTGGAGGGGCAGAGCAGAAGGCATGCCCTTCACCTTCTCCGCACATTTCCCCCATTCATGTTTATGGGGATACCTCAGGAGCCACAAATCAGAAGCCTTCAACCTTCACATGTCGAGCTCAACCTGGCGAAATATGCCATCAGACAGTGGCATCTGGCACACGAATGCTTATCGCATCACAAGGTGCTCACATGTAAATGACACGATACCCTAAACTTACCGATAGTGTATTCCAATAAACATTTTATAATCAGAAACGGACAGTGATGTTATGGCTCCAAACCTATACATCAGGAAAATGCTATTGGAAACAGCAGCCTCTCCAGATTAATGTATACTCGTGTATTTTAGAAGGTATTTTACCACCAGTGCATTATTAAAGCTCATGTGCTAAACTCTAAAGCTATTTCATTTTTGATTATGTGAAGTTTTAAGCATTCCTTATATTTGCATGTTGTCTTAACTTTGGTACAAAGCAGAAAACATGGGTATCCTGTTCCCCACAAGTAACATCTCCAAATATGCGAACTTAGGCACCGTGGCTGTTCTGTCCAGTATTGATACATTTTTGGGAGGGGAGAGGAAAAGGAAGGTGACAAGGGAAGAGAGCAGAATCAGGAAATTGCACTCACAACTTTGAGGAGGGAAGGGAACAAACAATATTTAATGTAACAGAGTTCTATTTAAGTGTCCTCTTCTTAAGTCTTATTATCAGAGGAGTTATTTGAAGAAGCAATGTATGCAGAAACACCGTTACTAAATTTATGAAATTCAATCGCAGTTGAATACATTTGTTCTCTTGCAACCCTGTGGTGTTAATCTAAGAAATATTGTGAGCATTGGGATCATAGACAATGTGACATATAGAAGTTTGGGTCGGTCTGGAGGCATGTAGGATAGCCGAAGTGGTTGAGGCAACCGTTCACGACAAGTTGGAAATAGGAGTTCAAATCTCGGTCCAGCACAAATTTTCGTGTCTCACCAAAAGGTAAATATCTTCGTACCTAATGCACCTAATGTCAGAAAGATTCCACAGTGATGAACAAATGTCATGAATTTGGAGAAATGTCAGTTTCAGTGAACCCGTGGAATCCTTCCTTCAGAAATTCACTACATGAAGTGTTATTTGAAGTAATGACAATTCTTTCAACAAACTTTTCTTGGATGCCTACGTGCTGAAAGTCATTTTCTTGCATGATGTATGCACTTAATCTAGTCTTCCATCGTGACATCGTCAATTTCTTTCTCTTCTGTACATCTTTCATTCTGAATGTGGAATTTCCGGATGCGAATTTTCCTTTCACTATGGCCCCCCACATTTTCTATCGTGTTATATTGACACTGGTAAGTGATTGCTTCAACGTCTCCACTTTTGTGTAGCAGCCTGAAATTGAAACACTTTTCTCTTCTAGACACTATCCAGTTTCTTGCAAAATTAGGAAATTTCTTCTTTTTTTCTTGAATGATAACTGGCATTATCCATGATGATCACACGGTCCTCTTCTAAACCACATAGTAGATCTAAAAGTGTTTGAGTACATCAGTATTCATTTCCTCATGATAATCACTGGATTTACAGGATGTAAATATTATCTTTTCTCTTTTGGTAAGCCATATTCAGATGACACTATATGAGAGACAGTAAGTCTATTTCCTTTCACTATAGTCAACATAATTGTCTTTAGAGATGCAACAACATTTTAGATAATTAAGATAATTCTGATTTATTGTTCCATCTCAGTTACACATTTTAATTAAATTACTTATTTTGATCACTCTGGATCATTTTCATATTTAAGTAGTTGGGTGAGCAACCTGTCGTGTCTACACAGAACCATATATGATCCAGAGTGATTGAAACATGTAATCTAATTTAAAATGTGCAGCTGAGATGGAACTATAAATGAGAATTATCTTAATCCATTTCCTTTGCCCTTCAGTACTTTATCATTGCCTTTTGAATCCTGCCAGATGTACTTTCTGGTGTGATTTTTATTGAGCCAGATCTCACCAAGTTAAATAATAGGGTGACAATGATTTTCTTTTCTGAAGCTGTACTTTTTCTCAGAAGAGTAGGCCCAGCTGCTGAAATCTGATCTCTCCATCAGAATATGTCTTCCATCATTGAATTTTCTGTACCTAAATCCCAAAGATGTCAGAATTCTTCCACTCAAATGGCAACTCCGTGTGAAAGCAGCCTTGCTGCTTAAAATGTCTGCTCCCTTTTGCACTGTAGGATACTCAACACGGTCATAAAATTTGACTACTTCCACTAATATCTCTTCTTGGAGACTGAAACTTCATTTCTTACCCACAAGTTTCTATTTCTCATGCCCCTGCAAATATTCTCTGTTCCTTTCAAAGTGAAATACCACACACCTTTGATGTTACAGTGAGTGGTACCAATAAGATTTCGTCTGTTCTGGCACTGTCTTTAAGATCACAAGGAAAATTCATACATTTTGTGTATGATGTCCTTTGTTTAGCTGTGTGTGTGTTATGAAACTCTGTCATCTTAACTCACAAACAAAAATAGCAATACTACCAGATGAGATACACTGCTCTATTCCCAAACACACACTTCTGTGCAGTGCACACGTAAAAAAATGCTGGGTAGTGGCTAGCAACAAAGCTGCAAAGCCATGCCAACAGCAGCATGAATGAAGTGCAGTAGTTCCTCATAAACTGTGTTAATGATGGGTATTTGTTTGGTAACCATTTATTTTTAATATGTTACCGGGATGGCACCCTTGACAGAAATAACACTGTGCCAACAGTGAGCCTAGTCACGGATTAGGCCGAAAGCTCGATTGGTTGTTACAAATGGAGGGGAGACTGGTAGTGGGAGAACTGACCTACCCTTCTGTTACTGCTTTCGCTGGTGCCTAGTATAGCTTTTGACGTACTCCTCGTTTCTAATGGCACACCAGGCCCACAATTATGGTGGATAAAAAGAGACTCGAGACTACACAGATCACCAAAAGACACAGAGAATCCAAAATACACATTTTTCAGAATCTGCTATCTACAGTATTTACAAAACATGGTACATGTCACATTTGAAAGCTGACTGCCTTTTGTACTCACTACTTGGCAGAAACTGATGACTTATTTACAAAATTACATTAAAAACACACTGTATTTCATATCACTTGCTTTCAGTTCAATTTGTAGAAATAATTGGCCAATTTTTCTTGTTTCTGATCTCATTTAGTTTTTCCTGATGACAGTTCTCTTTTAGTTTCTCCTGATGACAGTTCTCATTTTCGAGTCAAAGCATACGAAACAAATTTTGCCCTGTATGCTTTAGTGACAGAAATATGCATTTCAGGGCCTCGGTGTGTGTGACAATGCTTTCCTCAATCACCTCTTCTATACTCTCTTCTTCTCTGGAGCTAACTTTGTTCACTACAGCTCTGTCACTCGGCAACTCAAATACGAGTTCGTAGACTCGGATATTTAACGACTTATGGATATATTTGTAATCAATTTTGCTACAATTGGGAATTCTTACTCTAAACAAAAATATTTGCCCTAATTATAATAGAGTACTTCAGGCTCAGTTTTTATTTTATTTTTTTAAAATTGCTGTACTATGGTTGGGTAATCCACAAGCCAGGCAAGAGACACCTGTATAATCAGAATCACGTTGTATTTTGTTTCTATAGCAGCCCACAGTGTCTGTGTTTAAATATTGCAGTGACGTATATGACAGCAATCTGAGTAAGTACGTGTTTGGGTAATCCGCAGTGAAACTGAAGAGGCACTTCATGTGGCGCAACCACCTGTGCCTGGTGTTCGAGCTGCTGTCGTACAACCTGTACGACCTGCTACGGAACACAAACTTCCGCGGTGTGTCACTCAACCTGACGCGCAAGTTTGCGCAGCAGCTGTGCACGGCACTGCTCTTCCTGTCGACTCCGGAGCTCAACATCATCCACTGTGACCTCAAGCCGGAGAACATCCTCCTGTGCAACCCCAAGAGGTCCGCCATCAAGATCGTGGACTTCGGCAGTTCGTGCCAGCTGGGCCAGAGGGTAAGTCAGTCAATCGACCGATTTGTTGACGAGTGTCGTACCTAGTAAAGAGTTTGGATAATGTAAGCTCAGCCTTAATTGTAGGTTGAAAGAGCCCTGGATGCATTGAACTTGAGCAAGTCAGCATAAATTGAGAGTTGGGTTTGGAGTTGTTAAATTCACTTTGAGAAACAGGAAGATTTTTAGGAGTAAAGGGGTGTTTGAGCTGGTGTCAAAAAGGTCCATTGGAAATACTATTGCACTTCAAGAACAGAAATATGAGCATGTTAAAAAAAAGCAGCAGTGGATAAGCATTTTAATATTCGTGTTTACAGATTGCCAGTCAGTATAACATTTAGAAAATTTAGAAAAATGGAAGAGGTACAAAGGTGTATTTGGGTTCCAAGCAAGTGATACCAGAAATGAAATTTTTGCCTTGCATTTGATGAATGAAAGAAGGAATGCAGAAAAGAGGGAGAAGTATACTTTAATGGTTCTGTGGGAAGGGAGTGAGGAGGGGGGGGGGGAGAGAGAGAGAGAGAGAGAGAGAGAGAGAGAGAGAGAGAGAGAGAGAGAGAGAGAGAGAGAGAGAGAGGAGAACTGTTTGTAGGGTTGGAATGCTGATCTTTTTTGGTGAAAAATAAAAGTTTTCCGTAAGGCAAAAAATGAGTGTGGAAATCTAGATTACAATGTCTGTACAGCCTAACCACGGGATTGTCTCACCAACTGTCTACAGTTGTTAGAACTTCAGCAAGATAAAAAACTCCCATTTCTTCACAAAACTGGGTGATCTCTGGACTCATATTTGGGAGGACAGTGATGAAAATTCCTGACCTACCATCACCTACATAAGGGGAATCCTGGGATGATTCGAACAGTTGAATTTTTAGAAGGTAATGGAGTGGATTAAGTGTGAAATGAAGATTCACAAGAAAAATAAGTGGTTAAAATGGTCTGTGGAAAGGAGGGATTAGTTCATGGGACATAAAATAAGACGTACAGGAACAATTAACTGGGTACTGGAAAGAGCTGGGAGGGAACAGTTGTAGTCACAGACAAGGTGAGAGATGATCGAGGAAATGTTCTGAAATACAGACTAAGGTTAGACTGAAATTCATGTCTAACCAGTCAAAACACTTGTTTTTTCAAGATGGAGAATTTCACCCTTTTGTTGTTGGAGCGAATTTTTTTCATTGTTAAACATTCAAAAGTACACTCGTGTGCTCACTTGTTTCTCTGTTATTGATGTATAGTATCTGGACAGAAGTGTATTTGATTTCTGGAGAAACATTGTGTACCTGAATAAGTACCTTTAACTCGTGAACTCTTGTATTGAAATGTGTCCTATATTAATTGTAGCTGTGCAAGGAAGCATAATCATTCCAACTTCTGTCCACTGCCACAACATTGCTAACATTTTGAGTAAGAGTAATAAGCAATACATTTTTAAAAGTATGTTTAATATATGGAGTTCTTGGGTTTGTCAGTTTTTTCCCTTGGATCCATTCTCATTATGCAGAGAAGCTAAAGATTGGTGTAAACTGGTTCACACTCTTTACAGAGAGCTTTTCTTCTTCCAACTCACCAGTGGAATGTTCCTTTAATTCCACAAAACTTATCTAGTGATCAATAGTATTATTTTGTTTTGTATTAATTGTAAAAGTTACTGTTTATACTTTTCCTGAAACTAATTACACAAACTGTTTTCTCATATGTATATCAAAAATTGTTGTGTGACTTTCAGATATACCAGTACATCCAGTCTCGGTTCTACCGGTCGCCCGAGGTGCTCCTAGGAATCCCATATGACCTCGCCATTGACATGTGGAGCCTCGGTTGCATTCTGGTTGAGATGCACACTGGCGAGCCACTCTTCAGTGGAGCCAACGAGGTGAGTCTGCTGCCATTGATGTGGTACGCAGATGGTACTACTGGTTAGGAAAGTGAAATGAAGATGTTGCATAAAAGAAATGTAAATAACTGACACTGGTGACTCTTCATAAAAAAGACGACAAAGGAAGCACATTGATAAAGAATCCATGAAAGCCTACAAAATGTGTCTGATGGTAAACTATATTCATAAAGGAGCAGACAGGCATTTGGAAAACTCTGAAAACTGCTGAGCTGGTTGTGTCAGCCGGCATAGCAATATCTGGAAGTAATTTTGTGTGTGTGTGTGTGTGTGTGTGTGTGTGTGTGTGTAGGAAATGAAGAACTTAATTTTTACAAAATGAAATTAAGAATTGTTGAAAAATTGTGTTTATTCAGGGTGTATACGACCGGGAGATCCGGGAAAAACCCAGGAATTTTTTCATCCGGGAGAAAACCGGGAAAAACCTGGGATATTTTTAGAATTCCGGGAATTTTTCATTGTTTTAGTTTTCAGTTAAGTTTTTGTAATTTTGACTGGTAAGAACCGATACTCTAAAAAAAGATATTACTGTATCCTGCTATTGCAGAATAATACTTCAACAATAAAACATAAAAGAGAGAAAAAACAACGAAAATAACTTAAACTGCAAAGGAAATGCGCCATATACGACACACAGTTCTCATGCAAGCATCTGCCAATTGAAAATGTGTCAAAGGCCTTAGGGAGACTATGCAGTGCTTCATAACAACAAATTGCCTCCAACTAGCGTGAAGTCACAACTGTTTAAATTCGATTTCTTTTAGCAGTTACGTGCGGGCTCATGCGCATGTGCAGTTGAGTCACGTTTGAGTAGTAGATTCTTCCGCTTCTGGCAACAGGAATGTGGCTGTTGGCTGTGCAAGCAGTCGCTTAAGCAGCTAGATGTGACCGGGAAAAGGCGGCGACAAATTCGTATTCTTGAGGAAAAAAACTTGTTTCACAAAGCACCTAGCATCCAGTGCAGCTTCCCTGTTAGTTTTTGAACACATTTTAAGTTGATTTGTGAATGAATCATAAGTTGACTTTTGAATGCATGTATAGTGTACGTGATGTCTCTGTCAGGAGAATCCTCGTCGCATCTAGGAAATAAACTTTCCCCGGACAAAAGGGGACGGGGCTATACGAGCTGAGGGAGTAAAGCCGAACTTATGAATGCCATTCACTGTCTGATTATGTGGTTGATTTGGTTTGCGAATGATCAGCGTTGTTATAATTACTAGCGAAATCCATAGATTCAGACTACCACAATGGAAATAAACGACTGACAGGAATAACAAGTGAGAAAGATTACGTACTATCTTCTCGGTGTATCCAAGAAAATGAAATTTTGACAGAAAATTTTTGGCCAAATCGCTACACTAGTAAGGACCAGTAGTACAGTCCCTGGCTAGCAGCCGCGTAAGTTCTATTCTGGAAGTAACGCGGGAAACGTGTTGTTGGAACACGTAATAACACCTAACCGGAAAATAATCGCGGGATAGCTAAACCTGTGATTCTGGCAGGTTTAGTGAAGTTAATCGGCGAACAAATTTTGACAGTGGCAGCAATAGCTACAGAATTGGTGATGACAAGATTGTTTGTTAGAATGAGGAAGGAGAAGAAACGGGGACATCACACAAATTATGGAAGAATAAGACGATTCCAAACTTATATAAAAATTTCGTAATACTACTTTTCGATCTCATGCTTGACAAGCTGGTGCGTATGAATGAAATGTGAAACTATTTCCTAACATAAAGCTTTTTGCTTGTAGTAGGCCTAATAGGCATTTGATATTGGTACATATTGGATTATATTCTGTTGTGTTATAAAAATGGCCATTTGTGCCAAAACAGTCTCGTTTATTTGGTGTGTCACAAAATTGCCGCCATATTAGAAATGCCTATTTTGTTTTATCTAGCAGACAGTGACAAAATACACGTAATCACATCGAGAAACCACACCAGTCTGGGTATTATTTGTATTAACAGCTTTTTCAGTATTAGATAACGACATTTCGATTTTTCATGTAGCAAAACGTTTGACGAACTTTGATGAGGTAATAGATTCTTTTGCAGAAAGGAAAGCACGCTATGTAAAGCTGTAGCAAGAGTAGAGAGAAAAAATGCTAGGAGCTAAGGTTTGAAGAAATGTGTAATTTCTTGCTTATCTCGTGAGTATTGGTTTTATATATCCTATCTTTAATTTTATGCCACATAAAACAGCAAGTTATTAACTGATAGGCAATAAAGAGTTCAGATTTTTTGAAGAGTCCTTGTTCTCTCGATTACAAATAATCCCATTCGCTATTAATTGCGAGATTTTTTTTAAAGAGGGGCAGGCTGTTAAACCGGCCAACTGGGAGCAGGAGAGGCACCACAGGACATTTCAATTTCCACTCTCCTGAATATAGTTTGGACTTGTGGTAGAAAAATGCCTTATGAAGAGGCGTGGCACTGCACTTTGGCATACTTAAGACCAAATAATATGTCTTACATTTCCTCGAATACATATGTTTTATGTTTCAGACTTTTCAGAAAGATGTGAGCTACAAGATGAACCTATTTTGAAAATTCGATTTTTTTTTTTTTGGTATTGACCCGGTTCGCAGATGTCGTAGATCCGGGGCTGGTGCGCAGAGCAGTCTGAGTTACAGTGGGTAGTCTCCATGTGACCCGTGTTTACATTTAATGATTTTGCTGTTTCCCCTTTGTTTACTCTCACGTCAAATGAAAACATAACGGATATCTGTGGCTGGGAGCTATCAAGTGAATTAAAACACAAGTGAATTAAAACACATTCACATATTTAAGGAAGGCTGAAATATGTCATTAGTTTCAGATTTTATTGTATTTCCACCTTTACGACAGTCAAGCATTAATCGCCTTGCGGAACAACGAAGTTATTTTTGTCTGTTTGCTAAAGAAATTTGACTTTTGTTAACCTTTTCCACAGAGGCAGTCAATGTATTTGAAACGGAAGGTTTAATTCCACAGTACTGGCTAGTTTCAACTGTTTGCTGCATTTCAAGTGCACGTTTTCATTTTCTAGCACGTATGGCATTATGCCATAATAAAGAACCAAACATGATAAAATGCAGTTCTGGTGCTCCAAGAAAATTTACATCCCGAGAACCACACTGGAAAGCTTAATATCAGGTCGAGGTCTACTTCATTTGGAATCTGGACATACGAATATGCACTTTAAATGTGTACATTTTAGTATGGTTCACAAAATTCCGATGCTCTTGGAGTATCCACCGATGTCTTGTTTCTTTTATGACATAATGTATGTATGATCTTTCAATGTTTTACACGTACGTACATACAGGCTTCCTACGTCATGGTAGCTGCGCAATCGCGGTGTCGCCTGTTATCTGCGCTCTCTGGCAACTGCTGAAACGAACCTATTTCTAACTGGTCGCGGGAAAAATATTGCGAATAGTGGTTTGAAAAGCATTACATTCAAAGTAAATGTCCTGTTATGTAAGTTGAACTATGTTCAAGAATGTACCATGAATTTATTAACTCACAGAGCGTTGACTTTCATTTAAAAATTAACTCTTTGATGACGAGCCATTTAGAAGAATTTCGATCCCTGGAGATCAGACATTTACGTCATTATTAAAAATTTTACTGGCACATTTGTGTGATATATCTTAAAGTGTAACACGCGCAAAAAAGATCAACAGTATATGCAAGAGCTTAGCTTCTCTTGCAGCTTGAGACTAATATTATACGTGAAATCTGTGCTTTTCATGTAACAACACTATGTATATTAATTCAAACTATTAACTTTCCCTGTTCGTGGTTTCTTGCTACTTAAAAGTGATGTTGCTGTTGACTGACTACATCACGTGTCTTATGCTCTGAATATTCGCTGTCATCGGCTGGCGAGATCACGTGACATGAGCTACGAACGGCTCACAAAAGCGCATCGAAATCTTGATTTCAATTATTCGGAAAGTAACATGCGGTGTTTGGTGGAATTTCAATGTATGCGTCGTAATACGAAAATAAGCAGAGTACATGTTCCTGCACATTGAAGATATTTCCAAAACGTTTCTTTTTCCCTGAGTTTCATTTTCTAAAGTGCCGGGAAATTGTACGCTCGTGTATAAAACCATAACCATTCAAAGGATTGATAAGGGAAAATATACTCTCACCCGGGAGAAAGTGTATTTTTAACCGGGAAAAATCCGGGAATTTTTTTTCCTAGTCCACGTATACACCCTGTTATTAATCACCAAAGGTATTAATATCACCAATTTATAAAAAGTGCCTACTATTTACAAGTACAATGTGCTTAATGAGCTTCAAAAAGCACTATCTTTCCAACATTAAAATATCGCTTTCTCATAAAGTATTTGAGCTACGAAGTTGAAATTTTTACAGGTTATTTATTGGAGTATTGGCTACAACTTAACACAGGTGTTTTTAAATTAACCATATTTTGTTTATAAATTCAACAGTATACAGGTTTTTGGAAAAAAGGGTGTGCTAAATTATGCAAAAGGGACTATGTAACATTTCCTGAAAATTTGAAGCCAGTTGGTTTGGTAGATCCTGGGAAAACTCGTAATTTGTATGAAAAAATGAAACTTTTGGTAATCAAGCGACAAAGTTTGGATTACCTTTTTAATGCATTCAACGTCTTCATCTTCTGCAAACTCCTCCTCCAGCTTACTCTTTGTCCTCCTCCAGTTTATTCTGGCTTGTATTTTTAGGCTATTTACAGCCCTGTCAGCAGCTGGAAGACATTCCTTGTCTAAAGCAAGCATCGTTCATACCATGTTGAAACCTATCTTCATTTCCATATTTCAAAATACTTTGCACCTTACAATCTTGCCATCACTGGAAGTAGCAACACATCATAAGCACCAAAGTGAAGTGTTTCTATCCCAACACACACAGTTTTAGGGATTCTTGACCATTTAACACTATTTACACTTTCATTGGGGTTTTGAGTTTTTCCATGAACACACTTTTTCAGTAGCTCAGGTGCTGCTAAGTCTCTGAAAATAGGTTATATTGCCTCCATTACTGCATCAGCAATCCCATGTTGAAGTTACACCAACTGTTTTCTGCTTTGGGACACAAATAATGATGAGGAATTTCATCAGCTGAAAAAGAGAGTCCAAACAGTCTTCTTCATTTCATCGACACTGTGTGCGTTTTGTCTAATAGCTATTCCATGATAGTTCTGTATTTTGTCAATTATACTGTCAGTTGATCATCCCTTCCCATCCAACCCTTTACTGTCATTGAGCTTTTGTTTTTTTGTATGAAGCTTTCGGTTGCCAAAGTCTTGATCCCATTCATTTCTGTGTGTCCAATACACTCAAATTTCTGCACCACATCATCACCATAGGGCTTCAATTATTGAATATGTTTGAAACTTATAGAATCACCGTCACCAAGGTAATTCACATATCACACTTTATCACAGAACATTGAAATATACTAGCAACACCAGCCACTTCCCTTCCTCCATTACTGCCACTAAGTGTTAGCTATGCAATTATTTTCATGTATACCTTTTTTGTGGACACTTAACAATATTTGGATATTACTGCTGCTCCTAAAACTTTCCCTGTATACGTGTTGGCGGTTGATATTACACCACGAAGAGATGTGTCCCCGTTATGCCACGTACCATCGAATGCTGCAGTCAAGTCTCTATTACCACTGTTTTCTATTACTGCCTCTTCCACAGATTTCCTTGTTGATTCTATACAGACGTCTACTACTTTAGACCCTATGAATCTATTGTAGTTTGTAAACTTGTAAATCTATTGTAGTTTGTAAACTTGGTTGTGGGATTTGCAAGAGTCATCATGCTACAGAAAACTGCACCTGCAGTAGCACCCTTACCAACTGTGTGCATGGCATAAAAAAATCTAATATTGTGTTCATAGATTTTGCTACCATTTTCTTCATTTGGAGTTACTGCAACACACTTCCAATAGGTGGTCATGTATGAACACTTACTGCAGTTCAGTTCCATATCACTGGCAAGTCCTAAGTCAGTTTTTATAGATAGATACAGATTGACTTCACTACATTGAATACATCTACACAGTTTGCAGAAGTTCCATTGAGAACTGACATATCAAATATTTCTTTCCCATTCGAATCGCCCATAAAAAATTCATACTTTTCGCTAATTGAACCAAGCTTCTTCTGTGAAGTATTTTCTTTCTCCCTTTCATTGCAGTGGCCATGTGTACCAGTAAGGTTAAGTTCACATGCTCGGTTATCGTCTTTATTGTTTATAGTAATAGCACCTAATTTTGGCTTTCCAAAATTTCTCCTTTTCTTGAAAGGCTTCAGAGGATTTCTAGTCACTTTACATTTACCCATGATTTTCCTTCAATAAAACAGATTTCGATGAACAGAATTCACTATGAATATTTTCAGGATTACGAAAGAGTAAATAAATGTGAAATGTATGATAATCAAGTGAGCGATGTATATGGAACTATCACAAGTTAGCCACAACACTTATTTTGTAACACTTATTTTCTCTCACATCGCTAAAATGTACATGAGGAGCATGTAGATTCACGAGTCCAACACTTGATAGCAGTTTAACAGTGCCACAGTGGGTCACACCCATGCAGAACATATTTCAAAAATATTTTTAAAATACTTGTTGTCTTCTGAACTGAATAATTATATATCAGTTGTATGGAAATGACTGTAGATTTTTAAAATGCAAACAAGTAAAAATTGAACGTTCCTTGATTCTGAAACTTTCTGGAGCCACTTAGTGTTTATGAGATTTTTGTGTAATATTTTGCTGTTAGATAGATTCTGCTCAGATACTTGAGAATACATTTCATATTTACTCTATTCTTGTCCTTGTGGCTTCGTCCAGGTGTATGCTCGACAGGTATGTTGAACACTCCTCCTCCTCCTCCTATCCATATCTACCACTTTTTCTCTCTGTCTGTCCATCTCATCCTTCCACCTCTAACTGTTTATCTCCTCCTCGTCCTCCTCTCTCTCTCTCTCTCTCTCTCTCTCTCTCTCTCTCTCTCTCTCTCTCTCTCTTTCTTTCTCTTTCTCTCTGTGAGACAACTGCCTGAAACAAGTCTCTGTTAGTTGTGGCCGTTATTTGAATGTTTTCACTCTCTGACCAGGTTGAATGGTTTCATTCAATATGAGACTACCAACTTACACAAGCGTCTGTTGACTGCGGCTGTTATATGAATGTTTTCATTCAGTCTCTATGTTTGAGTGATTTCACTTTTTTTCACACCGTTTCCCATGGGGGGGGGGATGGTTGTTGGAGCGTGCATGTGGTACTGCTCCCATAGCCTCTCCCTACTGCTGCCAGTGCCAAGGTTGCAGCTGGCGTGAGAAGCTGGAACAGTGGCGCCTAACACTGCCAGGACCTGCGATAGCAGCGATTGGCCGCCACGCCACCTCCTTACACTGGCTGGAACCCTGGCACTGGCAACAGCAGAATACTGATGTGGGGCATGTGGGATGCTTAGGGGCTAGCTAGCTAGGTACATTTTTGTATAATTAATTAATGGACGTCATCGCATCTTTTCAGTAAAACAGGGTGCAAACAGTCACAAAAATCTGGCATGTATCCTTTCTTCTTCACAGAACCTTTGTGCTTGCTCGATACTTTACTCTCTATGAAGATTTATTAGTTATGTGATGTTAATTGCACCTGGAACAATTTAATACACAGCAGTTTGTATATCAGTTTCAGATGGTGGAAAGAAGAATTAGTCTTTTAGTACGTAATTAAATGAGTATTTATAGTGCTTATTTTAACTTTGGTGTACCCACTGAGATGTCTTCATGTATGCCTGGAGTTGTGGCTACCCTCTGGGGGTATATGTACCCCCAGTTTGTTTTGTACACCATTGCTGTACTTCACCTGATAAAAGCACTACAGAATGGTTTCACTCGGAAGAATAACTGGATAATTCAGTCAACTAAATGACTAAACAGTGGTTTGAGTTTAATAAACAAATGAATACATGTGTCAACCAACAGAAAAACTACAGACTGGTTTCACTCGAAAAGAAAGAATGAATAACTTGGTCAGTACGCAAAAAACCACTGGTTTGTGTCGACTGTTTTCATTTGGTTGTTCCTGTGGACTGGTGTCACTCAAAAGAAATGAAACATATTAATACAACTGACATGTAAAGCTACAACTGACTGATTCACTTGTTTCCATTCTGTTGCTATCACAGGCAGGACTCATTCAAAAGAATGAATGAATAGATCAACTGATACATAAACGTTCTCGCTTCCCACACCCGGGTTCCCGGGTTTGATTCCCGGCGGGGTCAGGGATTTTCTCTGCCTCGTGATGGCTGGGTGTTGTGTGATGTCCTTAGGTTAGTTAGGTTTAAGTAGTTCTAAGTTATAGGGGACTGATGACCATAGATGTTAAGTCCCATAGTGCTCAGAGCCATTTTGATACGTAAAGCTACAGCCGTATGAGTCAATTGTTTTCCGACAACTGACTGAGTTGATTGTTTTCATTCCATTGTTCCCCACACTACATCTCGTTGTTTTCATTCCATTGTTCCCCACATTACATCTCGTCCTCCCCCCTCTCTTAGCCCATTTCATCCCCCTCCTCCCTCTGACCATCTCCTTGTCTTCCCATCCCACTGACCACATTGTACTTCCTCCTCCCTTCTGACCATATCCTTCTCCCCCTCTCTATTTTCATCTCCACATCCTCTTCTTCCTTTTCCATCTGTCCACCACCCTTCTTCGTGTTCCTCCTGCATCGTGCGTCTCCCCCTCGTCCTCTCTTTGGCATTTTCCGCCTCTCCCTCACTCTGCCGATCCCCTCCTCTGTCCGTCTCAGTCTGTCTCCAACTGTGCTAATCGGCTTGGGTAACCCCTGTAGTACACCTCAGTAAAGCGGGCTGATATTACTATCACAACACATCTGTCCTGCAGGGCGGGCAGTACAGTAGGGCCTTGAAAATAATTTATTTGTTTGACATACATTCAAAGCAGCTTGATAAAGCAGGCCAGTACTACTTTAACCCAATATTCGTGTCATGCAGGGCAGCCTACATGTCAGGACCCTGTAACCATTTATTGCCCCTGACATATAGACTGCCCTTCAAAAAAGATTGAGTTGGCAAACCCATACTGTTGCCACCAGAGGTCTTCATCTGACATTTATGCTCGCTCAAGTTGCTCGTTGAACATAGTTCTGTGTAAGTCCGGCAGATGTCAGTACAGCTGATTTGGTTGCCTGGAGAAAGGGGGGGGGGGGGGAGGGGGGGCAACTGTATTTGGTTTCCTTAATGCTCATTCAAATACCGCATTTTGAATTGCCCGACCGTTTGCTATAGTTACCTTAGTGCCACTTAGTCACCCACTGTAGGATCGTGGCACGTGAAGCTGAGATGAAGGAGAGTCTGAACATGAATCTCGATTTGGAGGTATGAATCCAACGGACAGTGGTTGTAACAATATTTAGGAGATATTTTCATTAGTGACTGATAAGGATATCGGTTACATGTACTGTGCCAAGTGTTCTGCTCTCCTGTTTTACAGATTTGCCACCACGCAACTGAAGGCACATGTCTGCAGAACACTGCAGAATGTAGCAAAGTGTAGGTTCTGAAGTATTACCAGTTTCAGTGAAACCTACAATAATTAACAAGTTGTGTGGATATGTGTGCCAGAGATCTTTGTCCATTTATATTAATATAAGGTGTAGCATTTTGCCCTTTATGTCAGGAGCTTGTAATGTCAATTCCAATTTGGGACATATAGATGTCTCCAACATTTGGCTTCATCCTATGACAGTAGCATGAAACACTGAAGGTCAGGTCAGGTCATTTAAGTACAAGTGAGTATGACTTCCAGTATTATCAAGGCCATATGCAAGCTTGCTTGTTGGTGTCCAGCAGATATATGGAACCAACATATTGGAAAATGTGTTAGCTGTCTCTATTACTGGACACTTTGCTCATCAAGATTAGGCACTGCGAAATACGGTATTGGTGACAACTCCCTTTTCTGAGAAGAAAAAAAATCTGGGAAATATATTAAGAACTTCATTGAAGAAACATTACTCAAATTGGTAGTAGTAAATCGTCAGCATTTTAATAAGATTTCATTTGTCACTGACCAAGGCTGTAAAATATGCAAGGCATTGCAATCCTTTCAGCATTATCCTTGCATTACACAAGTTTTGAACACCATCCTGAAACATGGCATGGCACATTAAGTGGCGACTATTAGATAAATGAGTGTTAGCAACTTATACTGCAACTTACGCTGCCAAAGTTTCTGTCCGTTTCATGAACAAATTGAAGACATAAATTTGATACAGAAAAATGTGAAGCAATAAACAGAGAGTATATGGAACAGCTTGTTTAGAATGCTACAGTCTTTAGTTAGGCTGTGTTGAAGAGAGGTATCTCTGAAAAACTTACTGGTCATGACAACAACACTGTAAAAGAACTCATAGCATTTTTTAGAGTCATTCAAAGATGCATTAGGAATGCTGAAAGGTGAGAAGTTTCCAACAATTGAGTTTGTTTCATTATGAGTGCACAAACTGAAAAGTCATTGTAATACAGGGCTGAAGATGCAGAGGCACACTTAAATTACTGTGTCCAGCAAATGAAAATTGCACTTAATTGAAAATCACCAGTTTCAGTGTCACCGGTATTTTGACAGTACAGTGTCGTATTATCACCTATTAACTGTAAATACTAAGAGTGTTGAAAGATTGCTGTCTGTCTCACAGACGAGAAAGTTAAAATTTGGACATTGCACTTACGATTATTTGGAAACGATGTCTATGTCTGATTGAGAAGAGACGCTAAATACTTAGTGTCAAATATGTGCTGAAATATCAATTACTGGTGAGTTAGACCAAAATTATAATATTGCAGTAATATCTTCTCTGTTTTGACGTAACTTGTAAATATTTATTTAGGACTGTTGAGAGAATGTCAATCATGCTCAGCAGCCAAAAAAATTGAGTCTGTTTTTGGAATGCTTATACTGTGGGCCATGTCATATTAAATCTAGGTGGTTGACTTGTATTTGACTTGAATAGATTCTAGTGAAGACGAAGATCCACTAGAGGAGTGAAAGTGTAACCATAGTCTCTTTCGTAAGCTGTGTAATTTAGCGAAAAGAATGTTTTGTGTTCCAGCCTTATATGTGACTGGCAAAAGAGATTTCAGTGCAGTATGGAAGATTGTCTCTGATGGACGAAGCAAATTTGATCCGAACTGAGCCATTCAGAGAATAAATTGGAGATCATTGTATTTCTGTCAGATGTCTACTTTTGTAGGTGATCAAGTTCACATATGTATATTTAAATCAATAAATCAGATGGAGTTATAAAAAACGGCAATGTGATTTTTCATTATGAGACAGACCATCATTATGAAAGTCAGTAGTTGCATAGTTGTCCTGTGAAGCTCGAAACACTTTCCTAATTTTCATAGTTACGTAAAGCAAACTACTTTCTTTTCGGATCACAATGATACCGTGGTTAGACACTCCACCCACAAGTATATGTCTACAGCATAAGTAAATTGATCTGAGTGTAGTTCCATCAGCTGGTGGCAATATGTCAGAAGTGAGACTAGCTTGAGACAAAAAGAGCTATTACTAAAACAGTCACTACAAGAGTGCAGTTAGAGGACCAGACAATCTCTGCCTTACCCTCCCCACGGCGCCTTGTTCAACTGCAGCCTGCCTGCTTCAAGCTTTCATACTCGGGAAGCCATGCCCAAGCATGGTGGGCTCAAACGAGTATGAGCAAGCCAAATGCCATATTTCTGAGACCTCTAGTTATCACACAGTGTGCCTGAAGTGCAGGAAGCCTATATGCCAGGGGCTGTGAAAAATATGTTTTTGCCCATGTCGCTGCTCCTGTTGGTGCTAGTACTTGTGAAGCCTGCTGTTCTTGTACCAAATAATTTGAAATTGATCCAGCTGTTTGGAACGCAATCCTGCACCCGCGCTTGCGCGCGGGCGCGCGCGCACACACACACACACACACACACACACACACACACACACACACACACACACACACCCCTCGATGCACTCAATCTGTTGGTCCAGCATGGCCAGGGGTTGTCGGCTGGTTAAGTAATTGTCAGTGTCAATAAAATTCAGCAACAGCCATGTAATTTAAGATGTTATTTTATTGTATAGTGAAGGCTACCAGTCTTGGCATTTCGTTGTGCCATCTTCAGGCCCTATTTATTTGGATAGATGTGTGGGAGCCATTGACAATTACTCAACACACTTGTCAGTCATTGATATCCACTTGTTCAGATTGCTGCTATGTTGATATGTCTGTTTGTGTGATAGATTTGAGTTTCACTTGTGAAGATCATAATGTATTTACTTTCTTAGGTGGGGATGGAGAATGCTTAAGAGTGGCATCTGTCCTCCCCTGCACCTTGCTGTGAAACCTCACCTGCCTAACATACGCATAGTACACTAGCATATCGGAGATATCTATCGTAGTAACTGGCAGCAAAAGAATATATAAACAAAGATGATGTGACTTACCAAACGAAAGCGTTGGCACGTCGATAGACACACAAACAAACACAAACATACACACAAGATTCTAGCTTTCGCAACCAACGGTTGCTTCGTCAGGAAAGAGGCAAGGAGAGGGAAAGATGAAAGGATGTGGGTTTCCGCCTCGACTGACATCTCTGCCCAAACTCTTTGCCTCTGTATATATGTGTGTGTGTGTGTGTGTGTGTGTGTGTGTGTGTGTGTGTGTGTGCGTGCGCGTGCGTGTGTGCGCGCGCGCGCGCGCGCGCGCGCAGCGCGCCGCGCGCGCGCGCAGCGCGCGCGCGCGCGCGCGTATACCCGTCCTTTTTTCCCCCTAAGGTAAGTCTTTCCACTCCCGGGATTGAAATGATTCCTTACCCTCTCCCTTAAAACCCACATCCTTTCGTCTTTTCCCTCTCCTTGCCTCTTTCCTGATGAAGCAACCGTTGGTTGCGAAAGCTAGAATTTTGTGTGTATGTTTGTGTGTCTATCGACATGCCAGCACTTTCGTTTGGTAAGTCACATCATCTTTGTTTTTAGATATATTTTTCCCACGTGGAATGTTTCCCTCTATTATATATATCAAAGAGGGGTCTAAGACCTGTCCTATTGCGGTCTTGCATTTCTGACCCAATTAATTAGCAGTACAAAATGTTCTGTTTTCATTGAAATTCATTCTGTGACAAATGGGAACTTCTTTCACAGGTGGATCAAATGAACAAAATCGTCGAAGTCCTGGGAATGCCACCAAAACACCTCCTCGACCAGGCGCACAAAGCGCGCAAATATTTTGACAAACTGCCGGGCGACGGCAGCTACGTGCTGCGTAGGCCGAAGGATGGCCGCAAGTACCGGCCGCCGGGTTCACGCCGGCTACACGACGTGCTCGGCGTGGAGAACGGCGGGCCCGGGGGTCGGAGGCTCGGCGAGCCGGGCCACTCTGTCAGTGACTACCTCAAGTTCAAGGTGAGTTGCAATTGCACGTGGCCGAGCATTCAAACTGCAGCACCAGTAAAAGCAGTGAGCTACAAAAGCCACATTGTCACGATTTGTACTAAATGTTTGGGTATGCATTCCAGTGCAACCCCATGAAGCAGCTTGGGGTAACACCATCTGCATTATGCGTTAGGTTTCTCATTCATATTTCGATTTTGTAGTTTGTGAGGAAATTGCGGAAATGCGAAGGATATCTTTGAGTGATTAGAGCTTTCATAAAACAAAGGCTACATACCAGCTTGGCATAAACATTGAATATAGCATTTTCTGAAGATTACTTTACATTAACAACAGTTTCACAAGGTTTCAAATGGAGCATGTATATGATCTCATTGCTCTAGACCAGCTGCCCTCAAAGTGGGAGGGGACACCTCCGTGAGGGGGTGCGCCACTTTTGTTGAAATATTTATATTTCATATAGTATAAGAAAAAGACTTCTTGTGAACAAATATTTCTAGCATCAGATGCTCATTTCCATGAACCAAATTAGAAAGCTCCCCCATCATTAATTTGTTGTTGTACCTCACAAGAAGTGACCAGTATATCCTGTCAACAGGAATGCTAAGAAAAGCCAAGGGTAATATTCCATCACACTGCCCCTGTCTCGTATCATGCGCAGGGTTAGCTACCGTATTTACTCGAATCTAAGCCGCACTTTTTTTCCGGTTTTTGTAATCCAAAAAACCGCCTGCGGCTTAGAATCAAGTGCAAAGTAAGCGGAAGTTCTGAAAAATGTTGGTAGGTGCCGCCACAACTAACTTCTGCCGTCGAATATATGTAGCGCTACACAGGCATGCTTTGCAGGCACAAAGATAAATACTGGGGCCAAAACCTCTGCGTCAGTAAATAAATTTAAAAAAAAAAAAAGGTGGAAGATGCGCTTTTTTCTCCGCCCCGAATTTCGACCACTGCATTTTCATACTTTATCCAACTAAGTAAATACAAATTCCGTATTGTTCATCTTCGAATGTAGCAGCTTTTCAATGTACTACGAAAATCCATCTGGCAAGACTGTTTGCGATGTTTGTCAGTATGGCCAATTCTACGTTCTGAATTTTTTCCTGCCTGTGAGAAGAGATGGTTGCTAATGGGAACTTTTATGAATTTTGAATCACATGCAGTATTATCTTCACCATAAGAATAATACAAATATAAACATTTTTCCATGTATTCTTTTGTGTTTGCTGCTATCTCATTTAAATCCTGTCTACCTAATAAACTACGAAACTAGAGTGAGACAACAGCAAACGCGGAAGTATACACATATCATGTCATGTTTATATTCGTATTATTCTTATGCCTAATAGTGATACAGTCAGAAATGAAGCACGGCAATTGACTAGATTTTTAAATCTAAGATGACTCTAATTTCTGTGCAGAAAGTAATGTACTAAAGAGGCGTCTGCATAGATTTCAAACGGAGAAAACTTTTCGCTGAAGTCTCATTCAGAACATCTTCTATCATACGCAGTTTATTATTTGGTTCTTGTTGATCATTATCAAAGAAAGCAGCAGTGTAAATAATAACAAATAGCAGTCTCTTGCCATTGTGTCGCTACTGAGACAATTCCTCTCCTTTTTTTAAATTGTAAGCAGCAGTAGCACGCACAAAAGCAAGCCATGCCACGAGCGGCGACAGGCCGTAAACACTCACTATCAGAATGCGACAAACAATGCATGACACAGTACAGTAAAGCATTTTCAGCTTAGAGTGACATAAACACCTATGACAAAGAGAACGGCACTTATCAGATCAAAGAAAAATAAGTACTCAATTCAAACCAGACGAAGCACGTGAAAAATGAAGGGTACCCGTATAAATACGGACGGAGCACCTGACGCATAGCAACGGCTACCTGGTAAAGCTTAACTGCTAAGCTTACGGCTCGAACCAAACTATTGTAGCTGTATCGTCATTCATTCGACCTAAATTGTGTCTCATATTACAATGGACCAACTTTGTTTCGATTTCGAGGTGCGGCCTAGAACTTTTCTCTCCCCTTGAATTTCGAGTCTCAAATTTCAGGTGCGGCTTAGATTCGAGTGCGGCTTAGATTCGAGTAAATACGGTACTTGCCAAACATTTAACAATTGCTAATGACAACAAGCAACTTGATGACGAGACCGTGACTTCCTTGTAACAGTGGCTATGAGAACAGACTATTATTCACAGGTATTGTGACTGTCCTCTCGATTTCAGTCAAGCTTCTGGAGTCATTTCAAAGGAACTGAGTTAGCTAGAAGCCAAATTCTTGTGCATCTTCAGAGGAAGTAGTTAACCAGATTTAAAATAAAGTGATACAAATTCTGCCACTCCCATGTATGAGTGGCAGATTCACAATGGTAACAAGTGATGCTGTGGAAGCTATTCATCAAGTTTCTGTTGTTCTTCAAAAGAATGCAGTTCTAATAAGGAAAAAGATTCAAATTTAAACAAAGTACATTCTTCTTTTGTGTCTTCCTCAGTTCCTATCAGCAATGTTTGTTATAAACACAGAATCAAAATGTGTAAATATGAAGTTGATTATCTGAAATTAGGCTTTACCAGAATTCTCTTGAATAATAAGGAACAACCATGATGTGTTCTTTGTTTGGACGTTTTAACCAAAAATAGCCTGAAGCCTATAAAACTAAATATACACCTCCAGACAAGACATTCAGACCGTGTAAGTAAATCTATCGAATTTTTTATGTGTCATAAGCAAAACTAAAAGTAAATGTCGTATTCCTAACAAACAAACAAACAAAAAAGTAAGTATCAGTTCCTAAGAAAGCCGTAATAGCATCTCAAGAGGTATCCTACCTAATTGTGAAACCCAGATCACTACACATTATTGGCGAGAAATCACTTTTTTGTGCAGCCGCCAAAATGTGTGAAATCGTGCATGGAGAAAGGTTTGGTGAGAGTCTGAAGTCAGTCTCACTCTCAGATGATATGTGGCTCATGGTATTGATGCAGTAGCCACTGACATGAAAAATCAGTTGCTACCCCATTTTTATGATAGCTTGAAATTCGCACCGCAACTTCATAACAGTATTGGTATCAGAAATCTTCACCCAGTTTCTACTTTTTGTACACTACTGTTATGAAATGAGATTCATGAGGACTTTTACTTTGTAATGCTCTGAAAAGGAGGACTACAGGTGAAGCTGTTTTATTTATTTATTTTTCTGGAGAGTCTTCTTTTGTTGAGAAGAATCTGTCACGGACAAATAGTGTTGGTATATGTATCGATGCGGCAGCAGTCAGCATTTAATTTACTTGAACTAAAAAAGGCTTCATGACAAGTGAATGTGCTGTTCTCCTTTTGTAAAATTCACACATCCCATGATACTACGGGAGGAATTATCTTCTAAAGTAGTACAACCTAAAGTCAACAAAGTGATGAACACTGCAGTCGGTGCTGTAAATTTTGTGGTAGGATGTTCTGTATTCTTCATGAGGAGATAGATTGTACTAATGATGGTCCTGTATTACACATGTAAGTATATTGGATGTCTTGTGGTAAAGTTCTTCGTCACACTGTGGGGCTGAACAGCAGTCATACAGTCGTGGCTTTGTTTCTGGATGAGAAATGGCTTGTAATGTTGTGCTACTTGGCTGACACTAGAGAAACTGAATTATATTAATCTATTACTTCGAGGCCAAAATAGTAATATCATTTTGCTAAGTGAGAAAATGTTTGTGTTCATGAGAAAAATCGGACTTCGGAAAACCCAGGGTTAACTGCAAGATGTTTTCTTCTCTGGATGATTTCGTGAAGTAAAATGAGTTGGGTGTAGGTAGGATTAGTAGAATTGGCGTAATACATCTAAAAATTCTTTGTCGGCAGTTCAATGATAAATTTTCAGATACTTCATCTGAGAATGACTGGATCCACAATGCTTTTGAATTGGTCATACCAGACTACTTGTCAACAGTAGAACAGGAACAGCTAATACAACTCTTAAGTGATAGAACAATTTGATATGAATTTAAGTCTATGTCTATTGAAAACGTCTGAGTGCAGACTCTGCATGAACATTACAGTTTAACAATAAGGAAAGTGGGCCTGTTATCATTTATCAAATCAGCTGAAGTGCGTGAGCCAGCATTTTCTTCAGTGGCATCAACCGAGATCAAACGTTGGTCTCGACTGCAGCTGTAAGCTTGAATTTGCTTTCTTCGAGAGTTCGAGCACACAACACTAAATGTGCAGGTGTTAGAAAATTTCTGAATTTTCATCTGTGTACATATTTAGTCTTATTTATGTCCTTATTGGATGAACAGTTTGAATATAACAGTTTTTAAATTGGTGTCTAAATGTTGACTATTGTTTATCGTCATTTCTGTGTCATCACCTTTGAATTATTAAAACATTGTAAATGAATTAAAAGGAATATAGATGGAAGCAGTAAAACTTTCACTAATTTGCGAAACAGTATTTAGGGAAATACACATACTGGCTCAGTTACAGTAACTGCACATGCAGCTGTGGTTATTTATAAACTAGCTGTAATTTTTGACTCCCACCAGCTTTTAATATACAAATGAGTGATAATTAAAATAAATTAACTATGATTTGCACAAAGGAGATTCTCTATTGATTATTATTACTGTTCTTGTTGTATCTGATGGTTACAATAATTCAAAAGAAGTAATAGATATTGTGGGTCATTTTTGTGCCAAGTATGAGAAGTGTTGTGGAATGAAAGAAAAATGGGAGGGGACAAAATAACCTAAGTTTTAGAAGGGGGCGTGATGGAAAATGTTTGAAAAGTGCTGCTCTAGACGACCACAATGGTTTCTTCTGTCAGCTGTTTCTGTTAGTCTGTCAAGGATGCAGGGACAAAATCGTGGAGGTAGGAAAAGAAGGGAGATGGTACTACAGACTTACACTGTACATTGTTTTGAAGCCAGAGTGGGCGGGACCTGCTACCATTCTAAGTAGCCCAAAATGTTAGCGGACTACTGTGTACGATTGCTTATTGTTCATTATTTATGTTGTGTGCGTGCAATAACTGTTTTAAATACTAAAACTATAGCGCATGCATGAATAACATAGACAATTTCGAACGTTTTTATGTTCTTGAATGTATATTTGCTTTGCTAACTGATGCATTTGGCCTGATTAATGTAACTTGTTTTTGTTGGTGAATTTCGAATAATGGAAAAGAGAAGGATGTGACATGATAATGATGCTTCCATAATGCATTTCATTCAATTTTTACTAAATTTGCATCAATGGCAAATGAGGCTGGAACTCCAGTATTAATGCATGTTTGTTTACTGGTATTGGTTTGTGTTAGTCAGATTTTCAGCTCCCAACTTGTATGCACTACATTTTCAGTGCATGTTCTTAGTTAGCCCACAAATGTGTGCAGTGATGAAAGAAGCAAGGCTTGCTTTTGTATCTTGTGCATGTCAGTAAAAATGAATGATTATTGAAATGTCCAATAAACAGAACTGCATAGAAATATATATTCACTTTGAGATCTGACCCATGATGCTTCATCCAGTGTGTGGCATATAATAGCAATTTACAGGGTAGAAAAAGGTATAATTTTTCAAAAATCTTCCAGTATTGTGGACTTCTATAAATGTGATCAAGGAATGATCTCAAAAGCTTAAGACCCCATAAAATGGATATTTTGCTTTAACATGCCTGTAAGTAATTTCTTTAGTAGTGATTGTGTAACCAGAATAAGATATAGGCCTACCTTTTCAACATTAGCCTATTTGCTTCTTTTCCCGAAATATTTCTCGCCAGTAACTCCGTCACTTTTTTGGGAATAACCAAACATGGCATAGTTGGAATATACATCTACTTTGATCATCTGCTTGATTTTACTTTTGAAATTCAAAAGTAAAGTCATAATGATTTGGAACAAGTTTGAGGCTTTTTTTTTTTATTTTTTATTTTTGGAAATATGCCTCACTGCTGATCATTTATTAGTGTTTTTTCATTTTTTCGTTGTAGACAGGCAGATGTTAGTAACCAGTAATTCCTACCAATCAGCATTTACACATTACAGTAATAGATAATCTTCTGTGGAATAGGAGTAGTTATCAAAGAGAAATGTTTTCAGTTTCATTTCAAATACTACTGTTATGTCTGTCAGGTATTTTATATCTATGGGTAAATGATCCAAACTTCTGGTTGCAGCATTGTGCACTCCTGTTTGTGGTGCAGACAACCTTAATGTGGTGTAATGAATGCCATTTCTTTCTTCTAGTATTTTAATTGTGTACATCATTATTCCTATTAAAGTGCAGTGGATTATTTACAACAAACTTCGTGAGGGGATAACTCCACTGTGAAATGGATAGATTGCTACTCACATGCAGAGCACAAGGCAGGTATGACGGAATGAGTGTTCACATAAATTTTCAGCCAGTCTTCTCCAGAAAGGAAGAACAGTGCACATACACATTCCTTCAATAAAACACACAAAACTCACGCGCACAGACCTCGGTCTCCGGCTGCTCTAGCCAGAATCTTTTTCAGAGGGGAATGAAATTTGAACAATGAATAATTATTGTTGGAAGGAATTTAGGGCACGAGATGCAGCCCCAACAATCAGCACGGTTACATAGCCATGTGTCGTGCGGGGACGAGACCATTGGTGCAGTGTGGCTCGGATGCCGGAGCGTTTGCGATTTGGAAAGCAATGGAAAACATAGGAAAGAAGAGAGAGAATGTACACTGAATAAAGTTACGCAAATCCAAAATGAAATGACAGAAATGAAACCACTACGATAAAGGAACACAGTGTAACCATAATTCATGTACACAAAAGAAAATATTGCTTGAATGGCTCCACTTATGAATGAAATGAGATTCCTTTAAACTATAGACTACGCTCAGATTTATTATTACACCCATAAACAATGCAAGCTGGCATTCTTTATGAAACAACTATGTCTCCCAAAGAATCAAAACACCCAATATGGTCGAAATTGGGTACGGGCACGGACACGGGTGCATTGGAAGTGTCGCAGGGGTGAACTGTGGGGGTAAAAATGCAGCAAACTTAATGTTCTGGGCTACTTCGTGTGGCTCCCTTCTTTTTTTTACCTCTGTGGACAGAATTCAGTTAGGCTTTTCACTTTTTCCTGGCATTGAAGATTTTCACTTTGTATATAAAGCAGTGATTCTCTGAGATGAAGCCATGGTGGACTTTGTCTGAGAATGTCATAGCGTGTTGTAGAATGTTTTTTCTTCTACTAAAATATTTTCATTTTGAACTTCACTGTGTTCCATATAGTCTTCTGAAATATGTAATGGATGAGTGGTTAGGTAATTGTGCTGGAAATGGGTTTATTGTCCTGTTGCAGTAAGGAGGAAAGATACACAGTTTTGCTGACAGTACAAGAAGGGGAGAAAAGCTATTGCTAAATCATGATCCAAGGTATTAAATTCATGTATAAAATGATCTTGTGGATGGTGTTCTCCATTACAGAGGGACCCGATACAATTAAAACTCTCTCTCTCTTTGTAACACAGTCACACATGTCACTTGTAACATTCTAACATGAAACTTTTGTAGTTCCTTCAATTGTGCATTCTTTATGTAGTTAATTTTCTTTGCTAAATAACAGAATTGGAACATCCAGACTAGATAAAAAGGGATAGAATACATAGGGAAGTTATGCCACATTGATCAGTATTCCCTGCAATGTGATACTGTACCATGTGCCACCATTTTTATGTAGTTATTATTTACTTGCTTGAATGTGAGAGCGGCACAGTTTGAGTTCTTGATGAGTGTAATTACTGAGAATTACACAATTTGCCTTCAGAAGTGTGCCTACTACTTACATTCCATATACGACATGTATAGAAAGAACAAAAATTTGAATATTTTGCATTTTAAGCAAACAAATCCAGGCTGGAAAGTAACAGTATTATGAAAAGGATAGTTGCTACCAACCATATAGCAGAGACGCTGAGACGCAGATAGGTGCAGCAAAAAGATTCTCACAAAATGAGCTTTCGGCAAACAAGGCCTTTGTCAAAAATAGATGACAGACATACACATTCTTACACTCTTGCAAATGCAACAAATGTATGTGTGCGCGCGCGCGCGCGCGCGCGCACACACACACACACACACACACACACACACACACACACACACGCGCGCGCACATTTTGTGACAGTCTTTTCAATGTGCCTACCTGCGTCTCAACATCTCTGCTATGTGGTGGGTAGCAACTATACTTTTCATAATATTGTTAAATAAAAGTAAGATTTTTGTAAAATATTTCTATCTGAGCTCTGTGTTCTTTTCTGTAATTGACTGATTACATGTATCCTTTGCAGAGTTTGATAATTTTTTTCTGTAGAAAAGAATGTACTAAAGAAGAATGTACTAAAACGCAAAACTACTAAAAGAAGAATGTACTAAAACGCATGAACACAGATGGCAAACTGAATTAATATAAGAAAGAAGCATGATTTTCAGTGGTGCCACTACCCCAGCAATTTGACAAAGAGACGGGGTGGGGGGTGGGGGGGGGAGGGGTATCCAACACCACGTGAACATTTTAAACATGAAAAGCCAGCTGATGATGAACCTGCCAGTTCAAAAATGGCAACAGTGCTGCTTGTTCTTAATAAATAGTGTTATTAACAGTGGCTGATTGGTATTTTTGCTTTATTATAAGAATTAAACTGCATTTTTTCCACACCTCCAGTTTCACCATGGCAGTTTTCATCATTATTTTCAGCGTAATGTACTATTAACCACATGGATGTTGTTTTGGCTTAAAAAAAAAAACCTGGTGGAAGGCTGTTCAGCTAACTAGTGTAGCCTCTGTTGTGTTCAGTGTCCCTTCTTCCAGTGACAGACACATTATGTTTAGAGACATATCACAGGCACACGTCACGAGTGATAATTGTTAAGTGAGCGTGGCTCAGCTGTATTGAGGCTCTGTCACCTGTGTTTCAGGATCTCATCCTCCGTATGCTGGACTTCGACCCAAAGACGAGAGTGACGCCGTACTACGCCCTGCAGCACAACTTCTTCAAGAGGACAGCTGATGAGGGCACCAACACGGGTGGCAGCGGGTCGGCGCCCAACACCGCAGGCGCGAGCAGCTCGGCGGTGTTCGTGCCGCCCCTAGCGGGGCCCCCCGACCCCCACAGGCCCGCCCCGAGTCCTGGCAGCGGAGGCGGTCCGCAGCAAGGTACGCACGGCTTTCGGGGACACCTTTCTTGTGCTTGTCGTCATTGTCCGTTAAATGTCTCCAGTTGCCCAGGTTGTCAAGTAAGAGTGCTTTGCGTCTCTTCTGTCGAGGTACACTTCTTCTCACTTCACTCGGTGCCTTTCCACTTCTTTCTTCCAGATCCTGTTTCACTTACGTGATGCACCATTTCTTGGCCCAGCCTCTATGTTTATTGCCTTCAGTTTCTGTTTCGAGCAGCGTACTTGTTTTTGTTGTTTCTACCATCTTTTCAACATGTCCGTACCATTTCATTCTCAATGTTCTAACGCTTTCATGTAGTGGTATTTCACTTGTATTTCTTGGCAGGTTTTTTCATTTTGGGTCTTATCTTTTCATGTTTCTTCAGGGGGACTGACTTCAGATATTTCATTTCTACAGCCTGCAGTCTTTTACTCTTTCTAATGCAGATGGAACAGGGTTCAAGATCATATGTATTGATTGTAAAAAAATATGCCAGATCAAGTGTTTTCGTAGGTCTTAAGGGATTTGATCTTGTCATAAGAGAGGCCTACCTTTAAGAAAAGTGAGCTCAATTTTGAATTCTATTAGTGATTTATAGGCACAGAGAAACTGTTTGCATTGGGGATATACATTACCAAGTTGTTGCTTTTGGAAGACCTGAGTGTTTGCTGCACCTTACTGACTAATGCTTGAAACATATATCTGCAGATAAACTTATGAGTGTTTTTCAAACTAGGAACATAGCCATGTGATCTTGGGCATCTGGTCTTTGTCATCTTGAAAGACAGGGGTGTGCACAGTACACTCGTCATGAAGGCGTAGAAGAAAAGGCAAAACATGGTGACTGAGAATCATGAAATAAATGTTGTGTTTCATGTTCATGGTAATCTGAATTAATAAACCCAGGTCACTGTAGGAAAAAAAAACATCACAGTACAACCTCCATCATGAACTACACATTCCACATGCTGCTGGTTACATGCCTCATTCGGCTGCCTGTTCACCCGGCACCTCACACTGTTTGAAGTGAGCCACAATTGTGACTCATTTGACCACACTACACGCCTCCAGTCAGTTACTGTCCAGTATATGTGTTGTTTTTCTCATGGAAGAAGTGGATTTACGTGAAATTGTGGGCAACTGACTTTTGTGAATTACCTGACTCCAAATGTCTGTTGCAGTTCCCTTCAGAATGTTTGCTCAAAAGCTGGTGGAGGTGGATCAGCATTTACAGAGAGTCGAATTGGATTGTAGTTGACGAGCTGTGAGACTCGTCTCTGGTCCTCTCTCGGCCAGGTCCTTTTACGACTACCGTTATTGCATCACGCTTCACGGTTGATAGCAGTACACCGTTCCCTGTAGACACATTGGACAGTCCGCATTGATACATTGATAAATCGAGCAACTTCAGTTGTGTTGTGGACACTGTATCTGAGTACTCCTTTCTACCATTCTATCAAGTTGCCACATTGACTCATCTCACTATACTGATCCCGTACACACACTGCACTACCCCCACAGTGGTGGAGGACTACGTTACTGCCTGACACCAGTTCTACATGACCTATAGCACTGTGAGGTGACAGGTGGCCTCTTTTAAGGGGGGGGGTCTAATATTTTATCCATTGAGCTTGTTTGCAAGCTGTGTTAATTATAATAGTGCAGGTTTATCTAATGTATTTACCATCTGAATGGCAAACATTATGTATCTGCTTGTGTATAATTATACTAATGTGAAAAATTATTGTATTTATTCTTGTTAGTGTTTTAGAATGTTAGGTAACTAGAGAAAGTATGTTGGAGCATCTGTCAGGGTCAGATGTTTAGTAACTGAGTTACGGATGGCTGATACTCAGATGGTTTTGTTGTTTGGAGAGACAACTAGCCTCTTTGCGTACAGAATCTTCGTAGACTCCCTGAGAATGACACCAACCCAAAAGGTCTACTCTCTAGCAGGTATCCCACCCCTAGATATCTGCAGTGAGTCTACTGCCTGTCTAGAAAGAAATAAAGCAATAAATCAAAATGATGGTGAGCCTTCTGGGCCGTGTGGTCACTGGCAAAGAAACTTTTCAGTTCCTGACGTTTCATCCAGAGCTACAATGGACGTATTTTGGGGGTGCTCCTGGCAAACTGAGTATTACCAACTGACAAGACGGGCATTGTAAGGTGACATAAATACTGTGTAAATTGGGTGTGGTCAAATTTACAAATGACCAACAGAGATAATCTTTGTCAGAAATAAAACTTAACTGTTGATTGTCACCTGTCAAGAATAAAAACTTATCTGTCAGTTCTGCAGAGCCACTGGCCATATATCATTGAGTTTCATGGCTTTTTCTTTTATGTTAAAATTACCACCGTTTTGACGCCATCTATATATAGTCATGGATAATAGTTTGTCGTAGTAGATAAAATTTGGGTTTTGGAAAACTTAACTTCATGATTTCTTGTTTGAAGAATGTGTTCTGCTACAGCTGATTTATCTGTTTTCCTTATCAGCAAAGACTTTTATTTATTTATGTATTTATTTATTTATTTATTTGTTGGTCCTGTGAATCTTAGACAGTACAGTGTAGAAAAGGTATTGGACCATTCATTAATTACAATATACATTCCTTCTCTCTCTCTCTCTCTCTCTCTCTTTCTCCTTTTTTTTTTTTTTTTTTTTTTTTTTTTTTTTTTTTTTTTTTTTTTTTTTTTTTTTTTGACAAAAGATAAAATTGTACAATATTTTTATACCCTACACATTTTATAAAAAAGTCTTAATCGGTGAGGCAGTTTTGTTTTTCTAGATATCCCTTACTGTATAGAAGCAGTGCTCGGCTAAGTAATCCTTCACAGTTGATTTGAACTTGTTTAAGTCCATTATTATTTTTTTGATTTGGATAATGCATTGTACAATTTGATGCCAGGGTGGAGTATGCCTTTCTGTAATAGTGCTGTGTTTGTCTGTTGTACATGTACATTATCTATTTGTCTTGTGTGGTAGCTATGTACAGATTCATTACGGGTGATGCTTGGAATGCCACTGTTGGGTTTTTCTTTTATAATAATTACATTTTCAAGTATATTAATACGTGGAAGTGGTAGTACTTTATTTTCCCCATGTAGTGGCTTGCATGATGATCTTTGATCTAACCGTTCCATTAGTGTAATAATCTTTTTCTGCAATCTAAATGATTTCTGACTAGCTCCACAATTTCCCCAAAACACTACACCGTAATTCAATACTGAATGAACACAAGCAAACTATATGGTCGTGAGACATCACTCGATACACATTACAAAACGTGTTTTGCTCAGTTTGTTGTTCACACAGTCCACATGTGTATCCCATTTCATGTTTTGTTGAATCCATATACAGAGAAATTTTGTACTCTTTGTTTTTTCAATTTTTTGTCCACTTATTTCTCCAGAAGGATTAGCTGGTATCCTATTGTGGGTGGTGAAAATATCAATTTCAACAGTTTTTTCCAGATTTATAATCAGACTGTTTACATCAATTCATTCAGAAAATATCCATTTCAACAGTTTTTTCCAGATTTATAATCAGACTGTTTGCATCAATTCATTCAGTCTCGTATACTGCACTTGCTGACCCCGGGGAGGGGGGGGGGGGGGGGTTGTATTTGTGGTCTTAAAACTGGTCTGATGTTACGTTTCTGTAAAATCTTGCCGACTTGATCAGTTACTTTTTTGTGAAAAGGAGAGAAACAGTGTTCTCCCATTGCTGTATTTTATCATTGTCCTTTTTCCTACTGTTACTCAGTTGCAGAACCCTATTTACTTCGTTGCCTGAATAGCCATTCTTCTTGAAAGCCTGCTATAGATGTTTTAATTCAGTGCCCAAGTGTTCTGATGTACAGATATGTGGGTAATGGCCCTCCAGAATTGATAGAAAAGTCTTTATCCTTGACAGGTAACAATCAGTGCTTAACACTTATCCCAGATGAAGACTGTCTCTGCTGATCATATATGAACTTGACCATGCCTGCTTTACACACCCGACTCATTGGTTAGCAAGATTCGACATTGCCATGAACACCTCCAAAGATGTCCAGTGCAGCTCTGGACTAAAAATCACGAACTGAAAAGTTCTTTCGACCATAGGCTTACAGCCCAGAAGACCTATCAGCAAATACGACATTTAGTTGTGAAAGCTCTCATTGTATGCACAAATCTAGAGACCCGTTCTCTGTATGGGTACCTACCAGCAACTACCTGACCCAAATCGAGACGAAGTTTCCTCCATACTACAGAAACCCTTGCTGAACAATATTCAGCTTTCAAACTAAATTCCACGTGGAATCGAGATGGCAACATCACAGAATGGGTAGTACCATGTGACAGCTTACCTTCTGGCCATGAAGAAAGCTGGCCAACATGGAAAACACTCGAGAGGCTATGATCTAGTCAGCCAGTGTAATGCTGACCTGAAGAAGTGGGAATTTTCTTGTGAATCTACCCTGTGTGAATTCGGAGAATAGCAGACTGTGTATCGACTCCTCATCTGGAAGATGTGTCCAACTACATACTCCCTAAAAGAACTGATGGCAGCTATCCAAGGAGTCTATGAAGTGGCTAAATATTGGTCACACAGCATTTAAAATGCATGTTGTTATGCAACACCTGCCTGTAGAAAGCTGGTAACGCTTATGGTACCAGTCTGAAATGATCTATTTATAGTTTTGATTATATCACATATGCTTTCTGAATCGATCAAATAAAATTGCTTCTCCACTTACTAATTTCCATTATTGCTGTACTAGAAGAGCTCACAGCTTGGGCTGTGGAAGCGACAGTGCCTTTATTTGTGTAACTTCTTCTGATACTGTGTGTTGATAAAGAACTTAACAATATTCAGACATTATAATAAATGACAATGCTCATTTGCAGATAGCATGTTTATTGAGTGAGACAGTATATTCCATACACATCCTAAGATTCACAATTTGCAGAAATATCAGTGTATTTGATGGTGCTGTGATTGTATGCAAGATTCCATGAATCACTTAGCTAACAATAAATTCCATTTTTCAGCTTTTCGTCTAATTCATGTACTGGTATGCTCCAGAACCGACTATTACCATACAGTGTTTAAGTGTAATGTAGTAGTGTAATTATTGCCTGATTTATCATATTTCTTGTGACATTATCACGACTGTGTAACAGAGAAGTGCTACAATTTGATAGAGATGTAGAAGCTTTTTCGAACATTTTTTGGTAATTCCATGTGATAGAAGTGGGGCCATGTAACTCAAATGTAACAGAAGAGAGTGGCTTGAACTACCTGGATATTGGCGATGGAAGGAGCGCTGAAAACATTTAGCCAGTGATAAAAAGTTCCTTCTGCAGGGAAGGAATATTTTCTGAAATTTCAAACAATACTATAAAAATATTCCCAGTTACAAACTGCAATGGGTGTTTTAGGCGAAACTCTTGATAATGTGATATCATTTATGTAGATGACAGAATAAATAATTTTTTTTACCTTCCTTCATGAAAAACTGAAAGGAAAGGTGATAAACATGTGTAGAGAATCACTAAATCGTATAGAAAAAACAAAAGTTTAGAGTTGTGTAGTATAGGAACATAATGGAAACTAAAGTAAATCATAAATAATCAGATCACCAATGATCAGCTGCAGTTATTTTTTGTAACTTACTCTGTCTGAGACTGTACTCATTTGTGTGTATGTTTGCCATAGGTCCATGTAAAAATGACCATATTTATCCTAACAACTGCACTTTTAGAAGAGAAACGCCTTAGCCTAGTGGTATTATTGTAGTACATTGTCAAATAACCCTTAGGTATGCCTCTCTTTCTGTGCAGCATTTAAGACAGAACCAAACAATAAAAGTAGCCAACTTGCTTGCGTATTTGTAATCTTCTGTTGGCAGTGATGATGATTGTAAATGTCTTGGCCGCTATGTCCTAGTACTCTTGTGTTGTAGCAGGCCAATGATTTGACATCCCATTGGATTGCAGTCTGTGCTTACAGGATGGCTAGCAACATTGCTAAGAAATATACCTGCAGAATTCAGGATATTGTTGTAATACTAAATGATCTCCAAATCTACTTTATAAGCTGTGTCATATGTCTTGGTGTGCATCTGGAAATATTTGGCAACCTTTTTAATTTTAATTGAGAGAGGCAGTGAGTTAACTTCTCAGCCAGCAGTGCCAGATTTTTTAAAATCATAATTTGTGATATAGTAGTGTACAGAGTATATTATTTTCTGTGGTTGACAGTCACAGAAATGTTTAGTTTGTAAGAGATGCAAGTTGGTCTTTGTTGTTTGGAAATGATTTTTAATTATTGAGAGTGGTTCAGTGTATAGAATTCAGCAACCAGATACCAGCGGTGTTGAGGCACAGTAATTTATCGAATATATTATTGCCAATTTGGCCTTTGTACATGTGCCATAAGACTAATATTAGCTGTTTTCACATTCACTTTTTGCAGGTATACAAAAAATGTTTTGATATTTGATTTTCTATTGACAGAGGATAGTTTTAACCAAAACTACAGTGCAAAATAACACTATACATACATTTTTAAAATTTATTTGTAAGATTTATTTTCCGACAAAGCTATATGTATGAGACTGACAAAATAGTGTTCTTTCTTTGTTAACAAGTACAGTTTTCTTGTAACTGTCTGTTGGTGTCTGGTTGATTTAAGTGCAGTATCCCTCTCCTCTGAGAGAAATCATAAATAGTTGTTTATGTTCCCTACTGTTTCTTGATTTTATTAGAAAAAGACTTTTCCCTCCTTGACTTTTAGTTTATCAACTCTTGCATAATATGTCCCGGTGAACATCTGTAAATTCCTTTTTGTACAACCTATTGCTGACATTTTCATGTTCTTGCCTTCTTCTGTCACCTGTTCATGCTAGATAATTCTTGTTTTAATCATTTTAATGAACAGTTTCTCTTCACATATTATTTATGTTGTAATACCCATAATCTCGCCCCTAATGTGCTCCGCACAATAATAGTGAATTCTGTGATCTCTTACTCTCAGTGTGTGCACTCCACCCCTCCCCTGTCCCCTACCCACTTGTGTTGAAAGGTCCACCCCCCCCCCCCTCCCCTACCCCCTGTTACACCTTCCTTGCTACAGATTGATGTGATTGCGTCATTGTTGCTTGTCTGTTTTTTGCCGGCCAGCAGACGTAATACCAGCTCAGTATGTGACTCGATGACTAACTCTGTCTGGGAGCCCAGCAAACTGTTGAGGTGCTCCAGCCCTGCCTTAGTCTGCTCAGTAAGTGACTTTTGTCTTAACCTACCCTACCCTACCCTAGCGAACCCTACCCTGGAAACCAGCCTGCATGGTGTGTTGGCTCTCAGCTAGATCTACCCTATTCCGACTAGCACATGGGCTCTCGGTTTGTACTTATCTACCGACTGCACATGTGTGACCGCCTGTGTACCTTCACACATACACACACATTGTAGAAAAATGTAGAGCTTGTGTAAGTTGCTTCACAAGTAAATTCTTAGATTGCATAAGCTGTTTATACTGACTCTTTTGAAATGCATTTTTTTACATACTATAATTTATCATCTCAGTAAACAAAGACAGTGATAATAGTGATTTTTTTATTCAGAAGTCATAATAATGTTTAGACAGTTGAAAATGTATTAAGTAGAAACAGTTGTGTTACATTAAATTGTGATGTCTTTGCTTGAAAGATGACGTTATTGCCATATTATTTGCAGTCTTTTAAATCACCGTCAATGATTAGTCTTTTAAAAACAAACATTCAGTCTCTGCGGAATGTCATCTGTCAAGAAATTTCAAAGTCTGTAAAACCAAACTCAAGAAAACTAATTGATCTGTTGCCTAGCCAAGCATTGTAATTTAGTACATAACATAACAAACTTACTTAATACTATGAAGTGCATTTGGTTTATTTGATACTGTTTGCAAAGAAACATATGTTTTTGTAGGACTCATGCTTATATGTTTACTGATTGTGTGATTCACTGTGGGATTGGATCCCCTGGTTGTTTGGATACTGTATTACCTTTATTTGTGGACTCTGTCATTTTAAAATGGCTGTATAGCGGAATCTGGCCAATAATGGTTTTCATAAATGCAGTTGTACAATCTTGGATGCAAAAACATCGTCGTTCAAGAAATTTCAAAAGTCTATGAAACCAAATCTGAAACAAGTAATTGCAATATCTCTGCTTGAAAAGTTTCTGTCAAAGTACAGCTGCATTCATTGAAATTTTTTCCTTGTACTGGAACACAAATTATTGATGGAAGCATGGACGTGTCCGAAAGAACAGCTGCCATCTTCTTATAGATAAGGCTTACCGGCCAATTATCTTCTTCAGTGCGGATGGTGCACTCACATTGCTGTAACTCTTACAGGACTCGGTAGATTGACTGCCGCGAGTAATGAGTATAGTGGCTACAAATGTAGCGTGTGGACAGTAAGTTGGAAGTGTGGGTCTCAAGGGGAGCGTGCCAGAGATAAGTCCCTGCAGTCGCACTATCCTCTGTGTCCTCAGTGGCTCCGATGGATAGAGCGTCTGCCACATAAGCAGGAGATCCCGGGTTCGAGTCCCAGTCGGAGCACACATTTGCAACTCTCCCCATTGATATTTATGAACACCTGTAAGGAGCTAATGGTCTGGATTTCATTGTAATTTCATTTTTTAATATCTGGTCACAGTATGTGAAAGTAATGTACATTTTGTGTGTTTACAGGAGCCAGTAGCCTTAAAATATGTAGGGCAGTGCACACTTTCCTGTATGGTGTAAAAGGAAGTGTTATCTGAGAGTGAATTGTGACTGCTGCACATTATTGTTATTGAGTCATGTCGTTAACTTCAAACTGCATAAATGGGTGTATGTATTTTTGCCGAAGTGTTACCAGTTAGGAGCTGTATGAACAGCACACTACACAGTGTTGATGGACTGAGACAAGTAATTGTTCTGACCGACCTTACCTGCACCACGAAAATACAGCATGTTTATAAATGATATGTCAAATAAAAGAGCAACTCAAACAGTTTTACCAAGAACCTTATAAATGTTCAATGTGAACACCATTTGTCACATGGCACACATCAAGTCTATAGCTGAGTTCTTCCCAAATGTTGATAAGTGTGTCTTCAGTGATTGTAGCAACAGCTGTTTCAATCTGGTTTCTTAATTCAGGGAAGTTTTTCTGGTAGCAGAGGAATGTACACACGATCCTTGATGAAGCCCCAAAGGAAAAAATTGCATGGCGTTAGGTCGAGTGAACGTGGAGGTCGTGCAAAGCAAGCCCTGTCATTGGCCCCTTGCGTCCTATCCAGTGCTTGGGTACAGTGAAGTTCAACCAATTGCGTACTTCACTATGCCAGTGAGATGGTGCGTGAGATGGTGCACCATCTTGCTGGAAAATGAAGTTATCCGGCTCATCTTCTTCCAACTGAGGGAAGAGCCATTGGTCTAGCGTATCAAGGTAAGAAGTGCCAGTTACAGTAGCTTCACCAAAAGAGAAAGGCCCATAAACTGTCCACCGGGATACGGCACAAAAAACACTTTAGGGGAATCTCGTTGCATTTGTACCACCTCGTGAGGATTTTCTGAGCCCCAGATGCGCACGTTGTGTGTTAACATGTCCACTAAGGTGAAAGGTCGATTCGTTACTGAAGACAACATGATCCAGAAAATCTTTGTCGTCATGAAACAACATTTCGTTTGCAAAGTTGGCATGTAATGCATGGTCTGCTGGCTTTAGAGCCTGTAATAACTGTGAACAGTAAGGACATAGTTGTATGTGTTTCCTTAAAACTTTCTAAACAGTCGACAAGAGAACTTGTAGTTCACGACTAGCCTGCCAGATTGATTTCTTTGGGCTACGAGTGAACGACTCTCTCACTTGTTCAACAGTTTCTTCACTAACTCTTGGTTGTCCTGTGCTCTTCCCTTTACAAAGGCAACTGGTATCTTCAAATTGATTATACCTTCTACGAATGTTATTATCACTTGGAGGATCACAACCGAACTTCAGCCGGAACGCACGTTGCACAGTAACTGCAGATTCGGTCTTTGCAAACTGCAAAACACAAAACGCTTTCTGTTCACTAGTCACCATCTTCGCAACTACTGCTGTCTAGCGGACTGTGGTGCCCTGGTACTAAAAACAACTGTTTGAGTTACTCTTTCATTTGAAATCTCATTTATAACTGTAAGTTTAATGTAATAAATAGTACAAAGTGTTAAAACCCCAATATTCATTTATAAACAACCTGTACTTTGGAAGTGCATGAAGCTGTCCCAGCGCCTCTATATAGAGCTTAGGAAATTGCTGGTCGAAGAATACTTTCAAAGCAACATGTAAGAGACATGCAGACTGTTCTCTGCGATAGTCAAAGGAAAGATTGTGTGGATAAAGAAAAGAATGCGCACATATTTAAGAACAAACATATTATACAATTATACTATAAAAAATTTGAATGAAATTCTACAAAGGTGATAAGTTTAGGACACCCAGATAAGAAATTAATTGAATTAAGGATGCTGTTTTACTGTCTGCTTGCAGAATGATGGAAGAAATCTTAAAACACAAGGCATAGTGACTTGTCTGATGATGAATGTAGAAATTCAGTGGAACTTGTTAGGCACTCTTCTGAAGAAGTATGAGGGGAAAAAGCAAGAGGTGGGAAAAAGCAAGAGGTGTAGAAGAAGAAAGACTGAAATAGATGGCAGAAGAAATAAAATGGAATATACTATGAGAAATTTGAGAAGAAAACAGAAAACAGACCAAAAGTGACAGCATATAAGGATAGCCAAGGAAATGTTCCAGCTGAGGAAAATGTGTTAATGGAAAGATAGAGAGAATAATGCTAGAAAATCCCAGAGAGACTGGACTGAGCTGCATTACATTGCAGTACCACGAGTCTCATAAAAGATATGAGGTTAAATTTGACATTTCTGATGAAATTACAGCTTTGCCACAAGAAATATTGGGAAGTGTAGTGTAGAAATTTGAGGACAGGGTACAAGGGTCTTAGTACTTCTGTGCCCACATATTATTGAAGAATATTTGATGCTATTCCAGTTTTGTACCAATTAGCCAAAAAATATGGTTGTCTGCAATGATTAACTTGTGCTCCCAAAGATCTTTCACGTCTGAGAAACCAGAAAACCCCACTGTATAGTTGTATTATTTTTGTGTGTCAGTGAGTTAAAATGCTTGCATTTTAATTACTGACATCAGAGGAGGGGGATCTTTTTCTTCCCTTGTGACTGCTGAAGGAACACTGATTTCTTGTGTCACTGCAAAGCGATCTGTGTCTTGCGATCATTCAGATTCACCAAACCCAAAAAGAGTAAGACCTAATTCAGTTTTCATGGGAAATATGGCGAACTATGTTTCAGAACCAAAATGTTGTGTTCTCAGGAGACGTTATCAAGCTGAAATGTCAATAATATGTGAGGTGTGCTGCAACCAATACATTCCAGAGGATTCAGATACTTCCTGTGAGCTTTTCCTGTAGCTCTTTTTAAAGATTTGAAGTTAATAAAGTTTTGAAACCTTGCACACAGAGAATCCAGAAAATCTTAGTCCACAGTTGTAGGAACCCCTGCAGAAAAAATATGACTATCTAAAAATATTGGGCAAGAGTCCATGTATTTGGATCTCATAATAAATTTTGATCTGCATCATTTGTAGTCTATTGTAATCACTGGTACTTGATTTTGAGATATGATTTGTAAATATTCTTTGGAAGGAACTGTTCTTACTAATGAAAATCACTCTGCTAAAATAAAAACCTTTTTTCTAGTTTCCATCATTCTAATTATCTTATTACATTCTAAAAGTATAAACTGTGTCATTTTGACAACACTGTGCTTGTATAAAATATACAAATTTGAGTTCTTGCAAATAATGCAGCAAATAATTGGTATATTTGTACTCTGTGGATAATGTATTATAAAAGGGAACAGATGTTGCAGATCTACATTTTCTTTTCTCATATGCATATTGTCTGATCCCATTAGGAGTTGGAATGTAGCCCAGTTGTAAAAGATTACAGCAAGTGTGGTTTGCAATTCTTATTACTGCTTGACCAAAGTAACCAACTCCAAATGAGTTTTACACTGCCCAAGGATGGTGTTGATGATCAGTTTGGCTTTAGGCAAGTTAAAGACAACAGATATGTACCTAATGATGGGGGGGGGGGGGGGGGGGGGGAACACTCTATCACCAGTTTGACAACCTATGAAAAATGTTTGACAGTGTCAGACAATGCAAAATGTTTGAAATTCTCTGAAAAATAGGTACAAACCATAGGGAAAGATGGGTAGCATACAACCAGGTGGGCAGAATAAGAATAGAAACTGAGAGAGTAGTTCCCAGATTAAAAACAGTATAAGAAAGGGATGAAATTGATTGCACCAACTGTTTAGTTATACATCAAAGAAGCAGTGATGTAAAACGAGAGAGACTCGTGAGTGGGACTAAAATTCGGGTTGGAAGGATATCAGTGATACGATTCACTGATGACAGTGTTATCATCAGTGAAAGCGAGGAACAATTACAGGATCTGTTCAATATAACATAAGGTATAACAAACAGAGGATATGGATTGATAGCAAACTGAAGAAAGACGAAAGTAGCGGGGCGTAGCAGAAATGAGATTCATTAAAACTGGGGGCATACAGTAGACAAAGTGAAGGAAGTATGTTTGTTACCATGGAAGCAAAATAATATGATGGATGAAGCAAGAAGGTAATAAGAAGCAGACTAACCCATGAAAAGAGGACACTATTTGCTAAAAGTATAGTACTAGAATCAAATATACATATATAGGTCATGATTTGAGGAAGACAACATGACACCATACCTTTGAAGCACAACGTTGTATGACAATGAATACAGACAGAAAAAAATATTGGTTTATTTCATGACTAAATCCAGTGTTATTTTTTGTCAAACTTGGTGTTATTTTTGTGAAATTACTTGCTATTTTTACCAAATCCATTGTTATTTTTTACCGCAGTTGTTGTCAATATTTGCCAAAGTTGGTGTTATTTTAATGCTGAATTCAGTTGCCAGTGCCATTTTTGTGCCAAATTTGATATAGGTTTCTTTATCAAATACTGTGTTGCTTTTTTGCCAAATTCCATGGTATTTTCCCCAAATTTGGTATTGTTGTTTGCCCCTTTTTTGGCAGTTTCAGTGCTGTTTATGTTCTCACATCGAAATTCATTACATTAGAAATGCACTGTTATTTTAAGTCTATACAAGAAGGATTATACAGGAACCTCAGTCTTTACGAGATAAGATGTAAAAATGCAGTTTTAACTTTCAATAACTATCAGTTACAAATATTAATAAACTACTGGCTTCAGGTTTGTAATGTTTTTATAAGACATAATTACAAATTTTGCAGTATCTCGTAAGAATCCCTGTTTTCATGTTATCTCGCTAAAAACCCCTAATTTTGCTGTATTGTTTTTGCAAAATTTTCGTATTTATAGAAATGAATCGAGGGCCTCAAGAAAACCGAAAAAGAAGAGAATCAAAGGTGTGCTAAAGAAGGGTGGTGAAAATTAGGTGGTTTGATAAGATCGGATATGGAGGGTTTCTCCACAGAACCGGCAAAGGAAGGGAAATGTTTAAATAACTTCCATGGTACTGAAGCAGCCACAGAGGACAAAAATTATATAGGAAGGCATATAATTAGAATATATCCAACAAATAATTGAGAAAATTGGGTGCGGATGTCTCAAATGGTTCAAATGGCTCTGAGCACTATCGGACGTAACATCTATAGTCATCAGTCGGTGCGGATGGTAATCTGAGATAAAGAGGATGGCATAGGAGAGTAAATCATGATGGCCCACATATAACCTGTCAGAATACTGCAGATAAGATCTTAAACAGCAAGACAGTATGGAGAGATACAAGTCCTCACGTCTTCAACAGACGTTTACTCGTATGTTGATTCCCCATTACATTTGAAAATGGTCATTAATTAAATCTGCTATTCTTGTTTCTTAAATCATTGTTGTCATTCTGTAATACTGGATTAATTGTGATAGGATGAAGATTTGTATTATGAGACAGAAACAAACAGTGCCCTCTCCAAAAAATGGGAAAAAAGTATATTTGTCTGTCCAGAACTTCTGTGTTACATGCTGTATGCCAGTTTAAATATCAGCGGAAGCCTGTGAGCAGTGAACACAGTGCAAAAATACATTAGTACAGTACCAGTAGTCACTGTAATCACCCTGTATGTGTGTGAAAATTGTGCTGACTGCAGTAAGTCCTTTGCATTGCATGTGTAACATGAGAGCCAACACACTGTACATACTGGCTGTTGACTGATATCATGTTACTCACTCCACGTAGAATAATTTGTCATCACACCTACCCCCTCCTCTTGCATTGGTGGCATTTGGCCAGCACACCTCTCTAGTTCTCCCCTCAGGTACCAGTAGTACCCAGAGCCCCGCACGACAGCTGTAAACACGTGATGCTACCGATACTTGCATACTGAACTTTTTGTGACTCTACTTTGTGTAGTAAAGGTTTGTTGTGCAGTTTCGGCCACAAAAGCGTTTCTGATCAGAAACTGTTGAATGTAATGTTGTGAGATGAGGAGAGACTTGAATAAATATTTCTGCTGTGACTCTGATTACAATTAAAGTAATGTGTGTATTTCCATTGTCCATGAAAGTGGCTAGAGGTGCACGAGACTGAAGAAAATGAGTGTGTATTTCCATCCTATACAATTGGCACTGGAATTGTGACATTTCACTAGCAAATATTGATGTAAAAACTAACTTTCTGAATTACCTTAAAGAAAAGGATATTTAGGATTTTGGAAAAAAGTCTGCACAATGTTTTTACATTTACATATGAGGGCATTTCGAAAAGTAAAGATAGTTACATCTTATTAACTGTATTATTTGTCATTTTTCGACATAATCACCCCCGTTATCCAAACATTTGTTAAGTCTGTGCACAAGCTTTTGTATCCCACAGTCATAGAAGGTTGGCGCCTGTTATCGGAACCACATTTCAACTTCATCTTTGATCTCTTCATCGTCGTGGAATGATTTTCCACCAAGATGTGACGTCAGGTAACGGAAGACGTGGAAGTCGGTGGGCGCAAGGTCCGGGCTGTATGGCGGATGGTCCGATACGTCCCATTTGAATTGTTTGAGTAGTGCTTTTGTTACGAGTGCTGTGTGAAGCCGAGTGTTGTCATGAAATGAGCAGACTCCACTTGTCAGCATTCTCCTGCACTTGTTTTGAATTGCCCTTTAAAGACGTTTCAAAGTCTGGCAATATGCAGCAACATTAATTGTCGTTCCAGGAGGCATAAATTCCAACAGAAGAACACCTTGTCTATCCCAAAAAACAGAAGCCATGATTTTCTTCGCTGAAATCGACGTTTTGCATTTCTTAGCTTTTGGTGATTTCGAATAGCGCCATTGCATTGATTGTTGCTTGGATTCAGGTGTATGGTGATAAACCCACGTCTCGTCATCTGTCACAATGTGATCAAGGAACTCATCACCTGCTTCAGCATAGCGTGTGAGGAAGTTGCGTGCAAAGCCCGTCCTTTTCTTTTTGTGTTCTTCCGTTAACAGTCTCGGAACCCAGCGCACACACAATTTCCCGTACCCTAACTTGACAGTCACAAAATCATAAAGAGTTGTCATTGACACATCCGGTATGATCTGATGCAATTATTTTAATGTGAGACGTCTATTCTTACGAATTGCTTCCTCCATTCTCCGAAGAAGGACATCTGAGAACACAGATGGCCGACCTGTTCTTTGTTCGTCATTAATATCGGTCCTACCTTCAGAGAAATGACGACACCATTTCGTTACATTTTGTCGATTCATAATGTTCCCATAAACAGAAACAATTTCTTTGTGAATATCCGCTGGTCGCTGACCATTTGCATGAAGAAAATGTATGACGGTGCTTCGCTTTTGGTGGGATTCTGAATCGGTGCAGACATTTTAATAAACACGACCTACTCCAACCAGAAGCAACATTCAACTGCCGAACGACCACGAGGAGAAAGCTAATGGTTCATGGTTAACACCAGTCTTGCCAACTTGCTTGCCAAAACTCTTCTGTTCCTCTGGCGTACGGTGTATCTTTACTTTCCAAAATACCCTCGTACGAATTTGTTTTAATGGTAAAAAGTGGAAGATATGAAAGTAACAATTTACCATGTAGTTGAGGCAGTGAGTAATTGATACACACACCGAAAAGACTGAAACTGTTTCTAAGCTTTTTGATGACATTTTCTTGAGAACTAACTAACCCACACTCAGCTACATTGTCCCAGCTGACTCTATTGTAACAACATTGCAGCTTGAATCTAGTTGACAGTGAAGCATCTTTATATAATGAGCAATCGAAAAGTTTCCATTTGAGGGTGGGGCTGCAGCATGTGTACAACGTAGCGTGACTCCGATGTGGCTGTACGAGCACGGAGATGTAGGCGAGGGATTAGTGTGGCATTCGTATCTTTCTGACACACGTGAGTTAACTGCAGAAATGTGCACTGCTGTGACACTGTAACCAAATTTGTCCTAATGGGACCAGTGTGCTGTTATTCTTTCCACTGCTGCCGAAGGACAAACACCAGTAGACATCTGTTGGAGGCTGAGTAAAGTGTAAGGGGCAGCATAGCTGTTGAAAACCTCCACTGTGGAATAGTGTGCTAAGTTACTTGCTGGTCACAAATTGACACAAGATGTTCCTGTATTAAAAATGTCCTAATACAGAAGTTGATGGCTCCCCGTGTGACTCTCATGCCTTTGGAACATTAAAACGTTGATGGATGTGCAGCGGGTAGTTACAGACTTTTTGACGCAGCAGGATTTGGTGTTTTACCAAAGGGATATCTTCAACTTGGTGCATCAGTGGTATGATTATCTTAATGCTCTCAGGAAGTTTGCCTGTTTGGCACACAGATTCTGAACTATAAGGCTTTTGAATGGAAACTTTTTGATCACCCCTTGTGTGTTGTAACTCACTCCCAATAAATGAAAACTTTTGTTTGTAATTTTCATTGATGCTTGTATTTCTTGGGGTTAAATTTCAACCATACGCAGTATTGCAAGAGAAAAATATTCTTTTGTGCAATATAAGGAATGTTCTGTCTTTGGAGCTACATCTGGAATTTAAAATAATATATTCAGTTATATTTCTAAAGTTCACAAAGTACTTTCACTTTAAATGAATTTCATAACTCAGACGTATAATGCTCCGAAGGAAGATGTCACCATAAAGTTAAGCAACATTTGCGTGACCATCACCACTCGATGCCTTGTCCACACATTGAGTTGCTATCTTTACTCATTCTGTTATTTGTATTCCACCCTGACATTTCCATTTTTATATTTGTTTTAATAGCAGTTGATTGAGGAGTGTAGTCTCATTCACACTTTGGGAGCAGGATTACAACTGAAGACTGACAAAAGACAGAAATTGTATGAAGGAAATGTTGCACACAAAGCTGTGTTGTTAATGTAAGAAGTTGTGAGGTGGGCATACAGCCAGAAAACTAGCACCACTGAATGAAACTGACCGTAATTATTGCTTCATCACAGTTTCTGATCAGATATCGCAATGTTGTACGGTGCCGCCCGCATCAGCTCTTGTTCTTAGAGAAGGAAGCTGCATTTTTTACTGTAGTTGGTGGTCCTCACCTGTGGATGACAGTGGTAACTTTCCTCAGGTAGCTGGTAACTGTGGTGCTTTGTGACAGAAGTGCCACAACTCTGTAGTTTTAATTCTAGTCACCTCCAGCATTTTCTTGTAGCTGGTTACATCTCCTACAGGAATGCTCACTTCTCTGCATGTATTTCCACTGTACTGAGGATCGTAGCTCCTTCCCCTAACGTTAGAAGTAAACATATATTTCCCTTTTAAAGCACCATTTGATCAAGTTGAACATTATGTTCTCTTTGCTCTCACATTCTCATGAACAGTTTGGGTTATGATTTGATTGTACATTCAGTAATGTTCTTATGTGTGTGTGTGTGTGTGTGTGTGTGTGTGTGTGTGTGTGTGTGTGTGTGTTTGTTTGTTTGTTTTTTAGTAACACAAACAGTGAGATCTCCACAGACTTTGCTTCATGAAGACTGTGTGTCTGTTCATTTTGCAGATAGTGTAGTGAAACAATAGCTTCAGAAATTTTGCAATTCTACATGTTGTGTGCTGACATACTAATTCCTGTTCTGTGTAAATATGGTTGCATTTGATCTATATGTCCTGTAAGTAATGTTTCCTGATAGACCAATGGTTTAAGAACCTGAAGTGTTTCCAGTAAACACCTTTTTTCCTCTTTAGCATTTAAGATCTGTAGTTAGTACTAATGCCAAATGTTTAGAATTAAATTTTTGTCATAGTATTATGAGGCACCCAACTTATCATGTTGTTTTGTCAGATTTTCAGTCACTGACAGTGTAGATAGTCTGACTCCATTGGAAAATTTGCATTTACCCCTTATTTATTTATAGTACTTTCAGCATGTAAAAGTAATAAGTAATGAAATCTACTTTATTATAATATAATCTAAATTATTATAAGATAATCCTCAAATATGCACCCAACAGTGTGACTTGGATGAGATGGGTTTGATATTTCGCATCAATTCATTATTGGAAGGTTGGAGCAGGTATTATTGTTCAGAAATTTCCAGCACAACAGCCATACTTGACCCTTCTGAATTTCTTGCACTGGAATATCAACAACATAAGGAAAAGATAGATGGTTATTCACTATAAATATGGCATGTGGAGGATGTAATAGCGCATATTACTGTTACATGTTACAAAATAACAACTGGTGGCCTGTCCATGATGCAGCATGCACAGGAATATAGTGACAGAAGTGGTCATCATTGTTAAGTAAGATCACCTATTCAAATGTGATTGTATATAGGAAGGTTTCCTCAATATTTTGTATGCAATATTTGATGTGGTATGTGTGTTATTTAACGTATTGAATTTTACCAGCACGTAATAGGCATGTCAGTGTGAATTGTTAGTAACAAGAAATCATTTGCTAGTCACTTGACATAATAGAGCTTACCTTTAAATCCTAACTATTATGTCAGCATCAAACATTTCATTACGAACACTGTATCCTACACTTTTGTGACCATTTAGTTGTCTTCTATTGTGTGGATGACTGTTCTCCCAGATACAATATTTTATTAAGTATATTATTTGTTTGATATGAGTATGGTCCTTGGATGAGTCCACAACTTACAAAGAGTTTTAACTTGTAACAAATGATAAAAAAGTGTGCCCATTAGCAAACCTTCTTCATGGTGTATTACAAGAGGTAATCATAAAGTGGAAACCCGCACGCACACTGTCGTTGGTATCCCCCCCCGTCCTGTGCCCCTCTTTTAGGGATGTACAGATGGGAGGTCAATGTGTACAAGGACTGCATACTCATAAAATTATGCAGCACCAGTAAAAGGAATGTTATCATAAACTGCATTTGCTTTTCATACTGTTTGCCGTGCAGTAGGCACTGGGCTGTTTTTCAACAGGGGCATTTACTTCCATCACTGCAATCTTGTTATGTCTGAAGAACTGCTTCACTGAGATCTGGGTTGCTCCTGTCAAAAGAGGCAAAGGAGATTTGCTCATATTTTACATCCACTCTGCAACACCTAATTATTATAAGATTAGCTCTGTTTCTGTTGCATGCAGTAAGATTGCAAACCAATTATTTCAGTATGTTCTGAAAATTAAGCCTTGATGTAAAATATATTTTTGTGCCTGACATTTTATCCTATGCTGTTCCTCTGCTGTTGGTGAATTCCTCAGAGGTGGTGGAGATTAAAGTGTTCGGGGTCTTCCATGTAAACTGCTTTAAGAAGTGAATCAATGTTCACACTACTTGCTCAGCTAGCCAAACTTGCAAACTGTTTATTCTTAACCACACAACAGTTCAGTTAAGTGACCATCAAATTGCTGCCAAAGTCACACTGATGTATGTTATGGAATATATATAAAAACCCATTGTACATTTTGTAATTTTAAGTTATTTTTATTTACCACGTCAGATGGCAGTTGAACCAGTAGTGTAGAAATATCTGTAGTCCTTCAACACCATCAGTTTCCCAGGAGCAGTGCAACTCAGCTAAGTGCCAGAATTGCTGCCTCATGATGGAATGTAGTCTCCGAAACATCTCCTAAATAAATAAAAATTAAAAAAAGCTTTAATTCTAGTGACTGGTTACATTTTGTTTTTCTTTGTGTTTTAAACAGTCATGGACACAACATACCAAATGTCTGTGTGTAAAGTACATTACAGAGCTTGTATGGCAGAAGAGTTTACACTGTTTGCTGTATTTAGCACAAAGTCTCACAACTTGACTAATTTCTAATTGCTTAAATTGTTTTTGTATGTGAATTTCTTTGGCTCCTCCACACATCCTAGAAGAGGAACATTAATTCCTAGAAAATTGATATTCCTCCAGATTTGAACATTGGTAGATCATTTCGGGGTTTGTTAATACAGAAAAACATGTGATTTCTCGATGTGACAGATTAATGCTCTGTCTTTGGGTGCTCAGCCAAAACGTTGTTCCATTTTTATGCACATTATCTTGACAACTGTCCCGTTGCCTTTTTCAGGTGCAGCTCGCAGCACCAGATGATGACTGGTTCAGTTGTTGAAAAATTGTACGCAAAAATGGAACTGACAGCTCATCATAACACTATTAATAGAGCAAAATATGTCTTCCAACATCGCCTAGGGCAGCCTGTGAATACCGGTGCAATTTTACGACAGGTGTCCGGGCGCGGTCAGATCCGGTGGCGTGTACAGGAGTGGGCGCACCGCCGGGACACCCTCACGTAGTCGCAGCGTGCCCTCCCACGCTGCAGCCGCCCCCGGCGCCCCTCCACCAGCAGCAGCAGCAGCAGCAAGTGCTGCCGATGGAGTGTGACGGTCCTCCGATCTCGGGACCCCCCGCGGCGTCGGCGCTGCGCCACTACCATCCCCGCCACCGTCGAGGCCCGCCGCCGCCTCCTTATGCGCCCGGCGAGCCGCTGCAAGTCGTGCAGCAGCCACAGCCGCAGCAGCAGCAGGTGGCGGTGGCCTACCACCACCGGGGTGGCGGGTACGGCGCAGGCGTCGCGGCACCGGTCTCGGCGTACCACCGCGGGTTCGTCCCGGCGGCTCTGCCCCCTCCACCCGTCGCGCCCGTCCCGGGACCCGCCGCAGACGACGCGCCGGACCAGGACGACAGCCCGATGGTTGGCGTGTGCGTCCGGCAGAGCCCGGTTGCCAGCCATTAACGGCTACTGCTTCTTAGTGCTCGGCCGCCTGCCGCTGCGGCGTATATATTTTTTTTACCGTAGGAAAGAAAAACGGAACTGTAGTTTCCGGAGGACGCGTGCGCCCCGACTGTGGCGTGGGGGAAGGGGAGGGTGGACGAGTCGCTGTGGACTGTGCTCTCCGCCACTCTGTGACTGCAAAATCACCTCCCCCTTTTATTTCCCCGACTTTTGTCCTTTAGGGAAGAAATTTGCAGCACTGTGGTGACCCCGTCTCATTTTCCTGGCCCACGTCTCGCGTCTGTCTCCCCTTCCGCATCCTCGCCCTCGAAAGTCTGCGGACGTGCTTTCCTCGGTGTCGTCCTTCCTCGATGTCCCCCCTCCCTCCACCTCTCCTCTCCTCCTCCGACTGCTTAGCCTCGTCTCGGAAGTGGCTGACCGGCACCCTGTGGGTTGTGGGTGTCACTTCCTCGGGTTTTATTTCTCCCGCTTTGCTTCCCGTCTCGGAGGGACGGCTGTGGCTCTTCACTTTTACTCGTTCCATCCCAGATCGACACCCGCACACTGTGCACTCACGAATGGCCCGTTTCTGTGCTTGTGGTAAAATTATTGCAGGAGACTTGTAGGAGGATGTGTAGAAGAGGAAAATATTAATACAGCTTATAAATGCCTCATTACCTTCAGTGTAGGAATAATAAGTCAGGAAAATGTCAAAGAAAGAAACTGTTACCCTTATGTACTTGACAAAGGCTTTTATAAACAAATCAAACTACACACGCTTTAATTTATTCCTCGTTTTAAGTGAAGTATATTTAAACTTGCTCAGAAGCTTGAAGAATATAATAGGTGTGTTCTGTTGTCTCTGTAGCTTGTGAAACTGGGAAGTGCATTTGTGATTTTTTTTGAGTGCCGCTGTACAGTTTATTAACAGTTTTGTTATTTATACTTTGCTGTTGTACTGTTTATGTCCTATGCTCTACCTGCCCATTTCCCATTTTCCTCTCCAGTCTGCTTCTGGAAAACTCAGTTAAAAGCACAACAGGCAACTACATTTACGAGGTCCTCACCGACGAATTGTTCAGGTAGTCGATTTCCCAATTTAGTGCTTTTATTAAGTACTGTACACATTTTTTGGATAATTGCCACTGTCAACAAAGCGACTGAATCTCCTTGTCAGAACAGAAATGAAATCGCATGTATGGAACATTTCTCGACAAGGAATGAACGCGTTTGGATGTGATCGAATGCTGGACTCTGTTCACTGTATCTCAAAGCTGTCGCGACATTTTTAACGTCATGTCGTCTTCCAAATCACTGTTTCCACACCCTGCAGATCCAGATCCAGGTTTCTTGTTCATGTGTACTTAAGAAAATTTACAGGCTCAGTGCTTTTGAATTTTGACATATGTTTTTAGAGTGCCATGATATGCATTTGCATGTTGGAAATAAAGACAGATTTAAGAGTTACTTTCAGTATTACCTGTTTCACAGTACAGTTTTGTTTCAATATTCCTAAGCTTTTTGTGACTACCTATCCAATAAATGTATTTTACTCGGCCGGCGTCATACTGTTGGCAGTTGTTAAAAGGACATGTATTTCGAGTCATCTGTCTCTGTTGTTGCGTACTGTGTTCATAGTGATGAAAAGTTTGCTGAAGCACGGCAGACAATATAAAAAAGAAAAATTGTCCAGAACAATTAATTAAGCAAGCAATTGTGGGCAACAAAATTATTTGTGTGAGCAGACTGACCACTATTGTATGTGAAATAGTGAACTGCTATACATCAGGAAACTGCAAGACATAAGAAATTGTGTTTCTCTAACAGATATTTTCCTTTCATCTTTGGTTACCTTAGTAATCTGTTGTAAATGAACATACAATATCGCCAATGGATACAAAGCTTTCACGTTCAAAATAGGAAAAATAAATCCCAACTCAGTCCTAGCTCTTTCAGTTAGAACTGCACTGGTAGGCTGCAAACACATTTGGAATATATTGTTATGTTCTTATCCTTGTTCAAAGTAATAAAGTCTGGTGTTTTCTTATATTTTCATAACCATATTTTCAATAGCTTCAAAAGATGCCTCTATACTCCTACCTGCAGGAACTAGTAAGTTTATGAAATGTTTATGCTCGGAGGAGGTCTTTTCTCTAACTCCCTCTTACCAGAGGCAGAGATCCCAAATGACCAGTGGGATTTTTTCACCAGAGTAAACTATCCTTGACACATGAAATAGGATCAATTTTGACTATCCCTAGTACTTGTATAAGATTTATAAACATTGTATTCTGATCAGACCTTTATGGGTCATTAGAGTAACAGTAAATTCAGTGAATCTGTAATATGGCTTCACATTCACAACAAGTTTAAAATTAGAAAGCTGTTGTAATGATAGCAGTTATGCAAAGTTAAACTTCATTCGTGCTGGATAGGTGTGTGAGGCTGTAAGGGGTACTCTCCATGAGCTAGTAAAAACCTTCAGAATGGTAGCATCCAAGTTGGTAGCTTTTGCCAGTATCGGTGAACAGAATACAAATGGCAGCATGGTGTTCCCTTCATTCCACAAAATGACCAGTGATAGGCAGATTTTATGGTGGATGGTCAAGTGTGTCTTTCATAACAATTGAAAACTTCCTATGTACATCTAATACAGAAAACCAGGAGTGGTATAAGGAGATGTATGTAATTGCAGGCATATCAGCTGTGAGAGCTGCTAGTGACTGTGTTTCAGAGCTGTGCAGAACATTTGCACAATTTTCTGTGCCACATTGCAAGATTAGTTCGCAATCTGATCACTGTAGTATCTGAATTTTTGTTACTAAAAAGAAAAAAATGCTTTTGTAAACTATTCATCACTTTGACCATGGTACTGCCATACTGCTTTTTGGAAAACCTGCAAAAGTAACTCAGAGTTATCTGCTGTGTGTATTCAGAGGACAAATGATAAATGAGCAGTTGTCCCTGCAGTTTGAAGAAGCACAGTTTGATATATGTTGGCTAATTTGTTATGTAGCTTGTTGTATATGATGCTGTCAGTTTTGTTTCTAATGCTAGCCAATATTGTAAGAATTATTTTCTTGTGACATTATTGTAATACATACTGCTCTGTGCACAGCAGAGAAGTAACAGTATATGAATGCTCTGCACAAGTTATAAGCCACATGATATATTGTCTTACATTTTGTGTTGAACTGTTTGATCTCTTCCCATAGCAAATTGTTATTAAATAATATCTACTTTGTTCCGCCTCTGAAGAGGGTATAAATGATAAAATTGAGAAGACAGGTTTTAATTTCTATTATATTTAGTTAACAGTGCCACACTTATAGTGTTTTTTAAACTTAATTCGGATATAAACTTGACATATTGACCAGGAAATGTATATACTTCCTAGCGGTGTGCTTTACTTCCCATCATATTTTCAAATAGTATCTGGATCACCTTTAGATAAGGTATCATTACATATCTGTAGAGGAAAAAATTGTTAAATGCTCAGTTTGGACTTTTGGTGTTCCAAGGGTAGATGATACTTCCCAAAATTCTAGGGAATATTGGCAGTAACAACTTTCTTATTAGCTCAAGTGCTGTTCCACAGTTTGAATACTCAGACACTTAAACGGAATTTACTCTCTGTTTCTGTTACTGATCCAATGTCAAAACAATGGAGGAAAGATGTATTTCAATCCTTGGATTGTTGTAGAAGTGAAACATCTGCAGATAGGCCAGTGAGAATGCATCATTGTATTTTAGTGTAAGCTTAATTTTTATTAGAATACTCATGAGAAACATAAGAATTTAAATAATGGAAAGAGAAGAGGTAACAACTCACTGTGTAGTAGAGGCATCACTTAATGACAGGACGTAGACCAGACTGAGGATGCTCCTAGCTTTCGGTCGAATCCTCCTTCAGAGCTAACAGAATACAAATACACATAGACTTACACTGCTACATTCTCACAGCTGACTGCATTCTGTTGAGTGCTGATGCAGTGTAGGAGTATTGAGCTGCCGTGCTAGCAAGATGTTGCCATCTGGAAAGGTGTAATCGTGGAGAGTTATGTGTGTATTCTGTTAGTTTTGAAGGAGGATTCATGAAAATGCCTGCATTATTCTCTGTCCCTCTCGTGTGCTTGTTGATGACTCAACATACCAACTGTAAGATGCATAGCTGCCTTTACCATTCCACTATTTATATTCTGCAGAGGACTTTCCATCACCATAAATGTAACTCTCTTGTTCACACACTTAACATCACCCTAACGATGAACTCATTTCGATATTTGTTGCCAATTTTTCAAATGATATTGTGACACAGTGGATCTTTGATTCTACAAAACAGAGAGAATTGCTACATATTAATTTTATATTAATAAATATTTTATTGTCATTACAGTTGAGATATTTAGAATGAAGGAAGCCATCTCTTACTGGTATTTGAAAGTGCGAGCAATTGTATGATGTAGATCTGAGCACTGGCCCATTAAAATATTGAGCTGATGACAATTTTATCCTGCTGTTCAGTGACCAAAATGTCTACCAGCACATTTTGTGGGAGTAGCAGTCAGCTGTTAGTGGTTATCAGTTTTTGTATTGTGAAGTTTTGTAGCTTCAGATGCTTCTAATGTGATCTCTCCTGAAAAAAACTGCTTGTGAATGTACATTGTGTGAGTTAAGCAGCTTCTTAGCAACTGTGGATGTGGGTTATCCCAAAGATACTGTTGTTGAACTTTTTTGCACCATTTAAGCTCTGGTGTAGCTGTGGGTAAGGTGAGCCAGTATCGTGAGAGCCCTAATGTGCAACTGTCAGCACTCGCTAACCTCTCCGCAGAGAATGTGTGTCTGTCTTTGTGAGTACAACATTTGACTTTTGACCTCTCTGTAATCACTCTAAGCCCCCCACAAGTAACTAAACTTTTCTCCCTGTACATTTTCCCAGATTGCGTACACTCTCGTGACATATATGTCATAGTGCTCTCTATAGTGTGAGCTGTTAAGTCTGTTATTTCCATTCCGTTTTCTCATTGCAAGTAGTATTTGTATGTATGTTGTATTGTATGTTAACTGGGGACCTAAAAATGACGGAAAACTCCGTCCCCACCGCAGCCGCAGTTGTCCCCACCCCTACGACGACTACCGCAGTCCACTTCATCCCTCCGCTGCCCCACACCGAACCCAGGGTTATTGGGCGGTTCAGCCCCCAGTGGACCCCCCAGGGAACGTCTCACACCAGACGAGTGTAACCCCTATGTTAGCGTGTTAGAGTAAATTGTGGTGTATGCGTACGTGGAGAACTTGTTTGCACAGCAATCGCCGACATAGTGTAACTGAGGCGGAATAAGGGGAACCAGCCCGTATTCGCTGAGGCAGATGGAAAACCACCTAAAAACCATCCGCAGACTGGCCGATTCACCGGACCTCGACACAAATCCGCTGGGCGGATTCGTGCCGGGGACCAGGCGCTCCTTCCCGCCTGGAATGCAAGTAGTAGATCCAAAGTAACTTTCTTGTGATCTGGAATTAAATGTCAGTGATTATTCAGCTTTCAGTTTCTCTCATCAAAATATGGACTGTGCTTACCTGTGAGCACTTCAACTTAAGTGGTTATTCCAAGTGCGTATACCACTTGGTGCATTCATTTGACAAATTGTGTGACATGTGCCTAAAGATTTATCACTAACTTTGCCTTTCCCGAGAACAGTGACTGAAGAATTATAAAATAATTTAAATTTTACTAAATATCAAATAACTGGAAGGCATGTTAATTCTGCAGTAGTTCATGACATAAGACTGCAGAGAGCATTAATTTTGTAATTAAGTGTTACCGATGTGTAGTGTGTCGTCTGGCTCACTGAGAAATACTGTTTACAGTGTGGGCTCAGCCATTATTTGAGTTCTGAAGTTTTCCTGATGAGATTGATAGAAGATGTATGTGTTAGTGTCTGTGACAGTTGAGTGTACCAGTTTCACACTTCACACTCAGTATTTTGCCCTCAAGTCTGGTTGTCTCTTCTGGGGGGGGGGCTCTGACTGAACACTTTCTTATAGATAGTGTAGAATAAACATGTTTGTTTTGTTCATTACAAAAAAAAGCAAGAAAAAATCAATTTCCCTGGTAGTATCTTGCCACTGAATCAACTGTGAAAGCACCTGGGAAACTGGAAAATTTGTTTCTTCAAATTTTTATGGTTTCTAATGTATGCTTTGATTCCTTAACGAATGAAATATTTTTGTGAAAAATTTAATTAAATGGAAAATGAATGAAATTAGGTAAGAGGGGCTTTGACAGCCAAAGTTTGAAATTAGAATGCTGGATTTAGCAGTGTAGCTTCCTTTCATTACTTATTAACTCTCACAGAAAGGAGCAAGAAAGTAGAAAAGTGTATGCAGTGAATAGGTGGGACTCAGTTATCTGAATGTGTGCAACTGATTTTCTCTGCAAGCATGCTTGGGAGATACTTATCATTAACATTTACTGCTAATGTAGGACAATCAATATTTATGGTGACTTGACAGGTTCACTTAATTATTTTCATTGCAAAAAGCTTCAGTTTTGACATACTATTAAATGTAAATGCGAGTGAAAAAATGTAAAGGGTCACTTGTCTCTTGTCACAGACATTGCATTAATGTTCCCCTGGTTGTTTCATTCCTGTCGTGTATACTTAGCCAGCTGGAGCAGCCCTGCAGTTGGCAACAGTGTGGGTCACATCTCAGATATGAGGGTTCAACTGTTTTCTTTAGTAATGTGCAGAATTTAAGATACATACTTTTTAATAAATTGTATCATCATGATATTCTCTGTTAGTAGCTTTCCATTGGAGTCATTGCCCAGTGAGTTTCACTTTTGAAAAATGAATTAAAAATTCACATACTAGCCATGAATTGAATTGTACAATCTTTACCAAAATAAATAAAACACACTAATATACTAATAATGAACTAATATAACTGGTGATCACCAGTATACTATGGTGATTTTTTATTGTTGTATGAAACCAGATAAGGGTACAAGTTAAAACTGAATAATGTTGTGCTGCACATAACTGTGTCAACCTGTGGCACATTGGCCACAATATCAGTCCATTGACAACCCTGGCAAAGAATTCAGCATTTGTCTATTTGCTCTTAGCTTTAACAACATTACAGGAGTAGGCTTAACATTTGGCCTGTTTGCAGAGTGACGAGTAAATACGATTGACAGTATTGATATTTCACGTTCGTTTGGTAACAAAATTGCACACAAATCACATTGCACACTATTTAAATTTAATGTCTTAGGTTATGCATTACGCTGTCTACATGTAAGCAACTGCTCTGGGCTGTGATTTCAATCACGTAGATTGAAGAGAGATGCTATGTGGATAATAGAGATCTCATCTCAGGCACTTTGCTAATGTGTCACTCAAAATAGACTTCATCCTGGGAAACTGTCTGCTTCCACATTGATAATTACTTGGGGCCTGCCGCTAAACCATAATGCTTCTTCTGATATTTTGATTGGAATCCTTACAGCCATTGCTATGATGAGTCGGTGGTTAACATCCAAGTATACATTCGTATATGTTTATTCCTTGGGACATTACCTTAGGAATAAACACATACAAATTTTCATTTGGAAATTACTGTGTTGCCCTGACAATCATTGTGATATTTTTTACAAAATTTTAGAACAATCATTAAGTATTTTTATATACACTGGAGGAGAGGCATGAAAAAAGAGAGAACCGTATTGTTCCTTGGAAACTTTGCTGGAGAACTCAGTGTGAATCAACTATCTGACATGCAGCTGGCTCTTAGTTCAGTCATTACCTAAATGATTGTTTATTGTGAATTACTTGGAAAGTGGAAGCTTTTGTTGTATACAAATGAAATATGGTATTGCGATACTATTTTGGTTTTTTGTTTCAGTGCAAAAATACGAGGGGAAAAATCATTTCCTAAGTGTGTATCTTATAGTGCAATTGGAAAAACAGAGGAAATGACCTTTTCTTTCTTTGTTTACACAGGAATATGAAAGCAAATGTCTTTTCAAATAATCAGACAAAACTGAGATTTGACTGAGAATTAGCCTCAGATAGCAACAGTGCTTAATAGAGTTACAAAATGATATTCCAGCAGCATATTTCATTTGTAAACAACCAAACCCCTTGCTTTCCAAGTCATGTAGAATTATGTGTTACATGTCAAGATAACTAAGCAACATTTAGTTCTTTGGTAAAATTTTGAAAATAATGACTGTACACTTTATTTCATGACCCTCTTTCTGCCTGTGTCATAACAAGTTTGCACTGAAGTGAAACACTACTTTTTGTGCATGCACACTTGATTTATGAAAGTATCAGAAGAAATTTCCCATGCATATAATTTCTCTGAACTAATGTTAAAGTTTCGTCTTCTGTAAATTCTTGTTAACTATACAACAAAAGTGTTGTGCTATTAACAATTCCAGTCATTGAACTAATTTGGTGTCAATTTTTATGGTTGATCCAGTTTTGTTAGAAATATTTTTTAAGAAGTCCTGCTGGAACTAGCATTATATTTTCACATATTTTTTCTGGCATGTTAACCTGGGAGGCTGATACCAAGCATTTATTTTTAGTTAATTGTAATTTTGTCAGTGGCATAAGCTGTTGTCTTCTGGACAGAATGTACAATGGTCTGCTGCACATTATTAATATTAAGAAAATGCTGACCAGTTGTGGTTTCTTTCTGTGCTTTGTGATCCATCTTAATTTATTTTGGCAACTAAATTTGCTGATGTCTTACAATAGCAGTAATTCTTCCAAGGCCTGAAAATCTCTTCGTTCTGTTTTTGCTACTGAATTGATTCAGGGTTTGCATCACAGACTAGAGAACATTAATTGAAGTGGATCTTAATCTATCTTTGCTTAGATATCTTTGTAATGGACTTCATTATGTGTGGACAGCTGTGTTTAAGATTTAATTTTAGCAGCCAAATTATTCAGATTAACTATGGAGTTTTGACAACAGCTTTTTTAAAGTTTTTCTCTTAAAAGATATAGAAAATGTTTCAAACAGTTCCCTTAGTTTTTATAGAGTTCATTTACTTCCTCTGTGTGATATGTCACTTGTAGTTGTCTGTAGTTTTTAGATATGTAAAATATTGTTGCTTATGGTTCTTATGATCACAATTTGAAGCCCAAAGAGAACTCCTACAGTTTTCACAAATATTTGGAATTTTCCTTGTGGTAGTTGTGTAGCATTGCCAGCAGTGTGGATTTTTTGTCGAATCTTCAGTCCCAGTCATCTTGGGTACAAGGTGATTTCCTCTTGAGCCCCTAGTGGACACCTGAACAGACATGAAGTAACCTAAAGTAATCAGAAATTGATTTTACCTTTTGTTTCGTGTAATTGCTTGGCACACAACCAAAGCAGCTTTTGTTGGATAACATTCGATTCCTATTTTTACAAACTGTAGAAGTGATGGTGAAAATATTTTATGATCTTTTGTTAGTACAGCGGCTATAGCAGTTCATAATTTGATGGAAACAGCTAAATATGATCCCCACATAGCTGAAACATTACTAGGACACTATATGTAATGTTGTAATAATGCTATTTTTTTATATAGCATTGTGCACTGACATACATATAGAATATAACTAACTACCTTTGCAAGGAAGTAATACACCTTTAAGACAAATCACAAATGGTGCTCCAAAACAGTGTTTCTTCCTTATTCATGTTACAGATTGCAAAGGCTGAGTCACTTCATTTCAATATGTTTCACAGAAAGATTCGTATCCTTTGAGCAGATAAACTGTTGATGGCCATGTTTCAAGCTGAAATTTAGTATGAGAAGATTCTTAGTGCTCTGTTATGTTACTGCTTCTGTACTTTTGTGTTGTAATGAATAGAATGACCAATTGTGTTTTATCGAATCATGGAAAATCCAGGTTGGAATGTCAAAAGTATTATGAAAATGACAGATTGCTACACACCTTAAAGATGACACATTGAAATGCAGACAGGCACACGGAAAAGACTGTTACAACATGAGTTTTCAGCCCAAGCCTTCTTCAGAAAAGAAAGCATGCACATTTACACAAGCTAGCAAATCTCATGCACACACTGGCTGGAGGTAGCAGTCATGCATGCTTGCTGTGTGTGTGTGTGTGTGTGTGTGTGTGTGTGTGTGTGTGTGTGTGTAGGCGCGTGGGCAAGTGCGTTCTTTTCCGAAGAAGGCTTTGGTCAAAAGCTCAATATGTAACAGTCTTTTCATTGTGCTTGTCTGCAGCCAAGTGTATCATCTTTACACTGAGTAGCAGTCTATCTTTTTCGTAATATTGTTAATTGTTTCTTATGTCATATGGGTAGGAGAGATTTATCACTGTTGGGAGCATAATGAAAACAGACCTGTCTTCAATTATGATCAGATGCAGCTTGTATTATACAAGTATTTTACAAGTTTTTATGTTTACCTTGGACACCTACCATGATTTTGAACTGTGTACTGTTATATGAGTTGTAAGATACAAGGCCTCACTACACAGTACAAATAATATTAAAACATTTTGTTTTCAGCAAATTTTCAACAGTTATGACAAGATATATAAGTACTTGCACAGTTTAATACTGTGGCTGTTATATGTGTGAAATATAAACCAACCCTTGCTGTGAGTTCCAGCATATCTATCAGGCAGAGTTCCTTGTCATACACGTCATTGTTCCAGTGAGCATCTTATACCAGAAATTTCTAGTGGTGTCACCAAACAGTCCCTTAATATGTTTTATAGTACATTTGTCAACCCTTAAACAGAAGATAAAATGAAAACAGAAAGACTGGCATGTGGCATTTTGTTTTAAATTGTATTGGGAACACAAATTTCCTTCTCACGTTCCATACGGTTCTTCCTTCTTGTATACGCCTGCATAAATTAATGCAAAAGAATTTTCTCCGCTTTCTATACTTTCAAATTGTATATTTCTCTTATTTCTTGTGACTGAAGATTAAAAGTTTGCATGAAACACTTACTCTCAATGTTTTTATGAGTAAAGGCCATTCATTACTTTCAGCTCTGCTCTCACTATGAACATTCTTTTCACTGTGGAAAACTATGACTTGAGCTAATGGTTTTTAGTAATAATAATAATAATAATTATAATAATCACCACTGTTATTAATTTACCCTACTAATTATCAAGTGATGAGTGCCTCACCTGTTGAACTATTTTCCATTAATTATATGCTGTATTACAATTTAAATGTTTGCAGCATTATATAACAACTTCCTGTGTGCTGTCTAATTTATCTTGCATCATTTTGTTACTACCTTTCTGCTTCTGACTTTCTCCCTGGTGTTGGTGTTTGATTGTGTATCTTTCAGTATCTTTTTGAGATGTTATAGTGGCAAATAAGTGCCATCTGTTAACGTTCCTTATTTTTTATGTATACGTTCGTATTATGGCTGTCTCTTTTTATACAGATCTGTATAGTGTTTCTGATTTGGAGAGTGATTTTATTACTATGTAAACACAGCTGGTATTGCTTTGCCTCTCATTTGGCTCAGTACGGCTGTGGATTCAAGCTGTAAAACAAAACTTCAACTCCATATTTGTTTTTCAGCTGTTGTTTTAGATGATGACTCGATGTTGTCGATGTTAATTGAGTTTTTATGTTTGTTGTTAGTTTGTGCTCTGGGATGTTGTTGACTTCTTTTCCCTGTGGCTTACATTCTGTGCAGTTGCTTAAGAACCCACACGATTCTGACTGTGCATTTGCAATACATTAGAACATAACCATTATGTTAAAACATATCATTTTCAATGTTTCATTGTGCTGTATTCTTTCATTTTGACCCTTCTTAATGAAGAATTAACCTCCTTCCACAAGGAAATCTTTGCGATGGAAATTTTATGACTCTTCTTCATACTACTATTATACCATTTGCACAAGGAAATCTTTGCGATGGAAATTTTATGACTCTTCTCCATACTACTATTATACCATAATTCTTATGTTATGATTGTAGACATTTTGCACTGTTGAAAGCTAGCTTCATCTCTTTGTATACTGTAGCTGTTTTTCTGTAACCATTCCATTGGTAGCTTGGCATTTTGTCTAAGTTATAATACTCCATTTTGTGGAGCTAATGCAATTGTATTGTTATTTTTTTCTAGTTCATTGTTTTATCCCAAGGAAAAACTAATTTTGATTCTTTTTAGAAGACAGATTTCTGGTTTATTTCTGAGTTTTACTGCACAATATTTATATTTGGCACAGTTAGGCACACTCCAAGAATACCAGAAATCATGTGCATTGGCATGTTGCTGTTGTTTTTCTTATTTATGAAGGCATGGTAACAATTAAGTGAGAGCTCTGGCTGTCACTATTACATTGCTGAATTCTCTTTCCTTTGATTTTTTTCTTGCATGTGTACTATTTTATTTTGTTACGACATTTTTATAGTTCCTTTTCTGATATTTGCAGGTATTACACTGTGATGTGCTTTCATGTTAGAGTTCGTCACTTCTACTATGCTATTTTTATTTTGTTTAAAACAGTGCACTATTGAGACAATGGTAACAGTCACTAATCGTAATAAGAAATTACTAAAAATCGTTTCTGTTGTGCATTTTGCGTCTGCATTACTCTACCACATTTTCAAAAGCTTCATTTGCTGTTACCGTGATTTGTAATATTTTCCCTGTTATTCAGCACACACTTAGAGATTCAGCCAGAGAATTGTAATGCTCGTCTACCTTAGAAAAATGCTGTTTCAAGTACTAGATGATCATATTTGTTGGATTTCTTCTTTATCTTTCCCATATTTTGAATGTTTAGTTTAAAAATTTTTAGTAGCAGTTCAACTTTCAAGAAATTTTGTTGAGGTCCCTGGTGGGCACTCTTCTTTTTTGATGTTCCAAAATTGCTCATGGAGTGTCTTCAAGGATTAAATATGCGTATGGAAGATGTGTGTAGGACTTTGACAACTCTGATAGTAAGAGACACTCCCTCTCCTTTTACTTCTCTGCTAATATACTGAACTCTCCTGTGTAAAATCAGTTGTGCATGTTTTATAACTGATTTTGGAACTATACTCATTAGTTTAAAAATGAAATTTGGCACTCTTAATGAAGACCAAATGAAAATGTTTCTTGCTCATTGTGAGGGGATACATGATCAAGTGAGAAGTAGGTAGACTACATGCTGTGTGAAAACTCTCTGCTCGACGTTGCTCTAACGGTAAAGTCAACACGAGATGTTTGTGTGGAGGAACAGGCAGTTTGTGACAGTGGACTTACAAAGAAACACTTTTGGAGCTGCTACTCGCCTATTTTGATGATTCCTTCATTACTGAGCAAAGTTTTAGCATCTGTAAAACATTTTTCATAATTTGAACATAGTGTCTGACACTAGATAACTTAAATCATTATGATACCATTTTGTGTTGTGTTTACTTCCTCAGCTTGCTTTCCTCAAAAAGTGTGCTTTCTTGTCTAAATTTAACTGCTCCCACTATATTTTGATCCTGAACTCACCTCGCATATGAGAGTGAAACCTGAACTTTTCAAATGAAGGAGACAGGAGAAGTGATATTTCTTCAGGAGGAGAAGTGGGGTGAAAATGAAAGAGTGGTGTGGATGCTGAGCACTTGCTGTGAAACACTAAAATGATCTGTGGTTTTCTACAAGTACACATATAAGTTCATCATTGGAATGTAACTAGTGACAAATGGCCCAGCCAGAGAAATAATAGATCCATATTATTGTGTTGTGCACCTGAAAATGTACTAGGCCAATTGTACTACAATTTTGGTGGTGCAATTCTGCAGTTAGCCAAAACAGGTATGTTATATCTGGAATGTTACTTAACATAGGGCAAATGTAACAGCTTCATGTTTGGAATGAGGGAGGACCTCTGTGAAAGGGACTAAAATCAAAGCTGTTGTGACCTAAAATAGGCTGAAATGTTGTAGCCATCATGCATACTGAATTTAAAGCTCATCATACTGTGGCAAAAGTGTTTAAAAAAGTTCATAGGCAGGTGAAGTGTCATAGAGAAGAATGTTGTGGCAATAGTCAGCACTGGAAATGAATTGAAACTATTGTAGTTACAGGACATGGAAAAATTTATTGTATCATTGCAGGGAGTATAATTCACTTTTGTTTCTGACAACTTGAGACACTTGAATGGCTGAAAAGTGAGTGTAGAAAACAGTTGTGAGCCTACTCTCGAGTTTTTTCATTTGATGTAGGAAGCTCTCCTTATGCAATATTGATTTAGGATTACTGTTTACAACACATACCTCAGTTAGAGATTTTGGTGCTGTTTTTCCCTTTAAGTTTCTTTGAAATTTGTTCAGTTATTGAGAGCATTCTGTTGTTGTATGTAAAGAAGATAATGGTTCTATCATCTCTCTGTAGACACTACGTGTGATAACGATTCAGAACTCTGGTGTGTTCAGTCCCTTTCTGTCCTACGGACAAGAGAGCTTTTTATGCAATGAGAAATAGTTAGTAGGTACATGTAGAGTGAGATGTAGTTACTGTGTTCTAGCCACATTGCAAGCTCACCGTACAAAAAGCTGTGTTTAGCAACTTGTTGCATTTTCTATTAATTTCAAAATAATCTTAAGTTTGAACAATAGCTGAATCTTGACCTCCTGAAACATGCCACACAACCTATTCTGTACTCCACATTTTAAATAATTTTACAATGTTTGTATTTTATCTGTCTCTCTGTTTTTCATAAAACAGCCCTTAATTCCATCTTTATAATATTCTCATGTTTGTTTATTCTGAAATTTAATCTTATTTCTAAGTGCAATCTTGTCAGTCTTTCACATGTTTCTCCAGTTTTATGAGATACTCTCTAAGTCTTTAGATCCTTTCTAATACATTAATCCTTTGTAGATGTAGATTATCTTTTGTGACACTGGTTTAGGGAACACGGAATGTTGTAGCAAAAATGTGAAGTTTTACTGTGTGTAGTAAGAGTACAGTAGGAGAAGTGAAAGCACAGCAGTTCCTCAGTCCATGGCTCTTTGACATTAGGACAGTTTGAGACAATTGGTGAACACTGTTGACAAAACAAGAATGATGTGTCAGGACAAATTTCAGTAAGCTTGACTATGCTTCTTTCAGCAGATCGTGGTGCTTGTGAGTCATCTTTTTGTTGGCTTGCTGCTGATGTGGTGATGAAGCACTTTAGAATGCTGTACCCAATCTTTGTCACACTGTAATGCAGTCTATTGCTCCTCAATTTGGCACAGCTATTGAAAAATAACAGCAGTACTTTACAAATTTTAGTCTTCTTAACTTCAGGATTCTGTGAAAGTGCTGCAAATATCAGAACAAATTTTAGAAGGAATGAGTTCAGTAGAACAAATTAGATTATCACTGGATACCTGTGTGGCAAATTTTGAGAGGAAGGACAATAGGTGAAATTACTGAGTTTGTAAGAGCCTGTAATTCAGGATTTCTACCTCATACCTTATTAGCTTCATCTTTCCAGCCCAATGCACATACATACAAATGTTGAATTTTTGTGTGACTTTATCTTGTTGGACAAATTATGATGGCAGATAGCTTAGACAAAAGTGGAAAGCAGTAACAGACCAAGTAAATCGATTGTAGTTTTCAGTGATTCTAAAAAATGAACTTACTCCTTCCCTGACTTCAGTCACTGTAGAACTTAGACATTGTAAAGCTGACCTTCGTCCATGTTGGTAAGTGATCGTTTTAACACATGCAGCAGAGAGTGGTTAGCTGTGGCTGTTTATTTGTGCAGCAATATTTTTGAAGTGTTATAATTGTTCAACAAAACCAACTTTACGGGTGGAACAAAGTAGATTCATTGTAACAGAAATGGAGAGGAGATCATAAATTCAGCACAAAAATTTTTGAGGGGAGTGCTGTTTTACTTGTCTCATGTATAATAGCTGCAAAGAATAGATGTGAGTTGTAACTTCTTAGTCCTTGCTTTTCTTTATTTAAAAACCACATTATCTGGTTAATGGTGAATCAACAATATGACAAGATACTGCAGATAACTGAAGACTTTATTTTCATTTTTCAGCACATGCATTGAAAATGATGATGAGTATGTTTGGGGTATCTGTTTTGCTGCTGCTAAAACTATGTGGAGCATTCATTTGTGGCTGTATCACATGGCTATTTTTCTGCTTGAAACTATGTATCTCTGGTTTAGTTTTTACCTCCATGCCATAGGATGTCTTCAAAAATATTTCATGTTCATGAAAGAATATAACCATATTTTAATTTGTTGGCATTAGTGGTGGTCTATTGAAATATTTTTGAAGAGGTTTCCTAATTTCCTTTCAAACTTAAGACACAAGCATAATTTTTAAATAAACTTTCCCAGGCAAAAAGATACAAAATGTGCTCAAGTGATAGAAGTTTTTACAGAAATCTCAGATTCTTTCTGTGTGCTTTTTTTTTTTTTTTTTTTAAAAAAAGTAGAGGAGTAAATTGTACTTTTCTGATGAAGTGGCAGCTCGCGGCATTCACTACCGAATGAACATTTTTGTTCGGGACTGTTCTAAGCTGTGTAAAAGGGACTAAGAGTAACATCATTGTAGCAGAAGATTCAATTTATAGATTCTAAATGATGACCGTTTATAATCAACTTTTGACATTCCAACATTCCTCATTAAAAACTAAAATGATTCCTAGTGTCTTATGTTTTAAAATTGAAAACTGCAGTCAAGTGTTGTATGAAATTAAGGTAGTATTGCCTCATCAATTGCATTTTACACTGGAAAGAATTCACAATGTTATACTTACCTCAGAATTGATCAAAGGCAAATTTTGTGCAATTTATGAATGCACATTGTGTTTTGTTCAGGAACTACAAGAGTATGAAAGTAAAATCTGTGTTTAACGGGCATTACAATCAAAAAATCTTAATGTCCTGCAGCATAGATTATTGTTATTTACTGTAGAATTTCAAAATATATGCCAGAAATATCCAATAAAGTTTGTCAAAGATAAGAAGGAACCAATAGCTCTATCTAGAACAGCATTGCGTGCCTCCTTCATTACTAAATACAAATGCTTTGTGGTGCTGGAAACATTTGCTTCAACATCTGACAGGCGATGTATTCTCTATCAAAAATAGGCATTTTGTTCTGCCCAGTCACTGTATTTTGTTACTTTACACAATGCCTCTTTCTTCAAGCAGCCTTTTCCTTTCTGCACGCATGTACTTTCTTAGCTTATGTCCTGTATTTCATTTAACAAAACTCGTATGTATACAAGCAAGTACAGTTGTCTAGATGCAGATGTAATATTGAACATTTGTATTTAGTACATATAGATTGAATTATGAGCACAGGAAATAATATTGTGAATTTCAAAAAGATAAGGAAACGGAAGCTATTTACCAGTAATAAATAAAACTATCAAAGATATCAGAGAATGTACTTTTCTGGCATTTTGAACAATGGAATTATTTATACTTAGTCATACTTGTATATCTGCACTCATTGAGGAAAAGGATGGAGGAAAGGGGAATGCTTGAAGTTATGTGATATTTTTCCACTTGTAAATGAAATGAATAGTCAATTTAAATTTGTTTTGTGTGTAATTTTTGTTTTGTAATGTTGACAGTCGTAATGAAATTGCTGGTGTGTATGTTAATTTTTAAAAGAATTGACAGAGTTGAGGAAACTCTCTGAAAAAGGGAGGGGGGTGGATAGAATATTGGGAGGGGCCACTGATAAAAGAAAAATTATATATATATATTATATAAATTGATAAAACATCTGTGTATACCACATTGTTCAAAATGTCTTTTAATTTATGTAAATCATCTCGTGAATGTAAATATTCTCGCTGTGTGTGAAGTGACACGTGTTACAGAAATGGCATATGTGACGAGAAGAATATTATTATTCACAAACTCTGTGCATGCATGGATGTGGGGTCATGGGTGAATGAGACAAAGAGAGAGAGAGAGAGAGAGAGAGAGAGAGAGAGAGAGAGAGAGAGAGAGAGAGCTTGAATGGCAATCATCATAATAATAATTACTATAAAATAATAACTAAGAGTATTAACTTTTTAAGTGCATAAAAATTAAAGGAGATAAAGCGTAAGTGAGAACTGAAGAATATGATATCCCAAAATCTTCCAGAAATGTAATATGTACCGAACATATATATGTCCTCCCCCAAAATACAATATTAATAACAATGCTATAATATTTACATACTGTAAAAAAAAGTTAGTGTATGCCGAGCCGGGGGAATTTGTAGTCCACACAGTTCCTATTATTTTTGTGTGCCGAATTTTTTTTTTTTTTTTTTTTTTCTTTTTTCCTACACATTTTGTTCGCAATGAGTCCTCCGTTAATTTCTGCAAACTGACTTATCTTTAGTCCTTTGTTGCTATGCCATTTCTTTAACTGTGCCCTTTGTCAAGAAATTAAAATAAAATTATACAAAAAATGGGAAGAGAAACAACTTGTGATTTTAGACTATTTATATGAAAAATTGTAGTTTTAGAAAGAAAGAAATAGATCATACTGAACATAAAGCTTTTAGGATACTTGCTTTGGAAAAAAGAAAAATATAATAAGCTCGTATTACCATTTCAAGCCTACAGAACACGAGATATCATGTTCTTTTTTATACATAATATAAAGTAAAAGATATAAGAGTTATTTATTGTTGTAAATAAATGGTACAGTACTGTCACCATTTTATTATTGATTGCATATCTTATATTTAATTCCATCTCGATCGTGCGACACTTATTTTAGAGCAATTGTACTGCAAATAAATTTATGTAGATAAATAACGTATACATATATGTATATATATAAATATATATTTGAAAAAATACTCTCTTCATAGCACGTAGTTGATAATATTATATAATATATAAAAGAGTTTGTCCATAAGATAGAAGTGACATTCTGTAGTCTTGAAATGGTCGGCCTACAGTCGGTCATAAACAGGGTGGAGAACATCCACCAAAAAAAATTCTTTTCCTGGCTTTTTGTTAAATAAAAAGAGCAAGAATTTGTTGCAGATAACTTTATTCCTATACGAAATAGAACCTCATGATCCTTGAACCTCATCATGAAAAAGTGGTGTATTGTGGAGTTATATTTGACGTGGGTGAGAGGGAGCATAATATCTCTGTGATGGCCTAACTGCAAGTACAAAGACCAGTTAACTGTTTCACTTATACTGTCTGTTTATAATATCCAGTACATTGCTGTCAATTTTTTCCTAGAGAAAGAATATTTGCATTATGAAATAAATTACGACAGTTGTTTGAAAAATGAAAAAAAAAAGGATACCAAAGTTATGTTGAGTCGTTTGATGCTGAATTGCTTTCACCCCTGTGTTTGTTTTGCCTTTCCATTTTCACATCGGGTAGCTCTGCTTTTGTGTGCTCCACTGTTCCATATTCCCCTCTCCTGCCTGTGTTGCCAGATTTTGTGAAGTAAGTGTGAAATACCTTTGTGAAACTTTCTACCTGTCATTGTTTTTTTAGCCTCATATACCAAAACCACTGTATGAGAAATTTTGAAATTTAAATGGAAAGTGCTGTAAACTAGCTTTTTGGAATGTGCAACATTGTTTGTGTGTTTTCTAAGATAGTAGCTAGTAACTTACTGTTCGCTGATTTCAGCATGTAGAATGAAGGCACTAGGGAGACTACCTTTCATCCGAATGAGGCTACAGCACACGATGAACTCAGCGTTGTGAAACAAAATTTTCACTTTTTTTAATGACTTCATGAGTTAATTCTGCAGCAGAATTACTTCTGGCTGAGGTATGAAATGTTTGTGAGAGGAATGTGATATTTGTTGTTTAAGTGGAGAGGACAAAAAGAAACCCGTAATGGAAAACACATATTTTAAATTCAGACCAAACCTCTGGCTGGCTGTGGTGTGTTTAGCAGGGCGTAGCTGCACAAGTTGGAGGGTAAGGAAAAAGTTGTAAGAAACAGTGTTGAAAGGCAGCAGAGTAAAGGGTAAGTCGTAGAAAGGTGCAGACTTTACAGTAGGAGAGTGAGGTTACACCCCAGTTTGTGTCTCTTGGTGTACTTATGAGGGGTAGTCATAAAGTTTTAATTATCACTTTAATGATATGAATATAATAAGAGGGAAACATTCCACGTGGGAAAAATATATCTAAAAACAAAGATGATGAGACTTACCAAACAAAAGCGCTGGTAGGTCGATAGACACAGACATACACACAAAATTCAAGCTTTCGCAACAAACGGTTGCTTCGTCAGGAAAGAGGGAAGGAGAGGGAAAGACGAAAGGATGTGGGTTTTAAGGGAGAGGGTAAGGAGTCATTCCAATCCCCAATCCCGGGAGCGGAAAGACTTACCTTAGGGGGAAACGCGCGCGCGCACACACACACACACACACACACACACACACACACACACACACACACATATCCATCCGCACATACACAGACACAATATGTGTGTGTGTGTGTGTGTGTGTGCGCGCGCGAGTGTATACCTGTCCTTTTTTCCCCCTAAGGTAAGTCTTTCCGCTCCCGGGATTGGAATGACTCCTTACCCTCTCCCTTAAAACCCACATCCTTTCGTCTTTCCCTCTCCTTCCCTCTTTCCTGACGAAGCAACCGTTTGTTGCGAAAGCTTGAATTTTGTGTGTTTGTTTGTATTTGTTTGTGTGTCTATCGACCTGCCAACGCTTTTGTTTGGTAAGTCTCATCATCTTTGTTTTTAGATATAATTATCACTGTAAAAATAAATAAATAATAAATAAATAAAAAAAAAACCACAAGCGATGACTGCAGTTCTTGGAGACAGTTATAGTCTCTCAGCACACGCTCCATTCACTGTGGCATCTCTTTGCCAGTGTGAATGACTTGGTAGAGATGTTGGTTGTTCGCATTTTGGATGTTCAGGAAGCGTTACCCTCTCAAAAATCCAGCTCGTCATCACTCTGGAGATGTGTGCCATGAAAGAGAAGGAAGTCACTGGCTGCCATGTCAGGAGAATGTTGGGGAGGAGGGAATGCGGGAATTTTGTAGAAAGCAATCTGTGTGCTGTGCACAGAGAGTTTCCCACGATGTTTCATCTTGACAGGCTCCTATAACTTTGTCAGGAGATTTCAGAAGTATGCTCTTGTGATGGTTGGCAACTTAAGAGCATAATCGACAATATAAAGAAAATTGTAGAGTGCCACTCACTGTAAAGGTGACACATTGAGTCGCAGACAGTCATAACAAAAAGCCCGTTACAATTTAGATTTTATCCAAAGCATTTTACAGAAAAGAAAACAGATACATTCATTTGTACAAGCAAATAACCTCACGCACACATAACCAGCACCTCTGGCAGCTCAGTCAGATATACAACTGTCATGTTGAACAAAAGCAGCACTCTGTAGAAGGCGCGGATGGGGAAGGGGTAGTGGGGTACATATGGATAGAAGGGTATGAACGGGGGGGGGGGGGGGGGGGGGGAGGAGAGCACTGTCTCTAGTGGAGTGTCTAGGGACCAGATGCCCAGATGCAGGCACGAAGGCTGCCGGGTGCAGCATCTGGAGGCTGTGGGGCAGACGGGGGGGGGGGGGGGGGGGGGATAACTGTATTGTGGAGGGTATGGGGACATTAGGTTAACACAGGTTGAGGTCAGGATGATTCCAGGAGTGGAGAATGTGCTGTAAGGATAACTCCCATATATGCACTTCAGAAAAGCTGGTGATGGAGGGTAGGATCCAGATAGCCTGGGTCATGAAGCAGACACTGAAATCGAGCATCAGCTGCGTGTTGTGATACAGGTTGATCTACTTTGCCCTTGGCTAAATCTGCATGCAATCAGAACTGAAGTCATTTCTCTCTCTGTTAAGTTTCTAGCATATGGTAATTCTCTTTCAACTGTATCTCATAAGATATAACTGACAATATTATGAAAAGGATGGATTGCTACTCACTGTGAAGATGACCTGTTGATTTGCAGACGGGCACAACGAAAATATTGTTATGCTTTGAGCTTTTGGCCAAAGCCTTCTCCGCAAAAGAAAACACACACAAGCCAGCACACCTCTCACACACACACACACACACACACACACACACACACACACCACTTCAGGTGGCGCATCCGTGTGAGGTGTGTGTGCGCGCGCGCGTGTATGTGTTTGTGTGTGTGTGTGTGTGTGTGTGTGTGGTGCTTGTTTGCAAGTCAATGTCATCACCTCACCTAATCACAGTTAATTTATTGCTATTTTTGATGGCAGGGAAGCTGCAGGTTTTCACCTGTTTGCTTTGCTCCTTTGTCTCAGGGTTACAGACGTTCACTGAGCATTTTTTCATGGTTCTTAGGTCATCCGAGTTGGCTTGACACAGTTGCTACTTTTCCACTGGTACCTCTTTGTAGTGAGCTTTTTGAGTGACAGCAGTCGCAAGTTACTTTTCTCATGTTCAAAATGTCGTGCAAGTTGTGACAAATTTCACTTTCTTCTCTATGACCTCAATTGTGATATGCCAGTCTTCAAGCACTTGTGATTTTGGATTCTTCCCAGAGATGTGGTCTGTCACTTTGTACTTCGTCATTTGGACTTGATTGACCATGCTGAAAGTGTCTTTGCTACCTAACCATAGCGTCAGTAGATGTTTATTGCAGTACACTTGCACCAAATTGGCACAGATTGTTGCTGCGTTATTCTTGTTCTGTTGCAGAAAACTGATTACTGCATGACACTCCATAGTTTTTGACAAACTACATCATTTTCATTGGGCTCCTCTAGCAATTTGCTACAGTACCAGGTGCAGGATTTAAATGTGTAACAATACTGCAAAGAAACAAAAATTAATTGACTTCATTATTTCAAAGTGATAACTGAAACTTGATGACTACGCCTAATATTTTTTTTCTATGTCACTTTGCAAGAAATACCTCCTTGGGTGTGAAGCTCAGTATCTATAAAACTTATATGTCACAGTCGATTTGGAAATTGTAATGACTTACAGTAATCTGAATAAGTAAACAGCTTATAACTGATGGCATCTCAGATGTTCGTTTATTATTAGGAAAATACTCCATGTGGGACTAGAATGTTTTCACTTTGCAACTGATGTTTTTTTAAAAAAAAAAAAAAAAAAAAACGTTCTACATTCAGTAATTTTAATTCAGCTTTCACACATGAACATAAATTTATGTTGAGTGTCTGGTGTTCCTCCTGTTAGCTTGGCACAGCACACTAGTATTAGAAATGGATGCTATATTTGAAAAGAATTACACCGTTCTTCCAACAACACGTGTTAAGTATACAAAAAGGAAGAAAGAAAGATTAGGGATTAACATCCAGTTCAAGTTCATTAGAGATGGAGCACAGTCTTGGATCATTTCAAGAATGGGGAAGGAAATCAGCCACACCCTTTGAAAGGACTGTCCCAAACTTTACCTGCAGTGTTTCAGGGAAATCACGGTAAACCCAGTTCTTGCTGGCTGAATGTAGATTTGAAACATTGTCCCCATCCCTTGAATGCCAGTCCATTGTGCTGAACACTGCACCACCTCACTTGGTTTAAATAGATGTTATGCTTTGAAAATTGAGGAGAGTGTGTCTTAACAACACACACAAAACACTCTTAATGCTATTTTATTCATACTTACTTTGGTTTGTCAGCACTAACTTCATATGTTTTAGCAATAGGGTTTTATGTATACCTTGATGTTGAGACTACCATTTAAGTTTTCCTAATCTCAGTTACATAACCTTAGTTGCATAGCTGCATCGTGTCTTGTGATTGTAGGTGTTGCTCATCAAACAGTGGCTCACTGTTTATACGGTAGCAGTTTCAAAGAAGCAGTAATAGGCATCCACATATTTTACTTGGAAACAAACATTAACAAAAGGTGAGAGGAATTGTAGTTTTCAGAAGCAGAGCTCCCTTCATTGACTAGAAAGATAGAATAAGAGGGGGAAAACAATATTGTTAATTCCAGTATGTTGTTACTTTTCAACTTATTTCATTATCTAGTTTTTCCCAATCAAGCTGTGATGTAATGTTTTCTTCTTTAAATGAAATGAATTTAAGTTATTGCAGTCAGAAGCTCTAAAATATAAACAGCCTATATGGGTGGTGTAAGTCAGTATCTTGGAATACTTAACTTGAGATCTGCTCATTGTCCTGGAGTTCCTTCTGAGACCTGGATTCACATTTTAGGTTCAATCAGCATGTAATCTGAAAAGTAAACTTATTTAACACAGTGACACAGATGATGTGCCACTAGACCTCTGACCAACAGTGTGTGCCAAGTCGAATACCGTTCTTTAATAACATTCCAAACAATGTTTACGTTATTGCTATTACAGATATTTTACATTAAAATTAAAAATAATTACATCTAATTGAACTGACTCGTGTACATTATAGTTCCAAATACTCTAAACGGCTTTAGACTTACATTTCAGCCAATTCAGACAGGTTCACATTAAATTTGAAAATTGAACACTCAGTTTACTAGTTTTCTTAATTACATGAAGAGCAAGGTACATTCAATGTTCCTAACATGTGTTTGGGCTTATAAGCATATGATGATATTTACATTAATATGTGCAGTAGTTCTGTTCTTTTACATGAAGGTTCCATTTGCCAATTTGGTTACATCTTTCAGGCTGCATTATTTTGTGATTGAGTTTAATTACATTGGGAATTAAAGATTTACATTATGTACTTTTGTTTTAAACATTAAAAATAGCAAATTATATGTTATTTCAGGTATTTAGGCAAATGAATGAAAGTTAAGTAACACTGCATTATGCAATTTCATTATTCTATAATTAGAACAGAATGCAATAATTTCAGATGTTCCTACCAATTAATCAAATTCTATAGTTTGATGCATTGCTATTTCAAGACAGTATACATTTCATATCATTCACAAGGTAGAGATTACTGGTGCAAACATTGCATTTATATTATGAATATACTGTCAATTGGAATCTGAGTGATTGCGTGCCCTAAATCAACTAAGAGTTGTTTTATCGAATTCTGCAGCAAACCTCCTAAACTGGTCTGTTACATATCAGTGCCAAGTCAGCGGTGAGAAGAAAATTGTCAGTGTTAATACACATATGGTTCTAGAGTTTGCTTGTTGTCTCGCCTTTTGCCTGTATTTGAGGCTCATTAACTGATAAATAACAGCTTACTATGTCTTTACTAGTTTTAAGTTTCATTTTTGATACATTTATTTATTTATAACAGACAGGGGGCAAAGTAAAGAAAATACGAAAGACACACAGGCAGTAGCAAGAAAAGTGTTCCTAAGAAAGAGAAACTTATTAACACTGAATATATGTTTAAATGTTAAACTCTTTTTCTGGAAGAATTGTCTGGTGTGTGACCTTTTATGAAAGTGAAATACAGACAATAGACAGACAGAATGGTAGAGAATATAAGATTTTGAAATTCGGTTTTACGGAAGAATGCTGAAGTTTAGATGGATAGATTGAGTAAACAAATAAAGTGCTGCATTAATATGGATGAAAATGGAGCTTTAAGGCACAATTTGAGTAATTGATATGATACATCCCACTGTATCGAAGAATAGTTAATTTAGTAATGGAGGTGAATGTGGGGAGTAAAAATAGTACGGGGAGACAATGGCTTTACCACAGTAAGCAGGTTCGAGCTTACGTAGGTTACAATAGCTGGGCAAAAATGAACAGATTTGCAAAGGATAGATTTAAATGGAGAAGTACTGATAGCATTTTGCTAAGTTTGTAAGATTTTACTGGCATCATGCTAGGTTCGTAAGTTCTCGCCGCACTGTTATCGGCACGATGTGAGAGTAGTCGTATAATAATCTGAAGTGTAGCTCTGAGTAAGATGACTTAAAAAGATGCATGGACCAATCTCAAATGCGGGCAGTGATGTGATGTGAATTTGGTGGCTTGTGTAGTGGCAAATGGCTGTGTACAGCACTCATGGCTGGCAGCTGGTTTACATTTGTCTTCAGTGGAGATATGAGTTGCTGTCAATGCACCATGTGTGGTCAGCAAAGACACTGTCAATATTGCAACATGTACCCCATTGACATCTTCTCATTGTGCATCTTCAGATTTCCATCTCTTAAGGAAGAAACCCTTAAGTTTTACTCCTATAGCCATGGGAATGACATTTCTTCAACCTTCACGGTAAATGATAACAGCCAAACAGTTGCAGGATAAAGATTTATGATCCTGCAACTGTTCAGCTGTTATCATTTACCGTGAAGGTTTTTAACAGTTGCTGCTTCAGCCATGTTTAAAATTTTGACTTCTTCAACCGATATTTTGGCTGCAGAGTTTCCAATTATCCCCAGAGAGAGCCGAGCCTCAACCTCCTTTGTTTTGATAATACTTCCACACCACAGTTCATCAGAGAACAATTAACTCTTTAATGCCAGTAACAGAATCATGGTGTGGCCCCACACAGTACAGAATCATCTGCACGAGTGAGCTCCACTGTACTTGGAAATTAAGTGTATATTTCCCATTTTGCTTTTGGACTCTGATTTGATACCTTCACTGACTAAGTTAGATATTCATATTTCTGTAACATTGTCATGTTTAACTTACACATTATTACATACTATTAATTATTACACGAAGTGTCAAATTAATTTGATGCAAGGAACATTGTGCTATATTAAACAATAAAAACTTCTTTTCTGTTTTATGTGATGGGTGGTTAAGTCACTATTTTTTCTGTTATATCACTTCACTTAAAATACATCAGTAAATGAAGAAATAAAATAAAGAGGGAATTTAAACTTTGATGTTATGGATATTTTATAATTACGTAGTGTTAACACTACATAGCCTAATAATGTATTTTCTTCATGTAGGTCCATTACATGATGGGTCTTGTGCTTAAAGGGTTATGAAACAATGATGTTTGTATCTTCTTTGTATATTAAGTGCACCCTCTGTTTATTGTCATGTGTGAGGAACACTTTTTTGTGTGAAAACATCAGCATTTCTCATAGTCTTTCTCCTAATGGAGTGACACACACATGGAGAGGGATTCGTGACACTATTGATGTACTCATCATTTTGTAAATACTATATTAGTGTAGTAACCGTTTGCTTTCAGAATTTCCTATATTTAACTTCATATAGTCTGTACCGAAAAGTAATTTTAATTTAGAAAATGCATAATGCAAAGCTGCATTAATCTTCCTTTATTATTACTACTAGTCTCTGTATAGCTATTTTTATTGTTATTGATACCGAGGTGATGTTATTTTACCAAAACTTGTAGTAATAGTAAAGAAAGATTAATAGCTCATTGTGTCATGTATTTTCTAAAGTATGTTAGGGCTGTTGGAAGTCAGCTGAAAAAAATGCAGGGTGATATTACACTACTACCTAGCAAGAAGTTGCTTAATTTAGCCTCATGAATGGCAGTATTGATCAAGTAATCAGTCCATTGCTATTGCTTCACAATTACTGTACTTCCCCAGGCAGTGAATGTAATACATATGCAGGAACCACATACAAATTACACTGCATCTCAATGTGAACTCTTTGCACAATCTTCGCATTTAAATTTTACCGCTATATGTGACCTTCACTATTATACCACCAGCTCATAGAGTATACAATTTAGTGAACCAAATACAAACATACTGAGTATCAGACCAGATTTGTTAGTGATGGATTCAGGACTTCCTCACACACGGAACTCACCAAATCATTTTTAATTGAACAAGATCAACAGATATAAAGGTAATTTCGAGAGTAGCCCAAGGGAGTGTTAAAGGGCTGTTACTGTTTACAACACATATTACTGATCTAGTGGGTAATCTTGGAGGCTGTTCGAAGATGAGATGAGGAAGATTGCAATTCTAGAGGACTGTTTTAAAATGCAGAAAGACCTGCAGGGATTGGTAGCTGACACTCATTGTAAATAAAGATAGCATATTGCTAATAAATAGGTGAATAGATCCACTTCTGTATTGGTGAAAAGTAACTGGAAACTAAAATGACTGTAAAATTCCACCGTGACCTGAAATAGGATGACCAATTAAAACAGATAGGAAAAGCAGATGCCAGGCTGATCCTCATTGTAGAAATCATAAACAAAAGTAGTTTGCCCTTAAAGAAGTGTCTTAAAACACTTGTTCAACCGATTCTCGAATTTTTTCTCTGTAGTCTGGGGTCCTTACCAAGTTGGATTAGTAGAAGAGATGGATAAGTTGCAATGAAGAGTGGCTTGTTTCATCACAGAATTATTTAGTCGGCATGATGCTGAGCAAACTCCAGTGGCAGATGCTATAAGAAGGATGCTGTGCATCACAGAGATTTTCTGTTGGAATTTCAAGAGTTTACATTTGAGGAAGAGTTGGATAACATACTACTACCTCTCACATATGTCTTGCTAAATGACCTTGAAGGAGAGAAATTAGAGCTCATACAGAGATGTACGGATAGTTGTTCTTCTGATGTACTATTCATGTATGTAACAGGGAAGGGGGCAAGAGATAGTGAAACTGGCTGCACACTGTCAGGTGGCTTGCGAAGTTCCAGTTCCAGTGAAAGAATCTGCAATAAGACTGGCAGTGTCTCCTCTTCTTGCATATTGTGCTGTTGAGATGGGACTATTTTCTCCAATTTCAGACCTGATGTAATTTCTGTCTCCCACAGATGCATGATTGAGAGTGCCTCTTATTCTTTGGTGCCGTAGTTATTTGCCTGTCATGAGACCATTCATGTGGAAAATGTAGTCCACTTAAACTATATTCTCAATAACCCTTACTATTTTGTACAGGAGTTGCACAAAAATATGGAAATGCCTTGAGAAATGCGTGCTTGAAAATAAATACAGATGTTAGCCAAGCCAGCTGCTTGCATTGTTGTATTTGACCTTGAACAGCACCTGGGCGATGTCCTCAACATGTAGCAAGTGGATGTTGTCGTTAGAATGGTCTCCTGTGTAGTTCAAAATGGCTCTGAGCACTATGGGACTCAACATCTGAGGTCATCAGTCCCCTAGAACTTAGAACTGCTTAAACCTAACTAACCTAATGACGTCACACACATCCGTGCCCGAGGCAGGATTCAAAACTGCGACCGTAGCAGTCGCGCGGTTCCAGACTGAAGCTCCTAGAACCGCTTGCCCACCACGGCCGGCTTCTGTGTAGTTCTAGTGCATGATGTTAGACCTAAATGAATCTGAATGTGGGCTTCTTGGTGCCCATATGGTGGCACTTCCTTTATGGCTGGAGCCGAAGTGTTTGGTGTTTAAAAAGGCATTGTATCAAAGCTTTATAACCCATACAGGGAAAGTAGAAAAACATCATTAGCTAAGTCAGAATGTGGATGAAAATGTGTGCTGACTTGTGTGAACATTTGCGTGCCATCTACTTTTGAAGAAGGATGTAGTCAGAAAGCTGAACATTTCTAGCATTCTCTTTCATTGTGCCAGTTTGCGACTCAGTGCCTGCTCTTTGTGGTGGGTAGGAATCTATTTTTTTCCCATATTGTCATTATGAACGTGTATGTGTTTTTCTAAATCTGATGAGGTAAAATGTCTGATGGCTTAACCTTCTTTTAAATGTGCCTGTCTGCCACTGACTGTCACTTCTATATCGTGGGTAACAATCTATCCTGATTCATATTGCAGCTACCAGTAATGCTGGACAATTTATTTCAGGTAAACAAACCAACTTTGAAAAAAGAGAAACTTTAATTTTAATTCTTCTACCACAGATGCCGTTCATCCAACGTACGTAATTATTGTATGAAGGTATTGATAAATATTGAATAATGACATTTATTGGGTCACAGATAACAGTTTCCCTGAAAACTAATGGTGATTTACAAAACCAGGTTCTAAAAATTCAGTGATTTCAGAGGAGGAATGGGTGATAAGATATGCTTTAAAAAACTGAACTTATGACATCTGGAGAGTCCCAATTTTATACCTTACGCTTGTGTGTGGTTGGTTAAAAACATTTTTCCAGGTTGACAAATTCCATATTGTTCAAAAGATGGAAATATACAGGGTGAGTCACTAACTATTGCCACCAAGAATAACTCCAGAAGTGTGATAGGAGCTGAAAAGTTTGTGGGACAAATTTTGCATGAGACAATAAGTGCCACAATATGACGTTGGTTTTTTGTTGCTAGGTGGGGTTGCTTCAAGGATATGAAGGTCAACTTTTCTTTTTAAATGGGATGCTATAGTTTGGTACTTATTTTCTGATATCGGCTATCGAGATGAATCCAATGATGTGTAACAGTAAGGTCAATGAAGGTTACAAAGGTGGCATGAATATCTATTTACAGAAGGTGTTCGAAGTGACGACCATTGGTATCAATGCAGTGCTGCAATCTCCTTATCATGGATTGAGTGGTATTCCTTATCACTTCGGGACTTATCGAAGCAGATGCTCTGACAATTCTCTCTTGTATATTGTGCCACCAACATGTAAAGACCATTCATCGGTTTTGCAATACAACACTTATAGGAACGGTGAGACTAGTATCGTCGAATCAAGCGAATGTGAATGCTGTGTTCCTTTGAAGAACAAGTCGATATGCTTCCCATTTATGGAGAATGCCAAAGAAATTCAGTGAGAGCTAGAGACTTATATGCTGAACGATATCCTCAACGTACTGACCCTACACATCGTTCATTTAAATATGTGTATGATAAACTGAGAACAACTGGATGTTTAACGCATCAGAAACATATCCGGCACAGGAAAGTTACTAATGAGGAAATGGAAATTGTTACTCTTGCCACTGTGGTTCGAGATCCTTGTGTTAGTTCGTGTCAAATCGCAAGGGAATCTGACATGAGCCAGAGTAGTGTTGTTCGTGTTCTGCATTGCCATAAATATCATCCTTACCATATCAGTCTCCACCAAGAATTAACTGGTACGGATTGTATGCGTCGCATTGAATTCTGCCGATGGGCTCAACTTCAGATTCAGAGGGATGAGACATTTATTAATTTGATTTTGTTTACTGACGAGGCTAATTTCATGTACCATGGAAATGTTAATTTGCATAACATGCATTATTGGACAACTGAAAATCCATGTTGGCTGCAGCAAGTTGCACACCAAAAACCGTGCTCAGTGAATGTATGGTGTGGGATTCTGGAGGACAGAATTATAGGCCCCTATTTCATCGAAGGAAATCTTAATTGTAGGAAGTACACCACATTCCTGCAAGAAACATTAGGTCTGTTATTGGAAGAAATAACTTTAGGAACAAGGAACAGACTGTGGTATCAACATGATGGGTGTCCTGCACATTTTTCGCTGCTGGCTAGAAATGAGTTGCAGAGACAATTCTCAAATCGTTGGATTGGACACGGAGGAGATGGGCCTCGGCCAGATCGTTCGCCTGACCTGACGCTTCTGGATTTTTTCTTGTGAGGATTTGTAAAAGACATTGTTTTTAGATGTTCCAACTATACCTGAAGATATGTGAGAGAGAATTGTCAGAGCATGTGCTTCGATAAGTGCCGATGTGATAATGAATACCACTCAATCCATGATAAGGAGATTGCAGCACTGCTTTGATACCAATGGTCATAAATTCGAACACCTTCTGTAAATGGATGTTCATGCCACCTTTGTGATCTTCAGTTACCTTCAAAGACCTTACTGTTACACATCATTGGATTCGTCTCAATAGCTGCTAACAGAAAATAGGTACCAAACTATAGCATCCCATTTAAAAAACAAAGTTGACCTTCATATCTCTGAAGCGACCCCACCTAACAACAAAGAACCAACGTCATATTATGGCCCCCATTGTCCCATGCAACTTTTGTCCCTCAAACTTTTCAGCTCCTGTCATACTTTCAGAGGTAGTCTTGGTGGCAATAGTTAGTGACTCATCCTGTAGAGCCCATGTGGGAGGTATTGTTATATCTTGTGCTGCAGTCTCGTATGTCATAACTCATTTGAAACTGACTTCTGATGTTTGCCACAAATAAAATTAAATTGTGAACATAGTGGTCATGCCTATCCGAGTGAAGAATCTTCTGCAAGATGGTCAGTTATCAGCCCAACATAATATTGGAACTGCTTGAGTTTCCAAAATAAATGATGAAGTGACCTTAGCTGTATTGTTTGAGCTGATCACCCCATAAGACAGTGTGTTGTGGAAATATGCAAAAATTCTATCATTTGTGTTTGGAAATCAATACAGTGATGTATACTTTTGAATGCAAAGCATGTTGAACAATTTTTTAAATGTAAAATTCTGATTGCTGCTATAGTAATTTAATGTTTTTATTGTGATAAAGCCATTTTGGATAGATTTCCATCTTCAGATCACCTGCAAAAGTTGAATAATATTTTATTATAATTTTGGCGAAGCATATTTTCAGATATACAAATTTTGTACTTACATCCATATTTCATTAGTGGTCACTGTCACTCTGTATTTTATTACAACTTGGCATAAACATAGGACTCTTGTGCTACAAGCTGTTTTGTGGCTTGCTGCTGCTGCTGCTGTTAACTGTCCTTTTCAATGATTTTTATAATTTGATATCTTCTAGTCAGATCTGTCAGATGACAGTTGGCCAAAGATGCTACATGGTTGCAGACACATCGATTACAAAGATTAAACATACAGCCCAAAGTGATAACATCAACACACCACAGCAACTGTAACCGTACAGCATCTTTGGCAAGCTGTCACATCTGTGAATCTGTCATACATAATAATACAACTTCAAATTGTAAATATTACAAGAAAGGATGATTAACAATGTAACAAATCACAGAACAGCTTATAGCATGAGTGTACTAAATCTACAGCATTTTGTAATACAACACAGAGTGACTGTGACAATTGATAATATATTGATCATAAATACCATAATATATATCTGTATATAATAGAGGGAAACATTCCATGTGGGAAAAATATATTTAAAAAGAAAGATGATGAGACTTACCAAACAAAAGCGCTGGCAGGTCGATAGACACACAAACAAACACAAACATACACACAAAACTCTAGCTTTCGCAACCAACGGTTGCCTCGTCAGGAAAGAGGGAAGGAGAAGGGAAGACAAAAGGATATGGGTTTTAAGGGAGAGGGTAAGGAGTCATTCCAATCCCGGGAGCGGAAAGACTTACCTTAGGGGGAAAAAAGGACAGGTATACACTCGCACACACACACACACACACACACATCCATCCGCATATACACAGACACAAGCAGACATTTGTAAAGGCAAAGAGTTTGGGCAGAGATGTCAGTCGGGACGGAAGTACAGAGGCAAAGATGATGTTGAAAGACAGGTGAGGTATGAGCGGCGGCAGATTGAAATTAGAAATTAGCGGAGATTGAGGCCTGGCGGATAGCGAGAAGAGAGGATATGCTGAAGGGCAAGTTCCCATCTCCGGAGTTCTGACAGGTTGGTGTTAGTGGGAAGTATCCAGATAACCCGGACGGAGTAACACTGTGCCAAGATGTGCTGGCCGTGCACCAAGGCATGTTTAGCCACAGGGTGATCCTCATTGCCAACAAACACTGTCTGCCTGTGTCCATTCATGCGAATGGACAGTTTGTTGCTGGTCATTCCCACATAGAACGCTTCACAGTGTAGGCAGGTCAGTTGGTAAATCACGTGGGTGCTTTCACACGTGGCTCTGCCTTTGATCGTGTACACCTTCCAGGTTACAGGACTGGAATAGGTGGTGGTGGGAGGGTGCATGGGACAGGTTTTACACCGGGGGCGGTTACAGGGGTAGGAGCCAGAGGGTAGGGAAGGTGGTTTGGGGATTTCATAGGGATGAACTAAGAGGTTACGAAGGTTAGGTGGACGGCGGAAAGACACTCTTGGTGGAGTGGGGAGGATTTCATGAAGGATGGATCTCATTTCAGGGCAGGATTTGAGGAAGTCGTATCCCTGCTGGAGAGTCACATTCAGAATCTGATCCAGTCCCGGAAAGTATCCTGTCACAAGTGGGGCACTTTTGGGGTTCTTCTGTGGAAGGTTCCGGGTTTGAGGAGATGAGGAAGTGGCTCTGGTTATTTGCTTCTGTACCAGGTCGGGAGGGTAGTTACGGGATGCAAAAGCTGTTTTCAGGTTGTTAGTGTAATGATTCAAGGATTCCGGACTTTTGTTTGGTAAGTCTCATCATCTTTCTTTTTAAATAATATATATCTGAAAATACGATGAATCAAAATTACAATAAAATGAAAAATGTTGTGTAAATTTCACAGATTGTCTGAAGAGGGTAGCCTAGCCTCAATGGATTCATCACAATCAAAACATTCATTGAACTACTGTAGCAACATTCTTGATTTTATCACATAATTTCTCTAAGCAATATCTTCAACGCTGCTGGCCCACTGAATCATCCTTCTTTGGAACCAATAAATCAATATTATTTATTTTAAATCACGTAAGATTCACTTGTATTACGTTAGATTTGATTATATCCAGTTTTCATTCCATAGACCCAAAAGTGATATAATTCTTGTGAGTGTGGAACATGGCAGAAAATATAACATAAAAACCATAGAACATTTGGATATAATACTCACTTCCCTGATCATTTGTCAGGAGACTGTCAAAATATGTTCATCCATTACAGTAAACTGGAACTGCCAATATTTACAGGTTTAATACACTGTCAGAAAGAAATATAGTGATGCTCTTTTAATAAATTTATTATACACGAAATACCTAATGTTGACTGTTGTGGCCAAGTTGTGTCTGTAGAGTAAAAGAAGTTGCATATCAAAAGGTCTTTCAAGTTCTGTTTAAACTAATCTTTATCTGGAACCAATTTATTGAAAATATGTGTTCTTGAAGGTAAGTGATTTTAGGTCTGTATGTGGATTGTTCTTATTCCCAGTATTGATACTATGTCTTGAGCTGTTGAGCCATTGGATGCAAATAGAGACTGAAAGTTATACTGTTTACTTAGAACCAATTATTAATCTATTCAGCTGTTGTCTTGACTGATGGTTGAGAGACCAGTATACATTACAGTTTTTGAAAAGAGTATGACATTGGAAAATCCTGGGGCAAATGCAAATAATGGAAGGAGTTAATGTACTTACTATAAATTTGAAGTTTTGAGCCATTAATAGGCACATATAAAGACTGGACGTGTTTCTGATATTTTTATACATTTTTCAGAGCTAGCTAATAACATGCAAACAGATGGGTCACATGCATATACAGATGCAATGAAATAAAGTATCTGTTTCCAGTCTGGCCTTTGGACCAACACTGGCTGATATAGAGATGTATATTTCTGTTGATTGATTTTAAGCTTGAACTTATAAATTTTGTGTAGTATTACTTTTCATGTGATAGAAAGTGTTAATTTTACATAACATTTTGAAAAGTAATATCCAGCTATAATCAACAAAAAAATGCTTTTCCGTATTTTTATGTAATGGATGGTTGAGTCACTATTCTTCTGTGGTATTACTGGAATTCAGTATTATTTGGTACATACATGTCATTATGCTGTTGTATGGTCTAGTGTTGCTATAATTTTACATTCAGTTTTTTGTGAGTCACAAATCTAGAAACAGAAGAACAATTAACAGAAACATGACCAGAATTGATCATTTTAGTAAAGGTGTTTATATATTACTTCACTCAAGACACATCATCAGAAGGAAATTAAACTTGGATTGGCTGGGTTACTCTACTTGAATACTTGTGAATAGCTAAAAAGTTTTGTTTCATCTCATAGTGAGGCTACACTCTTTTATTGACCTGTCAGATGATGAGCCTTGTAGTGAGGGCATTGTCTCATTAGGCCTTCATACATTTGGTCTTGACTTTGGTAGGTAATAATACAGATAAGAAATGTAAGTAGCTTTGCTTGACTCCATTTTTTTTATCTTCTATTCTGAGTTTAGTTTTACTTGTGTGGTATATCCAGTTAAAATAGTAATCTACCATTTTCTCCTTCCAAAACCAAGAAGGTGACCCGCAAGTGGCATGTTGTAAAATCTAAAAGTTTGTAAGTCACATAAATGATTCTGCCAGTCCTGATTTGTGTTTCAGTTGTTCTGTTCCTACCACTAATAACAATGGTTCAGTCATGCATAAGCATCCATTTGTCAGTTACCTGCAAAGAAACATTTCTGATCCTCATGTATTATTTCAGAGTCATTAACTGACTGTGCATTACATGGTTATTTCAGGATGAAGTCAAACTCCATCGACAAAATTTTGAAGGCTCTTCACGGACCTTTTATGAGTATTTTAAAATAACGGCCATGTGGTCTCTAGTGAGTTGTTACAGAATAAATATGTAATTATGATATGTTTGCTTTGCTGCCATTTCTCCTGGGAAAATACTTTCACAACGTCAAAAAAAAAAAAAAAAAAAAAAAACTGTAAAGTACTGAACAAAACATAGAATAATGCAATGACCATCAGATGTACAGTGGTGTACCATCGACTGTCTCGCTTGTTCAGTAATCTCAGGATTTCAGCATACTAGTTCTGTGGATAACTAAGTTGATCCTACCGACCAGGCCCATATGAAAATTGACCGGTCTCATAAACTGTGCTCTTCACATGCCCCCAAAAGAAGAGAACCATTGGTGTTAATGTCTAGTAACTGAACTGATCAAGGAACAGGATTACCATGACCAATCCATTGTTGTCCAAACTGTATGTCAATACTGTTCTTAATAGAGTGCAGAATATGCCCAGATATTGCCATACTGAAACCGTGTAAGCTGATGAATTCTCAGTGACACATCATCTGGCAACTGTGGGAGGATGTGTTGAATGAACATTTTGTACACAACTCTGTACATAAGGCCCAGTCATGTAATCATTGAGAATACCATCCCATACATTCACAGATTCACTGCAGACTTGTGTTCATAAGATAGATGCACCAGTGTGCGTGAGTTTATGTCATCCTATTCACAGATATTTCTACTTTTCAGCAGACCTGTTCTTTAAAAGGTGACCTCGGCTTACAACAGTATGAAAGCAGGGAAACTGGTTTTTCGCATATTGTTGCCAAATCAAGTTTGTGAACTCCACTTTATAGAGACTGCACTTTCTGTGGATAATAATGGTACAAATATTGTTCATGTAAGATTCTCAAAAGAGTTGTTTGAGCTGTGTTCAGAGATCATGTAATGTGCTGACTTCTGGTGCTATGATTGTCACTGTCTACACTTCATCTCATTTGTTTTCTAATAGGCACCTAGGTACAGATGTAAAAGTACTGCGATGGGGCTATCATCACTGCAGGAACAGTTCAGCACAGTGCTGTTGTGCCACTCTTCAGCCACATTCATTGAACTCATGCTTGAGGTGCCTACCAGCCAACTCTTCATCAGTAACCCACGTATTGCCAACATTACCATAAAAACAAAATCGAGACAGAACTGAGCAGAACTCAATAGCTTGAGGGCGAAGAGTAAATGGGGTATTACTGTTGTCAACAGCAAATAACATGGGTGGCTGGGATGAAGAAGACACAAAGATCATGCTGTTGATGTTTGCACTGTTGTGCAGATATTTTCTGAACAGTAGAGAAGCAAATGTAAATAGTTACAAGAAATTAAACTAAATGCTATTACTCTAAGACAAGCCACTAGAAACAGTGTAAAATATTCAGAAAATGTTCTTGAACAACCTCTAAAATTTTGTCAGTGGATTTCAATTACATGTCGCATACGTACAGAAATCCCACTGCTCATTCTCCTCTCATCAGCACCTAATTACTTCTATGTTCCAGGCATCATTTTTATGATTTATTTTGAAATGCCTTGCAATAGGTCAGGTTGGCATCACTTTACGGTAAGTCAGGTTGCTACCTATACATGGTGGCCATTTGCACCATGCTGAATACTACAAGAACTTAATTTACTAACAATAACACAATGTCCGAGATCAAGTAGAGAGATGAGCTATCTGAGAGTTTCCCCATCAGAACAGGAGTCAGATAGGGCGATGCTCTCTCCTGCATTCACTTCAACTGCATCCTAGCCAAAATTATAAGAGAATGGACAGCAAAGCTACCACAAGGAGCTACTATAAAGATAATCTCAATGTACCACATGTAACTTTTGAGGATTGACTCACTTTAAGTATGAACAATATAGAGGAAGCCGCCTTTAAAATTCTACAGGAAGACAGCACTGTATGAAAAGTGTCAGCAGTCACCCTCTATAATTCTACTGGAAAACACCACTTCAAGAAAAGTTTCTGCATTCAGATATCTGAAAGAGTTGATCTCTGCAAAGCAGAATGAGAACTTTGCCATAGACATCAGATGCACCAACTTTTAAAGGGCTTTTCACTTCTGCTGAAATATGTACTTGCTCAAGTGCCACTCCAAAACCTCAAACTCCAACTGAGTAGCAAAACCTTTAGTTTTGTATGCATCTGAGTGCCTTGTAATGTCCAGGAAGGGCCCACTCAGGAAACTGGAGATCAAGGAGAGGAAGGTCCTGTGGAGCATACTAGGGCCTATAAGAGAAGACGAAGACACCTACAGAATGTGGGCCTATGATGAGGACATCGTCACGTGTGCAAGGAAAAGGCTTCTGTGGACACTTAACTTACACAAATACCATAGCGGATCCTTACAGTGATGGGTAGAGGGAAATCCTCTAAGAACAAGTGGATCACATCGGTAAAGTTGAACTGGAAGAACTGGAGGAAACACAAGAACCAACTTTGATTCCAGCAAGCCATCAGACAGGGAGTTTTCCCAATTGTCCCTTATTAGTAATAAGAATACAGGGACCAAGAGGATGAATCAGATAAAGCTAGCTAACAGTCAGAAAATGAAGTAGTATTGGCAGAAGAAAAGAACAAAGTCTTTACTTATGTGAGTTCCCTGATTCATTATAGACCCAAATGGAGAAGGATAACAAAAATTTATGTATTAGACTTTGACACTATTATTAACAGAGCATACTAAAACTGCTCATATCTATATCTGTACTTTGCAAACTACCATATGATGTGTGGCAGAGGGTACTTTGTACACCACTATCAACTCCTCTCTTTGCGGTTCCATTCACAAGTAATGTGCATGAAGAAAACTGTCAGTGAGCTTCCTTATGAGCTTCAATGACACTCATTTTATTGTTGTGGTCATTTTATTATTTTTATGTGGAGAAAGTAACATGTGCTTCATTCTTTTTGGAATGTACAGCCTTAGAATGTTGAAAGTGATGCTGAATTCCACTCCCATAATGTCTTCGACTCGGACTGGAGATCTCTGTGACATTCTCACTGTTATTAAATGAACCTGTGCTGAAATGTGGCACTGGTCTTTGTATCATCTCTCTCTCTGTTCTCTCCTCTCCTCTCCTCTCCTCTCCCCCCTCCTATTATTAATTTTAGCTGATAAGACTTCCAGAATGATGGACAGTATTCAAGAATACTTGAACAAGGCATTTGTGCTCTGGTTCTTTTGTGGACATATTACATACTTAGTAATCTTTCAAACAATCTTAATCTTTTTTTTCTACTAGTTTTACGTGATTGTTTGACCTTAAATTGCTGTGAATGCACGGGTTGCTACTCACCATATAGCAGAGATGCTGAGTTGCAGACACCAAAAAGACTAGTAAACACGTAAGCTTTCGGCCAGAAGGCCTCCTTCTGAAATAGACAATATACACTTACACATTCCCACAAACGCGGCTCTCCCACACGTGACCACTGTCTCCGATTACTGAAGCCAGACTGCAGAGAGTGTGGGGGAATTTATGTGTGTATATTGTCTATTTTAGAAGAAGGCTCTCTGGCCAAAAGCTTACGTGTGTAGTAGTCTTTCTGTTGTGCCTGTCTGAAACTCAAAATCTCAGCTATGTAATGAGTAGCAACATATTTTTTCATAATATTGACGTTATTCAATCCTGCATTTTTCATTGTTTAATATATTGTATTATGAATATTGAAGATAAACTGCTAGTTCCCATTCATTCATTCATTCATCCATTCATTCTGTTCCATGTATCCCAGCAAGAGGAAGAACTTCCAGAGACGTGGAACAAGCCGAGGTACAAATGAACAAAAGACCAGGAAATCGTAGAAACGTAATATGAACACTGTATTAACTATAGAGTATTACAGTACTGCTTAATGCCATTCACAGTTGTGGCATCTAAATTTAAACTAGTACATTAGAAAGAAAGCTGCAGCCTCCTGCATTATAAAGTAGAGCTCCTGTTTGCCTTCTATTAGTAGCCTTATATTTAGTTAATTGCAGTGATGTTTTTCAAAGAATAAACCACTTATTAACAGCTCGAATAACCACACTGTGCAGTGCAGACTGCTGTGAGATGTGCAGGGACGGAGTCAGTGAGGCTCTGGAAGGTACCGACAGGGATGTGGAGCCGTGCTGAATCCGATGCCTTTCTCGGTTGAGGATCTGTGGTGTGTACAACCCGACGAAGGTCGGTTTTAAACCCAGGGAGTTCGGTGGCCAGGGGAGTACGGTAAACTCGTCCTAGCGCACTTCAGACCACACACGTACACTGTGAGCTGTGTGACATGTTGCATCGTGCTGGTGGCAGATGACATTCTACTGAGAAAAAATAAACTACATGTAGGGGTGGACCTGGTCCCCAAAGATATATACATACTTGTATTGATCCAGTGTGGCTTCCAGAATGACAAGCTCATCTGGGGAATGGCACAAAACCTTCCCCAGACTGTAAAGCTCTCTCTCGTGGCCTGGACCCTTTCGACAATTACAGCAGGGCCTTTTGTTTCAGATGTTTCACACTGATGTGGCTAAAAATTTGATTCGTCCAAAAAGGTGACCTGTCGCTCTTCGGCGGGTGTCCAGTTGCGGTACCGGTGTTCAAATTCCAGCTTCCGTCGCCAGTGTACGAGAGGCGGCACGAGTCCGTAACCGGGCACCTGCTGTCGGTGCCCGCACGCAGCAATGTTCGTCGAACGGCCGTCGAGGAGACACTTGAATTGTCTGGGCAGTGAGTTGCTCGTCTGTTCACCCGTACACAGCACCTCAGCAGTTGTCCACCCTCGTCATCTACAGTCTGTGGTGCACCACAATTGCCTCGGCACCGGGTTCGGATAGCACAAGTTTCGCCACGTACGGCATACTTTAACCGTGGCAGCACGTGGCTTAACTGTTCCAGAAATGCTTCCACCCTTGGCCCAAAAGCCAACGATTGTGCGCTTCTGGGCATCGGATAAATCACTCTGTTTCCACATTATGACAATGACTGCACTATTTTCTGCATCCCTGCAAAACATTTTATGTAGCCTCCACTGTTATTGCTGCCAACTGTCATCTCTGAGTGGTTATTGCATGTTGGCATCATACGTGGGTGGTGGTTACATTAATATGACTGCACTGTGTGTAGTGAGTACTATTTACAGTACATTGCTGTGTAATTAATACAACTTTTCAATCCCCAAATCTAGATATTCACATCATTTGTAGAAAGAGTGGCCAATGAGGTACATTTTTTCTTTTATTAATTTATTTTTGAATTAGTAGAGATTCCCAGTTTCTCACTTTATATTAAAGGGGAGCTAGAATAGCGGAGTACGTAACTCCATTGTGAACCCTAAACGAGGAGGCGAGGTCTACACGAAAATTATTTTTGTGTCTCGCATTGCGACTATGTAAATTAACATTCGGCTGTAAGCATTTCTTATTGGTAGCAGCAAAAACCATAAAGGGGTGGCCGAGCGGTCCTAGGCACTACAGTCTGGAACCGCGCGACCGCTACGGTCGCAGGTTCGAATGCTGCCTCGGGCGTGGATGTGTGTGATGTCCTTAGGTTAGTTAGGTTTAATTAGTTCTAAGTTCTAGGGGTCTGATGACCTCAGAATTTAAGTCCCATAGTGCTCAGAGCCATTTGAAGCATAAAGGGGTAAATGTACTGAGAAACTAGTGTAAGAATTCCGAGATCCTTAAGAAGTCTTCTCCGAGACGTACGGTTATCTACTGTACACAATATTCTCACAGGTTACTTGCATCGAACAGAGAACGAAGGTGTTATTAACTCGAGAACTGTAGTCTCTGATACATTTCACATCTACGATGGGAAGAATTTCCACACAACCCCTCCCTCCCACACAGTGGGGACTGCCAGAGAAGCAGTCTTAGCGCCTGCAGGTAGTCGAGGACGTAATTTTTGGTGTGAGGTGGCAATCGGCAGGTGCAGCAGCTGTTACGGGACTGAGGAGCAGTGTCCTGTGGATGGAGGAGGGACACTGCAGCTCGTGGAGGGGAAGGAGAATCAGGTGGCAGGGTTACTGGCAGGGGCCCCGGACGGTGTGATATGTCGATTTCTTGTCGAAAGTCACCAGCTGATTTTCCCGAGCATCGGTCGTATCGTGTAAGATCCGGGCAGGTTCAGGTCTGTGCACTGAGACTGTTTTAGGTTTGTCACAGAGGAGTCTGTCGAAGGTGTCGTTTCCTCTCCGTAGGACGTCGCGTGGGCCAGAGTACGGTGGGTGGAGGGCTGCCCCTTACAGTGTCATCGTGCCACATTACTTACTTACAACCTCGTCAGTAGCATTCTAATGAGTGAGTTGTGTTTCTTCACTCAGTTGACTGGGTCCGGCAACTGATTTGGGTTCGGGAGTTCTGTGGGCTTGAGAAACAGATGACAAATTCGGCAATTCTCCGTACAAAATCTCGCCGACAGTGCCTGCTGGTCCTACTTAAAAGCTGAACGTATGGCCAGTAGTAGTTACGGTAGGCATTCTGTCCACTTACCCCCGTAGCACGTTAGTGCTGCTTCGCTTCTGAGGTGCGGTGCCATCATTCCTCCAGCCCATTACTTTGAGGACGGCAGGCAGTAGCGCGGCAGTGCTTCGACCGGCAAACTTTGCACAGCTCTGAGAGCAGGGCCCACCTGCACTGGTGGCAGCCAATCGTTCGAAGAGTGAGATCCGTGTCGCACGAAAGCCCTCACTGTGACCTCTGCCGTGTAATATCTGGCGTTGGCACGGCATTTACTCGCCTCGTAACGTGGCCGGTTGCGGAAAGTACGTATCTGTTACCACGGGACTCCAGCAGTGGGCCGACTAGGTCTAAGTGCACACATTGCAATCTCCCTGCAGAAAGTTGTACTGCCTGAGCACAGGGTTAGCATGGCAGCCTGTTTTGCAATGCTGACATTGTTTGCAAGCTCGTGTCAACAGTCTGCAGTCACGTTTTACATTTGGCAAAATGATCAGTGATGAGCTCGGTAGGAGGTCAAATTCCGTGTTGCCAGTGGAACTATTGGGGAGGCTCTCCCCTGTGACACATTGCACCAGATTTGTTTGTCAGAACCTGGAAGGGCGGGGCGTTCAAACATTAGGCCGGTCGATTCTTCCCGGAGTAGTTACCGTATTTATGTATCTCGTCTCGTGCCGATGTGAAATCGTCACAGTCAATGTTTGAAGACAGCGCACTGATGTGTGACAGGTAATTTGCCTCTAAGTTTTCAGCATCCTCGATGCATTAGACATTGGTGACGAATTGGCTGTTATAATCGAGGTGGCAGAAGCGTCTAGGAGGGCAGTCTGGTTTTCGTATAGCTTCTGCAAGTGATTGGCGGTCAGTAAAAATTGCAAAAGGCCTGCCTTCTACAACCTGCTTTGAAGTGCCTCACAGCAGCTCATACACAGCTAGCATCTCACCAATTTGTTCAGTTAAGCAACACACTAACAATGTGGGTAGCTCTGTTTACTGGCTTCTAGATCTCTCAGATGAACAGAATGAATCATCATCATCATCATCATCATCTGTACCGTGTGTGCTACAAGTTATTGAGTAAAGTTTCTTTACAGGATAGAAGCAGTTGCTAAGAATAAATAATTTAGGTTGAAATGTAAAATTTGCTTTGGTTCATGTCAAACATTTTATGTTATTTGGTAAACACTTTCTTTTTTTTAGTGTTGTTGCTGTTATGTTTAAATTTGGCTTGATTATTTGTGACTAATTTCATTAGTGATGTACCGGGTGTTTCAGAGAAACTTGACCTTAAAAAAATTGAATATTGTTACATAAAGATATTTTTAAATAAGTTTATTTATGCCATTTAATGGAAAAAATCCAATTTAAGAATACATCAAGTAAATTTAGATCTTGCAGGTGAGCTCAATTATTGTGAAAATGTTCCTGCACTCTCTTAGGTAAATTGTGCATGGTTTGCAGTAACATATCAACAGAAGTTTTGGCAATTGATTCTCATATCTCAGATTTTAATTCAGACCAACTGCAATAAACTTTGCTTTTAAGGTGACCCTACAAGAAGCAATCACATGCTGAGAGGGCGGGGATCTGGTAGACCACTGAATATCACCATTTCTCAAAATTGTACTGTTGTCAGACAGTTGTTCACAGCAGCCACTGACACCCGTGTCTTATGCGACACTGATCCGTCTTCTTGAAACCTGCCATTGTCAATAATTTGTGGAAATATCTGCAACAGAGGTTTCAGGCATGGCAACGTACCGATCTGATGTAACTAGACGCAAGGCCGTGTTCGTCCTCAAAAAAATAAGTGTATATTATGCCGTGTGATGACGAAACACACTTAACAATAAATTTGTTGTTGTGCAACAGGTGTCACTGTAGCTGAGTAGGATTTTCTTATGCGCAGTAATGAAAATTTTATTTTTTGACAAATGGGCTTTTTCTGACATCCATATGTTTTCTCAATGATCTGCAACTTGTATGGCTGGTAATGTAAATCCTGTAGCAATATTCTTCAAACACTAAAACTCTGCAGCTATCAAGATAATGCTGATGACGGACTGAGTAATGTTGCTTCTTATGAGAGCAGTTCGAACGGCTTCAGTATTGAAACTTCCTGGCAGATTAAAACTGTGTGCCCGACCGAGACTCGAACTCGGGACCTTTGCCTTTCGCGGGCAAGTGCTCTACCAACTGAGCTACCGAAGCACGACTCAAGCCCGGTCTCACAGCTTTACTTCTGCCAGTATCTCGTCTCCTACCTTCCAAACTTTACAGAAGCTCTTCTGCGAAGGTAGGAGACGAGATACTGGCAGAAGTAAAGCTGTGAGACCGGGCGTGAGTCGTGCTTCGGTAGCTCAGTTGGTAGAGCACTTGCCCGCGAAAGGCAAAGGTCCCGAGTTCGAGTCTCGGTCGGGCACACAGTTTTAATCTGCCAGGAAGTTTCATATCAGCGCACACTCCGCTGCAGAGTGAAAATCTCATTCTGGCTTCAGTATTGTCTGGTGTACAAATGATTGGCACATGTGCTAGAGGTTCCTTTTCGTGGCTGAATCTGATTCTTCAAAATTACATATCCACACGTTCATTGCAAGTCTTGTGACTGTGGCATCTCGAGTTTATAGCAAAATTCTCTATGTGCAACCTCGATACTGCCATTGTTTTTTTGTAAAAAGCTTTGATGGCATGAATATGTTAACACACCACTCCGAGTATCCACCTTCTATACACAGATAATAAATCCGTGAAACTGACATGTATGTCTGCCTGTCTGTCTGTTTGAATATGCTTCTCCAAAGGTAATAGATGAATTTTGATGAAGTTTTCGCAGATAACTTGAGTGTAGGGGTTGGGGCACTCTCTAGGCTTTAGCTCTTCAAAATCAGATCACAGGAAAAAGATATAGTGATTTAAAGTTTTGCTAAAACTGTCTTGTCTGTCTGTTTCAACTTACTAATCTCCAAAATGACTAGACATAATTTCATGGGGTTTTCACAGGTGTCTTGAATATGGCTTGGGGTGCCATATAGGCTTTGTTTCACACAAAAAAAGCTACTATGTTTTAAAGATTTTGTAACTGTCTGTCTGGATACACTAGTAATCTCTTTCATGAGATTTTCTCAGGTAAGTTGAGCACTGTATAGGCTTTATTTCATCAAATCAGATCACAGAAAAAAAATGTTGTAACTGAAAGTTTTATCCATACTAATACTATAAATGCAAAAGTAGCTCACTCTGGTACATTTTCACGACCAACCTGCTGAACCGATTTTGATGAAATTTGGTACGGAGATAGCTTAAACAGTGAGCAACAACCTATGCTACTTTATAAAGTGTAAATATTTACTCTTTGAAAAAGCTATTTACTCTTTGGGGACTTTCGATCTTTATCTTATTTGTGAAAATTCTTTTATTGGTTAATACGTGATGTATAATACAAAACAATGAATATGATGTTTATACAATCTTCAGTGTGTTTCATCCATATTTCCACACCATTTGTTGCATAATGTACACATTTTATTACATATAGTTCGATAGCAGGATACACAGATGCACTCCTGCCCACATCCCTCTGTACGCACTTTTCGACATTGCCGCTGTGCATTCTGACGAGCCGTGCGCCGGGCAACTCAGAGTGGGGAGAGCGGGGTGCCCACCGAGAGCAGTGCTTGCCCGAATAGGCTGTTGCACCTACAATAGCTCGCTTATTCGCCATCTTAAAACTTTGCGTTCTGCCTTACGGCAGGTCTCGTCGCGGGGGAAGCCTCGTCAGAGAGGTCCACCGCACGAGCGTCTAGGGAAGTGATTCCGGTGGTGGTTTCCCGTTGTCTTCCACTGTATTCACCATCACTTGTCATAAAAAACTTGATATGTGAGTGCAGCTGTGGATAACAGATAGTATTACCCAAATGCAAGATGGTGTGAGGTGGTTTCTGTATGTTCCTTTCTGAAGTTTCTTTAGCAATACGGTTTAAGTGATGTGAGCTGTTAGCCCTCAGTTGCCAAGTGCTTTGGTTGGGATCCACTTTTTGCCCTAAGCACATGCCACTTTAGCAGATGGCCAGCAAAGTATGTTCCCTTCATCCTCATAAAATGTTAGTCGCCTCCCTTAGAAGAGCACACTGGTGACGACAGTGTGGAACTGGCACAGTGTGAACACGTGGCACTCCTCCACACAGTGGTGAAACTAGTAGTCAGATGTATGAAATCAGCTTAGGAATGCAGATTGACATGGAGATGTGACAGAGTAGCTTTATGCAGTTCTGGATTATTAATTCCAGCCATCAGTGGTGTGGCAACTTAGGGGTTACCACTCCGAGCTGTGCCTGTAATCCTCTATTTATTCCACCATATACAGTGATCGGCCAGAATGTTACGACCACATATTAATAGCAGATATGTCCACCTTCGGTACGGATAACAGTGGTGACACATCGTGGCGAGGAAGCGATGAGGCCTCGGTAGGTTGCTGGAGGGAGTTTGCACTACATCTGCACACACAAGTCACCTAACTCCTATAAATTCTGGGGAGGGGAGCCACGAGCTCTGATACCTTGTTCTGTCACTTCCCAGATGTATTTGACTGGGCTCAGATCTGGTGAGTCGGAAAGCCAGTACATCAATTGGAACTCCTCACTGTGTTCCCGAAACCACTCCATCACACTCCTGGCCTCGTGTCACGGTGCACTGTCTTGCTGAAAAATGTCACTGCCATCGGGAAATGTGATTGTTACGAAGGGGTGTATATGGCCTGCAACCAGTGTACGATACTCCTTCGCTCTCCCGGTACCTGGCGTGAGCTCCACTGCATCCGCGGATGACCACACGAATGTTCCCCAGAGCATAATGAAGCCACTACCAGCTCATCTCCACCCCACAGTACAGGTGACGAGGAGCTGTTCCCCTAGGAGACAACAGGTTCACACCCTCTCATCGGCTTAATGAAGGTGGTGTTGCAATTCATCAGACTCTGCAATGATCTGACACAGTACCATTACCCAGTGCCGATGGTCACTGTAGCTGCTGATGCTGTGGTGTTAACGTGCACAGGTCGTCGGCTGCAGAGGCCCCCGTGTATTTGGACACACTTGTACTGTGCCCAACATTAAACTCTGATGTCCGCCTGTCCCTTTTTATCAGTCTGTCCAGCCTACAATGCCCGGCATCTGTAACGAGGGGTGAGCACCCGATCCCACGATGTCTGAACATTGTTTCATCACGTGCTGAAGATGCTCACCACATCACTCTGACAAGTTGTGCAGTTCCCGAAAAGCTCACGCTTCTGGGCCATCACGGTCTGCCCTCGGGCAAACTCGGATAGATTGTGCCCGTTTCCTCATTCTACACACGGACAGCATTCTCACTGATACTACGTACACTGTGCGTATGTCTGATGAGCAGTCTTTCCTTGCCAGGTGACACTGTTTTTTATCAATAGAAGGTCAGTGGTCATAATGTTCTCATAGATCAGTGTATGTCCTCGGTCATACCAGTAATTGTTCACTTATGATGCTGTTGTGTACACGAGAGTATAGTTATTTGGTGACTATAAGTAATTGCAGGAGGATTTGGACAAAATTTCCACTCGACGTAATGAATGACAGCTCTACTTCCCGCCACGCCCTCGTCGCTCGATAACGGAGCGCACAGGCAGCCGCTCGTTCGGTCGACTCGAGGCAGCCGCACTGTGCACACAGCTGTGCCGTACCGATGCAGAAGATATTCGAGGAGGAGCAGGATGACTGTTATAAAACAGTAGACAGTTTCAAGATGACTCCAAACAATGTTTCACAACAAGAGCTTCTCACAGGACCTATTTCTTTCGTTGGAGCAAAAATTAATTTCACCTGCACCACTAACGAGGTTGTTAGTGGTAATGGTTGGTTGACTATTGCTGTTGTGAGAGGTGGTGACACTGCTTTACAAGGACTCGGATCCTATTATGATCGAGATATAATTGCTTATCACACAGTAGCAATTGGTGTTGTTCCTAACAGAGATTTTTGAACATGTTTCGTTACTAATGACAAGCCTTTTTCTCTTTATACAAAGAACAGGAGAAAGGTTAATGCCAATGAGAGAGTACATGTTTGGGTTAAGATTGATGGTCCTTTTGCTAAAGCAGTTGTCGTTCAAGGAGATGTTAAATTTAAGTTAGGGCCTTTAATGAAGAGAAAGAACATGGCAGTATCTCATTACAAGATTAACAGTGAGTACCTCGAGCACATTTCGTTGTTCTAGTATTTGAGAGTAATGGCAAGGAGAACTATGAAATTGGACAGCCAACTAAAATCAGTATTAGGGAAAGTGGATCAAAGACTTAGCTTTGTTTGGAGGTTTCTAGAAAATGCACTACATTAATAAAAGAAGTTGCATACAAGATGCTAGTGTAATCAATTCTGGAGTATTGTTCTAATGTTGGAGTCCTTATCACCTAGAATGACAATGGACCCTGAATAGTTTCAGAGAGGTGCTACTGAAATAATAACAGATTGGTATAGTATGTATGAAAGTGTAACAGAAAGACTCGAGGAACTCTAATGGGGATTCTTGGAAGAAAGACAACATACATAGTTCTTGTGGAACCCAGTCATGTGAATTTAGAAAAACTGTATTTGAACAAGACTGTGCAATCATCCTGATGCTATCATTGCATATCTTGCAGAGGGATCACGAGAATAAGATGAGAGAACTTGGGGTGTGCACAGAGGCATAAAGACAGGCACTTTTCTCTCGCTCAGTACGTGAATGGAATACGATAGAAAATCGACAGTACTGCTACAGTGTGCCCTCCATCGTACAGTGTGCAGGGGCTTTCAGAGTTTACAGGGTGGTTAGAAACAGCGTGAAAAGCTTGTAAGGGTGTTGCAGGGTAGGTTGTGCTGTGAAATAATTGTTAAGAAAAAAATTCGATACATTGTTCAATTTATGCTTTTATGAGTTAATTAGCATCGAAGTGAGGCAATTGCGTCATTATGTGTGCAAATTCGAGTGGCCCATCAGAGATAGTGTTGCCAAATGGGTTCTTAATTTTGTTTCCAAAAACCAAACAAAAGAGAGGTAAGGTTATGAGAGCAACTGACACTAATTGTGTCTGTTAGACTGCTTGAATTTGTATACTCAACAGCCTGATATTTTCATTGCTAATTTTCTCAGAAACAGCACAGCATGTTGATTTTTTCTTAAAAATTATTTCTCAGCACATCATCTGCTGCAACACACTTACATGTGAATGACTGGGCTGGAGTTTCTGATGACAGGATTCATGATGGAACAGTGTCTCAGTGGTGTCAGTGATAAGAGCAGTACAGTGATGACACTGGTCAGTGAGGGTCCAATGTGACTGGGAAGTTGTGGAGGTTTGGGTTGTGACAAGGAGCCACTCTTCACAATGTGAAGAGAGCAGTTCAAAGATGAGGCGTTAGTTCGAGGCGTGACATTACTGAATCTTCGTCAGATGTTTCTCTCTGCTGTATTGTCAGGAGAACTTTTGGGCTATCTTGTTAGCTGTGACTTCTTTCTGGAAGTCCTTTGCTTAACTGATTATTTCATAGTCTACATCTATAGTGACATACATACTACACAAGTCACTGTACATGCATGTGGGAAGTCAATGTTCACAATTTTTTATTTAAAAATTGAGTGAGGCAAATATGACTGTCTATATGCCTCTGTACACAGTCTATTTTCTTGTACCTTTTCTCATTTTTTTTACATGAGATGTCTGGTAGTGGCAGTAGAGTGGGTCGAACATTCTATGTCAAATATTGGGCCTCTAAATTTATCGAACCGAGTTTGGCAAGATCATCATCACTTTCCTTCCATACATTCACATTTAAGATCTGTTACAGTTCTGAATTAGGTATACCAACCTGTTCTGATCATACCAGTACATCTCTGTGTATGTTTTATGCCTGTTGTCATGCCTGCCTACAAGGAGTCCAAACACTAAGTTCTTTACTGTGTAATGCAGACCAACTCTAAACTGGGTGAGGTGGCCCAGAGGTTAGCAGCACTTGGTGCTCACAGCTTGGGGGGAGGGGGGGGGGGGGGGTAGCAATTTTTATTCCCTTCCAGCTATCCAGATTTAGGTTTTCCACAGTTTTATTCCCAACATCACTTAAGGCAAAAACTGGGATGCTGCCTTTAAAACGACATACTCAGTTTTATTCCCTATTCTCTCCCAGCATGAGCTCGTGCTCTGTCTCTAATGACCCTGTTGTCAGTGAGACATCCTATTTTTTCTATTCACAAAAATGTTTGTATGTTGTCAAGAGCCAGAGGCATTTTAAGGTCCAGAGGGATGCCAGAAACCATCGACTGCAAACTCTGTGTACAGGGCATATTGTGCATTGACAGAAAAAAAAATTGCAACACCAAGAAGGAGTTGTGTGATGTAAATGAAAGTGGGCAGGGCCATTTTTACATGTGAAAGATGATGTCTATTAAAATTTCACTTCAGTCGTGAAAGAGTGCCACTAGTACTGCTCTTATGAGGAAGTAACAGTCATGAGCATTAGTTACCATAGAGATCGGATGTGATAAGCTGATGTTCCTCCTCCCATGATCCGTTGACCTTGCCATTGGTGGGGAGCCTTGCGTGCCTCAGCGATACACTATAGGTGCAACCACAGTGGAGGGGTATCTGCTGGGAGGCCAGACAAATGTGTGGTTTCTGAAGAGGGGCAGCAGTCTTTTCAGTAGTTTCAGGGGCAACAGTCTGGATGATTGACTGATCTCGCCTTGTAACATCAACCAAAACAGCCTTGCTGTGCCAGTACTGCGAACAGCTGAAAGCGAGGGGAAACTACAGCCCTAATTTTTCCCTAGTTCATGCAGCTTTACTGTATGGTTAAATGATGATGGCGTCCTCTTGGGTAAAATATTCCGGAGGCAAAATAGCCACCCACTCTTATGTCAGGGTGGGGACTACTGAGGAGAACATCAACATCAGGATCGGAGTGTGGAATGTCAGATCCCTTAATCGGTCAGGTAGGTTGGAGAATTTAAAAATGGAAATGTATAGGTTACAGCAGGGCCGTCCAGAAATTCTGCACGTGTGCGGTGCTCCTGCACACGTGCAACTTCCGGGTCACAGCGTGCACGCTGCAGCCGTCAGCATTCATGTAGTGCATGTTTCTACGCACAGATGTCGCTTTATCCTCTTGCTGAGATACTCTGTACCAGCACATTCTAGTGCTCTTTCCACAGCTTGCAAGCCAACCATGGGAAGATATTTCGCGTATTAAACACTTAAAATACTGTCACAGTCTACTCATTGAGACATCTACTTTTATGTTAACAGTTTAACCCAGTAAGACATGTAATACAGTTAACAACCGTGGGTTTTTATTAAGGAAGCTTGACTGACGGCAGGTAAATACGCGTAATGTTTTTGAGCTAGTATTTAAGAAAGAGAGCACTTAGCGACTTCCAACGAATCTTATTCATGATTTCAAATAACATGAAACTAGTGCAAGGTTTCCTATAACTAATTCTCGGTGCTCTCAGTTACACCCACATAATTTCTCTCTCACTGACCTTTGAACAGAATGATAACCGCAGACCTCTCGATGATCACCTGTTATTTCAATACCATTATTGCTACATCTTTCATCAGCTCCGTCTGAAATCTGCATAATAACCGACAGTTAGATGAATGTTATGTTTTATCGACTTCAACTGAGCATAGCCCTTCACACATTAAAAAAAGAAAAAAAACCTATATGTAAGTATACATTGAAACAATTGGTTTAATGACCAATTTGCCTCTTGCTTGTACCACATAAACAGGAAAGTGGAGCCGCTGCCGTTCATTTAGGACACATGTCTAATAACAGATGGCGCTATCGCTCCCTGTCGCACACGTGCGCACATGTGCAGCACTTCCGCACGTCTGCACACTGTGCAGCGTTTGGCCGGCCCTGGGTTACAGCTACATATAGTCGGAATTAGTGAAGTTCGGTGGCAGGAGGAACAAGACTTCTGGTCATGTGAATACAGAGTTATAAATCGAAAATCAAATAAGGGTAATGCAGAAATAGGTTTAATAATGAATAAAAATAGGTTTAATAATGAATCAAAAAAATAGGAGCACAGCTAACCTACTATGAACATCTTAGTGAATGCATTATTGTAGCCAAGATAGACATGAAGCCCATGCCTATCACAGTAGTAAAAGTTTATATGCCAACTAGCTCTGCAGACGACGAAGAGATTGAAGAAATGTATGAGTATGTAAAAGAAATTATTCAGATAGTGAAGGGAGCAGAAAATTTAATAGTCATGGGGGCCTGGAATGTGATAGTAGGAAGAGGCAGAGAAGGAAAAGTAGTAGGTGAATAGGGAATGGGGTTAAGGAACAAAAGAGGAAGCCACCTGATAGAATTTTGCACAGAGCATAGCTTAATCATAGCTAACACTGGGTTTAAGAATCATGAAAGAAGGTTATATACATGAAAGAGTCCTGGTGACACTGGAAAATTTCAGATAGATTATAAAATGGTAAGACAGCGATTTAGGAACTAGGTTTTAAATTGTAAGACATTTCCAGGGGCAGATGTGGACTCTGGCCACAATCTATTGGTCATTAACTGTAGATTAAAACTGAAGAAACTGTGAAAAGGTGGAAATTTAAACTGAAAGAACCAGATGTTGTAGAAAGTTGCAGAGTGTACATTAGGGAACGATTGAGAGGAATGGGAAAAGAAATACAGTAGAAGAAGAATGGGTAGCTTTCAGAGATGAAATAATGAGGGCAGTAGAGGATCAAGTAGGTAAAAAGGCAAGGGCTAGTAGAAGTCCTTGGGTAACAGAAGAGATACTGAATTTAGCTGATGGCAGGAGAAAATATAAAATTGCAGTGAATGAAGCAGGCAAAAAGGAATACAAATGTCTCAAAAATGAGATCGACAGGAAGTGCAAACTGGCTAAGCAGGGATGGCTAGATGACAAATGTAAGGCTGTAGTGGCTTATCTCACTAGGGGTAAGATAGATACTGCCTACAGGAAAATTAAAGAGACCTTTGGAGAAAAGAAAACCACTTGTATGAATATCAAGAGCTCAGATGGAAACCCAGTTCTAAGGAAAGAAGGGAAAGCAGAAAGGTGGAAGGAGTATATAGAGGGTCTATACAAGGGAGATGTACTTGAGGGCAATATATTGAAATGGAAGAGGACATAGATGAAGATGATATGGGACATACGATACTGCGTGAAGAATTTGACAGAGTGATGAAAGACCTAAGCCAAAACAAGGCCCCAGGAGTAGCCAAATTCCATTAGAACTACTGATAGCCTTGGGAGAGCTAGCCCTGACAAAACTGTACCATCTGGTGTGCAAGATGTATGAGACAGGTGAAATACCCTCAGACTTTAAGAAGAGTATATTAATTCCAATCCCAAAGAAAGCAAGTGTTGACAATGTGAAAATTATGAACTATTAGTTTAATAAGTCACAGCTGCAAAATATTTACACAGATTCTTTACGGACAAATGGAAAAACTACTAGAAGCTGACCTCAAGGAAGATCAGTTTGGAGTCCATAGATATGTTGGAACACGTGAGGCAATACTGACCCTACAACTTATCTTAGAAAATAGATTAAGGAAAGGCAAACCTACATTTCTAGCGTTTGTGAAATTAGAGAAAGCTCTTGACAGTGTTGACTGGAATACTCTCTTTCAAATTCTGAAGGTGGCAGGGATCAAATACAGGGAGCTATTTGCACTTTGTACAGAAACCAGATGGCAGTTATAAAGAGTCGAGGGGCATGAAAGGGAAGCATTGACTGAGAAGGGAGTGAGACAGGGTTGTAGCCTATCTCAGATGTTAATTCAATCTGTATATTGAGGAAACAAAAGAAAAATTTGAAGTAGGCATTAAAATCCTTGGAAAAGAAATAAAAACTTTGAGGTTTGCCAATGACATTTTAATTGTGTCAGAGACAGCAAAAGACATGGAAGAGCAGTTGAATAGAATGGACAGTGTCTTAAAATGAGGATATAAGATGAACACCAACAAAAGCAAAAGGAGGATAATGGAATGTAGGCGAATTAAATCAGGTTATGCTGAGGGAATTAAGATTAGGAAATGAGACACTTAAAGTAGTAGATGAGTTTTGCTATTTGGGGGGCAAAATAACTGATTGTCGAAGTAGAGAGGGTATAAAATGTAGGCTGGCTATGGAAAGGAAAGCATTTCTGAAGAAGAGAAATTTGTTAACATTAAGTATAGATTTAAGTGTCAGGAAGTCTTTTCTGAAAGTATTTGTATGGAGTGTAGTCATGGATGGAAGTGAAACGTGGACGATAAATAGTTTGGACAAGAAGAGAATAGAAGCTTTCGAAATGTGGTGCTACAGAAGACTGCTGAAGATTAGATGGGTGTATCACATAACTAATGAGGAGGTACTGAATAGAATTGGGGAGTAGAGGAGTTTGTGACACGACTTGACTAGAAGAAGGGATCAGTTGGGAGGACACATTCTGAGGCATCAAGGGATCATCAATTTAGTATTGGAGGGAAGTGTGGAGGGTAAAAATCGTAGAGGGAGACCAAGGCATGACTACACTAAATGGATTTAGAAGGATATAGGTTGCAGTAGTTACTCAGAGATTAAGAGTTGCATGGAGAGCTGCATCACACCAGTCTCTGGACTGAAGACCACAACAACAACAAGTTGATGTTAGTCAGGAATGATGTGACAAAGATGCCATTATCAACACCTCTCTGAGTTTGAACGATGTATGTTAGGGGTATGGGAAGTTGTATGTTCCTTCTGCAATACTGCAGAAAGACTTGGCAAGAGTGTAGCCACCATATGTGACTGCTGGCAGCGATGGTCACAAAAATGTACAGTCGCAAGAAGACTGGGCTCTGGATGGCCGTGTGGCACCACCAAGAGGAAAGACCATCACGTTTGATGTGTGGCTCTGATGCATCATACTGGACCTGCAGCAGCAATTTGAGCAGCAAGTAGCACCATAGTGACACAACAAATTCTTAGAAATTGATTACTTCAAGGACAGCACTGAGCCAGACACCCTGTAGCATGGATTTCACTGACCCTTCACCACCCCCATTTGTGACTTTAGTGGTGTCAAGCGAGAGCTCTTTGGAGTGTGTTTGTTTGAAGGATGCCAGTTGAGGCCTGTAACCACCCTGTCTGCAAGCTATGTGCACTGGAGTTATGGTCTGGGTGAGATTTCATAAGACAGCAGGAACACTTTTGTGGCTGTCCCATGCACCTTGACTGCAGGTTTTTATGTCACTCTTGTGATTGAACCTATTGTGCTGCAATTCACAAACAGCATTCCAGAAGGTGTTTTCTGACAGAATAACACTTGCCCACATACCGCTGTTATAACCCATCGTGCTCTACAGAGTGTTGACGTGTTGCATCAGCCTCTTCAGACACCAGATCTGTTTCCAATCGAGTACATATTTGCCATCATTGGATGACAACTCAGCCATCATCCACAACCAGGATTAACTGTCCCTATAGTGACTCACCGAGTGCAGTGGGCATGGAACTCCAGCCCACAAATTGACATCTGGCACCTGTACAATGCAATGCGTGCATGTTTACATGCTAGCCTTCAACATTCTCGGGTTTACGCCTGTTATTAAAGCACCAGCATTTCACATTTGCAATGGTCTATCTCACACCTACATTAACCTGTGATCTTGTAACATTAATCACTTACATATGTTAGCTGGGAAAATGTATTCTCAAAATTTCATTACTCTACATTAATTATCTTCTGGTGTTATAAATTTTTTCTCCTAGTATAATTAGTGGTGAAGCACGTCACAGGGGAAAATATATGGTAATAGAAGCAAAAACATTCCAACATTCATGCACTCACACTATCTGATCACAAATATCCAGACAGCTCTATGTAATGTAGAATTGACCATTGACCACTAGATATGCTTTTGATAAGGTAGTGTAATGCTAATCTGTGGTTTTCCTTATTAGTATAATTTTATTTGAAATTTAATCTTTTCAATTAAATGGCCTCCAAATTGGGCAACATTCCAACATAGAGCTACTTTAAAAAGATATACAACTCTGTCTCTGCATGTTACACGTTACAGTTTACTTGTACTCTCTCGTCTGTTTATGGAGGTGTGCAACTTGTCATTCTCATACTTGGAGGCTATACTGCACTTGTCTCTGCAGTGATCTATGAATTCTTCAAAACAGCCCACAGACTGTCTTGTAAACCTATACTAGACTGTAGAATTCACTGCTCCATTTCTTCAATTGTGTCAAAGGAAGTTCCGTACAATTCACATTTGGGACGACTCTAGATGGCAAAATCTAGAAGACCGAAGTCGCATTACCGTGGAGTCCGAGGTACAGGCTGCACTCGACTTATCCTTCTGGGACCACATTAGCACATTAGACGTTGTCTTACACCAGCTGAAGAGTGTGGATGCACTCACTAGGGTGGGTGGTGCTGACAATGTGCTGGGAGGCCCAGTGGATACACTGCCGACCAAAAGAAGTGCTTTTATTCAACTTTAACGACACATTGCACCGTTGTCTCAGTGAGGCAAACACACCTCATTCTGTCGAACCCAGTCGGCGCCAGCTCACACGTGGCACCTTCTACCCACCGAGGAGAGGCGTGCTACGATGCCGACAGTGGGCCGGAGGACAGCCGGCAGCCTCTGCGGGCTCGGTGAAAGTAAGTGTCTTGCCGGAAAACTCCCCATCCCTGTGACTCGGCCCTGCACGCTTCCACCGTGGACGTGTGCAGAAAATGACTCTCTGTCCTCTGGCAGGTTTTTGATGGTGGCTGACAATGAGTGCTGGCAGCAGCTGGCTCAAACCAGATTTGAACCCATGGCTGCTGCTGGTGACGTCCCGTCATCCGGCGTGGCCCTGGCATTGCGGGTGTGCTGCCGCAGCCTGAAGTGCCTCTGTCTCAAAATTCAGACCTATTTACACGGCTCTGATGTGCATCTGTTTCACAAAAATCTGACACCCACTCGTGAGAGTCTCAGAACGATGTGGTAATGTCGACCCGTCCACTGTGGCTATTACCGCTGTGTGGCACAGTTTTCCACTGAGCACTGCTAACCTCTCTAAAACTGGGTACTGGCACAACAGTAAAATGTACTTCTGTCCCATTTTGCTCATACCAGATTCCTCAGATGTGGTCCATGGGTGAAATTTTTGCCTAATTAGATTCATACGTAATTGATAAGTTTATGTTCTTACTAACTATGGCAATACTTCTTACTGAAACTGCTAGTTTGCAGATCCGTGTGTTACTGGAGCATTTTTTCTACTGTTATCACATACTTTCACGTGTCTCAGTTTTTGCAGTTACTTGTGCTGTACCTTGTGTATATATAACAACAACATTTTATTATATTATTTATAGACAAATAAATAATAAATACCATTGGCTCACAGCTAAGTGCAAATATTTTTGTACGATTCCATTTCAGGGCTGAGGATGTCACATTAAATTGGAGCTGTCAGCTTTAATCAAATCTATGTCCTCTGTGTTAACACTACCATTCAGCTAGTGAGAGGGTTGTGACATTTGTAAAATGCATCCGATCGGCTGTTACTATTGTCAGAGCAGTGTGACTAATAAACTGTGACTACTCTTGACAGCAAAATAACTGAGTGAGTGATTGGCCAGTGCTAGTGATGAGGAAGAAACTGTTTACAAATGTGATATCACATTCCCTAACAGGTTGTGGTGCCTCACCCCTCCCCTTCTCCACCGCCTGGCCGACGACGACATCTAAACACTGTGGGAGCAACACACTTCCTGACTGCAGGGGCTCGTGAGCCTAGATGTGAACCAGTTAGACACACCACTAGCCCCATCTTCCACTGACATCACAGCACCGACACGCACGGCTCGACCGGTGTCCTCAGAGCATCGCTCAGAAGATGGAAAAGCGTGCCGCGGTCTGCAAGTAATGCTCGTTTGCACGTACGACGTAGACCTCGTGAACACTGTGTGTTAGAGGGTGTTCGTGCGAGACACACTGGCCTCGTGGTCTAGGGTGTGATGAGCTACAACTCTTGTCCACGTATGGTGTTTCTGGAGGGGGTGCTCAGTTTCTGCAGAATGTTGCTAGTCCCGTTCTTGCAACAGGAAGGTGATGTGTTGTTCTGACAGAGCAGTGCTCAACGTGCTCTGCAAGATGTGCAGCAACTTCCCTGGCCAGCACGATCTCTAGACACGTTTCCAATCAAATGTGTGGGGCACGATGTGACGACAGGTGATTTGTGTGACTCGTCAACCGACAACTCTTACAGAACTACGTGAACCGGTCGAGGAGGTGTGGCGTAACGAATTCCGGGACAGTTGTCACCGCACGTACAATCGACTGGATGCCCGAGTCGACACCTATATTGCCACCGATGGAAGCTACGACATGTGGCAATAGGGGTCTTCCGACATGGGTCGGTACCTGGTCCCTCGGAACCACTTGTGTTAATGTAATCATTTCACATACTCCGTATGCAATGTTGTAACAATAAATCTTGCGTGAACTGGAAACCTCTAAAAGGATGTACTAATTTCTTTCTGGCAGTGTATTTGTTGATTTCCAGTAGGGTCATCTACCTTATTTTCTTAATGGAGTGTAAAACTTCACTTTCTACATCATATTAAATATTTTCTGTTAGAAGATGATCAGCGAATTACCTCAGCTCTGCCTGATTGGCCAACATATATGTTTCCACAGTGCTTACATGTGATTTCATGCACAATAAGGGTTGCAGCTTCATATTTACTATTGAATAAAAATTTTTGATATGCTGTCAGTATTATAAAATGCAAGTCTGTAGCTGTGAGACTTTAACTTTTTTTGTGAGGTTATCTGAAAGTTTCCTAATAGATGAGATTGTGCACCAAGTTTTTGCAACTACTGACAAGTTTCTGTCAGACAGCGTATAGAAGTGGTGTAACTTTGTGCATTTAAAAAAATTTTTTTTTGTAGTATATTGTCACCTAGGGTAGAGCTGTATCCATTATTGCAAATGATGCATTTGATGGTCTCCACAGTTAGAGTCACAGATGCGAGCTTAGAGAGCTGTTTAGTGAATTTTGATTCCATTTGTTGCGAGTTGTCATTGCCGATTGTGGCAGTGAGTGATAAATTCTGCATAAGCAAGTGAGAGACATAGTTTGCAAGATACACATTTTCTTCAAGCAGTAAGCACGTGCCTACACATACCACAACTGTCATTTGGAATTGTCGACAGTGCAATCCCCATCTGTGCCTCGACACACACCGACTGCCACCGTTCGTGGATCGGACTGTAGTTCTGTCTGAACAGCAGATTTACATAACAGAACAGATATGAGGCAATGCAAAATTGAATGGAAAGCTGAATGTTTTTGGCTGTGAGAGGGAGCTCGCAGGGATTACATATATTTAGCTATAGTTTTTTCGTAAATGCTAAATAAGAGCCTCATTGTGCTAATACCTATATTTCTTTGTATCACCATCTGCAAGCAGTAAAAAACATTGTAAAGAGACAATTTCTCCAAATAGAAATACTGTAAGTGAAATGACAAACCTACAGCTATAACTATCTCCTCAAGAGCTGAAACGCTGCTGGTGCAGGAAGAGTTTATATTATTTACTTGTTGCCAAACTTGCCATTTTATACAGAAAACAGAATGGTTTTTGTTAGTGCAGTTCTTGACCATTATAATTAGAAAATAAATAAAGGTAATATGACCTTAAAAATAATGAGTAAAATACAAACTCCACACTGGTATAATAATAATATAAGGAAAGGGATAGAAAATTCTACTCCCCATAAAGATGACACATTGAATTACAGACCAGTACAATAAGACTGCTAAACATTTAGCTTTCAGGCAAAGCCTCTTTCAGAAATGGAAACAAAAAAGGCGCACGCGCGCGCGCACACACACACACACGCACACACACACACACGCACACATACACACACACACGCACACATACACACACAAACACACACACACACACACACACACACACACATATTCGTTCACACAAGCAAGCACACCTCGTGCAAACATGACCTCCATTCCAGCAGCTCAGACTGGACTGCAACTGGAATGTGAGTGAAAGAAGTGGACAGGGAAGGGGGAGAGATAGCAGGTGGGGAGGAAGGGGGGGAGAGTACTATCTAGTGGCATGTATAGGGATTAGGAGGAGGCACAGCAAGACTGCCAGCAGGCACAGTGTTGGGAGACTGTGGGGCAGGGAGGAGGGGGAGAAGAAACAGAAAAGGAGAGAAGCAGGCAGTGGGAAAGATGAGTGGTGGGCAGAGGGTGGAACACAACGAGAGTGGGGATGTGAATAGGGAGGACGTGATAGAGAAACAGTTAGGTGGGTGATGTGTGGACAGGAGGTTACTGTAGGTTGCGGCCGGGGTAACTTTGGGAATGAAGAATGTGCTGTAAGGATAACTCCGATCTGCACAGTCCAGAATAGCTTGTCACGGAGGGGAGGATACAGATGGCCTGGGTTGTGAAGCATCCATTGAAATCGAGTGCATTACGTTCAGCTGCACGTTGTGCCACAGGGCGTTCTACTTTGCTCCTGGTCACAGTCTGGTGGTGACCGTTCATCCTGGTGGACAGGTGGTGGGTAGTCGTGCCAATAGAAAACGCTGTGCAGTGATTACAGCAGAGCTGGTAATGACACGACTGCTTTTGCAGTGGTCTGGCCTCTGATGGGGTAGTATAAGCCTGTGACAGGACTAGAGTAGGAAGGTGCTTGAAGACTGGATCGGGCAGGTCTCGCACCTGGGTCTTCCGCAGGAATATGGGAAGGGACTGGAACTGGGACATTGTGGGGGTTGGGTGAATGACAGAATACCACTTAGGTAGGGGTGCGCAGGATTCCAGAAGTCCAACATAACCTCCAATCTGTGCTTAAAGGCCGACGTGCCCCCACCCCCGAATTACCTCAACCCTGAGTCCATTTCTGTTCTCACACCTATGACTTGCCACACACACGCACGCGCACCCATGCCCGCACACACACACACACACACACACACACACACACACACACACACACACACCTTCTACATGCTCCCCATAAGCCACAAACCCAACAATCCTGGAGGCTCCGCTGTAACTGGTTATTGCATTCCCACTGAAAGATTTTAACACTCATTGACCAAGACCTCCAATCAATTTCCCATAGTCTATCCTCCTATGTCAAAGACACGAATCACTTCCTTTGTCAATTCCCCACCATTCCCACCGCTTTACCTCCCGGATCCCTCCTCGTCACTGTCGATGCCATTTCCCGATTCGTCGACATCCCTCGTGCCCCTGGTCTTGCCGCTACAGAACCCTACCTTTTCCTGCATCCTTCAGAATCCAGACCCACTACCTCATTCCTTATACACCTTGCTAACTCTGTCCCAACTCACAACTTACAACTTTCACCTTTGAAGGGAAGTATACAAACAAATCCACGGCACACTCAGGGGCAGTTGCGTGGCACCCTCCTGGGCCAATCTGTTTGTGGGGCATCTAGAGGAGACCTTCTTGGCCTCCCAAAACGCCAAAACCCTGTTCTTGCTCAGGTTCATTGATGACATCTTCACAATCTGGACTCTGGGTCGAGACACTCACTATTCATTCCTTCACAACCTCGACACCTTCCCTCCCATCTGCTTCACCTGGTCCTCCTCAACCCAGCATGACACCACCTTTCTGCTTTCCTGCTAGGGCTGTTGATAAAATATTAATGTCTTCTCCAAAAAATATCGACGTATATTGGCAATATTTTGTGCCAATATATTTATTTTATATTATAATTTTTTGCAGTTTTTGCCAAAAATTTGAAATTGTTCTTTTGAAATTGTAGTACAACATAATTATACTTTTGCTGTGTGAAGGAGTCTTACCACTTTTTGAGTTTTCGTCGCATCCAGTCCTTTCTCTTTGACTGTGTGAAGGAAGTATATGTGGCACAAAGAAGGGTGACGGTGTGAATGGATTAACAGGATTTCTTATGTGAAGAAATAGCACACCAGTTGCATTAAAAAACAATTTTTAATGCAACTAGTGTACTATTTCTTCATGTCTGTATTCTTCAAAAACAGTAGCTGAAAATGCCGAACAAAAGTTTTAATGACAAGGCTGGTCTTTGTGGTGGGCAGAAAGTGTGAAGGGAAATGCTGACAACCGGCACTCAGCTCTACCAACAGAAACAGCAACGTTTAACTTCACTGTGCAGTTTTGACACTACAACTGCTAGGTTGCTGGCATTTTCAGCAATTAAAAAACAGGGAAGTCAACATGAAGTGTTCCAGACAAATCTGATACACGATGAAACTGAACGGTGGACCCATTGTATACCTTTTACGAGGGTCACTCCAAAAGAAATGCACACTATTTTTTTTTAGATCCATCTTTTTTCTACATGTTTGAAAGGTTTACAGTGTGTAGATACATCCTTTAGGAACAATATTTTCATTTCTCCACATAATTTCCATCCCTCTCAACTGCCTTATGCCATCTTGGAACCAGCACCTGTATACCCACACGGTAAAATTCTGGACCGACCTGTTGGAGCCACTGTTTGGCTGCATGCACAAGGGTGTCATCATCTTCAAACCTTGTTCCACGAAGAGAGTCTTTCAGTTTCCCAAAGAGATGATAGTCACATGGAGCCAGGTCAGGACTGTAAGGCAGGTATTTCGGTGTTGTCCATCCAAGTTTTGAGATCGCTTCCGTGGTTTTTTGACTGACATGTGTCTGTGCATTGTCGTGCAACAGCAAAACATTCTGCTTGTGGTCGAACACGACTCCGTCGAGCTTGAAGTTTCTTCAGTGTCGTCACATATGCATCAGAATTTATGGTGGTTCCACTTGGCATGATGTCCACAAGCAAGAGTCCTTCGGAATCAAAAAACACCGTAGCCATAACTTTTCCAGCAGAAGGTGTGGTTTTGAATTTGCATGATGCTCTCCATTGATTGCCTCTTCATCTCTGGTGAAAAATGATGGAGCCATGTTACATCACTTGTCACAATTCTTCCAAGAAATTCATCTCCACCATTCTCGTACTGTTCCAAAAGTTCACTGCATACCGTTTTTCTTGTTTCTTTGTGAGCCACTGTCAACATTCTGGGAACCCACCTGGCACAAACCTTTTTTAACGCCAACACTTTCAGTATTCTGCAAACACTTCCATCCCATATCCCAACATAGCGTGACAATTTGTTCACTGTGATGCGTCTGTCAGCAGTCAGCAATTCGTTAACTCCCTTCACATTGTCTGGATTGTGTGCACTACGAGGCCTGCCGATGTGAGGACAATCCTCAATATTTCCGTGCCTGCTTTCATCACGTAACCTGCTTGCCCACCGACTAACTGTACTGCGATCGATCGACAGCAGCATCTCCATACACCTTTTTCAACCTCTTGTGGATGTTTCCCACTGTCTCGTTTTCACAGCACAGGAATTCTATGACAGCACGTTGCTTCTGATGAACATCAAGTGTAGCAGCCATCTTGAAGACATGCTGTGACGGTGCCACTCACGAGAACAGGTTGAACTAAGTTTGAAAACAAGCAGGATGGATGTATCTACACACTGTAAAACTTTCACACATGCAGAATGAAAACTATAGTTTTACAAAAATAGTGTGCATTTCTTTTGGAGTGACCCTCGTATTATGCCACTTACATGCAGTTACCACTGTTAGCAAAGCGGTTGTCACCAAGTGTGAATGTGCATTGTTTTTCTTTCAATTGTCGCTCTAAGGGGAATAAGCAGGCTGCTAGCTTGTTGATTTACAGACTATCTAACAATAAATCAATAGCAGAGATTCCTGCACCTGTGAAAAGATCTATGTGCGAAGTGTACGACAACTACTACTGCCACACCTTAGCAAAGGACCTGGCAGAGAACCCGAGAAAATTCTGGTCGTATGTAAAATCGCTAACTGGGTCTAAGGCTTCCATTCAGTCCTTGTTGACCAGTCTGGTGTTGCAGCTGAAGATAGCAAAACAAAAGCCCAGGCTTTAAATTTCACATTCAAGAAATTGTTCACCCAGAAGAATTGTACAAACATACCATCATTTGACCATCAGACAGACTCCCATGCAGATGACATAGTAATAAGCGTATCTGGCATAGAGAAACAACTGAATGATTTGAAAGCAAATAAATCACCAGGCATGGAATAAGTTCACAGATATGTGGGTCACTCAAAGACTTCTTAACTAACAGAACCTCATATGTTATTTGTGATGGCGAGTGCACATCAGAGTTGAGGGTATCATCAGGAGTGCCCTGGGAAAGTGTAATAGGACTGTTGTTGTTCTCTATATACATAAATGATTTGAACATAATAAGAGGGAAACATTCCACGTGGGAAAAATATATCTAAAAACAAAGACGATGAGACTTACCAAACAAAAGCGCTGGCAGGTCGATAGACACACAAACATACACACAAAATTCAAGCTTTCGCAACAAACAGTTGCTTCGTCAGGAAAGAGGGAAGGAGAGGGAAAGACGAAAGGATGTGGGTTTTAAGGGAGAGGGTAAGGAGTCATTCCAATCCCGGGAGCGGAAAGACTTACCTTAGGGGGAAAAAAGGACAGGTACACACACACACACACACACACACACACACACACACACACACACACATATCCATCCGCACATACACAGACACAATCAGACATTTGTAAAGGCAAAGAGTTTGGGCAGAGATGTCAGTCGAGGCGGAAGTACAGAGGCAAAGATGTTGTTGAAAGACAGGTGAGGTATGAGTGGCGGCAAATTGAAATTAGAAATTAGCGGAGATTGAGGCCTGGTGGATAGCGAGAACAGAGGATATGCTGAAGGGCAAGTTCCCATCTCCGGAGTCCTGACAGGTTGGTGTTAGTGGGAAGTATCCAGATAACACGGACGGTGTAACACTGTGCCAAGATGTGCTGGCTGTGCACCAAGGCATGTTTAGCCACAGGGTCATCCTCATTACCAACAAACACTGTCTGCCTGTGTCCATTCATGCGAATGGACAGTTTGTTGCTGGTCATTCCCACATAGAAAGCTTCACAGTGTAGGCAGGTCAGTTGGTAAATCACGTGGGTGCTTTCACACGTGGCTCTGCCTTTGATCGTGTACACCTTCCAGGTTACAGGACTGGAGTAGGTGGTGGTGGTGGGAGGGTGCATGGGACAGGTTTTACACCGAGGGCGGTTACAAGGGTAGGAGCCAGAGGGTAGGGAAGGTGGTTTGGGGATTTCATAGGGATGAACTAAGAGGTTACGAAGGTTAGGTGGACGGCGGAAAGACACTCTTGGTGGAGTGGGGAGGATTTCATGAAGGATGGATCTCATTTCAGGGCAGGATTTGAGGAAGTCGTATCCCTGCTGGAGAGCCACATTCAGAGTCTGATCCAGACCCAGAAAGTATCCTGTCACAAGTGGGGCACTTTTGGGGTTCTTCTGTGGGAGGTTCCGGGTTTGAGGAGATGAGGAAGTGGCTCTGGTTATTTGCTTCTGTACCAGGTCGGGAGGGTAGTTGCGGGATGCGAAAGCTGTTTTCAGTTTGTTGGTGTAATGGTTCAAGGATTCCAGACTGGAGCAGATTCGTTTGCCACGAAGACCTGGGCTGTAGGGAAGGGACCGTTTGATGTGGAATGGGTGGCAGCTGTCATAATGGAGGTACTGTTGCTTGTTGGTGGGTTTGATGTGGACGGACGTGTGAAGCTGGCCATTGGACAGGTGGAGGTCAACGTCAAGGAAAGTGGCATGGGATTTGGAGGAGGACCAGGTGAATCTGATGGAACCAAAGGAATTGAGGTTGGAGAGGAAATTCTGGAGTTCTTCTTCACTGTGAGTCCAGCTCATGAAAATGTCATCAATAAATCTGTACCAAACTTTGGGTTGGCAGGCCTGGGTAACCAAGAAGGCTTCCTCTAAGCGACCCACGAATAGGTTGGCGTATGAGGGGGCCATCCTGGTACCCATGGCTGTTCCCTTTAATTGTTGGTATGTCTGGCCTTTGAAAGTGAAGAAGTTGTGGGTCAGGATGAAGCTGGCTAAGGTAATGAGGAAAGAGGTTTTAGGTAGGGTGGCAGGTGATCGGCGTGAAAGGAAGTGCTCCATCGCAGTGAGGCCCTGGACACGCGGAATATTTGTGTATAAGGAAGTGGCATCAATGGTTACAAGGATGGTTTCCGGGGTAACAGACTGGGTAGGGATTCCAGGCATTTGAGAAAGTGGTTGGTGTCTTTGATGAAGGATGGGAGACTGCATGTAATGGGTTGAAGGTGTTGATCTACGTAGGCAGAGATGCGTTCTGTGGGGGCTTGGTAACCAGCTACAATGGGACGGCCGGGATGATTGGGTTTGTGAATTTTAGGAAGAAGGTAGAAGGTAGGGGTGCGGGGTGTTGGTGGGGTCAGGAGGTTGATGGAGTCAGGTGAAAGGTTTTGTAGGGGGCCTAATATTCTGAGGATTCCTTGAAGCTCCGCCTGGACATCAGGAATGGGATTACCTTGGCAAACTTTGTAAGTAGTGTTGTCTGAAAGCTGACGCAGTCCCTCAGCCACATACTCCCGACGATCAAGTACCACGGTCGTGGAACCCTTGTCCGCCGGAAGAATGACGATGGATCGGTCAGCCTTCAGATTACGGATAGCCTGGGCCTCAGCAGTGGTGATGTTGGGAGTAGGATTAAGGTTTTTTAAGAAGGATTGAGAGGCAAGGCTGGAAGTCAGAAATTCCTGGAAGGTTTGGAGAGGGTGATTTTGAGGAAGAGGAAGTGGGTCCCACTGTGACGGAGGACGGAACTGTTCCAGGCAGGGTTCAATTTGGATAGTGTCTTGGGGAGTTGGATCATTAGGAGTAGGATTAGGATCATTTTTATTCGTGGCAAAGTGATATTTCCAGCAGAGAGTACGGGTGTAGGACAGTAAATCTTTGACGAGGGCTGTTTGGTTGAATCTGGGGGTGGGGCTGAAGGTGAGGCCTTTGGATAGGAACAGAGGTTTCGGATTGGGAGAGAGGTTTGGAGGAAAGGTTAACTACTGAATTAGGGTGTTGTGGTTCCAGATTGTGTTGATTGGAATTTTGAGGTTTTGGAGGGAGTGGAGCTGGAAGTGGGAGATTGAGTAGATGGGAGAGATTGGGTTTGTGTGCAATGAGAGGAGGTTGAGGTTTGCTGGAAAGGTTGTGAAGGGTGAGTGAGTTGCCTTTCCGGAGGTGGGAAACCAGGAGATTGGATAGTTTTTTAAGCTGGAGGGTGGCACACTGTTCTAATTTGCGGTTGGCCTGTAGGAGGATGCTCTGAACAGCTGGTGTGGATGTGGGAGAGGAAAGATTGAGGACTTTTATTAAGGATAGGAGTTGACGGGTGTGTTGATTGGCTGAGTTTATGTGTAGGTGAAGGATTAGGTGGGTGAGGGCAATGGATTGTTCAGTTTGGAACTGGTATAGGGACTGATGGAAAGAAGGGTTGCAGCCAACGTTGTCTATGTTGTCTACCTACACAAGTTCACCACAGGATCAACATAGCCCAGCTCTAACCAACACTTTTTTGCCTTTTTTCACACCAGATCTCCATTTGCTTTCTAGTTCACCTTTATCTCTCCTCATATATTTTTATATTTATTTTCATTTTCATTTCAGCCTCATGTTACACTTTCCACCTCCTAATACCATGTCACCCTCACAACACCTCCACAATGACCCCATTAAGTTTTATTTACATTCCCTCTGCAAACATGCCTTCGTCCTAGCCAGATTACGCTCCCATATTTTATTTTCTCAGGCTTGTCTAACTTTTGGCATTACCCCCAAAGGACTCACACTTAAAGTTCCCATCTCTGGCTGCAACCGTAGTGTCCTTCTCGACACAGTCAATTCGTTTAAATATTGGGTCATAATGTTGCAAAGCGATACGAGGTAGAACAAGTGTGCGAGAACTGTGGTAGGGAAGATGAATGGTCAACTTTGGTTTATTGGGAGAATTTTACGAAAGAGTGGTTCACCTGTAAAGGAGACTGCACACAGGATGCCAGTGCAACCTATTCTCGAGTATTGTTCGAGTATTTTGGACCTGTACCAGGTCAGATTGAAGAAAGACATTGAAGCAGTTCAGAAGCAGGCTGCCAGATCTGTTACCAGTAGGTTAGAACAAAATGTAAGTGTTACGGAGATGTTTCGGGAACTCGAATGGGAATCCCTGGAGGGAAGGTGACATTCTTTTCGAGAAACACTATTGAGAAAATTTAGAGAACTGCCATTTGAAGCTGACTAACGAACGATTCTACTGCCGCAAACATACAACGTATGTGAGGAACACAAAGATAAGATATGAGAAATTAGGGCTTGTACGGAGGCATATAAACAGTCGTTTATCCCTCGCTCTATTTGCGAGTGGGACAGGAAAGGAAATGTCAGGTAGTGGTACCGGGTACCCTCCGCTGTGCACTGTACGGTGGCTTGCGGAGTATCGATGTAGATGTAGGATACTTACATATACAGCTTCAAACCAGCAGTATATTTATAATGTGCAGCCAATATTTTTATAGGGCGGTATGTCGATACTTTTTTTCGATATATCGAGGGGTGACGATGGTAGTTTCTTAAATATTGGTATATCGGATTCCCAGTGTTTTAAAAAATATCAGCAGTCCTACTTCTGCACGTCAACATCCTCCTCTCTGGTGGCTCCATCCACATTAAACCCACCAGTCGTGAAGAGTACCTGCATTACAACAACTGTTACACCTTCTACAACAAAAAGTCTCTCCTATACAGCTCGGTCGTATGCAAACGGCACATCTGCAGTGACGAGAACTCCTTTGCCCAATACGATTAAGGTCTCACAGAGGGAACGACTGCATCGGTACGGCTACTAATCAGTCATCTATGCGGACGGAGGGCCGCCACCGACCTGTGGCCGAGAGCAAAGTAGACGGCCCTGTGGCACGACGTGCTGCTGACCAGAATGTGCTCGATTTCAGTGGCTGCTTCACAACCTGGGCCATCTAGATCTTCCCCTTCACAACCAGCTTTTCTGAACTGTGGGGATGGGAGTTATCCTTAGAGCACATTCTCTGCTTGAAAAACTATCCCAACCTCAACCTACGGCAACCCATAGTCCCCACACCCTCCACCTAACAGTTTCCAACCCCTCTGTCCAATCACCTCCTCCCTATTCGCATCCCCACTCTGTGTGCCTTCTCTTGACGCAACCACCCGTCTACGCCCTTCCCTGCTTCTCTCCTTTTCCACTCCCCACCCTCCTGCCCAGTGGCCTCCTCCTACATCTCTGGATGCTCCACCGAGTAGTGCTGTTCTCTCCCCCCACCACCCGTACCCTGTTATCCCTTCCCCTTCCCTGCCCCTCCAAATTGCTTCTTTCACTCACACGACAGTTGCAATCTCGTCCAAACTGCTGGAGATGGTGGTTATGTGTTTGTGTGAGGTGTGCTTGCTTGTGTAAATGAATGTTTGTTTCTGTGTGTGTTTTTCCTTTTCTGAAGAAGGCTGTAACGAAAATCTAAATATTTAACAGTCTTTTCGTTGTGCCAGCATTCGACTCACCGTGTCATATTTACAGAGAGTAGCAATTGATCATTTTTCCTTACATTGTTGATGAATTCTATAGTTTCTCAACTATTTGGCTTACCACTATCCGATCCTCCATTCTATGTAGCCTTCACAAAACTGCAGCTTTACGAATGCAATGCAAGAGGGCAGCTGCCTCGAGCCCTCCAAGTACTGTGTGACGAATCTCTGTTGCATCATAAAAGAGCAGATTTCCTTCTGTACCATGTTTATCATTTCACATTTTGTGTAAATAAGTTAGCCGTCACAAAATTTATCTGAAAATGCGCCAGGAAAGACTCCTAAAGTCTGGAGATAGGTAGTGTGTGTGTGTGTGGGGGGGGGGGGGGGGGGGGGGCACACATGCGGCAGAGGCAGGGGAGGAGGAAGGGGGGGGGGGTGTTGAACAGGACAAAAATATGAAAATACCACCAGAAATGCAAGTTTGAACATAAATGTAGATGCTAGCCAAGCCTACAGATTCTGCTGTTGTATTTGACCAGGAATGGCACCTGTGTGATGTCCTCAATGCATTGCAAATGTCATTCGTGGTCAGAACAGCGTTCTGTGCAGATGTGAGTGCACTATGTCAGAGATGAGTGAATCTGAACACAGGAAACACAGTCGGTGTTCGTATAATGGGTGCTATGTAAACAAGGTAGCTGATGTGTTTGGTGTTTCGAGAGGCACTGCATCGAAGATATAAACTGCGTACAGGGAAAGCAACAAAACATCGTATGTTGAGTACTGATGCAGATGAAAGTGCTTTTTGAGTGATCGTGATGGAGGGGCACTGAAGCGGATTGTCATGAAAGGTAAAAGGGTGACAGCTGCAAAATTCATTGCAGAGCCGAATGTTGCACTCGCAAACCCTAGTGGCACCAAATCGACACAAAGGGAGCACCTTAAGGAGGGAACTACAGTGATGCAAATGCCCGTACAGGAAAATGTTGTGCTGAAGTCCTAAAACCTGGAGTATGGAGCAGTGGAAGAAAGTCATTAGGTCAGATAGTCTCGTTTCACACTTTTTCCGACTTCTAGCTGAGGTTATGTCCCGAGAGTGAAATACGGTGGAGATTCGGTGATGACTTTGGCAGCCACATCGTGGTACTCCACGGGCTCCACTGTTGCACTGCAAGGTTCCATTATTGCTAGGAATTAGGTGACCATTTTGGCTGATCAGGTCCATCCCACGGTAGACAACTGGGATCCTTTTCACACAGCTCACATCATCCAATACTGGTTTTCTGAGCACAAGGATTAATTGTCACCTCTCTCTTGACCACCGCAGTTGTCGTGTCTCAATATTATTGAGCCTTTGTGGTCTTCTTTGAAGAGAGAGGTATGTGACCACTATCCACCTTTATCATTGTTACCTGCATATGCCACTACTTTGCACGAAGAATGGTACATGAATCCATTGAAAACCATACACGACATGTATTTATCTATTCTGAGGTGACTGGAAGCTATTTTGAATGCTAATGGTATTTGTACACCATATTGGGCACGGTAACATGCCATATTTTTGGTGTCTCCATATTTTTGTCCACGTATGTCGGTTGTGTCGAAAATATATTCTTGAACCAGTACTGCCGAGAGTACTGTAGCTAAAAATGTATCACCTGTGTCATTTTTCTAGAGCTGTGAAATACCGTATTAAATTAAAATATCCAGTTATGCCAGTACGGAAGGAAGACATCGTGCGCTGTCTTCCTTCCTTTCATAAGAAAATGGAAGGAAGGCCGAGGAAACAAATTTGTTTAACACAGCTGTCTTCAAACACAACTTCAGCATACTGACTGTTACATACACTTCTTTGGTTTCAGTTGAAGGGTACGACACTGAATTCATGTGGGATGATGGGAAAATACGTGGGTACAAATAACCTAATGTAACTTTACCTGTTTCTGAGATAATTGAACCAAATGTTGCACATGTTGTCATTATGTTATTGATTATAAGCTGTAATTTTTCAATATTTTTTTTTGTCAAATTATTGGATCATGATGTTGCTGCATAATTTTAGAACACATATTGTAACATGAGGAAAATTTTCTCAAAGGTTACTTTCCTTGCCACTTTCAAAATTTGGTAGATTATTCTTAATAATGAGGTAAACAAATCTGTGTGCAAGTTTTTTTATATTGGTCTTGGAGTCAGAGTCTAAGCTATGAAATGCAATAGTTTCACAAAATGAACAAATTAAAATTTACATTTGCACAAAATATGAAAAGTTTGCGCAAAATTCTGTTACTAGAAAATTTTATAAATTATACTATTAACAAGCGTTTTAATATGAGTATACTGAATTGAAGCATGTACAGATCCACATATTCCATATCACCCCTACACTACAGTAAGCTGTCAGTATTTATCTGTGTATTTTGCAGTACATTATATCATATCACATTAGAATACATCAGTTTTTATGCATACTCCACACAGTGAATGTCTTTTCAAAGTCGAAACCATCACAAGATGGCCCTTCGACATTAATTGTCAGAAGTTTCCAAAAACTCTCTACAGAAAAAGGATTTCTTATTTCTGTTTTTACATTGTTCACGAAACTAAGTCCTCACTCACAGTCAACTGTGTGCAGGCAAATACTAGTTTATAATGAAACCCATAGGAGGGAACTGCTCACTCATCTTATCAACATAAATGAACTCTTCTAGCTCTTCAAAATTCATTCCATTGCATCTATCATTCAACACCTTCTTAAACAATGCCAATTACAGGAAATTTATACATGTGGCAGAATTAGTTAGTGCATAATATTTCTTTCATTTGCTTGCTATCACTTCTGTAGTTTTTAGGATACAATACATTAAATACTTCCATCTTATTTAAATCCCCTAGTGTCTCATTTAAATTTATAAACAAGTTAGCAGATAATCTGCAGATCATATACTTAGCAATACTTCTATGCTGCAATGAATCTTGTATTTATTTCCATGAAACTCACCTTCTCAAAATTCTGGAGGTTCTTTGTAAGAACAGAACTGTAATCTGGACCAGGTTTCAGTTTAAGGTCCTTGGGTCCTTTTATGCAGAAGTACACAAATTTATGTGCACATTTGACTTTTGAAAAGTCAAACACAATTTGTTAATGAGAAACATGACATCTTACATAAAAGACAATACTGACAAAAATCTTGACACTTTACATTTTTTTTAGTCAGCTAGAGCTACTGGTATTTTGTCCTTTCCCAGCACAGATACCAAAGAATTCCAATTTATGTATTGTGAATTTGCTGCCTCTTCCAGTGAGAGCCAGCGAATGGCAAAAGTTTTAACAATTTTTTTCCTTGGCTCATTAAGTATTCTTTGATACGTTTAATTCTTTGGAATTCCTTAGTGACTGTTCAAAATTGCTATAAATTCTGTTTAGAATATCTTGAATCTTTACAAGTTCCAAACGGTATTCAGCTGCTTGGCTAACTGATGGAGTTACCCGACTGGGTGCACAATACACAGATAACATATGGGGGTAATTGTTTTTAAAAAGAGTTGCCACCCCAGATCAAACTACTGTTGTAACAGATGCATCAGCAACAGCAGCTGAGGACCATTGCTTTTTTTTATTATTTATTTACATTTTCTATGCGTGGAGCCATCGTAATGATGGCTTTTGCAAACGTCAGACTTAATACTATGGTTATATTTACACTTATAAAATACACTATATTCTGTAGCTGTTGCTTCTTATGTCTATTTTTTACTTTTATCACATTACAACTGATATGCTAATGCCTCATGTTACAATCACTATCTTAAAATTTGTTGAAAGAATATAAACATTTTTATATTAGAAAAGATTTTAATTTTGTTTTAAAAACATTTCCCATGTACGTTCTTAGAGAGTTTGGTAGCTTGTTATGCCAAATCAAACAACTGATATATGGACTTCTATCAGTCATTTTTAACGTTGTTCTGTTACGGAAATAGTTACACTTTGTTCTACTGTTGTGATCATGTACATCACTGCCCTTGATAGCTTCTGTTGGTTACCTTATAAAAAATACAACTATTTTGAAGATGTACAGAGAATATATTGTCAGATATTTGTGCCGCACAAACACTTCACGACATGAATCTGTATGTCCCGTCCCATGTATAAGTCTTATTGCTCTTTTCTGTAGTAGTAGTATTCTTTTTAAATGTACATCAGATGCACAGCCCCACAGTTCAATTCCGTAATTGAGAAAGGGGTAAAGTGTTCCATAATATACTAATTTCAGTGCTCGGATAGGAATTATCTTTGCGAGCTGACTGAGGAGATATATGGCACTACTGATTTTTCCGCATACGAAATTAATGTGGTATGTCCTCTACAAATTTTCATCAACATACACACCCAGGAATTTACAGTTACCATTTTCTGTTGCAGAGATATTACACACACTATTCATATTGTTGTGATGAGAAGGGCCTGTTTTAAATGTCAGTAGTTGAGATTTGGTGACAATCACCTTGAGTCCCTGATCATTGAAGTATTTTGTTACTTCTGTTACACCACTAGTAGCAAGAGATTCTAGCTCATTAGATTTACTCCCATAGAATAAGATTGACGTGTCATCTGCATAGCTTACAATATGGGAGCTAATGGGTTGTGTGATGTCGTTAATATAAATATGGAAGAGAAAAGGTCTTGAGCCCTGTGGTACACCTTGTAATACAGGTTCACTGGTGGACTGGGAGTTCATGATTTTATTATCTAGTTTGTATAGCATTTTAGTGCTTTGCTTATGATTGAGCAGGTATGTGGTTAGAAGATTCATGGCTTGATCCCCAATACTATAAGATTTTATCTTTTTAAGAAGTACCCTATGGTTTACCGTATCAAATGATCTTGTCAGGTCCAAAAATATACCTGCAGTCTGCATCTTCTGGTCCAACAGACAGTAAACTTCATGCATGAACTGTATAACTGCTGTGGTTGTACTTAGCTCTTTTCTGAAGCCATGCTGCAAATCTACAAGCAGTTTATGTTTTGTGAAAAAGGCACTTAGCTGAGAAAGGATCATGATTTCGAATATCTTACTAAAAGTGGGAATTAATGATATTGGTCCATAGTTGGAGACATCTTCCTTACTTCCCTTTTTATACACTGGTTTCATTACACTCATTTTTAGAACCGTTGGATACATGTTTTTTCTAATGCTGCAGTTAATCAGGTGAGTAAGAGGTTTAGAGATTTCTTTTAAGCACGCTTTAGTAATAGCACTGGATACACCATCCCATCCAGATGAAAATTTTTTTCTTTAGCATGTATATTGCTCTGTGAACCTCCTGCTCATTCATTTCCACAAATTCAAATTTGGTACACTGGGTGAGATGGCATCGGGTCTCTAACTGGGAATCTATAATATGGGTTGAATGTTCATCAGAAATGTAGTAGTTATTAAAAATATAATGTATAGTATCTGGGTCTTTTATAATGTTACCATCATGTCTTATGCTGAGTGGTTCCATGTTCACCTTGTTGGGACCTTTTCGGTGTTTGTCAATCAGTTTCCAAGATGCTTTGCTTATGTTGTCAGACTGTTCTATTGTTTTGCTGTTAATCTGCTTCATTAGGTTAACAATTTCAGTTTTAAAAGTTTGCTTAGCCCTATTGTATTTTTCCTTGAAAAACCTGGATAGTAGTAGCTTTATAAAGCCGGTTTAGATCATGTACTTGCTGCCTGAGCATAATCAGATTTGTTGGGAGTTTTAGTCTGGGATTACTTCCATTTTGACAGTGTTTAACTGCCTTCTGGATTCCTCTGACTGGACAACTATATTCATAATGATGCAGTAGGGTTGAGTAGAATTCATTCCATTTCTCATCTGAACCTTTTACCTGGTACACAGAATCCCATTTCTCATTCGCTAGTTTGTCTTTAAGAGCATTAATATTTGAGGCATTCAGCATTCATTTCTGTAGCACAATTTTTGTTATTTTAGGCACAACTGAATTATTGCATTCTATCACCTAACAGAAGTGGTCAGAATAAAAAAAAATCTGACTTACTGTAATTTACCTTATCTATAACATTTTTGTTGATTATAGCATAATCTATTCTAGTTGAACATGTGTCTGTCACTCTGGTGTCAGAGCTCACTATATTTACAAGATTGTATGAGGGCAGTACATCACTGAGTTTCAGGTTTACTATACTATTTGAGTTTGTATCTATATTAAAGTCACCTAATATAGTAATGTCTTTAGAACCAGCCTGACCAATAACACTACAAAGTTTATCCATAAACAGCATTACATCAGCATTTGGTGGCCTATATACTCCAATCACTTTATGCTTTGGTAACTTAAGATCATTACTGTGGAGTGCAATACCTGTCATTTCAATTGATCCTTCTTTGGTGTGGTGTTCAAGAAAGGAAATTTTTTTAGCTTCTACATCCTTATTAACATAAACTGCCACATCACCAGCTTTATGGTTTTGCCTACAATAACTATTTGCTAGTATGTAACCTTCCAATCTATAATATATTATTTCACTGCATTCTAGCCCGTGTTCCGTTATTACTAGTACATGTGGCAAGTGTTCCTCTATGGATATTTGTAGAATGTCTAGTTTGTTTCTGAGATATTGCACATTTAAGTGCATTAACTTTAAGGGTATTATCCCTTCTTGTTTATTTACCATCTTGCATACACTGGTTTTTTAGAACTCACTTGCAATGACTGATCACTTATTTCACAGCCTGGGTTTTCTTTGTGCGAACAGGACTTAGTAATATCCAAAATACATCCCTGAAAACTATTATTATGGTACTTTATTCTAAAAAAAGTCTCGTGGTTGTACCCCAGAGCAATTGGAGCTTTCTCCACACTGTCTTTCTCACACAGTTTGCTTATGTGGGAAACTAGCCTGGCCTTTCCTTTCCTATTTAAGTGGAATCCGTGTTTTGTATGTTCATCATGACTCATCTTACTTAAGTCTATAAAATGCTCTCATCACTGCACGCCTATCCGAAATTTCCTTAACATATGAAAATACACACATCAAAAAAAGTTTTGCGTCACCCCGGTTCCCAGAACTCCTGAAGATAGACGTTGACTGTGGACATTGTGTCACAGGCACAGTCCCTTTGACTGTTCAGAGATGTGACTAAACCCGCCCAAAGATGTAAACAACCACGCATGAGCATTGCCTATTAGATGGAGGGGGTCCGACAACCAATCAGTTCCCGTCATTCCACCTGGAAGGAGATACATGGCTCGTTGTCTGTAGATCAACCATGCCTAGACAGTCACTACAGCGGTTTGATCGTGTCCGCATTGTTACTTTGTGCCAGGAAGGGCTCTCAACAAGGGAAGTTGCCAGGCATCTCGGAGTGAACCAAAGCGATGTTGTTCGGACATGGAGGAGATACAGAGAGACAGGAACTGTTGAAGACCTGCCTCACTCAGGCTGCCCAAGGGCTACTACTGCAGTGGATGACCGCTACCTATGGATTATGGCTCGGAGGAAGCCTAACAGCAACGCCAACATATTGAATAATGCTTTTTGTGCACCAACAGGACATCGTGTTATGACTCAAACTGTGCGTAATAGACTGCACGATGCACAACGTCACTCCTGACATCTGTGGCGAGGTCCATCTTTGCAACCACGACACCATGTGCGGCACAGATGGGCCCAACAATGTGCCAAATGGACTGCTCAGGATTGGCATCACGTTCTCTTCACCAATGAGTGTCGCATATACCTTCAACCAGACAGTCGTCGGAGACGTGCTTGGAGGCAACCCAGTCAGGCTGAATGCGTTAGACACACTGTCCAGTGAGTGCAGCAAGGTGGAGGTTCCCTGCTGTTTTGGGGTGACATTACGTGAGGCCCACATATGCTGTTGTTGGTGGTCATGGAAGGTGCCGTACTTGCTGTATGACACGTGAATGCCATCCTCAGACTGACAATGCAAGCATATCAGCAGCATATTGGCTAGACATTTGTCTTCATGGACGACAATTAGTGCCCCCATGCCATCGCTCGACTAGAGTGGTCAGCATGTTCTCCAGACATGAACTGTATCGATAGACGATAGACTGGGATAGACTGAAAAGGACTGTTTACGGATGATGTGACCCACCAACCACTCTGAGGGATCTACGCCAAATCGCCGTTGAGGAGTGGGACAACCTGGACTAACAGTGCCTTGATGAACTTGTGAATAGTATGCCACGACAAATACAGGCATGCATCAATGTAGGATGACTTGCTACTGGCTATTAGAGATACCGTTGTGTTCAGCAATCTGGACGACCACCTTTGAACTTCTCATTGTATGGTGTTACAACATACAATGTGTGGTTTTCATGAGCAATAAAAAGGGCGGAAATGATGTTTATGTTGATCTATATTCCAATTTTCTGTACAGTTTCCGGAACTCTGTGATGCAAAACTTTTTTTTGATATGTGTATATATCCTGCAGTATATCCTGTTAGTGGATACAGTATTAATTAGTGCATCTATGTGTTTCCTTTCTGCAGTTTTTACATACATAATTAGAATTTCTCTTTGATTACTGTCAGTCAACTCACCATTCATAACTGAATACCACCTGGCTGACTATTTTTTGACAAAATATTGTCAGTAATTATTTTACACATTGCTTCATCTATATCATGAATACTATTATAATGTGTATTGCCACTGAAAGTTAATTTGGTTAAAGAATGATATCTGAAGTCTATAAACAGTTCTTTTAACATAAAAAACTTTCTTGTAGCATTATTTTCCCCTGTTATTGTGTGGATGGTTTTCACGGAAGTTACTAGACTTTCCTCAGCATTTTTATGAAATGCAGTCAAGGCCTGATTGCCTCTAAAGACTCCACTGCAATGATAATTGTCAGGTGGTAATCCATGACGGAGCCTATCAAGTGAAATGAATCACATGCATCTTTCAAGAATGACTCCAGGATTCAGCTAACAGTATGAGCAGGATCCTACTCACCAGGTGTCATCCCTTCTTTTAATCCAAAGACTGTGGCTTCTTATAACGGGAGCTACTCTGGGAACTAGGCAGGGGCATAACAGTATTGCAGAACAATAATAAAGTCTCTGGGATAAAATGCACTTTAACTGAGTCAATAAAAAAAGATCCAATGTCAAAATACTGATGTAGACATAGCATTACTTCACAATAACTTTAGGAGCACTGAGAAAAATCACACGCTGCATTCAGTCAAATATTATTGCTTTCATTCATATTTACCATTGCACATTTTGAACACTTTAATGGGGAATTCAGTCTCTATCGTACAGTAATGCGCATTAGCTCGGCTCACTTATCCATATCGAGTATGAGTGTGCCAACCAGTAATCGCTCGTACAAGTTTGGCAAAAGGCAGTGGTATGCACTTAACACACTGGTCTTCCCATTTATAAACTAACTGAATGTGTAGAATAATCAGATAACTCTGCAGAGTTTTGCCAACTGGCCCAGCTGCAAATGCGTGTCCACTGCCGTTATTAATAGCAAGTACATTTTCCAGGCAGTTACACAGAGCTTTCCTTGTTCTAAACATAGATCTAGTAGCATCTTTTCGGTTCTGGCCTAACAATTACTCTCTACTCATGACAACTGCAGCACTACTCACCCCTCTTGAGCTGAGTAGCCACCATTGACTTTAATATCAATGCTGCTAAAATGTAGCAATCAGAACTTGTAAATGCTAAAGTAGGTAAGAGGACTGGTGAAGTCTACCATGTTACAGCCAGTCTCTCTCTCTCTCTCTCTCTCTGTCTCTCAGAATAATATGCTGTACAAAGGAGAGATGGATGTTTAGAGCTTAATACCCTAGTAACTTTTGGCTGATGAGAAGTATCACACTTCAAAAAGGACAGGACATATACACTCCTGGAAATGGAAAAAAGAACACATTGACACCGGTGTGTCAGACCCACCATACTTGCTCTGGACACTGCGAGAGGGCTGTACAAGCAATGATCACACGCACGGCACAGCGGACACACCAGGAATCGCGGTGTTGGCCGTCGAATGGCGCTAGCTGCACAGCATTTGTGCACCGCCGCCGTCAGTGTCAGCCAGTTTGCCGTGGCATACGGAGCTCCATCGCAGTCTTTAACACTGGTAGCATGCCTCGACAGCGTGGACGTGAACCTTATGTGCAGTTGACGGACTTTGAGCGAGGGCGTATAGTGGGCATGCGGGAGGCCGGGTGGACGTACCGCCGAATTGCTCAACACGTGGGGCGTGAGGTCTCCACAGTACATCGATGTTGTCGCCAGTGGTCGGCGGAAGGTGCACGTGCCCGTCGACCTGGGACCGGACCGCAGCGACGCACGGATGCACGCCAAGACCGTAGGATCCTACGCAGTGCCGTAGGGGACCGCACCGCCACTTCCCAGCAAATTAGGGACACTGTTGCTCCTGGGGTATCGGCGAGGACCATTCGCAACCGTCTCCATGAAGCTGGGCTACGGTCCCGCACACTGTTAGGCCGTCTTCCGCTCACGCCCCAACATCGTGCAGCCCGCCTCCAGTGGTGTCGTGACAGGCGTGAACGGAGGGACGAATGGAGACGTGTCGTCTTCAGTGATGAGAGTCGCTTCTGCCTTGGTGCCAATGATGGTCGTATGCGTGTTTGGCGCCGTGCAGGTGAGCGCCACAATCGGGACTGCATACGACCGAGGCACACAGGGCCAACACCCAGCATCATGGTGTGGGGAGCGATCTCCTACACTGGCCGTACACCACTGGTGATCGTCGAGGGGACACTGAATAGTGCACGGTACATCCAAACCGTCATCGAACCCATCGTTCTACCATTCCTAGACCGGCAAGGGAACTTGCTGTTCCAACAGGACAATGCACGTCCGCATGTATCCCGTGCCACCCAACGTGCTCTAGAAGGTGTAAGTCAACTACCCTGGCCAGCAAGATCTCCAGATCTGTCCCCCATTGAGCATGTTTGGGACTGGATGAAGCGTCGTCTCACGCGGTCTGCACGTCCAGCACGAACGCTGGTCCAACTGAGGCGCCAGGTGGAAATGGCATGGCAAGCCGTTCCACAGGACTACATCCAGCATCTCTACGATCGTCTCCATGGGAGAATAGCAGCCTGCATTGCTGCGAAAGGTGGATATACACTGTACTAGTGCCGACATTGTGCATGCTCTGTTGCCTGTGTCTATGTGCCTGTGGTTCTGTCAGTGTGATCATGTGATGTATCTGACCCCAGGAATGTGTCAATAAAGTTTCCCCTTCCTGGGACAATGAATTCACGGTGTTCTTATTTCAATTTCCAGGAGTGTAGAAGGCTCTGATCTCACTGGAGATGTTCACCTTACATAATTAAAAGAAACTGTACACAGCATTATCTTTGACAGGGATTTAAAACCCTTTCTCCTAAACGCAGCATATTTCATGCTGAACAGAACAGAGACTATTATCTCAGAATGAATTTTCAATCTGCAGTGAAGCGTGTTCCGATTTGAAACTTCCTCGCAGATTAAAAGTGCTTGCTGTACCTGGAGCTGAGTCTGTGACCTCTGTCTTTCCCTTAGGCAAGGGATGGGCAAATAGCGACCAGCAGGCCACGTGACCTGCTAACTGTTTTTGTGTGGCCCACCGAGACAAGAAAAATCTCCCTCGAATCGAGATTTCCTCCCATGCGCGTCCAACGATCTTCACTAGGACAGCCGTATGAGCACGCATGTGCAGTGTAGATACTACACACGCAGACTGACTAAACATTCGATGCTGTCTCTGATGGGGGCAACTGTAAAGGCATTTTCAATTTACACTTTATCAGCCACTGCACCGAGTGTCAACGTGATCTGTGCACATAATATGATGCACAGTGCTTTTCCAGTTAATTTAGTTTATTTCCATGTTAACTGTACGACAGTAAATGTGCAATTGTCCAACTTTAGTGAAACTGTGAACCTCCAAAAAAACCATAAAATCAGTAATGAATCTCACACGTATAATGGAGAATCGACCTTTCTGAAATACACAGTTAACTAATGAATGCAAAAATTTTAAAATGTGCCACATACTTAACAAGTACCTATCAAATAAATAAATATGTTGACGAGGATGCGGGCAGACTGTCTTGCCGTGGCCTGAAAGTTGGAACCGTCCTGGAATTCACCTGAAGTGATATGGGAAAACCTAAATCACGATGGCTGGAGAAACTGCATCCTCCCGAACAAAAAGACAATTTGTTCAAAATGGCAACTTCATTCACTTTATCCCTAGTGTACAATACTGTTTTGTCTATACAGTCTTGCAGCATGGTTATTTCAAAATCCAAAAACCTAGTGCTACACTGTTCATTCATTTCTCAACATCAATCCACGTGTACAAAACTATGTTTTCGTAAGTTGCCAAAAGGAGTGTTTTGGATATGTAATTTATTTTGCAGCAAATCCGTGATTGTGGTTTACTGTTCAGGCAAAGAATACATCACCCCTAAATTTAATTCTATATCAGTGCAAATAAATGTGCATTTTTGAGAATTTTTGGAAGATCACTGTCCTTTGCATAATCTACAAGCAATTTGCAGCAAAGTGGCTTTTGTGATTTAGTTAATGTAGTAGCTTTCTAACTAACATATTGTATTACATATAGTTTTCCCTTAAAGAGAAGTAGCTCTATATATTATCTGCATTTATTGTAAATTATCCCTGTTTTTGAGTTAACTAACAACTGTAGTTAACATCAAAAAGGTTTTACAAAACTATTAATTTTTACCATAGATTTTTACGTTGCCTCAACAGAGATCTTGTTTTTGCTTATCTGCTTCAGTTCTTATAGGGAATTAGCAACTTTTTAGCCCAACAGATTAAAAGATTATGAGTGGGCTTAATTTACATTGCACCAGCCAAAATGCAACCCCACTGTGAATGCTTTTCTCAAACACGGGATGAGCTTGTCAACATTCTTAATCACCTAGAAATCACCGTGACTATTGTTAAACAGTTCGCAGCTGCTGCAAATCGGTGTGTCAGAAGAGCTCCCTGAGAGTCGTGTACCTGTGATACCTGAGCCAGAGATACCTCACATACTAGCCTCTCCTGTAGATCCTGTCTCCTCTGCAGAGAGTTCACCATCTGTCATTACCCATCCACATGACTGCAAATGGCATGTCAGTGGTAGATCTACGCATCCTCCACAGGGTGAGTGGGGACCGGGGAGGACTCCAGGTGTTGTACCGATCTCCCTAATCAACAAGTCTGATGTGCTGTCTTTCAGTGAAACTGAAACTGAGCCAATGGAACTCACTTCACCTGTTTTGTTTGGTGTCAGGAGAAGCAAAACACAAGGGTAAGGATCTATTAATCATCAGTAGTTCAAACGTACGATGAATGGTAGTTCAAACGTACGATGAATGGTAGTACCTATTAGGGAAATGGCAGCAAGGGGCAGGAAAGGACACCAGGTGCCCTCAGTGTGTCTGCCTGGGGGCCTCATTCAACATGTTGAAGAGGCTATTCTGACAGCCATTGAGGGAAAAGGGTGCAACCATCTGCAGATTGTGGCGCATGTTGGAACAAATGATGCCCGTCATCTGGACTCCGATGTCATTCTGGGGTCACTCTAGCAACTGGCAGACAAGGTTGAGAAGACCAGGCTTGTGCGTAGAGTTTCAACAAAGCTCACGATTTGCAGCATTGTCCCCAGAACTGATTTTGGCCCTTTGGTTCTGAGTCGAGCGGAAGGACTGAACCGTAGACTTCGAAGATCCTGGACTTGCGCCATAGTATTGAGAACTAAAGGGTTCCCTAAATAGGTCAGGTGTGCACTAGAGAAGCAGGTGTGCTACTGAAGTAGTTGACTGTGTGTGGGGTATGCACAAGGAATTTTAGATTAGGCAACTCCCCATCGAATCCAAATGATGATAGTAGTAGGAAACCCAGAAGTATCAGTGTAAGATCTAAAGAAATGCCTCCCACGGGCAAGAGTATTAAAATCCTAATGGTAAAGTGCCGAAGCATTCACAATGAAGTGTCAGAGTTTGAAGCACTCATGAAAAGCAGTGAAGTTCACATAATACTAGATACAGAAAGCTGGTTGAAATCTGAAACTGATAGCAGTGAGATTTTTGGGGAAAATTTAAGGGTATATCAAAAGGCTTTACTGTATGGTTAAATGATGATGGCATCCTATTGGGAAAAATATTCCGGAGGTAAAATGGTCCCCCATTCGGATCTCCAGGCAGGGACTAATCAAGAGGACGTCGTTATCAGGAGAAATAAAACTGGCGTTCTACGGATCGGAGCGTGGAATGTCAGATCCCTTAATCAGGCAGGTAGGTTAGAAAATTTAAAAAGGGAAATGGATAGCTTAAAGCTAGATATAGTGGGAAGTAGCGAAGTTCGGTGGCAGGAGGAACAAGACTTTTGGTCAGGTGAATACATGGTTATAAATACAAAATCAAATAAGGGTAATGCAGGAGTAGATTTAATAATGAATAAAAAAATAGGAGTACAGGTAAGCTACTACAAACAGAATAGTGAACGCATTATTGTGGCCAAGATAGATACGAAGCCCACGTCTACTACAGTAGTAGAAGTTTATATGCCAACTAGCTCCACAGATGACGAAGAAATTGAAAAAATGTATGATGAGATAAAATCAATTATTCAGATAGTGAAGGGAGATGAAAATTTAATAGTCATGGGTGACTGGAAAAGGAAGAGAAGAAAACGTAGTAGGTGAACATGGATTGGGGGGAAGAAATGAAAAAGGAAGCCGCCTGGTAGAATTTTGCGCAGAGCATAACTTAATCATAACTAACACTTGGTTCAAGAATCATAAAAGAAGCCTGGAGATACTGACAGGTTTCAGATAGATTATATAATGGTAAGACAGAGATTTAGGAACCAGGTTTTAAATTGTAAGACATTTCCAGGAGCAGATGTGGACTCTGACCACAATCTATTGGTTATGAACTGTAGATTAAAACTGAAGAAACTGCAAAAAGGTGGCAATTTAAGGAGATGGGACCTGGATAATCTGACTAAACCAGAGGTTGTACAGAGTTTCAGGGAGAGTATAAGGGAACAATTGACATGAATGGGGGAAAGAAATAGTTAGAATAAGAATGGGTAGCTTTGAGGGATGAAGTAGTGAAGACAACAAAGGATCAAGTAGGTAAAAAGACGAGGGCTAGTAGAAATCCTTGGGTAACAGAAGAAATATTGAATTTAATTGATGAAAGGAGAAAATATAAAAATGCAGTAACTGAAGCAGGCAAAAAGGAATACAAACTTCTCAAAAATGAGATCGACAGGAAGTGCAAAATGGCTAAGCAGGGATGGCTAGAGGACAAATGTAAGGATGTAGAGGCTTATCTCACTAGGGGTAAGATAGATACTGCCTACAGGAAAATTAAAGAGACCTTTGGAGAAACGAGAACCACTTGTATGAATATCAAGAGCTCAGATGGAAACCCAGTTCTAAGCAAAGAAAGGAAAGCAGAAAGGTGGAAGAAGTATATAGAGGGTCTATACAAGGCCGATGTGCTTGAGGACAATATTATGGAAATGGAAGAGGATGTAGATGAAGATGAAATGGGAGATATGATACTGTGTGAGGAGTCTGACAGAGCACTGAAAGACCTAAGTCGAAACAAGGCCTGGGAGTAGTCAACATTCCATTAGAACTACTGACAGTCTTGGGAGAGCCAGTCCCGACAGAACTCTGCCATCTGGTGAGCAAAATGTATGAGACAGGCGAAATACTCTCAGACTTCAAGAACAATATAATAATTCCAATCCCAAGGAAAGCAGGTGTTGACAGATGTGAAAACTACTGAACTTATTAAAGTCACGTCTGCAAAATACTAATGCGAATTCTATACAGATGAATGGAAAAACTGGTAGAAGCCGACCTTGGGGAGGATCAGTTTGGATTCCGTAGAAATGTTGTGACATGTGAGGCAATACTGACCCTACGGCTTATCTTAGAAGCTAGATTAAGAAAAGATAAACCTACGTTTCTAGCATTTGTAGACTTAGAGAAAGCTTTTGACAATGTTGACCGGAATACTCTCTTTCAAATTCTGAAGGTGGCAGGGGTAAAATACAGGGAGCAAAAGGCTATTTACAATTTGTACAGAAAGCAGACGGCAGTTATAAGAATTGAGGGACATGAAAGGGAAGGAGTGGTTGGGAAGGGAGTGAGACAAGGTTCTAGCCTCTCCCCGATGCTATTCAATCTGTATATTGAGCAAGCAGTAAAGGAAACAAAAGAAAAATTCGGAGTAGGTATTAAAATCCATGGACAAGAAATAAAAACTTTAAAGTTCACCGATGACATTGTAATTCTGTCAGAGACAGCAAGGGACTTCGAAGAGCAGTTGAACGGGATGGACAGTGTCTTGAAAGGAGGGTATAAGATGAACATCAACAAAAGCAAAACGAGGATAATGGAATGTAGTCGAATTAAGTCGGGTGATGCTGCAGGAATTAGATTAGGAAATGAGACACTTAAAGTAGTAAAGGAGTTTTGCTATTTGGGGAGCAAAATAACTGATGGTGGTCAAAGTAGAGAGGATATAAAATGTAGACTGGCAATGGCAAGGAAAGCGTTTCTGAAGAAGAGAAATTTGTTAACATCGAGTATAGATTTAAGTGTCAGGAAGTCGTTTCTGAAAGTATTTGTATGGAGTGTAGCCATATATGGAAGCGAAAAATGGATGATAAATAATTTGGACAAGAAGAGAATAGAAGCTTTCGAAATGTGGTGCTACAGAAGAATGCTGAAGATTAGATGGGTAGATCACATAACTAATGAGGAAGTATTGAATAGGATTGGGGAGAAGAGAAGTTTGTGGCACAACTTGACCAGGAGAAGGGATCGGTTGGTAGGACATGTTCTGAGGCATCAAGGGATCACCAATTTAGTATTGGAGGGCAGCGTGGAGGGTAAAAATCGTAGGGGGAGACCAAGAGATGAATACACTAAGCAGATTCAGAAGGATGTAGGCTGCAGTAGGTACTGGGAGATGAAGAAGCTTGCAAAGGATAGAGTAGCATGGAGAGCTGCATCAAACCAGTTTTAGGACTGAAGACCACAACAACAACAACATCAAAAGGATAGGCAAATGGGACATGGAGGTGGTGTATTTGTCGCAGTAGACAAGAAACTCAAATTCACTGAGATACAAATTCAAGCTGCTTATGAGACTGTTTGGGCAAGAAACAGTATCAGGGGTGGGCATAAAATGATTATTGGATCCTTCTATCACCCACCAGACTGATCTCCTGATGTAACTGAAAACTCGAGAAAAAAATAAGTAGTAAGTTCCCCAATGATGCTGTAATCATTGTTGGAGACTTCAGTGATCCAACAGTTAATTGGGAAAATTACAGTTTTGTTAGTGGTGGGTGTGACAAGACATCAAGTGAAACTTTACCAAATGCCTTCTCTGAAAACTATCTAGAACAGATAGATAGGAACCCGACTCATGAAGGAAATATATTGGATCTAATGGCATAAAATATACTATGTGATCAAGAGCATGTATCCGGACACCTAGCTGAAAATGACTTACAAGTTTGTGGTGCCCTCCACTGGTAATGCTGGAATTCAGTATGGTGTTGGCCCACCATCAGCCTTGATGACAGCCTCCACTCTCGCAGACACTTATTCAATCAGGTGCTGGATTGTTTCTTGGGGAATGGCAGCCCATTCTTTACGGAGTGCTGCACTGAGAAGAGGTATTGATGTCGATTGGTGAGGTCTGGCACAAAGTTGGTGTTCCAAAACATCCAAAGGTCTTCTATGGGATTCAGGTCAGGACTCTGTGCAGGCCAGTCCGTTACAGGGATGTTATCATCATGTAACCACTCTGCCACAGGCTGTGCATTATGATGAACAAGTGCTTGATTGTGTTGAAAGGTGCAATCGCCATCCCTGAATTGCTCTTTAACAATGGGAAGCAAGAAGGTGCTTAAAACATCAATGTAGGCCTGTCCTGTGATAGTGCAAGCCCCCTCCATGAAAAACTCGACCGCACCATAACGCCACGTGTACGAATTTTACCATTGGCACTACACATGTTGGCAGATGACGTTCACCTGGCATTCGCCTTACCCACACCCTGCCATCAGATCGCCACATTGTGTACCGTAATTCGGCACTCGACAAAACGTTTTTCCACTGGTTAGTCATCAAATGTTTATGCTCCTTACACCAAGCGAGGCGTCATTTGGCATTTACCGGCATGATGTGTGGCTTATGGGCAGCAGCTCGACCATTAAATCCAAGTTTTCTCACCTCCCGCCTAACTGTTATAGCACTTGCAGTGGATCCTGATGCAGTTTGGAATTCCTGTGTGACGATCTGGATAGATGTCTGCCTATTACACATTACGACCCCTTCAACTGTCCGCTGTCTCTGTCAGTCAATGGACAAGGTCGGCCTGTACGCTTTTGTGGTGTACATGTCCCTTCACATTTCCACTTCACTATGACATCGGAAACAGTGGACCTCGGGATGTTTAGGAGTGTGGAAATCTCACACACAGACGTATGACACAAGTGACATCCAATCAATCATCCCACCATGTTCAAAGTGTGAGTTCCGCAGAGTGCCCGATTCTGCTCTCTCGTGATGTCTAATGACTGCTGAGGTCACTGATGTGGAGTATTGGCAGTAGTTGCCAGCAGAATACACCTAATATGAGAAACATGTTTTTAGGGGTGTCCAGATACTTTGATCACATAGTGTACACCTGACTTCTTTGAGGATATCCACATCGAAACTGGTATCAGTGACCGTGATGTGGTTGTGCCAACAATGTTAACCAAAGTGCAAAGCACAATTAAAACAAGCATAAAGATACAGTATATATGCTCGGTAAACTATGTAAAAAATCAGTAGTGTCATATGTAAATGAGGAACTTGAAACTTTCAGCATGGGTCAGGAGTTTGTAGAGGAACTCTAGTTAAAAAGAGTAGTTGACTAGGTACTGGATAGATATGTACCCAGTAGAACAGTTCATAATGGGAGGGAACCTCTGTGGTATACAGTCACTGTAAAGAAACTTGTAACAAAACAAAGGTTAATCCATAACTGGTGTAAAACAAAGCATAGTGCTATAGATAGAGATACTGAATGAAATGTGTTTGGCTGTCAAGAGAGCAATGCACGAAGCCTTCAGTGACTATCAAGTTATCTTTCACAGAATCCAAAGAAATTCTGATTGTATGTAAAAGGCTGATAGTGCACTGGACTTAGGGTCCAGTCCATAGTGAATGAGACAGGAGTTTAAATTGAGGGTAGCAAAGCAAAAGCTGAACTCAGTTTTCAAATGTTCCTTTACAAAGGAAAGCCAAGGAGAATTGTGCAATTTAAGCCTTGTACCACTGAAATGATGAATCAAATACGTATTAGTGTGAGAGGTGTAGAGAAACAGCTGAAACTGTTAAAATTGAACAAATTTCCAGGCCCCGGTGAAATCGCTGTCAGATTTTATACCGAATTTGCAGGTGATTTACCCCCTGTTCTAACTATAATCTATTGTAGATCCCTCACACAAAAACCGTGCCCAGTTCTTGGAGAAAGGCCCATGCTACACCTGTCTACACGAAGGGTAGCAGAATTGATTTGTAAACCTACCGTCCAATATTCTCGACATCGATTTGTGTAGAATCTTAGAACATATTCTGTGATCAGACATAATGAGGCATCTTGAACAGAATGACATTCTCAATGCCAACCAGTACGGAGTTTAAAAACGTCACTCGTGTGAAACCCAACTCGCACTTTTCTCATATGACATACTGAAAGCTTTGGATTGAGGTAATCAGATAGATGCAGTGTTTCTCGATTTCTGAAGAGCATTTAACTCGGTACTGCATCTGCACTTATTGTTGAAAGTATGATCGTGTGGCTTACCGAGTGAAATTTGTGACTGGATTGAGGGCTTTTCAGTAGGGAGGACACTGCACATTACCTCAGAAGGAGAGTCGTCGTCAGATGCAGAAGTAACTTTGGATGTGCCCCGGGGGAAGTGTGCTGCGACCTTCATTGTTAAAATTGTACGTTAATGACTTTGCAAATGATGCACTTATCTGTAATGAAGTACTATCTGAAAGGAGTTGCATAAACATTCAGCCAGAAATTGATAACATTTCAACGTGGTGCTCAGATTGGCAACTTGCTCTAAATGTTCAGAAATGTAAATAAATTTGTGCACTTCACAAAAAAAAAAAGTAACTATAACATCACCGAGTCACTGTTGTAATCGCCCAACTTGTGCAAATACTTCGGTGTAGGGGATATCAAATGGAATGTTCACACAGGTTAAGTCTTGAGTAAAGCAGGTGGTAGACTTCTGTTTATTGATAGAATACTGGGGAAGTGCAATCACGAATGGTCACACGTTTGTTTAATGTGGGGGAGAGTGTGTCACAGAGAGGAACCGAACTGGAAGACTCTGGAAGACAGATGTAAACTATCCCGAGAAAATCTATTAACAAAGTTTCAAGAATGGGCTTTAAATGATTACTCTAAGGATATACTACATCTCCCTACATATTGTTCACATACGGATGTGTGGATAAGATTAGAATAATTACTGCACGCACAGTCGTTCAAACAATTGTTCTTCCCGTGCTCCGTATGGGAATGGAACAGGAAGAAACCCTAATTACTGGAACAATGAGACGTACCCTCTGCCATGCATCTCACACGGTGGTTTAAGAGAATATTATAGATGTAGTTGCAGATGTACACACACTACCAGGTGACTTCAGGACTGCGGCGATGTTTGGTGTACCGCAACTGCTTTGTAATAACACTTTGTGCAAATCTTTTGTGAGAAATGACCAATGTTTACAATAATTTATCTGTTACATTTTTTTAACAACTGTTTTGTTATTCCATCAGACACACGAGGACGGGTGTGTCAAGTTAGGTAAAAAAGCAAGAAAAAAATGTAGTTTTGTAAAGAGCTCACCTCACTTCTCAACATATTCTCCTTTGAGGCTTATACAATTGTCTAACCATCCTCCAGCTTTTTCATCCTATCTGAACAATAGTTTCTGTCAAACTCTGCAAAATACTCATTGACTGCGACTACCCTTTCGTCATCTGATGAAAATTTCTTTCCGACAACCCCAAGTTTCAAGTTAGGGAACAGAAAGAAGTCACTTGGGGGCCAAGTCTGGTGAACATGGTAGATGAGGAACCAGTTCAAAGCCCCATTATTGCTGGCATGTGGGATGCCGTAATATCCTGGTGAACAACCACTTTTTGCATGCCAGTCCTGATTTTTTTCCTTCTTTTTTTTTCCAGACAACACAAGTTTCAAACTATTGAACATTGAAGTATAACAGCAGGGTTGCCACATGGTTTGGAAATCAAGGAATTTCAAACACACCAGGGAAATTTGGAAAAATGTCTCAGTCGATGAAATGGTTTGTTTACTGTCGTGTCGTGCATTGCTGCTGACTGAGGGCAGCTGCTTCCCTCAGCTTTCAGTCACTTCTTGTCGCTAGCCTAAGAGCTGCCGAAGAATGGCACGAAGAGTTGTTTGTTTGAATTTGATTCTCAGTGACTGTAAATGCAAGGTTCTCTCTTCCATGTGCCTGTCTGTGGCTCAGCAATCATCTTTACGGTAAGTTACTATCTATCCTCATTACTATTGCCGGCCGGAATGGCCGTGCGGTTCTAGGCGCTACAGTCTGGAGCCGAGCGACAGCTACGGTCGCAGGTTCAAATCCTGCCTCAGGCATGGATGTGTGTGATGTCCTTAGGTTAGTTAGGTTTAATTAGTTCTAAGTTCTAGGCGACTGATGACCTCAGAAGTTAAGTCACATAATGCTCAGAGCCATTTTTTTCATTACTATTGATTCTCAGACTATTTGAACAAGTTATCTGTTGCACGAATTCATCACCGCGGTCTCATTTCATCGACATGCTGTCTGTGACTTGTGAATAGCTGGCCACATGAGTGGATTTCCTCGCCGGGCCAAAACTGTGGGCCGTTCCTGCAGGTATCTGTAATGGCGAATCTGAAGCTATTTGATTCCCACTAATGTGCAGGCCCTAGCCGTTGGATCTAGTCTCAACCATCTGCCCACAGGCCGGGTCTGTTTGTGGCATAATGCAGTGGATTTTCGGGGTTTATCCATGGACCCAGGACTGCAGTGCTTCTCAGCAGGCCAGAGGCCGCGGGTGGTTTATTTCAGGAATTGCGACTGTTTCACCATAAGTATGTAGTGCAGTGTGGCATTTTATAGACGTGTTATTATTTCTAGTACATTTTGGCACTTCAAAAGTAGTTTATATGTTAGAAAGTATAGACTATAGGAAGAAAAAACCTGTGTTAGACACTGGTAGTTTGTATGCTATGTACTCGTATATTTCTCAAACAAAGAATCGCGCAATACTTGTAAAAAGAGTAGATATAACATAGTGGGTTAATAACAAACATTGCAGAACGGACATTTTATTGGTGGTCACCTACAGTGTTAGTTCACACAATTCTTCCCCCCCTCATAAACTTCATTCAAGAGGCATACTTTTTCCTGAGGTTATTTCTGAAATGAGTGAAAGTATTTTAAATGTCTTTCGACACCAAGGAAATGCACATTTTTGTCACCAAATGTGTTTTGTTTTATTCAAATAAAATAACATCAGTGGTCTTAATGAAACACACATACCATTTGGGATACTTTCTGCGTCTAATAACACTTCATTACAAAATGTGTTGATGTTAATACTTAAGATCTCTGCTCACATAAGGAAATTCCATCTGCTTGCAAGTTTTTTTTAAAGATATTTCTTTGTTTGCACTATTGTTTCTTGTACCGTAGCCACAAAGACAGATTGTCAACTTTTGCCTTAACTTACTCTAGAGACCTCAAAATTTGTCAGGGAAAAATCCTAAAACTTGTCTGGAAATCAGGGAAATGTCAGGGAATTTGGGGCACCCCTGAATAGGATCCTGTTATGGTTCTGCCTTTTTCCTAGTAATCTCTGAGAATTATTCCTTCAGAATCTCAATAACAATGGCCATCACCTCACCAGCTGACAAAATGGTCTTTGCTTCCTTTGGTCACTGAAAGCAATCTTTGTCGATTGTTTTCGCTCTGGTGTGTAATGATGGATCCAGGTTTCATCAACAGCCACAAATAGGCACAAAAATCTTGCAGACTGTGATTAAACATCACCACACTTTTTATTGAAATGTTGTGCTGGATACACTTTTGTTCAACTGTGAGCAATCACAGCACCCACTTCACACATGACTTCTTACAAGGGAACCTCCCCATCGCACCCCCCTCAGATTTAGTTATAAGTTGGCACAGTGGATAGGCCTTGAAAAACTGAACACAGATCAATCGAGAAAACAGGAAGAAGTTGTGTGGAACTATAAAAAAATAAACAAAATATACAAACTGATTAGTCCATGCACAAGATAGGCAACATTAAAGGTAGGCAGAACCTATGAGCGCCGTGGTCCCGTGGTTAGCGTGAGCAGCTGCGGAACGAAAGGTCCTTGGTTCAAGTCTCCCCACAGGCGATTTATTTATTTATTTATTTATTTATTTTAATTTTCGCAAAAGCTATGATCTGTCCATTCGTTCATTGACGTCTCTGTTCACTGTAATAAGTTTAGTGTCTGTGTTTTGCGACCGCACCGCGATTAGTACTGCATATGTCCAAGCAAATCTCAACATGTCCTGGAATTTTGGAGAGCGAAGTTGATTATGTGTGAGTGCCTAAACTTTGATAATTGTCTGAAAATAAAAAATTAAACTTTTCTCACGAATGAAGACTTGAACCAAAGACCTCTCATTCCGCAGCTAACCACGGGACCACGGCACTGCTGTGCTCAAGCAGTCCTTGATGTTGCCTATCTTCCACATGGACTAATCAGTTTGTATATTTTGCTTATTTTTTCATAGTTCCACGCAACTTCTTCCTGTTTTCTCGATTTATCTGTGTTCAGTTTTTCAAGGTCTATCCACTGTGGCAACTTATAACTAAATGTGAGGGGGGTGCAATGGGGGGGGTTCCCTTGTTAGTAGCTAATTCTCCATGCTGGATATTATGCAGTTGGTCAGCTGAGATACTTTGTCTCAGCAATCTCACAAACTTTTATTCAGTCATCTTGCATTACCATGTCATGGATTTTTGTCAATGGTTTCCATTGTGGTGACCTCAACTGAATGGCTGGTGTGTGCTTCATATGTTTAAATTCATTAATCCAAAAGTAAATGGTCTTCAGTGATGATGCAGAGTTCACGTGAACTTCACCCAATTCTGTTTTGATTTGTTTTGCAGTCCAACCCTTCAAATGAAAATGTTTAATAACAGCACAAAACTATCTTCTCCATTTTCAATAGCTGTCGACAATGAACTGTATGCTATACATTTTTTAAATTCTTTACACAATCCTTGGAAAAATAAGGTCACCAACCATGAAGATGCAACAAAAATGGTCCATTCTTTCATGGAAACTTACCTGACTTATCAGATCACTCTCATGATTTGTTAACGGCCCGATGTGACTTACCAAACGAAAGTGCTGGCAGGTTGATAGACACACAAACCAACACAAACATACACACAAAATTCAAGCTTTCGCAACCAACAGTTGCTTCGTCAGGAAAGAGGGAAGGAGAGGGAAAGACGAAAGGATGTGGGTTTTAAGGGAGAGGGTAAGGAGTCATTCCAATCCCGAGAGCGGAAAGACTTACCTTAGGGGGGAAAAAAGGACAGGTATACACTCGCGCACACACACACACACACACACACACACACACACACACACACACACACACACACGTATCCATCCACACATATACAGACACAAGCAGACATATTTAAAGGCCTTTAAATATGCCTGCTTGTGTCTGTATGTGTGTGGATGGATACGTGTGTGTGTGTGTGTGTGTGTGTGTGTGTGTGTGTGTGTGTGTGCGCGCGAGTGTATACCTGTCCTTTTTTCCCCCCTAAGGTAAGTCTTTCTGCTCCCGGGATTGGAATGACTCCTTACCCTCTCCCTTAAAACCCACATCCTTTCATCCTTCCCTCTTTCCTGATGAGGCAACCGTTGGTTGCGAAAGCTAGATTTTTGTGTGTATGTTTGTGTGTCTATCGACCTGCCAGCGCTTTTGTTTGGTAAGTCTCATCATCTTTCTTTTTATATATATATATATATATATATATATATATATATATATATATATATATTCCTGACGAGGCAACCTTTGGTTGCGAAAGCTAGAGTTTTGTGTGTATGTTTGTGTGTCTATCGACCTGCCAGCGCTTTTGTTGGGTAAGTCTCATCATCTTTCTTTTTAAATATATATATATATATATATATATATATATATATATATATATATATATATATATATATATGGTTATAATAGAATGAAACATTCCATGAAGGAAAAATATATCTAAAAACAAAGATGATGTGACTTACCAAGTGAAAGTGCTGGCAGGTCGACAGACACACAGACGAACACAAACATACACACACTTTCACTTGGTAAGTCACATCATCTTTGTTTATATATATATATATATATATATATATATATAAAGTTATGTTTTAATGGATAATCTCCTCCAGCAATTTATTGTACAATTTTATGCCTTGTTTCCTACAATGTTATTAGTTTTATGTACATTCAGTTACAGTCTTGTTCGTCAGTCGTGGACAAAACTTTTTGTGCAATAATTATCAACGTTATTTCCCTCCATTCACTGTACGTCCAAACAGAAAAATTTAAAGGAGAGGCAACATTATGAAATATTATGTCTTTTTTTCGGACTTGTTGCAATTATTTGGTGTGTAGTGTTTTCTTTCTGAGCAGTGCCACAAGATGACTGCCAGTAATCTTACCAGTTTATGTGAAGTTGTTTAAAGACTTTGCATTCACCCTTCTAACATCATACAACTTTTGTTAACTGTTAGTTACACATCTTTACAACGTTGTTTTTGTGTGTTTACTTACTAAGTTTTATGTCTCGTTACATGTCTGTCTACAGCATGGCAAGTTGCCATCTGTATATCTTTGTTGGTCTGGGGTCACCTGATTCAAGCATCTCAAGGAAATGTTATGAAAGCCTTAATTTGCTATAATCTATCCTAACCCAGCTTAGTCATCCATATTTGTCAAATATTTCCAGGTACGCAACTGTGTTCCCTGTAGCGGCTAACAACAGACGACAAATAATGCAGAACTGAGACTACCTGTCAGTCACCACACTCGTGGACACTTTGGCACTGCTTTACGAGCTCTGTGTACATTGCGAACAAACACCACTTTCCAGTTTAAGGTGCTACACACACCATTCGACACATTTGATAACTAGCCATGTTAAAATGCTTTTGCATTTCTCGAATATTCCAGAAAGTTTGGGCTGTTGTCATTGATATAAAATGTGTGCTGTGACACGTCTAAATAGTGAATGCTACTGACATGTTTTATTTTTGACCAAAGTATACTGCAGCTCATTACAGAATAGCTTGCATTCACATTTACAATTTGGCTATAATACTGGAAACTATAGCTGGCTAGCTGATCTGGTTAACCGTAACTCTTCAGTTTCTGAGCTGTGCCCTTTCTCCACTACTGTTGTGAATTGAAATCTGCCAAGAGCAAATAAGAGTACATCCAACCGACAGATGCAAAGTTCCTGAGTAGTGCACTCCTAACCGGCACCAACAAACAAAAATAAAAAGTTTTGCACTCATTTGAAAAGGAAGAGCAAATGGATCGGTTCGTTTCCAGAATGAGATTTTCACTCTGCAGTGGAGTGTGCGCCGATATGAAACTTCCTGGCAGATTAAAACTGTGTGTCCGACCGAGACTCGTACTGGGACCTTTGCCTTTCGCGAGCAAGTGCTCTACCATCTGAGCTACCGAAGCATGACTCACGCCCGGTCCTCATAGCTTTACTTCTGCCAGTATCTCGTCTCCTACCCTCCAAACTTTACAGAAGCTCTCCTGCGAACCTTGCAAAACTAGCACTCCTGAAAGAATTGATACTGCGGAGACATGGCTTAGCCACAGCCTGGGGGATGTTTCCAGAATGAGATTTTCACTCTGCAGCGGAGTGTGCGCTGATATGAAACTTCCTGGCAGATTAAAACTGTGTGCTCGACCGAGACTCGAACTCGGGACCTTTGCCTTTCGCGGGCAAGTGCTCTTCTTGCCCGCGAAAGGCAAAGGTCCCGAGTTAGAGTCTCGGTCGGGCACACAGTTTTAATTTGCCAGGAATTTTCGGACTGGTTTGTTGTTGTACACTTAACACACTGCACAGAACAGAATTTTCTGAGAGTTTTATTGCCCCTGTAATGCTGTTTACCTGTGAGAGGACTTACTATTTGAAGTTACAAATTATTGTACTTTCACTGAATGCTGCACTACACTTCAAAGTGCAAATGCACGACACTAGTTTACAACAGAGTCACCAAACCTGTAAACGTTCTGTCAGTCGTTCAGTTTCTCCACAATAGAGCTACTTGGCCACAGAGGAATCCAAAAACCACTGCGACTGCTGCTAATAACTGCCTCACTTCCCTGGACATTGTCATCTGTGGCCCATGTACTTCCTCCCAGTCATCAACACCTACGTTTGTGCAGTCTTGCTTAAATTGCCGGCGACATTTCACAACACCTGGATGAGACGTTGCATTTAGTTCATATGCTGCCAGAATTTCACAGTGAGTGTGCAGTTTACGTGTTTCGCCCACAAGACTCTTACTGTCTTGTGTACTTCAACTTTGGAGTACATTCCCAGTTGTTGCACCATTTCACTGCCACACTGTGAGCCACATGTTACCCGATCCAAAACACAACTGTCCGCAGAAAACCCAGAACATATACACTTCTACAATGCATCACTACTGTTGTGCAATGGTCTTAGCACGGGAAAACATCTAATTAATGTTTTGGCTCAGTGGCAGGCATCAAACTGAGAAGGCTAATGTTTGATCCCAAGTTGATGCTAGGATTTTTGTTTGAAGTTCGCTGTTGCTATTCGAGTTTACAAATTGTCATTTAGAGATATTGATGGAACTATGAACACTAGAAAATGGAGAGCCAAGTGGAAAAATCTGAACACTTCTGACATATTATTGTGTTTGAGTTCAGTAGAGGGGTGACAGCAACAAAGGTAGCCAGAAAGATTTGGCTCATGTACAGGGATCATGTCATTGGACAGAGCACATCAGAAAAATGGTTTTATTGGTTTGAGGAGGATTATTTTGACATTAAGAGACTCTCCACATTCAGGAAGATCTTTGATGTTTGATGATCATCTAAACACATTAATCCATAATGATCCCCATGTCAGTGTACTTGAGAACTGGCAAATGAACTGTGACTATTCCACTACTTGCTCATCAACAACACCAACCATTCCCATGCTGTATTGTTACTCGCGATGAGAAATTGTGTCTTTATCGAAACATAAGGAAGATGGAATGGTTGAGCCCAAATGAAGCAGCAACTCCCTGTACAAAGTCCTGTGTGCATCCACATAAGATAATGTTATGCATCTGATGGAACAGCAACGGTGTGGTGTACTGAGAGTTCCTTCTCGAGGTGTAACCGTCACTGCTGATATTTATTGTCAACAACTGAGATGTTGTGTAAATGCAATCCGAGAACAGCAACTAGGAAGACTGCACGAAGTGATGCTACTCCACGATAACGCCCACCCACATTCTGCTAGATTGACAAAAAACACTATACAGGAGTTGGCTTGTGAAGTCGTTCCACACCCACCTTATTTCCCTGATCTCGCTCCCTCAAATTTTCACGTTTTCCGCTCTATCAAACAACCTTCAATGAACTTTCTTTCCAGAGGAAAATGCACTCAGAACACAGCTAGCCAAGTTCTTTGCCTCAAAACCGTGCTCTTTCTGCAGTCGTGGAATCGTACAGTTACCTCAGTGTTGGCAGACTGCTGTAATTAGTGAAGGTGTGTGTGTGTGTGTGTGTGTGTGTGTGTGTGTGTGTGTGTGTGTGTGTGTAAATTTTACTGATGACTGAAGACAATTATGTGCGTCTGGTGTGTTAAACTCGTCGAAAAATGCTACAAACTTATGCAGTAGCTCATTACTTGATAGGAGAATCGGTTTAATGAAAACTAGCAGTATCTAACTTTGAAAATCAACTTTGTTTCTGAAGTTGAGAGTGTGGTTCTGTTGAGTTTCTGTGTAATTTCATAGCATTTTTCGCAAGTTTAATAAACACAACAGGTACACACAACAGGTACACAGAACAGGGACGTTGGTCTTCAATAATTATTCTCCTCACTATTTACAACCGTCTCCCAAACTGGAGTGACTTTAGAATTCCTCAACTGTAAAAATCACACTGTTTTGAGACAGAGAACTTGTCAATCCATTTTTGAAGTTCATTTTTGTCCAGAAAGGAAGTTCCTTCAAGAGTGTTAGGTAGAGTGGAAAAGGTGAAAGATCAGGTGAATAAGGTGGAGGCAGAATGACTCCCCAACCCAACTCCTGTATAGTGTGTTTTGTCAGTCTAGCAGAATGCAGGCTGGCATTATGTTTGAGTAGAATCACTTCACAGAGTCTTTCTGGTCATTGTTCTTGGATTGTGTCATCAAGGTATCTCAGTTGTTGACAAATGTTAGCAACGATTGTTACACCTCGGGAACCGATTCATAGTAGACCACACTGTCGCTGTTCCCCCACATGCGTAACATTATCTTTCACGAACATGCGTAGGTCTTTGTACAGGAAATTTCTGGTTTCGACCGTTACCTTCTTTTACTTATGTTAGCGCAAAGACATCATTTGCATCATCAGTAATGATACAGGATAGGAACATTTGGTGTTGTTAACAAGCCAATTGATGAAAAGCAAGCGGAGATGCACGTATGGTCAACCACTGATTTTTGTGATTTTGGTTTAGAGTTTGCAGTATCCATACACCCAATTATAGAAACTTCCCCTTTGCATTATGCAAATGTCACATCACATTTAACAGTTCTGAAGTACACTGATGTGGATCATTAATCCACAATGAGTTTAAATATCTTCAACACACCACAAATATCTTCCACAGTCAAATTAAGAAAACCATTTCTTGTTGTGCTCTGTTCAATAGTACTATCCCCATACAAAGTGCAAATGTTTCTGGCTGCCTCCCTTGCTGCCAACCGTCTACTGAACTCAAACTGATGAATATGTCAAAAATGTTCCGATTTCTCCACTTCGCACTCCATTTTTTAGTGTCCACAGCTCCACTATCTCCAAATGTTGATCAATAAGAAAACCCACAACAATCAAAATACCAACACACAAAACATAAACACTACAAACTTGTGCAACAACCTAATACTTGTGTCCACGAAGATCAAGTCAAATAATTATTCGTATGCTGAGAAAAACTTAGCGAGCCAAGCAAATTTTACAGTAGCTGGTAATCGATGGCTCTGCACAATAAATTGAGCTGAAATTTAACTCGAGAGACTGCTGTCCGGTGGCACCACAGCGGTGTCACGCGCAAAATAGCTGTCAACGGCCAGTGACACCACAGTGGTGTCGCGTGCACAGTATCGCTCAGTGGCCGGCGACACCATAGTGGTGTCACGAGCACAGTACCGTGCGGTGGCCGGCAGCAGCACTTAAGTATCTTTTGCATTCTGTTGGTGTTTTGTTTAGGTAACAATAAGTTACACACATCAACAAGTTTTTTGTTTTTATATGTACTTGTGCCCTTTCATCGATACGATTATTTGCGACGAATGGGCGGAGCAAAACTTTGAGGTTGCCATTACATCGTGACCTGGTTGACAGAATTTCTCGTCACAAGGCAACACGAATTAGTAGGCCTACGTATTTCCGAAATGATAAACGAAAACGAAGACACTGTCACGCATGTTCCAAAAACAAAACAACAAACTTAATGTGCAAGTCTTGCGGAGCTGCATTACATCTTTGCGACTGTTTTGCTGCACAACTTATGAAAGAGAAATGCTAAGTACGAAAGGCAATGCAAATAAAACAAATATACGAATCAAATTTTGTATTTATTTACGTACGTATATCTTCGAAATTTCACGAAAGTAGGGGAACAGGGTTGAGAACTTACGAGAACTAAGGACGAGATTAGTAAAACTCGGCAGTTTATAATCTCTCGATAATGTCAAGAATGGCCAGCCAAGTAATTCGAATTAGCGCTGCCAGCACCGAGCGCATTAATTTGTATGAGACGTGCAGACAGCAAATTGTTAATATTTTTCATCCACACTGCATTTATTCCTCAACCTGTGCTACTTGAAATCCTGGTTTGTGGAGATGACCATTCAGATCTTCTCCTTGCCTGGTTGTTCAGGGTGGGTGGGGTTCATTGTTCTAAGCAAAACACAGATAATATCTACAAATTTAAAAGAAGATTTAAAACTTGTCAGCATCTGCTTTCAAAAAATTGTCAGGGTATCTAATGTCAAGGAACGAATAGTCCTGTTTGCTGCATGAAAAGGAGAAATGTTCATTGCAAATGAGTATTCTTGTAGCACAGAGAATGCCACTGTTATGTGATAAATAATGAGAAATTGAGGAAACCGTGCAAGGTAGTGGCATTTCTGTGCATTTTACTATATGTCTAATTTAGTTTGAATTAGCACAAATAATTTACAGTAGTATATTACAAGCCTTTATTAATACATTTTCTAACAGATGTTTCACTTTATTAACATAGAAATTTCAAAATCTACCCATCATCATCATCATCATCATCATCATCATCCCCCCCCCCCCAAATCCTGTTCAGCTACATGGCCAGCATTGTTATACAGGTTGGGACACTGTCAGTGACAGTGAATGGCTAGATGACCTCCCAGATGTCACCCTTGTCCCATACCCCATCTGACTGCATCTCAGGCAAAGCACATGTTCAGCTGTGAGATTGTTTTCTAAAAGTTTACATACAATGTATCTGAGGCGGGCCTTGGGAACCAATACAGGATTTACCACTCTGATATGGAAACTACCAACGATATGGGAACTACCAAGAAACCACATCCAGGCTGGCCAGCATACTGACCCCTCACCATTAACCTACGGCCATATTTAATCCGGAACTAGCAGACTTCCCCGAATCCTGAAAGTGGCAGGTCAACGTGCTCTGTTATCTGTATCGGCCTTCGAAATCTGTATGTACGAAGAGGAAAAAACAACTGTATCTCTCTCTTCCCCTCTCCCCCCCCCCTCCACTCCCCTCCCCTCACCAAACCTGGCAATACTGCTCAATTGCTAAATGTGTGTGGAAAATGGATATAAGTCCTTATCTCCTCACCCTGCCCCCCCCCTATCTCTATCAGTCACCTCCCCACTCACTATCTCCCCCTTACCCCCTTTCGGCGGCCGATGAGAACTGGTCACATAAGATAAGTGGGTAAATTGGTTGGGACCAGTGGCATATGAGGTATGAGAGAGACCCACCAAACTGCTGGATCTGTGCAGATTGCAGCTTCGATGACAGTATTTTGCATAGTTTTAATCTGCAAATGGGTAGGATTACGAAGTTAGCTATGAATATTTCTGTTAATATCAATTGCAAGTAAGAAACCAAGAAACAACACATTATTATGTATACAATTTTTGTGTGAAATTATATATAAGGAGAAATAATGTGTGTGGGAGAAGCAGTTTCTCTAATGATTTAAATGTCATGCTATAATAGTTAAAACTGACTGCAAGAAAGAAAATGAAACTGCCACATTTTCACGGTATGTTTTGCTGGAGGGTCATGTCAAAATTTGGAGTAAATCAGTCAAGAAATTACATTTTTGCTAGCAACTTTACCCCTTTATATAGAATATTTGTTACCACTATGTAGCCTATGTCCATCCAAATGTTTATTACAGTAACATATGAAAAATTTAAGTAAATAGAGATTTTTGGCTAAGTTAAATGACCACTTAAACGGAATGTCTCTCTCTCTCTCTCTCTTTTGTGTGTGTGTGTGTGTGTGTGTGTGTGTGTGTGTGTGTGTGTGTGTGTGTGTGTGTGTGAGAGAGAGAGAGAGAGAGAGAGAGAGAGAGAGAGAGAGAGAGAGAGAGAGAGAGACTAGAATATGGAAAATATGCTTGTTTAAATAAAATATACAATAATAACAAAATTTAACTGTGGAGACAAGGAGGAAGACTGTATGTAAACAGGGGTAAAGTACAGGAGTGTGGCAGGATACATTGCAGAGAGAGTTCTCATGTCTGGTGTTCAGTGCAACTATCATCTTATGTGTTGTTGCTAATAGCTCGTGTGGTGTAGTAGGCACTTGTACGTCCCTCAAGTTATGTTGTACTGCACGAACTGTAGCCGGCACAGTGCTTACCTCCAATTCTCTCCGACACCTCTGCCTTTGCTTATGTTTCTCCTCATCCTCATATCACTTACATTCCTCTCTTGCTATAGTCTGAGTGATGTGCTCCTCCTTTCTAATGTTCCAAAGGAAGGTATTAATGGTTCTGAAAATTATGATTAGTTCTCTTTCTTCTTAAATATTTCTATAGGCAATGCTTAGAGTTAAGTTTCACAAGGAAATACTGTCAAACCATTCCATTTTTACGGCAATCTTAAGTGACTTTCTTTTCAATATAGTATGTAATATTATGCCAGAACAGCCCATTGGAGGGGAAATGGTTGCCATAAGAAATACTCATTTTATAAGATACTTTGTTCACTGTATGTTTTGTGACACTACTACAACTTTTCTGCATACCAAACCACAATGACTGCAACAGGATGAAATCCACATATGTGACTGAGAACAGCTGTGCCTGAATTTTAACTTTACAAGGAGGAAGGAATAGAGCCATAGCTACTGCAACCGGTAACCCCCCCCCCCCCCCCAAAAAAAAAACCTCTCCTTCTGCCACCACTCTGCCCCAAATTCATCTATCCAAACAGAGCTAAGAACAGCATTCAGTTGTAATACAAATATTTGTGCAATTATTGGTTAGGAGAGCAGGCAATTTCAGCAAAATTTTTATGAAAACCAGAATGCTTCTTTTTAATGCACAAACAGCGTTGGCCTCAATGTCAAATGCTGCATGGCCCAGTCAAGTAACATCTCTCTCCAGTTCCACTACCCAATTCAAATGGTGATCCTTCAGTCATGTCAAGGTATTCATTTGGTCAGACAGTGTATCTGAGCCCCTTGCAAAAATGCTTCGCAAGAGATGAATGTAAAATTTTTAGTGAAACTTGAAAAGTCCACCATAAAAGCTCATTCTTTATTGAAAGAAGGGTACGGTGATCAATGTCTTTTGCACATTCAAGTTCTTGAATGGTTTAAGGAGTTCAAAGGTGGATGAGAACAGATTGAAGATGACTCATCTAGGGTGACAATAGCTCAAGTATTCACATGGTACCGATATTGTGACACACACACACACACACACACACACACACACACACACACACCATCCCACTAGCCAGACCTTGTTGCGTGCAACTGGTTTCTGTTGCCGAAAGTGAAACCTGCACTGAAACAGACAAGGTTTGAGACAGTTGAAGCCACAAAAGAAACTTACATTGATCATAATCATACTTTTAGAAGATAACTTCAAACACTGCTCCGAGCAGTGGAAAATTCGCATGGAACAGTGCAAGGACTGTGGAGGGGAGCGTTTTGAAGAGAGAATGTAAAAGATGTGAAGAAGTAAAAATAAAGAATGCTATACCCCTAATTTTTTTGTGCTAAACCTCTTATCACTAATTTTTAAGAAACCAGGGTCTTGCATCTGGTCACATTAACTGGTGATGGAATGTTTCTTTTTGAGTTTCCCATTAAGAGGATAGACTTCACACAATTTGTTTCAGTTCAACACTGCAGTACTGCTGTGGAGGCTTAGAGTAACATATCTTACTTACCTTGAGAATTCCTCTTCCATTACATTAATACTTGTTGCATCGATCATGAATGAGGCATTTCATAATGATTTGGAACATCCAGGACCGGTGAGAGAATGTAATTGGTATGCCAAAACATTACAAACACTGCCCACTGCAAGACTGAATGCCACCTGGTGGCACAAAACAAGGAAAGGAAAGTGTATAAGTGAAGCAGAGACAAAAATGAGGAACCATTTTAGTGGGAATACAGGCCACAAATGGGGATTGTTACCCCTGGCACCTGAAAACAAGCCTCTCAAAAATGGCGAAGCTACTTTGTTTTTGTGCACTACTGTTGTGAGCCCCTACAGAAAGTGGTCGACGGACAGAGACATCCCGAGTAGGTGACAGGACATCCGATGTCATTGCCTCTACCTTGTCACCGAATGTTGACATCAAAGGTTTGGCCGCTCTGTAAAGTGAGACAGGCGACGTGGCAGATCTGATGACAATACAGTGACGGTGTAGGCACGAGTCTTTTGGAGCACACCATTAAGTGCACAGTGCTGAATTTTGTGATCCACAGCAGATGACGTCTCATGTGTTCCCATGTTTACCTCAGGACACTATCTATTAAGTTTGCAATGGGCACGGGATCACTGACGTCGGACTGCGGATCAGTCGCACTTCCCGTTACAATCGAGTCAATGGTCACGTCAGGGTAAGCTGTCAATCTGGGTAAACTGTGGCTCAAATTGTGCACTGCGCAGGGGTCGTGGTCTGGTAGAAGCAGTATTAAAGTGCGGGAAACATTCGTCTGCTAGCACGGGACTTTCGATAGTAACGGAAGGCACTACGACAGCTGTGGACTGTGCAACTTTTACTGTGACCGAGTATGTCTGTGTGCTCAAAATTTTCCCTGACAGCAATGGCACCTTCCGTGTTAAGAGGCCCCTATAGTGGTGTGAGGAACACAATAAAACTTTCCGATTTTTTTTGCCACCAAATTCACCCGATCCGAAACTCTGGAAACAAATGTGAAATGCTATTGGCCACTAGCTACGTGCCCATATACCAGTGTCCCACAATTTACAGGACTGAACATCCAGTTATTGAATACCCCCAGAAACATCCTGTTCGTGACATTTTGGTTTATCAGTGTGCGTTTCTCATACTACGATGGCTGTAATAGTTTTTGTCCTGCTAGCTTAATTTATAAAGCAAAACCATGTATTAATGTTTCACTACATGAAAATCAATTGGTTACCAATTTTTTATGTATTTTGCTTCGTGCCCTCTATTTGAATATTGAACTATGTAAGTAAACTATGTACGCAGTTAGCACATGCAGTTAGTAAGTCCTGTACATATAAATAGAAAACAGCAATTTTACAGTACTTCCGACTGTATTTGATGAGTAGATTAATTACAGAATCATACTCACTACAGTGGAATTTCCAAAGAATAATTTAAATATAATGTACTGTCAAACACTTTCCTCTTTTCTCCATATCTTAAGAATGCAGAGTACAAAATGTTAACTTATCCTATTGAATCTACAGCTGCAGACAACCCGGCATAACCTAACCGAGTCCAATGTCAGTCTATCGAGTTTGTGGTCAAACTATTATCTCCGGTACAGCTGCCAACATACAGCTCTGATCATTTAAGGCCAGGATAATGGTGCATTGACTTGTGTAGTAGGAGCTGTACCATTGTTAACCCATTAATTTCATAAAAATGGCAGTACACATAAGAAAATTGTAATCAAGAATAAATGCCAAAAACAATTTTTTCTGGGGTGTCGTATATTTATTGGTCTTTGCGTAAAGCGAAAAAGCCATACACATTAGAAAGCTGATATTCGACGAACACGTCTTTACATAAAAAATGTGTGCATGTGCAAAAATATCTTGCTTGCATTCATCAATAATAAATTAGATAAAGAACATCTCTCATAAAATTATTTACATGTCATCATAAATAAGAAACAAGAATATAGTTACAGACATACGATTAACTTCAACCATTTTCTCCCTACTTTCCCTCCCTCTCGATTACAACATTTGCCAGTTCCGTCAAATCAATGGAATGATAATACAACTGATTACATGACAGATGCAGCTGACAACAACATAAAATTAATCTTCCTACTGTCTGGAAATGGATACATGAAAACACAGTAAGTTTATTAACAGATAAATATAAATGTTTGGGGTACAACACTACCCTAGGATGTCAACGGACATTACTACAATCCCCAAAAACTCAGTCAAAAGCTTCCCTCAGTACTGTTCAAATAAATCCAAAGTCCAAATATTTTACTTCTATCAGGAATGCTAGTACACATGCACATACATTTAATAGTTTTTGTTTACATTTACATTTCTTCTATGGAACTAAGTTACAGAATACTGTTTAATTTTTAAATTATCAAGGCTCAACTTTTTACAGTGATGTGTAAATATGGTATTAAATTGTTGATATAATGATCACTATAATTACCCTCCATAACAGCAAAGAGCAATGAAGAAAGTTATCTTTATTTGAAAAACTTCCATTTTTCCCTCTCTGAGCTGGTGACTATGAAGAGAGAAGAACCTATATAAAATACACACTAATATGACTGTCCTGCATTATACAATACTACACGGTAAGAAAATGCGGTAGCTGGTTGCCCAGTTCTCCAGGAACACACTCGCCAAAATGCTAGAAATACTGATAAGCGGCAAACAGTCACAGGCTTGAGATCGAGGAGGGAAATGACGGTGAGACTCCTGAATATGTGCACAATCTCTCACGAACAGTGGCAAACACACATTTCACTTACATGACAGGCTGAAATTAACTGTGTTAGGTCGTAACAGTATCCACAAAAAATTTAAGCTGCTTTTTCGCACAACAGAAAGATCTGGATAGGACTGGTGCAAATCTACTGCAAACTTTTAATGAACGATAAATATAGTAACTGCGCAAATTTCTACTGGCTTATGGAAACTGCCAAGAATACAACAAAACAAATATTCTAATAAATTCTACAAGTGAGTTTAAAATTTTTCTATAGTATCATTAAAAATAAAAGCAGATCTTGCAGTTTAACAAATATAACAGATTAAGGATCTGTATGAGGAGTTAGTTTATTTCTTATACATCTGAAAAAGAATTATTTTGCTTTATTTTATACATATATGTTTAAGAAATTTCACACGTCATCTTTGGTGATATTTCATGTGTATTTGTTAAACAGTAGGCTGACAAATGCAACAGGAAGTGTGTGTGTGTGTGTGTGTGTGTGTGTGTGTGTGTGTGTCAGTCAATAATTATTGTGTAATATTTTTGATATTTGGTTTAAGTTGTTGAGAGACTATTTATTAAATTGGTTCAAGAAAGGAATTTGAAACAAATAGCATTGTTAAAGAATAAGTAGACCTTAGGAATAAAGTACTGGTAAATAATTTCTGAAAGTGATACTATCTTTGCAAGTAGCAGAAGATAAATCGAATAATGAAATGGGAAGTTTCTTTTTACTTTCCTGAATCAGTCTTCAGTGACAAAATGAGAGATAAATCTCTAAATGATGGTGTGCACATTTTTTTTGAAAAGTAACAAAGTCCATGGAGTCAAGAGAGAAGAAAGTATTTATGGGCTGTAAGGTACCCACAAAATGAAAGCAGATAGGTATTTTAGTAATAAGTGTAATTAAATAAACTGATAAGCTCCAATCCATTAAATGCAATGGATTTAAGTACAGTGGGTGTGTTTGTAAAGTAACTTTCTGCTATCAGTAACAATTTTCTTTTTATTTATATTTTGCATGGCATTTCATTTCAGGAAATGATTCCCATTTTATAGTGCGTTTTTGTGTGCAGAGACTTGACAGGATAGAGTAGCATGGAAATCTGCATCAAACCAGTCTGAGACAACAACAAGAACTGGGAATCATTTCCCAAAATGTGTCGTGCAAAATAAGAGATAAAAAGTAATCTTGACATGTAGCACAGAAAGTTGTTTCACAAACATGCTCCTTGTTTTTACATTCACAAGCTTCCATCAACCATTTCTAATGGATAAAATCAGATTTAAGTACATCACCAAAAATAATACTCTGCAGAAATCAATTATTTTTCAGTAGAAATGAATACTACTAATTTGCCTGTATTCTTTTCCAGAAGTCCCTTATTGTATCCCAATACTGAATTAAGTATTGGGTACCAAGCGATTCTGCCTCTTTTGGCACTAAGAAAATCCAAACACAAGTTAACTTCTTATTGAAACTGAAAGGAGGAGAAATCATTATATGATGATACAACTGGCAAAGAAGAAATTAACTTTATCTTGCAAGTGCTACATCTTAGTTTGTGGGTACGTTTAAGCTCAGTATTATGTAGCCTCTCTCAGATTTATGACGGACAATCATGCTTTTTACACAATACAACTGTTTCAAGTCTTACAAAAAAAAATATTGCACAAAACTGAAGTTTTAAGTTATACACTTCTAGCACCAATCACTCACTGCATTTGCTTACAAACACAATTACAGTTACATCAGTGTAGAGATAGCTACTGGTATATAATTAAAAACAGAAAAATAAATGCAGACATATAACCCCTTATTGCTAGAACTGATACAGCAAAAGACAAGATAGTCTGGAGGACATAACAAGACAACAGATAAATAGCATTCTTGTGATATCTGCTAATTTCAGAAATTATTCTGTGTCCATCACTACAGTCAACTGACGGTTACAAAAAATAGCCAGATCCAGTCACCGGCGTGTGGCAACAGTCGCAGAGAGGCAAGTGAGGGCCTACGTCGCACCCTGACGCAGCCGGTCAGAACTCGCCGTGCGGCTCCGCAGCAACCCAAACTCGTTCTGCTCCCGCCACTGAAAAATGGTAGACGTGTCGAGTGGCAGATAAAATCTGAAAGCTACCGCTTGCGGAGGAAAAGTTACTCGAGCACTCCAAATCTGACACATTTAGACTTAACTTGTGATGCCAGTTACCATACAAAATTGTCATGTATGACAATTAATTTCAAATAAGAGAAACATCAGTGGGAAAAATGTATCTTAATTAAAAGAGAATATATTAACTGTAAAATTAACATTTATATATTGTTGCATAAACTACAAATACCTCTATAAACCTGACTCTACAGCCAAAGTGAGATAATGATTAATGTAACCCAAATGAAAGAGTCCAACAGTTAGTTACTCACCACAAATTTAACATCCTTATTAACTGTTTAAGCAGACTTATCATTGTCAATAAAATAATTTTGCTGTAGTATTTCTCAACTGCTGTCAAGGGCAGACTGTACAAAAACCACAAAAAGAATGGCTGCAAGCAACTTTTTATCATCTCCTCCTCTCACTCAGGCTTTCATTCTAATGCATTTGCCTGTGCTCCTCCATAGTTGAAACCTTATATTTCCTCGTTCTGAATTTTTTACGAATTCCACACAACAAACCACCGGGAACAGTTACCTCACTCTTTCAATGGCCCCTCTACAATCCATTATCTTTAATATACAATGAACGACACTTGACAGTCCTTATATTTTTCTTCCGCATTTTCGACACGAACCACGGTAACTTTCTGCCGTCAGTACAATATGTACCTACACACTGATTAAAACTACCTGCTATCTAATGTTTGCCAGTTTGTGCTACTGTGTCTCCCAGCTGCCGGTCACTTAAGGCTTGACAACCGGGAGCACTATGCCACCACAGGCAGAATGCATTTTTGCACACTGCAGCTGACTACTGATAAATGTGCACGCAGAGCACAATAATGAATTATGCACGAACACTGCACTGCTCTAGCACTACACAATTCTAACTGACAGTTTCTTGTTGCATAACAGCAGTGGTGTATAGACTGTGTGCCACACTGAGTGTCCCCATTAGAGGAATTAAGTTAGGAGTGGCACGGTTCACCCTTCCCCTTCAACCCAACCTTTCAGTGTTTGTCTGACAGTTTTCTGATCACTGTGCTCTTTCCTCTCCCTAGCTAACAGGGACTACACTCAGAAAATATAATTTCCTCTCTCCTCTACGTGCGAGTACAATACCTGCAAGTATTTCTTTCTTACTTCTCATTTCTTCCAGTCACTTTCTTCTCATTCTGTTTCTTTCCTGTCAAGTCCTCTTCTGCGTTTTGGAAGCGGAATTGGTGTTTTTATTGTCTTTTCGTCTTCATACTAAGGAAACCATACCGTGCAGCTTGGCGCTGCTATGCACTGTGCAATGGCCTATGGAATATAAATGAAGATTGTCCATTACCATTTTTTTTATTTGGTGCTAAATCCTGTCATAATGACCACCCTCAAAAAGACTGAAGCAAGAGGCGTTCCTGGTGCGTTATCCGATTATGTGCTGTAGAGCATTAAAAGCTCACGGACACTATCCAAGAGGCAAAAACATTACAAACAGCGATACATCAACTCGTTTGTACTGTGCGTACAGAGCGTACCCAGCAATATATAAAATATGAAGGTTATCTGGAAAGTGGAAAGTAGATTACATTTCCACATGCGGAAACAGTGGGCAGGGCTAGCACGGCGAAACTGTCGTCTGTGTGTTTGTCTGTTCAGTCGGCATGCAACTGTGCCGGTATGACATTCGTGTCATTTGACAATAAAAGTTTTAAATGTGTGCTGCAGTTTAAAATCCCAGAACTTTTGAAGTACAATCAGTAATAAGGCTTTTACTGGAAAAAAAAACAAAGTGACAAATTTATTGGCAACTGAATGCGAACAATGGAGTCATTTCAGATGGCGTGTGCCAATTGTGCATTAGGTTTAAAGGTAGGCCTAACTAATGTTCACGATGAAAAGTGAGGTGGACAACATAGCACGGTGACTGATGAACTGGTTGCAAAAATCAATGAGAAGATTCACAATGATGGAGCTCTTATTTAGTTTTCCACAAAATTAACAAGAAGCTAGGCTATTACAAATTTTGTGCAAGTTCAGTATCGGTACCAAAAATCTTCACAGAAAACCACGAGGCCTAGCTTATGGTGGCGTCACTGACATTTCTGGATTCTTATGAAAAAAGGTGACACCTGGGTGAAATGTGTGAACTGTGAAACCAAAATGCAATCTATGGATGAGGGGGACACAAATTTCTCCACACAAACTCTGCAAGGAAGATTATGACAACAGTTTTTTGGGACACGAACATATGCTTCTTGAATGAGATTTTCACTCTGCAGTGGATTGTGCGCTGATGTGAAACTTCCTGGCAGATCAAAACTGTGCGCCGGACCGAGACTCGAACTCGGGACCTTTCTTTCAGGAGTGCTAGTTCTGCAAGGCTCGCAGGAGAGCTTCTGTAAATTTTGGAAGGTAGGAGACAAGGTACTGGCAGAAGTAAAGCTGTGAGGACGGGGCATGAGTCGTGCTTGGGTAACTCAGCTGATAGAGCACTTGCCCGCGAAAGGCAAAGGTCCCGAGTTCGAGTCTCTGTCCGGCACACAGTTTTAATCTGCCAGGAAGTTTCATATGCTTCTTGTTGATTTTCTTGAGCATGGCACAACAATACACACTGTGGTGTATAGTTAAACTTTGAAGAACCTAAGAAATGCAATTCAGAATAAACATAGAGGAAAGCTGAGCTCAAAAACTTTGTTCTCACATGACAACTCTTGACCCCCACACAGCAAATCGCACTAAAAAAGCAGTCAATGCTTTGAAGTGGGAGGTGTTTCCACTCGTGCACCATACAGCCAAGTTCTTACAGCCAGTGACTACCACATGTGAAGGTACCGTGGAACTTCGAGGGGGAGGGGGGCTGCAGGGGTTCGGTGATGATGACTAACTGGCTCAAGTCTTAGATGGCAGAATTTTAAGACAATGTAATTTCGAAGCTCATTCACCGCTACGATAAGTGCTTAAATTTGTGTGGAGACTATGATGAAAGTTAGTATTTAAGTTTTTTTTATTTTTATTTCTGCCTAAAACATTTTTCTATACTTTTTCTTTAAAATAACAAAACATAATTCCTTCCTGGATAGCTCTCTCATGTTCTCACAATCCAACCTCCAGCTACCTGTGTGTATCATACCAACATCATTACGAAGCACGATTGATCGTATTACTGTACCCCTCGGAATTAACTACCAAGATGGAACCTGTAAGATGGAATGTGTCACAACACCACAGTTTGTACAGCTTCGAGAGGTGCCCTACTTTTCCCATATCACGATTTGCCAACAATTTGTTTCACCACTGATGCAATTTGTGGTCTCGCTCTGGCTGACTGCAAGCAGCACTTTACAGTTTTAATGATTCAAATATTCATCAGTGAAAGTAACTAACTGCATACTCGTCACATTTGGGCATTTTTTTTTTTTTCAAAACTTATTCTTGGAAATTTATACTGTAACAATTAACTTGTAACAAGGGTTTACACCAATATGAATTAAGTGGCATACTGCTGTAGCAATTAATGTAAGGGAAAGTGTACTCACCTGCTTTGCATTTGCATTACTAAGAACGGACAGAGAATTTGCGCGCCTCATGCTGAAATGAAAAACAAACAACACAAGAATGGCCATTAAATAAGTACTTAATGCAAAGACACTACATAGCAACAGATGTCAGATAGTTAACTAAAACACAGAGTCAACAACGTTTTTAAAATAAAATTGTATTCAACACTGTTTACACTGTGAACGGTTCTGTAAATTTGGATACAGTTAGAATCAAAAATAAATACTTTGTTAACTTACAACTCTGCTTTAATGGAGGGACCATAACTGTCAATGACTGTACAATACACTGTAGGATGTCAAAGTTTTCAGTTCTCCACGAGTATCTGCAATCCATTTGCAAATAAGGGGAACATAAACGCTGTATTTGCTAGTGTCAAGCCAGAAACTACTTCTCTTGATCTAACAGTTACACAATGTTGTTTCACAAATTATAAAATGTTTGCATTATTGTAATGTAACCTAAACCACTAATTTTTGGCCTTTATACTTTTGGCTTCTGAAGATCATTATTTTGTTGTCTTCTTCATCAATTTAACCAAAGAGAAAGCAGCAAATATGAATGTAACTTTAAATGAGAGAGAATGAGAATGAGAATGAGAGAGAGAGAGAGAGAGAGAGAGAGAGAGAGAGAGAGCACAATAACATTTTACATAAAACAAAGGAGGCCAACTTCCAGGTGAGCATTTGCAGCAGAAAAACAAGTTAGCTCAGAACAGGTATGGCCACAAACATGATGCACAGTCTGTACTAAACTATAAAAGTTGAAAAGGAAGCTTCATTCTGCATGTGAGCATAATCTTACAGATATTCCTGTTCCTTTACTTTTCATTCTCTGCAGTTCTGTGCTTTCAGTTATTTAATGGCCATAATCGTTTGACTGAATATAAGTCACAATTTTATTTTTCTAAATAGAGTTTCTGGTGATCTTTTTAGAACAGGTAATCTTTTTCCAGTAAAAAAAAACCTGTTTGTATTTTGATTTTTGTACATGTTTAATGTTCTTGATTAAAACTCCATGTCAGTTTCTTCTTTTCACAAATTAGCCGAAGTACAGGAAAATGGGCTACACAGTGTGTCTAAGAGGTTGGCTAAACTTAAAGTTCATAAAGTATGTAGACTAATAAATCCATTCACACTGACCACAGTGAACTGAGCAACAGTTACTTCCCTCAAATTTTATACATCTTCGGAAAATTTACATCTTTTGAAAATTTATATCTACCACAGGTTATGTGATTCAGTTTACTATCGAAGCTATACTGATAAGAAAGCCATGCCTTCAACATATCAAAGATTTGTATGTTTTCATAACCTCATTACCTATAATTCTTGTACAACCTATATAAGATGCTCTATGGAAGCTGAAGGATGCTATAGCATGGCAAAGAAGCACAGTCATCAGATTTTATCCTGATGGATATTAGTGCTAATCCACTGTACACAAACAACAATGTGATAAACCTCCTGCTGCTGTTACTACTGCTTCTGCAGTAACATATTTCATTCTTGTCTAATAAGTATGCCGTACATTGCATTATGTCAGGTACACCACACTTTACACTACTACACTTAAGATTGTAATTAGTATTTTCTGATTGGTTCACAATTGGCTCAGATTCGTTCCCACATAAAAAATACCACAATTTTTCATTTTATTCCATGAACTTTCAATTCTGTTTCAATGAATTTTGAATTAAACGGCACATTCTTTGAACGGGATAATAGTTCAATTTGTACTCTACCATTGCTTCAGGTTGTACTCAGTAGTGAAGCAGGCTCAGATCCAAGCACTGTGGAAGACTCAGCACTTCACTCTACAGGGTGAAACACTGTCATTTTGAAATGCTGGAACACTATTTCATTTTTCTGCACAGACCACACTTATATTTTCTCAAAGTTGAAAACCGCCTTGTCCAACAAAATTGTCTAAGCATATATATAGCATTTTTAACCCCCGGGATCTCCTTCCTGTATTTCTGTTTCTATTCTGGCAGAGCAGCACACTATACCAAACCAATATGATTTTCTGTATCAAAACACAAATTCAACTAACACCACTATTGTCTATAGACACACGTACAATGGGCAGTCAATGTTTTTATCATCACTTTGGAGAAGAAACAAGAAAAGTTACATAATTTTTTGTTTGTTTGCATATACATCTTTGCCGATTTTTCCTCTTCCTGTAGCCACACGCCAGCTATTCTGTCTCATAATTTAATAGTTTTTTTTATACAATTTGCTAAATTGCACCAGAACTAAGTTCATACGAAAATGTAAATTCTATTTTTCACACTCAATATTTTTCCAGATTTCTGTGTCTGTAAAAGGTATTTTAGCTTAATTTCACAAGACACTGTTACTGAAGGTATCCCAAAATAGACAAGCCTGGACAAAGGAGTACGAATTTCTTCTTCAAAACTGTAACGCCACTTGTCTGATGTAATACGTTGATCTGTCATAAATGAAGCTACCGTTTCAGTGTTTGGGGAAAAGTGGAGAACTAGGGTAGCCTACCACATAAAATTTATAGCAACCTTTACAAACACTGACTGTCAGGAAATACTTTGAAAGCTTACTGCTTTCAAGTACAGATCAATCTTGCCTCTCTAACTAAAAACAAATTCAGTTAAAGTATGAACAGATTACTCAGTAGAATACTTAAACTGTAACATCTTGAAAGCCCCCACCAGCTCAATTTTCTCTGACTTCAGAGGTTATACCTACAGAACATGGAACTACTGGAGTAGTGACCTCGTGTGCAACAGCAAGCCCTAGACAGTTCCAAATTAATTTTTGACTATAAATATCAACTTTTCTTAACAGCAAACATTTTTCTATAACACTGTACTCACTCCTGAGAAAGCTAACAAATAAATATGAACTACAAGTGTAACATGTGTAGTGTTCATAAAGTGTAAATAATGTAAATTGTTTAGGTCACAATGAAAAGTAAGTGACAGTTGTGGTCAATACTCAAAGTTACCCTATAGCCAGAAAAAATTAACATCCACTGGTGAATTCACTGCCCAACACCACCACCAACTTCTTGAATTTGCGAGCCTTATCAGTTATCAACCTCACATTTCTGCAAAGAGCTGAACATGAAGAGTGGACACTGTAACATGAATCAATTTGCAAATTCTGGCAAGTATTATTCCAGGATGTTTTGGAGGGTGCTCAAGACACCAGTTTCAGTCCAAACTTGTCGACGATGGTTATGTCCCAGACCGTACGTGCCTCTTGCAGTACGACAAAAGGAGACTAATGTTATGCTTACTATTATCACCAATTAATTTAGTGCAAACAAGCATTTCCACGACAATACTTACTACATCGAGATGGTACAGTGCCTGAAGAGTGTATCATGCAGGGCATAGTGAATAGTACAACAGGTAAGTATGACTTTTTAGTAAAAGAGAGAGCTTAGAGGACTTACCTTACACAGTTAGTGCCAAGCCCCTGCAAAACTGAGTGACTGTTGTAACACCGAGGCTCGCAACTGCGGCAACTTACCGTAGCTTACCGTGGTTTCACAAATCCACTTACAACATATCTGCCTTGGCTCAGAACTAAGTTAGAGCCTTTATTTACCTTTATGAACAGTGGATCAGAGCAAGTCATGTCAGACTTCTCATAAATGTGTAAATGCAATTAGGACTGTCTTAGTAATAGCAGTACGTAAAAATTTTAGTCTTAGGTAAAGAAATGAAGAATTAAACATATATAATACCACAATCAAACCAGTAGGTTGTGCTGACCAACAGCTGAAATGACTAATCCCCACTTATAGACCAACTTGCGATCCCTCCCCAAGTGACAAGTTATACAAAGTGTGTTTAATAAGAATTGGGAAATTTGTAATTTTGCGAACTGTCTGACTGGTGCAATTTTTCATCGCTGTGTCGGTATACGTGTCTGAAACCTACTTTTACACTGATAACCATATTTAATGTTTAGTCTCTCGTCAGTTGTCAAGGTCGCAGGTGTTTGCTTACAAGTGGCAACTACTGACTGTTTTTAAAACGAGTCAGAATTTTGCTATAAACATGGAATAAAATGTAACAAAGTTTTAGAAATGTTGAATATTGCTTTTGGTCAGTCTGCTATGAGTAAAACCACGTTTACGAGTGGTATAAGCATTTTGAAGGTGGCGGTGAAAATGTTTAAGATGAAAAACATTCTAGATGCCCCAGCACATCAACAACCAGTCCCAACGTGGAAAAAGTGAAAGACATGATAATGAACAACTGCCAAATCAGAGAAATAGTAGTTGATGTTGCGATATCAAGTGACTTAATTGCCTCATACCATGAAATCTTTTCTGTTCTTTTGGGTATCAAGCATGCGACAGCAAAATTCGTGGCAACTGCACCGGCACTCATTTCATTGCTTGTTCATGAATTTTTGGGAAAAAACATTGACAACGCCACAGCTTCCATATTTTCCAGATATGGCATTATGCAAGTTTTTCCATTTCCAAAAATAAAGAGAACCTTTAAAAGTGCATTGGGAAAGAGCTAAGTGCTATTCGAAAGATTAAGATCTAGAAATGTTTTCGGGATTGAAGGAAGCCTGGCAATCACCTAATGGAGACTACTTTGAAGGAGATAATATTAATGTAGATGAATAAGTAAAATAATAAGGGAGTGGGAAGGGGGGAGAGAGAGAGAGAGAGAGAGAGAGAGAGAGAGAGAGAGAGAGGAGGAGGAGGAGGAGGAGGAGGAGGAGGAGGAGGAATAAAGTATTACCACTGCTCCTTAGCCTGCAAGCACAATTTTTGTATCACAATGTTAATTAGCTTCTTATAGAAGAGACTATAGTGGATAAGCTAGAAGTGATGTATTAATGGTTTATAATGGTGCATCTATACTGGTCGGTTGAAACTTTCAGTCATTTTAGTGTACTGAATTTTAGGCATGTTTTAAAGCTACAGCAAGAGAAAAATGTCCTATGGTATGCGAAATGCAGTCATTAGTTGTAAATTTTAACTGTTATTTGATTACAATATTGAAGAAACACTTATTTTACTGGAAGAAGTAGTGTTTATTTCACACTGTTTCAATATCATCTTATTTTCTAAATACACAACAGAAGATACTAATGTCAAAAATAAGTACAGATAAGAAAACTGGATAAGAATTTCTGCTCCCTGACATGAACAAGACACTCTTATAATGGTTTAAATTTGCAATAGACGTTTAATCTTTAAATCTAACGAAAGTATCGCTTTTCTTACACGAAAAGAAACTGGTAAACATTGCAAGGACTTTAAAGAGTGTCAAGCGTCCTCCCATGATGAGGACAGCAGAACTATTGATCAGTATAGTAAGCTGTCAAGTCAAAAAGTTCAATTTAGTTTCTGAAATAAATAATTTTATGGAAAGTTTCCAAAAGGTGGTGTTAGATATCTTGTATGTACATAATTAACCTTTTTTAGTCTGCTCATTCTTCAACATGTACTTAATGTACTTACAATGCTAGATTTAAAAAAAATTCAAAGTAATCTATTTGGAATTAACTCAGCTGTTCCTGTGCAAAAACTGATCAGAATCTTTTACCCCTTGTATTGGTCACACTATAATTATATACAGCACAAATTACCCTACTACAAGGAGCGGCTACTGTTGGGTTACAGGAGGAGCCTCCGAGTTCAAGCAAGACCATAAAGAAAGGTAGGCAAATATGATACCTTTCATATTTTTTTGTCTAGCAACTCTTCCTCTTACCTCTGACTCTGGCAAGTCTGATCCACCCACAATCAGCCTGTGGCCTCACACAGAGAAACTGCTGTCATTGATCCTAAGTGATGTTACAGAAGCAATACTAAGCTGATGAGTATCTGACTGTGATCCTCCCAAATAACCCCCCCCCCCCCACACACACACACAAAAAAAAACCAACCACCAGGATGAGTTAGCTCTCTTTTAGATACTGTAAACTTCGTAAGTTCTATAAATTCTTCTGTGAATTCAGTCCATGAAATACATACACTGGGCAACAGTGAGAACAACAACATAGAAGGTCTAATACAATATTGCTGTTATTGGTTGATAGACACTCCTGCAGTTGGAATTCAGTTCTCATGGTTTATCAATGTCATCACCTCTCACATTTCTGCAAAATGCACTGGGGTGCATATGTTACCACTAGTTCAAAAAATAATAAAACTAAAACAGTAATTTTTGTCCCACACTAAAAGTTAGGTTCATCAACAGTAAACATCTGAGGTATATGCTAATCGTACGCAAGAGAGATATCTATTTGAAACTACAGGGCCCACCTCTGAATGCAGCTGATCAGTTTTTGGACAGGATCAACGCTCATTCCCCCTGTCCTCCGACACGACCTCCCACCACACGTACCTGTTGTCTAACACGGTGCCGTGACTGTCAGCATCCCCGCCTTTCGAGAACTTCTGTATCAGCTTGGCGTTCGTACGCTTTATCGTTGTCCGCAGTTTCAAGAACGAGGAACTGCGCTGCCTGTGCTTCCCCAACTACAAAAATATGTGCCAGTATCATAGGACGGGGAAAAGGTTAGTCAGTTAACAGGCATACCAATTCCCTTGAGCAGAGGCAACAGAAACGCGTGATCCCACCACCACTAGTCCAGACTCAGAACAGAGGGGTGCACTCCAATCACCACATGATAATCACAAACACTGTACCAAATTACAGAATAAGATAACACAAAAACCAGTTTACGTATGTACAACAATCCAAAATATTAAAACACCATCATATACACAGCTATCTGCAAATAAAAGCTTTTCACACACTTAATATTTATCCGACACTTACTGTCCTCGAGAACTTTACCTAAATTATGTACCTCTCAGAACTATGTATAAGATAATTCTTGAATATGTGTTCAGCCAATACAGATTTCCATGTCACAATACTTTTATCTCAGTATCACATGTTGAAAAATGTATTATGCATATGTAACATTAGTAACATCCCACAGCCTAGGGACTAAACTCGACAGCAAACATTAAAATAATACATAAGACTGCAAACACAACTGAGTACAGACATTCTACAAATTCCAATTTTAGTTTTTAGTGTTACTATAAGGAGTCATTAAAAATGACTCCATTTATAGAACTGATCATTTTAGGTACAGAATCATCTCCACTTCGTTCATGAGCTGTGCTTACAAAGCAAAGATAGATGTAAGCAATTTAAAGACGCACAGCAACTAAGATGCAGTGGAAGGTTCAGCACTGTTCTACAGAAGTTATGTTGGTAGGTAGGAATTCAGAGCGGAAAGCACTATGGTAAGTCAAGTCAGAAACAGAGACTGCAACTCTTTAAGTGACCCACACCCTTAGTTTTATACAAATATTCACGTATTTTAACTTCTTATCTTTTGGGAAGAAGTAAAGGACAGACAGAGAAATTTACTTCCAATATAAAAATATATATTCAGATCCTTGTATCAATGGGCTATGATAAAAGTGAAATCCACCTCTCTTTTTCCAGTACGGCATTATTGGTAACTTACCGTGCATTCCAATTCAAACAGCTGTAATTACCACAGCACCCACTACCTAACAACTCACTTTTGTTATTTACCTTGGATACTACGTGCAGCGGTCACTGAAAGGAAGTGGTTTTGCTAATATTGAACCATAAATTGCAATAATTTGTTACTACTACTACTACTACTACTACTACTACTACTACTACTACTACTACTTGTAATTTATTATGGCAAAGCTAACAGAGCCAATGGAAAATGTAAACAAAAGCAAAAAGAAGAATGATAAAAAGAGGAGGAGAAATTGCAGTTCATAAAATGAAACAGGAAAAGTAAGTATCTGACGAAATCTCATATCATCATTACACACATTCAGATAGAATACACAGAAGACGTCTATATCTTCAGATTTGCATAATATAACGATACAGCTTAATAAATGACAGAATGAGTTTCACACCACTTGAAAAATTTAGAAACACTTGAAGCAACCACAATTACTGTTCCCAGTTATTCAATCAATAATCTTCACTTAATAACATGTTATTCTATTGAACGAGTTATGGACTCTGTCCACAAAAATTAAGGAAGTGAAACAAAGGGGCAAGACAGTTGCAAAAGGGACTGTACAAATAGAAGAGGAAGTGGATGAAGAAGAAAATCTGATTAGCGTAGGAAACGGAACGACGTAGGAAACGGAACGACGTAGGAAACGGAACGACGTAGGAAACGGAACGACGTAGGAAACGGAACGACGTAGGAAACGGAACGACGTAGGAAACGGAACGACGTAGGAAACGGAACGACGTAGGAAACGGAACGACGTAGGAAACGGAACGACGTAGGAAACGGAACGACGTAGGAAACGGAACGACGTAGGAAACGGAACGACGTAGGAAACGGAACGACGTAGGAAACGGAACGACGTAGGAAACGGAACGACGTAGGAAACGGAACGACGTAGGAAACGGAACGACGTAGGAAACGGAACGACGTAGGAAACGGAACGACGTAGGAAACGGAACGACGTAGGAAACGGAACGACGTAGGAAACGGAACGACGTAGGAAACGGAACGACGTAGGAAACGGAACGACGTAGGAAACGGAACGACGTAGGAAACGGAACGACGTAGGAAACGGAACGACGTAGGAAACGGAACGACGTAGGAAACGGAACGACGTAGGAAACGGAACGACGTAGGAAACGGAACGACGTAGGAAACGGAACGACGTAGGAAACGGAACGACGTAGGAAACGGAACGACGTAGGAAACGGAACGACGTAGGAAACGGAACGACGTAGGAAACGGAACGACGTAGGAAACGGAACGACGTAGGAAACGGAACGACGTAGGAAACGGAACGACGTAGGAAACGGAACGACGTAGGAAACGGAACGACGTAGGAAACGGAACGACGTAGGAAACGGAACGACGTAGGAAACGGAACGACGTAGGAAACGGAACGACGTAGGAAACGGAACGACGTAGGAAACGGAACGACGTAGGAAACGGAACGACGTAGGAAACGGAACGACGTAGGAAACGGAACGACGTAGGAAACGGAACGACGTAGGAAACGGAACGACGTAGGAAACGGAACGACGTAGGAAACGGAACGACGTAGGAAACGGAACGACGTAGGAAACGGAACGACGTAGGAAACGGAACGACGTAGGAAACGGAACGACGTAGGAAACGGAACGACGTAGGAAACGGAACGACGTAGGAAACGGAACGACGTAGGAAACGGAACGACGTAGGAAACGGAACGACGTAGGAAACGGAACGACGTAGGAAACGGAACGACGTAGGAAACGGAACGACGTAGGAAACGGAACGACGTAGGAAACGGAACGACGTAGGAAACGGAACGACGTAGGAAACGGAACGACGTAGGAAACGGAACGACGTAGGAAACGGAACGACGTAGGAAACGGAACGACGTAGGAAACGGAACGACGTAGGAAACGGAACGACGTAGGAAACGGAACGACGTAGGAAACGGAACGACGTAGGAAACGGAACGACGTAGGAAACGGAACGACGTAGGAAACGGAACGACGTAGGAAACGGAACGACGTAGGAAACGGAACGACGTAGGAAACGGAACGACGTAGGAAACGGAACGACGTAGGAAACGGAACGACGTAGGAAACGGAACGACGTAGGAAACGGAACGACGTAGGAAACGGAACGACGTAGGAAACGGAACGACGTAGGAAACGGAACGACGTAGGAAACGGAACGACGTAGGAAACGGAACGACGTAGGAAACGGAACGACGTAGGAAACGGAACGACGTAGGAAACGGAACGACGTAGGAAACGGAACGACGTAGGAAACGGAACGACGTAGGAAACGGAACGACGTAGGAAACGGAACGACGTAGGAAACGGAACGACGTAGGAAACGGAACGACGTAGGAAACGGAACGACGTAGGAACAGAAAGGTAAGACGATTCCTGTTTACCATCTTGTCAATAACATGGTTATTAGAGATTAAAGTAACCCTCTGTCAGGGAAATTGTGCTGATATCTGCATATTTAAAGAAACCGTGAGATCTAAATTGCAATACGGGGTTTTGATACCAGCTCCTTCCCAAATGAAAATTCAATGCCTCAATCACTTTGCCACCTTGCTCAGTATATAAGAACAGCCTAAGGGGAAAGGACTAGGGACAGAGCAAGTGGGTGGATGAAGTGGGGCAGGTTGAGAAGAAAGCAGTGTGTGACAGTGTAACTAAACAAGGAGATAAAGTCTGAAATTGTATTACGTGATGGACAAAGCACTCTCTCTCTTCATTAAATTAATCCTCTGTAATACAAACATGCAGTTATGCAATATGACATTTGTTCATCAGGAGTAATTGTGTGTTAGTGATGACAGAAAGCCCTATGTTGCAATACTGCAACCTCCACGTAAATAAAATGAATTCCCAAAAACTACAATTTACGCCACTGTAGATAATCATCTTCATGTATCTTCAAAATGAATGTTTCTAAAGAACAGAATTCCACAAATCTTATGGTGCACTGACAGAACAAACTTCTGCAAATATACTAGCATCATATGGGGCATAATATTGTTTCTGATACAAATGAAGAAGAATATTTGATCTTAAACGGTAAAAAAGCTGAGCACACACCTATGAGACAGAAGAGGGAAAGTGATAGTTCCACCCACAAACTACAAGTTAATAAAGAAATTAAGTTCAATACACAGTGTACCACAGACAAACTTAGGCAGGCAACAACCTGGTAATTTCCTAATACTGATCAACATCTGAAGTTTTTAACATATTTTATATGAAGAAATGTTCCATACCCCACTTTTAATACTGTGTAGCAGAACTTTGGCACAAACTTTCACCAGTAAAAAATTCATTTTGAAATGAGAATCAGTATGCCCATTTTTCACACGATGCACAACAAAGAACGTGGTTTTTTTCCTCTACATAACTTATGGTAATTTCTTTATATGTGGAAGATTAAAGCTAGTAAAATGTACAATTACCATGTCACATATTGCTCTTCACATAACTGAACTACATATTAGACGCGAATCACACACCCAGTGAGTCAGTAGGATCTAATGAGACAAAGAAAGATTATTTTAACTACTAGTGCAACTATTTTTGTTGAGAGCTCTCTCTCTCTCTCTCTCTCTCTCTCTCTCTCTCTCTCTGTGTGTGTGTGTGTGTGTGTGTGTGTGTGTGTGTGTGTGTGTGTGTGTGTGTGTGTGTGTGTGTGTGTGTGTGTGTGTGTGTGTGTGTGTACACACATCTACATATACATGCAGTATAGCACCACTCACTACTTTTGTAGAAGGTTACTTCCTCTGCAGAAGCAGCCAATGAAATACCTAATAACTTTCTATTACAAAACATAATATTAAACATTATTCATGTGAGTTACTACTCATGTTTGCTATCAACGCATTAAGCTATTGGCAGTCTTTTTGGTGTTATACAGGCAAAATATTTTCTGAAATTTTGCACGAATACACACACATCACACGGTACTCTGCTCTGGTAATGTACAGAGAACACAAAAATATCATTATTCAAGCATGGTGACCACTAAGTTACTAGTATGCTGCCATTAAAAAACACATTGAGCACAATGTGTACTTCAGATGTTAATGAACAACAAGACGGTACAGTAATCAAACAACTACATTATGCCTGCAATGTACACCACAGTTAGTATGTCACATGTTAGTTCTTTACAATACAAACAATCCTCCTCCTTATGTCTTGCACACAATGATATTTATCACAACCAATAATGATGGAGGACTGATGAACAGCCATCAGTAAGGCAGAATGCTCAGTGGCGACAAACCATGTGGAGATGACTGAATGACTCAGATTAAGTTGCAAAGAAACACACATTGTTTTCAGTTTTTTCTGACGAAGTGATGAAATGCTTAGTAGCTATCAATATTAGTTTTTAAGTAAATATCCTTCAGTTGGATCCATCATCATCATCATCATCATCATCATCATCATCATCATCATCATCATCATCATCATCATCATCATCATCATCATCATCTGTTGCGGTGTATCTGTTTAAACTCTTGACTGATATAGAATTTTAGAGCATAATAGTTACCCCGGTAATGGATTTGCATTTACTATAACACCCCTTGTTCACAATTTTGAATGTGTGACACTGTAATCGAACAATAGATGAACCTCTTTAATCTCTCTCATTTTCATCCATCCATCCAAACCATCCATCCAAACCATCCATCCATCCATCCAAACCATCCATCCATCCATCCAAACCATCCATCCATCCATCCAAACCATCCATCCATCCATCCAAACCATCCATCCATCCATCCAAACCATCCATCCATCCATCCAAACCATCCATCCATCCAAACCATCCATCCATCCAAACCATCCATCCATCCAAACCATCCATCCATCCATCCAAACCATCCATCCATCCATCCAAACCATCCATCCATCCATCCAAACCATCCATCCATCCATCCAAACCATCCATCCATCCATCCAAACCATCCATCCATCCATCCAAACCATCCATCCATCCATCCAAACCATCCATCCATCCATCCAAACCATCCATCCATCCATCCAAACCATCCATCCATCCATCCAAACCATCCATCCATCCATCCAAACCATCCATCCATCCATCCAAACCATCCATCCATCCATCCAAACCATCCATCCATCCAAACCATCCATCCATCCAAACCATCCATCCCAACCATCCATCCAAACCATCCATCCAAACCATCCATCCAAACCATCCATCCAAACCATCCATCCAAACCATCCATCCAAACCATCCATCCAAACCATCCATCCAAACCATCCATCCAAACATCCTACTCTGTAGATATGATCAAGAAGGTTCCCTTGTGGGATGTGAAAAGATTCAATTTATGTATTAACAAAAGACAAAGCATTCTTAGAAAAAATGTGTACACTGCACTATTCATGAACTATCATTATGAAAGTTTATATTGAAACTTGAAGAAAATAAAACTGTGATGCCAGCCAGTGTCCTGTAGCCAAATATTTTTGGGAACAAAACACTATATACTTGATAGGTTCATGATGTCTTAAACAATAAGCATTACAGTCTCCATCAGTGACTTCTAAAGTCTCGAGGTACAATATGCCATCGCTCCATCCACCTTTTTTCATTCAGACTAGAATGTGTCTGCTCTGTTGCTTCATCATCTTTCCTCCAATTTTCTAATCAAATCTTGCACTAGAATTTTCTCTGTGTGTGTTCATGTTTGCCATCCTTTCTTTTTATTTTATAAAATTTCTTGTATGCAACATTAGGTTCCACTCTTGGACTTTGCAACTACAGCCATTGTGTCGGTGGGAATACTCCAGAATTTCTATTTCAGCTATTAGTCCATTACTACTTTCTGGTCATTTACTATACTTTATCTACACAACTACATAAAGACAAATCGTTCTTTAAGACTGTCATCAAAACCCGTGAAAAGTTCTTTACCAATTTATTTCAAATTTTTACATGACACTAACAACCATTCAGACGGATATAGGCTATACACAGTGTTTTAAACAACAGCTGTGCTGTGGAAATGTGCAGTTCTGACTGCCTTCTCAAAGTCAGTTTCATCCATGATAGTGCAAATAGAGCATTATACAATTTGTTTCTCCCACATATATTTTTTCTCCTGACATGTATTTTCAAATAATTTTATGCATAACAATGTGCCATTTTGTTTTTCTCACTGTTTTCTTTGAAACAGGAAAGTTTTATTTATGGCTTACCAGCTTACGATTAGCATACTACTATCGAATCTGTTTTGTCCAAAACTTTGTAATCCTACCCATTCACAGACTAAACTATGCGAATACTGTTATTGAAGGTACTAGTCTGATAAATCCAACAGCTGGAAAGGTGTGCCTCATACTTCCTATACAATTTATCCCAAACAATTAACCCATTTGTGTTAAGCAAATTCAATTTCAAATCCTGGTTTCATTTAAAATAACAATAAACTGGGCTCAAGCCCCGAGACGCAGTTAAGAGGATGGACGGGGAAGAGAGGAAGGGGGCACAGAGAAGGGAGTAGTAGATGGGATGGGCAGAGAGAAGAGGAAGCTGGTGCAGAGGAGTTTAGAATATACATAGAATTCTAATACATATTTAGCAATTGCGAAACACTGCGGGGTTCGCTAGTATCTTACATGACTCAACTGATTCTGTACCTATCGACGTACTTTTTAAAATCATTATCCTGTTATTTATCTCATGAAACTTGCAGAACTTTTAAAACTATACAAAAATAAGCTTCTTTGGTAGGGGAGGGATAGCGGGAGGGGTCTACTGCCAGCTTTGATTTTGGAGTACCCACATTCTCAACTGCCAGTATTATCATACAAGAGTTGCAGTATCTTTGGAATCAATGACAAGATGAGAGAATTTAAGCACCTGAGCACCATTTTCGTGGAAAAGTCATCGTGCCAGATATAGATAAATGCACGAATGTAACTGGAGGACCATTCTTGTTAGTCTGACATGACTCAAGAAATTAACCTCTCTAGATATACAGAACATATATGTGTTAACTATGGAGTATCCTGTAACAAGACACACCTAGAACTACTGTTTTCAGGCAGAAATTTAGGAAAATGTTCTAGCCAGTACCAAATGGAAGATTTGATAAACAGTCAGATTTAGCCCAAAAATCGTCAGTCACATGAGATGCAAGTGTCTTCCTCCAGCAGGTCACATATTTAATGGACCCACACTGACGGCTTGTTAAAATGTTCCATTTTATTCCCAGAGGAAGATGAGCCCAAGGCAGGCCATGAAAAAGATGTGGAAGCAGTTCTGTTATTTGTTCACAATCCATGTTCATGAAGATAGTGCCAGAGGAAAAAGAATCGGGACAAAGTCGAGGGAAAGCACTGCACCTGTGCACCTGATTGCAATATTGATATGACTGAAAAACTACACTCTGAAGATGGCCAGCCGTATAAATGGCCAGTATGTTGTCGTTTTTCATTATGTAAGTGTCTAATAGTTGTAAATGACTCACTCCACATCATAACAACAGTTCTGGGATCACATTAGCTTCATCCGAAAGTTACAGAATTAATTACTATTCATTAAGGAAAATAAATCTGATAAATGTTGTCAAGAAAATTGCGCAAGGTGAAAGAAACCAGACACCAAGGAGGAGGAATACATCAATTTGTCACCTGTAATTGATGAACAACAACTGTACAATGCAGACAGTTCTAGATGAGTGCAGAAATGAAAGAATATCACTAGTCCGTCTGAAATCTATGTTAAAGACGACATATATATTTGCTTTAGCTCAAACAAAATAACTGATTGATGAGGCTCTGCATTTCAAAGTAGACATACATCTCATGATTGACACTCTCAAGGCCACAAATAGCCTCCCACTTCCCAAATTCAGATACTGTACATTGATTTGGGTTTCGCCAAGGATGTTATATGTTAGCAGACTACTGGTTATCCCGGGCCTGGTGCTTCCACATTTCTTACCCTTGACAAAAGCAAATATGTAATATCTCAAAAACAGATCTCCAAGTGCACGAAGAAAATCCTACAACTGAAACATACTGAGGAGTATAATTAACAATGTCCACTGCCCATATGGCCATACGATCAGTGTTGCTGGCGACTGATGAGGAGGCCTCGTGTGTGGTTTCAGGAAACCAGATGAGGATACGGGCCTACGCAGACTCTAGTGATTAAATGAGAAATGGCTTGAAAGTAAATGTACTGTTCAAAATAGTTAACTGTGTATTAGATCGTGCTGTCTACATTCCTATAACTGCATCATATCTATGAGGATTATTCAAGAACACGCCCCCCCCCCCCCCCCCCACCACCACCACCACTCTTTAAGCATCTTCAGCAATTTCCTTATTGCAGTGCTATTTGGGACCACTGTACAAGCCAGCATGAAAACAAGTTCAACAAAACTAATAAAGAGGGGAATGGAGGACCATGAATTAATACAAAAAAAGTAACAAACAGACCGCTTAATTCAATAACAAAATATTTTATTAAAAACAAAAATACAACAAAAAATTACAACCTTTGAGATGCTACTGAATAGAGACTATTAACCAGCAAAATTATGCACTTTTCAGAGGTTTTATTGATTTCATTTACCACAAACATCAGTGGCTGCTGAAGGCTGTGCGTTCTATACAGCTGAAGATTACAAGGAGATACCCAATCCAGTGTCAGTACTATTGACATAATCAGAGTTCAATTACATTAAATTTAAATATAGCCATCATGAACAAGATGTTTCTGTGCTGCTAAAAATGTTTCTCAGGAACAGTTTCAGCAAGTTAAATTATGAAGCCAGCCAAGATGCACTATCTACAAATTGGTATTCGCCCTTATAGAAGCTAACCTTTGAACTGCCTTCTGAAGTTTGGGTTACTCTTCAACCTATATTGCCACTATCTTAATACCCTTGGTCCCTCCCACCCCCCCTCACATTCAAATAAAACTGACAAAATAAATCTAGAAACAAAAGCTACACATACTATTAATGTGTGATTTTCAATATGTTTGGAGGCTCAGTTATAGCAGTCAGTCAATCCATCCCATCAAACATTAATTTCCTCATTTCAAACTGAGTAATAACTAGCATGCAAAAATATCTATGTGTGCATTCCAGTTTTATGCATATGGCACAATAAAGAAAATGTGAAGAGCAAAACATGAAAAATAGCCTTCAGCAGACTACTATGTCCTGTAGTAACCATTTGAGGAGGAAACAGAATGCAGTAATAATGAAAGAATGTATTTCATAAATAATTACAATAAAATAAATCAGGCAAAGTGCCAAAATGAAAGAATTTTTAAAAAGATCTGTCTTCAAACAATTAGAAATAATGCAAGATGTAAGACCACTTCCAAATTTTACCAAATTCTGCAAACAAATAAATGTCTGCTATCTGTAAATAGCAGGTCACATCCACTCCAAGACATCAAACATTTTATTCATTCCCTTTTTCATTGGCAAAGAATTTTTACTTTAAACAGCTCTATAGCTATTATGGTTTTTTGATAATCAACTCCTCACTAGTCATTTTCTTATTACAGTTAACAACAATATTAATAAAAGCTTTGAAGCAGTTCAACAGTATTCACAAAGTATATCAACAATACAATATCAGGATTCTGACTGCAAATACAATGGAAGCAACATGAGGACATCACAGAAAATAATTGTCCAAATCATTGGAATTAAAGCCTGAAATTGCTTCCTGCTAAAATCTGCAATGTTAGCTAACTGCAGACTTACTAAAAGAATGGAAGCCACAAAAACTTCTTTTACAATTACTGTACATCAACATTATCAATTAAAATATACATGGCAAGATCAACAGGCATCTGTCACATTAAGCACCACTATGTATTTCACCAATTTCAATCATTACCAAACAAAATGTCTTCTGGAGCAATCTATCATAGAACAACATTTTTAAAATCAGTCGCTCAAAAGAACCAGTCACACTATCAACTATGACACAACCAAAAGCCTCTACAGGCAATTAAACTGTAAGTAGTTGTCAAAAAAATAAACTTACACTCATTATCAGATAAACAACTGACTTCTATTACTAATACCCAGCTAGATTTACAAACTAAACACTGAAAAATATTGTGCACATGTCTGAATGTAAGACCACAAGAATACAGAAGTAAATTACTTTGTGTAACAAAAGTCATACAGTACTTGGTAGTACACATCTGCATTCAACACACCTTCGGAAGACATACAAATACCGCATTTCCATTACCTTCGTAACTTTTTTTACAATGAGACAGGGCAAGAAGCCACCACTTACCAAAAACAAGTGGCAAGGACAAGAATGAGAAATCTGGAAGAAATCACAATTGCACTGCAATGGTTGCCAGCTGGAGAGCTTCATACATTTAACTACACAGATGCATAAAAGTAGCTACAAATACAATTCACAAGAAGCCGTACTATGCTTTTGGCGAGTGAAGGCAAAAACTCCTGTCTCAGAAATCGTATACTGTAATGGTATGTACTGTTCGTAACACTTATATTTAGTATAAAAGTGCAAACAGGAAGGTATAAAAATTGGGTCAACAATTGAGACATCGCTAGAAGTAACTACATTCTTTTCAAAGGAATGATAGGAGAAAATCTCCAATGAAGAAAATTTGATTAGATAAGTGCAAACAGTTTGTGAGGTTTCCTCCTCAGGCCATCTAAGAATATGAGAAAAATGTTCTAAGAGACACCAGTAAATTGTATTTATTAGCTTCCATTAACCAAAATGTCCCATTCACCATGTGCAAAATTCAGCAGCTAATATGATCACAAACGTTATTGCTGCATTTTGCCAAATTCAGAGTGGTGACAATAAAAAACCAGCTTCTTTACTTACTTAGTTGGTCCCCACCCCGAGAGAGGGGGGGGAAGGGGGGGGGGGTTGGAGGGATGTGGAGGAGGAGGAGGTTGGTGAAGGGGAGAGAGAGGGTTCACTAGGCCACTAAACCATAAACTATTGAAAATACAGGCATAGTAGGAACTCAAAAGTCTGTAGGCTGCATAATAACTCGTTGACCAAGTTAGAGACAAATCTGCATGCAAATGATGCAAGGCAAAACAAACTAAATACACAGCTACACACTGCCTAATGGGCAGAAATAGCAAAAAAGTGTAACAAAGTGCTGTATAATGATTAGCAGGAATGATTTTATTTTCTGAAAGTGAGGCAAGAAATTAAACAGATAACAGAGAACTGTAGACTCTTGCAACTCTCACTGATGAGTACATTTCTGAACCTGCAACTCTCGTGATGTCTCATTGTTGTCTCTGAACTAATTCAAACAATGAATACTATTTGAAAGAAAGATGTCAAATAGAATAATCTCTCATTAAAAACTGTTGTCAAACATTTTAAATGCTGATATTATGCATCTGACAGTTGTGAAATGATAGGTTTATATTGGAACTCTGAAAAAAAAATTTCAAATAAGGGTAAACGTAACTGCCCCCTACCCTTGCAGCTGTGGACAGTGGGTGAGAGGTGAAATGGTTGGGGGTGCGGTGTGGGGGTGGGGGAGATAATGTACAACAGTATTGGTACAACTGAGCAACACATCTAATGAAATGAATAAAAAATCACCTAAGCAAAAAGGTTTACATAAATGTCGGGCAAGGTCAAATACACACTCATAATTTGCCCCATCTCGAAGGAACTCAACCAGTTAGACAAAAAGAAATGTACGACAAAAGACAAATATTGCAAATAAATATGAATGTGCTACAGGAAGACAGAAAATTTCATCAAATGATGATGCTTTCACCAAGAACCTTGCTACGAAATTATACCAACTGCAGCTTTTTCTCTTTGATCAAAACAAACTCGTGATATAAAAATGAGAGTGACAATCGCACTCCTGCAGTAGACTGGTGTGGCACGTACAAACACATAAAAGCACAGAGATGTTAGTAGAGTGTGCGCTAACACAGCTGCTGGCAAGTTGTTCATTGTGTCTGTGAGGGTATTTACACTGAAAAACCAGATATTGGAAACTCCAGGTAGGAGTATTAACAATGTAGGAAAAGACAGATCGCTAGTCAACATAAAGAAGACATGTCAAGTTGCAGACAGGCAGAATTACAAGACACTGACTGGCATTCCGACCTGAGATGCTGCAGTTGAAGGTCATGTGTGCGCGAGGTGCACACACACACACACACACACACACACACACACACACACACACACACACACACACACACACACAGATATATATATAAAAGATATATATACATCTCCACCCCACCCCCCTCCCCCTTTTACTGAAAAAGGCTGTGGCCAAGAGCTGCATATAAGTGTCTTTTGTTTATTCTGAAAAATGAAGTTGCAGCTAGAAAGCTAGTAACAAGTCAGCGCTATTGTGTGTGTGTGTGTGTGTGTGCCCACTTATTAATATACTATGGGTGAGTGGTTGCCTTTTGTATCTCTTGTTAATTGTTTCCATCCTGGTACTTCCAAAATTTGGATTTCACTGAAGTGGTACAAAAAATTAAAACAAGTGCTGCTGAACTACCTCAACCAACAAGAGTTTTTCATTGAATTTCAAAGCATTCACACTACGTGATCTGAGGAGATGCCCAATACTTTTGTCAAACTCACTATCAGATTGCAGCACCAATTTGGAAATTTTAGATGGCTTTGCAACACAGTTACTTTTATTCTACCAGTCCGAAACTTCTAGGCTGGAAATATCGAAGGTAAGATTAATGTTTTAAAAACTTTTGCACAAATGTAACAAAAATGCCACACGGCATACACAATGGAAACGAGCGTACAGCACAGTTTGCCAGGATGCCACCAGGTGCAGGTCTTATTGGAGTCGACAACACATTGGGCGACTTGCGTGCTGGTGACGAGGATGAAATGACGACGAGGACAACACACGACACCCAATCCACGAGCAGAGAAAATCTCCAAACCTGGCCAGGAATCGAATCCGGGCCCTCTTGCACGCGAGGCGAACACATCACCTCCCAGCTAAGCAGGCGGACTGAATATACAGTGACATTTCTGAAAGAATTTATGCTTCGAGCAAGTTGTCAGCCTGAACTTTTTTTTAGTATTTGTAATAACAGCCTTTTGAAGAGTGGGCTACAGACAGCTGAATAAACACAAACGAAATGGAGACAGCAAAGTATCTGTTGGAAATCATATTACCTAAAAATTAGTGATCAAATAGTGCACGCTTTTCAGTGAGTCACCTACAAACACGATTCCAAGAATTCAGTACAACCGCAGACACAAAGGGAATCAACTGTATAGAAGTGACACTGGACTGCTCTGGTGTGTCACAAAAACCCACTTAAGGATATTGTGCTACAACTGTGACAGGCGATTCAATCACTAATAGCAAATAAAACCACTTTTCTTGTAATAGTATCTCAGATAGTACTCTCTAGACACTAAAGGTGATGGGTAAGATTAACCCCAGTGTTGAAATTACATTAATGCACCAGGAGACTTGTCAATATGTTTGTGTAGATCACATTACAAAGCAATGCACGAATACTGAGCTATATGAAGTATTTGTGTTCACTTAGTTAAATACAACTGATAGAAAATAAAAGTAAAAAAATTCCACACTGTTAGCAAACTACTTATGGACAGGATGGTCAAATTTTTTAAAGTTATATGCCTGCTATAAATTCGTATACATTTTACATAATTTGCAATATGTCCCACAGGTGTAGTGAGTGCTAAAATTAAAATTCGTAATCCATTACACTTCACAGTATCATTGTTCACATGTTGGAACAGAGTTTTCCTTTGACATACTTAAACGTCAGCTGGTCTCATTTGCTAAGTGTTTACCTACACAGAGCTGAGACGCATTTTTATTAAATAATGTCACTATGGACAATAGTACCCAGGGAAAGATTATTAGAGGCCACAGAGTGCCATCTGGAAGGAAGATCTGCAATAGACTTTGCAGGAGCACAACTGCCGGTGCACTACCTGCGAGGCACAGGAAAAGGAAGTTCTAATTTGACGGGTCTGCAGAAGAGTGTGCTAGCCTGAGAGCATAATTCTGAGTTACTGGTTAAAGTCATAGCCTATATGAAGTACAACAAGGTAAAACAATTTGAATACTAGGAAATTCTTTCTAATAGTACAATTGGAACTACTTTTTCCTTTAGTGTGGAGCATCTGAAAAGCAGACATCATGAAAAGGGTAATCCTTGCTAAATTGAGGGTTAGCACTGTCTTCCACTGTCCCTTCAATTAAAACTTAATTTACTGCAACACAGGAAGGCTGGGCAGAAAGAATAGTGGAATACTTTTGTCTTAGAAAGAAACCAAATGAACAATATAGGTTTTGGAGAAAATCTGGAAACTTCATCTGGACTTTCAAGATAACTGGGCGAACAATTATTATCCGTATAGCAAAGACCACATGCGGCTGTTTCTGTTATAATGCACCACAAAATATGTGCAAAGTAAATGAAATTTCTTTAAGCTGTCAGCAATTTAACTATTTTCAACACTGTAGTAAAGTTCATAAGTAATGAAGAGGGAATATCTCACAAACTGTTTACACCCACACCCCTAGTTATCGAGTTTGCACCATTTGTTACATTTCTTCATTTACAGAATACAATAAAATCATCAGCTTTAGAAGTAAAACAGAAAAGTAAATCAATAAAATCTAGAAAAACAGCACTTAATAGCCACTTTTAGCATCCTACACGGTTTCACGTCAATAACTTACAGCTACATTAATTACAATAAAAGTTCACTTTACGGACACAACTGGAAGGAACTTTTCCAGTCATTTCTTAAGTGTTACGCCAAATACACAGACTTTCCCATTCGTTCACGAAGTGTGCAGTCCGAGAGCGTTCAAGAGTTTGGTCTTTAACCCTCCCTGTCGGGCGTCGGACTGCCCGCCTTCCTGTGTTCTCTGTACAATACCAATGGGTGCAGCCGTCTGTACACACACACAACACAAATAAACTAAGTTTTATCTCTCCTTTCATCACGTGTAGAGCATGGATGGTGAAATTTTCGTGTATATTGGGTGACATTAAGCAGCAATTTAAAACAGAGAACAGGAGAAAGAAGGAAAAATATAGTGATAAAATAACATTAAAAATGCAAAAGCAGTGGCTAGTTGATTTAGCATCCCAATCAAAATAGTTACCAAATTAAGTACATGAACAATCTGCAATGGCAGATTACAGCTTAGAAATCTTTTCTGCTCTGGCTGCAGTATAATACAGTTCTTTAGAGGTATTATAAAATGTGGAAACATCTGCTACATTCTCTATGTGACACTCCATTTGGAGCTTTTCCAATTTAACATCAACTGGCTACTGCTTCAGTAACTATGCTACAGAAACAGCGTCTGCAAATGTGAAAGGAACAAAGCCGTCACATAGACACACTTTACCAGATACCGTTAGAGGAAAAGTGGAGCCAATACAAGAGTAGAGAAGAGAGCTGGTAAAGGTGACACACAAACAGTTACAGGGATGTGTAGTTTCCAAGGTTACTGTCAGTTATTTCCATAAGCAGTTATACCTTTTGCATGACAGGTCTCTCTTCTCCCTTGTTATTTTGAAATAGTAGTCTATAATCTTCACAACAAAACAATAATTTTAGAATTATAGTAATAGCATATTTGATAAACTCATTGTTGTCTTTTCCCAGAAGCAACATCTTTTAAGGTCTAACCCACAGAAGAAAGCTAAGCAAATAATTTTTCACAACTATTAAAAACAAACACACACAAGATATATGAACAGTTTTAGAGTTCTGATGTTATAAAAAGAAAAAAAAAAGACATTAACCCTTTAAGACCCTCTGGCTACAATTGTGTACATTAGCTTTTACTGTGTCTTCGCTCCAACGAAGTATTTTTTTCCTTGATGTAAACTTTAAGTACACATTTGTGAATGTTCAACCTTTCTATCACTGGTGCCAACTGCTGGAAACTATCAGCAAGGCAATGTAGCAGTGAGCAGCAGCTCATGACCACACAAATACAGGGACGTCGTCGGTTCACAATATTCCACTGCGTAATTGAAAAATTGTTATTGTTATTGTCATTCTGCACGATAATTGCCGAATGACCATTTTACTATTTATGGCAATATACACACATAGAATATTTGATAATTAGTTATTTTAGTTGATAAAATGAAGCCAAGTCTACAAAGTATGTTTTGAAAACAGGTACGTATTTTTGTTCAACTCTCACGTACAAGTCTAGCCCTTTCACGTACAAGTCTAGCCCTTTCACGTACAAGTCTAGCCCTTTCACGTACAAGTCTAGCCCTTTCACGTACAAGTCTAGCCCTTTCACGTACAAGTCTAGCCCTTTCACGTACAAGTCTAGCCCTTTCACGTACAAGTCTAGCCCTTTCACGTACAAGTCTAGCCCTTTCACGTACAAGTCTAGCCCTTTCACGTACAAGTCTAGCCCTTTCACGTACAAGTCTAGCCCTTTCACGTACAAGTCTAGCCCTTTCACGTACAAGTCTAGCCCTTTCACGTACAAGTCTAGCCCTTTCACGTACAAGTCTAGCCCTTTCACGTACAAGTCTAGCCCTTTCACGTACAAGTCTAGCCCTTTCACGTACAAGTCTAGCCCTTTCACGTACAAGTCTAGCCCTTTCACGTACAAGTCTAGCCCTTTCACGTACAAGTCTAGCCCTTTCACGTACAAGTCTAGCCCTTTCACGTACAAGTCTAGCCCTTTCACGTACAAGTCTAGCCCTTTCACGTACAAGTCTAGCCCTTTCACGTACAAGTCTAGCCCTTTCACGTACAAGTCTAGCCCTTTCACGTACAAGTCTAGCCCTTTCACGTACAAGTCTAGCCCTTTCACGTACAAGTCTAGCCCTTTCACGTACAAGTCTAGCCCTTTCACGTACAAGTCTAGCCCTTTCACGTACAAGTCTAGCCCTTTCACGTACAAGTCTAGCCCTTTCACGTACAAGTCTAGCCCTTTCACGTACAAGTCTAGCCCTTTCACGTACAAGTCTAGCCCTTTCACGTACAAGTCTAGCCCTTTCACGTACAAGTCTAGCCCTTTCACGTACAAGTCTAGCCCTTTCACGTACAAGTCTAGCCCTTTCACGTACAAGTCTAGCCCTTTCACGTACAAGTCTAGCCCTTTCACGTACAAGTCTTTAAAATCACCTAAGAGAATTACCACAAAGAAAAATTTTCCATCCTCCAGAAAAAAATAGGTCTGAAAGTGTGTTGTTGGGAGGGAAATGCTAGTGCTGCCTCTGGAAGCATGTAGGGGCAGGTTGGAGACAGGATAGTGTGTTGCTAGAAGCACTACTGGGAGTGGAGACAGGCAGCAAACAGAAGAGCTTTTATCTCCTCCCTCCTCCCCCCCCCCCCCAATCTCAAGCACAGCCTCCCAATACTCCCATAGGCAGCACCAGCACCTGCCCCCCCCTTCCCTGCTATGCCTCCCCCTCTCCATCCCACACCTCTTCAATACCTCCACTACCCAGCCTAGTAAAGACTGTCGCTCATCTCAGATGCAGTCGTGTCTCGGCACCCACGAGACAGCACTGATCCTTTGTGAATACATGCATGTGCGTGCTCACTTTGTTTTGCCTACGATGAAGAACTTAGTTTGTTACTTTGTAACAGCTAGCAGTATTTCTTCTTGTGCCTGTCTGCCACTTAACACCTCTTCTGTTTTGTGAGTAGCAATCTCTTCCTTTTCATCTTATTGTTATCCCATCCCAAATTTTCCATTATTTGACATTACTGCTTTTCAAAAATCTGACAGACTTATTATCCGTCACCCTAAAATGTGTTTGCCCTTGGGCTTTACTCTTGTGACATCAGAAATGGAAAACACTAGAAGTGCGTTAATACATAGCAAATGAGACATCGAAATGTGGAACTACACAAATCGGAATCAAAGGCTTGGGTCATTATAAAGAGCCATCAGTGCCAGTAAAATTTTACTCCTAAATGAGACAAAATAAAAAACTATATTTAGTCCTTAATTCATTTTGTCACTGGTCTTATCGCTGAAACAGGAGCAAATCGCTGACACCAAGTGACTGGCTAATTAGCTGAAAGAAAGAAAATGTCCCTGGCCATCAGCTGGGAATGACACGCATCACACAATCTCGAGCTCTGTGTGATGACAGCTCGGGACCATCTTCTCTGGATGGGGATTTAGCAGGTGTGTTTATTTAGGTATAAACTTTCATGGGTAATTGGCAGTCACAAAAACCGAACTTCACAAAAGACTAGGTACTGTAGTGACACTTACAACTTCATTCGACAACTACCTCGATACTGCTCGTACTGTCTTCTTACCGAGGCCTCACTACATACAAAATGTACCCTGAGTTGAAGAGGTTTCAGGAAGAGCACACTCTTACTGTCTTACCAGACAGAACTGATATGGGAAATAGGGAAGATACAAAGAAGAACAGTGTTTCGTCACACATTCGTTTGGATGACACCACAGAGATGATGCAGTGGCAGGTGCTACAAGAGAGGCATTGTGCATCATGATGTGATTTACTGTTAAAAAATCTTGAGGGCATTTGTTCTCTGAAGAATTCAACCAATACACTTCATTAAAAACCACGAGGGAAAAATTAGAGAGATTCAAGCTCACATTAAGACTTACCAACAATTATTCTTGTGCACTAATTGCAGGAAATATGAAACGGGGGAGGCAGGAGGGGGAGTGACAGTAATACAGAGCATCATCTGCTACGCACCATGAAGTGGATCGCAGAGTACAATAGTAGATGTACCAGCAAATTTCTCCTGAAATAATTGTGTATGGACATTTTTAATGGCAAATTTCTATGACACAGTTAAAATCAAGAAATTTATTTATTTCACACGAGCAACGAAATAAAAGCTCTCATACTTTGAGTATGTTGTTCTCCGGTACGAAACATCAATTTTGTGTATCGAGATATAACTTTTTATTCGTCATTTATTGCATTATTCCAAAAGATGAAGTTCGTAATTTTACCTCTGTTAGAACGTATTTTGCACAAACAACCCTGAACAAAACTATTCAACCATTTTGTTTTAATGAGAGACATTGAGGAAATGACCAACTTCCACAGCCTTCAGTTTTAATCGATTATTAATTTACTGACGTAGCTAACTGTGCGAGAAAGAAAGAAATCTACATATTTTCAAATATGCTATTACTATTCCAGGCATACAGACAAGCATTTTGAGCACCACAACATGCAAAGTTCACAAACACTCAACATCTACTTTAATGTGAAGTGCAAACGGACAGCAGTAATAGCAGCAGCGTCAGTTATGAGAAGATGTGTACCAATTTTAAAAAACAGACATTACTGGTGTGCTACGTATGCTTATGCTAGCAAAATGATAGAAAAATTATGTAAATCTGGTACGTAAAGCTGAGCATGTAAAAATCTTAATGTACCAAAGAGGATTTCACTTACCAGTAAGGAAAGCCCTTTTCCTAGACTGTCTTCTTACCGAGGCCTCACTACATACAAAATGTACCCAAGTTGAAGAGATTTCAGAAAGAGCACACTCTCACTGTCTCACCAATGAATGAAATGAACAGAAAACTACCAGCTACTTAGTTCTGTTTGCCTCAAGCTACAGCACAATGACATTTACAACAACACTGTCACTGGTAAAGTTTATTCATTTCTGAACACTATACCACCATAATTTGTTTTATTTGCAATAGTGTGTGTGTGTGTGTGTGTGTGTGTGTGTGTGTGTGTGTGTGTGTGTGTGTGTGTTTGTGTTTGTTAACTCATTTTAAACATCAAAGCTGCTGTCTTATGAGCACACACAGAATAAGTCCATATGTTAACAATGACATTCAACACACACAAAACATTAGCAAAGACAATTCATAACAAAAAATGACCGAAAAAACACGCGCAAACAACCTCAGTAATTAGCATTTACATCTTAAAGGAAAATTGTGTCTCCAGTCACATAATAGGCTTAAGTATAATCATAAATGACAAAGCAACTCTTATTCACTGGAGGAAATGTATTTAGTTTTGAGAAGGCCAAGACAGGACAGAGAAATTACCTCATGCTCAAAAATTATACAATCCAACTTATTGTATGTATTTTGAGCAAATCAAACATGAAAATATGTTTCTCTGCTGCATGTGAGATCAATTCTCCTTTTTGTATATAAAATAAGAAAGACAAAGGACATGGCAGCAACAACAACACTATGGCCAGAAATCTATTCATTGCAGAGTAGATTTGTCAGTAGCACTTTTTGTAACTGGTTCATGTTTTACAACTTATCTCAACATTATCAAAAAATACATGCAATCACTGCTCCGAATCATTTCAACACTTGGAACTCTTAAGGTTTAAAAACTTTTTATTTCAGATGGGAAAGCACTTACATGCAGTAATACTTCCCAATGGCTAATAACACCTGACTATCATGTTTCACATTTAGCCTTAACAGTGTAGTAACTATCTTCACTCTACAGTCTCCAAAACACAAGTAAAGCAAAAAATATAAAAATTGTATCTCAGGCATCCACAATTACTGATCTTTTATAAAATATTCTTATATTCTTAACACTGAAGGACATCAAAAACAAACATTCTCCTGTCCGCAAAATACGCTAATAAATGGGAATATTGGTTATAAACACCACCGCATTTTGTATTAGAACAGTGAACATCAGCTTTTGTTGACTAAAATTCTGAATGACAGTACACTCATTTAAGCAAGAATTTATGAGGTCTATAACTATGCTTCCACCATTTTGCAATCTACAGCAGTAGCAACAAGTGGTAGGTTGTAAGTCTCAGACAATAAGCTGAGGAATTTGCAATCATATTCTTGGCTGAATACGTCAACTTATGAGCCCAATCATCATTTGTGGGAGGTTTTAATTTTCTGCTTTAACATGGGGAAATCTGAGGATAAGTCTTATAAAATGCTGGGTAGGACCAATAGTGATCCAACTAAAAGATGACGAACGTACAGGAAATGATTTCAACACTTAAAGAATGATGATTTTGATGACAAACACGAACACGGTAGTGGAAGAGAAGGTGTTTGCGAAGCTACTGAAACCGATGGAAATGATCATAGAAAACTGTTGTCTAAAGTAATTGACCAATTTCATCTGAGCACTGAAACAGAAATGACCACAATACAGTGACAGACCCGAAAAGGTGATTTCTGCAGCATGACAATGCTCCCGCCCGTGTTGCAAAACCCATCAAAATGTACTTGGAAATTCTGAAATGGAAGTCCTACCCCAAACCCACTTTATTCTCCAGATGTTGGTTCCTCTGACTACCAACTTGTTTAATCAATGGCACACAGTCTGGCTTACCTGCACTTCGTCACATGACGAAGTGCAAAATTTGATCGATTAATCGATCTCCTCAAAAGATGCCCAATATTCCAGCTGCAGGATTCATATGCTGCCTAAAAGATGGGAGAAAGTAGTGGCCCACAACGGCCATACTTCGAATCTTAAAGTTTTGTAAGTTTTTGTCAACACAGCCTCAAACTTTGAAGCAAAACTGCAGAAGCAAAGTCACAGACCTAAGAGGTTTCTTTTTATTACTAGGAGAAATGAACCGAGTGCATGAAAAACTCGAGATGAATAGTTTCCATTTAAACTAGACAGCAGAGAAACTAGACGCTTCTGTGAAGCATTTCAGAATGCTTTGGGTGATACTTCCAACGAAATAATGTTTTTATTCACTGTGGCAAACATAGTCATGTTACTTTACAGGCACTGTATCTTAAGATAATGGGTTTAACACCATGTGACAAAGCAAGCTGGGATAATTTTACTTCCCATCTTGTTTTGCCATCTGCCTACTTAAATTATTCTTTTTTTTTAAATTTCAACTAATTACCATTAACATATGTGAATATAATCGGTATTCTCATAATAGAGGAATGTTGACCCTGAGTTTTAAAGAATATAAAACCAGATCTAATTTTGTGCTTAGTTTTATGTATGTAATTGATTTTCTAATTTATTTTGACTATTTCTAGTTAGTATCTTTCATTATAGGGTGAAATCAGTAATTGTTTCATAACTCAAATTCTATTGTTGACATATAAACAAATAAAAATTCTGTACTAATTATAAACATTTGGAGGAACAAACAGCAGCAATCTAAGTATCTATTTGGCTCTATTCGAAAACATGTTAGCAAAGACAGCCCTTCATTAATTCCAAAGTAAGTAACAGTTTTGTCAAATGTATTGTTTACTTGACGATGTATGTTAATTTCATCACTTAAACAAATAATTCGGCCTAAACCTTATTGTAGTAGAAACGGTTGAAAGGACAGAGTTTTTCAATGTATTCAGTTTTTTAATGAGTTAAGTTTTAATTGTAATTTCTGAAAATTTAACTTTAAACAATGTGTAGTTTCAAGACCTATTATTGTGAAGATTTATAAGCGCCCGATTTTTCGTCACAAGACCATCAGTCCACGGCCAAGTTTCAGATGAGGAATGTGTGTCGGTTAGAACGACAACAATACTTCAACTTAACCGTGGAATAAGTGTTACACAATTAGGCCTGTGTTAAAACAATGACTGTGTCTGCTCCATACATAACTGATTATTCTTCAAGAACTGTGAACTTTGTGGGTAGGTTTTACTGCTCGTAGATGTTCAGTAGTAAACTATTATAGCAGTATGTGGAGGTTTGCCTGCAAACTATTAATGAGGCTTATCGAAAGTTAAACAATAGTGCATTGGCCATGTAACTGTGTATTATTAGGGGATTGTGAGCAGTGAAATTAAAGCAGTGTGAAACGCAACTGTGCACCTGTCGGCTACATTATTTACAGTACTCAGTGTAGGAATCCACAATCCATTTTCAGCCAGTGTAGCAACACAGTACGTCGACACTGAGGACGATGAACGAAGAAAATAAAAGTAGGCGGAACCACTACAACCACAGTAAAGTGTCTCCTCCTACAAAGTGACAGCTATCAAGTAAGTAAATTATTGCATTAGTTCTACAAGAAGGAAAACTGTTTAAATGCCTCAATGAAAAAATTCAACACACGGATCAGGGAAAGATAAACCTAGTGATTTACTAAAATATACACATCGGTGTCATCTAAAATGTGCCTGATGATATAAGAGGAGTCTCTCAGAGTCATAAGAGAAAATTGCAGGTATTTTCTGCCTCATTCAAGACAGTTTATTTCTGTTTTAGTTATATACATTTCATAATCTTCAGTGGCTTTAAGTTTGGTGTTCTGTCTCTCATAATGCTATCAGTTGCTTTGTGCTGGTAGTTTTATATGTACCACACTTCATACACCTCATCACGGTTTCTAGTCCCACCGTTATATTTACTGTCGCATTACGTAAAATATGGGGAAAGCAACTGTCCACCTATAGTGGATTAATGCATGGAGCACAGAAACATGTGACAGCAAACAGCATTCACACCAACTTTTGAGCACTAGCTCTACTAGCAGCACACACACACACACACACACACACACACACACACACACACACACACACACACACACACACAACCTTTCCCTTGGTCAATGGAGTGTATGTTTGGGTGTCTGTGCAGTTTTGTGTGTTAATGTGGGTACTTTATCTAGAAAGAGAGCTAGTGCTCACAAGCTAGTATGAATGCTGTTTCCTGTTGTGTGTTTCTGTGCTCCGTGAATCGATCCTCTTGTAGGTGAGTAGTTGTCTTTTCTTTTTTAATTTTTCTACCTTTTTTTCTACTATTTATTCTTCCAGCCACAAATTTTCATTATTGTTACCACTGTATTGTGTGTGTTAAAACACTCTTTATTTTAAATCCACATGAATTTTTATTACAGTAACATAAGGTTTCCACTTACAGATTATCTGTCACTCGATCTGGCATTTTTGTAATAAAACGTGTGTAGCTGTTATAATGGATATAGTGAACAAAACGTATGTTAACACATTCATGACAGTAGAACCCAAGATAACAGTATCAAAAACCATGACAAGTTGTATAAAATGTGGTACACATACCAGCATCAAATAACTGGCTGTGTTGTGAGAGACAGAACACTAAACAAAAACCCATGGAAGACAGCACAAACTGTGCAAGGAAACAAATACTTTCTTGCAGATGGCAAAAATTCTCTTCAGTTTTTCTTTCATAGCACACACAGTAAGGAACTATGACACCCAAGAGATATCTGTCACAAGACTTTGGCAAAACAGTAGTGGTTCTCAGCCTCATGTCAATATAAGAAATACAGAGGTATGATAAACGGAACTCCCAGTTTTTGTTACCCAACAGCCACTGTCTGCTGTCCTCAAAGTAAGAGTGCAGAGTGAAGAGGTTACAGCACTGCCACAGTGTGGGACGTTTACACCGGCCATATCAATGACAGACTCCCGAGCAGCGATTGCAAACACCGGCACTTCCGAGTGGCCACCGTCACTCACCTCTTCTCCCGTTTCGTACTGCATCGAGTCGAGGGACTCGCGCGAGCCACGGCGACTGTTGCGCTCCTTTCCTGAAGAGCCGCTGCGGCGCCTCTCTCCGGACTCGCTGAGGATTTGAGCCACCTTTGCCTGTTTCACGAAGTCCAGTCCCTGTGGAAACAGAACACAATAGTAGCCACTGTTGCCAAAACTGAGCAGTTCCCTGTAGAGAAATTCCTATCATTACAACACACCAGTACAATGTAGTAAGGTCAGTCTGGAAAAAGCAAATTGTATTTCCTATTAATTAGGGCACACTCATTTAAAAATCAACACACGAGATTCCACAGACAAATATTAGAAAAAGCTGATTAATTATTTAACAGTGAACTAAAATATTATTCCCTGACAAATTTATACGTTTCCAATAAAGGCTCACAAGCTGCAGTCACAGTCAACAATGTTACTAAAAGAGGCCTTTATATTAACATCTGCCACTAACTGTGCCAATAAAGAAGCACTTATGTCACAACTTCAGTAAAATGATGCTCAGGAAGAGGACAGTACACTCTAGCCTTATCAGCAATCTTATTTTTTGTAATACATGTAATAGTTTAGGATAAGTTCCCAGTGTAACAACCGAAAACTCCACAGTAACGTAATAGTTTAGGATCTGTGCCCCGTGTAACAACAAATAACTCCTCTGACGTAAGACGTGCCTCCCACAATCAGACACTGGGAATGTACAACTTGTGTTTGGAACTGTGCTTGGAGCTCTTTTACTTAAAAATAAAACCGAACACACAATTTGTCTATGACAGTGATCAGTAGACAAAGGATTATACTGGTAGAGTAAATGTACACAAGTGAAAGGAGACAAACATGTACGTGAAAAAATAGGTAAATTTACTAGATTTTGGAACAAAGAGCTGTGCTTCTGGCAGAAATGTGAAGGCTGGACAAAAAGTGAGTGGTAAGCCTTAAATGTAACAAAATGATTCTTTCACTTTGCAGTGAAATGTGCATTGTGTTGAAAATTTCTACAAGATTGGAATTGTGTGCAGGACCGAGACGGTAGCACAGAACCTTGCATTTTACAGAAATACTACCAACAAATGGGTTTCTTTCTGCTAGTACCTTTCTCTGCTACACTATCATTTGTGAAAATTGCAGCATCTGGAAGCAATTGTCAGAACCATTCCAAAATCAGACAACACGTATAGCAGTGGAAGCGTAATAAGTAAGAAAATTTGCAGTGACACAGCACGCGTGTAGGCTCAGCAGTCCCTCTCTCGTGTCCAGACGGGTCAGTGTTACGCCAAACCTAGCTGGTGCAAAGAGGCCAAACAAAGTGGAAAAGTGCAAGCATGTGCCAGTGTGCCACAACAATGTCAAATGGAGCAACATTAGCGCGCAAGCAAGTTTAAGTGATCGATCCCCGAGAAAAAGGTTTATTGCATATCGACACCACGGCTCACGTGTACACTTATAATACGGTGATGTGTCTGCAACTTTAGTCTGATTCACAAACGATGGCAGTGTGTGGTGGTCGAGACACGGGCAGAGAGTGCAGTGTTGCCAATCGAAAGCAACAATTGCGGTACTACATACACGTGTTGTGTGTTTAAAGAAAGTGTGTTTTATGCAAATTATGGCTGTCACTTGCTCGTGTAGAATCTGTAGCTTACCACCATGGAATAAAAAAAAATCACTAAACAACTCACTACGATCACGTTTAATGCTCTCGTCAGTTATGACAGCCACAGCAGAGTGCTCAAAACACCATCAAATACTCGTTTTCTGTCAGATGACCAGTAACGTAGGTGCAAAGAACGAGCCTAAACTCAACCGCCATCATAAGTGACTAACTACAGTGGATAGAAGAAGATCGCACACAATGACGAGCCAGTATTGGACTACACTCTGTAACCACATTGCCATCTTCTCTACACGGCCTTAACCAGTTTAACAGCTCTGTCAACAGTACTCGCTTAATACGGTATACTGCAACACGTGCAGATGTGTGCTTACAGCTGGACCAGTGGCATGCACGCCTTTTTTTTGCTTCCTTTGACCAGAAACCATCACCACCTCTGACTTCAATACACATTTGGACATCACCAATCACAAGCTGGGTGGTGAGATATGATGTTTTTGAAAGAGTCATCCTCCATGCAATACTAAGCGAGGTGGCGCAGTGGTTAGCACACTGGACTCACATTCGGGAGAACGACAGGTCAATGCCGCGTCCGGCCCTCCCGATTTATTTAGGTTTTCTGTGATTTCCCTAAATCGCTCCAGGCAAATGCTGGGATGGCTCCTTTGAAAGGGCACAGCCTACTTCCTTCCTTGTCCTTCCCTAATCAGATGAGACCAATGTCCTCACTGTTTGGTCTCCTCTCTCAAAACAACCCAACCCTTCATGCAATGGGGTAGACTAAGAGTACTGAGCAACACAACAGATGAATGCAAAGTGTAACAATTTTGGGGTGCCATTACCTATAATGTGCAGTCTTGCCTCTTATGTAATGAGGGCAATCTGAACAGCAACCACAACATCAAGAAAGTTTTAAAATCCAAGGAACTGCCCCTCATGTGGGTAGCTACACATGCCATATTTGAACAGGATATAGCCTGGCCATGTGTGGTGTAGAATGAGCGAGCCGCCTTTGAAGGATGACAGGTACAACTGCTTCCCTAGCCTATGTGACAAGTTGTCCGTCAAATAGTCTAGGACACGGTCATTCGGCAACTTGTTCCTATTAGTTCCTACGACAACTGTCTATGCTCGATTGATGTTCCTGCAAACCTTGTGGCAAGGAGTTCCCCAGCAACATATCTTGGCCTATGATTTTATCCTATGACATCGAAAGGCTACGATTGCAGCACGTGGCAGTTTCATACCGTACTCAATTCTGGCAAAGTATTTGTACAGTACTGTAATATTCATCACCTGTGTACTTTCATGTCCCTTATCTGTGACGTAAATTTCACTGTACCCCTGTCTTCTACTTGGCATTGCAATTTTCATGAACAGTAGTGAATTTTCCAAATTATGCTGAAGTCCTATGTATATTGCCAGATTATCATTCCACGAGGAAAGGATGTTTTCGAGGAATCACTTTATAAAGTATACTGAAGAATTTCTGTAAAGTCTGGAAAGTAGGAGAAGTAAAGGTGTTAGGGTGAGTCATGACTGTACAGTTGATTCAGTAAGAATGTTGCCCATCAAGGGCAAAGTTTCATGTCGGATTCCCAATCAGCACATTGTTTTAATCTGCAAGGAGTTTTCTTAAAGACACAGTTAAATGCAGCACGTAAACTTTAGCAGACACCACAAAAGAGAAAGTGAGATTTTTCACGTAAGAGATTTCAAAAACATCAGACTAATAATAGTGGGGGTAGTAGACAAGTTACGGACAAGTACAAATATCCTATAAGCAAGCCAGAAAAAGAAAGTGAGCACCAAGTGCAGAAAGATGGTGAAGATGAATAAAGACGAATGAAATGGAAGTTACAATGAAGAAAATAAATGTAAAAAAAAGAAAGAAAAACCAAGACCAAAAAATTATTATAAATTCACACCAAGTGTGTGCCAAGAACTAAGTACACATTGTGGGGAATGATCACATTTCCAAGTTCTGAGGAACTCTATTGTAAAGGGAAGTACTGTTGTGTGTAGTGGAAGAAGTAACCAATGTCGTGACTTATTTTGCATAGCAAGCTCTGCAATGAGATAGTGTTTGTTGCCATACATACTATTTATGTTCATTCATATTTCCAATAGCTGTTGTCATGCCCACAGTTACCAATATCATGGAGAACAATATGGAACTGAGGCAATCCACTCCACACTAACCATATCAGTGCAACATTTTGGACGATGCTCGGAAATGCAACTAGAGGCAAATACTTTCTCAAAAGCACAATGACATGAGATGAATATGCAGCAATCACAGTGGTCTGGGAAAGTGGCACACTGCCTGAAATAGCATGCACACTTTGATCTGACATAAAATACAGCCCAAATAAAACTGAACATAAAATGTTTTTTAGCAAAGAGACAAAAAAGTGTATCAATCTCTGCTGATCCATTATGGATACAGGACAGCAGCCAGCCAGATACTTACAAAAGAAAAATCACCAAACAGCCATATGTTTTCAGAACTTGTTATAAAGTGACATGTATACTCCTGCGTACTCCATAGGTCATACTGCAAAATTTTTAACTTTAATGAGGATAGTTTTTCCTAAGAACTAGGGTGACTCATCTATAAGAGTTAGGGATATTTTTGATATATACTAAAAAACTAGAGAAGCTTTATTAGTTTGAGCTTCCGATTCTGTATATTGTCTATTTTTTTTGTTTTTGTGATGTCTGACACATTCCATTATAGCTCTGTGATGTCAAAATAGTTTTGATGCGAACTAGTACACACACACATTCTGCTTTGTTTTTCTTTGTGCGCACAGATACTCTTCTTACAAAATTGTAGACTGTGATTGATTGAGAGGGGTTATGGGACCAAATGGTATGGTCATCAGCCCCATGATTCCGAAGTCAAGTCACAGACGAAAGAGGGTCTGCTAAAAGTGGACAGATCCAGTCAGGGGAGTCAAATTATAAAATAATGAACATTAAACACACACAGTAAAGGAATAAAGGCGAGGAGAACCAGTTCAACCATCCGTGGATCATCTGTTAATATTAAATTTAAGGTATCTGAAAGGCTATACTTAACACGAAAGACCAAAAGAAGGGGACATTGCACCAATATGTGAGATATCGTCAGTCTGGCTCCACAAAAACATTGTGGGAGGAGAGGGGGGTCAGTCGTTACATATGAGGAAACAACGGGTGAGCCAGGCACGACCAACGCGTAAATGGCATATAACAGTGGACTACTCCCGAGAGGAGCAGACGGAAGAGCGCCAAACTGCAGTAGACTCCTCGATTGTGCGGAATTTATTACTATGAACAGTAGCGCTCCAGGTGGCATTCCACTTTTGGGCATATAGAGATCTGGCGTAGACACACTTATCTGCAGCTGGAATCGTGAAAAGCAAAGGGGTAAGTATCTGCTTCTCTAGCCAAACAGGCAGCCAGTTCATTACCTGGGATGCCCACATGACTTGAGACCGAGAGAAAGCCAACTGAACAGGCGGAACGCTCAAGTGCAGGGAGGTGGTCACGAATAGCAGATAGCAGATACCGAAGGGCGACGAGAGTAGCGTCAGTCACTAGCCAGCAGGCTGGTCGTGGAGTCTGAACAAATTAAAACACTGTGGAGGGGGGCCTGAAAAACAAAAAGGAGGGCCCTGTGAATGGCTAGAAGCTCTGCTGTGAACACACTACACGATCCTGGCAACAAATGGTGTTTGAAGCCAATAGGAGACGTGAAAGCGTATCCCACCTTATCGACTGGTGTAAAACTATTAGTGTAAAAGATGGTGGCACCCTGGAACTCTGCAAGGATGGCACATACGAGACCCTGGTAAACCACAGAAGCGACAGAGACCTTAGGACTCTGAAATAGATTGGTCCTAATCAGTGGTCTAGGCACCATCCGAGGGGGGTATGGGAGGAAAAAGATAGGGTGCAGTCCAGAGAGTGCAGAGGGAGATCCGACTGGGGGGGGGGGGGGGGAGTGAGATGTGTGCCAATCGGCAATCCCATCAGTGGGCAGGTGTTAGAAGGGAGACATCCCTCGCTGGCAAAGAGCACGGGGTACACAGGACGGTCAGGGAATTGGCGAATGGCGGTTGCGTAAGAAAAAGGAGTTGGCTCCGTCAGATGTGTAGAGGGGAAATCCCCACTTCTACGAGGAGACTATCGACAGGACAAAGGTGAAAGGCACCAATAGCCAGACGCGCCCCACAATGACGGACAGGGTCAAGCGAGTTGCAAAGTGGAAGGAGCTGCTGAGCCATAAACCTGACTACCATAATCTAGTCTGGACAAGACCAGAGCACAATAAAGATGGAGAAGAGTGGAATGCTCTGCACCCCAAGACGTGTGGGCCAGGAGGCAGAGAGCACTTAGCTTCTGAATGTGAGGCAGCCATGTCAGCTTATCAAAAATAAGGCCCAAGAAACCGGACTGTACTACAACATTGAGGAGCTGGTCACCTAAATGAAGTTCTGGATCGGGGTGTACTGTGAGTCGACAACAAAAATGCCTAATCAGTGTTTTGGAGGGAGAAAACTGGAATCCGTGGGCTGTGGCCCACACAGAAGCCCGTCGGATGGTGCCTCGGAGATGGCACTCGGCAGACGCTACCGAGATGCAAAAATCGTTGACGTACAACGCCGGGCTAACCAGAGGCCCAGTAGAGGTCACAAGCCCATTGATGGCAATGGTGAAGAGTGTGACACATAGCACAGAACCCTGAGGGATAACACTCCCCTGAATATGAGGGGCACTGAATGAAGTGCCAACTTGAACCCGGGAGAGCCGGTGAAATGATAACTTGTGGATAAAAATCAGAAGGGGAACACGGAAGCCCCAGTCACGGAGGGTAACTAAAATGTTATGGCGCCAAGCCACGTCGTACGCCTTATGTAGGTCAAAGACGACTGCGACAAGGTGCCAGCGGCGAGTAAAATCCTGTCAGACGGCAGATTGCTATCGGAATAAATGGTCAGTTGGAGATCGCCCTGCCCGGAAGCCACACTGATATGGGGACAAAAGGCCCCGAGATTCGAGTACCCAACATAATCTGTAGCTGACCATCCTTTTGAGCAGTTTACAGAGTACATTCGTCGTGCTAATTGGGTGGTAGCTGTCTAGAGACGTTGGGTTTTTCTCGGGCTTAAGGATGGAGATAACTATACTGTCTCACCATTGTGGCGCAAAAGCACCTGTGAGCTAAATGCGGTTGGAAACTCTGAGGAGCTGTTGCCTCTGGGGAATATCCAAATGTCGGATCATCTGGTTGTGGATGGAATCTATACGTGGGGCCGTGTCTTGTGAAGAACTAAGAGCCTGCACCAATTCCCATTCAATGAAGGGTGCATTATAGGGCTCGACATGATGCGGGATGAAACAGAGGGGCATCTGTTCAACTCTGCATTTCTGCTGGAAAAAGGTAGTAGGGTAGGAAGACGACGACGATGCCATTGCAAAGCACGTCACGAGGTGTTCTGCGAGGACCAATGGACCAGTGCACAGAGATCCACGGAGGTTCAGACCCTGGACAGTTGACTGTCGCTGATGGCCCAAAAGGCTACAGAGCTCGGACCAAACCTACGACAAAGAGACATACGTGCCAAGGGAGAAAACATAGCACTCCCAGCATTTCTTTTTACTCTGCTTAATAAGGTAAGGGCTTTAGCATGAAGACACTTAAAAGTGAGAAGATTGGTCTGTGAAGGGTGTCACTCGAATCACTGCAGCACCCATCGGTGGTCCTGGACAGCGACTGCAATGTCCTCGGTCCACCACAGTGCCAGTTGACGAGAGGGACCTGTGGACAGGGGACAGCAGTGCCAGCAGCACGAAGAATAGTGGCAGACACACCTTGCATGACTGTACCAATGGAATTTGAGAGGTAGGTGTCAAAGTGCACAGCAGACGTACATGAAGGTCAATTGGCCCTGCAGAATGCCCAACGTGGGGGCGTATCTGCTGGCGGTAGCAGGGGAACAATAGAATCACCAGAAAGTGGTCACTGTCACGAAGGTCATCATGGGATGACCAATGTAGGGAAGCCACAAGGGCAGTGGAGGAGATCGTGAGATCGATAGCAGAGAAGGTGCCACAAGCGACACTGAAGAGAGTAGGGGAACAATCATGAGAGACAAATCAAGGCCCATGATAAGTTGGTCAATTAAGATACCCCTACCCATTGAAGTGACCCCCCCAGTGGATCGTGCTCATTGACAGGGCAACAGAAGGAAGTGGCCTACCTGGAGGGAGGTAGACATTGCAAATGGTGACTGCCGGAGTTGTTTGCACCCTAGCCACTATTGCTTCCCAGTTAGTACGTACGTGGATCCGGTCACTAATGACATTGGGGCAAACCAAAGTGGAGACCCCACCAGCACGGTTCTGACAGAACGGCCGATAACCACGAAATGTTGGAGAGTGGTCATCACAGAAATGCGTTTCTTGAAGAGCAAGACAGAATGCAGAAGAGGAGGAGGAGACAAGACGTTGCATTTTCGGTAGGTGACTAGTATCCGTTGCAATTCCACTGGACGATCATGTGGCAAGAATGCAAGGTAGACAAAAGAAGCTGAGGAGGAGGTCAGGTCCCTCCGCCAGTAGTCGTCACTGACAAGGATGGGGTGACATCCGTAAATAAGATGTCAGACTGAGGTTGCAAGGTGGGAGATAGCACCTCTGGGGGGGGGGGGGGGGGGGTGCCTTGTCATGGGATTTGTGTTTCTTCTTCTTTTTCTTTTTCTTTTTCTTTTTCTGAGGTGGAGGAGGGCAGGGCACATAGGAAGTACAGGCTTCTGCTAGATCTGGAACTGAGAGTGGGGTGGGGTGACCTAGGGCACACAGATGGCGTGCCTCGTGGCCGAGTGGTGGTAAGAGACCTCTGGCCTGAGAGATACTGGGTAGAGGGGTCCCAGGAGGGAGCCTGATCACCAGCAGGTGCTGAAGTAGGGGGGCACTTCTTTGGCCAGGGAGGGGGAGCGGCTGCGTGATGGGAGGTCGTGGGAAATGGGAGAGAGGGACGGGGCTAGGGTAGGGAGGAGGGAGGGGCAGGAGGAAACACAGAGGCAGAAGTTGAAGATAGTGACACTGGATGGATGGAGTGTCTCATACTTTTGGCGAGCCTCTGCATAAGACAGTTGATCCATGGACTTTTCTCTCTTGTAAGCCGAGCAATTTGGCGAGCAAGGGGAGTGGAGGTCAGCACAATTGACACACACGTGGCGGAACACGGGAACTTCCCTCATGTAGTGGGTGGCCACAGTCATCACACGGTGTGTCCACCGTATAGTGGGAAGACATATGCCCAAAACGCAAGCACCGAAAGCGCCGCATAGGTGGAGGGATGTATGGCTTCACTTCACCCTGCAGCACGTAACCTTGACTTTCTCTGGGATAGTATCCCCCTCGAAAGCCAGAATGAAGGTGCCAGTATCGGTGCAGTTGTGTCTGCGACCCTTCTGCACACGAACAAAATGAATGCCACGCAACTCCACATTATCCCGGAGTTCATCAGTTCGCAGAATGAGGTCCCTACCAAAAATTACTCCCTGGACCGTATTCAGAGACTGGTGAGGAGTGATAGACACCGGAATAGTGCCAAGACGATCACAGGCACAAAGAGCTGCAGTTTGGGTGCCTGAAAAAGCTTTGATCAACAGGGAACCTGACCGCATCTTGATAAGAGACTCCACTTCACCAAACTTGTCCTCAATATTTTCCACGAAAAACAACGGCTTTGTGGCAGTGAATGTGTCCCAATCTGTCCTAGTACAGATGAGGTAACGGGGAACGGGTTTTATCCCAAGATGAACGAACCTGACCCTCCTCCCACGGTGTAGCCAGGGAAGGGAAGGTAGCGGGTCATACAAAGCAGCATTCGATGATTCTTCACCATTCGAAGAGACAGCTGTTTGAGACTGTCAGATTTCTGCAGCTCGATACGTTTCATGCGCGAAGCATCTGCCCTGATACCACCCATTCAGACCAGGGGCTCTCCCCACAGGCGCCATCCAGCCACAGCAAGAGTGGTGTGGCACAGCGGCGGTTGCCGGGAGTTCTGATGCTCCGAGAAGATAAGCACCACTCCTTGGCGTACGTGGGAAGGGAACAACTCGGGTATCAATAGTGCGATCGCTGTGCTGTCAGGAGGCTCAGCCATATAGGTACATAACACCCCCACCACACGGACCGGCTACACGTGCTGGTGACCTAGCAGGGTGGACAGGGCTACAGTGGGTGAGGGGAGAGGGGAAGGAAGGGAGGAGAGGAATCTACACCATAGATGCTAGGGAGGGAGCTCCTCTAGTCTCACACTAAAGAAAGGAAATTTTCAAGTGAAGGTCAAACCTCAAGTGGAGACCTAAATGCCAAAAAGGATGAAAGAACAGGCAAAAGGAACAAAATTGTAATCAAGACAGGAAACCAGTAGATAGCCAGGTAGACATGAATCAGAACACCGAGAGAGGGAAAGGTGGTGACAACGGGGAAGGAGCGAGGATTGGGGGTTGGGGGTGGGGGTGTGGCAGGTGGGGGGGGGGTGTTGCAGGGGGGGGGGGCAGGGTGAAAGAAATGCATCCAGGGAAGAAAGAATTGGCTGCAATAGCTCGGGGCCCCTTATGTGCCACACATGAGCTCATGAAAGAACTGAGAAACCGAAAGATAAATACAGTAAGCACATTCAGAAGGATGTAGGTTGTAGTAGTTACTCGGAGATGAGACTTGCACAGGACAGAGTAGCAAGGAAAGCTGCATCAAACCAGTATTTGGACTGAAGATTACATCCGCAACAACAAGGCAGTCTTGACTGGATATTCAAGATGACTATTTATAGTTTGTAGTAAGTCTGCAACCTGTACGGTCATTTGGTCATTTATTCCATGTGTGAAGTTCTGAACATTCTTCATGTTTGTGTAGGTTACTGACCTGTGTGAAGAAATAGATTGCAAAAAGTGATGCCAATAATCACAGGGAAGAGATTAAAACCACGATTCCACAACACAAGGCAGAGACTTATGAACCATGTCTGTAAATTACATTCCCAGGAGACAAGATTACAGAAGAATAATGGTTGCAAGTAATTTTTAACTTTCCAAAACTCACAAAACAGTTTACATTAACTCAGGTCCAAATCAGTTTGAATACTACCTTCAATATGCATAATATCACAAGGACTTTTCACTTAACTGTTTAGTTTCCTTTATACTTAAGAGAATACTAATACCAGAGTGGTATCATTTTTTTGGCACCACTTCTTTTAAATGTCAAATAAGAAAGGCAGTACAACAGTTACACTTGAGCACAATCTAGCCACCATAAGGTATTTTTTCCACCAAAAATACGGTTTTCTAGTTTCTTACCAGTTACATTTGATAAACTTTCTCAAAGATTGTGCACTCCTCCAAACTGAATTAAAATCTAAATTTTTCTATAGCATCATCCAATGTGAGAACAAAAATCAATTGGGCATGGTGGCATAGTGGTTAGCATACTTGACTTGCATTTGGGAGCATGACAGTTCAGATTGCCATCTGTATTTAGGTTTTCCATGTTTTCCCTAAATCGCTCCAGGCAAATGCTGAGATGATTCCTTTCAAATCAGCACAGTCAATTTCCTTCCCTAACCTGACCTTGTGCTGTGTTTCTAATGCCTGGTTGCCAACAGGACACTGAATATCTCTCTCTCTCTCTCTCTCTCTCTCTCTCTCCCTACACACACACACACACACACACACACACACACACACACACACACACACACAGAGAGAGAGAGAGAGAGAGAGAGAGAGAGAGAGAGAGAGATGACCGATTTTTACTAATATTTCATTAGCACAATGCATTTTGGCAGAATGCTGCCATCATCAGGTGCATTATACAGTTACTTATACATCAGCTGATAGGTTATGTACATTAGCTGTGTGTGCCAGTGGGGTTAGAAATCAAAAAATAAACCTATAGGGAAGGATAAATCTGTTACAATGTGTACATTATGTGATATCACAATTAGGTAATATACTAATGCATTTACTTACATTTCTGTTTGCGATTTCATTTTCTGGCACTTGTGTTGCCAAAGATTGTGTGTGGGTATATAAATAATCATCCACAGAAAGGAAATGGTCAGAGTTTCGTCTTTTGGTTTATGCAAAGGAAAGATTGAAGTAGATGACAGCTGTAAAATATTTTATTTTTGCTTATTCCATTTCTAGCAGCCTTTTTGTTCACAGTAGAACAGCGCAATTTTGTCAAAGTGTACACAGTTCGTCACAAGGATCTATTATGGAATTTTCACTCTGCAGAGTGTGCGCTGATATGAAACTTCCTGGCAGATTAAAACTGTATGCCACACTGAGACTAGCTCAGGACCTTTGTCTTTCGCGAGCAGGTGCTCTACAAACTGAGCTACTCGAGTACGATTCGCACCTCATCTTCACAGTTTAACTTTTAACAGTATCTCATTTCCTACCTTCTAAGGCTCACAGAAGTTCTCGTGGAGTGCTAGTGTTGCAAGTTTCACAGGAGAGCTTCAGTGAAGTTTGGAAGGTAGGGGATGGAGTACTGCCAGGATTGAAGCTGTGAGGACAGGTTGTCAGTTGTGCTCAGGTAGTTCAGTCAGTACAACACTTACCTTGAAAGCCAAAGGTTCTGAGTTCAAGTCTCAGTCTGGCACATAGGTTTAATCTGCCAGTAAGTTTCTGCCGCAAGGTTGATTACAAGTACCCACAACTTCATTGACTGTAGCGGACAACTTTCCCTGATGTGAAGAGAAGTAGTTTCCCATGTGTTGTTGACTCAAGGACAGCTCTGACACTATCTCTCGGGATAGTGTGCTGACCTGGACAACAACAACTTCTTCGAAGCTACCTTTCCGTGTGTGTGAAAAATCTGGAAGCATTAAACCTGATTGAAAATTTAATTTTTGAAGTTATGTGACACAAAAACAATACATCAAACATTTTTAACGAGAACATGCACACATACCAAACAGTGACTTATTCTTCAAGTCACTATATACCAATTACATAAATTTAAGCTGCCATGTGAAAGTAATGCACTATGTAACTACATGAAAATTTGGTGCAAAGGGCAATATGCTCTACACAGATAGGGTACTACACACACCACAAATCCATCAATTTATTCTGCACATGTCAAAATTAGTGATCTTCCCAGTCTTCACTAGAATGCCTTATTGTGTGTGTTTTTTGTATTAAATTACTTGAGGAACTGTAAAGAAAGAAAAGTATTTACAGTATTTTAAACTAATGCAGCATATACAATTTCACTTTTCAAGGAACTGGGCTACATAGATTCTCTAAGACATTTATCCTGCCAGCATACATACATATATACATGAAGATACCAAATTTCATGTTTCCCCTTTTATTTTTGCTACCACCACCAGCAGCAGTAACCATAACAACAACAACAACAACAACAACGTAACAGTTCAATGCAATCTTAGTCAGCTACCCTTTGTAGAACTCTGATCACATGCTTAGCTATGTTCTACCAACCATAAAAACAGAACTTATGTACAGCACCTTATATTACAATAATTTCAAAGAGTTAATACACTGTTCGTGCTGAGAGCAACAAAGTCATCAAATGTTCAACTGGACAAATATGGAGAGGAGGGAAAGACTGAACTCGTGGAGGTATTTATATTGAATCATTTAACTTTAATCAAGGTTAGTGAACCAACATTTGAATCTAGGTCTAAAACAGTTTTTCGTGTCTATTAATGAAATTATTCTTTCACAAAATGTATTAAAGTGAAGGTCTAATCTTAGGAGACTTTAATTCTTTGATATTTACTGCTTCAAAAGGTGAACTCTTTAACACTATCTGGTAAAATCAGTCACAGCAGACAAACTGTTAAACTTCAAACAGAACTGTCATATCTCATTATGACCTGAGAAACGTGAAAGATAAACTGCAGAAAAACGGCAACTGAAGCTAGTGTATTAATTCTGAAGCTAAACAAAACAAGAATAGCTACTGTTTTAACTATTATGGCTATCTGTAGGAGCAAGTACTCTTAAGTTTCTGCTTTTCAAGACTTTAATTAAAATACAATATTGGGCACAAGGCTGTAGCTTATGTAAGTGTGACAAACTGCAGACAAATGAACACATGTAATAGAGTAGCAGTGCCCACAGCTTGCCGCAGTGAACCTTGCATGCTGTTCCCTACAGTAGTCAATCAGATGAAAAACTCACTTGCCAACCGAAGTTGCATACTACTGTAAATAGCATCTTCTCACTAAACAATCATTCACTCTAGTCGAGCTATTTCATCCCCTCCTTGTTAACATCCTTAACAGTAAGGGATGTTACAATCGAGAAAACTTTGTGCTCAGTTATGTTTTCCTGGTCTTTAAGAGGGAAAATTGTTTTGTCACTTCTGAGGATTTCAGACAGACAATGACCACACGTACTAGACACAGTTCCAGACACAAACCCCTGAAGGGGCATGAAGACTAGGAAAGTGAGGCAAGGTGAGGTGAAGTGAGAGTTGTGCAAGCCCCGGCAAACCCCACCACCACATCCACAACAGAGCTCAACACACCTCGAGGTAGGTCTGCTCTGCACACTCCTCCAGAACCTCGGCAGCCTCGTGCCTGCCCTGTCCGTGGTACAGCAGAGCCAAGTTCCTCATCACCGCCCTCAACGTAGGCAAGTCCACAGGACACTGCAAGGCCAACACCAATGCCACCACTAGCTTCAAAAACAACTCCAGTGTCTGAGCCACCTGACGCATTCCACAAATCTTTAATAACAAATCAATTTCTGTCGCACGACACACACACAGTTCTCCCAAATCCAAATTTTCTCCTCCTCCAAGTGCCAGGACAGATAAGGTTACTCGTCTCACCTTACATAGCAAAAAGTGTGTGATCACATGTGTGCTCCCCCACCACACTATTTTATTTTTGATGAGTGTTTCAGTTATGTGATAACATTAAAGATCTGTAGATTTCGAAACTGTCTATGGTTAGTACATTAAATGAAAAGTGCGGTATGGTAATGGAGAGCATGTCTTCATTTGTAAGAAGTGCAGGTAGACCATTTCACTACTGTACTACTATAATAGCAATAACTGAAATGTTTCTCTGTAGATCAAGTAAGAGTGTTCCCAACACCTAGCAATGGCAAACAGCGGGGTCTCTACCTGACGACAAACTGCCACAATTAACGCAGCATACCTATTCCACATAATACGTCTTTAATAAAGCAGCTTTAATAATAAATGTGTATTCAATGCATTTTGAGAAAAACTTTACTTAATGTGATCAACGTATGCATGAAATCAGTGTAGTGCAAGAAGAAACAAAAATATCCAAGATGACAGAAGTTATAGAAACAGGAAAAACTTTAAATTAAAAAAAAATGGCACTGTGGGAGATAAACCTCTGATACTTTGAGTTTTATTTGATGCTGTGTCTAGGACTATTTCACTGGCTGATTTTCTACAATTTAGAGTTAACATTTCAGGTGTGGCATAGAACTTTGTGTTTGACAAAGAACTAAATCTCAACGCCCCACAATCTGCTTTAGCATTTGATGACATAATTATACAGCAAAGCAATTACAAAATAGTGAAGTCAATACTGCACCTACTCAACTCAATACAGTAAGGGAATAGACAGACTGTCTCTATGGGTCAATGGACAAACTAAAAGAATTTTTAAACATACAATACATCAACACTTCGTTTAATTTCAACTGTTTAACATCCTACTGGAATAAAAATAGCTTACTGCACAGTGCTGTAGAATAAACCCTGTTCATTACAAGGAACACTCTAAAATGTCATCTGCCTCAGGTAACTTTTGCCACTTCACTGGAATCTTAGGATGATGGACAACAAACTTTTTATTAAAAAATCTGTGCCAAAGATTACCTCCTTGCGTGAGCGCAGGGCGCAGTCTTCCAGGGTCTCTGCCGCTTCGTACTTGCCCTGTCGCCGGTAGAGGGCACCGAGGTTTTTCAGTGTCGTCGTCACCGTCGGTGAATCCACTTTGGCAGCTTTGTGCCATCCTCCGTACTCGCCGTAAGGGACATTTTCCTTGTTACGACATTTGTTCTCCTCTCGCTCCTCGGCCACTTGCCAAATCGGCTTGTTATCACCTGTGAACAAATAATAGTGTACAACTGCTGAGAGAACATACGAGAACTGGAAAAGGATTTTTTTTTCCACATCAGACTGAAATAAGTGTCTGTATGTACTCTTTGGCAGTAGCAATTTACCCCTGACCAATTTCTTATGACTTTTTAAGTTTATTGTATGGTATAGTGTGATAATAATTCATACCAATCAATCAGGAGAAAAACCAATTATATGAGGTAATTGCAGTTTTTTACCTGTGGAATATATATTTACCAGTGTCACTTAAAGTGTTGAAACAAACTTACAGCAAGTGGTATACTGACAATCATTTTTGTGAAAAATGATCAGGCTTTTACATGAATGGGAAAGACTTTCTTATGAAATGTTCCCCAAATTTCAAAATAGAAATTGTACTAGGAAAAACTGTCATTTGTCCTCAATCGAAACTTGCAATTCTACTTTCACTGGTACTTAGTGGAGTGGGCCCTGTTGTTCTACTGCAAGTCAAGAGTGTATTTGTGGTATATGATCAACTTGATAAGTGCTGGTTCGGTGCATTGTATATGACTGCAGACATTAGGAAGGAAGAGGCTATTGCTCACTGCCTCTAATCCTCCTCCTCCTCCTCCTCCTCCTCCTCCTCCTCCTCCTCGTGATGACCGTCTAGTGTTGAAAGCCACCACATTTTGGGAGACTGCCGAGAGGAATTGGATTCAACTCCACGATATTAGGAATTTTAATCCACCACCTTTTCCACAATTTTTGGCCAAGGAATTGTGGCCAAGTTTTTCCATAAACACACACAATAAATAATTTTCAGGTCCAATATTACCACATTAGCATGCTTTCACAACCTGCTATGGAAATGGGTGTAAAAAAAAGCGTATGTGAGAAAGGTTCAACCAGGTTTTCAGAAAGATACATTAACCATGATGTACAATTTGTGCTTTCACTGACTTCATAACGATCTAAGTTGTTGGAAAGCCAGAACTACTGCTGAATACAATCTGTCACAGTTGCACAAAATTCTACAGCTTGAAAATGAAGACTGAGTAACCACGAAAATGGAACAATACGTGCAGGCAGCATTAAATGCCTCAGCAAGTGATTGTATCTGCTATAAAAAAATACAGCAATTTAAAACTCAAAATATAAGATCAGTATTTCAAAACTGATACTTCACAAAATGCCATGTGCATGTGAAACAATTCAAAAAAATGAAAGTACGTAAAAACAAAATGCAAGAAAAATAGTACATTTTCAACTCTGGTCTTTTTCCTACAACAGAGGCTGACAACTTTCCGCAATAATGGATTATTATGCTAAAATAATAACAATGACACATCAGAGGAAAAAATTTACACAAGTTGAGTCAATTTTGTATTGATATATACTTTTTAGTCTTCCAGTGTAACGTTACATTAACTCGTACAAAGAAAAACCTGAGTAAAATGGTAGTCACTGTTCGTTGCGGAGCACACATACTTCCACTACGGCTTTATAAATACAGCTGAACAAGCTGCAGAATAATCGGTACGTCAACAGCTTCCTTCACGAACAAAATATTAATGTCCACAGTCAGTCAAACTGCCGTAACTTTCTTCGTTAATTTATGAAATAATATCAGGTGTTAACACAGATTACAGAACGATGAAAATTTCCTAAGTCAGTCAGTCATTCAATGTCAATTTCTTCACAATTTAGTGGATTCTCATACAAGTATTGGTGGTTTCAGCAACAGATTCTTGATGACATAAATGACAAAAGTGCCACTCATAAAATTTGTGAATGGACATAATTCAGCTGCTTTGGGGATTAATCAGTACCAACTGCCACCTCTCACTTGGGTCCTTCGTTTGTTTTACCATTTCTTTATAATAGTGTCACAGTCTCTAAGAAAGACATATCTGGCACATTGTTTCCATTTTATTAAGATAATTTTAGTACAGAATTTGACACTGATATCTGTAACAATTTCACCAGTTTCTATGACTGTGAGAAGCCCTCTCATTAGAATCTCCCCTGAAATGTCAAGGCTGCTTTTAGTTGGCCAACTGGACAACTTCCCAGAAATAATTCCCATCTTCTTCAAATGATCTTGCACACATAAAATATTGACCATTTAAATACTTTCCTGAACATACACGATATTCTTGAAAGTGACATGGCACATACTGTCAGTCCTGAAGTAACCATGACACGATGATGGAAACCAGTACATAAGAACTGTCAACTCCAGACCAACCTACGACAATCGCCTCTTAATACCTCTACGCTGTGTTGTCCTTGCCTGAGAAATGTATGCCTTCGAAGGAAAAGATTTCCTATCCTAGAACATAGATGGCAGAATTCTCTTTACTCTCATAGTATTTCTCCGAAACTGCTACAGTGTCTTACAAAAAGATATAAAGGAATTATTTAATTTTTGTGGAACCTACAGCACACATATAATAACAAAAAATTGTCAATGACACAGCCTAAAACAAAAGTGCAGCCAGTACACAATGTAACGATGTTCAAATTAAGATTCCTCCCGAGGGCGAGGGGAGAGTGGAAGCAGCGGTTTGTGGGGAGGGGGCAGAGGAGAGAAGCTGCTTAGAGAAGCTGCTTGGCAGCATATGTAGTAAAGGAAGAGAGGGAAGAACCAGTATGAAACACAATGTATATTACACAGTGACAGCTGATTAGTGAATTACTATCATTTTACAACCAGTTTTGGTCTTCCACATCAACTTCAGGAACAAAATATGAACAATGTACACATATTCCATAATATGCTTCTAAAAATTTTATTAGTCAGTATATGTTCCTTACTTAAAATCCAACCAACAATGTCACACTAGATAGGTTTAAAACACACAATGAACTGCTCAAATACATATGACAGTACAGTATTTACACACACACACACACACACACACACACACACACACACACACACACACACAATGCAGTTATGTTTTTGTTTCTGAAAATTGTTTGCAAGATCGAAATGGGTGATAAGAAAAATTAAATCTCCTTCCAGATGTTGGTGTGCATACACATTACAAGTTTCCTACAGTAATCAACCAATTAGCGAAACCATTGAATAAGCCTCTGCTTTTAGCATTTTCTGTTCGTATCTCACATTAGCTCAACGTTCAGAGAGAGAGAGAGAGAGAGAGAGAGAGAGAGAGAGAGAGAGAGAGAGAGAGAGAGAATGGGGTGGGGGGGGGGGGGAGGTGATGAGTCATGGGATACTGCTTAATGTTATGTTAAACCTCGTTTTGGTTGGCTTAGTGCAGCAACTTGCAGCAACAAGTTGTTGAAAGCACCTACAACAATGTTGAACTATGCTGCCTCTAGAACCTGGCTTAATCATGAAACTGCTGCTGGTGAAGACATTTGTCCACAAAATGAACTCTCAATTATGCCCCATAACTGTTTGAAGGGATTTATGTCTAACAATTTGGGTGCCCAAATCATTCACTCGAATTGTCCAGAATGTTCTTGTAATCTATCACAAACAATTGTGGCGTGGTGACACGGTGTATTACCATCCATAAAAATTCCATTGTTGTTGGGAAACAAAATCCATGACTGGCTGCAAATGGTCTCCCAGTAGCCAAACAAAACCATTTCCTGTCGATCATCAGTTCATTTGGACCAGAGGACCCAGCCCACACCATTATGGAGCCTCCACCAGCTTAACCAGTGCCCTGTTGACAACTTGAGTCTATGGCTTCACAGTGCCTGCCCAACATACAAACCCTACCACTGGCTGTTACCAACTGAAATCAGGACTCATCTGACCAGACTACAATTTTCCACTTGTCTAGGGTACAACCCATATGATCAGTAGCCCAGGAGAGGCACTGTGCTGGCTGTCAGCAAAGGCAATCTTTATGTGTGTGTGTGTGTGTGTGTGTGTGTGTGTGTGTGTGTGGGGGGGGGGGGGGGGGGGGCAGTAACACCAAATTTTGCCGCCCCAGTTCTAACGGGCACATCTGTCGTACATCCCACATTGATTTCTGTGGTTATTTCATGCAGTGTTGTTTGGCTGTTAGCAATGACAACTCTATGCAAACACCACTGCTTCCAGTCACCAAGTGAAGGCCATCACAGCCACTGCATTGTCTGCAATGAGAACGCCCTAATGATTTCCGAAATAGAATGGCCCATGCATCTAGCTCCAACTACCATTCCCATTCAAAGTCTTAACTCCTGTCATGCAGCCATAACCACATTGGAAACACTTAACACCATTCACCCAAGTACAAATGCAGCTCTGTCAATGCCCTGCCTCTTTATACCTCGTGCACACGATACTGCTGCCATCTGTATACATGCACAATGCTATACCATTACTCTTGTCACCTCAAAGTGCATAAATATAAATGGGACAAGCTCATATTTTACAAGGTGTTCAAGTTAGTCACCTGTAACCAATTTTATCCACCCAGTTGTCAGATTACTGGTGGACTATTGCCTTCACTATGATCAACAATTGTAGGTTTTTCCTGCAGTGTTGGTATGTGTAGCAACAGCATGTTTTATTTCTATTTCCTAGACAGGGAAACTGTTAAAATGGACATTTCATCTAAGAAACATGAAAGGTACTTGCTCTTCAGGAATAAACGTCAGCGACTACTCCGGACGTTGCCTATGTTGCTCGTGTGGGAAAATCTGGTGCAATACTGCCTCATTGTTTCCAATGAGAAAAGGAAGCTGTGGATGACAATGAGTAATTTTCATTGACGAGTTACATTTTAGTGTTGAAGGTTACCAAGTAATGACTTTAAGACAAAGCACTCATGAGGCAGTGAGACTTTAGCCTCTCTCAAGTTTCTTTACTGCATGTGGCCCTGATGCAGTAGTTCCATTTGATGGCCTGAATTAAACCAAATACATGAAAATCCTTAGACACAGGATTGTGCCATACCCGCAGACTTTTGCAGGTAACCGAGGAACATTTCAACTCGGTCTGAGCCTGTGCCAGACTTCTGAAGCAATCAAGACATTCAAGGAAGGAAAACAACATTACTACATTTCAGTAGCCTGGTAATTCACCACACTTAGATTCTATCGCGAATTTGTGGAGTCTTGTGAAAAGGCCTCTCACTAAAATGGACTGTTCAACAAAAGAGTGCATGGTAGTAAAAGTGGTAAAAATGTGGTTTCATGACAACTATGAAACGTTTCCTCTAACCTGTTCAAACCTACACCACAATGTGCTCAGAGGCTCATTAAACCAGAAGGACACATTAGTTATTAACATTCAATAACCCATTAACTGTGTTATACATATGGTATTAAATGTGCAAAGTTCAAGTTTAATTTTGTGTGTGTCACAAAAGTATTCGCATCTGGTCCGCCGTGTAAGACACTCATAATCTGCCTTCATTACCTCACGCATTATGCATTCGCAAGCTGAATGTATTATGTTGACATAAATGACACTCCTACTGACTGCGCCATTTGCCTGCAGAAGAATCTAAGATTATTAATTACCCATTCTGACATGTGTCACCCACTTATGCAACACAGATGTGTTTGAAAACTCTTACATGAAAAAGAGAAGAGCTTCACAAAGAAATAACTAACATCCTCTTCCAACAACTTCTTTTCTGCCAGTCTGGTGCTCTTACTTCATATCCTTTAAATTTCCACACTAAACTACATGCATTTAGTGTTTTAGTTAATTTGAATTTATTACAGTGGAATTATCGATTATAAAAAATGAAAGCAATTCTGCCATCTGTGTACCTCACTTCACATTTTTGCATAAAAAATGTACCACGCAATCACAAGCAAGTGAGGGGACACACAATTGTCTTTGGCAAACACGAATAAACTAATCACTAGTAGATGTACTGGATCATCTTATTGATGAATCGTTTAATTACATGGAGGTCCATTCAAAAAATTCTGGAACTTTGTATACAAAATTTTTCTATGCTTACCTTTTACATATTGTGTGTGGTCTCCTCTGAAATTCTCTCCACAACTGATACACCGCTCCCTACACTGTTTCCACTTCCGGTAACAGTCTCGATACGCCTCTTGCTGGATCACACTAAGTTCCAAACGGGAATTTTCTTGTATCTCCTCTATCACTGCAAATCATCTTTCTTTCAGCGGGGTTTCCAATTTTGCAAATAAAAATGTCTGTAGGGGCCAGGTCTGGAGAGTACGGAAGATGAGGTATCACAGTGATTTTGTTTTTGTGCAATAGTCATGTAACAACAGGAACAAATGTACAAGTGCATTATTGTGGCGAGAGAGCCACGATTTGTCTCGCCACATTTCAAGCTGTTTCCTTCTAACATTTTCTTGCGTGTATCGCAACACATCCCAATAGTATTACCAGTTAACAGTTTGTCCCCGGGTCACGAATTCATTATGAACTAATCCTTCAAAGCCAAAGAAAATTACGTGCATGGCTTTGACATGAGCTTTTTGTGGTCTGACAACCTTTGCCAACCCATTGTGAAGAATTTGCGTGATCCAAAAGCTCTTCACAGATTGCGAGGTGATTGTCTTTCTGGTCTCGACTCCCGAGCCATGAGAAACTTTGTGGCAACATGATGCAATACAAGGTGCTGTGTCAGGCTTTCATGACATGATCCAACTGAAATGTTACATTCCTCTGTAATCTCTCACAGTCAGTCTCCGACTGGCACGCACAATTTCGTCGACTTTCCTGACACGAGCGAGGTCGGTAGATGTCGAAGGGCTCCCTGTTCGAGGATCATGTAACTTCCGTCTGGTCATTTTTAAATGTGTGAACCAATTGTAACATCAAGTATGGCTTAAACACTTATCACTGTAGGCTTCCTGCATCATTTGATGCGTCTGTACCAGTTTTCTTACATTTCACACAAAATTTAATGCAGATATGTTGTCCCTCTAACTCTGCCATCTTGAAATTTGCGAACTGTGAGACAAAGTTCTATTCAATACAGCACTGAACAATAACAGACATACAACAATGAAACTTCCGGCACTGACACAATCAACACAGGTGCATACAGGGATGCCAACCACATTTCGATCAAACATACCATTGGTGCAAAATTAAAAACGTTCCAGAATTTTTTGAATAAACCACGTATATAGTCCTGCCGCCAATGAAGACACTGACCACTGCATCATATCAGAAGAGAAAGGGAAACAGTAAATTAGTCTGAAAGCAGAACTTTTCATTCCTTCTCTCCATAATTCTTTTTCTGTTTACATTGTTATCTGTTTCTCTCTTTCACTATTAGTCCACCACCCATTTCCACTTTTCCACTTCAGCCAACCTTACCTGTAATGAAGCTCTCAGGATCAGTGTGGCGTTTAAACAATGCTGTGAACTCAAATGAAAATAGAAAGAGAGAATGGTGCCAAGCACCAGTAGACCTACACATAAACAAGAGGCTACAGAAATCCTAAATATGGAAATGGTTTCTTTACCAGTTTAACAAGGGAAAATAATTGTAGAGTGCAAATGAAATCTGTGTTTATTAATATTTTTCCTTCTAGTTTTATAAGTAGGTGAAGGAATAGCTGGTCCAGAAAACTGTCAGTGTATTTTTCATTCCTGCTCCTACTGATGCTTTGTAAGTAAAATTTACTGAAGACGACAATTTAGCCTTTCAGCTCTGATAACTTTCCAAACAATTTTAAACAGGCAAGAGGCATAACTCAACAAAAGGTTACTCGGGTGGTAAAAAAAATGTTAAATGCCTGTTTTCCTCTTGCCAAACATATGTAACAATCATTTATGAAGGACAGAACAGCTTTCGACCGAGTGCTAAGGTAGCTTATATGACACGCTCTTTGCACACAGTACGTTCCTGAGTACTACATCTCTATCCTCAAGAGTAATTATGAGAATACTGAGGCAAGGGTTTAAGGCCTGCAGGTACCAGAAAAAATTTGCGGTAAAAGTTGGGGCCCCACCAAGGATTTGAATCCACTGTTGTTCAACCTGGTCATTAACTATATGACAGAACATCTACAGAAACCAACAGGACACACACACACACACACACACACACACACACACACACACACACACACACACACACATTATTTTTATATGCTGACAACATAGTTCTAACAGGAGAAACTCAACAAGAAATTCAGAATGACCTTAATGTTTCATTAATGGTGTTAGGGCAGAGGACTTGGAATATACAGAGTATATTTACTACAACTTGTCAAGGATGACCGCCAGTTCTAAACTTCAACTACAGCTAGAAAACGTACCTATAACATAAACCACTCAGTTCACATATCTAGATTTGTAACAACATTCACAGCTTCCATCAATCTGAAAATGGTATGCAAACCAGATCTCTGGACGGATATCACTAGTGGATGTCACCCCATCAAGGTCAAAGGAAATGTGAGACAGGAGCAAAACTAACATACGGTTCAGAATGCTGGGCCAAAGGTTGATAATGCTGGTAAGGAAGAGTGACACTGAAAAAGTACAAAACGACAACATCCGATGATCGTTTAAGGTGGCAAACACAAAGGGGTATCAAATGCCCACGAAATACATGAATTAACCCCTCTAAAGAATGACCCAAAAATGTTTAGACTGCAAACTGAAATATGTTCAAATGGGGTAACAAAATAGTGAGGGCCGAGCCTGAACGACATGGAAAAACAAGGCAGAGAAGAGGAAGGAAAGAAGAATAAACTGGGAGGAGAGACTAAAATTCCCTGATAAATATGAACTTACAAGAAGTTTTTATATTTTTTACATTTATAGTACGTAAAGTTCAAAACTCAATTATCAATTCCCCAGAACTTGTCAATGCAACTCCAAAAACTCTAAGAGAAAAATCAGCTTTGAAGGTTTCCGAGGAGCTTTAATTCACTTACGCTGAAGCAATTTTCCTGAAGAGCCATGTTGCTTACTTGGTAGATGTGGAGAATGAAGATCAGATAACAGATAGATCACTAGTTCAAAATTCACTACAGTCCTTTTATTTGTTCAATTCGAATACTTACATCAATTAAATGAAAAATTCAAATGTATGCTAATTAAAACATAGCTAATCATTTTTTATGAAAAATGCACAAGTTGTTTCTAATTACATACAGCTTGCATTGCAAATATAAATTCTAACCATTGATTTTTACAGAAGATTCTTAATTAAGGTTGTTTAAATTTTAAAAATTATAAATTAACAATCTTTCTTAAAAAACTGAAAACTTGAATTCCACCTGTGACTTATTAGGAACAAGACTTGCATCTTTCATAAAACAATTGTTAGATATAAGACAATTAGCATTTATTTGACGAATTTTGTATTTAAATGATGTTGGTAACTGAATTGAAAAATAAATAAATACAATAAAAAATAAAGGAATATGATGAGATTTGAACCAGTGGTATACCAATTACCTGATTATCGTTAGACGCTACTGAGATGCTGTGAGAGCCATTGAGAAAATTATCTTAAATATAGGAAATAACCCTTCCTCAGAAATCTTCAAAGCTGATTTTCTCAAGAATTTGTGCAAGTTGTATCTATGTGCTTTGGGTGATTGACATTTGTCTTCTGAACCTCACTTACCATCAACATAAATTACAAAAGTCAAAGTGCCCGTTGGTCTCCTTGTTAGTTAAGCATTGCATTGATTTCTGGAATAGTGTCAGCATAGAGTAGTAGTAGTAGTAGTAGTAGTAGTAGTAGTAGTAGTTGCTGTTTTTCAGTCTAAAGACTTGTTTGATACAGCTCTCCATGCTACTCCCTGTGCAAGCTGCTTCATATCCAAGTACATACTGCAACCTGCAACCTCCTGAATCTGCTTAGTGTATTCATCTCTTGGTCTCCCTCTATGATTTTTACCCTCCACACTGCCCCAAATATCAAATTGGTGATCCCTTGATGCCTCAGAACACGTGCTCTCAACTGATGGAGCTTCTAGTCAAGTTCTGCCACAAATTTTTCTTCTCCCCAATTCTATTCAGTACCTTCTACCCATCTAATCTGCAGCATTCTGTTAGTATCAGCCATGATAAAAGTTTCAAAATATACAGCACTCGCAATGACTTCCCCAGGCACATTTTAGATCTATTCAAGGCCTTCGGCACAGCTAATCATAAAAATTCTACTAAAGAAACTAGAGTAATTAATAAGACATGCAGTGTGTGTGTGTGTGTGTGTGTGTGTGTGTGTTTAAAATAAAATTTGTGTGTTTACTGTTGTATCAAAGAACACACCAATAGCTTTAAATGAACAAGGACAGACAAGAAAAACTGTTGTGATTTAGAAAACCACAGTAAACTTATGACTTAATAACTGAGCAGTGATTTTTATCCCACTATCCATATGCAAATAAAGTGTCTTGAGCAATGGACCACCATGAATGTGAGAACTATTGATGAAAAATGTGCATGAAATCCTCAAGGCTGTACACATTTAGTTAATTTGAAATTAATACTGCACACGAAGATAAAAAGCACAAATCGAAGCCTAATGATAAAATGTAAATGGCAACTCCCAGTCCCATGTCGAGAGCAGTAGGAACAATCTTGTTATTGAAAGGTTTACTTTACGGTTATTAGTTATTGAAGAAATCAGGAATGTCTGTGCGCTCACTTATGAAAACTACTGTAAAAACGTACTGCTACCGACTTTTGATGATGATTGTGACCATTGTGAATGCTTTAAAGTATATTGAATCACCACAGCCCGAACAGTCGTGTGATTTTTATGTCAACCAGTACATACACTGTTGAGTAGTAAAGAATTGTCAGATGACCATCTTCAACACTAGTGCTACTCTTTATTAGAATTTCTATAAGGAGTGTCCCAGGAGGAATAATCAGTATTCACAATATGACATGAATAATTGTTCCAAGCAAAAATATCTAATGAACACAGGCTCTAAAATGCATACCTTATACTAGTTCCATAGAACAAAAGTGTCTCAAAGTAGCGAAGATAAACCATTGTTCATAAAGTACACAGTTTGGAGCCCATTTTTACTCTACTTTTTTGCCTTGAATGATCTTTCCCGTCATATCTCCAAATAACGACCACTACTCCTGGGGCACGATGCCTGTCTGCATATAAAACAGAAGATCCTTGCTGCTATTTTACAATCTCTGGCCATCTATTTTTTTTGTTGCCAATGTTCCACCATAAATAAGGTCATATGTTACCAATCTGCCAGCAACAGTGAGACAGAGATGGAAAAATGAGTTTCCTTGTTAATGGTGATGAAGTAGAGATCCTACTTTTGCAGTCACAATGTACATTAACAGATAAAATCTACAGATCTTTATAACAATGCAAGGAGTGTTCACCTTGGTAAAAATCTACATTCAAAGGGATTTAGATACTTTTCTAGCATGAAATGTAGCAGAATGATTTTTTTCAAACTGAACCATCTTAAGCAACAATACAGATTAGAAATAATAATACGTGGACAAATTTCAAATGCATTATCACAACTGTTATATGAACAATGAGTGGAAGGCCATGCAAGACACTACTCACGCCAGCTTACAGCCACTGTCACCGAATTTTATAATACCGAAGAAAATCTTATGCCCCACCAATGGTTACTTTCACATTTTTAAAAGCAAAAGTAGAAGTTACTAGTTTAAAAATAGTATTGACTTTAACAGTTTTCTCACATTATTAAATCATTTTTTGTAGAGTAACAAGCTCTTAATGCCTGGACCATAATTCTCCTACCACAATTACAATCACTAATTTCAGTTGCTATCTGCAACCACCTTCAGATCATTCAAAATGTGAAAAGGTGGTGAATAAGCTTTCGAAAGCCTCATTAGCTGTACTCGTGCAATAGCATGCATTCATAAATACCAGAACAATAGGTACATAGTTTAAAAACATTAAGAGCCAGCCACGTTCAGGACTGCAGTCTCGCAAGATGACAGTAATGAACAAAAATGTTTAGTTGCACGAGTAGTAAAGTTGGATCAAAACTTGCAATAATATAGCACGTATTATCACGACAACAGTACATGCAACGGTTCCGAAAATTGGCAGCTATTCCGTAGCTTGGCTTCCACAAGAATGATCCCGCACGGTGTATGAAGTAGTCATCTTTATGAAATGTGTGCAGGCTGAAGCCTAACAGGAAAATGCTGACTCGACACATCACATTTTCCTATATTACAGTCATCCTGCGAGATTATGGTCTACAACCTGGCTTGCTTGTATTGAGGTTTTTAAACTGTATACTGTTATTGTTCTGGTATTTACAAATGCACATTTCTGGTATTTACAAATGCACATTTCTGGTATTTACAAATGCACATTTCTGGTATTTACAAATGCACATTATTGCACAACTACAGCAAATGATGCTTTTCCAATGCCTTTTCACTGTCTCTTGTGCTTTTCCAATGCTTATTCACAGTCTCTTCACATTTTGAACAATCTGAAGATGGTTGCAAACAGCAACCGAAAATTAGTTATCTTTCTTTAATTCCTATAGGAAAACTGCAGTCTAGGCATTTAAAGTTTATTTCCTTTAAAAAATTTTATTTAATACACTACATTATGAGTGCCATCTCCTCCCTGACAATGTCAGGCTTCACTAGTTTCCTCACAATTCAAGAATGTTTTTTTCTTTGCATTTGTGTATGCAGTAACAACATGACATTTTAGCTCAGTATTCAAATATAATAATGCAGTAACCAAATATAAAGAGAAATGTGAAAGGAAGGAAAACATAAATAGAATAAAACAAAATTTTCACGCAATCTTAACAGAAATGTATTTTACGTTGCCACAGCAAGATGTTCGTTACAGTGTCAACAAACAACAAACAACAACAAAAATAAGCAACACTATAGGAACTTAACCATTATGTGGAACAAAAATCAAAAGCAGCTCAACAAACGACAATACTAAAAGCACAGTGCAAGGCAAAGTATACAGTCAGGCTAATGAGAGAACACATTGTTACATCCGTCTATTCAAGCAGCTTCACTTCTTGAATTTTGCAATTTTAGCTTGCTCATTTAATTATATTATGAAGATTTAATGTAACAATGTTCCAAATTCTGTGTAGCCTTAAAAAGATCTTTGGCTTAACTTCTATGTGCAAGAAAGTGTTCCACTCTTTTCCTGATAGCACATATAACAGATTGGTTTTACAGTACAGTCTGATTCAACAGTACAATACAGAGTGAAGGCTTTCAAATTAAACAATCACACAGTGTAAATGATGTTTAACTCGTGTCTTATAGCAGCATTAATGACAAATAATACTACAGAGGATGATTGGAAAATAAGAAAACAAGTTTTATTTGCTTTAGTAGTTACATATCATCATTAATTTCACTAGTGACTGAAACAAATTTCATTAGCTGAGGAGCTGAAAGCCATGCAGGAGCCCTGCAACCATAATGCAAATTCTGAGCACTTCTTGTATCACTGCTGTAATGAGACACTTAAATCAACAGATTATTTTTGTTAAAAATCTGACCCATCTCAGATGCAGCCCATCCTCAGATCTTCCTTAAAGATGCCTTAACACTAGGACTCACTCTGGGGTCATAGGTGACCCCAATCATCTTTACTATGGATAAAATAATATTTCTATTTCTTGTAAAAATCCAGAATTTTATGACTTTTACCACACAGTATTGTAGTTCTCTCACAAAAATTTTTAGAGCTCTTTACGCAACATTTAAATCAATAATTAACAAAAACTACTGTTGGGGTCAATTATGACCGCAGATAGATTATATGTAACATTCATAGAATGTATAGATTATGAACTATCAATCTCTTTCTTAGGTATTTTGAGTTGGTAACACTGAATTCAGGTGTTATTCAGGTGTTACTCAGAACTAATCTCAAACTGGAAGTTCGTTTGTACGTTTGTTGTTGCAGTGTAATTTCAGCATGGATGGAATATGTTTTGCTCCTGGCTATATTGTAGAACAAGCTATGGAAGGCTTATTTCATAGCAGTAGTGATTCAGAAGGTAGTGATGCCGAAGATGATGGAAGAGAGACACAGGTAGACCAAAGTGATGAAATTTGTTTACATGAATTAGAAGAAAATGATATTCTTGCTGAAAATGATGACAGTGGAGAAGATGAAAGTGCAGTACTGGTAAGCAGGGGTCGGGATATTGCATGGAGTACAAAAGAACAATCAATTCGTAGATTTCCAATCCGCAACATACGATTTTCAGCAGGTATTCCTAGTACAGTTCGTGTTAGCTCAGCTGTTGACTGTTTCAGGCAGTTTATTACTAATGAATTGCTGGATATAATAGTTCAGTTCACAAATCAACGAGGAAATGAATTTAAAGTGTCTGGAAAATTAGTTGACTGGCGTGATACAGACAGATGCGAGCTTCTTTCATTTTTAGGCTTGCTGATTCTGTATGGCGTACAGAAGAGCCGGGGGAAACCTATTGACGAATTTTGGGACTCTGAATATGGCACTCCTGTATTCCGTGCTACTATGTCGAGGAGGCGATATCAGGACATTCTGTGTTCACTTCGTTTTGACGACCGGATCACAAGACTTGAAAGGAAAGAGAGGACTGGAAATAAGGCTGAAGCTGTACAGGAAATATTTGATTTGTTTGCCGTGCAATGTCAAACATCATTTATACCTTCCAGCAACATTACTGTTGATGAACATCTTTGCGTATACAGAGGTCGGTGCAGTTTCAAGGTCTACATTCCTTCAAAGCCAGGAAAGTATGGCATCAAGATATGGTGCGCAGTAGACTGTGAACATGGTTATCCGACAAATCTTCAAATGTACACTGGAAGGAGTGGTGATGCGAGAGAAGTGAATCAAGGCAAGAGAGTGGTCTTAGATTTAGTACATCATCTGGCTGGCAGTGGTAGGAATATTACCACTGACAATTTTTTCACGAGCTATGACCTTGGCCAAGAATTGTTGAAAATGAAGTTGACACTTGTAGGTACTCTACGTTTTACAAGAAAAGAAGTTCCAAAAGAGTTTTTGCCTTCGAAAACTAGGGAAGAATGCACTACCAGATTTGCATACAGTGGTAAAACCCTATTGGTTTCTTATGTTCCAAAAAGAAATAAGGCTGTGCTACTCCTGTCAACACAACATCAATCATTTGAAGTGCCCAAAGAAAACAACTTGAAACGAAAACCAGAAGTAGTGTTGTATTACATCTCAACAAAATCAGGTGTTGATACGCTAGATCAAATGAGCTCTTACTATTCTGTGAAAAAGGGTACAAAACGTTGGCCATTAGCAATATTTTATGATCTTGTCGATCTAGCTGCACTCAGTGCCTACAGACTCTTCTGTGTTGCTGTTGAAAAAACAGAGAGACATCTTTTTCTAATGAAGTTGGCCAAAGAAATGGCACAGCCCCAAGTGGAACGTCGTTTGAGTTTACCACAAGCAAGGAACAAGGATATTATTAGCAGTATCAAACGGTGTGGATTTGATGATCTGTTAGACAATGGACATCCAGATGTAATACCCGACAATCAAAAGAGAAAGCGAGGCAGATGCTCCATTTGCCCCCAATCAAAGGACACAAAATACAGTTCAACATGCAAAAAGTGTAACAAATTTGTTTGCAAGGAACATTCTGAAATAGTTACTACTTGCAAAATATGTGCAGATGAGTATGGTATGGATTCCGGTTAGAATTATGTTTCCTGTTGAGTTGTTCATCACATTTTCTGTAAATTTGAAGCCATTGTGAAACATTTATGAGTGAAACAAATTATGACAGAGTAATATTGTAATTTCTGATATGTAATTACTCTGCCATATGTAATTTAATTCTACTATGTACATACCTCTTAAAAAAAGCTGTGAAAAGTGTCTAAATAAAAATAAAATGTAAACGAACAGTATTAAATGACAGTACGTTGTTCTCTGAATGATTAGTACACACAGTCAATTATATATTGATTGGGGTCATGTATGACCCCAGATGGAGTACTAGGGAAATTTTAGCAGAGTGAGTCCTAGCATCGCATAAGCGAATTCTCCATGGCTCTGTTACTAGGAAGCCCTCATAATAAAAAGTTAAGTCAGTGTAAGACAAACACTATAAAATTTATAAGCAATGCTACATAAAGTATTTGCAAAATTACTGTGCCCGCCAAGCACTGTAGTAAGTTGCTTTTTCGCGGAAGTTGTGAACAGAAGACCTTTCTGGAACACAACATGCGGAAATGAATAGATATTTGGGGCACTCACATGAACAGGGTGTGGAAATAAGAGTTACAGCTACAAATGGGACACATTACATTAGGGCTGAAATTTGAAACACTGCCAAGTGTATGAATTAACACGTTGAAAGATTTTCAAACAACGTAGCTACTGGTGAAAATGTATTTTAGGCAACTAATATGGTAGTTTATTGCTGTTACAGCATGAACAGAAGACAAATAACAACCACATTACTAGCCTTCCAGCAGTCTAGTTTGCATGAAGTGAACAATGTGTATAACACAAAATCACAAAAGTTTTTGTTCACATGAATAACTCCGTATTTAGAGTTGTATAGCTTATAACACTATAATGAACGAAAAACCAACTAACAGCCAAGGTGAAAATGAATGGGAGAATAACATTTCCTTGTCATTTCACAGTTTACTCTACATTATAATCACAGCAAAACCAGAACCTACAGCAACTGTGTCAAGTCATTTGGATTTCAAATATTTATATAATAAATACTGTCAAGACTGGTTATAACCGTGCCAAAGGGGAGCAATTGCTTTAGGTCATTATAGCCAAGAGTCACACAAACAGTTTTTTTGCTTTTCTTATACAAATGTTGTATCTATGAATTTTGGCTTGCCTTACAGTTAGCACTTCAAAAAGTAGCAGATACACAGTATTTACAACACAGTATTTGCAGAGGAGGACTAAAGAGGAATTTTTCTCATCTTTATGTAATACGCACAGCAATGATATGCCAGCTAAATGCAAAAATCTTTACTAAGTTAAAGAGGCAGCAACAATATAAATTGTTCAATAATGTCTAACACTGTCTTGGATAATGAATGAGATAAAATGTTGGGCAAGTTTAAAACTTACTGTAAGTGCGCATGAATGACAACTTTGTTCCAATAATCATATTACAAAAACTAATACAAAGTGGCAAGACGAAAAGACAGTACTCTATGAAATAATTACACGAAGGCCTACACTTTCTCCTATTTTTCTCTTTAAAATGTTGGACAAATGTAATGTACTGTACCTAACACATTGAAGATATCTAACAAATGTAAACAAAACATCATTAATGAATACGCTATTATTCCACTTCTGTAGTTTGAAAAAATATGAGGGTAATCCCAAAAGTAAGGTCTCTTATTTTTTTATAAGTACAGAACTCTGTTTGTGTGGCATTTGGTCACACTGTTATGAAGAGTGCTTCACGCGATGTGTGTAAACATGCGCACGCCGCACTGAGGCAGTCAGTCTTGGCTTGGCAGCCATTGAGAATGGAGCTTCCATTGGATGTTAACCACCAAGTGCGAATTGCGCGCAGTTATTTGGTTTTTGACTGCAAAGGGCACTGCACCAATTGAAATCCATCGCCAATTGACGGAAGTGTATGGTGAGTCATGCATGGATGTCAAAAATGTGGTGTAGAGAGTTTGCAGCTAGTCTGACCGAAATTCATGACGAAAAAGGAGTGGAAACTGTCAATTTCTGAGGACACAGTGTTGAAGGTTGAGCAAAGCATGCGTGAAGATCAGCGGGTCACCCTGGATGATTTCTGCACGTTGGTTCCTGAGGTTTCCCGAAGCACCGCCCACAGAATTTTAACATAAACATTGAACTACCAGAAGGTGTGTACAAGGTGGGTGCCACGCATGCTGACTGAGGACTACATGCGGCAACAAGTTTATGCTTCCCGTGCATTTCTTCACTGCCTTGCAGCCGAACAGGAGAACTTTCTGGACTCAATTGCCACAGGTGACAAAACCTGGGCATACCACTTTACATTTGGCCAGAAAGCGATTCAGCTCCGACAACGAGGTGAAAGAAGAGGTTCATAATTTCCTGAACAGCATGGCGACAAGCTGGTATGACATGGGCATACAAAAACTGCCACAGCGTCTACAAAAATGTGACAGAAATGGTGATTATGTCGAAAAATAGCTAAATGTTCAAGCTGTAAACTGATGTAAACCAGTGTAGAAATAAAGAGGTCTATGTACTTATAAAAAAAATAGGAGACCTTACTTTTGGTATCACCCTCGTATTACATATTGTAATTTAGTTTTCTAGAATAACAGAGAGGCCTGTGTCGTTTAGTTTTTTAATCAATTGCTTTAAGTTTAAATGCATGTCGGTCATTGTGATATCCAGATAAAGGATCACTGCATTTGTCAAGGTATAACGCGAGTCAAATGAAGGCAAGACACATGGGGAAAAAAAAAAAAAGAAAGTGAATGGTTAATTATTTTGAAAGTGATCACCAAAAATGTTAATACATTTGTTCCATTGTGAGAGAAAACTGTCAATGCCCTCATGGAAAAACGTTTGCAGTTGCTTACAGTACCACAATTTTACACACACATTCAATTTTTAATCCAAAGCAAATTGACGGTCACTAAAGTCATTCTTTGGGGCTCTAAGAATACGGAAATTGCATGCGAGAGACTGGACTACACGGAGATCACGGAAGGGCTCCCCTGCAAAACTTCTGCAGCCTAGTCTAAATAACCTGCCAACAAAATGCCAGCCCACTTGTCGCCAAGGCTGCTTCGTACGGTGCACAAGTTTATACAAAGGAGGCCTTACGAATCACCCATATGATTCCAATCCTCTCTCTATGCAATTTCCATATTGTTGGAGCTCTGAAGAAAGACATTCGTAGCCATCTATTTGCTTTGGAAGGAGGAGGGGGTGTGCAATGATCGTTCCTTAGGCAACTGCAAACCTTTTTCTGTCAAGGCACAGACCATCTCGTCTTTCACTCAGTTAAATGTATTAATGGTTATGGGGATTACTTTTGAAACAACACAGTTCACTCACTTTTTTTTCTTCATCTGTCACATTTTCATTCGACCATCTCTTACCTATTAAGACCTCCTGCCTACAGAACTGAAAATCACTGTAAAGGGCTATAAGTATTCAGTTGGCTACATCGGTTCTGCGAGACCGGTTCACTGTCAGCTGCAGATCGTACTGGCAAAGTCGATGCTGTGTAACTCACTGCATGTTAGCTACATTAGATCGTGTTACGTGCGCTGTACTGCTGCCAAGTCACAATGGAGGCATTAAAGATTGAAGAACTTATAAAGGAGAAAAACTACTTTTGTTGTCTGTTAATCCAGAGTCTGAACTTCGTGAACAAAATTTCTTCTGAAGCACTGAGTCTTAGCAACAATGAACATTTCATACCATTACATAAACCATGTGAGCCCGATTCATTAGCTTGTGCACAGTTGTTTTAGAACTTCGAGTAAATGTCAACATTAAAGATGCCTGTAATACACAACCTAAACGTGCCACCGTCAGCTGATGGTCAGTGGAAACAGTTACTTTATTACTGCGGAGCGAGGCAGACTCTAGAGTAAGAAAATGCGTATTAGCTCTCGTAACTGCTGCTTATGAGGGGTTTCATGAGGTCATTAAAAATTGGGTAAGCCTAAACTACACATTATAAATGAGACACAGCTGCCATGAACCCAGCACTGATCATGAGGACCACCTTGAGATGAGTACAGATGGCAACATCACAAGTGACGACATTGAACAATTGGCAATGCATCTGGGTAAACATGATGGTGACGACCCAAGCCTTGATCAATGCCGTCTACATGGAATAAATGTGCAAAACAATGGCACAGTGGGCAAATATTTGTCATATAATGTACACAGCAGTTAGCATGCAAGTGAAATCTACTCAACTGCTATTTGTATCTGATGAAGTAGGTCACTGAATACCAACGTGAGGCACTTGCGCAGAATGTCGGAGTGAGTGGTGCTGCCTCACATACGTACTCTACCACAAGGCAGAGCTAGCAGAAACTTTGCCTTTGCTGCAATTGTTCCTTAATTTTGGGTCAGGCCTCTGCTTAGGAAATGAACAAAATTTGTCAGTCTCATTTGGCACTGCATACCAGTACAGTATCTTGGCCGTATTAGGAGCTGGCCAACATGTACCAGAAGGCTGTCACAAACCAAGACAGAGAAGAGAGACCTACATCTGTCCGCAAATACGACTGAAACGTCTTGGTATTTAGAACTGGTGGTGCAGCGAAGGATGGTCTACAAACAGCCAGTTTAATACCTATTAAATAAAGTTACCAAGTGAAAGTCTACAGGACACTGCATGGCATTGGGTAATGAACAAGTACTGAGGGTCTTCGCAAAATGTAGAAAGCAGAACTCTTCAACACTTACGTTTACACACTCACAATTACGTCACCTATTTTCAATATGATGAGAAACAATTCCAAACCAATTCATGGTCAGTGCTAAAAATAAGACTCAATAAACAATGCACGATCTATAACTAACACAAGTTGCCTGGGGAAAAAAAGGGAGGTTATACCTTGTCCAGAAAAGCAGTTTTTTTTTTAAGGGTAGCACTGTAACTTCTCTAAAATCTGATGGGTCGTCATTAGCAAACACTCCAAATAGCCCCTGCCACACCTGAAGTGCACACAACTGATGATCGAAGATATTTGGTTCAACACCAGAACTGGATTTCAAGCAATATGTAACCATGACAAAATGGCAGCAGGAGCATCTATTGTAATATCTTGTCTTATATTATGGTACATTTATCTTCAGGTCAGTCAGTCGAGATACACCCAAAATGAATCTACTAAAATTTATCAGATTTGTGTTCTTATTTTCCAATTCACCTTTTGTATCAAAATAAAAAATCTAACATCCAAAGTATAAAAAGGTTATAATGTATTAGCTTTTGCTGCTGGCAACTTTATAATACACATCTATGAAAGGTGATTAATACCAATTCAATTAATAAAGTTTGAAACTAAACAACAAAATACTTGCAGTGGACAGAAATCACTCATAGGAACAAACAGGTTGATTAAAATCATTATATTAGATGGAAACAAAAAAGCAAAATCAAAATTGAAAGTGAAAAGTTAATCAAAAGCAGTTACGTTTCATATAGGAAGTTTTGTGCAAAGTATTAGTGAACATGTGCTTATCTACTACTCAATGGATTGTCTGTACTGTGTGTTATATCTTCTGTTGTATATTACCAATGATTCTCCCACTTGCCTACAAGTGACAGTTATGTAATTCCAGGTACCTATCATATTTTCTTCTGTGTAACAAGCTGATTAAACATATACATTCAATTATGTATGAATACTATTTAAGACACCTAAAATTTACATTCTCTGCTACACAAAGTGCCACATAATTAACAGTATTTCTGTGATTTCCCTTAGCAGGGAAGAACTTAGGTAACCCATATTTTCTCCCATCATACGCATACTATGAAAAACAAAACAAAAATATTTGGACATGGTATCTTATCCTTTTCTTCATTTTTGTTGGTATTGTCCTACCTACCAGTTTCACTACCCCTTAATCATATCATGTGTCGACTACATGTTTTTTTTTACTACACAAATGAAAGCCTGAAGAATTCACTTTAAGTCACCAAATGATGAGTGGAGCAGTTCCATGAAAACTATTCCTAGCTGGGAAAGAAAGCTGCAGTGAGAACCTCCTCTTTGTGCAGACCCACACACGTGCGTACTTCCTAATGGAATGTATGCCTACCATAAACTTTAAATATTTCTAGTCACGTCATATTATAAGGCGATTGCCATAAATGCCAATTACACTAAGGAAGAGAACTTCACTCTTCAATTATTTTAGAATATTCAGAGCTACGTCATCACCTGTACGGAAATTCAACCCTCAGCACAGCCGCTGTTAAGTCATTCGGTTACACTTTTCAACAGACTACTCCACATCACACACATACCTTTTTCCTAGAAAAGTTTCAGTCAGATTTGAATTGCAATAACACAGAGCACCCCTCAGCTACAACTCCCTCCTAGTTGATAGACAGATGTTGAATCCAAAATAAACTTGGCCACTGCCTGACTAATGACAAAAGCCGCTTTCTCAATAACATGGCTTCACACCTTCGTTTCCTCATTACAGTTTAAAACAAAGTGAAAATTTGTGTGTTTACTTAAAAGTACTTCACACCTAGTCTGCCTCAATGACGTTCCGATCCCTCTGTCAAACACAATCATTTTGAGTACGTCATTGACACCTATTAACAGTCATTTCTTAGACTGGGCACTTTATTTTGAGAATTTCCGCACTGATTTCTCACAAAGCCTCACCCTGGCCTCACCTTGGCCTCTACTCTTACATTCTTATGTACAGAAATACTATTCTGCAGTCTGTCCACTAGTCTCCTAAATCTGACTACAGTTTTACTGGAGTGACTTCATCAGACATTATTCATTCCTGACGTATGTGACCTGTGAGGTCATACCCACATGATACATTTTAGTTACCTGTCCAAAACAGAGCAAATCAACCCTCTCACAATCATCAAACCCCACTCACGAATAGAAATGGTCACAGCAATTTTAGTATCTAAATTCTCACTGCACACCAGGCACATCAAGTTACTAGTGTCAAATAGGTAGGAGTGTCCTTTAAATTCTATGGATTACTTGTTTCAAGATGCATACATAAACACACACCTCACAAATGCAGAAACACCACCTGGCTTGGCTTTATCATGAAGTCCAATACCAGCCACCCATCCACTTACCATCAATGGCCCCAAACTCTCGCTCGTGGGCACGAGTCAACACTTGTTTGTACAAAATCTCAGCTTCCTTGTATTTGCCTTGTTTCAGGTAACATGATGCCAGATTATTCTTTGTCTTAGCAACATTTGGGTCATCAGGACCCAATTTGGCTTCGTATATCTCCAGAGCTCTCTGGTAATACCGTTCAACCTCTTCATACTTGCCCTGTGAGGTAAAAAAAAATTTTGTTGAAATAAGATGAAAGTATAGTGTTTACATTATGCAGTATTACAGTTAACAATGCATTAAATTTATTTTGATTATGAACGATACCTTATGGTGTTTAGACATGAACTGACTTAACATTCAGACCACATGCACATATAGTGTGAAATATATTTGCTTCCTTCACCTACATCTACATTGATACGCCACAAGCCACCGTATGCTGCACAGCAGAGGGTACCCTGTACCACTGCTAGTTGTTTCCTTTCCTGTTCCACTCACAAATAGTGTGAGGGAAAAATAACTGTCTATGCCACCGTACAAGCCCTAATTTCTCATATCTTTGTCGTCCTGATGTGCATTGTATGTTGGTGGCAGTAGAATCATTGAGCAGTCTGCTTCAGATGGCAGTTCTTAAATTTTCTCAGTTGTGTTCCTCGAAAAGAATGTCATCTTTCCTCCTGTAGCTCTCATTTGAGTTCCCGATGCAACTCCGTAAGACTTATGTGTTGTTCGAACCTACCGGTAACTATGTAACAATCTTGCATATAGTCAACTTACAGGTAGTTTGGAGCCAGCACGTTACTAGAAGAGAAGCAACATATATATAGCTGACAATACAAAATTAAAATGCAGAAAATTAATAGCTCTTAAACCTTTTAAGACAACTGTGTCAATAGAGGGAAGTTATGGTGTTCTACAAACTACCTAAGAAGAATTAAGGTGAACAGGGAAGCATATGCTACATTCATCAACCTACAGCAAGATTTCAACAGAATATACCAGAAGATTTGTTAGGATAATGTAATATTATTGGAATAAACTAAAGGGTGATAATTTGAATACAGATAAAAGACTGACCCTCAGTCTGTACAAAATAAGAGACCAGAGGTATCACTGGCACTAAGAATGTGTCCAACACGGCTGTCCACTCTCTCCACTATTTATAGCAGTACAATACAAATCATGGGAAGTGACATCAAAGGGATCATAATTAATGGCAAACAAATATACATAGTATTCTATTTGAGTATCTATTTGCTGCTGATATAATAGTCTTAAATTTTGTAAAGAACACTAACTGTACGTCAAAAATAATGTGATGCCTTTGACAACACCACACAAAGACACAACAGGAACTAAAATAATGGTGATAGATACATCAACAACCAAGTTAAGCACAACCATTAAGATAGAAAATACAATACTAATGCACGTAATGAATCTTTGTACTTGGAAGGTATTGCAATGACTAGAAAAGCCCTACGAAATAAGAGTAATTTATTAACAATCACGCATCTTAATACAATGCAAGATATTTGGAGCATTTTAAGCTACATGTGTAAGGGCAGACTCTTGAGGATCAGAAAAAAGAATTAGGTGGTCTAAGTATGCGGGTATTGGGAACAGCCACAAAAACCATCTTGGACAAAGAAAATCTATTTAACAAATATTGAAAAAAATTAAACAGAAAAGGACATTAATTAACACATTACAGAAAAAACTAAGTTAGCTGGACACTTAATTTGACATAACACCTTCAGAAAAAAAGCCTACAATGGAAAAATACTAATAAAAACATCTGGAGACAGACCCAGAACATCCAAATTACGTGTGTTAATAGTGAAATGAACTGCAGAATTGCAGCAACCACAACCAAATGGCAAAGATGGCAAGATACACAAGTATAGTTACATCTGCAAAGGTGTTCCCTTAAATGTCTAGTGACAATGTTTCAGAAGGAGAAAGATAGTAGACGGGAAACAAACGGTATAAACCCAGTCATCTTTTAAGGATACAGAGTACTTATAAATGGTAGAAAAATCTATTTATGACTTTATTAAATTCTATAGTCTTTCCTGATTACACTGATATATACATTACAGGGTTTCAAATGAAAAATGACCTATATACGCCAAATTTTGAAGTTACAGTTATGTATGCCGCCACGCCCCCTTTATTTCTGTTACAGAAACCAGTACTATTTCGAAAAGAACTGTGAACTTTCTGTTTCCAGTGATTATATGTCTGATACATCGTGTATGTTGGTAACAGTGCAGGTTTCTAGTGTCTGTAAATCGTTATCTTTGCTACCATTTACTTTCGTTTCACTGAAGCAGTTTGTTCACATGTTACTAAATGTATGTTGCCCAAGTGCTACATATATGTGTGGAAGTACATATCCTTCAGCGTGCAATAAATACGAAGTATGCAACATGTCAAGAAATTCAACAAAAGTAAATTCTGTGGTAATCAGTCCACAAAAAAAGCTAGCCACACTGTTGAAAGTAACCTATGTATCAGTTCTTCAGGGAAGAAACTCCCACATGGCACACCTCCTGGTGATTCAAATTTTGGTGTTAACAATGATGCTGTTTGTAGTGGAATTGTTGTTGTTGATGTGGGCATCTTATCTTCTCTGATAAAGGATGTGGCAAAATGTAAACAATGTGATGGTGTAGGTTGCCTGGAAATAACTGAATATCAAAGTAGCAGGAAGGGTTTAGCGTCAAAATTAGTTGTACTGTGTAGATCCTGCAACAAATCTACCTCAAAAATGACTTCGAACAATGTGCATAATTCATATGATGTGAATTTGAAGTTAGCTTATGCAATTTGTGCAATAGGAAAAGGAGAAAAGGCTGATAAAATGTTTTGTGGTTTGATGGGCCTTCCTCCTCCCGCCCCCCCCCCCCCCCCCCCCTGTTGTAGGTGCAGCAAGTACATAAAAATACTTTTAGGTGCCTTGACAGTTATGTCTAAAGCATCAATGTAAAGTGCAGTAGAAGAAACTGTAAATATTGGTGGAACCAGGGACATTGCCGTTGCACTTGATGGGACATGGCAACATTGAGGACATCGTTCTTTGAATGGTGTTTTAAGTGCTACTTCTCTGGAGAATGGAAAAGTTGCTGATGTTGAGTGCTTATCTAAGTACTGCCACACCTTACATGGTAACACTGAAGGACATATTGAACATCAGTGTTCTAAGAATCGTGATGGTTACAGTGGAGGTATGGAGTTTGACGGAGCTCTACAAATATTTCAGAGGTCGGTGCCCATTTATTACATTAGATATATGTAGTACCCAGGTGATGGGGACTCAAGCTTTCAATAAAATTAATGAGTTCAATGTTTATGGTGATACCATGATAACAAAACTGGGGTGTTGTGAACATGTGCAAAAGAGGATGGGTGCTAGATTGAGGAAGCTACAAAGAGAAATGAACGGAAAGTTGCTGTCTGATGGAAAATCTCTGACTGGCCAAGGCAGAGTGATAGAAACTTAAATAGACTCCTTGAGAGTTATTATGGTCTGCCCATTAGACTAACTGCACCTCTGAATGAAGTTATAGCAATGAGAAAAGCTGTATGGGCCACCTACTTTCATAAGTTGTCCACAGATGACCATCCTGTTCACGGACACAGTCCTAAATGAGCCGATTCTTGATGTGGTTACCAAAAAGCAAAAGAAAGTGGTCAGATATACCATCATAAGCATTCTCTTCCTGAGCCTGTTATGAATGAAATAAAACCAATTTTTAGAGACCTGAGTGACCCTGTATTGCTTAGTAAATGTCTTCATGGGGACACTCAGAAAGCAAATGTAAGTTTCAACCACTGCATGTGGGGAAAGATTACCCAAGAATGTTTTGTAGGACTAAATACATTGAAAGTTGGTGTACTAGATGCAGTGGTATGTTTCAATGAGGGAGTGATAGGAAGGTTGGAAATACTGAGAAAATAGGCATAAAATAATATTGAAGATCAATTGCTTGCGTGTGACAGACAATGGGTGCATGAAGCTGAAAGATTCACTCTTCAAGTTACCAAAGAAGCAAGAAGTGCTAAAAGGAATGCCAAAAGGAAGCTTGAAGATGAAGAAATGCTGCACGGTGAAGACTATGCTTCAGGAATGTTCTGAGGCACAGTCTAATTGGACTCTACTCTTCATTCGCAATTTCCCGCAAGTGGTATTTTTCAGAATTCAGGTACAAATATTTCCTAAGTTTATAAAGCATTGCTCTAATTTTTTTTCCTTCTGCAACTTGCAATAGCCCATACTTACGTAGTAGACATAAGCTTTATTGCAGATCCAATTATAGAAAAAAAAGTTTTTATTAGGAAAAAATTTCTAAAAATTAAAATGTAAGACGTGATTTTTTTCCTTGTAATATACATAACAGGTGGAATAAAATAGTTCTAGTACCTCAGCCATCATGTCACGCATATGTGGTACAAATTTGGTGTCCTCCAAATGTATAATATAAGCTTAAACAGTACCTCAATTTGAGGAAGCCTTTTGGGAAAAAAGATTCCTTGCGATTTTTTTAATAACCCTAAGTAGATTAAAAAATATTCAAAATACTTCTAATTTGTTTAGAAAGTGTGCTGCATTACCTAATATCAACAAAAAATCTGTAAAACATATACATTATAAACAGTGCCAGAAAGAAATAGATGTTGATTTTTATGTAATACTGAGCCGGAAATGTACCTTGTATCCTTAACGCTAGATGAAACCGTATTTACTCGAATCTAAGCCGCACTCGAATCTAAGCCGCAACAGACAAATGAGACTCGAAATAAAGAAAAAAAAAAAAATTTCCCGAATCTAAGCCGCAGCTGAAATTTGAGACTCGATATTCAAGGGGAGAGAAAAGTTTTAGGCCGCACCTCCAAATCGAAACAAAGTTGGTCCATTGTAATATGAGACACAATTCAGGTCGAATGAATGACGATACAGCTACAGTAGTTTGGTTCGAGCCGTAAGCTTAGCAGTTAAGCTTTACCAGGTAGCCATTGCTATGCGCCATTGCTTATTTATACGGGTACCCTTCGTTTTTCACGTGCTTCGTCTGGTTTGAATTGATTGCTTATTTTTCTTTGATCTGATAATTGCCGTTCTCTTTGTTATAGGTGTTTTCGTCACTCTAAGCTGAAAATGCATTACTGTACTGTGTCATGCATTGTTTGTCGCATTCCGATAATGAATGTTAACGACCTGTCGCCGCTCGCGGCATGGTTTGCTTTTGTGCGTCCTACCGCCGCTTACAATAAAAAAAAAGAAAAAAGAGAGTAATTGTCTCAGTAGCGTAACAATGGTAAGAGACTGCTATTTGTTGTTATTTACACTGCTGCTTTCTTTGATAATGATCAACAAGAACCAAATAATAAACTGCGTATGATAGAAAATGTTCTGAACGAGAGTTTAGCGACAATTTTTCTCCGTTTGAAAATCTTTGCAGACGCCTCTTTAGTACATTATTTTTTTGCACAAAAATTAGAGTCACCTTAGATTTAAAAATCTAGTCAATTGCCGCGTGCGCTTCATTTCTGACTGTATCACTATTAGGCATAAGAAGAATACGAATATGAACATGACATATGTGTATACTTCCGCGTTTGTGTTGTCTCACTCTAGTTTTGTAGTTTATTAGGCAGACAGGAGTTAAATGAGATAGCAGCAAACACGAAAGAATACATGGCAAAATGTTTATATTCGTATTATTCTTATGGTGAAGAGAATACTGCATGTGATTCAGAATTCACAAAACTTCCCATTAGCAACCATCTCTTCTCACAGGTAGAAAAAAAATCAGAACGTAGAATTGGCCACACTGACAAACATCGCAAACAGTCTTGCCAGTCGGATTTTCGTAGTGCATTGAAAAGCTGCTACATTCGAAGATGAACAATACGGAATTTGTATTTACTTCGTTGGATAATGTATGAAAATGCAGTGGTCGAAATTCGGGTCGGAGAAAAAAGCTCGTCTTCCATCTTTTTTTTTTTAAATTTATTTACTGACGCAGAGGTTTTGGCGCCAGTATTTATCTTTGTGCCTGTGTAGCGCTACATATATTCGACGGCAGAAGTTAGTTGTGGCGGCACCTACCAACATATTTCAGAACTTCCGCTTACTTTGCACTTGATTCTAAGCCGCAGGCGGTTTTTTGGATTACAAAAACCAGAAAAAAAGTGCAGCTTAGATTCGAGTAAATACGGTACATAATAAAACTGACATTTTGAACTGCTGCAAAGATGGCTAAAACATCAATTTTGTTATATAGTAGTTGCAGTGTTGCAAAATGAGTGGACCTGATACTAAAAAAAGTTTTATTTAAATTGAAACTTTTAGTGGAAGCATATGCACTTACATTTTTCATCAAATTCTCATCGGAGGGGTACAATTCGTGCTCTGCTGGTATTTATCTCACACACTTTGCTACAAACCCATCAATATGAAAACCGAACAAAGTGTGTGATTGCAAGGAAGCAACTAAATTCCATCCATAGGATAGCAATGAAACCAGAGAGACTGGGAAGCACACGTTAGACATTTCTCAACAGCTTATGTTTCAAATACAGAAATCATTTAATTCTATTACAAAAGCCACAGTCTCACTACACCACGTTTGCGTAAGAAATTCTCTTTGGTTTTCTGGAAAGTTACATGCTTCTTAACGATAATTAAGATTGCTAGATTTATTATGTCAGATGCTTCCTCTATGCTACCTGCTTTAGAATAAGGTCACAAACTTAACAGTTTCTCAACACCTAGGGACATTAGTATTGCATGTGTCCAGCCTTCATCTTTATGGCAACTTTAACTCTGCCTGGGACACAATGAGGTCTGCAACCATTGACAGCACATTCTTCCTCAAGAGCTGGAACCAGAGAAAGTAGCAATGTCAGATACCAGGGTCTGGAGCAAAGTAAATGTTCCAGTCCTCCTTACCTCACTGTTCGCACTAAACACCGCTGCAGGTAACATTCTCCTCACATTCACCACACCCCAAGCCATTCCATTGGATTGCTATGGGGCACAGTGTTAATAAAATTATTTCCAGTCATCCACTGTCCAGCGACTTCTCTATATCACTTTGAGCAATGCTTAGCATTGTCTACAGAAACATATGGCTATGAAGAGTTGCTCAAACATTGTACACTACTTTTAAACTCCCTGTGTGCAGTCACTGTGCTAGCTGGACTGCTTGAAGAACTTCCAAACCCACGCGCTATTCTTTCTGCCAATTTCGTGTGCTTTTTTGCAGGCAATTCTTTCTGCCAATTTCATGTGCTTTTTTGCAGGCAACTCGCAATGCTCAGCAGTCCGTGCCAGACAGTACACGGGCATTGCCTGGTCTCTGTTTAGCAGGGGTTGCTCCTTCCCATTTTTGCTTCAGAATCACATCACTGACAGCCACCCTAGGCAGCTTTACAGGGGTAACATACTATTAACTCTGGCTCCAGCACACAATTTTAATCTGCCGTGAAATTCCAAAACGGTACACTGTCCAAAGTGGAATGGAAGATTCATGTTTGACTGAATGCACAATTCTGGTCCACTCTTGATTACTGTATTATTTGCCATCTTTACTAATGAAGGTACAAGAAGCCATACAGAAATGGCAGAAGAAAATTTTTATCAACCTCAGACTGTCTACGAAACCGCTTACAAATCCTTGCCATCAACACAACTGGTATTATGTAGAGGAAACTAAACTAATTTGATGCAACTGAAATAAAGCTGCTCCAATGGACAAGACACCTAATCAGACTACTGTGTGGTCAAGCATTAGTCTGTAGGATGGAAACATGCCAAACACTGAACTTTTCTTTGTATTTACATTTACTGTTACATTAAAAATTAAATTTTTTAAATTAAAACTTATAGTTTGAGAGGATTTACTTAGTAAGTATTCAGTATAGAGACCCTCACATACCAATTATGTTAACTGATTGGACAGACAACTGAAATTAGTTTACCCACCTGATTTTGACACAGCAGAGCTAGATTGTTGAGCTGCTTAGCCACATCTGGATGCTCGCGGCCAAGTACTTTCTCTCTGATCTCGAGGGCTCTTTTACACAGGGGCTCAGCTTCTCGGTACTTACCCCTCTTGCCATAAAGAACAGCTAAATTATTCAATGTTGCTGCAACCTGCATGAAGAGAGCAATTCATTACAAGAAGTGACATAACACATTTATACTTATTTAGAAAACAACAAGAACACATGGAATCAAAAACCACTCTCTCATATTTTGCTGGATATGCAAATGAAATTACAGAATTTTTATATACCCATTCATTACAAAGAAAATTATCAGGTTCACTTTTGACTCCTTGCTTGCATACTGAGAAAAACTTACAGACTCAGTTGTCCTCCAGTGTGTTACCAAATGACTATTCTTATTTACAGAGCAGCTAAAAGATGCCCAAATTTAAGTACACCTTTTCTAAATGATTAAGTAAAATTCTGAGATTTTGTCATTAATTTTTATGTCCATGAATTAATTAAAAGGTTTATTTGTTATGTTTCAGAATTCCAGAATGCACCGTAATGGTCCACCACCTTTGGGAAGGGTTCTTGCTGTAACATGAAACAATTAGAAGAAGACATCAACAGACCCAAGCAGAACAGCAGTTTGTAAGAACAACATTGATTTCTACTTGGCTGCCTACAGTTGGTTTGCAGGTGTAGCCATCATTTACATTAAGGGTCAAGTCTACTGCTCAATATAAAATTTCTCAATGAGAAATCTTTGTTGGAATGTAACAATTAGTTTCAATGTGTGTTATGGGAGCAAGGAATTTGGGACTGCATAGCAGGAGAATTTTGCGGTTGGAGATGTTAAATTTCTCAGTGAAATAATGATATACCGAAAGTGTTATCAGATTACACCACATCAAATCGCTGAAATATAAATCAGAGAAAAGTTTTGTTCTCAGTAAATTGAAGTAGTTGCAAGGTGCTGGTGAGGGTATGTCTTCCTGGCAAGCAGATTCAGTGGAGTAGTAACTAGTTGGCATGATAGTTCTTAAGTCTTTTTTTTAATTTGGTATTTACAACTTCTTGAATATGAAGTGAATAATTTAAACATTCAGGAAGCAGTGTTTTCAGTCACTGTCTGCAGACAGACAACAAAAAATTTATGCAAGTTAGTTAAATTGTTTGCCAATAGGTTTCCTGTAGTTCAGTTCCATAGCAATATTCCACCACAAGGTTTCACAGCCCAAATCAAATTCAGAGAACACACCATACGAGGAATAAATATCTTTAGAGTTCCTCACGCTGACAATCTCTTTAAAATTCACGACTGTAAGTGCAAGTGCATAGATTTTACACAAGAACCTTTCCGTTTTATATAACAATAAAGAAACCAACAATATCTTACCGCTGGATGGTTCTCTCCCAGGGTCATCTCTCTTATGTTAAGGGCATCGTTCAACAAGTTTGCTGCTTCCTTGTACTTGTTCTGGTCCCTAAAACAAATATAAATGAATTAACTGGCAACACAATTATGATGAAATAACTGGCAACACAATTATGATGAAACAGTCGTGAACTTCAAAGTTGACCAAATATGTAGGAAATAAAATTATCTGCATCATGGAATGAATACAATTAAGAAGTTACATGAAAAATAACTCATACTAGTAGCAAAACACTTAGCGGAAAATTATTCGTATATAAGCACATCAGACAAAAAACTAGTCACCTAGGTGACATAACACTAATACCGTGTAACACTGCCTCGAAACTTGATAACGGCCTCAATCTGGTGAAGAAAAAATGGTCCAAGTTTCTTGTGGTGTAGCAAACCCTGCTCAAGCCACTCACTGATGGTTAGATACCATAAAAACTAACTGTCTGAACAGTTCTCACAAGGGAAACTCCTCATTGTGGTAAGAGGGCTCAGTAAACAGCCCGTCAAACACTGAACACCGATCAAGCATGAAAATAGGAAGAAGGTGTATTGGCCTGTGAAAAAAAGCAAAATACAAACAGTGAACAGTCCAGGAAAAAGAAGTGGAATATAGAGCAACTGGGCAGAGAAATGGTGTTGTCATTAAGTGGTTAAGATGTTGGACTATCAAGTGCGCAAGCCGTGCCCAAATGTCCCTCGTTTCTTTTTTTTCCCGCTGTTTGCTTTATTCAAATTTGTGTGTCGCAGTGTAACATCCATTTGCAACAGCAAGGTATAAGACAGGATCTATAATGACAGTAGATCCTGCACAGCTTTTCTATTAGCATCCAAAAAGAAAGTTGCTTTTGAATGGGAACTTTAACGGGAACTGCAAACGTTTCGTGACGAGGCGACAACTCGACCGAATCCTCCACTGGAAAACATGTCTGGTGTGTCATACACGGCATTAGTGACAGCATATGTACCATATGATAGGAATCTCTTATCAACGCATACAATTTTTATGGCTCTCCTTGCCTAATATAGATGTGTGTTTGAACATGAATGTGATCACTTCCAAGGAAGCTGCAACAAATGAACATAACAGTTTCAGAATCTCTCAGTTTCTCTGTGCACTGTCAAAACATAGGTTTTCAATGCTTTTGAAGCTGCATTTCATTTTGGAAGTATCAACTCAAATTCCTTTGTTGTAACATGGTTATTTGTTTTGATTTCTGTGAGACGTCTATGTGGTATCTCGCCTGCTCTCACTATTCATCACATTTACTGGCAACGCTAATGTATTCTTACCACATAGCTCATATTCTATAACCAATATATGGTATGACAACCGCCCCAAGACTACCGAAAGAGAAACATTTCAATGGCCAGTTCATAACTTTTTTCTTTAACACCGTGGCCACTTACCCATAACACCATTGCTGTTACAGCCTCCTCTTTATTGCCCTTCTTGGCCTTTGAGTGTTCACTGCTTCTATGTTGCTTTTTTTTCGTTGTTCAGTACACCACCTTCCCATTTTCATGCTTGATCTTTGTTCAGTTTTTTACGGGCTATCCGTTCGGCCTTCTTACACTAAATCTAGATGGAGGGGGAGTTTCCCTTGTCAGAACGCTTAATGATTCAGACACCCAACCATATGTCATCCTCAACCGATACACATCACTGGATGTGGATATGGAGGGGCACATGGTCAGCACACCGTTCTCCCAGTGATTGTCAAGTTTCATGACCAGAGCCACTACTTTTCAATTGACTAGCTCCTCACTTGGCCTCACAGGAGTTGAATGCACCCTTGCTTGCCAACAGCAATCAGCAGACCCAGGTGGTTTCCCATTCGAGTGCTAGTTGAGACCGACAATGCTTAACTTTGGTGATCTGGTGTTACCACTGCGACTCTATGGCACTATGACCCCATGGCGCTACTAAATTGTGGAGATGTGATTGCTACATTTCACCCACTATTCCAAACAGTCAACACCGACAGATGCCTCATTGAGCCATTTGTGTACTCTGTGACTTACATACATTGTAAAGGGGGCAAAACTGCAATTCCAAACAACCCATTTGATGGCTCCAATCATCTGCTGTCCAGGTTCTGTGTTCAGCCCACTGAAGACGTACAGCGGTACAAGAAGACTTGCAACTGTATGTGCTGCAGAGGGCAATGACCTTTTGCGAGGTACCCAAATAAAAATGCTGAGCTGCCACGTCTCCTACCTTACAACCTTGGCACCAACAGCACATGGACTACACTGTAAGATATCACAACAATTTTTGCTAATAGTTTTAGACTTCCATCATTTCTGGCCTGTCATCCCTTACCTCAATTTGATACATTCACCCTTCTCCATCATTCCTGGAAGTTTGAAGTCATCGCCACAGAATCACCTTGTACGTATCTATTAAGCCTGAATTATATGAATTACTGTAATGCATATTATCTCTGATCCTTCTCACAGTTATCAGTTCATGAAGCAAGGACAAGGTACAGGCAGAGCTGCTCCCTACTCTCACCTCCATAATCACTCTACAATAATTGCAAACGCTATACGGGAAGCATTGCTACATTGGCAAGTCTTTTTGTTGCTCGACAAACCAAATGGTAGACTCAGTAATTACTAACTCGGTCGTGTGACTAGGTACAGGCATGTTATAGTTCTAAGTAGTGTACATTACCGTGTAGTGCTAGGTCAAAGTAAACGCTGAAAATAACTTCGCAGGCAGCCACCTCATCTTGCTGTTAATGTCATTAAATATACTGGCAATGTGAAAAAGGAGTGATAATGATGAAAAGAAAGACGAGGGAACAGGCAAACAATAACAGGTGAGTAAGCTACCTGTGTGCAAATTACACCAAGGGTGACTTAATACCTAGAGGACTTGCATTCGAGTAAGTGTGTCAAAGAAGAATAAACAATATTGACAATATGGGTAAATGTATTATTATGCTCTAAGTTTCTGTGACATTGTGAACAAGACAATGAAACACCAATTTTATCAAAACTTCACAGCTCTTACCTAAGAGCTGTAGTTCACAGCTAGTGAAGAAACAGAGAAACTTATCCATGTGCCACAATAAAAGAATAGTGTCATAATGAGACTGTATAGTTTAAGAAAAGAAGAAGAAGAAGAAGAAGAAATTACTGTGGTAACACATCAGCAACGTCTTAAATTTTAGGAAAGTGATCTGCCTGTGCAACCTATTCTTGAGTACTGCTGGAGTGTTTTGGATTCCACCACGTTGAATTAAATGAAGACTGTAGTGATTCAGAGATGCAATGCTGCATTTATTACAGGTAGGTTTGATCAACACAAGTATTACAGAGATGCTTTGGGAATGCAAATGGGTGTCCCAGAGGGAAGGCAACATTCTTTTTGAGTAACATTAATGAGAAAATTTAGAAAACTGGCATCTGAAGCAGACTGCAGAACGATTCTAGTGGCACCAATGTCATTTAACATGAGGACCACAAAGCTAAGGGACAACTGAATATGCAGTCTGGCTGTTACTTGTACAGCCACCAAGCACTCCAGCAAGTAAAGCATTTTTAAAAACTTGTCTTTTATGATTTTAGATGTCATAGCATCTTATGAACACTGTTTTCTTGTTGTTACACCATTTTTTTTGCTCTAATCATACACTTTGGTTGCACAGTACACACTCAAAATCAACAGCAGACGTTTTCAGACTTACCTGTAAACGAGAGCCAGGATATTGAGCATAGTGGCCACATCCGGGTGGTCATGGCCACTGGTCTTCTCCAAGTCTTCCAGAGCTTGCTTGCAGAGAGGCACAGCCACCTCATAGCGTCCCTGTGACGCATACTGGATAACTAGGTTGTGTAGTGTCCTCAACCGTGCTGGTATCTCGTACCCCACAGCCATCTGGGTAGCCAAGGTTGGAGGTGTGGGTGACATGGCTGTGAAGCAAAACGACACCTTTGCTCACTCCAAGGTTCACAAAAATACATGCATGGAGAAGTTATTCAACAACAATGTAGAGAATCTTAGGAGTAGAGTGTCAGCAGACATGGATTTCAATACATAAAACTGCAGTACTTACTACTACTACTACTACTACGACGACGACGACGACGACGACGTACGTGTGTGTGTTTCTGTCTCCTAATATTGTTACACTCCATCCTGGATTTTCCATTGTTTGGTTTATATTATAATGTTGAATTTTATAGTTTTTCTTTCATTCAATGGCCAATGATTTTCCAAAATTGAGAATTTAAATAGAACAATATTTTCTGTAAACAGGCACTGAATCTAAATAATTCTATCATTTGAATGGTGTATTTTGTTAATTCACTTTGTGCTAAGACATTAATTCTCTTATATGAGATTTACCAGGCCATCACATCCAATCCTGGTATTGTTGATCCCTCCAAAAATGAGCTTATGAGCACACCATTGGTGACTCAGTATTATCCTGGTCAGGAATGTGTGTATCACCTATTTCGACAGGGGCACGACTTCCTAAAATCGTGCCCTGAAATACAATCCATTAAGCCTGAAATTTTGCACACCGCACCTAGAATAGCTTTCCGTCCCACTCCCAATCTCCGCAATATTCTCGTCAGACCCTACGCTGCTCCTGCTCCCTACCCTACGGTTCCTACCCCTGTGACCATCCCCGCTGCAAGATTTGCCCAATGCACCCTCCTACCATCAACTCCAACAGCCCTGTAACTGGCAAAAAAACACTATCAAAGACAAAGCCACCTGTGGAACAACATCATACACCAGCTGTTTTGTAAACACTGTTTGGCATTCTGCATCAGCATGGCTACCAACAAATTATCAATTAGGAAAATGGGCATAGGTGGAGGGTGTGTACTAGCAACTCACAATATCCTGTTGCAGAGCATGCTTTACAACATGACACTCCTGGCCTCAGTGCCTGCTTCACCACACATGCCATCTGGATTCTTCCCCAGACACGAATTTCTCAGAACTATTCAGGTGGGAACTAGCACTACAACATGTCCTTGGTTCTTGCCACCCACCTGGCCTTAATTTCTTCCATATCAGCATTTCTTCACTGTAACTACGACCCCAACAATCAGCCTTTCCTTCTCATCCCACATGGTACATCTCCCCTGACCCACAGTTCTGTGTGACTTTCCCGAAATTTACCCCTTTTCCTAGACCTCTCTACTTCTTTTTCCCCCTCACCCCTCTTCCTACCCCTTCAACCCTTCTGCCTGAAGAAAGAAGCCAGTGGCTCCAAAAGCTTGACAATTACAACCGTCTTATGCGTGTGTTTTGCCGCCACTTTGTAAATAGATTTTTTTAATCCATCCAATTATATAATTTTGCCAATAATTGATTGTTATACTGAGGGATTTGGTATAGGAAATGACACACTGGAAGGTAAAGGGAGTGCACAAAAAACAACCCCATAATTACGAGCATCATCTATTTACATACAATGCACCATTAGTTTCTGTCCATGTTATTTTGTAAAGCATTCCTCACATATGCCAAAGTATGGGCATGGCAGATTTGCAGCTCTGCCTCAACCAATAATATAGAGCAAACGTCTCTATGGCAACGTTCCAGTGTTATCACAACTCTGCACACAGATACCATTTTTGCCTGCAGCAATTAGTGCTTCGTAATAAAGCTGGCAACAGCACTGAACTGTCAGCAATCATCTTACACAGTGTTAACAGTAGTACCCACTGAAAATATTCTGTAACTGCATCATGACACACAAAAGTGAAGTAATGCAGAATGAAATAGCTCCTCAAAAAGTACTATGGTCCAACATTTTTATGTGATTACTCGAGCATGAATAGCCAAGCATGTAAGAGTTATCTTGCTTTTCACCCAACACAATGACACCTGGTTTGGTTGCTATTTCAATTAATATATTAGATAGGAGGACAACATTATGCACAAGGTCCTCGTTGATCACAGAAAAAATGAAAATGAAAACAAAAAAGAGCAGGAACATTACAATCAGCTCTACACCTTTTAATGATAAAGTTTGTGACAGCCTTACACAAATATGACAAATGTTTCGAGCATTTTTTTTTTTTTAAAGCTCTCTCATCATACATGACATAAGAGAGGGCGTATTTGTAGGATCAAATATTCAAAAAATGCGATTACCACTTTGGATCAAAAATGACTGAGTCAAAAGGAAGCTTGGATATGATTCAAGGAGGTTGTTAACAAGTCCCTAAGCAACAATAAGGACCCAAATTTTATTTCTGATGGAGCCAACACATTGGAAGGCTTCAGAAGTCAGACTGACTGTTGATCAAAATTCAAGCCATCAAATCGATATTTTCCCCTATGAAAATTTGGTTTAAATAGTTTGTCACTTCACACTGAAACATATACAACAGGCAATTCATCAGGGAATTAGCTGTATTACATGCTTTCATGAAGGGAGAGATACGAAATATAAGCCAATGGCTAACTCCTGTGCAGTATAGATTTTTTGATACCTTGATGAAACATTTGTTGATGTCAAAAAATTAAATTTCTTTTAATTACAATTATGTGTAAACAATTTTTTTTCTCTGTCTGGACCACAGGACCATAAAGGTTCATTTTATTGATTATGATTGGTTTCAGTTCTCTTTGGAAACTATCATCAACTACTGTGGCCTATGTACTATGTGAAGCTTAACTGCACATATTATGTGGGGCTGTTGATGGTTTTTGAAGAGAGCACAAACCAGCCAATCAATAACAACAATCTTTGTGATTCAGATGATTTATAATTTATCACTGCAATGCCAACAACCTTACACAGCTTAAACCAATTACACACTGTTTCCCAATTTTCTAGTTTATAACAGTCACATTGTGACAAAACTGTATGTGATACAAGAAATCTGAGGTCAGATACAGGTTCATTGCCCATAACACCACAATACTTAACTATTTCCTCACAAAAAGTAATGAACAGTTCTGTTGGCCTGTGTTATTTAACAAGTAGTAATGGTTTCAATTAGATTTATAAGAGGTCTCGTGTTTGTTGTGCCGGGTGATCAAAAAGTCAGTATAAATCACGGAATAATGTAGATAGAGAGGTACAAATTGACACACATGCTTGGAATGACATGGGGTTTTATTAGAACCAGGCGCTACACCCCATATTGCTAGACGCGTGAAAGATATCTTGCGCACGTTATTCCGTGGTTTATTAAGTTTTCAAATTTATACTGACTTTTTGATCACCCGGTATTTAGTGTAAAGCGATATTTCGAAATGCGCGAGCACACACGTGTTCCAGATATGCTCCAGCTTCTTTATACTCACTGTTTCTTTCATCTGTGTCCTCATCAGGGAAAAGGTCTACTACAGGATCATCAATCTTCGGCTTATCTTGCTTCGTCTCCGAACTAGAGTCATCACCCTACAGAACAAGAAAATCAGTTCAGTATAAAAGTCTCATTTAGAACTGCTGATAAACATACAACAGACATAAATAAAACTAAAATAATGGACAAACCTGTTTATTAAACTGGTAAGATTCAAGTCTGATAGGTCACAGCTTCTCTAATAGTTATGGACATTCTATGCAAAAAATAATGGAAGTCATTAAGTAGACAGTAGAACTGACTGGATTCCACCAGTGATGTACAATTAAACATAAGGGGGGGGATTCCACTGTCAGGGGCGGGATAATGCACCCCGTGTTTTGACTATCAAAAGCTAATATAACAAAAGATGTAGAGAGAAATTGACGACCATATGGACCACTTTTTACCTACCCCTTTCAATCTGAATGTCAGATGTTTACAAACTTAGCTGTTAATCATATTTAAAACCTTTTCACAGGTGGGGTAGCAAATGGACAAAGAACTGAATGCCAATCACCATTTTATAGAAACTATGGCTTATGCACTTCTATTTTCTTTTGAAAAATGTTATATTTACATTACTAAAACAATAATCTACATAATGAAATTATAATAAACATAACATAATTAATATTTACTTATAAATATGGTTATGTAAGACTGTCATGGGTAGGACAAGGAATGTGTCTGGTGGAACTCTCATGCGGTAGGACCTATTTTTATAAGTTACAATTAATTTTATTATATTTATTTATAGTTAACTCGGTAGTTAACATATTTAAACCTCACTTCTTGTTTAAATAATCTAGTAGGGAAGTTCTGTTACCTATAAATCTGATAATATTACCTTAAAGGCCAGATTATGTCATTACTAAATTAAAAGAGCCACCACTAAAAGAAACTATGCACATTTCTACTCCTTCACTTTTAAAAATGTCTAAATTGCACAAAATTCATGACAATGTGTTTAGTGTCTGAACGAGTTCTTGCTAGTGTCTCAAATCCCAACACTCTGCAGAATACATCCTTCTCATCAACTTTGAACACCTTTCCTGGGTCCTCTACTGATATCTCCTACTGTAATCAGTATCCCCCCCCCCCCCCCCCCCCCGTTTCTTCAAGATCCATCTGTGCAACTGAAGCATACCTATATTTGGCTGCTATCTTTCTTGCAGTTTGAAACTCCTACAAAGTAAGTGTTCTTTGTATATTTTTGACAGCTGGTTCTGACCCAGTAACGTCAAGGTTGCGTGTTTGCAGGTCTTTGAAATATGATTGTTCATCTGTCATTTTAGAATCTATACAGACGAGAGAATGTATCTGGGCATAAGTATCTCAGCTTTTCTAATAGTTATGGACATTCTCTGCCGACAATAGTGAAAGATCATACAAAACTCTTCAAACTTGGCAGTTAAAACAATAACAATGGCTTCGACTTAAATGGCTGTCAGTATAAAAAGAAAAGCTCCCAATATAAAAAGTAAACTTTTTGTCCTCCATTGTCATCTATACAAGTGCTAACTTTGTTTAACTATGTACCATTTCCGCAAATCAATTCTCTTCCCAGTTGCTGGGTCTGCTCGCCACCTCCTTCGACAGGCACCTTCTTTTGCCACGAAACAGCCTTGCCACAGGCCTGACAACATTTATACGAGCCATTCTGGGAAGCACGCGTCTACAACTCATCTTCATCTTCAGTCAGTACAGATTTTAGTTTCAGCCAGAACTTTATTTCTGCTTCATTTTTACTATGTTCAGTTAGAAGTATTTCAGAGGACGCTTTTATGTTTTCCCATCTTTTTCGTTCCTGTTCTCTATTGCATACGAATGTAATTAAAGGCTCTGCACAGGCCTAGTCCGAGACATCACTCAGACAGAAGAGAACTACTAGATTTTTAATGCCATAACTGCCTTGCACGGCCTTCAATTAATGCTTTGGTGGCCGCAAGGCCATCAATCAGACGTGTTATCTGCCACATGTAAAAAATTTTCTCCGAGTACATTATCCAAAGAGACCTTGTACTGTTTGCTGCATGTGTACCAGATTTGCCTTAGTTCCACAATATGACAGTGACTGGTGTTCCACATCGGTTAAGAATTTGGGCCCATATGAATTACAAAAAGTTCCAAAAGCTACATAAAGACGGAAAAAGTTAGGTAAAAGAAACAATAAATTGAGTCCCCTGTATTTACCGAGACATCTTGATCGTATTTGCGGATGGAGGCCATGAACTCCAAGTGCTTCTTCTCCTCCTCCAGTTGTGCAACGGCCTGCTCCGAAGCCTGCAGCTTCTGCTGAGTGTTGGCCAGCTCGTCACGCAGCCAAGCATTCTCCTGGCACAAGCGCCGAACCTGAGTCCGTAGTTTCTGCTTCTCTGCTTCCACAACTTGCAGGTGAGCAGATAATGCTGTCATAACCTGCACAACAAATGTGTGAAGTGTTACTGGCAACTCCAAATTTTCATTGAGTTATAAGCACAATGGAATGAACCGACATACTGTAAAAAGTCCATTAATGAATAATGATACAAGTAGCGTCTGATTTTAAAACTGCACAGAAGCTGAAATTTTGTTTTCAATGTAGACCAATGGATCACACAATTATACTAGGGTAAAGAGGAATCTTGAATACTAATCACGCGTAAGTGTGATTCTTAAATCTGTTCAACTTTTTTTCCTTCCACATTATCCCACAGTTATCTGTATAACACGACATGACCACGGAATTTTGAGAAAAATCAATGGAATGCTTCCTTTTGGTCTAGTATGCTGAAAATTCACAAATCCAAGTACATGAAGCAGCACAATCTCTGAAAATGAGCGTCATATTCTGCGTGATATATTATCGTCTATATGGCAATCATTTGACATGACAGGTATATAGACAAGCTGAGATAAAGAAGTATGTACAATTAAGGCCTTGAAAACTAACAATTAACGGTTTCGAACGATAGTCAGCACTGTCATATTTCGTTTCCATTTTCATTTTGAAGTTTAACAGCCTCCTGACGAATGTTATGAACCATGACTGAATACGGTACCAACAACACATTCCGCCGAAGTGCGAGGACTTAGAACGAAAACAAAATGGTTCTTAAATGAAGTCAGCGATTTCGAAGCTTCAACAATTGAAGATGCTGCGAACGCTTCTGTCTATTTTCGCTCTGCTTTGTCGCTTTTTCGCACTATGACCACAGTCTAATATTAGACTGTGCTATGACGAGCTCCCAGAAACAGAATAGGTGCAACTTACATCTTTTACTTTTATTTCAACAAAAAGTACTGTTATTCCTGCATTCGCAAATCTCACTAAATTCGTATCACGTCAAAATAACTTCGCATGATTACACCTTTTTATTCTTAGAGCACTTCGTCAGTTTTGTGATTCTAGTACGTAGAACCACCAGTGTGTCAGTTATAGGCAAAGGCCAGTTTCTACGTCTACACACTGAAACGTGAGTGCAAAATGCGTGGTAGACGTCACTTACGCAAGATTAGGTTAATTGTAGTTATCGATTCCATTATTACTTCTTGTTGTTATTCGTTTGTCATGTACTGGCTTTTCTGTTAGAGTTTAGTGTGTCAATTTCTCCACATTTAATGCTACTGTTTCGTATTTGTTTGTTGTCATTCATTTAATTTTTCCTGTTTTTCTGATACATTTTAGCTTCTCCTCTCCCAAAACCCCGCTTTCATTCGCTTCTCCCGTTAGATTCAATAATTAATGTAAAATTAACGCTATTTTATAACAGTATGACATCACCAGGCGCTTTAATGTAATGAAATTTAAAGAATTTGTTTTTAATTCTTGTTCTTAATTTTCGTTATCTTCACCTCATTTCGATATAAATCATGACAAAGTAAATAACTGCGTGAATGTGATTGGAATTTTATCGTATGTTACAATCGTTTGTTTACGAGTATGGTCTGATGCTTTCATAGACTGCCTATGGGTAGCGTCTTTGCCTTAGATATGACGTCATTGCTCAAAGCCGACGAATGAAATCGGACACTAGAATTTATCCCTTTGTTTTATTTGCGGTGTTATTTTTAATGATGTACTGCATTTAGTCATTAAGATTAGTGTCTGCATTTCGTCACATTAAGATCAGTTTCCGTTCCCAAATCAACTGCCGGCCTCTGTCCAGAGCTAAGTGTTGCTCGATTCAACAGTCTTTATCACTTCGAAGATGATAATTTCGTGTAACTCAAAAGCCTGTTGAAAGTATCTCAAGACGTAACTTCGGCGACTCACGTGTCCCTAACACATCTGTTATCCAACCAAGCCTACATTTTAACGTGGTATCCCAACTAAGTGTAGTTCCTTGCGGCTCCACACATTGTCGAGAGGTGGAAACTAGGTTAAAACGAAGACTGAAAAATCCTTGGTCCAACCGTTATCGATGCGACCTCTATTTCAGACACGCGTTTTACCACTAGGCCACCAGGTCTGTACAAGAGATATGTAACGGTTATTTAATTTCGCAGGCTTCATACATTTGACTTCCAGTTTCTTCCTGATGGATGTTTGCGTTTTCAGGTTTTTTGAATATTTAGTTTATTGTTGCCGGTCATGAACGTTACAAGGGTTTTCGAATGCTCGGCGATTTTTTATTTTCGAGAAAGATGACTCAAAGAATTTACGATTTTTCGGGTGTTTCGGGCATGACACGTGAAGCAGCAAAGTTTGTTCGGAAAGGGTTAAATTACGGCCAAAAACGACGTCGCGTACTTGACATCTGTCAGGAATTGCTGAATGAAGTCGCCAATGATACAGAGCTTCTAAGGAATTGTGTAACAGCTGACGAAACATAGGTATACTGATATGATGTGGAAAGCAAGGCCCAATCGTCCCAATTGAAACTGCCGGAAGAGGCAAAACCGGTTTTTTCGATTAAAATGGGATAGTGCATCACGAATTCCTGCCTTATGGTTGTACGGTCAATAAGGATTACTACCTGGCAGTTACGTGCCGTTTGTGAAACAATCCGAAGGAATGACCAGAATTACGGCAAAACCACTCGTGGAAATTGCATCACGGTGAAAAAAATGAAATGTCCTGTGGCGAGGGCCTCCCGTCGGGTAGACCGTTCGCCTGGTGCAGGTCTTTCGATTTGACGCCACTTCGGCGACCTGCGCGTCGATGGGGATGAAATGATGATGATTAGGACAACACAACACCCAGTCCCTGAGCAGAGAAAACCTCCGACCCAGCCGGGAATCGAACCCGGGCCCTTAGGATTGACAGTCTGTCACGCTGACCACTCAGCTACCGGGGGCGGACTGCATCACGGTAATTTTGCCGCTCACACCTCACGGTATTGCTTTTTCGTGATTTTTTTTTTGCAAAAACTAAAATCGGTATGTTGCCTCGGCCACCGTATTCGACAGTCGTGGCCCCATCTCACTTCCTTTTATTCCCGTGGCTGCAGACAATCGTAAAAGGACGTCGTTTAGCCACAATTGATGAGATGAAACATCTGAACACCATAACGGAAGTAAGTTCCAGATCTTCCAATATTGGTACAGGCGTATTATATTTGTGAGGTATTACTCTGAAGGGTCTAAAGTAGTAGTTGACAAAGGTTCTTAAAGAATCACCTCGTACGATGCCTAATTTGTATAGCGAACAGTGGTGTTGCTTTTAGAACTTTTCAGTTTTTTTACAACTTTATTTCAGTTTTGATTACATAAAATCAGTCATGCAAATCGTTTATTCCATCTATCAATTATTTTACAGGAATACAAGTGTGTGTTTTATATCCTGCTTGATCTGTCTCTTTACGTGCGAAGAGGACGCGACGCAACAAGAACGCATGCGCAACAGTTAGTGAAAATAACGTACTGCACGCATGCGACACTATCGTGTTCATACGCAGCCTCAATTTTAAGCAGCCTACTACTTGGCGACGGGGTCAGGCATCTCATATTTACATCTCTGTGGTTGGAGACTGGGATGTTTTACGCTAAGAAAGCCGATATGGAGATGATAGGGGAATATGACTGGGTTGGTTTACTGGTCTGCATTCTTCTTCATCTTTGTGTGTTTGCAATGAACATGCAAGGGAGCACGAAGGCTTACTATAGTCTGTAGTCTGATTAAAATTACTTGAATGTTGACGTGTGTGACTTGCTGCTACGGTGTCGCCACATCGGCTACCGATCGCTTCTCTCAGAAACACGGCGGATATGTCACAAATGCTGTTAATGTGTAACGTGGAGCAATGTTGGAAGCCGCCGGTGCTAGATATTAGGAAAATGCAAGATTCTCTGTCTACAGCTTATTTTAACCCATTATGGCCTGATTATTTTTTGACCGACATTTTCAAATTTTTCTGTGGGATTCTAGTTGTTAGAGAATAGGTTTAGTATAAAGAAAAACGAGATCAAATAATGTTATGCGAATTTTATAAATTTTTAAAAATGGGACTTTAGAGTCCATTCAGGTCACAACGGTACAGACAGTAAGCGGTACTCATAAAAACAGTTTCTTCTTTCACTGACACAAAAATACTTTACAATGAGAAGATTCAGAATGAGGCCTTGATTCTACACTCCTGGAAATGGAAAAAAGAACACACTGACACCGGTGTGTCAGACCCACCATACTTGCTCCGGACACTGCGAGAGGCCTGTACAAGCAATGATCACACGCACGGCACAGCGGACACACCAGGAACCGCTGTGTTGGCCGTCGAATGGCGCTAGCTGCGCAGCATTTGTGCACCGCCGCCGTCAGTGTCAGCCAGTTTGCCGTGGCATACGGAGCTCCATCGCAGTCTTTAACACTGGTAGCATGCCGCGACAGCGTGGACGTGAACCGTATGTGCAGTTGACGGACTTTGAGCGAGGGCGTATAGTGGGCATGCGGGAGGCCGGGTGGACGTACCGCCGAATTGCTCAACACGTGGGGCGTGAGGTCTCCACAGTACATCGATGTTGTCGCCAGTGGTCGGCGGAAGGTGCACGTGCCTGTCGACCTGGGACCGAACCGCAGCGACACACGAATGCACGCTAAGACCGTACGATCCTACGCAGTGCCGTAGGGGACCGCACCGCCACTTCCCAGCAAATTAGGGACACTTGCTCCTGGGGTATCGGCGAGGACCATTCGCAACCGTCTCCATGAAGCTGGGCTACGGTCCCGCACACCGTTAGGCCATCTTCCGCTCACGCCCCAACATCGTGCAGCCCGCCTCCAGTGGTGTCGCGACAGGCGTGAATGGAGGGACGAATCGAGACGTGTCGTCTTCAGCGATGAGAGTCGCTTCTGCCTTGGTGCCAATGATGGTCGTATGCGTGTTTGGCGCCGTGCAGGTGAGCGCCACAATCAGGACTGCATACGACCGAGGCACACAGGGCCAACACCCGGCATCATGGTGTGGGACAATCAGGACTGCATACGACCGAGGCACACAGGGCCAACACCCGGCATCATGGTGTGGGGAGCGATCTCCTACACTGGCCGTACACCACTGGTGATCGTCGAGGGGCACTGAATAGTGCACGGTACATCCAAACCGTCATCGAACCCATCGTTCTACCATTCCTAGACCGGCAAGGGAACTTGCTGTTCCAACAGGACAATGCACGTCCGCATGTATCCCGTGCCGCCCAACGTGCTCTAGAAGGTGTAAGTCAACTACCCTGGCCAGCAAGATCTCCGGATCTGTCCCCCATTGAGCATGTTTGGGACTGGATGAAGCGTCGTCTCACGCGGTCTGCACGTCCAGCAAGAACGCTGGTCCAGCTGAGGCGCCAGGTGGAAATGGCATGGCAAGCCGTTCCACAGGACTACATCCAGCATCTCTACGATCGTCTCCATGGGAGAATAGCAGCCTGCATTGCTGCGAAAGGTGGATATACACTGTACTAGTGCCGACATTGTGCATGCTCTGTTGCCTGTGTATGTGCCTGTGGTTCTGTCAGTGTGATCATGTGATTTATCTGACCCCAGGAATGTGTCAATAAAGTTTCCCCTTCCTGGGACAATGAATTCACGGTGTTCTTATTTCAATTTCCAGGAGTGTATATTATGAATAGCACAGTTTTCACATCTACCAAGGCTTGCAACAAAATTTGTTCAATGAGCTCCAAGATTGTGTGTTCGAATTACATTTGAAGGTGAAAAACCTTTCTTCCTTCTTTTCAGTAAAGAGCTGGTAGACGTTTCTTGCTTTGGTCTTCATTTTCTCTTCAAAACTGTTTTGCCTTTTGTCAGAAGTCCCTGAGTTACCATACTCTTTGAACTGAAGGAAAGATATTCGCCCAGTGAAATCTGAATGTATAACATGAATTCAGAAGTGTGATATCGATGGCAGCGAAAAACAGGCGGTGCCACCATTTTTCAGCTTTCGAATCTCTGTCATAAATGGATCGGAGCATATCTCCATCAACTCCACTCATCTGTGGAGTGTAATCTCTAACCACTAGTGGGGCCATCACTCCAATTTTTGTACCATCTTTTTGTTTCCGTTTTATGTTAACTGTTTCAGTTCCATGAAAATTAGATAAAAAATACACACTCCTATAGACTTACCATTTGAAAAATTTAATTCCTTCTTCCGCAATTTGACTATCAAATTCGCCTCTTAACAGCTCCCGATCACACTTTAGTTTTGGTAGGCCGAGTCTATTGGGGCGCACAGTCCCACACTCACATACACCATGAGCTTTTAGATATTCATAAAGATCCACAGAAGAAAAATAATAGTCCATTACAATTACAATTACATAATTATTGTAGTGAGGCGGGATGTCAGTTTCTGCACTACACTTCCACGAACTACAAACATTCCTTTGCCGTTCGAACATTATGAATTACCTCGAAGAAAACGATTTATTGACACAGCACGGATTCTGGAAACATCGTTCTTGCGAAACAACTACTTCTTTATACTGATGAAGTAATAAGTGCTATCGACAGGAGATGTCAAATTGATTCCATATTTTTAGATTTCCAGAACGCTTACGACACCGTCCCTCACAAGCGTCTTCTAACCAAACTGTGCCTGTGGACTACCGCCTCAGCTGTGCGACTGGATTCGTTATTTCCTGTAAGAAAGGTAAGAAATGTCACAGTTCGTAGCAATAGACGGAAAGTCATCGGGTAAAACAGAAGTAATATCTGGCGTTCCCCAAGGAAGTGTTATAGACCCTCAATTGTTCCTGATCTATATTAACGACATAGGAGAATGTGAGTAGCCGTCTTAGATTGTTTGCAGATGTTATTTCCAGTTTTGTTAAGTCATCAGATGATCAAAACGACTTGCAAAATGATTTAGATATCTGTATGGTGCGAAAAGTGGCAATTGACCCTGAATAAAGAAAAGTGTGAAGTTATTCACGTGAGTACTAAAAGAAATCCGCTAAATTTGGATTACGCGATAAGTCACACAAATTTGACGGCTGTAAATTCAACTAAATAATTAGGGATTACAATTTCAAACAACAAACTGGAAAAATCACATAGATAATGTTGTGGGTAGAGCAAATCAAAGACTGCGCTTCATTGGCAGAACACTTAGAAGGTGCAACAAGTCTACCAAAGAGACTGCTTACACTACTCATGTCCGCCCTATTCTGGAGTACTGCTGTGCGGTGTGGGATCCGCATCAGATGGGACTGACGGATGACATCGAAAAAGGTACAAAAAAGGGCAGCTCGTTTTGTACTATCGCGAAATAGGGGAGACATTGCCACATACATGATACGTGGAGTGACAATCATTGAAACAAAGGCGTTTTCCGTTGCGACGGAATCTTCTCATGAAATTTAAATCACCAGTTTTCTCCTCCGATTGGAGAAACATTCTGTTGGCACCCACCTACATAGGGAGAAATGATGATCACGATAAAGTAAGAGAAATCAGGGCTCGCACAGAAAAATTTAAATGCTCGTTTTTCCCGCGCGTCGCTCGAGAGTGAAACGGCAGACAGACAGCTTGAAGGTTGTTCGTTGAACCCTCAGCCAGGCACTTAATTGTGAATAGAGTAATCACGTAGATGTAGACGTAGATGTTGTATCCTGGTAAACATCAAATTCGTAGATGTAGCCTGATATATCTGCACGACAGGAAAGTTTGTACCCACGTTTCACTGGCTTCATCGGATTGTATTGTTTCAGGGACGATCGTCCTTTGTAATTAGCGGACGTATTTTATAGTTTGTATTGTTCTTAAGTATAGAAAGATTATCATTCAGGTGAATCACGGACAGAATTTGTATCTCTCTCATCATTGCGTGACAAGTGGAACGTTCTGATCACTATCACAACACCAATAATGACGTTCTTGTGGCAAACGATGATATCTGCAGAAGAATTCAAGACCAAGAAAACCGTAAAGCTCTACTTCAGTTATAGGCTGAATGTTTCCCCGTTTGCACAATATATAGATTACCTTGAAAAATAATATTTTCAATCACTTTTCTCGTCTAAATAATCAAAAAGATATCTGTCGCAGAATCCTAATGGGAAAAGTATTGCTCGATCACTCCCTTTTGGAGCGTAAATTTTGGGCAATCTGTTACACACTTTTGTCTCCTAAATTTCCGAAAAACATTTGGATTGCGATTCACAATTTCGTAATTTCTTTCATTTTCAGCGGAGGTAGTGTCTGTATAGTCTTCGCGACTAGCAGCTTGCTTTTTGTTATTTCCCTCTTGTTGTGTTTGTACATTGTTACTTTCTTGTTTGAAAATCATCACTGTCTTCTATATGTAATTTCTTCAGCTCCTTAAGAAGAGGAAATATTCTCTTGACTGGTGGATGGTGTGGCACAATGTTTTGTTCTTTGTACTTTTACATTGCTGAGTTCGAATTTTTCAAAAAATTCGTTCTGTATCAGAATCATTACTTTCCTCATCAGGCATATCGATGTCAGATGGAAAATCCTCCAGGAGGAACTCCAGTATCTCTTCATCTTTCAACCGTCATAGGCCTGACGGAACTTAGAAGTACCAAATTATCTTTACAAATTTATTCTAAGAATTTATTATATATTACGCTTCTTGCCAATTATTAGCATAAACTGACTTACTGAGTAACAGGAAAAAAATATGAAAATCGGATTCTCGCAGGAAATTCACGGAATAAAAACTGAACGGTCGCCCTGCAACGGCAACTGCATACAACCAAATACCGCAAGGACTGCGCGCGATGAAATTCAAATTGCTTTGGCGTCATTGATAACACATCCATGAAAGAACTGCGATGCATTAACAACATACCAAAGCAAAACTAAGTGGCGCGCTACATTTCCGCGGCAATTCAAATGATGATGAATGTTTTGCACTCATTTTTACAACGTGGTACTCTGAAGTCCCGTCAGATCATAAAGCGTTAAGTGACTAATGACTTAACTGCAGCAGACGACGCGGACTGTAGCCCCGAATTTATACTCTTGTCTTAACCGTAACACAGTCTCGTAATGAACTATTCTTACACTGGCTACACGAACTACCGCTTTGCCGAACAATGAGCAGTGCTGTTTCGCACTTGGTTGCAGATTATAGAAGATACTGGCGGATTCCAAATGAAAGTATGGTAGGAAGAAAAATAAAGGTCAATAACGAAGTCAGTGTGATAATGAAAATGAGGAAGCAAAGTATTAGAAAATAAAAATTGCATTTAAATCAATTAGTTGTATAAATAATAATCTTTTGATTAGATTTCACGAGTTTCGAACCTACGACCCATCACATGTCAACTTCATAGTCTAACCACTATGGTACGACTACCATGCTAAACTTGTTACGTTTATGACTGCTATTCGAGCAGCAACTATGAGCTGCAGCCTTCAAAAGTTTGGCTTCACAGAATGTCGTGCGAAACTACCAATGTAAGCAGATCTCTGATTATATTAAGTGTGTATGTGACGATGAATCGCGTCTTGTGCGCAAGGATCTAGTAGTGTTGGGTTAGGGCCGTGTACTAAGCGCGTGCATGTGTTACGGTTATCATGTGTGATGAAATAAGTGTAAGATCCAGGATTCGGGATCCGAACATAACGAGGAACAAAGCCGGACAAGGTGAACTGACCAATTATTGTGGAAATTTGGCAACGGCGAACGGTTCGGGCGTGATGCTGAGCGGTCTAATTTAAGGAAACCAGATCCAGCCTACTATTGTACTTGGAGTCACGAACGATGGTGGCCGAGTTTGCATTTACGTCAGGCATTCTCCGACGCCAATGAGTGTTCATTAGTGTTCACAGAGCTCTGCTATGAATGTCTTCGCCAGTGCGAGCATTAAAGGTGATCGTAGCGAGTTAAGTGAATTTTTATTCCATTCGTTGCGAACAGTCACGGCTGATGGTGGTGGTAAGCGAAAATTTTTGCACAAGCAAGTGAGAGATGTGATTTGTAACATACCAGCTTTTTCTCTTTCAAATTCTGAAGGTGGCGGGGGTAAAATAGAGGGAGCGAAAGGCTATTTACAATATGTACAGAAACCAGATGGCAGTTGTAAGAGTCGAGGGAAGCAGTGGTTGGGAAGGGAGTGAGACAGGGTTGTAGACTGTCCCAGATGTTATTCAATCTGTATATTGAGCAAGCAGTGAAGGAAACAAAAGAAAAATTCGGAGTAGGTATTAAAATCCATGGAGAAGGAATAAAATCTTTGAGGTTCGCCGATGACATTATAATTCCGTCAGAGACAGCAAAGGACTTAGAAGAGCAGTTGAACGGAATGGACAGTGTCTTGAAAGGAGGATATAAGATGATCATCAACAAAAGCAAAACGAGGATAATGGAATGTAGTCGAATTAAGTCGGGTGATGCTGAGGAAATTAGATTAGGAAATGAGACACTTAAAGTAATAAAGGAGATTTGCTATTTGGGGAGCAAAATAACTGATGATGGTCGAAGTAGTGAGAATATAAAATGTAGACTGGCAATGGCAAGGAAAGCGTTTCTGAAGAAGAGAAATTTGTTAACATCGGGTATAGAATTAAGTGTCAGGACGTCGTTTCTGAAAGTATTTGTATGGAGTGTAGCCATGTAAGGAAGTGAAACGTGGACGATAAATAGTTTGGACAAGAAGAGAATAGAAGCTTCCGAAATGTGGTGCTACAGAACAATGCTTTAGATTAGATGGGTAGATCACATAACTAATGAGGTATTCAATAGGATTGGGAAGAGGAGTAGTTTGTGGCACAACTTGACTAGAAGAAGGAATCGGTTGGTAGGACATGTTCTGAGGCATCAAGGGATCACCAATTTAGTATTGGAGGGCAGAGTGGAGGGTAAAAATCGTAGAGGGAGACCAAGAGATGAATACACTTAGCAGATTCAGAAGCATGTAGGTTGCAGTAGTTACTGGGAGATGAAGAAGCTTGCACAGGATAGAGTAGCATGAAGGGGTGCATGAAACCAGTCTCAGGACTGAAGACCACAACAACAACAACTTTTTTCAAGCGCAGAGCATGTGTTTGTGCTTACCGCAACCGTCGCTTGGAACAGGCAACAATGCACTGGAAGATGATGGGGGAGAAAGGAAAGAGAACTGAAACATTTGTGAGAGCTGCATCGAGACTTCTTGAGGAATCAGCGGCGACGAATGAAAATTGGTGTCGAGCAGAGATTTGAACCCGGGATCTCCTGCTTACTGTGGATAGGACTATATCGATCTTTGCTTACTACAATGTGTACTACTTTCCTTAAGCCGTTTGCCGTTAGGTGGCGACAGCAGTAAGTAGCGGTCGAAACAGATCGCAGACGTCAGGCAGTTAGCTTGGACCTCGGTCAACAAACTCACATTCAAACATTAGTTGATTTTTGTCTGCATCATGAAGTTGTTCTTGATTAAAAATGTCAGTTTAAGAGCCTAATTCTCGTCATTTACGGGGGTGTTACCGTTTTGTTTCAATATGAAGAAAACAGCGGCTGAGTCTCATCGAATGCTCTGAAGTACGTATGGTATGGACGCTATTAGTGGAAAAACGTGTTGTGAGTGGTTTCAACGCTTCAAGAACGGTGATTGTAAGGTCGTAGACCGACATATTGGTGAAAGAGAGAATTTTTTTCGAAGATGCAGAATTGGAGACACTGCTGAGTGAAGACTCGCGTCAAACTCAAGAAGAATTGGCACGATTAGTGGGAGTGACACAGCAAGCCATTATAAAAGTCTCAAGGCTATGGACATGACTGAGAAAGAAGGAACTTTGGTTCCGTGTGAGCTGAAACTAACAGACGTTGAACGGCGTATGTGCGTTTGCGAACAGTTGCTTCAGAGGCAAACATCGCGTTGTGACCGGGTACGAAAATGGGTTCATTACGACAACACTATTAAAAAAAAAAAGATATCCCGGCCACGCCCACGGCCAAACCGAATATTCACGGCTCCAAGATCACGCTCTGCATTTGGTGGGAGCAGCTCGGCGTCGTGTGCTCTGAGGTGTTAAAACCTAGTGAAACAATCACAGGTGCTCGTTATCGAACGCAATTAATGCGTCTGAGCAGAGCATTAAAAGACAAACGGCCGCAATACAGCGAGAGGCACGTCAAAGTGAGTTTGCAGCACGACAACGCTCGACCCCACGTTGCAAAGAGAGATCAAAACGCACTTGAAAACGTTAAAATGGGAAGTCCTACCCCACCAGCCGTATTCTCCAGACACTGCTCCCTCTGACTATCAACTGTTTAGATCAATGGCGCATGGCCTGACTGACAACACTTCCAATCTCATGAAGTAACAAATTGGATGGATTCGTAGAGCGCTTCAAAAGAGGAACAATTTTTTCGAAGCGGGATTCGTACACTGCCCGAAAGATCGGAGACAGTAGTGGCCAGCGATGGAAAATACTTTGAATGATACATGTGTAACCAATTAGTTTCATTAAGGCCTCAAATTTTGGGGAAAAAACGGCGGAAGCAAAGTGGTACACCTTATATTCTCCAAATAAATTACCAGAACTGAAGGCCACCCCAGCCTGTAACTTTTAAGATTTGGGTATACACAGAAATGTCGAACTACAAACCATAAAAGTACAATATTCTACTGCTGTAATTGAACTCTTTGTGATGATATGGATAGATGTCTGCCTATTACACATTACGACCCTCTTCGACTGTCTGCGGTCTTTTGTCAGTCAACAGAGGGTCGGCCTGTACGCTTTTTGTCCTTTACTTTTCCACTTCACTACCACATGGGAAACTGTGGACCTAGGGATGTTCAGGAGTGCGGAAATGTCGCGTACAGACGTACGACACAATTGACAGCCACGCACCTGACCACGTTAGGAATCCGTGAGTTCCGCGGAGCACCCCATTCTGCCCCCGCACGATCTGTAATGACTAGGGAGGTCGCTGATATGGAGTACCTGGCATTAGGTGGCAGGACAATGCACCTCATATGAAAAATATACGTTTTTGGGGGAGTCCGGATACTTTTGATCACACGGTGTAGGTACATGCAGACAACGATGGTAACAACTAATCCTAGTCCGAAGGTACGAACAAGCAAGGTTTTCAAGTTTTTCGTAGTGTACAAGATTAGTTTAATATGTTCACTCACATGATTTCTGCTGTACACTGTCAACCATGCGAGGGTGGAACTGTTCTGGTCGCCGGACACAAACTCTGCCTTGCGTGACGTTTGACGGCCTGTATATACGACGTTTGGGACTGTTTGCTTACAGATGGGACGTGACTGCGTCGCATTTTACCTCCAATTCGCAATCAGTGAGCGTGAAATCAGCTGTTTCTCAAGGCATACGACCTCTTAATGGGACGACGATAACAGCTTGCACTGTACATTTGTAAGTTACAAGGCTTACAGCTGATGTTCATACTTAAATTTATTTCTGTCAATCTCATGGTTTGGTCATTACACCATGTTATTTTTTGTTCCCGCCAAGTCACACCTACAGTTGGCCCAAGTGCCATAGCTTCTCACATTCTTGTTATAAGAATGTCTAGAAGCTTAGTTCTCTCTGTAATCACCTATAAATTTCAGCAAGCTATCAAGTGAACAGACATTACACACAAATCGCTTGAAAGCACAATCGCAAATACCGTACACAACGAAACACATGTGGGTACCAGTTGCCTGTCATCTGCTAAACAGCGCAAGAGATACCACAAAAGCATGTAAGAAATAGGCTACGGCGCATGTTTTCCATTTCAAACAAATAGCAAATGCACTAGAGTGCACGCACGGAGAATGCAGAGCGCATGCGTTAAGTTGAACAGGAAAAATGGTATCCCGTGGACGGATCGTGAAATCCGTTCCCAGCCTTTGCGTAACCAGTAATTGTTCAAATCATTGTTATGATCAGTCTACAAAAACTACTGCAAAATTTTAATTCGTGACATATCACCACAGATGTGATTTACAAAGAGACTTAATCGATGTTAAAAATTACGTAAAACGAAATGATCTACATGACTGAAATAAAAAAAAAGACAGGTACGGAACATGTGGCCTGAGCGGTCAGAGAGATCATCAATTTTAGGCAGCTGTACGAAAAAAAAAAATCCTGTGAAGGATGAAGCGGTGATCGAGAAAATAGCCCGTTCAATTGGTAGAGCATTTGCCCGCGGAAGGAAAAGGTTCTCGGTTCGAGTCGAGGGCCGACACGATGTTTTTACTCTCCAATTTTCTTTCATCAGCAAGCGGTATTTTTTCTAGTTATATCTCTGTTGGTTTGCAGTACTATTTAGTTGTTTCCATTTGCAAAAGTGCTTGCTTAAATCAGTGACTGGTGAATCAGCAGTCTCCGAGATTACTACTTCTGTACACACAAGACCTTCAGATCTCAACAATGGGTAAGTTGTAAGGAGTATTGTAAAATGCGATTCGTACGCTAGGGGAGGGGGGGGGGGGCGAGAAATTTCAAACAAAACCCTGGCGGAACAGGTAATCTGCAAGTTTCCAACTATGCTTACATGCAGGGTGTTACAAAAAGGTACGGCCAAACTTTCAGGAAACATTCCTCTCACACACACACACACACACACACACACACACACACACACACAGAAAACATGTTATTGGACATGTGTCCGGAAACGCTTAATTTCCATGTTAGAGCTCATTTTAGTTTCGTCAGTATGTACTGTACTTCCTCGATTCACCGCCAGTTGGCCCAATTGAAGGAAGGTAATGTTGACTTCGGTGCTTGTGTTGACATGCGACTCATTACTCTACAGTACTAGCATCAAGCACATCAGTACGTAGCATCAACAGGTTAATGTTCATCACGAACGTGGTTTTGCAGTCAGTGCAATGTTTACAAATGCGGAGTTGGCAGATGCCCATTTGATGTATGGATTAGCACGGGGCAATAGCCGTGGCGCGGTACGTTTGTATCGAGACAGATTTCCAGAACGAAGGTGTCCCGACAGGAAGACGTTCGAAGCAATTGATCGGCGTCTTAGGGAGCACGGAACATTCCAGCCGATGACTCGCGACTGGGGAAGACCTAGAACGACGAGGACACCTGCAATGGACGAGGCAATTCTTCGTGCAGTTGGCGATAACCCTAATGTCAGCGTCAGAGAAGTTGCTGCTGTACAAGGTAACGTTGACGACGTCCCTGTATGGAGAGTGCTACGGGAGAACCACTTGTCTCCGTACCATGTACAGCGTATGCAGGCACTATCAGCAGCTGATTGGCCTCCACGGGTACACTTCATCCAACAATGTGTCAATCCTCATTTCAGTGTAAATGTTCTCTTTACGGATGAGGCTTCATTCCAACGTGATCAAATTGTAAATTTTCACAATCAGAGTGTGTGGGCTGACGAGAAACCGCACGCAATTGTGCAATCACGTCATCAACACAGATTTTCTGTGAACGTATGGGCAGGCATTGTTGGTGATGTCTTGATTGGGCCCCATGTTCTTCCACCTACGCTCAATGGAGCACGTTATTATTTCATACGGGATACTCTACCTGTGCTGCTAGAACATATGCCTTTACAAGTACGACACAACATGTGGTTCTTTCACGATGGAGCTCCTGCACATTTCAGTCGAAGTGTTCGTACGCTTCTCAACAACAGATTCTGTGTCCGATGGATTGGTAGAGGCGGACCAATTCCATGGCCTCCACGCTCTTATGACCTCAACCCTCTTGACTTTCATTTATGGGGGCATTTGAAAGCTCTTGTCTACGCAACCCCGGTACCAAATGTAGAGACTCTTCGTGCTCGTATTGTGGACGGCTGTGATACAATACGCCATTCTCCAGGGCTGCATCAGCGCATCAGGGATTCCATGCGACGGAGGGTGGATGCATGTATCCTCGCTAATGGAGGACATTTTGAACATTTCCTGTAACAAAGTGTTTGAAGTCACGCTGGTACGTTCTGTTGCTGTGTGTTTCCATTCTATGATTAATGTGATTTGAAGAGAAGTAATAAAATGAGCTCTAACATGGAAAGTAAGCGTTTCCGGACACATGTCCACATAAGATTTTCTTTCTTGGTGTGTGAGGAATGTTTCCTGAAAGTTTGGCCGTACCTTTTTGTAACACCCTGTATACGATTATAAGAATTCGAAAAAAGTAGTTCTGCTCTTGGTACTCATATTAAATGAGGGTAAAAACCTCAAACAAGTTCAGCAGGGTTCCAATAAGAGAGAAACATTGCTTTTCATGATCGTCGAAGGCCTTAGCATGCGATGGGGTTCATATGGAACTCTTCCGCCAGGAACAGGAAAACATATCCAGCGACCGTATCATCTCTCTTGATGAGAGTAATAAGTCTGAAGGGGGTGGGGGACGGAATAAGAGGCAAAAGAGAGATACTTGTTGTATCAAATAAATTTTTTTTATCTTTTACAGTTTCTCCTTTCAGTTGCAAGAGGGGAATATTTATCTTTTCTAATGTGCATGTTTAAAAAAGTTTAAGCTTAGCAGTATTTTCGATGTATGAAGCTATTTTGTTTCCTGTTTACAATTCCTTTCGTTGAAAACGACTGTAATCTAATGACTGGCAACAGTTGGACATTTACACATGTAAATTAGTTCACATTTCCAGTGACGATGTCAAACGAAAATAAATAAATCAAAGAAACGAGTACATTGTAAGGGGATTGAGGTAAGTTTCGATAACAAAATGGATCAAGTAAATATAGTTACTTGAATGTAAAATTTCCGAAGCTTGCAATGGGGCAAAGCATCTTCTCATATTGATCTACGTTTGTTTCGACAGGATTCAGTAATACAGAACTATGGTCATTTGTAGGTTTACGATAGTAATAAAATCTTTCATCTAAATAAAACTGCAGAATCCAAAACACCAAACATTTAGTCCAAAAATAAAAGACATAGTGATAAGCACGCCCAGGCGTTACTGCCTGCAATAGACCTGGCGTTCGCCGTGCCTAGCTAACGTGACGTCACCAACAAGTGCCGAGCCCTTCCTTTGAGTCGGTGTTGGTTGTACGAGCCGTGGATCCTCAACCGAGATGCCTAGTGTTGGCATATATAACTGACCACGTCGTGTTGTGCCAACTCCACTGTAGCTTGAATGGATTTTTAAGTTTGTTTTATATGCCCGACTTCTAATTTCACCACACAAGTCTCCAGGGTTGAGCAGTTATTGCCCTATGACGACACGCAATACAGTTTGTTAAAGCGGAGTTCGCCGTTATTAATTATGTTTTTAGATTTAATTTTATTACTCGTACAGAGACTCAACGTTCCTCTGTTTAACAGCGCGTCGTCAAAATAATTATGAAATGCTAATGTCTTTGCAATGCATAATGTCGACTACTGAGAAGGGAACCTCCCCATCGCACGCCCCCCCCCCCCCCCTCCCCTCGCCCCAGATTTAGTTTTAAGTTGGCACAGTGGATAGGCCTTGAAAAACTGAACACAGATCAGTCGAGAAAACAGGAAGTAGTTGTGTGGAACTATGAAAAAATAAGCAAAATATACAAACTGGGTAGTCCATGTGCAAGATAGGCAACAACAAGGATAGTGTGAACTCACGAGCGCCGTGGTCGCGTGGTTAGCGTGAGCAGCTGCGGAACGAAAGGTCCTTGGTTCAGGTCTTCCCTCGAGTGAATAGTTTAATTTTTTATTTTCAGACAATCATCACCACACGTACTGTTTATCAACAAATGTAGGATATAATCATACAAATGTTCGACAATCGTTCGATGCCTTAAGGAACTTTCCGATTCCTTACAGTTCGGAAAATATTCATTGACCTTGTTATTGAAGTCGTGAGCTGTATTTGCTGGATTCATATTGCCCACGGAATACATCTCACGTATTTAATGCACGCTCGTCCAAAGTAGCGAACAGTCAACTGCCAGCCAGTGAGGCTCGTTTGCAGGAATACTCTCTCTTCACTGACGTCGTGTGTTACGATGTTTGTTTAGGTGTAGCGTCCCCATACTACGGCGCAGTTACCTCGCATCGGACGGACGGACAGATAATAATTGTCTGAAAATAAAAAATTAAATTCCTCACGTGAGGGAAGACTTAAACCAAGGACCTCTTTTCCGCAGCTGTGTAATTTTTTCCTCCTATCTACGTAATTCTGTAGCTCTCAATTCGTTCGAGCAATCAATCATTCGTGATAGGAAACACAGTCATAGCTCAGTCACTAAAAATGATTCAGAAATTTTACTTGTTAGAATGAAATCAGGCGATGATTCTTCTTCTCTGCAGGCTCGTGCTTTGCGGCAGTCTGCTATTCTGTACAAATAAAATGCCTCGTAATTTTGGGAGCGTTGTATAATCAGTCGGGAAACCTCAGATCAAGCGGATGTTTGGCTTTGATGAAGTTTAACCTTCCGAAGAAGTAATGGAGCTCTTGGATTATTAAATGCAGGTTCGTATCCAGTCTTTCGGAAGTCCCTTCTGATTAACAACTACGCAATATATCGATAAATATCATTAATTCTCAAATTTAAAATACACACCATCTACTTGAAGGAGCCATCTATATATATTTCCATTTAATCGTAGAGTTCATATCAGTTATCTTCTGTAATAAATCTCAATAATCAGATTACAGTTCTTCCAAACCAAGCACAGGCTAATCGGCACGAAGACAATCTCGGAAGCTCCCTTTCCTTTTTTTCTAACAACCACCAGAGAGAGTACTACAAAGAATACTTACGCGCTCATGGCATAGCTATTGTATGAGCTACTTTTCGCATGGATTCTGCGAGTATGAAGATAGAAAATTCATAAACGTCATTCAAGGGTAGAATTGTATCAGAATAATTCATCGAATATAAAGAGATATTACAGCTGCTCACGCTAACCACGGGACCACGGCGCTCCTGAGCTCACATTCTCCTTGATGTTGCCCATCTTTAACATGGACTACTCAGTTTGTATATTTTGCTTATTTTTTTTTCATAGTTCCACACAACTTCTTCCTGTTTTCTCGATTGATCTGTGTTCAGTTTTTCGAGGCCTATCCACTGCGCAAACTTATAACTAAATCTGGGGGTGGGAGGCGGGGCTGCGATGGGAAGGTTCCCTTGTGAGTTAAAGTTCGTACCTATTTTGCTATTTTAGAGAAGAGAAACCTTAAGCGGTTCTGCTTCTATAGTCTCAGTATCAAATGTTCACTAATTCAATTTACTTCCCATCTCAGTTGACTATTTAACACAAATTATATATCAATGTCATTTCAGAGATATTACGTCGGTTCCACACTGACGGAATAACACGTAATTGTCATTTAACATCCCTTTTATTAATAATCCTTTTTCTTATGACGTAAATGTTAATGAATGATAACTATCAAGAAGGAAAGAGAGATTGATCTTAATCATAAGATAATAACTTTTAATGGGCCCGCAATCGTTAATTAAATAAAAAGTCACGTTCAAGGATGATATGCGAACAACTTTCGTTACGTCCGTTTTCACGTATCTGTCAAAACTAATCCTGTCGCCCACAATTCAAATTAACACTGCCGTTAACCCCTTTTGTCGGAGCATCGAATCGTAACTATTATGTGAAAGTTTATTCTAGTCCCCGAATTAATTCCTTTCAGATACGCGCACGACCGAACAGCAGAACGGAACACAAACGACTTGTTTTTCCAACCGAACAACGCAATGGCCTGACATTACGACAACGTCCACCCAATGAACATCTCTTTGACTTTATCTTCTCTACTCCGCTTAATTAAATTATTCCTAATTACAATTTATTCAGCTATTTAACGAAAACATCTTACAAAAAATAAATTTATCCCAACGTAAAAGATCCGTTATACATGGCTCCTCCTCCCTGTCTGTTTCACAGAAGGTGCAGAAGGTGGTTATTCAAGCTTTTGGCAGGTGGTCACAATGAGTGCCGACCAAGTCTGGGAAGGCCAAGTAAGAGACTGGGTACTGCAACAGGCCAAGGCCTAATACTTGTGAGTGCAAAAGAAAAACGGAAACACTCAGCCGTTGCTACAGCAGCCCCATTATGAGCTCGGACATACGAACTGACGTCATCCTCTGCCGTATTAGACTCCTCATCTTGTTATTTTGATAGAGGTACAGAACACACCGCGATGCACCGATCGCTGCCGCATTCTTGCCAGCGCGCCCCCCCCCCCCCCCCCGGCCCCGCTGCCCTCTGCATAAGACAGGCCGTTTATCAAGGCCCAACACGCACTATGAATAGAGCTGCGCACCCGTGGGCACGCTGCCGAGTGCATCGGCCGTACCCCGGACCGTACACGACGTCACACAGCAGACTAGCGAGAGTGGAGCTGGCGCGCCGGCAGCAATTGTTTCTGACCAGCATTTTAATCTGTGCCAGCAGGGAGATCCGAAACGACCGCTACTTCCCGACTATAAACCCACGCAAGAGACTGAGCGCTCCGAGCGGGTCAGTAAGTTCAAAATTACAACCGGAACTGGTACCCTAGATGACTTAGGAGTGTGAGCACAGGCCAACAAAAGCTAGCGGCGGGGTCGGAGGCGGAGAGGTTGGGGGAAGACTCCTTATGTTTGAAGTTTACTTCTTACTCCCACGTTGTTCAAATGGCTGTAGAATGTAGAGAAACAGCTCTAATTTTTGGTACGCTAGCTAATGGAAAACTAGATTAGGAAATTAGGCATTGACATGCAGTAGACGGTTTTTGCTATTAGAGCAGCATAGGTAGACCGGATATCGAATGTAGACACGCAACAGCACGAAAAGCTTTTCTGAAAAACATAAGTACGCTAACATCAATTATAACTGTCTCTAAAGTCAGTACCGCCATTAGACTTTTTTATTTGCAGTGTTAGATTTACACGATCATGACTTCGGCTTCAAAGTGCCATTAACGAGTGCTAAGTGTTATACAGTACCTAAGATGGCATACTGTCGTATTTAAAATACACTATTAGACACATTGTCATAAAAAACAGTCTAATGGCGGTACTGACTTTAAAGAAATATATTATGACTGTGGCCCCACATTTTGAAATGGCTCTAAGCACTATGGGACTTAACATCTGAGGTCCTCAGTCCCCTAGACTTAGAAACTACTTAAACCTAACTAACCTAAGGACATCACACACATCCATGCCCGAGGCAGGATTCGAACCTGCGACCGTAGCAGTCGCGCGGCTCAAGACTGTAGCGCCCAGAACCGCTCGGCCACTCCGGCCGGCCCCACATCATGTAAAAATTATTAAATTATAACTGTGTGTTATGAAGTCCTTGCTGAATCTATGTATGTGGATTGTTGCCTTATATACAGGGGTAAAATGTTGATCATAAGCAACATAGGCAAGAAGATAGCAGAAGCCTTATGTTGCTGCAGAACAGCACTGGAAATCAAATGGAAAGATGGAGTGGTTAATGAAGTTCTAAATAGAAACCGAGATAGAAGAAATTATGCCCCAACTTGACTAAAACAAGGGGGCGGAGAGCGCCATAAAACCGATCTTCGGACTGAAGCTCCCACCTGCAACAACAATTGGCCACACGCCGAAATCGAAAAGAAGTATACAAGTTAATAATGAAATAAGGAATATTTAATTGCCGAAAGAGCCAAAACGGTTTTAACCATAAAGAAGTCCCATCAAATACAATAAAAACCGATTTGGGGACATCAACAGATCAACTCGAGTAAACTTTTCTGAATGTCGAGAACTGCGAGAATCCCACACAAGCAAAGCCCCAGAAAAGTCAGAGGAGCGCATCACTTTCTTGCTCACGAGCAGTCATCATCACTGCATGCGGTGCAAACGTGGCTAACAGCCCTTGTTATACCTCTAACTACTGAACGTAGTTATGTACTTTATGGCTATGATTATACGTACACCAGCTATGTACCTTTTGAAAGTTACGCATCCCTTTACGTTTGCTATGTATAAGCTTCACAAATTACGCTTTTGCAATATTTAAGTCTTACCAACTCTCTAATTTTAAGTGTACCTGCTACTAAGAAATGGGAAAATTCTAAATCTTATGTGAATTTCAGATTTCTGCAGCGTCTCTAATCATGTCAAAAATTTGTTGTCAATTCGGACTAAGGTCGGAGCTCCGCTTTTTCTCGAAACAGCGAAACCAGAGTCAAAAGTGCTTCAGTTTCATTGAGAAACCTTTTTGCACTCTCACTGTACAAGTTATTTTAGTGAGGCAGAGGTGATGTTTGGTGCAATCTTCTTCTGGCCACATCTTTTCCCTAGTAACCTTATCTGAAAAATAGCTCCCACTACTAATTTCAGACAGATGCACAAACCATTTCATTAAGATTCAGCAAGACCATGTTTTAAGCAATCCCTTTCGTGACCACTTACACTCACTAAATCACAAAATTACTGAATATAGCAACATTAGAAATAATTTTAGTCTGCCTTGAATAACTGTAGGAATTATTCCGTTTATTATTAGCTAACGTGAAGTTACAGATTAACTTTAAGGAATGTCTAGGGTTTAGCCGTCCTTTCGTATTTTCTGTATCGTTTGCTCTACACCTAAACCTTTCACGATGTTTTCTAGATTTTTTGCTTTGTTGTGTTTCGCATGTAACTTCCCTAAGCAATTTGCTGAGAAGTACCACAATGTCTCCTAAATACAGTCAGGTGAGTGTGTCGCCCTGGTGCTTGACTACGAAGGAATCGGAATTAAGGCGGTGGAAGAAAAAAGTGACGGATAAGTTTAACATCTTGTACTATTTTTTAAATACGACAAAATACATCGCTGCCTGCTAGGTTCTGCGGCTGCTAACTCCCTTTCAGAAAGCTCCCCGAATAGAGGCACCAAATCCAGTTGATTTCTTTTTACGTTGTCTTTACAAACACTCCCCAAGGCACCGCAAGATACAGGGCGGACGGTAGCACGCACCGCACTAGTAACTGCATCTTGTTCCACTCGCAAACTGAGTGAGGGACGAACTACTGTCTACAAGTTTCTCTCGTCTTCGTGGACCTTACACGAAATGTAAGTTGGCGGCAGTACAACCGATCTGCATTCGGCCTCAAAACACCGGTTCTCTTAATTTCCATAACAGTGGCTCGCGAAATGATCGTCTTCCCTCCAGGGATTCCCATTTGAGTTCACGAAGCACCTCCGTAATTCTTGCATGCTGATCGAACCTGTCTGTAGCAAATCCAGCAGTACGCCGCTGATTTGCTTCGATGTCTTTCTTTAATGCGATCTTATGTTCTATGGGGATCCCAAACACTAACAGCACTCTAGTTTAACTCAAATCACTTAATCACCACAGACGAGTGCTGGGCATGTCACTAAGACCCAAGACATTGTGGTGGTGGTAGATTACGCAGACCGTCACAGGAGGATACCACCTCTATCTGCTCAAGAGGTCACACGAAACTGTCAAGACGAAGCGGGCGCCGGAACCCGTTTGTGCTCCACGACAACGCCCCAGCTAACTCACTAGTGCACAGGACGCATTAACACATTCTGCTGCTTGCGATATCAATTACTACTTCCTCCTCCTTCGGATGAAGGCACAATTTAAGCTACGAAGTGGTGGCTACGAAGTGGTGGCTACGAAGTGGTGGCTACGAAGTGGTGGCTACGAAGTGGTGGCTACGAAGTGGTGGCTACGAAGTGGTGGCTACGAAGTGGTGGCTACGAAGTGGTGGCTACGAAGTGGTGGCTACGAAGTGGTGGCTACGAAGTGGTGGCTACGAAGTGGTGGCTACGAAGTGACTTTTTCCGAGCGATAACGTATCGTTAACAGACAAAATTCTGACTTTTGCGCCCAAGGTCTCCGCCAGAACATTCACCACTGTGGAGAAATGTGTCACACTGAGGCGTGAATTTGTAGAGAAAAAGGAACGCCAAGTGTCATGGTCGCAGGTTATTTTTTCTTTTTCCCGACAGTAATTTAAACTTCATGGCTGCCTTTCGAAAAACGGGAATCGGTTTGACGGGAATGTAAGCAGGGACCGCTGGCGCGGATGCATTACACTTCCATACGATTCTTTCAACGAACTGCAGTTTCCGTGAATGTATTACAGCAATTGCTGGAATGGTTCCTTAAGCAGTCCTCACATGGGACGAGGTGCCCAACATTGACGTGGACGTTCAAAAAGTCTCTCCGCAGTGCCTATGATGTGTTAGCCGCGCGTGCCGTATGCCGCAGTGAATACACCGAAATGAAATTCAGTGAGATACAAGTTATTAATTTACTGAATATTCATTTTTACTTATAAATTTTCATATTAAATGTTGAAAGTGCCCCCCCCCCCCCTGCTGTTGAATACACAATTCAATTCGTCTAATCATGTTTCCAAACACAAGCTGTAACATTTCTTCTGTAACAGAAGCAGTGAAAGTCGATATTGCAGTTTTTAATTCATCGACGGATTTTTGACGGTTTTTATAGACAGTTGCTTTCGCTGCACCCCAGGAGAAAAAGTCAGGTGGTGGTAGCTCAGGCTATCGTGGAAGCCATAGTCCCTGTGAAATTATGCGATCACCAAAAACATTAGCAAGCAGTGACATTGAAACGCGAGCTATATGCGCAGTTGCACCATCTTGTTGAAAATAACCGTTCGTATTTCACTTAACACAAGTTCTCCTATGAATGGGTACAGAATATCACTGCAGTATCGTTGAGAGTTTCGTTGCAAAATATGGGACCCACAATTCGACGTCTAGAAGTTGCAATCCAAACTCCTATTGCCACAGAATGAAGTGGCTCCTCATGAACACAATGGATTTGCAGTACTCCACATACGAGAATTTTGCGAATCCATGTGCCCGGATAAATGAAACAACGCCTCATCAGTGAAAACGATTCATTAAGAATATCCCTTCCATTTTGCTGAACGAAATTTTTGAATCATAGGCAATAATGGAGTCACTTGCCATGATCAGTATTTTTCAGTTCTTGCACGACTGTCACTTTGTATGGGAAAAGTTCTAATTTCTTCCTTACAGCTGGGTGGGCCGTTCCGACACTAACATCGATTTTTCCTGGGCGAGTTTTCTTACTGACTTGTAGGACTCATGGACATTTTATCGGAAATATCGAGTAGTTCATCCTCGGCTAGGACGACCACTTGTCGGTGCATCTGTCACTGAACCTGTACTTTGAAATTTGTTAAAGCTCGCACAGTATCGTGATGTGGCAGTGTTGTCTCCGGGAAAAAAGAATTAAAAAACACGTTCTTCAATGGTTAGCATTTTAACCGTGACAAAAACGAAACACGCGAACAAAGGAACTAAACTTAAATGTTTACGTCAGCACGTAACGACACACACCAACGATACTACAGACGCTGGCTGAGATAAACGAAACAGTGGAATGTTGGGAGAGTCCACTTGGCAAGCGGAGAGACTTTTTAAACACCGCGTATCCCGTATATCTACCGTAACCCTGTTAACTGTTGTCGAAGAAGAGCGAAGAAAATCGCCAAGAAGATTCTGGACTGGTCAATGACTAACAGCGAATTGCTGGTAGAGGAACATTACGTAATGTTGTATAACTGTCTCAAATACATAGTTACTAGCAGAAGTTATTCGTTATCTCAACTGCATCTTCATTCCATTTTCGGTTTTAAATTGAATATAGCTCAGGTACAGTGTAATATCAGTTTACGCATGCGTAACATCCGTATTCTCGATGTTCTATTGACCATCAACACTGGAATGAAGTACTTCCTCACATACAGTTGTGAGATGAACTACATTCGTTTCTTAATTTAAATCGAATGTAAGAAGATTTATTCGAAGCTGCTCACAATCATTAAGGGAAAAATTTACCGCCAAGATATAAACACGAGCTAGTCCGTGAACGCAGATTATGTACGAGGGTCATTGCAGAAGTCATGGCAACTGACTCGAAAATGCTGGCGAATTTAAAAAATATGAAATATGCAGGTGGAAGGTTAGTTCAGAAGTAAACATTACATGTAGGGAGATAGATGACCCACGAGAAGAAGCATTTTGTCATTTCAAACGTGTTTTACTGTGAATTGCAACAGTACACAATGGAACGGGGCAGGGAGGCGGCCTGTGACTTCTTTGAGAGAGTCCCTCCGAACAGCCTATGGCTTCCACAAGCTGCTCGTGGCATTGTCGCGCGTCCCTTCCACGGTGAACCGTAATCTATACACATAGATCTTTCAAAGTCGGGTAACACGCATCCTGAATGACTGCGCAACTCACTCTGTGGGCTCTCTTCACGCTTCGTTCTCGTGGAAACGACTGCCATCTAGTGTTACGTCACGTTACTGTGGATTCTTGGGGAGACTCCTGATGCCATGCAACGCGCTTAGTTTGTAACGTACTATTGTGCCGATGCAACTGACAGTTAAACATGTTTGAAGTGTCAAAATTTTTCATCTTGTTTCCTCCTCTTATATCTTTGTGTGTGTGTGTGTGTGTGTGTGTGTGTGTGTGTGTGTGTGTGTGTGTGCGCGCGCGCGCGCGCGCGCGCGCGCGCATCTCCCTATATGTAATGCTTACATATGAGCTAATCTCTCACTTGCATTATTTTTCAGAATTTTATTCGTTGCCATTTTTGAGAAAAGAAATAGTTGTCATGAGGTTTGCAATGACGCATTTGACAACAGCACATACTTCGTCTGTTGCTTGTATTTACTTTCGGGCAGATTGACGTCATTTCTGGCCATTGGGGAAATATTTCAGTCGTTGTCAATCCCTGGCGGAGCACGTGTTTTCTAAAGCCGTCCTCTCAACCGCACGGGAACAGGAGGGGCTGGCGATAGCACAGAGTATAATGCCACTTCTTGCCTCGTAGGGAAGTTAAGTCACAAGCAGAACACAGCAGCCGTCGTGTTGTATGGCGTTAAACAGCGTATTTGATGGGTTCTCTTTCTCGCAGAGTGCGTGACACAAATAAAAGCTGTTTTAAAGTATCAGCTAATTAAGAATATCTCATATACGTGTCGTTTTGGTTGCTATCAGTTATAATATGGCAGGACGTTACATACCGGTAGGTACCGCGTTCCCGAGATAACGCTTTTACTGTTATAACTTGGATGTTACGAAAATATACGGTTTCCATTCTACGGCACAATGATCTCTCAAAAGCGCGTCTTTTTGGTGCATCATTCACATTAAATATCAAATTATGACATTTGTAGGTAGTCTTCAGTCGTTGTATGCCACTTACTGAGGACACACACACACACACACACACACACACACACACACACACACACACAGATATAAGAGGAGGAAACAAGATGAAAAATTTTGACACTTCAAACATGTTTAACTGTCAGTTGCATCGGCACAATAGTACGTTACAAACTAAGCGCGTTGCATGGCATCAGGAGTCTCCCCAAGAATCCACAGTAACGTGACGTAACACTAGATGGCAGTCGTTTCCACGAGAACGAAGCGTGAAGAGAGCCCACAGAGTGAGTTGCGCAGTCATTCAGGATGCGTGTTACCCGACTTTGAAAGATCTATGTGTATAGATTACGGATCACCGTGAAAGGGACGCGCGACAATGCCACGAGCAGCTTGTGGAAGCCATAGGCTGTTTGGAGGGACTCTCTTAAAGAAGTCACAGGCCGCCTCCCTGCCCCGTTCCATTGTGTACTGTTGCAATTCACAGTAAAACACGTTTGAAATGACAAAATGCTTCTTCTCGTGGGTCATCTATCTCCCTACATGTAATGTTTACTTCTGAACTAACCTTCCACCTGCATATTTCATATTTTTTTAAATTCGCCAGCATTTTCGAGTCAGTTGCCATGACTTCTGCAATGACCCTCGTACATAATCTGCGTTCACGGACTAGCTCGTGTTTATATCTTGGCGGTAAATTTTTCCCTTAATGATTGTGAGCAGCTTCGAATAAATCTCCTTACATTCGATTTAAATTAAGAAACGAATGTAGTTCATCTCACAACTGTATGTGAGGAAGTGCTTCATTCCAGTGTTGATGGTCAATAGAACATCGAGAATACGGATGTTACGCATGCGCAAACTGATATTACACTGTACCTGAGCTATATTCAATTTAAAACCGAAAATGGAATGAAGATGGCAGTTGAGATAACGAATAACTTCTGCTAGTAACTATGTATTTGAGGCAGTTGTACAACATTACGTAATGTTCCTCTACCAGCAATTCGCTGTTAATCACTGACCAGTCCAGAATCTTCTTGGCGATTTTCTTCGCTCTTCTTCGACAACAGTTAACAGGGTTACGGTAGATATACGGGATACGCAGTGTTTAAAAAGTCTCTCCGCTTGAAGTGGACTCTCCCAACATTCCACTGTTTCGTTTATCTCAGCCAGTCAGTAGTATCGTTGGTGTGTGTCGTTACGTGCTGACGTAAACATTTAAGTTTAGTTCCTTTGTTCGCTTGTTTCGTTTTTGTCACGGTTAAAATGCTAACCATTGAAGAACGTGTGTTTCTTAATTCTTTTTTCCCGGAGACAACACTGCCACATCGCGATGCAGTTCGCTCCTCTCCTCACAACGGCTCACGCCTCGCCGACGACCACATTTCGTGGACGGTTCTCCCGGCCGTCCCGCCTCTAGCGGCGTGCTGGCGGCAGGATGACTCATCGGTGCCGCCTGCACAGCGCTCAATACGGCCAGCCACCTGTGGCTGCCGGAACAAAGCCGATCGCTGGCCGCCCTCCACGAAACCACAGCCTGCTACGCGTCTGCAGCTCCACTCCGCAAAGCCACCGGTATTATTCTACCATATTTCTTAGACAAAGATTTGATCAAAGACATGATCGCATGTTGTTGTTGTCTTCAGTCCTGAGACTGGTTTGATGCAGCTCTCCATGCTACTCTATCCTGTGCAAGCTGCTTCATCTCCCAGTACCTACTGCAACCTACATCCTTCTGAATCTGCTTAGTGTATTCATCTCTTGGTCTCCCTCTACGATTTTTACCCTCCGCGCTGCCCTCCAATACTAAATTGGTGATCCCTTGATGCCTCAGAACATGTCCTACCAACCGATCCCTTCTTCTGGTCAAGTTGTGCCACAAACTCTTCTTCTCCCCAATTCTATTCAATACCCCCTCATTACTTATCTGATCTTCAGCATTCTCCCGTAGCAGCACATTTCGAAAGATTCTATTCTCTTCTTGTCCAAACTATTTATCGTCCATGTTTCACTTCCATACATGGCTACACTCCATACAAATACTTTCAGAAATTACTTCCTGACACAAATCTATACTCAATGTTAACAAACCTCTCTTCTCCAGAAACGATTTCCTTGCCATTGCCAGTCTATATTTTTATATCCTCTCTACTTCGACCATCATCTGTTATTTTGCTCCCCACATAGCAAAACTCCTTTACTACTTCAAGTATCTCATTTCCTAATCTAATTCCCTCAGCATCACCCGAATTAATTCGGCTACATTCCATTATCCTCGTTTTGCTTTTGTTGATGTTCATCTTATATCCCCCTTTCAGGACACTGTCCATTCCGTTCCACTGCTCTCCCAGGTCCTTTGCTGTGTCATCGGCGAACCTCAATGTTTTTATTTCTTCTCTATGGATTTTAATACCTAATCCGAATTTTTCTTTTGTTTCCTTCACTGCTTGCTCAATATACGGATTGAACAACATTGGGGATAGGCTACAACCCAGTCTCACTCCCTTCCCAACCACTGCTTCCCTTTCATGCCCCTCGACTCATAACTGCCATCTGGTTTCTGTACAAATTATAAATAGCCTTTTGCTCCCTGTATTTTACCCCTGCCACCTTCAGAATTTGAAAGAGAGTATTCCAGTCAACATTGTCAAAAGCTTTCTCTAAGTCTACAAATCCTAGAAACGTAGGTTTGCCTTTCCTTAATCTTTCTTCTAAGATAAGTCGTAAGGTCAGTATTGCCTCACGTGTTCCAGTATTTCTACGGAATCCAAACTGATCTTCCCCGAGGTCGGCTTCTAGTAGTTTTTCCATTCGTCTGTAAAGGATTCGCGTTAGTATTTTGCAGCTGTGACTTATTAAACTGATAGTTCGGTAATTTTCACATCTGTCAACACCTGCTTTCTTTGGGATTGGAATTATTATACTCTTTTTGAAGTCTGAGGGTATTTCGCCTGTCTCATACATCTTGCTCACCACATGGTAGAGTTTTGTCAGACCTGGCTCTCCCAAGGCCGTCAGTAGTTCTAATGGAATGGTATCTACTCCCAAGGCTTTGTTTCAACTCAGGTCTTTCAGTGCTCTGTCAAACTCTTCACGCAGTATCGTATCTCGCATTTCATCTTCATCTACATCCTCTTCCATTTCCATAATATTGTCCTCAAGTACATCGCCCTTGTATAGACCCTCTATATACTCCTTCCACCTTTCTGCTTTCCCTTCTTTGCTTAGAACTGGGTTTCCATCTGAGCTCTTGATATTCATACAAGTGGTTCTCTTTTCTCCAAACGTCTCTTTAATTTTCCTGTAGGCAGTATCTATCTTACCCCTAGTGAGATAAGCCTCTACATCCTTACATTTGTCCTCTGGCCATCCCTGCTTAGCCACTTTGCACTTCCTGTCGATCTCATTTTTGAGACGTCACATATTCGTCAAATTTTACTGACTAAGATATTTGACGTGGCGCTATAAAGAGCTATTACACTGTCATATTTGTCGTCAAGTTCAAGATTGCTGACGACGACAACAACAACAACTTATGCGCAGCAGTTGCATGTACCACAATTGCACTGTGTGCGCATTTGAAAGAAGTGGGGGGAAAAGAAACTTACGTAGGTGAAGCCCCGGGTTTTAATACGAGATTATAAAAGCAGTTAACAACACTTGTTACGTCAGCTTGTAGTGGGGGACGTCAATTCGTACGTAAATTACTTAAGAATGGATGAGCATAAATTTCAGTACTTACTCAGAAAGGTGTCTCGTCATATCACAAAGCACAATACTCACTTAAGAACGGCCATATTAGCAGAAGACAGGCTCTAGCACTCCAGTTTCTTGCTACAGGAGAGAGTTACTCTAGCTTAAAGTACCGCACTCTAATACCACACTGTACATTAACTAAAATAATACCTGGAACGTGTGAAGCAGTTTATAAAGCACTAAAGGACCAATATCTGAAAGTAAATACAAGTTCAATACACTATGTGCATTAAGAACTATTTTTATTGTAGATCAAAGTAATAATTACATTGTGTGTCCTACAACTACAAAACTAATAGAAATGTATGAAGCTGTTGAGGCACTTTACAATGTGAGGCATCCTGAGTAAAAAAAAAGTACTACATGAAGACAGTATACGATTTCAAATAACGGTGTGTCACAAGACATACCTTCATATGCTTTTTATTACACTTTACACGAGGGGTCGTGAAAATCGCGGAGTTAATCTGAGCAGCTCTGTGCGCTACTATATCCTGTGTAAACCTCCTACCGTTAACTGAAATCCATTTGTACCTGCTTGCCGTATTCGAGCCTTAGTTTTCTTGTATAATTTTAACCCCCCCCCCCCCCATCCCAATTTCCTCAATTAACAATAAACTAATACTGTATGGCTCAAGATGTGGCACGAAAGCCAATACTTTTAGTCAAGTTACGCCAAAAATTATTCTCTGCAGTTCGATTCAGTCCCTTCTCATTAGACACTCCATCCACCAATCTAACCTTCAGAACTTTTATGTATCACTGATGACGTTTCTACTCTCTTCTTGTCTGAACTGTTTATCGTCTACGTTCCACTACGATAGAAGGCTATTCCCGACAAATTCCTTCCCGAAGGCTTTCTAAAATGTGTTAAAAGGTTTCTCCTTTTTCAGAAATGCTTTCCGTGGATAGCCAATCTGCGTTTTACATCTCCCTGCTTAGTCCATCAGTTATTTCGCTGCCCAAACGGCAAAACTGATCTGCTTTAAGTGACGTTTCTTTCTCTAATGCCCTCAGCATCGCCTCATTGAATTCATCTGAATTTGTCTACCCTTGTTTCATTTTTGCTGACTATCATCTATTAATTTCTTTCCAAGATACTATCCATTCTCGTCAACTGCTGTTGCTAGTCCTTTGCTGTGTCCAAAAATTACCATGTCATCGGCAAACGCTGAAGATTTCATTTCTTCTCTCTGAACTTCAATTCCATCTTCAAATCTCTCCTTCATTTCCTTTAACTGTTGCACTATGCAGAGGTTGAGCAACTTACGGGATAGGCTGCAACTCTGTTTCATTCCCTTCCCTATCACCGTTTCCCGATCATGTCCTTCGGCTCAAACTGCAGCCCCGATTTTTTAGGAATTGTGAATAACCTCTTTTTTTAATATATGTGCCACTTTCAGAATTTCAAACAGTTTATTCCAGTAGGCACTGTCACAAACACTGTCTGCATCTGTAAACGCTACAAACGACGGTTTTTCTTTGACCTATCATTTATTATAGGTCACACTCGCGTGTTCCTACATTCCTCTGGAATCCGAACAGATCTTCCACGTGTCGGCTTCTATCAGCTTCTCCATTCTTTTGTAAATAATTTGTGTCGGTATTTTGCGAACATGACTTATTGAACTGGTAGTTCGGAAAAAACAAACACCTGCCAGCATCTGCTTGCTTTGGTACTGGAATTATAACATTCTTCTCGAAGTTCGAACGTATTTTACCTTTGTCATACCAGGCGGAATAGTTATGGCTACTTCAGCACCTCGTTTCCGATTTAGATCTTCCACTGCTCTGTCAAATTATTCTCGCAGTATCTTATTCCCCATCTCCATCTATTTCCAATTTTATAATGATGCCTTCAATTTCATTTCTTTCACAGTAAAGTATAAGTATTAAAAATAAACAACGAGCACGCCCAAATACAAAATGAAAATATAGCGAACCCTAGAGCTAACAATATACGACGTGTCCAAACAAATTATGGAACTTTAATCATTTTCTTTCTTCGCCTTCATCAATGATATCCGCTTAAAACCATTTCTCCGTTTAATAATATGTAATAATGCCAGCGATTTCTTCTATCTCAGAAACACCTCTAGAACTACCGGTATCTTTAGGACAGCTTTTAACTGCCAGCGATGCATTTTTACTCTATACTTGCAAAACGATTCGCCATTACGATTTTTTTTAAATACACAAAAATCACATGGGGTCATGTTTTACGAATTGGAGGTTGGGGCATCATTATAGCATTGTTTTGAGCCAAAAATTCGCGGAAAAGGAATTGTGTATCAACAGGTATTTTCGGCTGCAAAACCCTTGAATTGTTTCGCCTCAAACACGGACGTTTTCTTCCGGGTTGCTTCACGGAACGGCGTTTAACTTTAAAATAAAACTCCTCGACCTTGGGCCAAGAACTCAGCGAGCATGCCCTTCACATTTGACCGCAACTGACTAACTTCCTTCGGTCTTTGCGATCCAGGACGTATCCAAAACATTCGGAACAACCTCATGGCATGACCAAAGTGATACGCTGACATCAGCAACTTGATTCGGCTATCGATCAGAATCACTTGTTACACTTTTTCCACTACCTCGTGGGTTGATGATTTACTCTGATGTCCAGCTCGGTCATAATCTACGACGACTTCCGTCTTCACAAAGCTTATACCACTCGCAAAATCCTTGTTCTACTTACAGAGTCGGCAATAGCAATATTGAATATTGCTGGAACTTTCTCGCACTTCATTTCAATTTATAGCTAAATTTGATACGATTCTCCTGACCAATTCTGACACAAAATAATCGCCGCTATACCAAAACACTCGTAATCTCTTTGGCATCCAACGACAGACTACGTGTGAGGCGTATTCCAAAACTACGGTCTGTATGGTCATAAAAAGTAAGCTCGTGAGAAAAGGATTATACTGATAGTAACATTTTACTACAATCTATTTTACTTTTCCACGTAATCGCTGTTCCTATCTGTAAAATTAATGTAACGCTACATCAGCTTCTTTAATACCTCTGGATAGAAGTCTGACGCCTGAGAACAGAACTAAATGGTAACGCAAGTTTTGATTTCGTAGTTTTCAAATCTTTGCCAACCAGACTTTCACGTTCAAGAAAGGAAATAGTCGTTTGGTCCAAGATCGAGACTGTACTGAGAACGATCAAAAAGTTCCCAATGAAAATATTTAATCTCGGTTTTGGCAGTCTGTCAGGACGTGCATTGTGAAGGAGAACTATGCCAGACGACAGTTTCACGCGGCGTCAGTTTTGGATTGCAGGTGGTCTCAATCTGGATAGCGTTCCATAGTATACGTCAGCTGTAGGTTTTGACCCACGGCCCATTAAATAAACCAAAAGGACGCCCTGTTTGTCCCAGAAAACGGCAGCCATCATTTTCGTTTCGAGAACGGAGATTACTTATACTCTCTTGGTGTGGGTGAACTTTAATGGCGGCACTGCTTAGACAGCCGTTTCGATTCTGCGTTCGTGTGCGACAGACGTCTCGTCGCTCGCAACAATGTGGGAAAACGATTTATCTTTTCCTTGTCTATTGCGCTCCCAACACTAGGGTGCACTACGCATTCTTCGTTCTGACCAGTGATCATTTTTGGAACCCACCTCGCATACAATCCGTGAAATCCAAGCCGTTCAATGACAGTCGTGTAAACGGTGGTTCGAGCAACATTCTGGAATTAATTAGCCAGACATTAATCGCCCATCGTCATCACTTCGAACTTTTTGGTCCACTTCATCGATCTCTCATCCGTCCAAATACTGGCCCTGCCACTCCGCTGTTCACCGTGAACATTTGTACAGCCATTTTGAAATTCTCGACATTATTTTCGAACTTGTCACTCATTATTTCAGGTCCAGACATTAAACGTAACTCGCGAACGATTTCAGAAGCTGAAAATTCTTCTGCAAGCAAAAATCTGATCACACTGCGCACTTCAAAAATTGCGGAATTTACAATTGCCCCGGCCATTGCGATCTGCTCTAACCGACAATCAAAAAACTACGAAATCGCCCCAAGACTGCAGTAATTTCCATAAGAGTCGGCAGACAGCGCTGTATGCGTGAAACTTGATTCAGTTAAATAGTGACCCCGGACGTTAGTCACTGAATACGTCTTATATCCGGAATGGCTGCCACTGTACAGATATTTACATTCTGTTTGGCACGCAGCCTTTAATACGTCAGAATATGACATACTGAAAATCGATGCTTGAAAACCAGCTGCAAAAAAGCTAATATAGTTTATTTTAGTATTTTAGAAGACAAGCCTGTTTCGGCTTATTGCCATAAAGCGACCTGCAAAAATAATATTAGTAATATTATATATACGTAAACTGTGGCTGTTTTATGTGTACAACTGCATTGGTACTTATGTGGAAGTGACGACTACATTGCATCTACAGTAAACTTTTTCTGTCATGTCTTCGTAAGTATAATATTTTTGTAGTACAAAAATAACGTTTTTTCTGATATTTTGACAGTTCTTTACTACGATGCTATCTGTTTACAAAGTATGAACAGCTTGCCAGAGACGTTACATTTCATTGTCCTCATCTTCCTTAAAATTATATCTGTAGTCTGTGTAAGGTTTGTTTAAAATATGACTTTCTTTTCTTGTTTTATCACGTCAAAATTTTCAATGTAGTATTTATGTTTAAAATTTGTATGTTCATTAAGAATTTCGTGTGGACATTTCCTTGTATGAATATAAATTTCCAGTTCTTCGAGAATGTTTTTGCGAAATATTTCTAACGCAGTAATCCGTCAAGATTCCATTCACATACGAAAACTCCACACCACGAAACCGAGAAACTGGAAAGTACGTTAGAAATTTGACACAAAATACCGAAAGGACTTACTGTGACCATTGTCGGAGACCTAAAATTTTATATTCATAGAAGGAAATATCCACACGAAATTCTAACCAACACACCGGATTTTAAACATAAATACGAGGCCAGTTCAATAAGTAATGCAACACATTTTTTTTCTCGGCCAATTTTGGTTGAAAAAACCGGAAATTTCTTGTGGAATATTTTCAAACATTCCCGCTTCGTCTCGTATAGTTTCATTGACTTCCGACAGGTGGCAGCGCTGTACGGAGCTGTTAAAATGGCGACTGTAACGGATGTGCGTTGCAAACAATGGGCAGTGATCGAGTTTCTTTTGGCGGAAAACCAGGGCATCTCAGATATTCATAGGCGCTTGCAGAATGTCTACGGTGATCTGGCAGTGGACAAAAGCACGGTGAGTCGTTGGGCAAAGCGTGTGTTATCATCGCCGCAAGGTCAAGCGAGACTGTCTGATCTCCCGCGTGCGGGCCGGCCGTGCACAGCTGTGACTCCGGCAATGGCGGAGCGTGCGAACACACTCGTTCGAGATGATCGACGGATCACCATCAAACAACTCAGTGCTCAACTTGACATCTCTGTTGGTAGTGCTGTCACAATTGTTCACCAGTTGGGATATTCAAAGGTTTGTTCCCGCTGGGTCCCCCGTTGTCTAACCGAACACCATAAAGAGCAAAGGAGAACCATCTGTGCGGAATTGCTTGCTCGTCATGTGGCTGAGGGTGACAATTTCTTGTCAAAGATTGTTACAGGCGATGAAACATGGGTTCATCACTTCGAACCTGAAACAAAACGGCAATCAATGGAGTGGCGCCACACCCACTCCCCTACCAAGAAAAAGTTGAAAGCCATACACTCAGCCGGTAAAGTCACGGTTACAGTCTTCTGGGGCGCTGAAGGGGTTATTCTGTTCGATGTCCTTCCCCATGGTCAAACGATCAACTCTGAAGTGTATTGTGCTACTCCCGAGAGGAGCTCACTAAACTTCAGTGGACTGTTCTTCCTCATGCACCCTACAGCCCCGATCTCGCACCGTCGGCTTTCCATATGTTTGGCCCAATGAAGGACGCAATCCGTGGGATGCACTACGCGGATGATGAAGTTCTTGATGCAGTACGACGTTGGCTCCGACATCGACCAGTGGAATGGTACCGTGCAGGAATACAGGCCCTCATTTCAAGGTGGCGTAAGGCCGTAGCATTGAATGGAGATTACGTAGAAAAATAGTGTTGTGTAGCTAAAGGATTGGGGAATAACCTGGTGTATTTCAATGCTGAATAAAACAACCCCTGTTTCAGAAAAAAATGTGTTGCATTACTTATTGAACTGCCCTCGTACTATATTGAAAACGTTGACATAATAGAAAACGAAAAGAAATAGTTATATTCTAAACAAAACTTACACAGACCATAGATAAAATGTTAAGGGAAAAAAAGAATAATTAAGTTTAACATCTCTGGTAAGCTGTATGTACTTTGCAAGCGTGCACTTACAGTATCGTAATAAAGAAAGATCTGTCAAAATGTCACATAATATTGTATTTTCACGTTTCGCAAAGACAAAAAGTAATATAGTTACAAAGACAGGACAAAAAAATTTATTGTAAATGCAATATGGTCGTCACTTCCAACTAAACGTAAGTACCAATATCACTGCAAACATCGAACACCCACGACTTACGTATACATAATCTTACCAGAAAGTGGCAATAAGACGAAACAGACCGTCGTGTAGAACATTTAAAAATATACAGCACCTTACTGCAGCACATTTAAAAATATATACGAGGGTAAGCCCAAGTAAGGTCTTTTTTTTTTGTAAGAAAATAGACCTGTTTATTTCTATAATGGTTTACATCAGTTTACAGCTTGAACATTTAGCTATTTTTCGACATAATCACCATTTCTGTAGATGCATTTTTGTAGACGCCGTGGCAGTTTTTGTTTGCCCATGTCATACCAGCTCGCCGTCATGCTATTCATAAAGGTTTAAACCTCTTCTTTCACCTCGTCGTCGGGGCTGAATCGCTTTCCGGCCAAACGTTCTTTTAACCTAGGAAACTGGGCGCAAGGCAGGACTATAGGGTGGGTGGGTGATCATGTTCCATTGAAACTGTTGCAGGAGAGCAACGGTTTGCCGAGCGATGTGGGCGAGCGTTGTCATGGAGAATGTGTGAACCCTTGCCCAACATTCCTCTTCTCCGGTTCTGAATTGCCCGTTTGAGTTTTTCAGAGTCTCGCAGTACCTGTCGGCGTTAATTGTGGTCCCAGTAATTTATCTCCGACGACGAGGTGAAAGAAGAGGTTCATAACTTTAACAGCATGGCGGCGAGCTGGTATGACATGGGCATACAAAAACTGCCACGGCTTCTACAAAAATGCATCGACAGTAATGGTGATTAGTCGAAAAATAGCTAAATCTTCAAGCCGTAAACTAATGTAAACCATTGTAGAAATAAACAGTTGTATGTCTTTACACTACTAGCCATTAAAATAGCTACACCACGAAGATGACGTGCTACAGACGCGTAATTTAACAGACAGGAAGAAGATGCTGCGATATGCAAAAGATTAGCTTTTCAGCGCATTCACACAAGGTTGGCGCCGGTGGCGACACCTGCAACGTGCTGACATGAGGAAATATTCCACCGATTTCTCATACACAAACAGCAGTTGACCGGCGTTGCCTGGTGAAACGTTGTTTGGATGCCTCGTGTAAGGAGGAAAAATGCGTACCATCACGTTTCCGACTTTGATAAATGACAGATTGTAGCCTATCGCGATTGCGGTTTATCGTATCGCGACGTTGCTGCTCGCGTTGGTCGAGATCCAATGACTGTTAGCAGAATATGGAATCGGTGGGTTCAGGAGGGTAATACGGAACGCGGTGCTGGATCCCAACGGCCTCGTATCACTAGCAGTCGAGATGACAGGCATCTTATCCGCAAGTCAGTAACGGATCGCGCAGCTACGTCTCGATCCCTGAGTCAACAGATGGGGACGTTTGCAAGACAACCATCTGCACGAACAGTTCGGCGACGTTTGCAGCAGCATGGACTATCAGCTCGTAGACCGTAGCTGCTGTTACCCTTGACGCTGCATCACAGACAGGGGCGGCTGCGATGGTGTACTCAACGACGAACCTGGGTGCACGAATGGCAAAACGTCATCTTTTCGGATGAATCCAGTTTCTGTTTACAGCATCATGGTGGTCGCATCCGTGTTTTGCGGCATCTCGGTGAACGCACATTGGAAGCGTGTATTCGTCATCGCCATACTGGCATATTACCCGGCGTTATGGTGCGGGGTGCCATTGGTAACACGTCTCGGTAACCTCTTGTTCGCACAGACGGCACTTTGAACAGTGGACGTTACATTTCAGATGTGTTACGATCCGCGGCTCTACCCTTCATTCGATCCCTGCGAAACCCTACATTTCTGCAGGATAATGCACGACCGCACGTTGCAGGTCCTGTACGGGCCTTTCTGGATACAGAAAATGTTCGACTGCTGCCCTGGCCAGCACATTCTCCAGATCTCTCACCAATTGAAAACGTCTGGTCAATGGTGGCCGTGCAACTGGCTCGCCACAACACGCTAGTCACTACTATTGATGAACTGTGGTATCGTGTTGAAGCTGCATGGGCAGCTGTACCTGTACACGCCATCCACGCATTGACTCAATGCCCAGTCGTATCAAGGCCGTTATTACGGCCAGAGTTCCGGGTACTGATTTTTCAGTATGTATGCACCCAAATTGAGTGAAAATGTAATCACATGTCAGTTCTAGTATAACACACTCCTGGAAATGGAAAAAAGAACACATTGACACCGGTGTGTCAGACCCACCATACTTGCTCCGGACACTGCGAGAGGGCTGTACAAGCAATGATCACACGCACGGCACAGCGGACACACCAGGAACCGCGGTGTTGGCCGTCGAATGGCGCCAGCTGCGCAGCAGTTGTGCACCGCCGCCGTCAGTGTCAGCCAGTTTGCCGTGGCATACGGAGCTCCATCGCAGTCTTTAACACTGGTAGCATGCCGCGACAGCGTGGACGTGAACCGTATGTGCAGTTGACGGACTTTGAGCGAGGGCGTATAGTGGGCATGCGGGAGGCCGGGTGGACGTACCGCCGAATTGCTCAACACGTGGGGCGTGAGGTCTCCACAGTAGATCGATGTTGTCGCCAGTGGTCGGTGGAAGGTGCACGTGCCCATCGACCTGGGACCGGACCGCAGCGACGCACGGATGCACGCCAAAACCGTAGGATCCTACGCAGTGCCGTAGGGGACCGCACCGCCACTTCCCAGCAAATTAGGGACTGTTGCTCCAGGGGTATCGGCGAGGACCATTCGCAACCGTCTCCATGAAGCTGGGCTACGGTCCCGCACACCGTTAGGCCGTCTTCCGCTCACGCCCCAACATCGTGCAGCCCGCCTCCAGTGGTGTCGCGACAGGCGTGAATGGAGGGACGAATGGAGACGTGTCGTCTTCAGCGATGAGAGTCGCTTCTGCCTTGGTGCCAATGATGGTCGTATGCGTGTTTGGCGCCGTGCAGGTGAGCGCCACAATCAGGACTGCATACGACCGAGGCACACAGGGCCAACACCCGGCATCATGGTGTGGGGAGCGATCTCCTACACTGGCCGTACACCACTGGTGATCGTCGAGGGGACACTGAATAGTGCACGGTACATCCAAACCGTCATCGAACCCATCGTTCTACTATTCCTAGACCGGCAAGGGAACTTGCTGTTGCAACAGGACAATGCACGTCCGCATGTATCCCGTGCCACCCAACGTGCTCTAGAAGTTGTAAGTCAACTACCCTGGCCAGCAAGATCTCCGGATCTGTCCCCCATTGAGCATGTTTGGGACTGGATGAAGCGTCGTCTCACGCGGTCTGCACGTCCAGCACGAACGCTGGTCCAACTGAGGCGCCAGGTGGAAATGGCATGGCAAGCCGTTCCACAGGACTACATCCAGCATCTCTACGATCGTCTCCATGGGAGAATAGCAGCCTGCATTGCTGCGAAAGGTGGATATACACTGTACTAGTGCCGACATTGTGCATGCTCTGTTGCCTGTGTCTATGTGCCTGTGGTTCTGTCAGTGTGATCATGTGATGTATCTGACCCCAGGAATGTGTCAATAAAGTTTCCCCTTCCTGGGACAATGAATTCACGGTGTTCTTATTTCAATTTCCAGGAGTGTACATTAGTCAAATGAATACCCGTTTATGATCTGGATTTCTTCTTGGTGTAGCAGTTTTAATGGCTAGTAGTGTATGTATTAAAGAACAGGAGACCTCACTTCTGGGAGTAGCCGGCACGCACCTGCGCCTCGCCCAGGCCCAGCTCGATGGTGTCGAGGAACTTGCGGACGAGCCCCGCCTTCTCGGCGCCGGCGTGGTCGGGCGAGCCGGCCGGCCCCTGCGGCTCCAGCGCCGGCGACAGCCCGTTCAGGATCGAGTTGATCTCGTTCTTGAGCGCCTCCAGGCCCTGCACCACCGTCTTCGTGTTCGTCACGATCTCCTCCTGCGTCATCTGCGTCATCTTGCCGATCGACTCAATCTTCTTCCTGCAACACCAAACAGCGCACCACCGTCAGCGCACAGCCACAACCTGAACAAGAGCGGGCAAGGGGCACTAGAAGTCGTGGCAGAGCGCTCCGTGGTGTTGACATTGAGTCGCACCTCAGAGCGCCACTAAAGCGGAGTTGCTAAATAGTTTTCTGTAATTCCTTCGCGAAAGAAGGCGAAGTAAATATTCCAGAATTCGAAACCAGACCAGCTGTTAGCACGAGTGACACAAAAGTACAGGGCTATTACAAATGATTGAAGCGATTTCATAAATTCACTGTAGCTCCATTCATTGACATATGGTCACGACACACTACAGATACGTAGAAAAACTCATAAAGTTTTGTTCGGCTGAAGCCGCACTTCAGGTTTCTGCCGCCAGAGCGCTCGAGAGCGCAGTGAGACAAAATGGCGACAGGAGCCGAGAAAGCGTATGTCGTACTTGAAATGCACTCAGTCATAACAGTGCAACGACACTTCAGGACGAAGTTCAACAAAGATCCACCAACTGCTAACTCCATTCGGAGATGGTATGCGCAGTTTAAAGCTTCTGGATGCCTCTGTAAGGGGAAATCAACGGGTCGGCCTGCAGTGAGCGAAGAAACGGTTGAAGGCGTGCGGGCAAGTTTCACGCGTAGCCCGCGGAAAATTGGCTCATGCCACAACTGGAGACCGACAGCGCCGACTTCATCTTTTAACAGGATGGTGCTCCATCGCACTTCCATCATGATTTCTTAAACAGGAGATTGGAAAACCGATGGATCGGTCGTGGTGGAGATCATGATCAGCAATTCATGTCATGGCCTCCACGCTCTCCCGACTTAACCCCATGCGATTTCTTTCTGTGGGGTTATGTGAAAGATGCAGTGTTTAAACCTCCTCTACCAAGAAACGTGCCAGAACTGCGAGCTCGCATCAACGATGCTTTCGAACTCATTGATGGGGACATGCTGCGCCGAGTGTGGGAGGAACTTGATTATCGGCTTGATGTCTGCCGAATCACTAAAGGGGCACATATCGAACAGTTGTGAATGCCTAAAAAAACTTTTTGAGTTATTCTATGTGTGTGCAAAGCATTGTGAAAATATCTCAAATAATAAAGTTATTGTAGAGCTGTGAAATCGCTTCAATCATTTGTAATAACCCTGTAGATATCTCAGGTGTTGCGAAACAACTCGAATCACTTAAGAAAGGTAAGTCTTCCGGTCCAGATGGTATACCAATCAGGTTCCTTTTAGATTATGCTGACAATACCGCTTTTCTTAACAATCGTATACAACCGCTCACTTGACGAAAGGTCTGTTCCTAAAGACTGGAAAGTAGCACAGGTGACACCAATATTCAAGAAAGGAAATAGGAGTAACCCATTGAATTACAGACCCATATCACTGACCTCAATTTGCAGTAGGTTATACTGTACGCTAACATTATGAATCACCTTGAAGAAAATGACTTATTGATACATGACTAACACGGATTTAGCTAGCTCTTTATTCCGATGAAGTAATGCGTGCTGTCGACAAGGGATCTGAGATCGATTCCATATTCTTAGATTTACAGAAGGCTTTTGATACCGTTCCTCACAAGCGACTATTAAATTGCGTGCATATGGAGTATCGTCTCGGTTGTGTGACTGGATTCGTGATTTCCTCTCAGAGAAGTTACTATTCTTAGTGACAGACAGTAAATCATGGAGTAGAACAAAAGTGAAATCAGGCGTTCCGCAACGTAGTGTCATGGGCCATCAGCTGTTTCTGGTTTACATAAATGATCTAGGTCACAATCTCAGCAGCCCCCTTAGACTGTTTGCAGATGACCCTGTAATTTACCGTCTCGTGAAATCATCAGACGATCAATTACAATTACAAAATGATCTAGAGAGAATTGCTGTATGGTCCGAAAAGTGGCAATTAGCACTAAACAAAAGTGCGAGGTCATCCACATGGGTACTAAAAGAAATCCGATAAATTTTAGGTATACGACAAATCGCACAAATCTAAGGGCAGTCAATTCGACTAAATACCTAGGAATCATAATTACGATCAACTTAGACTGGAAAAACCACACAGATAATATTGTGGGGGAGGCGAAACAAAGACTGCGCCTTGTTGTCAGAACACTTAGAAGATGCGAGAAACCCACTAAAGAGACAGCCTACATTACACTTGTCCGTCCTCTGCTGGAATACTGCTGCGCGGTGTGGGATCCTTACCAGGTAGGATTGACGGAGGACATCGAAAAAGTGCAAAGAAGGGCAGCTCGTTTCGTGTTATCGCGCAATGGGGGGTGAGAGTGTCGCTGATGGTACGCGAGTTGCAGTGGCAGTCACTGAAATGAAGGCGGTTTCTTTGCGGCGAGATCTATTTACGAAGTTTAAATCAACTTTCTCTTTCGAATGCGTAAATATTTTGTTGGCACCCACCTACGTAGGAAGAAATGATCATAATAATAAAATAAAACATCAGAGCTCGAACGGAAAGATTCTTTTGTTCCTTTTCCTACACGCCATTCGAGAGTGGAATGGCAGAGAAGTAGTACGAAAATGGTCCAATGAATCCGCTGCCAGGTACTTAAGTGTCAATTGCAGAGTAACCATGTAGATGTAGGTGAGAGTCGTCCTCTGGTCTGCAGCAACACGTCGAAGCACGGACTACTCGAGAGATCGATTCAAGCATCTTGCAGTGCTAGATGCTGAAATACAAGAAACAAGCTATGTACATACTCTGAATTTCGAGGGGGGGGGGAAAAAACCACCACTGTACTTTTATTTCTTACTCTAGTTTTATGTAAATTATCTGTCATTGTATGCATAACATGAAGAAACTTCAACAGTCCAAAATATAAATATTTCCTTTAAAACAAATAACTTATAGAAGTAAACTTCGTCTTAACATATCTCGGAAGACCCTACCGGCGCTGACCGACCGCCGTGTCAACCTATAGGCGCCACTGGATGCGGTTATGGAGGGGCGTGTGGTCAGCACTGCCTTTCCCGGCTGCTACTTGTCAGTCAAGTAGCTCCTAAATTTACATCAAGGGCTGAGTGCACCCCGCTTGCTAACAGCGCTCAGCAGACCGGACGGTCACCCACCCGACTCCCAGCCGAGCCAGACATCGCTTGACTTCGGTGATCTGACGGGAACCAGTGCTACCACTACAGTATAGTCGTTGGCAAAAATCAGTAATTCGTTTCCTGCAAATGAACGTCACTGAACTTAGAAATATTTATACGATAATCTTTGGTGTGGCAATGAAAGTAGCAGGATGTTGAACCATTCCTCCAGAGAGATCCTTTATTTTGGCAGATATTTGCAATTTCGTTTTTTCAATGTGCAGCTCGAGTCAGTCGCAACAAATCCTGCCCATCACGCATTCTATGCGACGCCTTGTGCCAACGGAAAGCAGTCTCAAATTAGCGTAGTGCTATATTCGCAAAGAAGCATAAAACACGGTGTCAGGAGTATAAATCCTGGACGGCTGATCAGTGTAAATACGTCATATGGTCCGACGAGTCAACGTTTTCGTTTTATCGGGTAGGGTCTTGAGAACGCCAAAAGAAGCCAACAATCCCGATTGCTCGAGTCCAACGGTTAAGCATGGAGGTGGAAGTCTGACGATTTGAGCAGCCGTATCATGGTATTCTGCTGGTCACATCATTACTCTCAACGGCCGTGTTACAGCCAACGATTTTGTGAACAGTTAAGGTGATCAGGTGCACCCCACGATTCAAATGATGTTCCCAACAACGATGCCATATTTCAGGAAGGTAATGTACCCAATTCACACAGCCAGGACAGTGGAATAGGAGATGCAAATGAACTGCAGTTTCTTCCCTGGCCAGCAACATTATAGAACCCTTGTAACCGCTATTGGAGCGAAGACTCTGTAGCAGATTTCCGCTTCCCTCGTCACTATTTCTGGAGTTAGAAGAGGTTCCGATCGTAGAGTGGCACAACATTCTACTGGAGACTATACAATCATTAAACGCCAGTATTCCTGGAAGACTCGCATCTGCATTATGGGCAAATGGGAGTCGAAACCATTATTAACAAACCACTACAAGCACAGATGTTGACATTATTTTGGCCACCTCCTGTACCAGTGTTCTGGCAGCCTCAACAGGGCCACAGGGCGACGCCCGCTTCAAGCTCGCCGCGTTCATGTGGGTCAGTGGGTGCGTCGCCAGTCGCCAGGGTCTGAAACGGCTCGCTTACGTAACGGACGAGCTCAGGGCCGCGACCGCCTCGCAGAACGCAGCCTCGCCGACCAGCCTCGTCGTCGTCGTCGTGCTAAACGCGCCAAAACGTCGGCCGGTCAAACGTTCCCAAACGCCTGCACAAAACTATCGTCTTACTTATTCGTCTGGAGTGCGCTAGTTAGCAATGGGAGCTGTACTGGCGCCGTCGACTCACGCTCTCTTGTCACTGTACAAAGCTTCGCGCACCCAGTTAACAAAATTATGCGCAGGCGAAAATTTCGCCTATTTCAAGAAAAAGTCAACTCCCTCGCTAATAGCAATGCCCAGTATTTTGGACATGCTGACACACCAGAGATATCCATCAGTGATTTTCAGGCTCTTACGTCAGTAGGTATTAAAATCCATGGAGAAGAAATAAAAACTTTGAGGTTCGCCGATAACATTGTAATTCTGTCAGAGACAGCAAAGGACTTTGAACAGCAGTTGAATGAAATGGATAGTGTCTTGAAAGGAGGATGTAAGATGAATATCAACAAAAGCAAAACGAGGGTAATGGAATGTAGTCGAATGAAGTCGGGTGATACTGAGGGAATTAGCTTAGGAAATGAGACACTTAAAGTAGTAAAGGAGTTTTCCTATTTGGGGAGCAAAATAACTGATGATGGTCGAACTAGAGAGGATATAAAATGTAGACTGGCAATGGCAAGGAAAGCGTTTCTGAAGAGAAATTTGTTAACATCGAGTATAGATTTAAGTGTCAGGAAGTCGTTTCTGAAAGTATTTGTATTGAGTATAGCCGTGTAAGGAAGTGAAACGTGGACGGTAAATAGTTTGGACAAGAAGAGAATAGAAGCTTTCGAAATGTGGTGCTACAGAAGAATGCTGAAAATTAGATGGGTAGATCACATAACTAATGAGGTATTGAATATGATTGGGAAGAAGAGGAGTTCGTGGGACAACTTGACAAGGAGGAGGGATCGGTTGGTAGGACACGTTCTGAGGCATCAAGGTATCAAGGCATCACCAATTTAGTACTGGAGGACAGCGTGGAAGATAAAAATCGTAGAGGGAGACCAAGAGATGAATACACTGAAGAGATTCAGAAGGATGTAGGTTGCAGTAGGTACTGGGAGATGATGAAGCTTGCACAGGATAGAGTAGCATGGAGAGCTGCATCAAACCAGTCTCAGGACTGAAAACAACAACAACAACAACAACAACAACAACAACAACAAGACTGTCATATCTGTAGGATACATTTAAAATATCATGATTAAGAGTTAAAATATAAATGTATGGAATAAATGTGACAGCTCGCGCACTGTCCGATTACCGGTTTCCTCACACGCGAGCACCTTCAGAGATTCCTTTCGTTGACGGCAAAACGTCAAATGTTTCAAACCCCTCTCGGCCCCATCGACAAGACCATTTTTCTTAGTTCCTGTTAATATGCAGCGGATACGTACAATGGAACGTAACCCAAACTGACTGACAACATCTGCAAGTAATGCCGGCTGGTCGAACTTTGTGGAAATACGATGTTTCGTACGACGCCATTTCACTTTATTCACTACTGGAATTTTTCGTACGCATTTAAGCTAATAAACTCCATGAAATCTGCGTGATCATTTCACATTTCCGTTTGTCAGTTACAACAGGTTACATTGGAGTAGCGATAGCTCTGCAATTATTCGTTTCCTTGCAAACACTCTCCTTTAAGTGTCTCTACATCATGTAACTTTTTGTGGACAGTGAGAAGTTCAAAAATGGCTCTGAGCGCTATGGGACTTCTGATGTCATCAGTCCCCTATAACCTAGAACTACTTAAACCTAACTAACCTAAGGACGTCACACACATCCCTGCCCGAGGCAGAATTCGAACCTGCGACGTAGCGGTCGCGCGGTTCCAGACTGTAGCGCCTAGAACCGCTCGGCAACTCCGGCCGGCCAGTGAGAAGTCATTTTTTATATATATGTTTAACTGCTGAATTTACCCTCTCGGCTCTGCGTCTGCTGTCTTCAGTTTTGTTCAATTGACGCAATAAATGTCCCTACCTCCTAAGCATAGCCGCCATACGAGGAATTAGACTTGATCCTGGCATTACTCAGTAGTGGAGCCAATTTGAAGTATCTGCGGCATGCCTGGTGACAGGTGCGGCTCTCGGAATGACCACAGATAAGTAATCTCTTGAGTACGTATGCTTGGCATCTGAAGAGACACCAACCGAAATACTGTACACTGCAATGCGATTAAGACTTTCAGCTTCTGATAAGGCGTTGATAGTGCGGCATGTAAGTCTGGGTCCATATCATACTGTAGAACAAGTTCACATTTCTGAATGCTGTGACCACGCTACAACGTTCGTTAAAGAATTTGTTTAACTAGTGCTCCAAGTGAAACTCTACGCGTCCCTCCGCGGTACAAACGCGTTAAGTTAACTCAACGTTCCGTTTCAGTAGTTCAGCCTGCCCTGTACAGCACAAAACTAAGTATGATTATACATTCGTTGACAAGTGCTTATGAAAGCACAGTTTCCACACACTATATACATCTTCCCGTCACACTGAATAACAGAAAAAGAAACTGGTCCAACTACGCAATAAAAGGTGAAGATACTACAGCCCGAAAGCCTAATACAGTGTGGAAACTGTCTTGTTGGGACTACGTGGGACCAATGTCATCCGAGCCGGCCGTTGTGGCCGAGCAGTTCTAGGCGCTTCAGTCATGAACCGCGCTGCTGCTACAGTCACAGGTTCGAATCCTGCCTCGGGCATGGATTTGTGTGATGTCCTTAGGTTAGTTAGGTTGAAGTAGTTCGAAGTCTAGGGGACTGATGACCTCAGTTGTTGTAAGTAGGCTGTTTAGATTTTTATGTTGGTAACGTCACGTAGCGCTCTGTATGAAAATCACTGGCTGTGCTGAGTGTAGTCTGTGGCCGGTTCGCATTGTTGTAATATTTGCTATTGTAGTGCTGGGCAGTTGGATGCGAACAGCGCGTAGCGTTGCGCAGTTGGAGGTGAGCCGTCAGCGGTGGTGGATGTGGGGGCAGATATGGCAGAAGTTTGAGAGCGGACGATCTGGACGTGTGTCCATCAGAAAGAGTAAATTTGTAGATCATGAACTGATTATATATATAGACTTTTGAACGCTATCAAAGTAAATGCATTGTTTGTTCTCTATCAAAATCTTTTATTTGCTAACTATGCCTATCAGTAGCGAATGCCTTCAGTAGTAGTTGTTGTGGTCTTCAGTCCTGAGACTGGTTTGATGCAGCTCTCCATGCTACTCTATCCTGTGCAAGCTTCATCATCTCCCAGTACCTACTGCAACCTACATCCTCCTGAATCTGCTTAGTGTATTCATCTCTTGGCCTCCCCCTACGATTTTTACCCTCCACGCTGCCCTCCAATACTAAATTGGTGATCCCTTGATGCCTCAGAACATGTTCTACCAACCGATCCCTTCTTCTGGTCAAGTTGTGCCACAAACTTCTCTTCTCCCCAATCCTATTCAATACTTCCTCATTAGTTAGGTGATCTACCCATCTAATCTTCAGCATTCTTCTGTAGCACCACATTTCGAAAGCTTCTATTCTCTTCTTGTCTAAACTATTTACCGTCCATGTTTCACTTCCATACATGGCTACACTCCATACAAATACTTTCAGAAATGACTTCCTGACACTTAAATCTATACTCGATGTTAACAAATTTCTCTTCAGAAACGCTTTCCTTGCCATTGCCAGTCTACATTTTATAACCTCTCTACTTCTACCATCATCAGATATTTTGCTCGCCAAATAGCAAAACTCCTTTACTACTTTAAGTGTCTCATTTCTTAATCTAATACCCTCAACATCACCCGGCTTAATTCGACTACATTCCATTATCCTCGTTTTGCCTTTGTTGATGTTCATCTCATTTCCTCCCTTCAAGACACCATCCATTCCGTTCAACTGCTCTTCCAAGTCCTTTGCTGTCTCTGACAGAATTACAATGTCATCGGCGAACCTCAAAGTTTTTATTTCTTCTCCATGGATTTTAATTCCTACTCCGAATTTTTCTTTTGTTTCCTTTACTGCTTGCTCAATATACAGATTGAATAACATCGGGGATAGGCTACAACCCTGTCTCACTCCCTTCCCAACCACTGCTTCTCTTTCATGCCCCACAACTCTTATAACTGCCATCTGGTTTCTGTACAAATTGTAAATAGCGTTTCGCTCCCTGTATTTTACCCCTGCCACCTTTAGACTTTGAAAGAGAGTATTCCAGTCAACATTGTCGAAAGCTTTCTCTAAGTCTACAAATGCTAGAAACGTAGGTTTGCCTTTCCTTAATCTTTCTTCTAAGGTAAGTCGTAAGGTCAGTATTGCCTCACGTGTTCCAGTGTTTCTACGGAATCCAAACTGATCTTCCCCGAGGTCGGCTTCTACTAGTTTCCCCATTCGTCTGTAAAGAATTCGTGTTAGTATTTTGCAGCTGTGGCTTATTAAACTGATTGTTCGGTAATTTTCACATGTGTCAACTACTGCTTTCTAGAATCTTTTATTCAGCTGACATTATTGGCGCTCGCTGTATTGCAGTAGTTCGAGTAACGAAGATTTTTGTGAGGTTAGTAATTTGTGTAAGGTATAGGTTATTGTTAGTCAGGGCCATTCTTTTGTAGGGATTATTGAAAGTCAGATTGCGTTGCGCTAAAAATATTGTGTGTCAGTTTGGTGACGATCAGATTAAGTAAAGAGAGAAATGTCTGAGTACGTTCAGTTTTGCTCATCTGTTTGAAAATCAAATAACGTAAGAGTTTTTCATGCACTGTTATTTTTAAATTTTTCTAAGGGGACGTTTCATAATGTTAAGTCCCATAGTGCTCGGAGCCATTTGAATAATTTGAATGTCATCCGAATATTTTAAAATCCGGATAGGCTCGAAAGACAAAAAGTAAAATGAGCTAGATTAAAAGTTATAAACAAGTTGTTATGGAAATACACAAATTGCACAGCTTTCCACATTAATGTTGACAACTTATTGAAAAAATAGTGACTTTTATACACAGACTCTTTCGAGCCGAATTTGTATGCCGTTTATGTGCAATACCATCACACAAGCGTTTCACCAACAGTTCGGAGTAGTTTAGGCCCGGCATTCCAAACAATTATTTTGTTCCTCTGTTTCTCGTAATACTGTTAAGCGACAAATTAGTAGGTTGCAGGTAAACTTTCTAAGTTCAAACACCAAGTGTTAATCACGCGGAAGTAGCAGCAGCAGCAGCAGCAGCCTGTCTGGAAGCGTGAACACTTCAACGCCGTTACCCGGTCACGAAAACAGCAACATCTACGCTCTTGAGTGACACTGCGAGCGAGCTCAGCAGAAAATCGCCAGTAGAGTGCAGGCAGAAAAGCCTTCATTACTCTCGCAACGTTACGTAAGAAACACTAGGTAGGGCACAACATCGCCTAGGAGATGTTTCACTAAGCAGTAGAGATACACTAACAAATCTGTTCAGCCAATGTAACTGAACTGAAGACTGATGACTCCAGATGAGCAGAACTGATTCCGTCACTACGGGGGCATTCCGTCACTACGGGGGCATTCCGTCACTACGGGGGCATTCCGTCACTACGGGGGCATTCCGTCACTACGGGGGCATTCCGTCACTACGGGGGCATTCCGTCACTACGGGGGCATTCCGTCACTACGGGGGCATTCCGTCACTACGGGGGCATTCCGTCACTACGGGGGCATTCCGTCACTACGGGGGCATTCCGTCACTACGGGGGCATTCCGTCACTACGGGGGCATTCCGTCACTACGGGGGCATTCCGTCACTACGGGGGCATTCCGTCACTACGGGGGCATTCCGTCACTACGGGGGCATTCCGTCACTACGGGGGCATTCCGTCACTACGGGGGCATTCCGTCACTACGGGGGCATTCCGTCGTCGACGGCAATCATGTCTTTCACACTCGATTCTCTGGTATGTGGTGCGGTAACTTGTTTGAGTCTGTTCTACTGTTGCTGCCCTACGAGAGGATCAGCGATCTGTAGCCGTGGATAATAAAGACCAGCAGCCAGTATCTGATGGGTAGTCCAGGGGAGTACCAACACAGTGCTGGCCCAGGGCGAAAACTATCGAACTTCAACGTGAACAACAGTCTTGACAGCCTACCGTACCAGCGGGCCAACATGACAACCGATACTGCTGTCTACCTGATGGAACAACGCGAGCAGTTATCTGGGACATGTGTGTTCCCTGAAACAGGGTGTTACCCATAGTCGCAGACAAGCAGGGCGTGAATACCTCGCCAACGGGCGGCAAGCCGCCACACCAGGGTATCATCGACTTCCGATCCTAGCTGATGCAACGTCCTCCCCCCGGGAGTTCGCTGTTTGATTCAGACAGCTGGTTCCTCTCCGGATTACGAAGACCCCGGCCGTCGCAGATGACAATGTAACGACCTGTATACTGAGTAATAAATGAAATCGTCTTCAATGTCGTTTTACTGCGTCTAACGACGGACCCTAACTACTCTGTTTGCGTCCTGATTAAATAACACGCGGTTTCGAGTCGAATTAAGAAAGGTGATGCAGAGGGAATTAGATTAGGAAATTAGACGTTTAAAGTAGTAAAGGAGTTTTGCTATTTGGGGAGCAAAATAACTGACGATGGTCGAAGTAGAGAGCGTATAAAATGTAGACTGGCAATGGCAAGGAAAGCGTTTCTGAAGAAGAGAAATTTGTTAACATCGAGTATTGATTTAAGTGTCAGGAAGTTGTTTCTGAAAGTATTTGTATGGAATGTAGCCATGTATGGAAGTGAAACACGGACGATAAATAGTTTGGACAAGAAGAGAATAGAAGCTTTCGAAATGTGGTGCTACAGAAGGATGCTGAAGATTACATAGGTAGATCACATAACTAATGAGGAGGTATTGAATGGAATTGGGGAGCAGTTTGTGGCACAACTTGACCAGAAGAAGGGATCGGTTGGTAGGACATGTTCTGAGGCATCAAGGGATCACCAGTTTCGTATTGGAGGGCAGCATGGAGGGTAAAAATCTTAGAGGGAGACCAAGAGATGAATACACTAAGCAGATTCAGAAGGATGTAGGTTGCAGTAGGTACTGGGAGATTAAGAAGCTTGCACGGGATAGAGTAGCATGGAGAGCTACAGCAAACCAGTCTCTAGACTGAAAACAACAACATGGCCCATGACCAGTGGGGAAATTGATCAGTCCTCGGGTAGGTTCAAAGTACCTCATGCCCAGCCGTTCCCTGACGTTATGAGGAAGTTCAAGTGTTCTGCGATCTGTTTCTTCTGCTTCGCATAATTCTTGCCACAATTGCCCGCCGCTTCGCCTGATCTCGCCCTTATCCTACGGCAGGGGCGGGCAGGAATCCTGCACATGTGCGGTGCACTTGCACGCGTGCAGTTAACAGGTGTTCCGCGTGCACACGGGCAAGCTGGCCACCCGCTTCTCTCCGTCCGCCGCTCGTGGTCTCGCGGTAGCATTCTCGCTTCCCGAGCACGGGGTCCCGGGTTCGATTCCCGGCGGGGTCAGGGATTTTCACCTGCCTCGAGATGACTGGGTGTTTGTGTTGTCCTCATCATTTCATCATCATCCAGGAAAGTGGCGAAATTGGACTGAGCAAAGATTGGGTAATTGTACGGGCGCTGATAACCACGCAGTTGAGCGCCCCACAAACCAAACATCATCATCATCATCACCCGCTTCTCTCCCATCCCCACCATACCTTCTGTCCGCTCCTTCCTCTGTAATGCGTTTTGTTTCCTAGCTTGGTTTATTGAGTGAATGAATGAGGTTAGTAGGAGTGCTTGAAACAAATCATGGTTTGAAAGAGTACCTATTACCTACGATACGTTTTATTTTATTATCACAGGTGGAATTTACAATACGTTTAAAATCTGGAACAAAATTTCTACATACAGACAAACACAAACAGTTACGTAAATTTTCATCACTGATGTTTGCTCTTAACCGAGACTTATTAATTCAGCAAATGGTTCTCCAGCTCTCGCTATATTAAGCGCAGTCTTATAACTTGCACATAGCGCTGGGCTATTATTGTTGTCGTCCTGAAAACTTGAAAACAGTGCTCCATAAAACGTTAAATCAGTTAGATGAGAGACATGACGAGAGAAAGTCGCAGATATCTCGTGACAACAGCAACTACGACAAATTCAAATGGCTCTGAGCACTATGGGACTTAACTGCTGTGGTCATCAGTGCCCTAGAACTTAGAACTACTTAAACCTAACTAACCTAAGGACATCACACACATCCATGCCCGAGGCAGGATTCGAACCTGCGACCATAGCGGTCGCGCGGTTCCAGACTGTAGTGCCTAGAACCGCTCGGCCACTCCGGCCGGACAACTAGGACAGATTCATCTGGTATCGTCAGATCACTCTTCTTAAGCTCAGTCAATTCCCCATCCGCTCAGAATCCGACAATAAATTGTACTCGTCCTTGTGAAATGTATTATAATGGCCTTCAATACTAAACTTCCATTGACCAGCGAGAATACTGCCACATATTAAACATTTCGAATTTTCACGTTTTTGCACAAAGAAAAAATGATTCTCCCATTACCTTTTAAAAGATAGCAAATCTCCACTTCTCCGTTTCTTGAAATACAACGTTCACTACATAGTGCTCGCTTCGCTTCAACGTCCGCAGCTTAGCGTGGCACTACACTGCCGCAACCTGCCGGCTGTCGCCACAACCCCGGTCGACGCCTGCACGCGAGGAGCACACGTACAGCGCTGTGCTCTCATGAGCCGCGTGCAACGTTTGCCCGCCCCTGTCCTACGGGATCACTATACCGAAATGCTGACAATGTCTACTTCTGACAACCTGCCGGTGTTTGGCGACAGACACGGATCCCGCCTCGCTGCCAGTGGGGAAGGCGGCGCGAGCAGAAGAGTCCGGCCCAGTGTGGATCGATGGGCCAGCGGAGCGCCTGCCGGCCGGCAGGCCAGCCACGGAGAACCGCAGTGCGGTGGCGGCGGGCCGCCTCGCAGGCGCCCGTCGCTCGGCTCGCGACCTCGCGCAAGGTCACGGCGAGGCGCGGCGAAGCGCTAAGCGGTTGCCAGCCGGCGGCTGCGCCCCACACGCTGCCACACAGGCCAAAGGCGCGCGCGCGCTGGCTGTGGTCGACGAGGCTGCAGTGGCGTAGCACAGTGCGTCAGAACCCCGCAAAGTGGCCGTAAATGACAAATAACAGTTCGGAGTTAATAAGTTTCATTTAGTAGGTCGGTTACAGTAATGTCGGAACTACCTAATCTCCACCTCACAAGTCGCCAGCTGTTCCCGCCGAACGTTGAATTTCAGGTCCAACGCGCCACTTGTTTGTAAGCCGCGCTCCGAGCTAGACGGACAAGGAAAGCACTGCGTCGTTCGGATGCACTACTCGCCATTTTAGCACAAGTGCACAAAATAGGTCGGAGTAACGCCTTTATATAAGGGAACCCTACAAAGTGACGTGCTCATTAAGATATCACACTTTTATTACACTACTGGCCATTAAAATTGCTACACCACGAAGATGACATGCTACAGACGCGTTATTTAACCGACAGGAAGAAGACGCTGTGACATGCAAATGATTAGCTTTTCAGAGCATTCACACAAGGCTGGCGCCGGTGGCGACACCTACAATATGCTGACATGAGGAAAGTTTCCAACAGATTTCTCATACACAAACAGCAGTTGACCGGCGTTGCCTGGTGAAACGTTATTGTGATGCCTCGTCTAAGGAGAAACGCGTACCACCACGTTTCCGACTTTGATAAAGGTCGGATTGTAGCCTATCGCGATTGCGGTTTATCGTATCGCTACACTGCTATCGCGTTGGTCGAGATCCAATCACTGTGAGCAGAATATGGAATCGGTGGGTTCAGAAGAGCAACACGGAACGCCGTGCTGGATCCCAACTGCCTCGTATCACTAGCAGTCGAGATGACAGGCATCTTATCCGCATGGCTGTAACGGATCGTGCAGCCACGTCCCGATCCTTGAGTCAACAGATGGGGATGTTTCCAAGACAACAACCATCTGCACGAACAGTTCGGCGACGTTTGCAGCAGCATGGAGTATCAGCTCGGAGACCGTGGCTTCGATTACCCTTGACGCTGCATCACAGACAGATGCGCCTGCAATGGTGTACTCAACGACGAACCTGGGTACACGAATGGCAAAACGTCATTTTTTCGGATGAATCCGGGTTCTGTTCACAGCATCATGATGGTCGTATCCGTGTTTGGCAACATCGCGGTGAACGCACATTGGAAGCGTGTATTCGTCATCGCCATACTGGCGTATCACCCGGCGTCATGGTACGGGGTGCCACTGGTAACACGTCTCGGTCACCTCTTGTTCGCATTGACGGCACTTTGAACAGTGTGCGTTACACTTCAGATGTGTTACGACCCGTGGCTCTACGCTTCCTTCGATCCCTGCGAAACCCTACATTTCAGCAGGATAATGCATGACCGCATGTTGCAGGTCCTGTACGGGCCTTTCTGGATACAGAAAATGCTCGACTGCTGCCCTGTCCAGAACATTCTCCAGATCTCTCACCAATCGGAAACGTCTGGCCAAAATACGCCAGTCACTACTCTTGATGACCTGTGGTATCGTGTTGAAGCTGCATGGGCAGCTGTACCTGTACACGCCATCCAAGCTCTGACTCAATGCCCAGGCGTATCAAGGCCGTTATTACGGCCAAATGTGGTTGTTCTAGGTACTGATTTCTCAGGATCTATGCACCCAAAATGCGTGAAAATGTAATCACATGTCCGTTGTAGTATAATATATTTGTCCAATGAATACCCGTTTATCATCTGCATTTCTTCTTGGTGTAGCAATTTTAATGGCCAGGAGTGTACTTTTGTTCAACGAAATCAGACGGATTTTTTTTAAAAAGAGGCTATTCCAGAAGGTATATACTTAATTAAGAACACTTATTTTATTATTTAATCATTAATTAAAAATGGGTTTGTTAATTACACTGATCAAAAGTATCCGGACACCCCCAAAAACTTATGTTTTTCAGATTAGGTGCATTCTGCTGCCACGTACTCCATAATAGCGACCTCTCTAGTCACTCTGCACCGTGAGAGAGCAGAATGGGCGCTCCGCGGAACGCACGGACTTGGAACGTGGTCAGGTGATTGGGTGTCGCTTGTTCATAATACGTCTTTACGCGAGATTTCCACACTGCTAAACCTCCCTAGGTCCCCTGTTTACGATGTGACAGTGAAGTGGAAACGTGAAGGGACATGCACAGCACAAAAGTGTACAGGCCGACCTCGTCTATTGACTGACAGAGACCGCCGACAGTTGAGGAAGGTCGTAATGTGTAATAGGCAGACATCTATCCAGACCATCACATAGCAATTCCAAACTGCATCAGGATCCACTGCAAGTACTGTGACAGTTAAAAACTTGGGAGTTCATACCAATTTCTTTTACCATACTGGAAGAGATTATGAAATACTCGCCAGGTTTTCAAGATTCGTGCCACTGTGCGGCGGAACTGAATTCTGCGAGTTGCGCAGGTGCATGAAGCGTGGCGCAGCAGCTCACAACCTGGCAGGGTGCTGATAGCCACGCCAGCGACTGCCGACTGCCGACATGCATACCTCCAACGACAAAATATTACACAGGGAAATACAACTGAGTACAATGGCCATACGCAATAGTTCCGTGCGTTTCAGTGGCCTGGTGGAAGTCTCAGCTGGTCGCCACTCTGATCCCTGTCATCCTACTGGGCAAATGGGACCTTCAGTTCAACGTGGAATCCGCACCACGTGTCGTTTCTGGCCAACCTCCCAATCGTTGAGAGGTAAGTCCTGGGAAGTCCTTGGTCCACCGGGATTCTATCCCGACATATTTCGGTTTCCAGGCCCGCGCCTCACCTCTAGACCACCAGGGCTGACATAATATTGACCTCAAACTGTGCATCTCGACGCCACGGGCTTTATGCAGCAATCCAGGACGCTGGCTAAACAATTTTTTTAGTCATTCCTTAGAAAATTGCACGTCATTTAAAAACGAAATTATATTACTGGTAAACCAAAGTAGTTGTTGCTGCTGCACTCGCAAAGAATAGGCCTAACAGCACCTGAACCCAACAATAAATAGACAGACTGACTGATAAACTCAATCTAAATAGCCGCAACTGGAAGTATTCCACATTTACGGGTGTCATGGCATCAGGCTGTGTTGTCCTAAATCCCTATCGCTTTCATAATTGTATCTGTGTTTAGATACGTAGGCTTCTTCCGTGTCGAATTCGGCTCCATTCAGTCATATTGCATTGCAACAGACGTCCTATTAAATCTTTATTTAAATTTGGTGAGACTTCCACCAGGCCACTGAAACGCACGGAACTATTGCGTATGGCCATTGTACTCAGTTGTATTTCCCTGTGTAATATTTTGTCGTTGGAGGTATGCAAGCTTGAATGTACGTAACATATTTACTTTTATTCTTATTTGTAACAGTTGTGCATGCGACCATGTCATTTTATTAACATTTATCGTGATATGTATGTGTGAAGTGTCCTGTAAGGAGTGAAAGTGGAGGCACGGGGCTCATTCCTAAATTTACTGTAGTAAATAACGCTAATTAACAGTAAGACTCAGTTTTTTACCGTTTCTAACACACAAATCGACAAAACCAAAAGTTTCAGTTTCACAGAATCGACACACGATTAGTCAAACTGGACAGTTCAAATTCCTAGGTGTCGAGATAAAAAGTGTCATGGACAGCCGACGTTCAGGATCTTGTTCAAAAACTTAACGCAGCTGTTCGTACGGTATCTGAAGTACGTGATCTTTCCACGCGAAAATTAATCCATTTTGCTCATTTTCATTCGCTTACGTCGTACGGTATTATATTTTGGGGTAACTCTTCCCATTGTACAAGGATACTTTTGGCTCAGAAACGGGCAGTACGGGCAATAAGTGGTAAGTTCGCGTACCTCTTGTCGACCCCTGTTCACTAGTCAGGGAATTTTGACACAGCTCTCTCAATATGTCCTTCCTTGTTGACAATATCAGGTTACTACCAAGAATTAGCTTGCTTTCACTCCGTTAATACTCGCCAGAAATCAAATCTGCATTTGGATCGCACTTAACTCTTGTGCAGAAAGGTGTGCAGTAGCCATTTTCAATACGCTACCACAAGAATTCAAAAATCTTTGTAGTAATCCACGCGCTTTCAAATCGAACTGAACGGTTTCCTCATGGGTCACTACTCCTATGCTGTTGAGGAGTTCCTTGAAAAATTAAGCTCATTCTTACGTTCTTGAGGAATTCCTAGATAACAGAACGCAGCATGTCATTCTCACTGGAGAGAAGTCTTTCGAAGTAAGAGATTTCAGGTGTGCCGCAGGGGAGTGTCGTAGCACCGTTGCTATTCACAACACACACACACACACACACACACACACACACACACACACACACACACATTAAATGACCTTGTGGATAACATCGGAAGTTCACTGAGGCTTTTTGCGGATGATGCTGTGGTACATCGAGAGGTTGTAACAATGGAAAATTGTACTCAAATGCAGGAGGATCTGCAGCGAATTGACGCATGGTGCAGGGAATGGCAATTGAATCTCAATGTAGACAAGTGTAATGTGCTGCGAATACATAGAAAGATAGATCCCTTATCATTTAGCTACAATATAGCAGGTCAGCAAATGGAAGCAGTTAATTCCAAAAATTATCTGGGGAGTACGCATTAAGAGCGATTTAAAATGGAATGATCATATAAAGTTGATCGTCGGTAAAGCAGATGCCAGACTGAGATTCATTGGAAGAATCGTAAGGAAATGCAATCCGAAAGCAAAAGAAGTAGGTTACAGTACGCTTGTTCGCCCACTGCTTGAATACTGCTCACCAGTGTGGGATCCGTACCAGATAGGGTTGATAGAAGAGAGAGAGTAGATCCAACGGAGAGCAGCGCGCTTCGTTACAGGATCATTTAGTAATCGCGAAAGCGTTACGGAGATGATAGATAAACTCCAGTGGAAGACTCTGCAGGAGAGACACACAGTAGCTCGGTACGGGCTTTTGTTGAAGTTTCGAGAACATACCTTCACCGAGGAGACAAGCAGTATATTGCTCCTTGCTACGTATATCTCGCGAAGAGACCATGAGGATAAAATCAGAGAGATTAGAGCCCACACAGAGGCATACCGACAATCCTACTTTCCACGAACAATACGAGACTGGAATCGAAGGGAGAACCAATAGAGGTACTCAAGATACTCTCCGCCACTCACCGTCAGGCCTCCGTCACACACAGTCAGGTTGCTCGCGCAGTATAGATGTAGATGTACATGTTATGGTGTTGATTGCGTTTACTTAACAACCTATGGCTTGACTTTTTGGGTTCATAAACATTTTATTTTTATCTGTTAATACTTTTATGTTGTAATTTCTTGTACTGACACGTTCAATGACCTCGCAGGTTTGCTCCTTAATTTGGTCCTACGGGAATAGGCGTGTAAATAAATAAAAATAAGGATATAAGAAGAGCTACGTAACCTAAACAGTGGTGATTTGACCGTAAATTTTTAATAACTTGTGAACCTGAGCAACGTATGGGTTCCCAAAATTTTAAATAGACGGGTCCCACATGCCTTGTGGTCTTTTTGCGGTATTTTAGAAAACAGTCCGTGGTTAATGCGTCGGGTGGACATTTGGTGAACTTCCTGGCTTACAGAAGAACTTAGTTTCTGCGCGCGACAGGTCAACAGCACCATGGACTGACGCGCCTGTATCAGGCAAGCTCAGTTGCACTGTGCCCTGCTGGGATGGAGCCACTGCCGCTGCCAGATGCGGCAGTTTGGTGTACAACGTTTAGCACCCTGTTAAAATTGCCATCTTCCCTGGTGACGCATTGTTAGTGGCGAAGAGGGTATGTTGGGTCGCTACTGCAGCCGTGTCATTCTACGGAGGCAGCTGAAGTGCGCGCTCGCAGAACAGAGTGGAGGCAGCTGCCCGCCGCCGCCGCCGCCGTCTTGTGCGTTGAATGCCAGTGTGAGAGGCCCAGGAGCGGAGGTCAAGTGTATATGGACCCCGTCTGGAGGGGCAGCGCCCCGCAGGACCGGCCGGATGGCTCGTGAATAAGTGAGGCGCGCAGATTGCCCGCCCTGTTTACACCTCCGTCCACCCCTACACAACAGCGAAGCCACCAGCTCACACACTGCCACAGCGTCACCGCACTGGACACGGTCCACCTCAGAGCTCCACTTGCACCCCCAAGTCCCAACAAATACGCTGGATGTATCACAATCCGTCAGCCCTTGCCACTTATCCTCTACAGTACTACTGCAATTATTTGATGTCTTCACATGATTTATCACCATCACTACTCCTTGCTAATTTTTCCATATCCTCCCTCGCCGATTTTGCGGAGAACCACCTCATTTATCTACTCAGTCCGTCTAATTTCGTCATCCTATACCACCAGCTAGAAGCTAGATTAAGGAAAGGCAAACCTACGTTTCTAGCATTTGTAGACTTAGAGAAAGCTTTTGATACTCTCTTTCAAATTCTGAAGGTGGCAGGGGTAAAATACAAGCAGCGAAAGGCTATTTACAATTTGTACAGGAAGCAGATGGCAGTTATGAGAGTGGAGGGACATGAAAGGGAAGCAGTGGTTGGGAAGGGAGCGAGACAGGGTTGTAGCCTCTCCCCCATGCTATTCAATTTGTAAATTGAGCAAGCAGTGAAGGAAACAACTGAAAAGTTCGGAGTAGGTATTAAAATCCATGGCGAAGAAACAAAAAATTTGAGGTTCGCCGATGACACAGCAAAAGACCTGGAAGAGCAGTTGAATGGAATGGATGGTATCTTGAAGGGAGGATATAAGATGAACATCAACAAAAGCAAAACGAGGATAATAGAATGTAGTCGAATTAAGTCTGGTGATGCTGTGGGAATTAGATTAGGAAATGAGACACAAAGTTGTAAACGAGCTTTGCTATTTGGGGAGCAAAATAACTGATGATGGTCGAAGTACAGAGGATATAAAATGTAGACTGGCAATGGCAAGGAAAGCGTTTCTGAAGAAGAGAAATTTGTTAACATCGAGTATTTATTTAAGTGTCAGGAAGACGTTTCTGAAAGTATTTGTATGGAATGTAGCCATGTATGGAAGTGAAACATGGACGATAAATAGTTTGGACAAGAAGAGAATAGAAGCTCTCGAAATGTGGTGCTACAGAAGAATGCTGAAGATTAGATGGGTAGATCACATAACTAATGAGGAGGTGTTGAATGGAATTGGGGAGCATTTTGTGGCACAACTTGACCAGAAGAAGGGATCGGTTGGTAGGACATGTTCTGAGGCATCAAGGGATCACCAATTTAGTATTGGAGGGGAGCGTGGCGTGTAAAAATCGTAGAGGGAGACCAAGAGATGAATACACTAAGCAGATTCAGAAGGATGTAGGTTGCAGTAGGTACTGGGACATCATGAAGCTTGCACAGGATAGAGTAGCATGGAGAGCTGCATCAAACCAGTCTCAGGACTTAAGACCACAACAACAACATACCACCACATCTGAAATGCTTTGATTGTCTGCTTTCGCAGTCCATGATTCCCTTTGAAACACCCCAAGAAGCCCGAAAACCCAAATAAGAATGTCAAGATAATTTAACTTAGGGATCAGTGTTATCCTGACACGTACGACAACTTTGATAATAATGTAACACCTTAAAGTTTTGATGAACACCAATTTCAATAATTACTGACAAGGGAACCTCCCCATTGCACCCCCATCAGATTTATATATAAGTTGGCACAGTGGATAGGCCTTGAAAAACTGAACACAGATCAATCGAGAAAACACGAAGAAGTTGTGTGGAACTATGAAAAAATAAGAAAAATATACAAACTGAGTAGTCCATGCGCAAGTAAGGCAATATCATGGATAGCGTGATTACAGGAGCGCCGTGGTCCCGTGGTTATCGTGAGCAGCTGGAGAACGTGAGGTCCTTGGTTCAAGTCTTCTCTCGAGTGAAAAGTTTAATTTTTTATATTCAATTATCAAAGATCAGGCACTCACACATAATCAACTTCGCTCTCCAAAATTCAAGGACATGTTCAGATTTGCTTGCACATATGCAGGATTTGACTGTCTACACACGGAAAAATATGAAAACGTTAAAAACATATGTTTTGACAGAGTACAGGAAAAACAGTGCAACTGTGAAACTGTTGCATTCATTTGTTGCAGTTTATGTGACAAACTCTTATGGTTTCATCACTTTTTTGGGAGTAATTATCACATCCACAAGAAAACCTAAATCGGGCAAGGTAGAAGAATCTTTTCACCCATTCGCCAAGTGTACTAGTTGGGTGGGTCGACAACATATTCCTGCCATGTGACGCACATGCCGTCACCAGTGTCGTATAGAATATATCAGACGTGTTTTCATGTGGAGGAATCGGTTGACCTATGACCTTGTGATCAAATGTTTTCGGTTCCCATTGGAGAGGCTCGTCATTTCGTCTACTAATCGCATGGTATTGCGGTGCGGTCGCAAAACACAGACACTAAACTTATTACCGTGAACAGAGACGTCAATGAACAAACGGACAGATCATAACTTTGCGAAAATAAAGAAAGTAAACTTTTCACTCGAGGGAATACTTGAACGAAGGACCTCTCGTTCCGCAGTTGCTCACGCTAACCACGGGACCACGGCGCTCCTGAGCTCACGCTATTCATGACGTTGCGTATCTTGCGCATGGACTACTCAGTTTGTATATTTTCCTTATTTTTTTCATAGTTCCACACAACTTCTTCCTGTTTTCGCGATTGATGTGTGTTCAGTTTTTCAAGGCCTATCCATTGTGCCAACTTATAACTAAATCTGAGGGGGGTGCGATGGGGAGGTTCCCTTGTGAGTATGTCATGATGTAAAAGTAGAAACAAAGGTTATTTTTAATTAGCTATCAAACATCTCAGTAATAACTGCAAATCAGTACGACGAAAGTTAAGTCCAAAGTAATATGTCGGTCAGAGAGAACATTTATTGTGAGAGAGAGAGAGAGAGAGAGAGAGAGAGAGAGAGAGAGAGAGAGTTGTAATCGCGGCGAAAAGGAAATTCAATGCGTCTACATTGCACGATCACGGAAATGTTAGTCGCTTGCTAGATTGCTTACTATCACATCATGAGAGAGCACCGTTTGTTATAGTACTACAAACGGAATGCTACGAGATTGTTTCTATTCAAAAAAGTACAATTTCATGATAGAGATGCGCGGACTTTGTTCTCAGTTATTCTGACTTGAGAACTTTAAGAGGTATTGTGATTGTGTACGACGAGTTAATGAACTTTAATTATTGGAGATAATATTGGTGGACTCAACCTTCATCAAAGTGAACAGTTACAACGAAGAATGGACATAGTATCGAAGACTGCAATACCTGATTAGCCTTGAGTAGGAAACATTAATACGACCGCACGAAGATAATGCAAATACGCCGATTGTGAAAGTGTCGTAATTGTCACGATCACCGAACTGAAAAGAATCTTAATTGATCTGATCCATCGGTGTGCGTGTGGTGTGATGTGATTATAAACTAACTGCTAAGAAGGAACAATAAAAAATGTTCGTCGGTAATGGAAATCTCACGCGTTGGCACCACATTAATTGAACTGTGTGATAGTTGATGATCAAAATTAACTGTGGACATTTTAATTGAACGAGTGACTTAATGAACATTGACTATTGAAAGTAGTGTTTTGCCGAAATAATATTACGACGCACGTAAGCAAGATAGCATCATACAGGGTGTTACAAAAAGGTACGGCCAAACTTTCAGAAAAAATTCCTCACACACAAACAAAGAAAAGATGTTATGTGGACATGTGTCCGGAAACGCCTAATTTCCATGTTAGAGCTCATTTTAGTTTCGTCAGTATGTACTGTAGTTCCTTGACTCACCACCAGTTGCCCCCATTGACGAGAATCCGCACGCAATTGTGCAATGACGTCATCAACAGATTTTCTGTGAACGTTTGGGCAGGCATTGTTGGTGATGTCTCGATTGGGCCCCATGTTCTTCCACCTACGCTCAATGGAGCACGTTATCATGATTTTATACGGGATACTCTACCTGTGCTGCTCGAACATGTGCTTTTACAAGTACGACACAACATGTGGTTCATGCACGATGGAGCTCCTGCACATTTCAGTCTAAGTGTTCGTACGCTTCTCAACAACAGATTCGGTGACTGGTGAATTGGTAGAGGCGGACCAATTCCATGGCCTCCACGCTCTCCTGACCTCAACCCTCTTGACTTTCATTTATGGGGACATTTGAAAGCTCTTGTCTACGCAACCCCGGTACCAAATGTAGAGACTCTTCGTGCTCGTATTGTGGGCGGCTGTGATACAATACGCCATTCTCCAGGGCTGCATCGGCGCATCACGGATTCCATGCGACGGAGAGTGGATCCATGTATCGTCGCTATCGGAGGACATTTTGAACATTTCATGTAACAAAGTGTTTGAAGTCACGCTGGTACGTTCTGTTGCTGTGTGTTTCCATTCCATGATTAATGTGATTTGAAGAGAAGTAATATAATGAGCTCTAACATGGAAAGTAAGCGTTTCCGGACACATGTCCACATAACATATTTTCTTTCTTTGTGTGTGAGGAATGTTTCCTGAAAGTTTTGCCGTACCTTTTTGTAACACCATGTAGATTATATTTGCGTCGTGCCGTAGTGAGCAATTCTGCCTAGCAACGCAACAACAACTACTAGTGCTGCTGACAACATGACTCGTGCATGTGATATTTATATGTATTTGATGATGCTGGTACTGATTCAGCATTTAACATTTGACGATGCCACTATGGCTCCAGTACAGTATGACTGTTTTTATGAAACAGGTACGGCTATTCACATCTAAAGCCCACAAATGTAAATTTTGTCAGAACTACTTTTCATTATGGTCTATATATTGTTCTTACGCTGTATACAGTTTGCGAGTGTATTTATGTTTTTCCCATTTTTGCTGCAGATCTGATGATGGTCATTAAAGACCGAAACCGGTAATCCGTTACCAAAAAGTTTGTGGCCGTAGACGTAAATTAAATTAAAGGAGATAACTTAAGATCATCCGTCTTAATGAGCAGGTAGTCCCAGCAGTTTAATTCAGTAATTCAGTCGGTAAGTATATGGAATACTGAAAGCCAGATTTTTGTTGCCCCCTGCGAGCCGTTAGATAGGCACCCTGTAACAGGGACTATGCATGGCAGCTGTTTACAAATTGAATACAATAGAGCAGGCCGTGAAGAGAGATTCTGGACAGAGACACAAAATCACGGTCTCGCAACGGTCGCGTGCGAGGGAGAGAGCACGGCAGCACGCATGCGTGGACAGCGACGCAGCCCGAGTCCGGAAGCTCACGTGGCAGGATGCGTAGCTCCTAACGCGAGCTGCACGCACTGCACGCGACGCGTGCGCGCGCCGGCCGGCAGAACCGAAGGTGCGTGTAGGGCTTCGGGAGAGCTCTCAGTCAACAATACGCCGGCTACGCTGCTGTCCGGAAAGGCGACAACACCTGATGACGGTAACGAAAAAACCCATGCAGAGGGTCGGCGTTTGCAGCAGCGACAGGCAGTTGTCCTGGAGCGTAAACCATAAAGACATCCACCTAATGCACATAAGTAATAGAACCCAGTACGTTGTCCTCGATGGTGAGTGTTCATCGGATGTGAGGGTATCATTTGGAGTGCCCCAGGGAAGTGTGGTAGGTCAGCTGTTGTTTTCTGCCTACATAAATGATCTTTTGGATAGGGTGGATAGCAATGTGCGGCTGTTTGCTGATGATGCTGTGGTGTACGGGAAGGTGTCGTCGTTGAGTGACTGTACGAGAATACAAGATGACTTGGACAGGATTTGTGATTGGTGTAAAGAATGGCATCTAAATATAGATAAATGTAAATTAATGCACATGAATAGGAAAAAGAATCCAGTAATGTTTCAATACTCCATTAGTAGAGTAGCGCTTGACACTGTCACGTCGATTAAATATTTGGGCGTAACATTGCAGAGCGATGTGAAGTGGGACAAGCGTGTAATGGCAGTCGTGGGGAAGGCGGATAGTCGTCTTCGGTTCATTGGTAGAATTTTGGGAAGATGTGGTTCATATGTAAAGGAGACCGCTTACAAAACACTAATACGACCTATTCTTGAGTACTGCTCGAGCGTTTGGGATCCCTATCAGGTCGGATTGAGGGAGGACATAGAAGCAATTCAGAGGCGGGCTGCTAGATTTGTTACTGGTAGGTTTGATCATCACGCGAGTGTTACAAAAATGCTTCAGGAACTTGGGTGGGAGTCCCTAGAGGAAAGGAGGCGTTCTTTTCGTGAATCGCTGCTGAGGACATTTAGAGAAGCTGCATCTGAGGCTGACTGCAGTACAATTTTACTGCCGCAAACTTACATTTCGCGGAAAGACCACAAAGATAAGATAAGAGAGATTAGGGCTCGTACAGAGCCATATAGGCAGTCATTTTCCCCTCTTTCTGTTTCGGAGTGGAACAGGCAGAAAAGATGCTAGTTGTCGTACGAGGTACCCTCCGGCACGCACCGTATGGTGGACTGCGGAGTATGTATGTATGTATGTATGTATGTATGTATATGTAGAAGTAGCCGAGGAGGTTCGTTACTGCCCGATTTACACCTTCACTTAATCCACTGAGTAAAAGTGCTTTCTCCCTGAAACCATTATACCTTCTCTGTCGCACGACAAACTTCTAGCGCATTAAATATATTCGCACTTGCAAATATGGACAGTAGAATGGAATGACAACGAAAATTTGTGCTGGACCACAACTCGAACCCGGATATCCCGCTCATCGCGAGGGGTCGCTTTACAATTTGGCTCTCTGTGAAAGACTCATGGCCACTCCGAAACTTCCATTTGTCGTCAACCATGCATCTACACTACCGGCCATTAAAACTGCTACACCAAGAAGAAATGCAGATGATAAACGGGTATTCATTGGACAAATATATTATACTAGACCTGACATGTGATTACATTTTGACGCAATTTGGGTGCATAGAGCCTGAGAAATCATTACCCAGAACAACCACCTCTGGCCGTAATAACGGCCTCGATACGGCTGGGCATTGAGTCAAACAGAGCTTGGATGGCGTGTACTGCCCATGCAGCTTCAACACGATACCACAGTTCATCAAGAGTAGTGACTGGCGTATTGTGACGTGCCAGTTGCTCGGCCACCATTGACCAGACGTTTTCAATTGGTGAGAGATCTGGAGAATGTGCTGGCCAGGGCAGCAGTCGAACATTTCCTGTGTCCAGAAAGGCCCGTACAGGACCTGTAACACACGGTCGTGCATTATCCTGCTGAAATGTAGGGTTTCGCAGGGATCGAATGATGGGTAGAGCCACGGGTGGTAACACATCTGAAATGTAACGTTCACTGTTCAAAGTGCCGTCGATACGAACAAGCGGTGACCGAGACGTGTAACCAAAGGCACCCCATACCATCACGCCGGGTGATACGCCAGTATGGCGATGACGAATATACGCTTCCAATGTGCGTTCACCGCGATGTCGCCAAACACGGATGCGACGACGATGCTGTAAACAGAACCTGGATTCATCCAAAAAAAAAATGTTTTGCCATTCGTGCACCCAGGTCCGTCGTCGTGTACACCATGGCAGGCGCTCCTGTCTATGGTGCAGCGTCAAGGGTAATCGAAGCCACGGTCTCCGAGCGGATAGTCCATGCTGCTGCAAACGTCATCTAACTGTTCGTGCAGATGGTTGTCTTGCAAACGTCCCCATCTGTTGACTCATGGATCGAGACGTGGCTGCACGATCCGTTACAGCTGTGCGGATAAGATACCTGTCATCTCGCCTGCTAGTGATACGAGGCCGTTGGAATCCAGCACGGCGTTCCGTATTACCCTCCTGAACCCACCGACTCCATATTCTAAAAGTCATTGGATCTCGACCAACGGGAGCAGCAGTGTCGCGATACAATAAACCACAATCGCGATAGGCTACAATCCGACATTTATCAAAGTCGGAAACGTGATGGTACGCATTTTTCCTCCTTACACGAGGCATCACAACAACGTTTCACCAGGCAACGCCGGTCAACTGCTGTATGTGTATGAGAAATCGGTTGGAATCTTTCCTGATGTCAGCACGTTGTAGGTGTCGCCACCGGCGCCAACCTTGTGTGAATGCTCTGAAAAGCTTTGCGTATCACAGCATCATCTTCCTGTCGGTTAAATTTCGTGTCTGTAGCACATCTTCGTGGTGTAGCGATTTTAATGGCCAGTAGTGTACTACTCCTTACATCCATTACGTGTATTCCCGTACAGGTCAGAAATTTTACTTGAAACGTCGCTTGCCCAGTGTCGGCGGATAAATACGATAATGCGGCGCCTGTGGTCTGCAGAATTACGGCGCAAAGTTCCTTTGCACATGCATACATGCACGGCGGTGGCTACAGCCATTATGGAACACGTTGAATGTCATTATCACTTGCGTGTTCCCGTCCCAATCCCGCAATTTGTCACCACGGATCACGCTTGTTGCAAAGGGCTAGGAAATGAAGGCACTGTCGTCGTGACAGGAGCGTGCACCGCCGTTCGGAGCAAACAGCGAGGGGACAACGGCTCCCCTGTGTGTGTGTGGGGGGGGGGGGGCAGGGCTGGGGGGAAGCGACTGCACCAGACGCGCTCATGCCTACACAAGCGGCAGGCCGGGCTGGATTGTGTCGAAATTGCTCGGCCGGCGGTGAAATTGCTGCCCGGCCGGAGAGCCCGCCAGCAGCTGCTGCCAACAGCGGCAGCCGCAGCGCTTACAACGGGCACACCCACACCCGCGCCACGTCACGTCAAGTCGAGAGCGGGCGCCCGCTCCACACAGTAATGACTCCCCCACCATCGCTACATCTACATCCACCGAGGCTTCTCAAAAAACTGTCCCACATTCTTTCTGCACATACTACACCGTGTCCCCTCTCTCCTCCTCGTAAAATTGTTGAAATAAATAGCCCAATTGTATCCCGCCTTTGAAGCTGACTAAAAAATACCTGCCAACCATAAAATCAAAAAATTACAGAGGTAAAAAAAAAGTGTGTGAAATCTTATGGGACTTAACTGCTAAGGTCATAAGTCCCTAAGCTTACACACTACGTAACCTAAATTATCCTAAGGACAAACGCACACACCCATGCCCGAGGGAGGACTCGAACCTCCGCCGAGACCAGCCTCACAGTCCGTGACTGCAGCGCCTGGAACCGCTCGGCTACACCCACGCGACTTACGGAGGTAATAATGAACAAAAACCGCAGCTGGTTCTCAGTATATGCTCCGGACAACTAATGTGAGTCCATCTCTATGACACCACAAAGCTATATAACGGCCATAAAAACACAAATGAAAACACCAGTATTCCCCAAAACGTTCGTTCTATACCAATTATTTGCAGTGTAGCCTAGACAATCGGTACTAAGTTGGCATGTTTGCTGCTTTTAAAAAGGAATCATCATCATCATCATCATCATCATCATCATCATCATCATCATCATCATCATCATCATCATCATCATCATCATCATCGTGGGTCTTTGTCCCGCTTCAACGTGGGGTCGGCCTTGTTTCTATGGATTTGGCGATCTTAGTGTCATAGCAAGCAGTAAAGAAAAGTTGGGAAAGGAGTAAGACAGGGTTGTAGCCTCTCCCCGATGTTATTCAATCTGTATATTGAGCAAGCAGTAAAGGACACAAAAGAAAAGTTCGGAGTAGGTATTAAAATCCATGGAGAAGAAGTAAAAACTTTGAGGTTTGCCGATGACATTGTAATTTTGTCAGAGACAGCAAAGGGCTTGGAAGAGCAGTTGAACGCAATGGACAGTGTCTTGAAAGAAGGGTATAAGATGAACATCAACAAAAGCGAAACGAGGATAATGGAATGTAGTCGAATTAAGTCGGGTGATGCTGAGGGAATTAGATTAGGAAATGAGACACTTAAAGTAGTTGATGAGTTTGGCTATTTGGGGAGCAAAATAACTGATGATGGTCGAAGTAGAGAGGATATAAAATGTAGACTGGCAATGGCAAGGAAAGCGTTTCTGAAGAAGAGAAATTTGTTAACATCGAGTATAGATTTAAATGTCAGGAAGTCATTTCTGAATGTATTTGTATTGAGTGTAGCCATATATGGAAGTGAAACATGGACGATAAATAGTTTGGACAAGAAGAGAATAGAAGCTTTCGAAATGTGGAGCTACAAAAGAATGCTGAAGATTAGATGGGTAGATCACATAACTAATGGGGAGTATTCAATACAATTGGGGAGAAGAGGAGTTTGTGGCACAGCTTCAGTAGAAGGAGGGATCGATTGGTAGGACATGTTCTGAGGCATCAGGGGGTCACCAATTTAGTATTGGAGGGCAGCGTGGAAGGTAAATATTGTAGACGGAGACCAAGAGATGATTACACTACGCAGATTGAAAAGGATGTAGGCTGCAGTAGGTACTGGGAGATGATGAAGCTTGCACAGGATAGAGTAGCACAGAGAGCTGCATCAAACCAGTCTTAGGACTGAAGACCACAACAACAACATGAAATAGTGCTAACGTTTTCGAATGCCTGCGAGTCGTGTACCTGAAGCGGAGCATGGGGACCAGCCGGGCATTCACCTAGTGGGATGTGGAATACCGCCTAAAAACCACATCCAGGCTGGCCAGCTGGCACACTGTCCCTTGTCGTTAATCCGACTGGTAGATCCAATTTGGGCCGGCGCGCCTACCCAAGTCCAGGAAGCAACGCATTAGCGCCTTCGGCTAACCTGGCGGGTTTTAAAGAAAGGAAGTATGATTGCTGTGAAACAGCATTTGTCATCCCATCATTTTCACTTTCAGTTCATAATTACCGTTTATTATTCATACTTTCAACGCTTTGTCAGTGCCTTTTTGTTTCTACGTGTTTTTAAGCAGGAAACAGCTCAATACTGCTTTAAGAAAACTGAGTTATATGGATATGGCATAACGAAAATGTAACACCTAATCAATACGAATAAAAAACATACGACATCCACGAAATAATGACATACTCAAAAATAAAGTCATTCTGGCATATAGGTAACAAAATCACACCATAACGATCCAGGCAAAGATTTATACCGACCATAAAAACGTTGAATAATGAGCGACTTTTCTTAAGCACAAAACAGACAAACAAGTCCAAACAAAATACAACAGTGAGCAATACGAGTATGCAGTCCACAAAATGTGCGGGAAAGAGGGAAAAAAATGATACATGATCCTAGCAATGGCAAAAAAATTAAACGTCACGTTTTCTTAACACAAGTCCTACGTCTGCTGATTACCTAAAAATTGGGAAAAATCAGGAGGCAGTAGTAGTGGAAAATCAGGAGTGTGTCGACTAAGTCGGGAGAGCTGGCGCGTTGTCACTCTTGTTCTGTTTCACTGTTTAAACAGACGATTCTAAATATGTTATCTGCCGGCATGGAGCAGCGACTTGCCTGTTGTTCGTTGCTGGCACGATTTCCAAACGCCCTGTCTGCCGACATGTCACTATGTGAAGATTTCGCACTTCACACAGGAGGAACGAAGTTTTCTGGTCTAAGGGAAATACGTGCAAGAGTTGGCCAAGAGCTCACCTCATGTCGTATGGTCCCCGACATCATTAACCATTTCGGACAACGTGTTTTTCAACGGTGCGTGAGCGGAAATTCGTATATCCAGATGTCGCACACGTGGTCAATACCACAGCTCGAATACTTGGTGACTGTGGATCACATGCGGTTACAGCAGGACGGAGTTCTAGCACAACCTAGTTCTTCAGGTGTACGCGTTCCTTGATGAACAATTTCGAGGCCGCTCGTTAAGCAACAACTCTAGTTGTTCTGAAATGGCCTATAAGAAGCCCAGACCTCATCACGCCACGCAACTCCACGTTAGTACAATACTAAGCAACAAATACACGAAAGAATTGAGAAAGTGTTTCGAAACTTAACTCTCGAGATGCTCCATAAGACTTCAAGGAGATCCTTATATCTGTATGAAGCAAAACTGTGCACGCTGAGATCGATGGCTAAGTTTTTTGTACGTGAATACTCCAATGCTGTTATGACTACGCGGTACGGAGAATTCTTGGATACATTATAGAAAATAAGTAGGCCAACTATAGATAAAGGTCTGCGCAAATAAGTGTTGCATGCGTCTGTACAGGATCCGGAAGTGTCTACATGTGAATTGCTACTCTGCAAATCACAAGTGCCTGGCAGAGGGTACATCGGACCACCTCCACAACAATGTTTTATTAATCCACACACTAACAACTCGCGGCAAAACTAACACCTATATCTTTCCGTGAGAGCTCCGATTTCCCCTATTTTATTGTGACGGTCGTTTCTGCCTATGTAGGTCGGCGTCAACAAAATATTTTCGCATTCGGAGGAGAAAGTTCGTGATCGAAATTTCGTGAAAAGATCTCATTGCAACGAAAAACGCCGTTTTGATTATATCTACCCCAAATGCTGCATCATATCCGTCACACACACTGACCTACTTCTCGATAATACAAAACGTGCAGCCCTTCTTTGAACTCTCTCGATGTACTCCGTTAACGCTATCGGGTCAGGATCCCACACCGCCCAGCAGTTCTCCGAAAGATGGCTGACAAGAGTTGTGTAACCGAACATTTGTTGCATCTTCAAACCGGTCTGCCAGTATGCAATTTTGCAGTCTACTGTTTAATATGCTGCAGGTACATCTGATTGTGGGCTTACGCTTCGCCAAATTACCGTCTGAGGAAGTTTTATCTCGCAATTTACATTCCGCAGACTAAACGCAGATATGTGACAATCAGCACATTTGACTGTAACACAGCATCTCATATTCCTCATAACCTTTCGTAATTTACGGGTTTCTGTAGGAATTACTGAAAGTTTCTTTGAACATTTCTGCCGTACTGGGAAGGCAAATGAAGTTGTGTTAAAATTCTTCCATCTTGCACACTCTTAAATGGTATACTTCATTTGCTAAATTTACGCTAAACACAGTAATGTAGAATCATTTTAACATGCTACTCTCTTCAATGTAAAGCTGAGGCAACAATTTTTTTTTTTGCCAAAAAATTACGAACTAGCATTGAGGCGTGAGCATTATCAAGGTGAAATTTCCACGATTCTGCCCGTTTTCTTCGGGTTGCTGCACGCAAACGGCGCATAATTTCCAGGTGGTATTCCCTATGGACCGTACGACCATGCCAGGAACTCTTTGTGCTCTATCCATCGTCATCGAGGAAAACTGTAAAAATAACCTTTACACGTGATAAAAAAGCACTCCGTCTTCAGGCCACGAGTGACCTACCGGGACCATCCGACCGCCGTGTCATCCTCATGGAGGATACGGATAGGAGGGGCGTGGGGTCAGCACACCGCTCTCCTGGTGGTTATGATGGTATTCCTGACCGAAGCCGCTACTATTCGGTCGAGTAAATCTCCTCAATTGGCATCACGAGGCTGAGTGCACCCCGAAAAACAGCGCATGGCGGCTGGATGGTCACCCATCCAAGTGCCGGCCACGCCCAACAGCGCTTCGATGATCTCACGGGAACCGGTGTATCCACAGCGGCAAGGCCGTTGCCTTCACACGTGATAGGGAATTTGTCTTTTTTTCCGGCCTTGGCTCTTCAGGCAGTTTCCATTTGGACGATTGGGGCTTAGTTTCGACGTCGTACCCACATACCGATTTTTCGTCAACTGTTATACCCTTCAGAAATTGTGAATCGTTGGAGACTTTATTCGCTCAACAATTCCTGAGCTATGTCTAAGCGGCGTTTTTGGTTGTTGCTACAGATTTCATGCCCAAAACGCACAAATAAGAATGCCTTGCATGCGTCGAAGGATATGCTGACATCATCAGCAACCTCTCTGATGGTGATTCGGCGATTTTACAGAACCATTTTCCTTACATCTTCCACATTGTCAGTAACTGATGAGCCAGCGCGTCTGGGCTGGTAGGCGTATTCAACGTCTTCTTGGCCCTCTTTGAAACTCAATCATTTGACAATGGGAATAATTTCTCGTAACGCGTCGTGCTAAGGACGAAGAAATATGCATCTGGTGCCGTGTTCCGCTGTTTCTATCGTCGCGAACGACTTGTTTCTATCACGAACGACTGTTGCAGGCATTCAAAAACATCTATTATGACGAATACATTATACATCGAATAATCTTTGCATGTCCCGAGCACCTGTGTAGTTTGGTGCCCAAACGTGCGTTAGAGGGGTCATTTTCACCGTACCGGCAGGCTGGTCGTAATGTGCTGGCAGAACCTTGCATGTCGGCCGCAACCGAGGGCCAGAGGGGAAGCGCGGGGCAGGCAGAAAACTGCGCAACGCGCCCGCTACAGACTTCCTATTGACCACTGGGGTCTCATTGCGTAGAGCGGGAAAGGGCGGAGGGGTGGGCCCTGCGCCCTCACAACACGCAAAGCAATTAGGCAGAGTGAGCGCAGCTGTCAGTGTCCCCGAGCGCAGCTGTCAGTGTCCCCGTGTTCCTGTCGGCGTGCCAGTGGCTAGTTAGCTGCGACTCGGGACAAATGAAGCGGTTCCAAAAGTAGGGGATTTTCACTTTTACATATATACCCCGCAAGTCGCTTGGGTGCTCGACGTACTCTCTCTCTTACTGCAGTCGGTAATGGGGATCTGACGGAAAGTCTACGTGTATACCTAACTACGTGCCACCAAATGCTATTTCATGCTCTTTTCGCTGCATAAGAAAGGCGAGGCTGCTAAGTCAGATATACAGATTGTTTACAAGTTCCTAATTCAAGTTCTAGGGGATGTGGAGAGAAGGGGGCGTGGTTATTATACAAAGTACTGATAAGGAACCCAGGACCGGAAAGGTAACATTTTGATGTAAGATTAAGTTTTAAGATAGGATCACCTTGATATCTGCACGGTACGATGCGTAATGGTATAGCTGCAAGTATCGAGAATGTTTTCCGCATCGCTTACTCAGTTCATCACAAACTATTTTTGTCGGACTACAACAACGTCTGCGAGGAATTTGTACGCTCGCAACTAGGAAGGTCGACTGATTCTTCACAGAGGCGCGTCAGCGTTGGTGGACCGAGCATATGAAGCCGCGCGTCGCAACCAACGGCAGCTGCTGCACAGCACACAGGTCAGACCTAGTTGTCTACACTGTGTGGGAGATCTCATAATGACCCGATGCTGACACTTATTTTTCATCTAACCTGTATATTTCCGGACAGGGGCTCCTTGTCGAAACTACCTCTGCGACCCTTATAAGCCTGTAATATGTATTGTGGAACACCTTGTATAAGAACATCTTCATCCCACTCATTCACCAAATGGGTACCCAACGCACCAAATGGATACCCAACACCGAACTGACTGACCGAGCCAGTTACAGGGTGGCATTCGGTTGAATGTGGATTCCAAACCACGGCTCCGCCGTCCCCGGTTGGCTGAACGAGAGAGATTCCTTACAACGGAACTAGTAGTCGCCACTACTGGTGATTTTTATTGAAAATTTAACCAGTTTCTAGGATCGAACCCAGGAACCAGAACGCTCTAATGATTAGTCGAAGACGCTATCTCTACAGGACGGCGGTATTTATTTGAGGATTTGATGCTATCTTGCTTATTAGTCCATAGTGTGATACGACATTAAATGTCTGAGAAATTGAACACCACCGAATTACCTGTCGACGTGCATCTATTGTTTGTAACTTGAGTATAAATAAAGTAGGGTGTCTGTCAGTTGAGTGACTTTCCCTGTTGCGCGATAATTCTTTGAGAGCTGTGTCGATGACGATCATCACGATCACGACGACGACGACCATCACGATCACGACGACGACGACCATCACGATCACGACGACGACGACCATCACGATCACGACGACGACGACCATCACGATCACGACGACGACCATCACGATCACGACGACGACCATCACGATCACGACGACGACCATCACGATCACGACGACGACCATCACGATCACGACGACGACCATCACGATCACGACGACGACCATCACGATCACGACGACGACCATCACGATCACGACGACGACCATCACGATCACGACGACGACCATCACGATCACGACGACGACGACCATCACGATCACGACGACGACGACGACCATCACGACGACGACGACGACCATCACGACGACGACGACGACCATCACGACGACGACGACGACCATCACGACGACGACGACGACCATCACGACGACGACGACGACGACCATCACGACGACGACGACGACCATCACGACGACGACGACGACCATCACGACGACGACGACGATCACGACGACGACGACGATCACGACGACGACGACGACGACGAGTTTGTGGGGCACTGAACTGCAGAGTTATCTGTGCCCGTACAAATTCCCAACCTTTGTTCAGTCCAACGTCGCCACTTTCGAAAGAATGATGATGAAATGATTAGGACGACACAAACACCCAGTCATATCGAGGCAGGTGAAAATCTCTTGACCACGCCGGGAATCGAACCCGGGACCCCGAGCTCGGGAAGCGTGTCGTCCATGAAAGTGATATGTTGGAGCTTAGAATATCCTCTAGGAACCTGCAACAGTCGGACGATAGCAATACAGGTCTGAAATTCCGTGTATCCGCTCTTCTACGCTTTTTCGTAAATAGGAGCGCACTGCGCACTTACCCAGTCACAGGTAAGGACGAAATAAATTCTACGTACATTAATACAGATCCGCACGACTTTTACTGCCAGGAGATAACAGACTGCCATGACCGATGCGTCCTAACTGCTTAGCTGTGGATACAGTGTTCCTATCTGGGATGCAGTCAGGCTGACTGGGGGCTGGTGGATGGAAGAGGCGAGAGAGCGTACATACTAGGCGGAATACACCGAAAAAGGCGGGCAGGAGTGATGGAACGGAAGGGGAACGGACAGAGCGTCCCCAGGCTGAACTTACGCCTTTGACGCCACGACTTAATTATTGTTCATGAGGTCGCCCCATACTCGACCGAGGTTGCTGCCACTGTATCTACCTTGTCTACTGCTTCAGGACTCCACAGCAACCCAGGCACTCAGTCGCCACTAACTGGCCCGGTCAATCAGGTAACGGAGGCCCGCGACGAGCAAATGCTAACAACGTCGGAACAAAGGGATAGTGTAAGTTCGTATGTGCCAAAGTATTTTTGTAGGACACTGCGCTCCGAATACAAAAATGAGTCCATTGAGGAAAGCAGTTAGGAAATTGACGCAAGTCTGATTCAAACAAGTAAGTTATCCCATACTGTTTAAATAAAGGCATCCGTGTGTAACAGTACAATAATATTGCCGCGTAAAATCTAGTTCCACGTATAAAAGAATAAGGTTGCACGAACAATTCTGTATCAATTATCCCTATGTAGAGAAAGCCTGTACATCGTAATAATACCGGGTACTCATTATTCTGCACTGCAATTTAAGTGTTTTTCACAGACGCGTTTGGCTTTTGTTCACAAAGCACCAGTTCTGTAAGGTACAGTCAGTACTCGTAATGTTTCAACATATTTCTCTTTATGGATTAAAAAGGCTTTTCCTTGAGAATTAAGAATTGTACAATTTACTTGACTGTTTATTGGTCTTTAACATTTTCTCGACTCTACAGGCTTTCCGTTGCTGGCAGAAGTTAAAGACTAACAACGCTTGCTAAATGTAAGAACTTATTACGCATATTTTATTTACAGTAACACCAAGCGTATGACGTAAAACTGTGAAATTACAGTAGGCTTAAAGACGAAAAAACTGTACAACAGTTACAGTGGAAGATGTCCATCCGAACACTACAATATCATTTCATTCATTTTTAGTAAAATTACCGGATTATAATTTATAGAGTGCAGCAATCAGTCATACTTTTTTAGATTTTACTACGCTAATCCAGATTTAGGCTAGTGCCAAGCCATTCTCAATGCACTATATTCTATTCTCGATGCATTTCTTTGAAAAGTGACTGACGCCCGAACAACAGGGACTTACATGCATCGAAAATAGGGCATTGAGGATGGCTAGCCACTAGCCGAAAACTGGATTGGCGCGATAAAATCTAAAAAAGGATGACTGAATGCTGCACTCTATAATTTGTAAGCCAGATAACAGTCGCTGGGTGCACCCACATTCCGAATGGAACGTAACCTGTTGAAATTATCGGATGTGTGTTTTTGCTTTCTGTCGTTTGACTAGTGGCTAATCGATTCATAACAAATTACTATCTTCAGTTGAATAATGGAAGGTAACACGCCGAGTTGTTGACGAGGCACACGAAAATAACTGAAAAACTCTCGGAATAGTTCTTTTGCAATGGCGGCGGAAATCGCAGTAGCGTCCACGTTTGCTTTTGGTACGATATTACCACTTCCTTCGCTTTCTGGAAGAGTGCAAACAGAAGTGGTACATTGTCATCAGCACTTTCTACCTACTACAAGTGCCTACTCCAGGGGTTCCCAACAAAATTTTCTGGAGGACCCCCCCCCTCATCGAGCATAATTGATAGATTGTCATATCAAAGTATCAAGTACCTAAAAAAGCCAAATTAAGAGTCTTTATACGTTTAGTTTTTTGGAACTTAGAAAAAACATTGATATTCTTTATTGAAAAAATAAAGAGCTTTAAAGTTTCAATTCCGCCGCCACTGTTTGAATACAGAATATTGAATATGTAAACAACGCGGTCTGTGAAAGTACTGGCAATAAATTAGGAATGGCCGATTGTCGTCTGAAATGCTAGTTTCTGTGTAAAGTGACTGAGTTGTCAGCTGCAGAGAGGCAGCGCAGCGCGTACAGTCTAACGGCATACAGCAGAACTATTTGCCTCTATCTAATTCTAGTTTTGTGCTAGAGTGTGCCCTAGGAAGACGCTAGATGCAGAAGTTTGCGTTCGCTAAAGCTCTGCTCATGCAGGAAGCGGCCAAAACAAAAAATCTGTTATACGAAATATATTTAAGATATTTTTTTATTCTAATAGCATCTTGCGGACCCCTCTGGCATAGCTCGCGGAGCACTGGCCTACTCTGTGCAGGCTGCTCGCTCACTAGTAGAGTTGTGGCGATTCGTGAATGAGTCGTTCATTTGAACGACTCTAAATAAAGAATCGTATGAATCGAGTCGTGATACTGACGAATCGTCGTTCAAAAGAATCGTAAGAACGATTGTGTGTTTCCGAGTCGTGACGATTCCAAGTTCCAAAGATTCATCGATTCTTGGTACGCTATGCTTCGAAGGCAACTTCCGAATCATGCCGAATGATTACGGCCGCCAAATGGCAGTCAAGTGGAGGACGCGTGTCAACAAAGGAAGCTCGAAACGAACAAACGAAGTTCGTGGGCCGTAATATTACGCGTGAAAACCAAGCTGACACTTGGCAGTGTCGTCTTCTCATGTAAATAGTTGTGCCAGTGGCAAGTTCTCAGACAAATTAAAAGCAAAATACCTATGCTTCGTATTTAGAGGAAATGAAAGTTAAGCTAAATTTGCCTTGTGGAAGGGCTGTCAGCTGCGATATGAATTGCAAGAGTGATGTGGACTTGGAAAGACATCTCAGCACAGAAAAACATAGGATGATATGAGCCAAATCACGTCTGCCTCACTGCTAGATTTTGTTACTATAAAACAGACGTCCGTAGTTAGATACGTTCAAGCCACACAACCAAACTGGCATACCACGTAATTTTGCACCACCTTTCGCACACATCGACTCCTCTTTCCTGGCATACTGAAATAAAACAATAGATGAAATCAAATCAAACGTGACGTATAAATCGAGAATCACACTTGTAACGTCATTTGCATGTTTACTCATAAATAAACTATTTATGGCATATATTATCAGGACACAGTTCGATTCTAACCCCATTGACAATTTCAGACATGTCCTGCCATCTGTGAGTAAGATGTAGAACTTTTTGCATTCCGTAAGAATCGTGCCATCGTAGACTAGAATGAATCGTGAACGAATCGTAGGAATCGATTCGCAACGTGAGATTGAATCGTAGGAATCGAATCGGGAAAAAGAATCGTGTTGCCCAACTCTACTCACTAGTAACGAGCCCCATTAGACAACTATTCGAACACGGCAGACAGAGGACAGCCGGCCCTGTGACAGCCGTAAGACGGTGCGAACATTCTCGCAGCTGTTTTGACGCGGCTTCGACGGGGGGGGGGGGGGGGGGGAATTTCTGTACCAGGATGACGTCCTGATAACCTCCTGTAGCGACGCCGGCGCCTCTGCGGCAGCGCGGCCAGAAATAGCGGCTCCGCCGTGCAGGTCGCGTCGCGCCGTGTGTGTCGCCTCCGCATTAAACCCGCCACGGCCGCCGTGGCCCGGAAGCTGCCGCGCCGGAAGCGGAAGCCCGGCCGGCCACGCCCCACCTACGCACAAAGCCACACCACTGGCGCCCGCGCCTCCGCAGCCGGCCGGCAACGCCTTCTACTCGGACTCGGCCTTCAAAATAACATTCTTTCCGAAATGAGTAAGCCACGGATAATAACCCTGGGTTGGCGGTGGGGTAGGTGGACTGCTGTGACCTGTTGTGGGGTTGTAAACCACTGAGGGCTAAGGCGGGACGAAGCCTAGGTCCCCGGTTCCATTACACAATACATACGCAAGCCACAGGTATATCAGCAAACGGCAAACATAGCCTCCTGCTTCCGGTTGCTGGCCGAGGGTCCAAGGGCAACACAAAACTGATTTTCAGTGTTTCAAGTAACAGACAAAACTTAAAACGCTGAAATAATGTACTCACTAAAAGCTGTAACCTTATTTTAAAGGTTTAACACAAGCAGACGAATATTAACGAAGAAATTGCGCGCATCTCTTTAAGCAGTGTCAACAAAAGCAAAACGAGGATAATGGAATGTAGTCGAATTAAGTAGGATGATGCTGAGGCAATCTGGTTAGGAAATGAGACACTAAGTAGTAATGGAGTTTTGCTATTTGGGGAGCAACATAACTGATGATGGTGGAAGTAGAGAGCGTATAAAATGTAAACTAGCAATGGCAAGGAAAGCGTTTCTGAAGAAGAGAAATTTGTTAACATCGAGTATAGATTTAAGTGTCAGGAAGTCGTTTCTGAAAGTGTTTGCATTGAGTGTAGCCATGTATGGAAGTGAAACATGGACGATAAATAGTTTAGAGAAGAAGAGAATAGAAGCTTTCGAAATGTGGTGGTACAGAAGAATGCTGAAGATTAGATGGGTAGATCACATAACTAATGAGGAGTTATTGTATAGAATTGGGGAGAAGAGAGTTTGTGGCACAACTTGACTAGAAGAAGGGGTCGGTTGTTCTGAGGCATCAAGGAATCACCAATTTAGAACTGGAGGGCAGCGTGGAGGGTAAAAATCGTAGAGGGAGACCAAGAGATGAATACACTAAGCAGATTCAGAATGATGTAGGTTGCAGTAGGTACTGGGAGATAAAGCTTGCACTGGATGGAGTAGCATGGAGTCTCAGGACTGAAGACAACAACAACAACAACAAACAACTCACGATGTGCTTTAATCCAGACACTGTTCGTCCAGTATTTGAGAAGGACAGCACTGAGGTGAGGGACTTACAATAAAGTTTACACCTATAGTTTCGAACCTTTTACGAACGAAGCCCCTTTGAAAATGATAAAAATTATCTTCTACTAAATTTCTTGCTGTTTATGCAGTCCAACGTGAAATAAAACAGCCATTTTGTGTTTTGCATTTCTCTTATGGAAGTTCTGTAATTCCAGTGGTATGTAATGAGTGATTTCATGTAATATATTAAATTTCATGAAATTTATGATTCCATTTGTGTACTGGTAGGTCAAGCTTGTCCAATATATGTACACAATATTTTGCATTTACAAATAAAGCCATAGTTAAGAAAATTTAGGTCAGCATTGTTATTTTTCAGTATTTATATAATATGATGTATATCCTATGTGAAAGTCTTATTGTATAAGTCAGTGTCAGCATAAAATAAGCACGATTTTGTGGATAGTTACTCATAAATTTGTTAAAATTTTAATTATAAATTTAATAAATTTGCACTGTAGCTTTGTTGACTTGATTGTTAAGAAACATAAATAGGAGCAGCACAAGGCTCAAGAGGGGTCAGTTGGACACAGTTTTGAGACGCAACCACTGTATTGTACGTCTGTGCAATAATCTAATTGTTATAATACAGTATTGTGACTATGTAGCCTGTTATGTGGAGTGAACTGCCACTAAGAAGAAGTGGTGCAGTTTGTCATAAATAAACCAGTTTAAAACGATTTGGTACCTGGATTATTTCATGGAATTCACACGACTTGACCCAGTTAGATGAAATGGACCGAGGCAACGACTATTTCAGCAGCAGTAGCAGCAGGAGGAAGCAGATTACTCCGAGTTACACCAAACTAAGATACGTATAAGAAATCAACTGAACTAAATATGTGGCACTGCAAAACTTCTTACTAAAATGTAATGTTTTGGAAACTTTTCTAGCAGTAAACATTTACATTTGTCTCAAAGTCAGTCTTCGAGTGGAGAAGGCCAATGTAATCAGTAAGAAACACCCCTATTATCACACGTTTCTTGTATGTCTATGGAACACAAGAATAATTTGAGGTTTTCGTGGTTAAATCAAATCTCTTTTCGATGTTAAAAATTTCGCCCCAGCAATATTTCATTGCCTCCCCACGTAACGTAAAAAAAGTTTCGTTACAAACGTCAGCACCAGGTATGACGTTTTAATTCATTCCTTCTTCACTATTAGCTGTATGTCTGACATTTTCCGGATACTATTCATATATAACACTGAACGAACCTGCGAAATTTTATCATTGTACAACACGCATTTCAGGATATACGTTGTCAAAGATAGGGATGCGTGAGGGAGTACCTTTTATTAAAAAGGAGCGAAAATTTCGCACTAGCGAGTTCGAACTAACTACTGATGCTGTTTTATACATGTGAATTCTATTCTTCAACGAATTGCCACGAGCTGGACGAGTGAACTGGTGTCATTATAAGACGCTGTTTCTGGATTACATCACACTCCGACAAGGAAAGTGCCTAAAAACTGCAATTTTTAGTTTGCCACTGAAAAATACGTGCGTAGTGCCTCAACGTGCGCGAGAAGTGTTATCGAATTTAATGGCAACAATACTTGAAATTTAAAAGCTTATTCTATTTCACTGTAAGTTTTATAGAAATAATTTTTTAAGTCGAGTTTTCACAAATTCTGTGTTGTGTCGCTGCCCTTGCTGTATGTAAGCCGTCACTCTCAGCTGCCGCAATGCGAAAGTAACTAGCTTACCTGAAGATCATATAACTTTTAAATACCTCTTACAAAAGTAATAGCATGAGAAGAGCTCTTACACGCTTAAGTTGTGACATTCTCTGTTTCGAAAACAGCCATCGGGGTGAGGGGTGGGGGGAGGGGGTGTGTGAAAGCGAGGGCAAAACTTTTCAGCAGAAAATTTTATTCGGCCCTATGCCAGATGCGAGTGGCAATAGACTTTTTCAAACATTCGCTGTGGTTCCACAGTGATAATGATAACTTTGGTTAATAACGGATGACAACTGCATCAATGTACGACGAAGAAACTAGTCTCAAGTGAGCATGCAACACAGTAACTCTGCCAGTGCGATACGACCACATACAAGTCCTAGTACGTGCGATGCAACAATGTTATGTACGCAACAAACCTAACCAACAGGTATGCAAACATCAAGAACGGATTCTTTGCAGTCGCTATCTCTGCCACTTCACCTCAGTTCAGTTCGCAGTACCATATGCTTTCTTCTGCAGTAAATACACTACTGGCCATTAAAATTGCTACACGAAGAAGAAATGCAGATGATAAACGGGTATTCATTGGACAAATATATTATACAACAACTAACATGTGATTACATTTACACGCAATTTGGGTGCAAAGATCCGGAGAAATCAGTACCCAGAACAGCCACCTCTGGCCGTAATAACGGCCTTGATACGCCTGGGCATCGAGTCAAACAGAGCTTGGGTGGCGTGTACAGGTACAGCTGCCCATGTAGATTCAACACGATACCACAGTTCATCAAGAGTAGTGACTGGCGTATTGTGACGAGCCAGTTCCTCGGCCACCATTGACCAGGCCTTTTCAATTGGTGAGAGATCTGGAGAATGTGCTGGCCAGGGCAGCAGTCGAACTTTTTCTGTATCCAGAAAGGCCCGTACAGGACCTGCAACATGTGGTCTTGCATTATCCTGCTGAAATGTAGGGTTTCGCAGGGATCAAATGAAGGGTAGAGCCACGGGTCGTAACACCTGAAATGTAACGTCCACTGTTCAAAGTGCCGTCAATGCGAACAAGAGGTGACCGAGACGTGTAACCAGTGGCACCCCATACCATGAAGCCGGGTGATACGCCAGTATGGCGATGACGAATACACACTTCCAATGTGCGTTCACCGCGATGTCGCCAAACACAGATGCGGCCATCATGATGCTGTAAACAGAACCTGGGTTCATCCGAAAAAACGTCTTGTCATTCGTGCACCCAGGTTCGTCGTCGAGTACACCATCACAGGCGCTCCTGTCTGTGATGCAGCGTCAAGGGTAACCGCAGCGACGGTCTCCGAGCTGATAGTCCATGCTGCTGCAAACGTCGTCGAACTGTTCGTGCAGATCGTGGTTGTCTTGTAAACGTCCCCATCTGTTGACTCAGGGATCGAGATGTGGCTACACGATCCGGTACAGCCATGCGGATAAGATGCCTGTCATCTCGACTGCTAGCGATACGAGGCCGTTGGAATCCAGTACGGCGTTCCGTATTACCCACCTGAACCCACCGATTCCATATTCTGCTAACAGTCATTGGATCTCGACCAACGCGAGCAGCAATGTCGCGATACGATAACCCCCAACTGCGATAGGCAACAATCCGACCTTTATCAGAGTCGGAAACGTGATGGTACGCATTTCTCCTCCTTACACGAGGCATCATAACAGCGTTTCACCAGGCAACGCCGGTCAACTGCTGTGTGTGTGTGTGTGTGTGTGTGTGTGTGTGTGTGTGTGTGTGTGTGTGAGAGAGAGAGAGAGAGAGAGAGAGAGAGAGAGAGAGAGAGAGAGAAATCGGTTGGAAACTTTCCTCATGTCAGCACGTTGTAGGTGTCGCCACCGGCGCCAACAGTGTGTGAATGCTCTGAAAAGCTAATCATTTGCCTATCACAGCATCATCTTCCTGTCGGTTAAATTTCGCGTCTGTAGCACGTCATCTTCGTGGTGCAGCAATTTTAATGGCCAGTAGTGTATGTAAAGTGATGTCTACTAGACTTGTTTTCATTCGAACGAGTGCGGCCAGACAGAAGGCGGCGTGACGGCGCCAGAGCGAGGGTCTGCACACAGGCTCTTGAGCTGCAGCGGCCGGCAAGTGCAGCGTACTGAGAAGCAACTGCCTCCCTCCCACTGCTGCCGCCCCGCAGCAGTCAAATGCGGCAGCAGGTCCGCACAGCCGCTGCTGCCGGTGTGGCAGGCCGGTTGCCGCCCCGTCAAAGCCAAGTCCGTGTGACGGGTAGGACGACGACGGCCGGCTGCGCGTCTCGTGGCCCAGGTCGCGCGTTCCGCCTAGCCAAGCTGTATGCAAATTATGGACGTGCTGGGATTTGAGATCGGACCAGCCTGTTACAAGTTCCGCTCAATAGAGGACGAAATGCGTACCGAGCGAGCAGAGCAGCTGCTGACAAAAGCTGCCAAAGAAGTCCGCAGCATCGCTATGTCCACGCTGAAGATGGAGGAGGACCTTTTGGATTTGGAAGGTCCCGGGATCGCCGACTAGAGGTATGTTTAACTTATCTACAAATATGTAACAGAAAATTTTAAAAGAGTGTTTATCCCGAAACCGTATTTTTCACGTTGGCGTGATACACAAATTGAGAACGGTACATACGATACTGATCCGAATTTGATGCTGGAATTCTAAATTGAATTCTCTATTATGGTACGTAGCCGAGTTCAGAAAGTCTATATTCGGTACACGCTTTTCTCTCTGTTGTGGGCGAAAGTCACCAATCAAGCATCAGATACGAAATTATATTGACAATTATTTATAAAAATATATTCTGTTGCAGATTCACTAGGAGGGAATCGGGAATTCCTGTCGATGACCAATGTTTCGGCTGCATGGGCTCCTGCCACCTGGTGCAACGGTTACACGGAGCGTCCGAAGTGGACACGAAAATGGCTTGAAGACAATTTTTAGGAATCTAACTATAATCAGATTTGGCCTTTTTATTTTACTACGAAAAACACCTTTTATCATGCGTTCTAAAAGGGCTATCCCTCAAGACAAAACTGTACGACGAAGTAATGCCTACACAAAGGGAGAAATGTGAGGGGGGATGGGGGGAGGGGAGAGGGATAGGGGAAGGGGAAGGAAAGGGAAGGCATTTACTGAACAAATTTTGTGAATGCAGCACCTCGTCCAAATTGTCCAATCAAAAGTTGTTAGAATAACGTACTTCGAAGCGTCAGTAGACGAGCGGTAAATACAGAATTATTTTCGCTTAGATCTGTGGACTATCGCTTGCGGGCCAGCGTTCCTTTCGTCCTTTTCAGTCATCATCCCTGTTATTGGATCTACCTATAAAACCCAAAGTTCTAGTGCCGCCTCAATCTGGACAGTTTGTGCGTCCATGACACCGCATGCCCCTCTTGTACCCTCTGCCGTTGGAGCAAGTCCCTCCTCTTCGGGACGTTCTCGCGCATTAAACTACAAGATGCTCTTCTTTAGATATTTTCCTGTGTCCTCTATTCGTACGGTCCGATCCCACGAGAGAGACGCAATCAACGGTAAGTGGAAGATTCTTATCTATCTTGAAATTTCAATTAAATCAATATCATTAGCTGCTCACGGGCGTTGATATACATCAAGGGGAAAAGCTGAAAATGTGTGCCCCGAGCGCGACTCGAACCCGGGATCTCTTGCTCGCATAGCGGACGCTATATCCATTTGAGCCACCGAGGGCACAGAAGATAGTACGACTGTAGGGACTTAACGCCGGCACGCTCCACGTGAGACCCACATTCTCAACTTACAGTCCACACAATACATTCGTAGTGCCCCTGCCATTATACCCATTACTCGCGGCAGACAATCTACGAAGTCCCGCAAGAGTTCAGGCAATTCGTATGCATCCGCACAGAAATTCATCAGCCGGTTAGCCTTAACGATATAAAGATGGCGTCTGTTCTTTCGGACATGTCCGAAAGAACAGATACCATCTTCATACTTATTTAGCAAGTGAATCACCTATACCTGAATCACCTATACCTAGCATTCTTTCGATGAATATAATTCCGTCGCCTGCCTTTCACACCAATAGTTTGTGTGATTGTCCCACCGTAACCACAATCATTGTGGAGGCATTTTGAAGTCAACGACAGTGGAAGCACGGTGACGTCATCTCCTAATATCGAAAATTGAGATCTCGCCGCACTCGCGTCGTACTTAATTTCGTGATGTGTGTCGTCTAAACACATATCAAGATCTGCTTTCTTTTCCATGACGATTGGTGTTTTTCTACGATGTTCAACAAAATTCGTCCCCAATGTTTTAAATCTGAAAACTATGTTTCACAATACCTGAAGATGCCTATACTGTGCATATACAGCAAACAACTTACGAAAATTTTCTTTAATCTTTCGCAGTGAAAATGTCAGCTCTACTAAAAGGACAAAAATAGCTCTGACATTGTGTGTTTAAAAAGAAGAAAGCAATTAACATGGTAAAAAGAGAATGTATAGCCTTCTTAATACTCTTTGATGCGATAGATAGCGAATGTTTATGGTTTGACGACATTATTTTTTACTCAGCAGTATTACCAAACTAAATTTCACAAGAACATCCGTAATGGATTTTCCTTTCGCCATTAATACGATTTATCGCTGCTAGTTCCTCGACACTGGGAGTGCACGTCTATTTTTTTGTCCCTCGTAACGTCACCTCCCCTGTTCGGTCCTTGCCTCAAAAGTGGCGTTGAACTCATTCCGAGCACAAAGAAAGCACCACCACCCGACCCGGACGTCGCATTCCCTTCCCGTTCCGGCAACACACTGCTCAGCCAGCCAGCCCCTGAAGCTGCAGGTGCGCCTGCGAGTAGCTGTGTACACACGGCGGGAGCACAGCCACCAAGGTCACGCAGCACCAGCCTGCCTGCCTATTGATCGCGCCACGTGGGCCGCTGCCGGGGTTGATACGCCACGTGCGCACCCCAAGCAGAGCCTCCCCATACACAACGCAGGCACCGCCGGGAGCTGGTGGGTCTTAGCAAGTCTACTGAGACAGGCTTTCTGCAGTACCAGGATCTAACAAGGGAAACCCACAGCGCGCAACCACCCCTTTCCGCTCAGTTGGCCAGTGTCCCGTCAAAAGCTGAATGCAGAGGGAGGAAGAGGAGAAAAGAAGGAGAGAGGAGGAGGAGGAGGAGGAGGAGGAGGAGGAGGAGGAGGAGGAGGAGGAGAGGAGGAGAAAAGGAGGAGAGGAGGAGGAGGAGGAGGAGAAAAGGAGGAGGAGGAGGAGAAAAGGAGGAGAAGAGGAGGAGGAGGAGGAGGAGGAGAAAAGAAGAAGAAGAAGAAGAAGAAGAAGAAGAGGAGGAGGAGGAGGAGGAGGAGAAGAGGAGAAGAGGAGAAGAGGAGAAGAGGAGAAGAGGAGGAGGAGGAGGAGGAGAAAAGAAGAAGAAGAGGAGGAGGAGGAGAAAAGAAGAAGAAGAAGAAGAAGAGGAGGAGGAGGAGGAGGAGGAGAAAAGAAGAAGAAGAAGAAGAAGAAGAAGAAGGAGGAGGAGGAGGAGGAGGAGGAGAAAAGAAGAAGAAGAAGAAGAAGAAGAAGAAGAAGAAGAAGAGGAGGAGGAGGAGGAGAAAAGAAGAAGAAGAAGAAGAAAAGAAGAAGAAGAAGAGGAGGAGGAGGAGGAGAAAAGAAGAAGAAGAAGAAGAAGAAGAGGAGGAGGAGGAGGAGGAGGAGGAGGAGGAGGAGGAGAAAAGAAGAAGAGGAGGAGGAGAAAAGAAGAAGAGGAGGAGGAGAAAAGAAGAAGAGGAGGAGGAGAAAAGAAGAAGAGGAGGAGGAGAAAAGAAGAAGAGGAGGAGGAGAAAAGAAGAAGAGGAGGAGGAGAAAAGAAGAAGAGGAGGAGGAGAAAAGAAGAGGAGGAGGAGGAGAAAAGGAGGAGGAGAAAAGAAGAGGAGGAGGAGGAAAAGAAAAGAGGAGAAATGTGTACTGAACTGTGAAAAAAGGTGCTAAGCAGAGGCCGTGAACGACCCAACCTCAAGATATGCAATATCGAACGGTGTAGTAGCTATGTGGTCACGGTGTTGGACTACGAAGGGGGAGATCTGTTCTCAAATCTCCGTTATACCCCTTTTTTTCACAATATTCTGAACAGTCCGCCCGGTCTCTGACGTCTGTTCGCTGTTCTCTAATTTGTGTCTGCGTCGAGCTGTAACTCCGTTTGCAACAGCGAGATGTAAGGAAGGGAAGTGAAGACGTACGGACCTCCTATTTGTTCTGCACTAGTACTAGATGTTATAACTTTTGCGTTCCGTTTTTCAAGTTTGGACTCTAATCCTTTCTTGTAACGTTGTTCACACCCGTTTGTTGTTTTCATTTCTATGCGGTATCTAGCTTGCTCTCATTATCCATCACATTTACTGAGGCCAGTAATTCATTCCTCGGGCATATATCACACGCACACGCACGCTGAGCCGGTGCTGCTGATAGGGGATTGCGAAGGTCGACGACACAGTCCCTGGAGAAGGTAACCTCAGCTGCAAATTGCAGCACCGTCATGGCCTGTGCGACGCACCAGTGACAACACCGTCGTTGCGGTGGAAAGTCCGTGGGTACGTCCTGCACCAGTCTAAGCAGCACTGACAGTAGCAACAGTCGGTAAGGCAGAGTCACCTGCATAGTGCTGATACGGGGGTCACCGCCAAAAATGTTATCTCCACCTTAATGTGGGCGCACCTCACTTCACACTCATTACCGGCCATATCTCCATGTGACCATGTGACCACCTTGCTCCTTATAGTCTCAAAGATAAGTCTCCTGACGTTTGTCCCCATTTAGCAAAACCACCCTGTGTTGTCTATAAGCTGCGGATCCAGAGGAGAGAATACCACAAGAGATTCTTTCGGGAAGGCTAAATGGCGCTCCTGATACTCGCACTACACGTGCAGCATAAACGGGCAGACAGCAGAAAATGAAGTTCCAGCGCCACACTTTGCCCCAACGAGAGAACTTCAATATGATGTGGCTATCAGACAGGGGGTGTGGACGGTGCCATCAGGGAGTCGTCCATGATACTTGCCGGCGGCACTTGGCTGAGCAGTTTTATTAGGTTTTCCACGGAGACACTTTTCTGGCAGTATTTCCGTGCCAGATAATAGCCCATCATCTGATGTTTACGCAGCGAGAGAGAGAGAGAGAGAGAGAGAGAGAGAGAGAGAGAGAGAGAGCGCAGTCACCGGTACAGAAGCAGCTGCCAACTGCAGGGGCGGAAGCCGGCGCTATCGATTGCCACGTGGGCAGCACGTGGCAGGTCGCCTTAAAGCAGCCGCTGCCGGCCGCTCCAGCCAGCCGCGACGCTGGAACGGGCCGTGCGACTGGACACTGATTTACGCCAGGGGCGGATCAGAACGACGTTAACAGTAAAAGCCTACGTATAGTTAAGCCGCGGCCTGTCCTGCAAGCAATGTTGAGTAGGGATTGGCATAACCAGTACTGTCCGTCGTGACATTCTCGTTACACGGCGAAAAAACAACAGAGCTGACACCATTCTTTCTCTCTACTGTCGCGCAGACCGCTGCGACGATGGATACACTGTTTCCGTTTAAACGACCATGAAGAATCACCAGGAACAAAGCAGCTCGCATACAGTTTGTGGACGCCCTGGAGAGAGACTGAGAGCGCTGTAAGCTCAGACACTTACCACTGAGGCGGCCGAGAGACTTGGCACGGCTCTTTTGACGCCTGTGCGTTATCGGTAAAGTTACTAAAACTCTACTTTCGATCGTATCGTATTGTTCGTCGCTTGTCGAACTCCACATACGGTCCAGGACTGAGTGTCTTCACCAAGAATACTCTGGGAGCTCAGTTCGTCAGCGCACCTGACGATGGCGACATGTCTGATCGCCGAAATATTGTGCCCGTTGGCCACATTGAACCGGCAGTATACCCGTGGACTGTTCGAGCAAGAATACTCTGGTGCACAAACGTTCCACTACAGTTCTAAGGCGCAGATCGACGATGGGTGCTTCTCGCTCATGGAAACTGAAGACGCACTCCATGATCGTGAAGTCGAGGTTTATCATGGTGAAGTGAATAACACACGACCAGAACACGAGGATACGCCAGCGCTGCCATACAGAGGACCACTGACGAGATCGAGATACACAATGGCGTAATCGGCCCCAATGAGAGTTTCTGAAACGGTCAGCGGGCTGGGGTTTCTCCTGGCGAGGGAGCACTGTCACGAAAGCTGGTGCGTGCGAAGTGGAGCAGCGCTCGCCATCGCTGCTCGGCGGTCTGCGGCCGCCAGTTCAAATCCAATCATCAGCAAACATTTTTTGTATTTACTATAACCATTTTTTGGAAGTTGCGAAAGGTTGTGGTTGCAGAGTTCGCGTATCCTGGTATGTATGTATTTAAACCGGGGGCCTAGAAACGACAGTGAGGCTTCGTCCCGCCGCATCTTGAGTGGTTCACAACCCCACAACAGGCTAGATGAGTCCACCGCCGCCAAACACCGAACGCAGGGTTATTGTGCGGTTCGGCCCCCAGAGGTAGCGCAAGGCACAGACATTCTCAATAAACTTATATTGAATTTACAATGTTATATTGCTGTTTACTAATTTTTAATACAAAAAATACACTGACGCGCCAAATACACCGATATAGGCATGCGTACATAAACAGGCAGAACACGGCGCTACAGTCTGCAACGCCTATATGAGACAAGTATCTGGCGCAGTTGTTAGATCGGATACTGCTGCTACAATGGCAGGTTATCAAGGTTTCACTGAGTTTGAACGTGGTGTTTTAGTCGGTGCACGAACGATGGAACAGGGCATCTCAGAGGTAGCTATGTAGTGGGGATTTTCCCGTGCGACCGCTTTACGAGTGTAGCGTGAGTAAAAAACATGAAATCTCCGGCATTGCTGCGGCCGGAAAAAGATCCTGCAAGAACGGGACTTACGACGACTAAAGAGAATCGTTCAACGTGACAGAAGTGCAACCCTTCCGCAAATTGCTGCACATTTCAGTACTGTGCTATCACCAAGTGTTAGCATGGCAGCCATTCAACGAAACATCATCGATATGGGCTTCAGGAACAGAAGGCCCACGCGCGTCAACTTTATGACGGCACGACACGAAGCTTGACGCCTCGCCTCGGCCCGTCAACAAAGACATTGGAGTACTGCTGACTGGGAAGTATTCTGTCTGGTCCGTCGACTCTCTCTTCAAATCGTACCGAGCGGATGGACGTGTACTGGTATCGAGAAAACCTCTTGTATCCATGGACCCTGCATGTCAGCAGGGGACTGTTGACGCTGGTGCAGGCTCTGTAGCGGTGTGGGGCGTGTGCAGTTGGTGTGATACGTACGTAAGCGTTCTGTTTGATGACCTGCATCCATTAATGTCCATTGTGCATTCCAGCCGGCTTGGGCAATTCCAGCAGGACAATGCGACACCACACACGTCCAGAATTTCTATGGAATGGCTCCAGGATCACTCTTGCGAGTTTCAACACTTCCGCTGCCCATCAAACTCCCCAGACATGAACATTATTCACCATACCTGGGATACCTTGCAACGTGCTGTTCAGAAGAGATCTCCACCTGCTCGTACCCTTACGGATTTAGGGACATCCCTGCAGGATTCATGGTGTCAGTTCCCTCCGGCACTACTTCAGAAATTAGTCTGACTCCATGCCACGTCGTGTTGCGGCACTTCTGCGTGCTCGCGAGGCCTTACACGATATTAGGCAGGTGCACCAGTTTCTTTGGCTCTTAAGTGTATTATGCGAGTATTTCTATATGCAAATTATAAACTTTATCAAACTCGTTTATACTTGACTGACAACGAACGAGAAATTGCTTCTCGTGTAAATGCTATTGGAAACATTTAATCGTACACTATAAATTTTCGGTACGGACATTTAAGAAATATGTGTTACGCATGGTTTGCGTATAAACTGTCGTAAGAAAGACATTTTTCAAAAGTCACAAGATTTGTTTTTCCTTAGAAACTCTAAAGCTACCTTGTCCATGCGGGAAACTTGCATTCATTCGAAGGAGAAGAAGACTTTTTAATTTATGTTTTCTGTGCATGTATGAAAAGCATGCAATTTTTAATGCTGAAAGCACATCAGACGATTAACCGTACATTACTCTCACATTCTGCCATACTGCAAGTCGTATTACTGAATGAAGTAAATTACACCTTTATTTATCCCTGTTTGACCTGCGCTTTCCAAGCCTGTCCCTCGTCCTTGAAATCTGCGTGTACAAATCTAAGTATCCAGATGCAAAGCAGTTCTCAGCACCACCTTACCCGATTGCAGGTATAAGGGATATCGGAAATCATGACAGGCATGTATTTTGAAGTGGATTCTATGCATTTGGTCGTTTACTTGTAGATGATTATGAATATAATATTCGTTGTCATAACTTAAGTAGCAAACAACGAAATACTCGTAACACTGGAAATACAATAAAAGTTCATGGAAATGCACGTGTCTTCGTGATATCACGTTTCAAGTATGAAATAATGACAAGTTCTGACAAAATATTAATTAAAAAACAAGAGCGGGACTCGATCTAGCGATACATCGACTACGGAGCCTCAAGGCTAATCACATGACCGCCGCCAGCTCGTGCTCAAGAGTCGCAGTGCACCGATACATCATCGACGGGTAATACTTTTCTTGTTATTTTCTCGAAATCGTCATAGTACGCCTTACTACTTACACATTATGTTATCCTAATGGACTACAAAAAGTGTACGAAGAATGGAGTAAATTTGCGATCTGAACGTCGCGGCCTCCCCTTATGACAGTAAGAGATTTATTCGTTTACCTGTGCACAATAATTTACGCTTCTTCACGGCGTGTGTGTGTGTGTGTGTGTGTGTGTGTGTGTGTGTGTGTGTGTTCTTATGGGACTGAACTGCTAAGGTCATCAGTCCCTAAGCTTACACACTATTTAACCTAAATTATCCTGAGGACAAACACACACACCCATGCCCCAGGGAGGACTCGAACCTCCGCCGGGACCAGCCGCACAGTCCATGACTGCAGCGCCTCAGACCGCTCGGCTTATCCCGCGCCGCGAGGGCTAACTACAAACCCCTGCACCAATTATCGATGCTCTGCGAGTCTTGCTGCATTTCGATGCTGTCGTCTGGAGTTTCATTCCTCCAGTACATGGTCCGCAGAAGCTGCAGGGAGCTTACGACGTCCTCCGCTGCATCAGTTATACTTACTGTACGCTGTGTATCGGCTCTGAAATACTTCCTGCAAATACCCCGAAATCAGCTTTACGTTTGTCGTTTTCATCTAGCTAAGAACAAGACTTAAGTTGCATAGGAAAAGAAGATCCGTGTCGAAATTACCAATCTGGTGCGATTGTCGGTAAGCTCCCACTCTGTTCCATAATCGACAGCTCTGAAAGCCGCCTGGTACTTGGTCTAGGAACACTGCAACACCCTGGCGCTGTCATCTACGACACCAAGCTATGGTGTGTTATGACAGTTTTATTAAGACCACTGTTGAATACTGGACTCTGTAAAATGTTAACTTTTTCGGTCAGAAATATGACACTTAAGAAAATATTCAGGGCTTACTGCCACAGTCCATTTAATTTCTTGGAGAAAAAGTTGACGCCCCATTTGCGGAAGACCTCATAGGGACGAGAGGGGCGGTTGTAGCTTCCATGAAGGTCCGATACAAACAACAGAGCAAGAGCAGGAGCAGGAATATTTTATTACGCATATTGTACTAATTTTTCGGTAACAGCCACACGATGCACTTTGTATTTTCTATTATTCTTCAAGTGAGAAAGAGCATCGTCAGAAGATATAGTTTGAAGTTGGTTGGCAGTATAAAAGACTGCCTTCACAGTTTGCTGACAGCTCTAAAGATTAATTTGGCTGTATCACAGTACTTAAACTTACGTTTAAAGTACAGTAGAAAATAATGAGATTGACAGCGCTTGAGATACTCTGATGATGCTCTTGTTCATTTGAAGAGCAAAAACATAAGAAAACATTCTAAGTACGACTTTTGGCTGTTTTCGAAAACTTGAGCAGTTGCTCCACCTGCAGACGCCTGTTCTTGGTATGCATATGTTTTAGTATGCTCTGAAGCGTGAAAAACATTCACAGCGCACTCACGGCTGGCTGAGGACGATGTAGCACTTAAGCAATCGCTTCTTGCTGCAAGGCGCGTATCTTAACAATGAGCAATGTTGTATTGGACCGCGCGAGTCTTTAGTGACGGCGCTGGAATAAAAGCTGGCGTGTGTTTGTCTGACATTGCGGAGCTACAGATAGCACGCCTGCGGGCCGGTATCGATCGGCGTACCTCAGGAGGGGAGGGGAGAACCCCTCCGCTGCGTCGTAAAACTGGCGCTGGGGAGGGGGGGGGGGCAGGGCAGAGGCGGCCCCAGATATTTTCTACCCGCCAGCGCAGACGTGCCTAGACAGCCAAATACACGTCTGCTTCTCTCTGCCTTTCTGGACGAACACCAGGCGGCGTTATGCCCTGTACTTATCCCGTTCCCAAGCCATCTTTCAATAGCCTCCCACTCTTGCGTCCCCAGCTGCCGATGCGTAGAGCGTTTTCCCATCACGTACGTGGACCCCGTTTCAAAACTACCTTTAACCATCCACTTGATACATATCTTTCCTTTATTATAACTGGTACTAACTCTAGCCGCATTAGTAATATAGAATCGCAAATCTATAGCTCCCTCAGATACACAAGGTGGTTATAATTAAACTGTCGCTACTTGAGAGGCCTCACGAAAAACTAGTGACACTAGGACAATGAAACTTTGTGGAAACGTTTCTAAGGACACGCGAAAGAGAGAGAGTTAGCCATTGAAAGAAACGTTTTAATTTACACGTCAGGGGGTCACCTTTGTTAATCGCGTACCATTTTTATGCCGCAAGTGACGGACTATGCTAATCCACGACACACTAGAACCGCGCTACAGATACCATTTCACAGCTGTTTGCAACACTTTCCGAACAGTGCACCATGGAATGTTTAGGCGTCGTGACACAGCTTGGGCACTTCTTGAAGATCGCACACTGCGGCCAACATTCTCAGCCAGGACAAAGAAACCAATCTGTAGCGCAACTGACCGTCGGCCTCTCACAGGATGTTTCCAAAATGCCACTTACCTCGAACCTCTGAATCATGTTGTTGAACAACGGTGCGGAAACAGAACCTCTCCGTGTTCCTCTAATGCGTCGGTATTCGCCGAAGCACTACTGCTGTTTGGATTACGACTAAAGCCCTTCTCACCTCGCCCAAATCCACGTTGACCCACTGCAGCTGTAATACACACTGATGCCTGTGTTTCAACCCTACGTCGCTGTACCAGATCCGCCACCTAACGGCACGTCATGACACTAACGCCACTAACAACGTAAATAGTGGAACGGGAGCTCTGAGCACCATTCCTATACAATTGGATACTCATACGGTGAATAGTTTTCTATCTGCACTGGCTGTAGTAGCGACAATTTTTAAGTGGTATTTACACACACACACACACACACACACACACACACACACACACACACACCTTCCGTCCACTTAAGCACCTAACGTGGGACACCGATTTCTGAGTGAATAGCTTCATTGTAGACTTAGAGAAAGCTTTTGACAATGTTGACTGGAATACTCTTTCAAATTCTGAAGGTGACATGGCTAAAATACCGGGAGCGAAAGGCTATTTACAATTTGTACAGAAAGCAGATGGCAGTTATAAGAGTCGAGGGACATGAAAGGGAAGCAGTGGTTGGGAAGGGAGTGAGACAGGGTTGTAGCCTCTCCCCGATGTTCTTCAATCTGTATATTCTGCACGCAGTGAAAGAAACAAAAGAAAAATTCGGAGTAGGCATTAAAATCCATGGAGAAGAAATAAAAACTTTGAGGTCGCCGATGACATTGTAATTCTGTCAGACAGCAAAGTACTTCGAAGAGCAGTTGAACGGAATGGACAGTGTCTTGAAAGGAGGATATAACATGATCATGAAAAGCAAAAAGAGGATAATGGAATGTAGTCGAATTAAGTCGGGTGATGCTGAGGGAATTAGATTAGGAAATGAGACACTTAAAGTAATAAAGGAGTTTTGCTATTTGGGGAGCAAAATAACTGATGATGGTCGAAGTAGAGAGGATATAAAATGTAGACTGGCAATGGCAAGGAAAGCGTTTCTGAAGAAGATAAATTTGTTAACATTGAGTATAGATTTAAGTATCAAGAAGTCGTTTCTGAAAGTATTTGTATGGAGTGTAGCCATGTATGGAAGTGAAACGTGGACGATAAATAGTTTGGACAAGATGAGAATATAAGCTTTCTAAATGTGATGCTACAGAAGAATGCTGAAAATTAGAGGAGTAGATCACATAACTAATGAGGAGGTATTGAATAGAATTGGTGAGAAGAGGAGTTTGTGGCACAACTTGACTAGAAGAAGGGATTGGTTGGTAGGGAATATTCTGAGGCATCAAGGGATCACGAATTGGAGGGCAGCGTGCAGGGTAAAAATGTAGAGGGAGACCAGGAGATGAATACACTAAGCAGATTCAGAAGGATGTAGGTTGCAGTAGGTACTGGGAGATGAAGCTTGCACAGGATAGAGTAGCATGGAGAGCTGCATCAAACCAGTCTCAGGACTGAAGACCACAACAACAACGGTGAATAGTTTTCTGTGTGCACTGGCTGTAGTAGCGAAAGTTTAATTACAATCACCCTGTACTTAGCTTGTAGTCGTTTGTTGTTTACAGCGCAGGGCCACAGCTTGATATGAATGAGGTGATTCTGAAGCTGTGTGACACTTGGAATAATGTAGATATATTTCCACTCTATTTACAAAGATGTTGTACTGAATGACGTTTGAGTCAGCGTTGCCACTTTAACGATACGCAAATAGAATGCTGCGTCATCTTGTCATGATGCGCACACCTATCGCCTCACCACAACCACCTCTCACGCTACTGCTACTGGCAGAAACTATGACAGCTCGGACGGATGATTAACAGACTTAACGCGGAATGGCAGTTTGAGCTAGATGTGTGGGACATTCCATTTTGGAAATCGTTAGTGAATTCAGTATTCTGAGATCCGCAATGTCAAGAGTGTGCCGAGAATACCTGATTTCACCACGGACCACGTAGTGACTGACTGGTTTCACTGAAGGAGCGAGAGCAGCGGCGTTTGCGTGGAACTGTCAGTGCTAACAGACAAGCAACACTGCGTGAAATAACCCGAGAAATCAATGAGGGACGTACGGCGAACGTATTCGTTAGGACACTGAGGGCAAATTTAGCGTTAATTAGCTGTGGCAGCAGACGGCCAACGCGAGTGCATTTGCTGACAGCCCGACATCGCCTGCAGCGCCTTTCCTGGGCTAGTGACCGTACCAGTTGGACCTTGGACGACTGGAAAACCGTGACCTGGTCAGAAGAGTCCCGATTTCAGTTGGTAAGAGCTGATGCGAGGGTTCGAGTGTGGTGCAGACCCCACGAAGCCACAAAATAGAATCCACACGCTGAGTGTTGAGCGTCTATGAACGTGCATCTGGAGCTGCAATTAACGAACGTAAAACTGTCCTGCTTCCACTCGGACTGCACCTTCCTGACGAACGCCGGTCGTTCAAGATCGTCCAGGACCACAAATTGCTGGGACTGCAGGTGTGTACCGCCTGCCCTCAGAAAATGCAGACACACGTGGCGACGACTACTCAACACCACCAGGGGGACTGTGCCGTTGCCACGCTAACCGACGCCTGAGCCTTCGCCAGGCGGGGTCGGTCATTAACACGATGATCCTCGCCAAGATTTGGTATGTCGCCCAGCTGCTGACTGCCCCGAAACTTATGGGGAAATTCGATTATGAAAGCAGTTTACTGGAAGCTGTGGCACACTCCAGCTTCAAAGTGAGAGCCACCAAGTGCGTCCTCGATCGGTCACTCGGGGGAGACGGACTGATCGACTTCCGGCGGAAGTGCTCGGCTCTCCTCATCCACCGAACAGCGACGCTGCAGACCGACCGTCCGAACGGGACAACGGCAGCCATGTTGGATCGATACCGGCCTCAGTCACAATGCGCTCCAGTTTCAGTAGTGGGCATCCCTTACAAGATGTCATACGACAGGGAATTTTATGTCGCACGCAGTTATGTCTTGGAGTCGGCTACAGATCGGAATAGGTCGGCTCGACGGATCTATGAAGCTCTCCTAGGTTGTCCACCAGCGCACAAACTGGAAATACGGATGCCAACGGTCGTCTGGAAGCAGGTATGGGATAATACTAACAACCCATTCCTGCCGTCTGACATCAGTTCGTTGTGGTACCGAGTCGTCAGTTGGGGGTTGTTTTGGGGAAGGAGACCAGACAGCGAGGTCATCGGTCTCATCGGATTAGGGATGGGGAAGGAGGTCGGCCGTGCCCTTTCAAAGGAACCATCCCGGCATTTGCCTGGAGCGATTTAGGGAAATCACGGAAAACCTAAATCAGGATGGCCGGCGCGGGATTGAACCGTCGTCCTCCCGAATGCGAGTCCAGTGTGCTAACCACTGCGCCCAGAGTCGTCAGTAGCAGCTTTCCAACTGAGCAGCGTCTAGCCGACATTCACCTCAGCCAGACGAACGAGTGCAGCCAGTGTGGAGGTGCCGCTACGTGTGGGGAGTGTGGGAGTTGTGCCGATTGATGGTGGGGCTTATCAACCACACTGCACCTTCCAGTGTGACACCGATGTGGATTATCCTTCCTGACCTTAAACTGCACCCAAAAACGAAGTGCAGCGCCGTGACCTGGCCACTGGGACACACTGCCTACGCCATTTTTGAGTTGCAACTCACTGACGCCGTGCAGTACATGACCTAACTGTGGGAATGTCACCAAAGATTGCAAAGTTCACCGCAGTACAGTGAACATTTTGCCAACACTTTACCGGTCGCGTTATTATACGGATATCAGAGGCGGCTTCAGTTTCAGTGAATACTTTCGCTAGAAGTATCCCTTTTGTTTCTCTTTTCTCGTAAGAGTTTTCCATTTTCTCTTAGTTTCTTACATGACACACTTATTTCAATTTTTGTTTACATTTCACAATTCATACTGATTTTTTTTTTTAAGAATTGTTACTAAAAGCTCTCTGAATAACTTTTCACACATTTCAGTTGTACTTATTTCTGTTCTTAAAGGATTTCGATTATGTGAAATATTGACCAGCTATTCACAATTACATTTTCTGTTCATGTATTGTTGTAACGATGTTGTGCTCATAAATAAATTTAAAAAACCGCGTTGTGAACAAGGCATTATGAAAGCTGGTGGTGGCCCCATAACGGACTGGGTCCTCTGGTCCAACTGAATCGATCATGTCACGGTCGGCTACTTTTGACACCATATGCGGCCATTCATGGACTTCATGTTCCCAAACGACGATGGAATTCTGATGGATTACAATGTGGCATGTCACTGGGCGACAATTTAGAATTATTTGGCCGTCCAGGTCGCCTGACATGAATCCCACCGAACATTTATGGGACATAATCGTCCACAAAATCCTGCACCAACTGCGCTTTCGCAATCAGAGACGCTACGGAGTCAGTACGGCTCGTTATCTCTATAGGGGACTTAACGACTTTTTGGGTTCATACCACGTAGACTGCCGCACTAGGCCGGACAAAAGACGGTCCGACAAGGTAATAGGAGAAAGTGTGTATTATGTTACATCAGAACCAACTTTTATTACGCAAAACTTTAGATATGACGAACAAAATGTTATAAATGCAGCAATCTATTTGGATTTATGAGAAGCGCACGAGGTGAACAGAATCATTCACTGTCACCTCTGACCAAACAAACTTCGTCCTCTCTATTTACTCTCCAACTGCCTGCTACTACTCTCAGAGGCGGTGGTTGGGGGTACGTCGTTTATCACGGAAGTCGCGCTTACACCGCCGGCCGGCACCATCTCAGATTAATGGACAGCCCGCCCCCCTTACGGGGTGTCGAGAGAACTGCCACTGCTGCAGTTTAACAAACAGCGGCAACGACCACCGTATTTCCTGTGTTGGCCCGGACACCCCCCCCCCCCCCCCCCCCACACACACACACACACCACACACACCACACACACCACACACACCACACACACACACAACACACACACACAGCGGTCTTCCGCTAGTTTCAAAGAGACCCATCCCCTCAAAGCCACCAATCACCTTCATCTGGTGTTTTCCCTGCTACTGTCCTGTTGAAACGCTCCTTCCGTACAATGCACTCCGTCCATTAAAGTTAGTGCACAGCCTCAAACAAAGGCAGTTACAGAATTCACAAAGTAGTAATTTAAGATCAACAGCAGAGCAATGAAATGGGCATAAATTTCAGACTATTTCGGTAGTAATAGTTCCACAGTTCCAACTTCCAGATCTTTCTTATCTATACTATTTTATTAATTTTTAATTTAGCCGAGTTTTCGTAGCCAGGAAGCCTTTATATTGCGGAGATTATACGAGAATATATTCACGCACAACCAGAAGTATGTTGGCAGATTCTCTATGCAGCAAAGACAGGTAGCAACACTGGCGGTAAAGCACAGGATCATGAAGGGAATGGAATGAACGGAGCTACATGCAAAAATAAATAAAAACCACGCATCCACAAGGAATGCGTAGCGTTTGGGTTAGCACAGATGATAGCTGACGTTCCTTATCGGATTTCATATTAAAAGATTTAAACTTTGCACAGGAGTATGTTCCGAGAAAGGTTTTCTGGCCAAGTACATATGCATTTGTCTACAGACTGGCGCTAATACTCCGGTCTTACATTGGTGAAGATAAACTATTTTGCCAAGATCGCTACTAATACCCTTTACTCTCGATGACCGGTTTCGGTAATGAAAGTTACTATCTTCTGATCTCGACGAACGGGTTATTGTATATGTATTAAAATAGCAATTTAAGTACTCTCATGGATTGTCAGGTACGTAACAGACTATCGGACTGATTCATCGGCACGCCAAAATAACTACACACACAATTATTCACAACGTAAATCTTTGTGTCTATAAATATAGTTATTTTAATTTTGACAGTCTATCTGTCGAGATCTGAGGATGGTAACACTCAGTACCGAAAACGGTCATCGAGACTACAGGTTACCTGCCGGTAGCGATCTTGGCAAAGAAGTTTATCTCCGGTAATGTAGTATCACAGAGCGCACCCTTGCTTCTTAAAATGAGTGAATCTAAACGATCTTCGATATTTCGGAGGTTTTTCAGCATTTTTTATGGATATTTTGATACAAAGGACCTGTCGTCTCCAACAGTTTAAGTCAAAGAAATGGATTTTGAATTCTCATCCCCATTTACTTTTTATCTGTCTTGTACGGAAAATCTGCACACCAGCGCATACGTGGACAGCATGTGCTGTGAATGTTGTGTTTTGAAAACACTTTTCTCGCTCACAGCAGTCGCTCTTAACAACAGCACCGTTACTTTCATTCTTCGCCTTGCCGAATGCATTCAGTCCTGCTCGAGCCTGTGTGTTCCTCGGCCAGTTTTAGCTGTACATCAACAGCGATAGACAGCAGCAGGACCAGGTTTATTGACTCAGACTCGACAGATACACATCTCGTGCTTGGGTCCGTTGAATGCAATGGGAGAGCAGCAGCGAGTGGCTTAACATACACGCAACGTACCTGCACAATCTTACGGATTCACTTCGTAACCGATCCAGGCGGTTATTAAATCCAAGAGCGGAATTGCACGGCGTTAGATGATACTTATAATCTCTCAACTGGTGACCGACTTATTGTCTGCTAAGAGTTTTTGAGCCCTAGCACGCAGGCGCTTACGAGAAAGCCCAAACACCTTGTGTCAGAACAGAAGATACTGGCTGTGCACGATATTTCCTCACTGTTGTAAAGGTATTTCCACGGGCATTCCCTTAGTCAACGTATATTGTCAAGAAGAATATAACTCCAATCCCGTAGAAAGCAGGCGTTGACAGATGTGAAAATTACGGAACTATCAGTTTAATAAGTCACAGCTGGAAAATACTAACACGAATTCTTTACAGGCGAATGGAGAAACTTGTAGAAGCCGACCTCGGGGAAGATCAGTTTGGATTCCGTAGGAATGTTGGAACACGTGAGGCAATACTGACCTTACGACTTATCTTAGAAGAAAGATTAAGGAAAGGCAAACCTACGTTTCTAGCATTTGTAGACTTAGAGAAAGCTTTTGACAATGGTGACTGGAATGCTCTCTTTCAAATTCTAAAGGTGGCAGGGGTAAAATACAGGGAGAGAACGGCTATTTACAATTTGTACAGAAACCAAATGGCTGTTATAAGAGTCGAGGGGCACGAAAGGGAAGCAGTAGTTGGGAAGGGAGTGAGACAGGGTTGTAGCCTTTCCCCGATGTTATTCAATTTGTATATTGAGCAAGCAGTAAAGGAAACAAACGAAAAGTTCGGAATGGGTATTAAAATCCATGGAGAAGAAATAAAAACTTTGAGGTTCGTCGATGACATTGTAATTCTGGCAGAGACAGCAAGGGTCTTGGAAGAGAAGTTGAACGGAATGGACAGTGTCTTGAAAGGAGGATATAAGATGAACATCAACAAAAGCAAAACGAGGATAATCGAATGTAGTCGAATTAAGTCGGGTGATACTGAGGGAATTAGATTAGGGAATGAGACACTTAAAGTAGTAAAGCAGTTTTGCTATTTGGGGAGCAAAATAACTGATGATGGTCGAAGTAGGAGAAGATATAAAATGTAGACTGGCAATGGCAAGGAAAGCGTTTCTGAAGAAGAGAAATTTGTTAACATCAAGTACAGATCTAAATGTTTCTGAAAGTATTTGTATGGCGTGTAGCCATGTATAGAAGTGAAACGTGGACGATAAATAGTTTAGACAAGAAGAGAATAGAAGCTTTCGAAATGTGGTGCTACAGAAGAATGCTGAAGATCAGATGGGTAGATCATTTAACTAACGAGGAAGTATTGAATAGGATTGGGGAGAAGAGAAGTTTGTGGCACAACTTGACTAGAAGAAGGGATCAGTTGGTAGGGCATATTCTGAGGCATCAAGGGATCACCAATTTAGTACTGGAGGGCAGCGTGGAGGGTAAAAATCGTAGAGGGACACAAAGAGATGAATACACTAAGCAGATTCAGAAGGATGTGGGTTACAGTAAGTACTGGGAGATGAAGAAGCTTGCACAGGATAGGGTAGCATGGAGAGCTGCATCAAACCAGTCTCTGGACTGAAGACAACAACAACAACGTATATTTTGCAAGTGGCGGGACATTGGAAGCTGAAGCACAGTTGGAAACGAGAGTGTAACCCGGAGCTACGCAGAGGAACGCGAAGCCCGGGGATTCCCCGGGCAGGTGTGACGCCACTTCCGGCCGCGCTCTCCCACCGTCGGGTGCCCCCGTCCCCCCATCCCCCGCCTCACCTGGGGGAGGAGTCTATATCTGTCCCGTGTGTCGCGAGCCTATGTTCGAATGCTGCACTGCGCCACGGACCTGACCCGCTCCGACTAGCAGCTGTTCACAGTGTCTGCCGATAGCCGACGCGGACAGACGGGGGGTTGCTTTGTCCTGCTCTGTACGGACACTCGGCTGAAATAAACTGTCTGCCAAATAACTAATGAAAATACTGTACATACATTTTCAAAATACTATGTAATTTCATTTTTTCTTTTGACTTGTTCTCGTTCTCCACTTTCTCCTAACTTTTCGCAACTGCCTTCACTTTCGAGCATTTTAGTTTCACATCTTACTTCTTCTGCCTGATGTACATGTAAGTCCGTCTTCGTCACGCGTTCTACCTTCTATTAATTTTAGAATGAAAGGGAAATGTGCACACACGCGTCCAACCCACAACCCATCGATGACTCCGTTCCCTGATAGTCCTCCACAGCCATCTGTGTCTTGTATGATGTTTAAGATTTGACTGCTCAGTCTCTCTTTCCATGACATCTTTAGAACGCTTCTCCAACTCCACGCCTCAAAAGCCTGTTTTGTTTTCCGTCCTGGCTTCCGCACTGTCCGTATCTGCAAGTTTACTGGGCAAAGTATCCTGCTGCTTAAAATAATGGTCTTCAACGTTGGTGGTAGCTACTTCTTGATCGCCGTTTTAGGTTGTGCAATTCTGCATTTACTCGCCTGGCAAGCTTGACCACCCTGTCATCTGGTTAACCATCCTGCCGCGTCTGTTCGGTCCCATAGGAATCCACACACATTTGAACATTTTTAACCATCGTGCTATTTGTGACTTGCTTCAGCATCTCTCCATTCGAAGGTAGGTTTCGTGCTATTGAAACTTTACTACATACAAGAATTTCGGGTCACTTATTTCCACACGTCTTTCTGAGAATACCATGTTCATATCTTCTACAGACTTTCGGAAGTTTTCAAATTCGGCTGACACCACCTCATCGCTATCAACTCATATTTTTACTTCTCTGGTGTACTGTTACCCCTTCACCATATTCTTTACATCCGTTGCTTGCGTCCTAAATACGAATGTTCAGGAGACAGTTTAATTTTCTTGTCTGGATAATTCAACGTAACGTACATTAAAAATCGCGTATCTAATGGAAGTTTTCGATGACGCCGAGCCACAGTCATGCAATACCTTTTAGAAGAGTAAACCGGCATTCAACTGTGTAATATTACATTTAGCATGATGGTGGCATAGAAGGAGAAATATGGATAGTACAAAAGATATAATAATACGATCAACGGCAGTTTACTCTTTAAAAAATTATCTAAAGACTTTTCTAAATTAAGCCTCAAAACAGAGGCTATATGCTTGTACCTGCCGGGAAGTCTAACCCAGACACAAGGCGGCAGATACTCGTGCGCCCGTATTTTGTTTACAAGGCGACCGTGCGGAACTATATCTGACGCTTTTCTAGAAGTCAAAAAACCCCAGCTTTTACGTGGCGGCGTTGTTTTTTGACATTCATGAACGACCAGAGCTAGTATGCGGAACCAATGGTATGGTGGTTTTCGTTGTTTAAAAATGGTCGCGAGCATAAAGCGGTTTACATAATTCCATACGATGAGAATGAAGTATTTGGATAGTATATTTTTGAGGACATAAGCAAACCTACGCACGTCTGTGGGAAAGTGAAGAAAACTAATTTGTCTAACTTCATACGGGCGTCTTAATTGGCACTATGACATACGAAACCCCAAATCGATTATGTTTCGTTCAATGGTTCGCACGCTGACACTTTACGTCACAACAGTGAAATCTGCAGCAGTTTGCTGAAGGGTTATAGTTCTGTCACGTTGAACGATTCCCTTCAGTCGTCCTATTATTGCAGGATCTTTTTCCAGTCGCAGCGATGTCGGAGATTTGATGTTTTACCGGATTCCTGATATTCACGGTACACTCGTGAAATGGTGGTGCGGGAAAATCCCCCTTCAATCACTACCTCGCAGATGCTGTGTCCCAACGCTCTTGCGCCGACTGTAACACCACCTTCAAACTCAAATGTTGATAAGCTGCCACTGTAGCATCAGTAACCGATCTAACAACTGCGCCAGACACTCGTTTTCTCATATAGGCGTTGCCGACCGCAGCGCCGTATTCTGCCTGTTTAAATATATCTGTATTTGAATACGCATGCCTATACGGGCTTCTTTGGCGCTTCGGTGCGAAAGAGCTTCATCAGCGCTGCTATATAAGTTTTTTTTTTTCGAAAGAGGCATGAATGATAACCAATGCCTCTTTAGTTTTAAAAGAGGCGTTTTTGAATGATGCACCTATACAAATAACATCGTTTTTAGAATCCTATAGAATGTACACTGACCGACACTTTTGGTGTCAGTTTGAGCAGTTACAAACGTGTCTGAAACAGAAGCAATACCTAGCCTAATCAAGGAATTACGGACTGATGCCCTCTCAAAAATACACGTTTCGTTTGTATGTTGTGGTGATCCGTCTTCTGCGCGAGGTGTTGGCGGCTGCGCCTTGTTTACGGAGCTGCAAGTGGCAGCTGGGTTCCGTCCTTCAGACAGCCCTGACCTGCTCACACACACACACACACACACACACACACACACACACACACAAAGTCGTATCACCGGCTCCCGGACAACATCCTACAGAGGAGGCGGCGGACACACCGGTCTGGTTCTACACCAGCTTACCGACTGGACTGATATGGGCACGACCAGTGCCGCGTGTGAGAGTCTCTCTTAGTGACGTCGACTATTATTGAAGTAAGACTTAAACTTTATCAACCTACGTATATCGACGGGCCTAACTGTACCTCTTTACTATTCCAGTAGAACAGATGACCAATTCCATACGCAGATCTTCGAAATCCGAACAACATCGTAATCGAAGTTCTCTGGAACAGGAAAAAATTAAGTCTGTTACACGAGTTCGGTTGCAGAGGTATAAACTGGGGGCTGAAATAAAAATCTTATTTTATCTAATGTACACTTTTCTGGGATAAAACGTGTTCAGAGCGTGCAAAATAAGCAATTCAAACAAAAATATTAAGAAAAATTATATATACTGGAAAGTACTCATACTGGCCTACGTATCTATAAATTAAGGACTGTATGTAGAATGCTAATCTCAGGAACTACTGTACGGATTTTGACACAGTTCTCATAAATAGACTTATTCACTAGGAATTTCTGTATAAAATTTACTACCGCTACGCGAGCCAAGTCGTCCGGCTTCCCGCGAAACCTGGAGCAGGCCACGTGTTAATAAATGAGCAAAAAAAGTAAACTATCATGCGGTAAAGCTGACATCTCTGTACATTACTAAATTGTGTGTAAAATTTTGTACAGAAAAGGCCGCTTGTTACATAAACTGGCAGGACACCCGTTTCTACCTTGGTAAAGAACCGCCTGACATTGCTTTGTCCGACGATCGTAGTAACAAAGATACTCTACAGCAATATTATTGATCCATTGCCTGCATGTCTAGTATCGGACTTCTTGTTTGAGAAATCTACTTAGGTAATATTTTTTGATTAACAATGCCGAACTTTTACTTATGAATGCCGAAACAAAATGGCTGTCTGAGAATGCGTGACGTAGATGCGCATAACAAGCCTGAACTTGACCGCCATGATTCTTCACTCCAGCCAATGTAGGTGCCAACGTAGTTATCAGTGCTAAGAAACTTCAGCTTAACGCTATCCTTAAAAAAGAGTAGACAATGATAGGCGTTATACGTAAATCTATAACGGACAGCGTTGGATTAGACCAAGTACTTGTAAAATTGTTGCGACGACGAAACCAGAAAGTACACCGTTTCTTTTAAATACGTACTGTGTATGGACTGCCTTCCGTCACGCACCCAGCCAGAGGTGCTGACTGCCTGAAATACCTTGCAACAGAACTCTATTGGTAGCGTGCGTAACTACTGCGCCGCGTGGCGAACCTCTTCACCTAGATACCCGATCTCCATTTAAGTTGAACTGGTGCTGCTCCCCTTCCATTCGCTCACGGAGCGCAGGAAGAATGAGTGCGTGCTGGAGTTACTCTACAGCCTTGCCACCCGGAGCAAGTTTCACCGTAAATCTGCGTGACGGCGCAAATGAGAAGGCCAGCTAGCTGGCGCCGGGGGCGGTTTACGGCCTGCAACAAGTTGATGGGGTGGCAAAACGATGCTTCAGGTGCACAGGTTCGTTGGAATAGTTAGGCGATTTTTCGGCACGTAAGCACGACTCTTCCCTATACGTGTCTAACAAGGGGAGGCCACGACGTTTGGAACGCGGATTTACTGCAAACTTCGTACACTCTTAGTACTCCATTAGGACAACAAAATGTGTAAGCAGCAGCGCGTACTTCTCAAGCTTTATTGACAAAATCGCAAGGTAATTTCGACCGTCAAATGTCAAATATATACACCAGTGCGTGGCCGTTTTCACCAGCAAGCGCCGGCAGCCGACTGGTTAGCGTTCAAGTCCCGTAATCGCCGGTTCGAGTCCCCCTCGTCAGTTTTTTTTATTTCTAACACAGTCATTTTCTTTGCTATTTATGTTACAGTTGTAATGGGAAAAATACGTGTAATCGGATGAGCTTTTATTAAATTTACAATTATCACAAATGATGTAATATTCATAACTACCGACTAGTAAACTACCAAAGGCATAAAGTGATACTGAAAATGTATGCTTGTCCGTGTCTTCAAAATTGTTCGTATTTAATCGAAAGAGAACGAGAAATTGCTTCTCGTGAAGACGCTATTAAAATACACCCGATACTTCATGACCAATGATCAGCGCGGATATTTAACAAAATGCTGCGTTATGCATGGTTTGCTTCCAAATTATCGTCTGAAAGAGATGTTTTTGAAAATGTTAACGAGTTTTGTTTTTCCACGGAAAACCTCAAAACACCTTGCGTGTGCAGAAACATAGCATTTATTCAATGCAGCTGGTGCCGTTTAACTTTATGTTTTCCATGTTTTTACGAAAAATACCATCCTGCAACTTGTACAGGTAATATCGAAAGCGACGATTAATTGAACATCTTTCGAAAGCCGTCTGTGGCGGTCAAAACCTGCAGGTAACAAGTAGCTTCGGGCTGTTTCCAGGTATAAGAGATTTCTCAAATCACGGACAAGTATACATTTTCAGTATCACTTTATGCGTTTGGTCGTTTACTAGTCGATAGTTACCAATATTATATTATTTGTGATAATAAAAATTTGTAGACTGCCAAATAACATTGTAAATTTAATAAAAGCTCATCTGATTACACGTATTTTTCCCATTACAACAACTGTAACATAAATAGCAAAGAAAATGACTGTGTTAGAAATAAAAAACTGACGAGGGGGACTCGAACCGGCGATTACGGGACTTGAACGCTAACCAGTCGGCTGCCGGCGCTTCCTGGTGAAAACGGCCACGCACTGGTGTATATATTTGACGACATTTGACGGTCGAAATTACCTTGCGATTTTCTCAGTAACGCTTGAGAAGTACGCGCTACTGCTCACACATTTTGTTGTCCTAATGGAGTACTACGAGTGTGCGAAGTTTGCAGTAAATCCGCGTTCCTAACGTCGTGGCCTCCACCTTGTAAGAAATAACGCTTCCTTCTCTGAACCGTGGAGGCATCCGCGGTAACTGGCACTTTTGTGAGTTCGACTGTTGTTCAATAAAAGCCAGCACAATCAGGTAGCGCAGTGACATTAGGATTAGTTTGTTTTGTCCAGTCATCCTGATTTATGTTTTCTTAAATAACTGCCTTCAAGAAAGGTCACGGCTGACCACCTGTGCTTTGCTCGTAAAAATGTCCACGTATATTCCGTATGTGTGTATGTGTATCTGAGGTACTCTTTTTCATTTGGCACAAAGCCTGCGTCACTGAGGTAATCGCTGAATGAATGAATGAGTTGCAGCTCGGCACGGCCGCTCCTGCGGCGAGGATTCACCTTGCGGACTGTGACGCTGAGGCGCCTCTAGGACTCCCCGTTGGCCAGTGCATGCAGCACTCAGATTCTTACATGAAAAATACTGGGGCTATGAAATAAAACACAAAAAGGCCTTACTTTTATTTCAAGGATACGGGAGCGATACATTGCGATACACTCGCGACCACAGCGAGACGTCATGCCACCCAGTGATTGGTTGGTTCACACATGGGTCGGGCAATGTCGTGAAGAATGGTGAACGCCAAAGACAATCACACTTCATGTCCCCAACTGTCGCTACAAGTCTTACTGCTCACTCGCAATTTACAAAGCTCTATCCCGCTTTTATCGTATGAAAAAAAGGGCGGCTGCATTCAGAACATTTTATGGTTCGTGTGACGAACAGCACCAGTCATTACTCCCTCTCGTCGTGGCTGGCGGTGGACGGGGGCTGTTTGTAGCACGCACCATCTGCCACTCACCCTATACGATTATTAGGAGAGCACAGAGACAGCTGCAGCAGGCAGCATTAAGTGGATGTTTTTTTTCAAATCGGACATTACTCAACGATACACCCAATTCCTCTGTCTTCGAAACTCCTATGGGATATTCATCCAATATCTGACAAAACATCCGAACCCTGGCAAGTGTCACTGACACCTGGTCTGTTCTACAGGCAAAGGAAACCTCTCCCCTCGCCGGTCGCTTATCTACAGAGATAATTGCTATCTCCTGAGAAAGCACTCCAGATTACTTGGCGGACCATGTCCTGACGTAACGCGCGTATAGCTGCAGACTCCAGCATGAAACAGGGGCGTATGGCGGGAGCAATTCCTACCAAAAACAAGGAACACGCTTCCACCAAGCGAAAAGTAGACAACATTAAGGCACTGGAATCGTACGCTCAAGCGCCAAAAAAACAGGTATAGGCATGAGTATTCAAGTACAGAGATATGTAAACGGGCAGAATAAAGCGCTGCCTATACAGAGTGCTCCAAAAAGGTACGGCCAAACTTTCAGGAAACATTCCTCACACGCAAAGAAAAAAAAAAAGTGTTAAGTGGACATGTGTCCGGAAACGCTTACTTTCCATGTTAGAGCTCATTTTATTACTTCTCTTCAAATTTTATTACTTCTCTTCAAATCACATTAATCATGGGATGGAAACACACAGCAACAGAATGTACCAGCGTGACTTCAAAAACCCTTGTTACATGAAATGTTCAAAATGTCCTCCGTTAGCGAGGATACATGCATCCACCCTCCGTCGCATGGAATCCCTGATGCAGCTGATGCAGCCCTGGAGAATGGCGTATTGTATCACAGCCGTCCACAATACGAGCACGAAGAGTCTCTACATTTGGTACCGGGCTTGCGCAGACAAGAGCTTTCAAATGCCCCCATGAATGAAAGTCAAGAGGGTTGAGGTCAGGAGAGCGTGGAGGCCATGGAATTGGTCCGCCTCTACCAATCCATCGGTCACCGAATCTGTTGTTGAGAAGTGTACGAACACTTCGACTGAAATGTTCAGGAGCTCCATCGTGCATGAACCACACATTGTATGGTACTTGTAAAGGCACATGTTCTAGCAGCACAGGTACAGTATCCCATATGAAATCATGATAACGTGCTCCACTGAGCGTAGGTGGAAGAACGTGGGGCGCAATCAAGACATCACCAACAATGCCTGCCCAAACGTTCACAGAAAATCTGTGTTGATGACGTGATTGCACAATTGCGTGCGGATTCTCGTCAGCCCACACATTTGATTGTGAAAATTTACAATTTGATCACGTTGGAATCAAGCCTCATCCGTAAAGAGAACATTTGCACTGAAATGAGGATTGACACATTGTTGGATGAACCATTCGCAGAAGTGTACCCGTGGAGGCCAATCAGCTCCTGACAGTGCCTGCACACGCTGTACATGGTACGGAAACAAGTGGTTCTCCCGTAGCACTCTCCATACAGTGACGTGGTCAACGTTACCTTGTACAGCAGGAACTTCTCTGACGCTGACATTAGGGTTATCGTCAACTGCACGAAGAATTGCCTCGTCCATTGGAGGTGTCCTCGTCGTTCTAGGTCTTCCCCAGTCGCGACTCATAGGCTGGAATGTTCCGTGCTCCCTAAGACGCCGATCAATTGCTTCGAACGTCTTCCTGTCGGGACACCTTCGTTCTGGAAATCTGTCTCGATACAAACGTACCGCGCCACGGCTATTGCCCCGTGCTAATCTATACATCAAATGGGCATCTGCCAACTCCGCATTTGTAAACATTGCACTGACTGCAAAACCACGTTCGTGATGAACACTTACCTGCTGATGCTACGTTCTGATGTGCTTGATGCTAGTACTGTAGAGCAATGAGTCGCATGTCAACACAAGCACCGAAGTCAACATTACCTTCCTTCAATTGGGCCAACTGGCGGTGAATCGAGGAAGTACAGTACATACTGACGAAACTAAAATCAGCTCTAACATGGAAATTAAGCGTTTCCGGACACATGTCCACATAACATGTTTTCTTTATTTGTGTGTGAGGAATGTTTCCTGAAAGTTTGGCCGTACCTTTTTGTTACACCCTGTATAAGACAACAAGTGCCTGGCGCAGTAGTTAGATCTGTTACTGCTGCTACAACGGCAGGTTATCAAGATTTATGTGAGTTTGAGAGTGAGTGTTACAGTCGGCGCACGAGCATGAGACATACCATCTCCGAGGTAGCGATGAAGTGGGGATTTTCCCGTACAACCATTTCACGACTGTACCGTGAATATGAGGAATCTGGTAAAATATCAAATCTCAGACGTCGCTGCGGCCGGAAAAAGATCCGGGACGAACGACGACTGAAGAGAATCGTTCAGCGTAAAAGATGTGGAACTTTTCCGCAAATTGCCGCAGATTTCGATGCTTGGCCATCAACAAGTGTCAGCGTGCGAACCATTCAACTAACCCTCATCGATATGGGCCTTTGGGAGCCGAAGATCTGCTCTGTACCCTTGATGACTGAACGACACAAAGCTTTACGCCTCGCCTGGGCCCGTCAACACCGACATTGGAGTACTGTTGACTGGACCCATGTCGCATGGTCGGACCAGCCTCGTTTCAAACTGTATCGAGTGGATGCACGCGTACGGGTATGGAGACAAGCCTCATGAGGCCATGGATCCTGCATGTCAGCAGGGGATTGTTCAAGCTGATGGAGGCTCTGTAATAGTGTGGGGCGTGTGCAGTTCGAGTTACACCTGACCCCTGATACATCTAGATACGTCTCAGACAGGTGACACGTACGTAAGCATCCTATCTGTTCACCTGCATCCACTCATGTCCAGTGTGTTCTCAGACGGAGTTAGGAAATTCCAGCACGACAATGCGGCACCCCATGCGTCCAGAATTGCTACACAGTGGCTCCAGGAACGCTCTTCAGTGTGTAAACGCATCCGCTGCCCACCAAACTCCCGAGACATTATTGAGCATATCTGGTATGCCTTGCAACGTCCTATTCAGAAGAGATCTCCAAACCCTCGCACTCTTACGGTGTTATGGACAGCCCAGGAGGATTCAGGGCGTCAAATCTCTTCAGATATTAGTCAAGTCCATGCCACGTCCTGCTCCGGCATTTCTGCGTGCTCGCGGGGGCCCTACACGACATACGGGTTGTGTACCAGTTTGTCTGGCTCTTGAGTGTATGTGAGAGAGAGTGTTCGGAGACCAGCCATTTCTCCTTTCCACTGATAAGCCCGCGCTTCGGCCCTGACGAACCATTCACATGCCGACTGGCCGTGTCATCCTCGGCCCACGACATATTCAGATGCGGTACAGAAGGGTATGCTGTCAGCACACTGCTGCCCAAACCTCGATGCCGCTACTTATTATTCGAGTGACTCCCCATTTGGCAGTATCAGTCTGAGTGATCGCCGTCCTAGTCGTCCCACAAAGCAAAATTCCCTGGCAGCACAGCGAACTGAATGCGAATCTCCCCACGGGGCAATCCGCCGCGCTGATACACCCGGCTACGGAGACCCAGCATTATGGATTTATGTTATGCAAAATTAGTTCCTTCAAAAAACTCACGGCCGTCTTTGTTCCTCCTTTTTCCCTCGTACATGTTGTACGAGATCGTACACAGTACGGTCCTATCAACAGGTTTAACAGACATCCGAAAATCAAACGAAATCGCTGATACTTACCGTAGACTCTGCCCTGTCTGTATCAGTACCCACTTAGCGCGATGGATCACACTTTCTCCCATTGATCGATTCTCCGTTGAATTATAGAGTGTCACGCATATCGAAACGCCACGCCACTCCCGACACACGTTAACGACCATTATGACGTTTCTTAAGAACGAATGCATGGTGAACAAAATAACTGGAATTAAAAGTCAGCTGCTTTAACGTAAGTACGTACTTTTATACGCTGACTGGCGATTTCACTACACGCACACTGACGGTTGACGTCTCGTGCACCATCGCCGCACGTGAAGTCGTCTTACATCTCTACTGCTCAACGATTTAAGAAATATCAACAAAACCATACTGGAATGTCTTAATTTTTCCGTTAAACCTCTAGACACGACAGCTTAACTGTGGCAGCAATTTTGCAAACAGCCAGCTGTTTCGAAATAACGAATGTCGTCACACGAGTTCGTTCTATATCTGGATAGTGTCATCGCTGACGAATTGCTATCCTGACTGAAACGAAGTCTAATAAGGGCAGAATATGAAAGAGTGAACCAGATAGTACAAGTAACTGGGAGTAGCAGAAATGAAATTAGCCATGATCTTAATAACACTGGGCACCAAGAAGTGTCAAGTGATAACATTCTGATACCTTACAAGCAAAAATAGCACACGAATGGTGAAGGAAGGTGGAAACGAAGCCTACTAACATTGGCAAAGAGTTCCGAAAGAAATCGACCAGTAACTGGAAGAAATTAAAATTTTTGGTAGTGCATGTGTGGAGCACAGAATTCAAAGGAAGAGGATCACGGACTAACAGGAAACTGGAACAGAAGAGATTCAAAGCGTTTGCGATGTGGTGTTACACAAGGTTGCTGAAAATGAGGAAAGAGGCGGTTTTCCGAAAAATCAGCGAGGAAAGGAATATGTGGAAAACATTGGCAAGAAGGGACAGGACGAAAGAACTTCAAGGAGTGACTTAGCTGGCGGTAAAGGGACGTGTTGTGGGTAAAATTTTTAGAGCAATACAAAGGTTGGAATACGTCTAACACACAATTCTGCAATAATGAGGTTGGCACAGAAGAACAAGTCGTGGCGGGACAACATGGATAAGACCAAAGTAAGTGCACTTTTCACCATCATATCTATGATCGAAACTCTGAATGTACGTACGTGATTGTTCACTCGCGGAGTTTTTCTGTGGACTGTGTGAAACTATATTAAAGGCCCAAACTTTAAGAATAAAGGCATTACCTATAAATTCAGTAGTGGAATGATTTTACTTCCTCTGAGGATAATGATAGTCGCACATTTGGATCTTTAATTAATGCAGCCGAAAAACTATTTTTGAAGCATTATCAGTGTTCCAGAGGCCTGTGTGTACCCATGACGACCTAGGTCCGACAATAGGTTTATTATTACGTACTTTTCGTTAAGCGCACGATGGACAAGGTATTTATATAGGCTGCATCTTGGTCAATTTTTATTACTTACAATTTAATTTAAATGCGGCAGTGTCCTAGAATAACACTTTAGCGTATGCGTCATCTTTTCATTGATCGCAAATGCCGCCGCGCTCAACTGCAAGAAATGAACGTGAAAGGTCGCTAAAACAAAACATGCCCGGCAGTCACATATCAAACACCAGTATTCATATTATGCATAACTTTAACGTACTGCTACTTTCTTATGCACAATGACGGGTGGTCTGGGAGTTCACATAGCCAGACAAGCTGAACCAGGCCTTGTCTGAAGAAACTAAGAAGCACCGAAATCTTCCGATACCACTTCATTTAGAAACCACCGTAAGATCCGAACATCTGAAAAGGGTTCAGGTGCTTCTCGTTAATGCTCTGAGAAAATATACTATTTTAATTCTCGATTGTAAGGTTTGCCAACATAGCTGTTTTGTCGCACTATTTCTGTAAGGTGGAGTTAACGTACTGTGGTCTACCGACCTGCCTGAATCTTTTTCTTATCTCTCTGTTCCACGAGAGTTTAGGAACTGGGGTTAGATGACGGTAACATGTCGCCACGATAATTCGGCTGACAACGATTCAACTTCCTACAAGTTACTTTATATTAATGTAGCTTCCTTTTCCAACTGTTCAGCCATCTTCAGACGAATTTTAGTATGTAAACATCAGCTGAAGACGGCTGAATGGTCGTCAGCAAAAAATTGCGGCAAGGAGACGTCATACAGTTGTCGTATTGAAGCCTCGCAGAACGCTCGTTGCACTGGGAAAACTTCACCAATCATGTCGGCCACGGAATTCCGAAAACACGTTTCGGACCCGTTTTATTTTAACCACCCAGAACATATTTGATTTTATTTGTACAAGAATAATCTGTATTGGAAGGTAAACATTCCGGTTAATGATGTACTTCGCATATGCAAATATTAATAGCATGCGCCGTCGTATCGCTTATTTCCAGTTTGCGTGCTCCCAAGCCACACACATCCCCAACAGCGCTCCAACCCGTACAATCACATTTTTGAAATACGTGTAGTTTCAGGTCAGCAATCTATGTAGACGTCAGCTTTTAGGCCAAAAATAGAAAAGCATCACCGAGTTTTGTCTAAAATTTTATACAAAACCAGTCCCACTGGAGATGCCATGTGTAGAGAGACATGTTTGGGCAAAGAACAAAAACGAGAATGTTTTTTAAAAGGCGGAGTTAAAAATCCTAATTCAATTAGCAAATTCGGAAAAACGGCAACAAGAGCATCCAATCCTACCGAAACGTGGTTTCTCCACATTTGCACAAATACTGACATGTAGAGGGATTATGAACGTCAAAGCAATATAGAGGAACGTGTGACATACAACCTGCCCTTCCTCTTCCAAATAAAGGCTCCAACAAACCCTTTCCTGGTGTAAATGCTGTGCTACCCCTGTCGTACTATCTAACACCCCCCCTCCCCCGTTGACCCTTCCCACAACTCAGCCCGTGGTCTCGTGGTCGCGAGCACGGGGTCCGGGGTTCGATTCCCGGCTGGGTCAGGTATTTTCACCTGCCTCGAGATGACTGGGTGTGAGTTATTATTTCATCATCATTTCATCATCATTCATGAATGTGGCGAGTTTGGACTGATCATCATTTCATCATCATTCATGAATGTGGCGAGTTTGGACTGATCATCATTTCATCATCATTCATGAATGTGGCGAGTTTGGACTGATCATCATCATCATCATCATCATCATCATCATCATCATCATCATCATCATCATCATCATCATCATCATCATCATCATCATCATAATACCTCACCTACAAAATGTTATAAGGAGCCCACAGGACATTCATCCTTATATAGGGTTATCAAAAAACGTTTACATACTAGCCTGACATCAGGCATACAACAAGGATCAGTAATCACATGGGAACCGGGGATTGCAAACGTCGCGAGAGGGCTTTGCTCCACAAACAAGGGCGGAACGTACGGAACCGTCGCCACTCACGCCGTCGAAGCGTTGGGGGCAACATGGTGATCTGGCTCAGATGCTTTGATTTATGGCGCGGCCAATTGCAATGGACTGGAAGCCGTGCGACTGTATCGTGCGAAATATTCCGATAGAAATGTGTCGTGCCACACATTATGCGGCACCCTGCATCGCCGATTATGCGAAACCGGCGCTTTCCATGTGCACAAGCTGGTCGCTGGTCGCCTACGAAGAACACAAATCGTTTCGGCGGAAGAAGCGTTCTCGAAAGGGCGCATCGTACGCCGAAGTACACAAGGTGTATCTCGCGCCGCTGATTCTTCCACCCCTCTGTCTGGCGCATTACACGCTGAAGGGGTGCATCCGTTTCATTCCCAACGCGTCCGAGCACTGCAACCCAGGGACTACCACAAGCGCGCGGGATGCACGAATCCGCTGGAGACCGAAGCTTCACAGCCAGTGTCTCCACCGACGAGGGTGCGTTCTCACTCGACTGCGTGATCAACGTTCACAGCCAGCATACAGCACGTGGGCGGATGTGGATCCACTTGCTACACGTTCGCCTGTCCCACGACGCGAATTCCCCCATAACGTGTGGGCTGGCGTCGTCGTAGACCTCTCTGTGGGGTTATTTGAAGGGCCTCGTGTGTGGAACACCTGCTAAATCTCCTCATGGGCAGGGCTGTTGCGGCGGCCGGTCGTCTTCGAGATACACCAGGCATCTTTGAGAAGGTGTGGCGTTAAATGCGGGCGTCAATGTCAGGCGTGTCTCGATGCATCTGGACAAAACTCTAACATCTCCTGTAGTGACCATACATATGTAGCATGTGACTAAATAACTGGAACGCCACTTAGTACCCCCGGACAGCCTTTGCCACTCCGCTTCCTATGTGATGAATGATCCTTGTATGCCAGACGTGCCTTATCAGTTTGTAAACCCTTTAGATTTGAAGAAGAAATACCTCCGTCATTAAAGTTAAGACTGCAGTTTTTATGCTTACCAATCCATTTGTGGCTAAGAATGAATTCAATAAAAAAAGGCAGAACGGCAACAAGTAGTCGTTGGTAGCCTACCTCCCTGCTGGCTAACTAAATAATTAAACTAGAGCAAATGTGATTTCCTCTGATTTCCTGTCAGAGGGGTCACAGTTCGTAGCAATTGACGGAAAGTCGAGTAAAACAGAAGTGATTTCTGGCGTTCCCCAAGGTAGCGTTATGGCCCCTTCGGTGTTCCTTATCTATTTAAACGATATGGGAGACAATCTTAGCAGCCGTCTTAGGTTCTTTGCAGATGACGCTGTCGTTTATCGACTAATAAAGTCATCAGAAGATCGAAACAAACTGCAAAACGATTTAGATAAAATATTGAAATGGTGCGAAAAGTAGCAGTTGACCTTAAATAACGAGAAGTGTGAAGTCATCCACACGAGTGCTAAAAGGAATGCGTTAAACTTCGGTTACACGATAAATCAGTCTAATCTAAAAGCCGTAAATTCAACTAAATACCTAGGAATTACAATTACGAACAACTTAAATTGGAAGGAACACACAGAAAATGTTTTAAAATGCGTTTTATTGGCAGGACACTTGGAAAATATAACAGATATACTAAGGAGACTGCCTACACTACGCTTGTCCGTCCTCTTTTAGAATACTGTTGAGCGGTGAGGGATCCTTACCAGATAGGACTGACTGAGTACATCGAAAAAGTTCAAAGAATGGGAGCTTTTTTGTGTTATTGCGAAATATGGGAGAGAGTGTCACAGAAATGATACAGGTTTTGGGCTGGAAATTCTTAAAAGAAAGGCGTTTTTCGTTGCGACGGAATCTTCTCACGAAATTTCAGTCACCAACTCTCTCCTCCGAAGGCGAAAATATTTTGTTAACACCGACATACATAGGGAGGAACGATCACCACGATAAAATAAGTGAAATCAGAGCTCGTACGGAAAGATGTAGGTGTTCATTCTTTCCGCGCGCTGTACGAGATTGGAATAATAGAGAATTGTGAAGGTGGATCTATGAACCCTCTGCCAGGCACTTAAATGTGATTTGCAGAGTACCCATGTAGATGTAGAAATTAGCAGCTACACTGCTGAACTGGTATGGATCGACACAGTTTAGTGGGTTTTAAGAGCATTTTCTTACTGCGAGATGAGCGACCCTGCAGCACCCCGCTTTGAGCCTCCAATGCTCAAGGAGCTCAATCAGTATACGCGCGAATGTGAAGCATCTCGTCTGTAAATGCCTTGAAACGAGGCCCAGTGCTAAACATGTTTACCGAACACTAAGTTCGAATGGTGAGTGTCAGGCAGTGATACAGGTAATTACGATGTATACCGGCGCTCGACGCCTCAAATTATTTTTCTAGTGCACAACACGCACGCTTATTTGCACGGGAAAGCGTGAAATCGACGAACCCGTTGAGTGTTTTTGTTTGCGATAAGCGTGCGCGGTCAGCCACTTCAGAGAAGACCCTGGCCGTGCAGCGTCAGCGATAAGCGTTAACGTAAACAGATGGCGCCTGCAGCGTGCGGGTTCTGCGGGCACGTCACACAAGCAAAGCAAACCAGGAGGGCCCTCGCCGCTTTACCTCCGCAAGCGCGCGCACGTACAGGGCTGCACAGCAAATATTTCGATAGCAGAAAGCGCCACTGACACGCGGATTTCACAGATTGTGATGGCAGTCAGAGGCTGCCTTTGCAGTCCACATACACAGAGTTACGAGTATCAAACGTGTATTTACAAAAGGTGTAATTATTTCAATGGAACGATTCCTACTGGCAGTGCCACAATCAAAGCAGACTAAATTATAACGTCACTGCTGTTTGTTGCAGGAGGCTAGGGTACGTAGTTTAGGAGGCATCGTGGTTTGAAAATTGTAAACTACAGTTGTTTGTTCCTTGTTGTAGCACAAACGAATGAATTTCAGAGAGGTGCGTTATGTGCAGCCCTGCACGGATATTAATACGTCTCCGAAAGTGTCGTGTTGTTAAATGGGGCGCTACCTAGGATAAACGAAAGACAAAGGTGAATACAGTACCTTTCTGGGATCCAACCCGTAAAGAACCAATGTATCCTCAAAGCCTGTGCTCAAAATGACTACCAGCAACGTCAGGCTTTGGCTATGTTTATGTTTGCTGTGAAGTTCCCTTTGCTTCTGCAGTAGTTTTATAACTCTGTTGTTTTACGACGGTGGCTCTTTTCCATCTCTTATGATCTTGCTAGCGTCGATCGCAAGGTACAGCGTCGATCGCAAGGTACAGCGTCGATCGCAAGGTACAGCGTCGATCGCAAGGTACAGCGTCGATCGCAAGGTACAGCGTCGATCGCAAGGTACAGCGTCGATCGTAAGGTACAGCGTCGATCGTAAGGTACAGCGTCGATCGTAAGGTACAGCGTCGATCGTAAGGTACAGCGTCGATCGTAAGGTACAGTGTCTGTGCGAACATATAACTTTTAACCTTCCTCTTCTCTCTTTTACGGTTTATCTGTAATAAACAACTTCCTTTCAGTCCCGCCGTATTCGTGGCAGCCGCTACCCAGCCCTGCGAAGGCGGAGTACGCTGGGCCACGGCTGCTGTCGCCAGTTTCGCGGGACGGTTTTAATCTGCAGTGCGTGACGGGGGCGGTGTCTGCGTCCGGCCTGACAGGCAACACTGGCCGGCGGACGCAGACACCGCCCGTCACATTGCCGCAGACACGTCCTGTTCTCCGTCCCATACCAGCACAAAACTCTGCAGCTTCGCCAGCGTCCACTTCACACACGCAGGTACGGCTGTGCTGCACACATGGGCGCTCTCTGTAGAAATTTTTCTGAGAGGGTCGAACACTAAAATTGGGAGCAGACACGTATGCTGCTACTAGCTGAACAATAAATTTAGCCGATTCACAGTAAATCAGCCTTTTAAGTGGGAGATAATTCAGTAATGAAGAACAGCTCCTGTACTCCATGTGTGTCTCCTCTCCCCCTACATTTATAGGGTATTTAGCTGCCCCTAGCGATCCGTTTTATGCAACCCGCAATCCCTTTAAAAACCACGCGCGCAAGATATCAGTAGTACATGACAATGAAGAGGATCTTCTTGCAGGAAAGTAAACGTAGTTTATCTCTGTATCGGGGTACGTTTTGGCTGGAAGCCACAGTTTTCGAGTAACTCGAGAAAAACGCGTTTGAAGGTCATTTTTGTACCTTTTTCTTGAATAATTTCCGACAAAAAGTTGCTGCTCACTTTTTCTGGGGATTAACAGTTTCTAGTGAGAGAATATGAAAATAATGTGTATGGCAACTGAAGGTAGTGTGGGTTGTATACAAACCAGTGGTAAGGGGTGAGCTGAATCACCCTTCACACCTACCACACAACGGGAAAAATGCAATGCGGTATCGAAAATATTCGTAAGTCCAGCTCTGCTTTCCGTCATTGTAGGCTTCTTTCATTCGTTGCGAGGAACACGATGGTCAGAAAACCTTGGTTTCACACTTTCCTAATGTAGTGTACTTATGCACACTTCGCATTGCTGAACAGCGTACATTCCAAACTGTAGACTACTTGTTGTTTATTTACTACTGCAGTCTACCGACGTTAGTCCCATGACTTTCTTTAGTTTATGGTAAGAAAAAGAGCGGACTATTGAATACGGGTCGGTTAGTACGGCATGTTCTGAGGCATAAAGGGTTCACCAATTTAGTATTGGAGGAAAGCGTGGAGGGTAAAAATCGTAGAGGGAGACCAAGAGATGAATACACTAAGCAGATTCAGAAGGCTGTAGGTTGCAGTAGGTACTGGGAGATGAAGCTTGCACAGGACAGAGTAGCATGGAGAGCTGCATCAAACCAGTCTCAGGACTGAAGACAACAACAACAACAACAAAAACAACAACGTAAATGTCGTGTGACTAGTGCCTCCCGTAGGGAAGACGGTTCGCCGGGTGCAAGTATGTCGATTTGACGGCACTTCGGCTACTCGAACGTCGATGGGGATGAAATGATTAGGACAACACAACACCCAGTCCCTGAGCGGAGAAAATGTCCAACCCAGCCGGGAGTCTAACCCGGGCCCTTAGGATTGACATTCTGTCGCGCTCAGCTACCGGGGCCGGACAGTGGTTTTAATGTTTTATCGTATACAGGGTACATGAAAAGTGTATGACTGGGTGGATCGTAAATTAACACGATAGTACAACTAGCAGGTGTGCTTTTGGTCAACCAAAATTATGGAAACTACCGCTCACCGTGCATCTGCACTAGAACGTTTTCAAATTTTGCCTTAAGGCAGTGACAACCGACAGTGCTGAAACCGTGAAACTTAATGCTTCTCAGCGACCAAATGACAAATTGTTCAAATGGCTCTGAGCACTATGGGACTTAACATCGGAGGTCATCAGTCCCCTAGAACTTAGAACTACTTAAACCTAACTAACCTAAGGACATCACACACATCCGTGCCCGAGGCAGGATTCGAACCTGCGACCGTAGCGGTCGCGCGGTTCGAGACTGTAGCGCCTAGAATCGGTTCGGCTACTCCGGGCGGCACTAAATGACATTCATGTTAGGAATTCGTAGGTTCTACAGAAGAGAAATTAAGACTGAAAGTTAGTGAATAGTTGAATAGTGCATGATTTATAAATGTACGAGGGTTGAATGAAAATTAATATCTCCACCTTCGTTAATTGTGTTTGGATGGGAATATTTTGATAAATCAAGCGCAGAAATAATCCTTAGAATGTGATCTTTAATTACCAATTTTCACTTTTCCACATAATCGCCAGCCAAGTGGATAGATTTGTGCCAACAATGAACAAGTTTACTGAAGCCGTCACGGAGGAAGTCTACACACTTTTCCCGGAACCACAGTCTCTCAGTTCTCTCAATGTCTTCATCAGAAGCATAATGATGTCCCCGCAGATCGTCTTTCATTATCAGGAACGGATGGAAGTCAGACGCTGCTAAATCTGGACTGTATGGAGGATGCCGTGCGGTGGTGAGTCTGTGCGCTTTCATTTCATTTCAGGAGTCAGCATCCGGGGTGCACAGATGTTCCGATAGCGAAGCAAAGAAATAATGTGGCCCACACGTTCTTGTGAAATGCCGATTGTGCTTGCAGTTTGTCTCTGAGTGATACGACGATCGTCCCGAATCAATCTGTCGACCTTTTGCTTCTGAAACTCGATGGTTGCTGTCACAGGATGTCCAACTCTGTTTGTCATGCGGGTCAGATGTTCTCTCCTCAACATCTTTAAACTTACTCGCCCAACGACGCACTGTACTCACATCAACACAATCTCCATAAACTGCTTTCATTTTCTGATGAATCTCCTTTCGGGTGACACCTTCTGCTAGCAAGAATAGAGTTCCACACTTTGCACTGTTACAACACAACCGTTCAATGCTAAGGCTTCCCGCCAACTGGAGCTATAGAGAAGAAGGTACGGACCAAGCCAGTACCTGCCGCATACCAGTGCTGCCAACTGTTAGAGAGTTACGATGGTGGAGACATTACTTTTCAGTCAACCTTGCTTTTAAGACTGTTCGAGCAGCAAAACGAATTAAAAATGCGACCACCAACGTATTTTTAAGAACTGTTGCACTGGTTGACACTTATTCCGCACATTAGAAACATGCATCAAACAGCAAGTACAGTACTGGCCATTAAAATTGCTACACCACTAAGATGACGTGCTACAGACGCGAAATTTAACAGACAGGAAGAAGATGCTGTAATATGCAAATGATTCGCTTTTCGGAGCATTCACACAAGGTTGGCGCCGGTGGAGACACCTACAACATGTTGACATGAGGAAAGTTTCCAACCGATATCTCATACAAAAACAGCAGTTGACCGGCGTTGCCTGGTGAAACGTTGTTGTGATGCCTCGTGTAAGGAGGAGAAATGCGTACCATCGCGTTTCCGACTTTGATAAAGGTCGGATTGTAGCCTATCGCGATTGCGGTGTATCGTATCGCGACATTGCTGGTCGCGTTGGTCGAGATCCAATGACGGTTAGCATAATATGGAATCGGTGGGTTCAGGAGAGCAACACGGAACGCCGTGCTGGATCCCAACTGCCTCTTATCACTAGCAGTCGAGATGACAGGCATCTTATCCGCATGGCTGTAACGGATCGTGCAGCTACGTCTCGATCCCTGAGTCAACAGATGGGGATGTTTCCAAGACAACAACCATCTGCACGAACAGTTCGGCGACGTTTGCAGCAGCATGGACTATTAGCTCTGAGACCACGGCTGCGGTTACCCTTGACGCTGCATCACAGACAGGAGCGCCTGCGATGGTGTACTCAACGACGAACCTGGGTGCACGAATGGCAAAACGTCATCTTTTCGGATGAATCCAGGTTCTGTTTACAGCATCACGATGGTCGCATCCGTGTTTGGCGACAACGCGGTGAACGCTCATTGGAAGCCTGTATTCGTCATCGCCATACTGGCGTATCACCCGGCGTGATGGTATGGGGTGCCATTGGTTACACGTCTCCGTCACCTCTTGTTCGCATTGACGGCACTTTGAACAGTGGACGTTACATTTTAGATGTGTTACGACCCGTGGCTCTACCTTCATTCGATCCCTGCGAAACCCTACATTTCAGCAGGATAATGCACGACCGCATGTTGCAGGTCCTGTACGGGCCTTTCTGGATACAGAAAATGCTCGACTGCTGCCCTGGCCAGCACGTTCTCCAGATCTCTCACCAACTGAGAACGTCTTGTCAATGGCGGCCGAGCAACTGGCTCGTCACAATACGCCAGTCACTACTCTTGATGAACTGTGGTATCGTGTTGAAGCTGCATGGGCAGCTGTACCTGTACACGCCATCCAAACTCTGACTCAATGCCCAGGGTCCAGAGGTGGTTGTTCTGGGTACTGATTTCTCAGGATCTATGCACCCAAATTGCGTGAAATGTAATCACATGTCAGTTGTAGTGTAAAATATTTGTCCAATGGATACCCGTTAATCATCTGCATTTCTTCTTGGTGTAGCAATTTTAATGGCCAGTACTGTATTATTCTCTTCACAGCCCTCTACAGTTTCTCGTTATCTCTGAAACCACTAAATGTGGCAGCTCTCTCCTCAAACGAACAGTCGTCCGCGAGATCGGGGCAACAGCCGACCGAACGGCGGAGGCGAGCCATCCGTCTGACACCTGTTGAGTCTGTGGTCTGGCCGTTATGCGTGACGCACACAGCAGGTGGGTTCCTGGGTGCCGAGGCGCAACGGCCGGCTCCACTTCTAGCACGAAACTGCGTGGCTTGGTGCGGGATGCAGTCGCGCCGCAGCTATCGATTCAGGCAGACTGCTGCGGCTCCTGTTCTGCAGAGCACAGGCAGAGATGCTGACAAGAAGCGAGCATGAGGTGTGGGGGGGGGGGGGGGGGAGGGGGGACAGGAAGCCGCCGTCTTATCGGCCGCTCGCTATCGACCGCTTCCGGCGCCGATGGGCCACTATCACACGGGGGGAGGTCTCGACGTCGGGACCACACATTTACTTCACACTTTGGACACCTTTAGCACGTCACTAAAACGACAATGTGCAAGTTGCAAGGTGCACTACCACGTCAATTCCGAGAAAATCGCAAGAGAAATTTTACTTGTCTACGATATAACTGATTTAAATGAAGCAACAAGTTTACCATTAACAGTCACTGTATTAATACGAGGCGTGTTTCTTTAAGTACCGTTTTCAAATTTAATACGTGCCAAGACATCTCAATTTTATTTTTACATGAAAGCCTGTACCTTAATCTACGCACTGACGCCATTACAGTCTGATCTTCCTTGTTTACAATGTGCACTGAGTGTTTAAGATTCCTCCGATAATCGTGAGTCCCGCCGACTGAATTACGGGCTGTTATAAGATTTCTTAGTGCTAAAGGCCTAAAAGCGATCGATATTCGTCGTGAGATCTGTGCAGTTTACGGAGGAAACATCACGAGTGATGGAATGGTAAGAAAGTGGGTGAGAGTTTGAAGATGGCCGCACAAATGTGCACGATGAACAACGGAGTGGGCGTCCTTCGGTCGTTGATAAAAGTTTGGTGCAGGAAGTGGACAATAAGGTGAGAGAAAACAGACGCTTTATCATTTCCTCCTTGCGGGATGACTTTCCTAATGTTTCTCGTAGTGTTTTGTAAGGCACTGTGACCGAGCACTTGAATTACCGAAAATTGTGCGCACGTTAGGTACCGAAAATGTTGACGGATGTGCACAAAACCAAAAGTTTAGACAGTGCATTGACTTTCCTTGAGCGGAACCACAACGAAGGTGATTTCTTAACCTAAATTGTTACAGGCGATGAAACATGGGTGGCCTACGTCACACCAGAATCAAAGCAACAGTCCGTGGAAGTTGAGCAAGGGCATCGTTTTGCTGCAAGACGATGCCCGTCCGCATGTGGCGAATCAGACCAAAGATCTCATCACAGCTTTTCGATGGGAAACTCTAAATCATCCTTCGTACAGCCCCAATCTTGCTCCCAGTGACTAACTACCATCTGTTCCTGCACTTGAAGCAACACCTGGGCGGTCAGAGTCTTCAAGACGACGACGAAATCAAAAGAGTGGTGACGCAGTGGTTAACAAGTCAGGCGGCAAACTTCTATGAGGAGGGTATTAAAAACCTGGTATAACGTTATGACAAGTGCTTCAATATTGTCAGAAATTATGTAGAAAAGTACATGGAGGTACACGATTTCATGTAAAAATAAAATTGAGATATCTTAGCACGTGTTTTTTTAATTTCAAAACGGTACTTACTTAAAAGACACGCCTCTTATATCGACGACGCGTTTCAAAGGTGGATTTACATTTGTTAATATGACATATGTACGTGTGATGTGTTGTGACATTGTAAGGAACCTGTGTACCATTACAGTGCCACAAATTCCTCCAAAAAATCGTAATCCGACACACACACACACACACACACACACACACACACACACACACACACACGTTGTACTAAGAAATGTAAATCCACCTGATGATAGAGGTTTAAGCTTTTGAAACGCGTCGTGGATATAAATAAACAGTGACTGGTAACAGTAAACTTGTTTCATTTAATATCAATAAGTCACGGTGAAGCCTAACCTAAAATGTTCGCATTTACAGATAACTGATTTATCTGTACGAGGGTGCACGACGCAAGAAGTCATGGTCGCCAACAGATAAGCGTTCCAGCTTCGTAAGGCGAATGAGTATGACGCGACGGTTCCACCCTGCTCAGACTTATTAACCTATACTTTTTCGTCACTGATCATATTCAATTTATACATTTGAGTCGTAATATAATGAAACGTGATTTGCATTAAGTTCTGCATCTACAACGTGTGAATGTCGAGAGAATGTCGGACGAGTAATTGTACTGTGAATAACGTCATTCGCATCATTATTATCGAGGTTTGACTTGGGCTTTCCAAAGCCTGTCGCTCGTACTTGAAAATTTAATTACAAATGGTAAATAATAACTAGTGAAATTCACTACAACTTCATTATCTTTTAAATCTAGTATAAAATAATGACCAGTGATGAAAACAATATAGATTAAAAAATTAAGGATTCGCGGGATTCGTACCGTCGCCTCGACCACGACACTCCTGCTAAGCGCGAACGGTAACCACTTCTTCCGGCCCGCACCTTCGTACGGACACATCAGTTACACAACATACGTGTAAAATTTCTGCTGCGATTTTCTCGGAATTGCCAGTGCAGTGCATCTTATTACTGACACATTACGTTGTTTTCATGTTCCTGTTAAAGGTGTACGAGTGTGTGTAGTAAACCGGTGATCCCAACGTCGTGGTCTCCCCTGACCAGCGGTGGTGTACGGGGTTTTAGCGCTTCACGCTGCTCTATCCCTTCATCTCCGCACAACTATTCCGTGTTACCTGCTTACTGTAGCTATGACTTTCGCTGCCTCAAGAACAACCCAGAGGGAACACTACGATTTTCAGACGGAGAACGAAGTACTCGTATTGATAAAAGGACAGGGATGTAACCAATCGTCCCTATTCTTCGGTCCGTACATCGCAGAACCAAAGACTGAAATTAAAGATAGGTTAAGGAGTGGGATTATAATTCAGATTAAAAGATATAAATATTAAGATTAGCTGATACTGTTATCCTCAGAAAGTCAAGAATTACAAAATGTGTCGAATGGAATGGTGGAATGAGTACATAATATGGATTTAAGAGTAATCGGGAGAGAGAAGTGATTATCAGAAAGAAGACGAGAAATAAAAACTTAGCAAAATTGATGATCCCAAAGCAGACGAAGTTTATAGTTCTGCTACCGTGGAAGTAGAGAAAGGTAAGACCAACGAAGCGGAGAAAGGTATGACCAACGAAGCGATGTGAACAAAAAGCACACTAGCGCAAGCAAACAACATTCCTGGGCAAAAATAAGAGTGCTGGTATCGAACACTAGCCTTAAGCTGAGGAAGACATTGGAGAAAGCACGTTCGGACCACAGCATTGAACGCTAGTGAGAAGAGGGTTGTGGGACAACCGAAACAGAACAAAATCTAAGCGTTTGGGATGTGGTGCTACATAAGAATTTTTAAAATTAGGTGGACTGCTAAGGTAAGAAATAGAAAAACTGGCAATAAGTGGGACAGCGTTAGAGGACACGGGAATAGCATCCACGGTATTGGAGGGAGCTGCGGAGGGCAAACTGTAGAGGAAGACAGAGATTGGAATACCTCCAGCAAGTAACTGAGGATGTAGGGTGCAAGTGTTAGCCAGATGGTGAGGCTGGCAGGAGGGAGGAATTCGTGGCAGGATGCATCAAGCCACTCAGTATGATTACAAAATACCGGGTGATCAAAAAGTCAGTATAAATTTGAAAACTTAATAAACCACGGAATAATGTAGATAGAGAGGTAAAAATTGACACAAATGCTTGGAATGACATGGGGTTTTATTAGAACCACCCCATATTGCTAGACGCGTGAAAGATCTCTTGCGCGCGTCGTTTGGTGATGATCGTGTGCTCAGCCGCCACTTTTCGTCATGCTTGGCCTCCCAGGTCCCCAGACCTCAGTCCGTGCGATCATTGGCTTTGGGGTTACCTGAAGTCGCAAGTGTATCGTGATCGACCGACATCTCTAGGGATGCTGAAAGACAACATCCGACGCCAATGCATCACCATAACTCCGGACATGCTTTACAGTGCTGTTGACAACATTATTCCTCGACTACAGCTGTTTTTGAGGAATGATGGACATATTGAGCATTTCCTGTAAATGAACATCATCAGTGCTTTGCCTTACTTCTTACTTTGTTATGCTAATTATTGCTATTCTTATCAGATGAAGCGCCATCTCTCTGACGTTTTTTGTACTTCTGTATTTTTTGGTTCTAATAAAACCTCATGTCATTCCAAGCATGTGTGTCAATTTGTACCTCTCTATCTACATTATTCCGTGATTTATTCACTCTTCAAATTTATTCTGACTTTTTGATCACCCGGTAATGTACGCTCCTCTTCTCCCCTAACAAGCCCAATTCCCTACATTAGAAAATTTAATATTCCTTGAGGGCTCAGGATGTTTCTTAACTACTGATCCCTTCAGTAAAGCAGTGCCACGTTCTTCAACAAATCTTGAACCACATATTAATTTTTTCCGCAGATTCGGTCAACATTTGTAAAACTAATTCCTGCCTCTCAAACCCCACCCAATGTGGAGAGAGGGAGGGTTTTACATTTAGCGAATCAAAATTTACGAAGTAAATAAGTATTTTTTATTTATCAGTAACCATTTTCGACGTCAAAAAGAGAACATAGATTTTCTTTATGTTAAACATATCGGCTCAACCACTTGTTTATAGTGTAAAACACTAAGTATTAGGAAACAACATGGTAGGCATGTATTTAAAATATTTAGGAAACCAACCACAACTGATGTGTTGATACAAAATAATTCCTGCCATCCTAATAGCCAGAAACTTTCTGCTTTTACATATTTGATAGGAGCCTTTAAGAGTCCCTATGAACGAAGAAGACAGAATGACTGAGCTGAACATCGTGAAACAACTAGCCAGAACTAACGGATATGACCAAAACGCTGTCAATAAATTAATACGACAGAAACAGCGGGCAAGGAAGAATACCGCAAATAATATTACGAGAGTCACAATAGCATACTTCGGTGATATTTCGCAAAAAGTGGCAAACATTTTCAAACCTTTTTAAAGTTGATACCGCTTTTCAGACCAATAATACGCTGCGGTTTAAACTACGAAATAATTTACAGCAGGAAAGCGATAAATATGAGAGAGCTGGGGTCTATAAAATTCAGTGTACCACGTTCAATGCAAGCTATATAGGCCAAACCGGTAGGTCCTTTAAAGTACGTTACAAAGAACATAGCGATGCTTTCCGGCTTAATAATTTCGAAAAGTCAGCTGTAGCCACGTATATTTGGGAAACGGGACACCCCATGTTGGGAATCTATCAGGATCTCGTTACTTTACATAGACAGGTCAAAGGCAAAAAGCTGGATCTACTGGAATAGCTGGAAATTACGATACATAGCGTGGATAATCAGAACACACTGAATGAACAGCTAACTGGTGATACAAATAACTTTTTCAAACATTTCACTGATTTGTTTTAGTAACTACATTTTTAGCAATTGGCAGGATACCATCATTTCATGAGGTCCTTGGAACATGCATACGTTACCGGGTTTTACACTATAAACAAGTGGTTGAGCCGATATATTTTTTAACATTGACATTCACAACCACGAGCTCTCATCCAGTATGGATAAAATTATACATTTTCTTGAATTACGGCGCAAACTACCAAGAATCAAAACAAATGTTTAAGACAAAATGTACTTAGTTTTATGTGGAATCTGATTCTGCAATAAAAAATGGGGGTTCCCATTTGAAATTTTAACGTTGCCACCCGCCCCACCCCCAGGGGAGCTGGGGTGGGGGGCTAATTTTAGCTCCAGCAGATGTGCCCCCCCCCCCCCCCCCCCCCCCGTCGAGAATAATCAACTTTGGATTCTACACATTTTTCCGAGTTACTCTGGTTTTTCAACTTAAAATTTACACCCCGCATAGTAATTGTGAATGTGGATGACTGCTGGACAGCCAGCGGCACACACTTACACTCGGTACGCGTTGATGGTCTTGGACATGATGCGGTGCTGCTGGCGGCGGCGGCTGGCGCAGTGACGTCAGTGCTGGGCCCGCCGGGTCATCCTAGGCTACGGCGCTACTGCTACTGCCACTACACCTGCGAACACGCCCACAATGCCATCCCCCGCCTGCCGCTGCTCGCTCGTCGCCAGGGACGCCCCACGTGCACACCGCTGCCGCTCTCACCACGGACATCACGACCCTCGAAATATCTGTAGTGTAAGGAACCACGTGCCGTCCCTAAACCAGAAGGTGTTCTCCATCTGAGAGCTGTAATGGTTCTTGAATTACCTAACCATTACGGCACCTCACCCCAACCTCTCGATACCAGCAATATTCTACTGTATTTCTGTAAAATAGTTATATTTCTGTGACAATATTCAGATTTGATTTCATTCATGTAGAGGTACTTCGATACGTCGATATGTATATATTGCAATGATATTATTCTTATGTGTATTCTTTCTTTTGTCACTATGTTCTTTGACGCACTTGTAACTCTGATTTTTGGGCGCGTAAGCGGTTATTAGAGAGTCAAGTCTTGGTCGTCATGTTGAAAAGACGCAAATTGTAGTCGGTTTACGAAATGTGAACTTTAACAGTGAGGAAGATATTTTCAGGTGTGTTTCATATTGTGATGTTGCGACAAAAGTAATAAAAAAGTGTAACTTAAATTCGGAGTGCTGATAACTTTTTTACATCACCATTGTGCTAACTTGCAAAAGCTTAATCTTCAAGAATGGTTTATGAAACACATCTATAAAACTTTTGAATATCGCAGAATAACACCTATGCCTCTTTGCATCCGAGCTGGGAATCATCACTACCTAGATTTTTGACGATTGAGCCATGAGTTCATAATGAGACCAGCGTGGGAAACACGAAAAGATGAGTGCCTAGTTTATCCATTATTTCATGTAATGACTATTAACTGTGCTCTAATGACACCTGCAACATAATATAACTTTGTTGTTGCCCGAAAATGCAATATTTAGCAGCGTGAGAAACACTACAATCATAATTAATTTTTGACCTTCGTTGTGGTAGGGTTGATAGCGAATAAAATTTAAAAGGGATGAAATTAGGATCCGACGGCAAGGTCATTAGGGATTGAATAAGCTCCGATTGGAGAATGGTAGACAAGGCGCATGACGCCCTCAAAGAAACAATCACAACATTCGTTTTCTGTGATTTAGGGATGCCAAGGAAAACCTAAATCCTGACGGCTGGACGGAAATTTCAACTGGCGTCTCGCCGAACCCTATTCCTTTTAACGAAATCTTTCACGAATTAGTTGATACAGTAGAACCTCGCTAATTCGCCCTCGGATGTTACGACTCCCCGCTTAGTCGGACCATCCCATTTCCGGTGTTTGTTTACCTATAAGGACCGCTGCTGCTACTGTCAGGACTGGACCTGTCGATGGCTCATCGCCTGCGACATGCATCAGCAGGCAGTTAAACGTTGCCAGACGTGATAGTTTGATCACTTGCTTCTATTAGTATTATTGTGAACACTTTTTTAATGAAATCGTTGGCAATGTTTGTATATATTAAAGTACGTGAAACTAAATTATGGAACCAACTAAAGTGATGTCTTTACATGTGAAAGTTGATCCAGTGACGCTGATGGATAAGTACAGCTCATGTTGGCTGCACAACGGAAACAGGATTAACTGATGGCCAACGCATTGACGCTGTTAACTCGAGCAAATGATAAGAATTAGAAAGACAACGATAACGAAGACAATGAACCTACGGGGGGTTGGGTTGTTTTGGGAAGGAGACCCGACAGTTAGGTCATCGGTCTCATCGGATTAGGGAAGGAAGTCGGCCGTGCCCTTTCAAAGGAACCATCCCAGCATTTGCCCGAAGCGATTTAGGGAAAACACGGAAAACCTAAATCAGGATGGCTGGACGCGGGATTGAACCGTCGTCCTCCCGAATGCGAGTCCAGTGTGCTAGCCACTGCGCCACCTCGCTCGGTAATGAACCTACGGCTCGAGTATCACATACGTATGCTAAAAATGCCTTTCGTATAGCGCTTCGATACGGCGAACACAGCTCTACGTCTACCCCGATAGATATTTTGTCGATTAGGAAATGGCGGAACAGTCGCAAAATCAAAGTTCTCGTCTGCAACACAAAATGAAATTAAATATTTGCCATTAAGAGCAGAACTTTTTTTACCATGTGATTTAAGTGCTAATCATCTCCGTGTACTGCACTATTACAGTACATATGAAGTTTTACTCACAGTGACAAAACATTACCGTAAGATACTCATTTATTGTACAGTACACGCGCTACTGTACGTTACACTTTGGTGTAAGATTTTTAGTGTGCGAATGTTTTCTTGTTTTGTCACTGTTTTAACATAGAAAAATATTTCTGACAGTATTTCCAATTGAACATTAAACTTGCGCTGTACTGTATTGATTTTATTGGTCAACGAGGAAGTTCCTCTGCTAATCCGACCTTTCTCGCCCTCCGACCGTGCTCCCGGTCACGTTGGGAACAAAGTAACGAGGGTCTACTGTAATGCAATATCAGTATGACTAGGCAGAAGACTAAGTACCACAGACTTATCCTCAGGTAAAAATGTCAATCTCGCTACCTGTACAAACATTCTGGAATGTAGACACGACGCCCTCATCCGACCATCCCAAGGCTTTCATGGTTCAATCTGTCACTATGGAAACGAAATTCCTTGATAATGGTTAACCAGCTGAGCCTCCCTACAATCTTCCTTCAGATCCTTAACACAGGAACTTTAAGGATACTTCGCACTGTGATTGTAATAACGTTTCTCAAGGGAACGTAAACACATTCATTTTGCCTGCAGGAAATACTGAAACTCAATTTTTCCATTCCCGTTATTCAACTGCAGCATTAACTCCCCACGTACAGTGCCTCTCATACGTTTTGGCTCAAACATTAACAGTATGTCTCGGTATGAACGAATTTCTGATGGTTCATACGAAAATAAAGATGTAGGGCTGCAAATTGTACATGTATTTATGGGCGATGAAAAGTGCAATCACATATGTTTGCTTGTTTACAAGAGAAGAAAACTCCCTTATTACTGTGACATATGAAACTCTGCACTTCAATAGTTTCGGGACAAATGTCAGGGTGCACATCTCTGTAATTATTTCCTGCGATGTCAGTCATTGCTAGTCGAGAGCTCAAAGGAAACAAGTGTGTTTGTATACAATGGTATGTAGAAGTAATAACAGCACTTTTGAACAGAGGCAGTTTGTAATATTCCACCACGAAAAGGCAAGAACACGCCCAGAAATAGCAACGTTACTGAATATGGAGAACTGTAAAAATCGTCCGTCGATATAAATACGAACACAGGATAGAAAAAATCTGCCACACACAGGCCGTCCAAGAATATTTCAGCGGGGAGAAGAGAGCGCAATAGGACAAAAGGTCAAGAAAGATCCACGAATCACAGACGAACTGCCATTGAGGCTGAGGAAGAGTTTGGGAAGAAAGCCAGTTCTAGCAGAATGAGACGAATGATGTACAGAGAAAATTTCCGTGGGCGAACTGCAAAAAGGAAGCCCTGCATTAGTCCTGCCAGCAGGAAGAGCAGGCTGCTGTTCGGAAGGGAACACTAACAAGAGCATGTAATTTTTTCGGATGAATCAAAATTTAACATATCAGGACCGGATGGATGAACAAAGGTCTGGCGACAGCCCAACAAAGAGGTGGAAGAAAGAAATATGCAAACTACAGTGAAACACAGAAGGGGCCATGTTATTGTTTGGGGTTGTATGTCGGACCAGGTCTTCATTGACGAAACAGTGGATAAAAATATATAACTGCAGATTCAAAGGAACAATTTGAAGCAGCGCGCAGAAAATATGGGAATTGGAGAGTGTTTCAAATTTTATCAGGACGACCACCCCAAAAACGCTGCCTGTATTGTACGGCTGTGGCTCCTGTACAACTGTCCAGAAGTTGTCAGTCCCCCTCCACAAAGTGCGGACATGGACCCCATAGAGAATTTATGGGATGCCTTAGAAAGAAATATTGGACGTCTCGACACAGTCCAAACAAGGTGTCTGGAGACGACTGCAAGAAAAATGGGAAAATCTACGTATTTTGTACTTACAGACGCTTGTACAAAGTATGCGAAAGCGGCTGATAAGTGTTACAACGTCGCAGTAGAAGTACAAAGTACTAATTAATCATCATTTCATAGTTTTCTGTTTTCTGTTTATTTCTGCACTTTGGTTGGTTTAAAAGAGGGGGAAAGGGATCAAACTACGAGGTCATTAGTCCCTTGTTTCTAATACAACAATGCCACTAGTGTGAGAATAAAACAGACGAAAAACATAACACAAAACGGAAAGAAAAGAAAGACCACAAGAACGACGGGACGACAACGAACACTAAAAGGAACAAAAGAGGACAAAAGAGGACAAGAAAACAGAGACGCAAGAAATAGAAGAGAATAAAACAAAGCAGTGGATTACAATGGCTGGCCGACCACGAAAACAAAAGAAAAAGCCAGCCACCCTGCAACACACCAAAATCTCCAGCCTAAAAGCACTAGAGTTGGAGAGAGGGGGTCAAAGGACATGTGCTGAAACTTAGATCAAATGATAAAACCCATCCTCATGAATAAAACGTAAAACTAAAGCGGCCAATGAGGCGTTGTCCGATAAAATGAGCGGCAAAGAGTCCGGTAACCAAAGATTCCGTCGCAGGGCAGTCAAAGTGCAGTGCAGTGCACCAGAACTACGGGCCACTGTCAACCGGGCGCCGCACAGACACTGCGGTGTCTGCACTTCGTCCCGAAACTCTTGCAAAGGCAAATCTATGTTGTTTCACATAAATATGAAATTATTTGTACAGTCATTAAATGAGGTAAAATGTTCAATTTATTGCTCTCTGAATATCATTCTGACTCTTGGAATAACAAATATACGTTTGTTTATCTGTTATTTCTGAAAGTAGAATACAAAATTATTCTGTTTGTCCCGAAACTTAAGAAAGGCACTGTAAGCAGTAATTCTGATAGCTACGACTGATTCATATCCGCAGAGCAGTCGGTGCTTACGTAAGGACAAGCGATATCAACATACCGACGACCTTAAATTCTGCAAGGTATCTCTTACATAACATGTTTAGTATTTGACGAAGCAATTTGTGTTTCAATTGCCCCATGGGTTAGCGGGTATCCGAGCCCAACTGGATTCTTTCGCACGTATATTGTTCCTGTTGTGAGTAGAGTAATCACATCTACGAGCGCTATTCGGAAAGTAAGATCCGATCGGTCGTGAAACATACCACAGTGTGGCAGATGGTTTTATTTTAACTGTTCGCTAAACCTTCCAGCCACTTAACACATTCGCTGCTCCGACACGCATATTTGTTGCAACTTTCTACCAACTTTCCAGTACCCTCGTCATGGAAGTCAGTCACGTGTGCTTCCAGTCACTTCTCTACACTGGTCTGGAGCTCGTTGTCTCTGCCGAAATATTGTCTTCATAGCCAGCGGTTCGTGTGAGCAGAGAATATCAGAGGGAGCCACTTCCAGGCTGCAAGGTGGGTGATTAAACACTTCCCCCTGCAAAACGCTGCAGGCGCGTCCTCATTGGCCCTGCAATGTGCGGCCGAGAACTGTTATGACATCTACACGGATACTCTGCAAACCACATGTAAGTGCCTGGCAGAGGGTTCATCGAACCACCTTCACAATTATCTATTGCTCCAATCTCTTATAGCGCGCGGAAAGAACGAACACCTATATCTTTCCGTACGAGCTCTGATTTCCCGTATTTTATCGTGGTGATCGTTGCGCTCTCTGTAGGTCAGTGTCAACAAAATATTTTCCCCTTCGGAGGAGAAAGTTGGTGACAAATTTCGTGAGAAGATTCCGTCGCAACGAAAAACGCCTTTCTTTTAAGAATTTCCAGCCCAAAACCTGTATCATTTCTGTGACACTCTCTCCCATGTTTCGCGATAATACAAAAACGTGCTCCCATTCTATGAACTTTTTCGATGTACTCAGTCAGTCCTATCTGGTAAGGATCCCACACCGCGCAACAGTATTCCAAAAGAGGACCGACAAGCGTAGTACAGGCAGTCTCCTTTGTAGGGTCTGTTACACTTTCTAAGTGTCCTGCCAATAAAACGGAGTCTTTGATTAGCCTTCCCCATAACATTTTCTGTGTGTTCCTTCCAATTTAAATTGTTCGTAATTGTAATACCTAGGTATGTAGTTGAATTTACGGCTTTTAGATTAGACTGATTTATCGTGTAACCGAAGTTTAACGCATTCATTTTAGCACTCGTGTGGATGACGTCACACTTTTCGTTATTTAAGGTCAACTGCTACTTTTCGCACCACTTCAATATTTTATCTAAATCGTTTTGCAGTTTGTTTTGATCTTCTGATGACTTTATTAGCCGATGAACGACAGTGTCATCTGCAAACAACCGAAGACGGCTGCTCAGATTGTCTCCCAAATCGTTTATATAGATAAGGAACAGCAAAGGGCCTATAACACTACCTCGGGGAACGCCAGAAATCACTTCTGTTTTACTCCATGACTTTCCGTCAATTACTACGAACTGTGACCCCTCTGACGGAAATGCTTGACAGGTACGTTATGTGACGGTTGGATGAAACCTCGCGCAGTGGGCATCATACTTGCCGAGAGACATTGTTTTACGCATCCTTGCGTGCTCAGAACTGGAAACCAGCGACGTGACGCTATCGACACTGCTCAACACCCGCGAAAAGCTTCATAGGATTTTCGCGACCTGTCGGACCTTACTTTCCGGGCAGCTCCCGTATTTTACGTTACTATGGCTACGCCGGACGCTTGCTTGATTCTCAAGTATTCTCAAGGCAGGGCGCCTCAGTGAGCGTACTGAACACCCAGCATACGCCACAGGCAGAACGCGGCGCGTATGGCTTTTGAGCAACAGCATCGATCGGCGGATGCGGCGGCGGTGACCGCTAACAGCGTGCGCTCGACAGGCCATTAGCCTTCCGCGGTCGCCTCCGGACAGATGGCCGGCAACACAGCAGCTCGTTTTGTAACATTCCGTCCCCTACACCTGTCCAGCAATTTCCATACATCGCTGTCTCCGACACACTACCGCGCAATTCACCTTCTGATTTCAGAGATTTCAGTCAGTCACCACCTCTGGCTACCGTTCGAATGACTAGTCCCACATTATTTACACTGAAAATGAAGCTGAAAGATGATCACACAAACCAAACAATGCAATGCAAAACGTTATAAATCCGCGAAGCTGGAGCGTCTTAAGCTGTGAAAGAGAATTCAGCGACTGGTACAGTGGCTGACAAATGACGGTCACACTGAAAATCGTATATCCCATTTCGCACGCCACGTTTTCGTGGGCAACAACTTTGTCAGGAGTGGAAAGATCCTCTGGTGCAACACGGACAAATTCCACTCACTGCGGTCTTGCCTCAAGAACTGTTTTCCAACACGGAGATAAATGTAAAACGCAAAAAGAAATTTGAAATTTAGAGCGGACTCCAATGAGAGATGCCTGTACAGTTTCCACAACGAAACCTGGCAGAAAATCCAAAGAGATTCTGGTCCTATGTGAAGTATGTTAGCGCAAACAATCAATGCCTTCTCTGCATGTTAGTAATGGAGACACTATCGAAGACAGTGCTCCCAAAGCAGAGTCACTAAACACAGCCTTCCGAAATGCCTTCACAAAAGAAGTAAATATTCCAGAATTCGAATCGAGAACAGCTGCCAACATGAGTAACGTAGAAGTAAATATCCTCGCAGTAGTGAAGCAACTCAACTCGATAAAAGCAACTCTTCTGCTCCAGACTGTATACCAATTAGGTTCGTTTCGGAGTATACTGATGCATTAGCTCCATACTTAATTATATATAACCGTTCGCTCGACGAATGATCCGTACCCAAAGACTGGAAAGCTGCACAGGTCACACCAATGTTCAAGAAAGGTAGTAGGAGTAATCCACTAAATTACAGGCCTATTTCGTTAACGTCGATGTCCAGCAGGATTTTAGAAGATATATTGTGTTCGGACATTATGAATTACCTCGAAGAAAACTGTCTATTGACACAGTCAACATGGGTTTACAAAACACAGTTCCTGTGAAACACAACTAGCTCTTATCACATGAAGTGTTGAGTGCTATTGACAAGGGATTTCAGATCGATTCCGTATTTGTGGATTTCCGAAAGGCTTTTGACACTGTACCACACAAGAGGCCTATAGTGAAATTGCGTGCTTATAGAATATTATCATATGTCACAGGATTTGTGACGTCCTATCAGAGGTCACAGTTCGTAGTAACTGATGGAAAGTCATCGAGTAAAACAGAAGTGATTTCTGGCGTTCCCCAAGGTAGTGTTATAGGCCCTTTGCTGCTTATCTACATAAACGATTTGGGAGACAATCTGAGCAGCCGCCTTCGGTTGTTTATCGACTAATGAAGTCATCAGAAGATCAAAAACTGCAAAATGATTTAGAAAAGATATCTGAATGGTTCGAAAAGTGGCAGTTGACCCTAAATAACGAAAAGTGTGAGGTCATCCACATGAGTGGTAAAAGGAATCCGTTAAAATTCGATTACACGATAAATCAGTCTAATGTACAAGCCGTAAATTCAACTAAATACCAAGGTATTACAATTCCGAACAGCTTCAATAGGAAAGAACACACAGAAAATGTTGTCGGGAGGGCAAACCAAAGTCTGCGTTTTATTGGCAGGACACTTAGAAAATGTAACTGATCTAAGGATACTAGATACACTGCGCTTGTACGTTCTCTTTTAGAATACTGCTGCGCCGTGTGGGATCCTTACCAGATAGGACTGACGGAGTACATCGCGAAAGTTCAAAGAAAGGCAGCACGTTTCGTATTATCGCGAAATGTGGGATAGAGTTTCACAGAATTGATACAGGATTTGGGCTGGAAATCATTAAAAGAAAGGCGTTTTTCGTTGCGACGGATTCTTCACGAAATTCCGATCACCAACTTTCTCCTCCGAATGCGGAAATATTTTGTTGACACCGACCTACATAGGGAGGAACGATCACAACGATAAAATAAGGGAAATCAGAGCTCGTACGGAAAGATATAGGTGTTCATTCTTTCTGCGCGCTATAGGAGATCGGAGTAATGGAGAATTGTGAAGGTGGATCTATGAACCCTCTGCCAAGCACTTATGTGATTTTCAGAGTATCCATGTAGATGTAGAACAGGACGTGGCTGCAGACGCTTCTGCATTTACGAGCAAATCGACGCTTCTGCATTTACGAGCAAATCGACGCAGACTAGTACGCACTACCGTATCTTCAATTTCTTCATTACAGGCTGTTTGAAACCTACGCCACGTTAAGTCTCAGGCATAGCGCCACCTGACACTCGCCGTGAAGCGTCTGCCAACGCGGAGAGGGATCGTGCTAGTCCGGAAACCCGTCCACTACGAGAACACGTTCAAACTGCCCCAAGGTTCAGAAGACCGCCTGGCTAGTAAACAGCAGCTGCTACAGCGAGTAAACAGCTGTGGATATCTCGACTGTCCGGACTCTCCGTTCAGAACCCGACCTGGGCAGTAACAGAAACGGATCGCGTGGAAGCCACTCAGCCGTCTTCGTTCTGGACTCTGAAGTTCAAATAGTAACCACCAGAAATGACACTCCCCAGTGCATTCCACGAACTGTGAGTGTGGAGAAACAGACTGGAACACCTAGTGGAGTCTCAGCTGTGTCTTGTACATTGCAATGTAGATCATTGCTTCTACTCCGAGAGCAATACTGTTGCTGCAAGATTTTAGTCAACACTGCATTATTGGTTACTTCATTTGATTTTAACGGTTATCTTTTACTTGCTTCTGACTCAAAAATAAACTTATACACACTTTCTGGTCTTCTCCACCTTTCCCTTGTAGCGTGTCACGCCGTAAGCACTAACACCTTCACGTACTCTTACATGGGGGGTTTGTTGGATCATCAACATTTAGACAAGCACAGATATCTAGTGTCCTAACCAGTAAACGATTACGGCGGTTTACAGCTCCAAGCAGTATCTGGAAACTTACAGTTGCTTTCTACGTATAAGCGCATATCTACATTTTTACGTACTTTTCTGAGGAGGGAGGCGGACATCGTGCACCAAATGAAAAAACTAGTCCATATAAACACACGTCCAAAGAGCATTAGAGTGAGTTATTAACGAAAGACGTTTTTTTAAGTTTTCAGTTCATGCTTGCACTCGTCGGATCATGGACTGCAGCATCCTTCCAAACACTCCGAACCGTGTCTACAGGTTTCGTGGGATTCCATGGCATGTTACTGAAGCGTCTCTGATTCTGTCTCAGCGACGGGTCGATAAACGCGGGAGTACCCCAGGGAAACATCCTAGGGCCCCTACTGTTTAACCTCTACATAAACGATCTCCCAACCATACAGAAGACAATCTACGCGGATGACGCAGCCATCCTCGCGCAAGATTGGAAACCATCAAACATTACGTCACGCTTACAGACCGCACTCAGAGTGGCTGAGCCTTGGTTGGAGAAGTGGCGTGTTAGAGTAAACGTCGACAGGTGCGAAGCCGTTCTGTTCACTAGAAGACCGAAGCAACTGCGCAAACACCGATACTGCAGACCAGTAACTCTACATGCACGCCCAATACATTTCCGTGAGAAAGTCAAATACCTCGGTGTCTGGCTGGACCGGAAATTACTCTGGGGCGACCACATACAACACATGACCAACCGAACAAGCGCGAGGCTGAAACAGCTCTACCCTATGTTCAACAGGCGTAGCACACTGAACAGAAGGGTGTCGAGGTCCATGTACATGAGACTTATTCGCCCCCAGATGACGTACGCAGCTCCTGTCTGGGGATACGCTGCGCCTACACGCCTGCGCCGTCTGCAGCTCATACAAAACAAAGTACTCAAAATCATAGGCAACGCTCCACGATACACACGCATCGCAGACCTTCACCCGGAATACGGACTTGAGACTCTCGCGGAGATAACCCACAAACTCACCCCAAGACTACAGAAACTCCAGACATTTGCAGAACCCGTTTATTCTGAATCTGGGGAACTACGACCACAACCATAGATGGAAGCATAAAAGACCAAAAGACATACTTGTAAGGACCTCACATCTATCGCCAAGCACACACAAACGGTACAGGTGAGCCCCTGTTAATGAGACGCCATTACTGGATATCGAGCTGGAATACACTGCCGAGTAACTGGCACCACGCAGGGAAGCCGTACCGTACACTGCATGCAGACAAGCTCCACACACCCCCCACACACGGAGATGATCTATGGCCTATCTCCCACTACTATATAACCATCTTGATTGTTCCAGGAATGTAGCGGCTGCAGCAACTGGGATACATCGCCATCGCTTGCCACGGTAATGATGCATGATACCCATACTAACTAATCCAACCTTGCGTGAACTATCGCAGCTAGTAAACCACTAACTGCTCTTACTACCCATCCCACTGTCGCAGAGGTTTTTTCCCACGGCACGAGCCTTGGCACTCTTTTCCCTCTGCTCTTCAAATCGCTACCCTCACGCGCATTCCGTCCACTATCACCTGATGGACCGTGTTAATGCGTAGTCTTACCCAGACGCACGGATAACATCACAGCCCAGCATCCTGTGATCCACTTACTAGATAACTAACATGTTTACGGAGGTGACAGTAGAACTTTTGGTCTGGTCACCACGTTGGTGCGGGCGTGGAGGGGCCCCATCTCTATTAGGAGCAAATGGCGCGTGACTCGGCCGGATTCAATCTGGAAACGCATTCTTAAAAACCACTCCAGTCTCGCTACCGTGCACCAAAGTCCTCTCTGTGTACTCACTAAATGACTTTGTGCATTGTACGAGGGGTTAATCGCTACGAAGACGCACGTGAACCGATCCACGTAGCTTAATCTCGTGTACACAATTGTCATCTGGAGGACGCGACATCGCCATTGACAATACAATGAGAACGTCAGCAGACTGCCTTGTGCCGATAATGTATTATCCAACGTGATCATTTTTAAATATGGGTCACGATTTTTACTGTGTCCCAATACGCATCAAACAAAACTTTCGTAAGTGACTGAAAAAGGGTAATGTTTTCGGGGTTAGTCACATACGGACTTCGCGAAAAATTTCCGATAATTGCTGCATTTGGGAATTGAAATACCTCAATAGCGACGGGTGAAAACTTTTGCCGCACAAGGATTCGAACCCGGCTATCCGATCCACATCTCCAGATGTCGCACAATGCAGAGCAGAGTCTCTCTTCCATTATTCCTCTTCGCTCGCAGCCATATTGTACTGTTATTCCTGCGAGAGGTCTGGCATTACTGCCCATTTGCACTGAAAAGATGGATATGCTGTCAGGCGTATATGCTACATATGTATGGTGCTTGTTCTTTCAGCCATGCGTGTTGAGTAGAACTGTCTCCATCCCCAGCCGTATAATTAGGACGAAAGAAGTTCCTGATTTTTGGTTTCAGTGCATATGCACAATAAAGTCCGACATCTCGTGGGAATACAGAAGGGCTGTGAGCGAAGATGAACAATGGAAAGGGGACACTACAAAGTAGTGTGCGGTTTCTGGAGGTTTGGGTGGGGAACGTGACCGGATAGCCGAAGCACTTAAGGCGACCGCTCGTGTAAACCGGGGAGACTGCGTTCGAAACCCGGTCCGGCACACATTTTCATCTGTCGACAACGAGTTACGACAATGCCCCAACAAAAGTCAAAAAAATTCTTTCGTTAAGTACATATATACGGCTGCAGATGGACAGTGGTGTGTGTTCTCTCGGGCATGCATGTCCCGAAAGAACAAGCATCTTACCTATAACTCACATGGGCCTTTTAGCCGTCTCGTGTGCGCACAACGGAACGACGCCCGCCATTTGCACAGCGCTGAGCGAATCGCCCCAGTCCCCAGCTCAGCTTCCACCTGTGCGGTGGACGCGCAACAAGTGTCAGGCCGTACTCGCACTTTGTTAACAGACACGGCAAACGGCGCGTCACGCTCACACCGACAGGCAGCGCATCTGCGACAGCGCCGTTGTAGTAGTCGAAGAAACGCGAACGAAAATCACTCTTTCTTGCAGGGAAATAATCATCCACCATAATCTCATTACCTTTGCAAACTCAATACAAGAAATGAGTCATTTGCGTTTTGGGACATCTAATGAGTTTGTAGTACCTTAGTCACGAGAGAGACAGACAGACAGAGAGAAAGAGAGAGAGAGAGAGAGAGAGAGAGAGAGAGAGAGAGAGAGAGATGACCTTTTAAGAGGTCGCCGACTCCACGATATAAAACGAAACAAAGATGTCTGTGCTGTCCTGAATAAGTTAGGAGATACATATTCCCTGGGAGAACTGAAAAAGTCCAGGGAGAAAGAGAAGATCAACAGCACTCAAGATTCAGCATTAGACACTGCACGGAAAGTAGAGCTGGTCCCGTATCTCTGACTCATTGAAATACGCGTGTTATCAGGATGTACCAGGAGGCTTAATTGCTTAGTTCCCTAGGAGTAACAGCGGTTCCAGCTTGGTATGCGTTCAGAGTTCATGCAGTGTATGTACGGCAACAAAGAAAGAAAAGTAGCTAGCGGGTTGCCAGGAATCGAATGGTTGGGTGGTTTGGGGGAGGGGACCGAACAGCGAGGACATCAGTATGTAATGGTACTTTAATTACGTAACCAGTAAGGCACCTCACCTGAACCTCTCGATACCAGTAATACTGTGTTTCTGTAAAGTAGTTGACATTTTTGAGACAACATTCAGATTTGATTTCATTAATGTAGAGGTATTTTGATACATCGATATGTTTGTATTGCAATGATATTCTTATGTGTATTCTTTCTTTTGTCACTATGAACTTTGACGTACTTTTAACTCTGATTTTTGGGCGCGTAAGTGATTATTAGTTAGAGAGTCAGACCTTGAGAAGGTCAAGTCTTGGACGTCATGTTGAAAAGACGCCTATTGTCAGCTTATAAAATGTGAACTTTAACAGTGAAGAAGATGTTTTCAAGTATGTTTTCTATTGTGAAGTGATGTTTTGTGTGTTACGTGATATTGCAATAAAAAGGAAGTGTAACTTAAATTCGGAGTGCTGATTACTTTTTTACGTCACCATTGTGCTAACTTTGAAAGGTTTAATCTTCAAGAATGGTTTGTGAAGCGCATCTACAAAACTTTTGAATATAGCAGAATAAAACATAGGCCTCTTTGCATCCGAGCTTGGAATCACCACCACCTAGATTTTCGACGATTGAGCCATGATTTTATAACAAGACCAGCGTGGGAAATACGAGAACATGAGTGCCTAGTTTATTCATTATTACATGAAATGACTTAACTGTGCTCTAATGACACCTGCCACATAATAACTTTGTTGTTGCACTAAAATGCAGTATTTAGCAGCGTGAGCAACACCACAATCATTATTAAATTTTGACCTTTGTTGTGGTAGGGTTGTTAAAAGTACCATCGGGTTAGGAAAGGAGGGGGAAGGAAATCGCCCCGTGGCCTTCCAAAGGAACCATCCCGGTATTTGCTTGAAGCGATCTAGGGTAGTCATGGAAAACCTAAATCAGGGATCCCAATTACACTGTACAGCACCTCTATATCCAATGAATCCCAGTACTGTAGCGCTCGGGATGTGTGCTCACGGATTTGTCCATCAGATGCAGATAATATGCCTAGCCACAATGATTTAATTGTTACGAATTATCGGTAGCCAGATTTAAACATTTCTTGTAGTTTTGTAGCTCCTATTTTGACTTTCCGCGTCGTCTCCTTTCTCTCCCTTTCTAAATCAATTCTGTATCTCAAAAGGATATTAATGTACTCCGTTGATGATCGTACTTGTGAAAATGTCCTGCGGAAGGAACCCTCTACCGCACACGTTGTACGTAAAACCTGCAGGAAATAAACGGCTTCACGTCAGTTGGAGGCAGTTGGCAGGCCACTGTGTTCCTGAACCACCAGCTTCTGATCTGTCCCGTGGCAAACGCGTGCTGGTCGCTCCTGCCATCGGCCACAAATGCCTAACTACGGCAGTAAACAGCTAGCCTCTGAATTGTAAACTCACGCTTCTGATAAAAATATAGGAAGGTCAAAGAAGAGCCACTTTTTGATTCTGCTGGTTGTTTAGGAGCTGCAGGAACGAACGTCTCCACACAGAGGTGCGTAATGTGCGAATCCAAGTTGTGTGTTTCCCCCAGCTAGTCGCAATGTCTAAATCCGGCGGTGACGCTGTCAGAATCCGTAAATCAGCGACCACGTATTTCTAGAGCTTTCTCCAGCGTAACCAGATTACTTATGTCATACAATCATTACCGTCTTGTATACCCTCTATTCTCTACCTATTTATTCGTGTCGGGTACCCACAGCAGTGTGTTTGTTAAAGGACGTCTTTAAGTCTCCCCGCCAGTATTCTAATTATTATATTTTGCACGAATGGCTAATTTCGGCCTTGCAGGCTATTTTCGAGCGCAGTCTGCAAAGAAACCGAACGAACATACAAGTCTGGCTTTCTTACATGTAAAAGTAGCACTTTTTACAGCTGACAGCCGAAAATTCTACTTACAGGTGTCGATGTGTTTCCCAATTATCCTGTTAGTAGACAGTGGATATAGCCGATCTGAAAGTCGTCACTTGTGAAAATTATTTCTGTACGTCAGTAAGTCAGACTTATCTTTCATCTGTCTCTTTGTAGACTACGCCTGAAAATAGCCTGTAAGGCCGAAATTGGCCGTTCATGCAGAATACAAAAGTTTAATACGATGGTTGGAACTTTAAGAGTGGCAACTATTTATTTACAGCTCGTACAACATAGATACGTGTTTCGAAGTTTTACTGACCTTCAAAGTAGTCACCATCATTGTGTATAACCCGTTGCCAGCGCCAGTTGTGTTGACAGTTCGAGCGGCGCGGTCTATTGCCCGACTAATTTGTAGCAGTTCTGAAGCGAATGCCGTGAAGTGTTTCCTTCAGGTTAGAAATCGAGTTGAAATTACGAGGGCTTAAGTCAGGGAAGTGCAGTAGGTGATATAGAACTTAGCAGCCCCATCAGTCAAATCAGTAACAGCTTGCACTGTACGTGCTTGAGCGTTGTCCTGCAAAATGATGGTCAGGTCCTGCTGAAAGTGTCATCATTTGTCTTTAAGCTGGTCGTAGGTTAGTTCAAAAAATGAACAGCACAGAGACAGAAGTGATGACACTTTCTGCACGACCTGCCCACTTTGCAGGACAACGCTCAAGCACGTACAGTGCAAACTGTTACTGATTTGACTGATGGGGCTACTAAGTGCTATACCACCTACCGCACTCTCCTGACTTAAGCCCTCGTGAGTTCAACTCTATTTCTAACCTGAGGGGAACACTTCACGGCATTCGCTACAGAACTGCTACAAATTAGTCGGGCAATAGACCGTGCCGCTCGAACTGTCAACACAACTGGCACTGCTAAGAGTATCCTACGACTTCCACATCGCTGGCAACGGGTTATACATAATGCTGGTGACTACTTTGAAGGCCAGTAAAACTTTGAAACACTTATCTATTTTGTACGAGCTGTAAATACATAGTTGCCGCTATTAAAGTTTCAGCTCTCGTACTTGTGAAAAACGGCAGAGGTGGCAAACTTCAATATGTCCTTTATCTCCTCTATTCTACCGGTAACGAAACTGCGCTCTTTCCCACTAGCCAATTTTCACAAATACCGTCAATGTTGCAGTCCTGTACCGACGTCCCTTGCCTTAGTATACTGCACGTTAACGGGTAGCACCGACCGACAACACGTCTGCGAACCATTCCCGACCACATTTTGCTATCTTGCTAGAAATTTAGTTTCAAATGCTTTTCACTCCATATACTGCATCCTCATTTACTGACCCAACGACAAAGCTCTACCACGCCAGAGTATGGAGAAACCTAGCTGCAAGGCGTAGCGTACGTCAAGGCATTAGGACCCAGGCGTGGTGACCTCTAAGGCCTGGTATCACAGCAGCTGCGGACGTCGAAAACTTTGTAGCCGCCGCGTCCAGCCTGCAGCCAAACTTGTAGCAGGCAACTCTGGAAACCGAGGCGCCAAATGCACACCGCAGGAGGAGGGGCGGGGGGGGGGGGGGGGGGGGGGGGGAGTTGGGCCCCGGCACAACTTTCCGACGAGACGCACGCCTCTCGAGCAACGGCAGTGGAAAGGGAAGGGAAGGGAAGATACTGCCCACCAGCTACAGTGGCAGAGCTCCTGCCGTTACAGTTCACCCGTGTGGCTTTCTGGAGTTGTGCCATAACGCTCCAGGCATAAGCTCAACGGCGCATGAACCTTCCTCTAACATTTTTGACGTTAAAACGTCGAGAACTTTTGGAACAGCCGTGTTTTAATAGCAACATACGGTCTGGCAGACGCGTTTCTGCTGTTATCTCGCCAATGAAGAGGGTAGCTCACAAACCAAAATCATTCGGAATTGTGTGATGGAGCCAATCTTACAGTTGCTGATGGGAACACAAAGCTCGCGTCGGCAACTCCCACCGCCAGTGGAACAGCCGCGGGAAAGTTGGGATGCAAATTGCGTTTCTGACGAGATGGGGAGTGCAAAAGGTCCCTAATGTGACACCGCTGTCACTTGTGCGTCTACCGGTTAGGTTATCAGTGACACTCCACACGCTTGGGTGGGCCCTAACAGCAGCACTGGCGAAAATTCAGAAATCACACCTTCAGTACATATTTTAACTTTACGTAGTCAACGATTTTAACTTTACGTAGTCAACGATTTTAACTTTACGTAGTCAACGATTTTAACTTTACGTAGTCAACGATTTTAACTTTACGTAGTCAACGATTTTAACTTTACGTAGTCAACGATTTTAACTTTACGTAGTCAACGATTTTAACTTTACGTAGTCAACGATTTTAACTTTACGTAGTCAACGATTTTATGGAACCTAACATGCTAAAGCAAACGTGCCTGAGTTTGAAGTTGCAAAATGCATTTAGATAATTTTCAACCCATTTCTAAATCACACATATTCAGTAAAGTCGAATGGAGATTGGTTAAACAGTTGCAGATTTTACAGCATTATAACATACTCTATAAAAGTTCACGAAAATAAGGCTAGCAGTGTGAGAAGTTATATTTCTAAAATTCTTTTGGCTCTATAGATGACGTGCTTCCAACAACCTATAGCAGGGCGTACAATCTGCCCTCCCCCATGTGGAAATAACGTAGCTGCAACAAGTATATCTCCCAGTTTAATATCCCTCGGACAGGGCACGAGCTGTAACTGGGGAAGGGCAAGGAAAAAAAAAAGTTTTCAAAGAGACGTAGAAAAGCCTCGGGAAACCTAAATATGAAAAGCCGGACGGGGACTACGATCGCTGTCCTGAAACGTGCGTGTACCAACTCTTAATGACTGTCATATTGGTCAGCAACGCCCAAGCCGGTGAAAGGCAGGCGAGAAAAAGCGGGGAATATGAGTACGGCACACGGCTTCGCGTGGAAGAAACTAATATAATGCTGATAAATTATATGGAGTATACAGTTGCCGATTCCATTTTATACACAACGTTTTAACGACCGTCAGTCTTTCCAGCGATGCTCTCCTTGTAGCCAAACATTGCTGCCTTTAAGCTGAACCAGCCTCCGGAAAGTTAGACTCAAATGGAAACTTGCCATACAGTGTACTTCGCTCGCATCAAAGAATTTTTTTACGAGGTCTATGGCGCATTGGCAGTGTAATAAATGTAAGCTAAGTCAATACAATCGAAAAATGCGGCCGTTTGCGTCATATTTTGATGCAAACACACTCATCGAAACCTAGAGAGTACTTCCCGTTGACCTAGAATCATAATAATTTGGCAATGTTTACCGGTACAATTAAAAGGAAAAACCCGAAAAATTATTTGTAATTGTATCATATGAAAACTATCATTTGCTACACTGTCGGAAATCTCAATTCCAGGGTCCGATATCTTGACAGTATCAATATCGATAACAGGCTACCATCGTAGAGAGCAGTGGTTCCGAACAGGTGCTCCGCGGACCCCCAGGTGTCCGCGATCTATGCCAGAGGGGTCCGCAAGAATGAAAAACATTAAATAAATTCGTATGGTAACAGTTTCTTTTTGGTCCCTTTCTGCATGAGCAGAGCTCTAGCCAACTTCTGCGTCTAGCAACTTCCTAGAGCCAACCGACACTAGCACATTCTAGCGCAAAACGAGAATTAGATAGATGCAAATAGTACTGTTGTATGCCGTTAAGACTACGCGCGCTGCCTCTTTGCAACCGACAACTGACAGTCACTTAACACAGAAACTCCCATTTCAGACGACAATCGGCCACTGTTAATTTATTTCCAGTGCTTTCTCAGACGGTATTGTTTACATATTCAATATTCTGTATTAAAACAGTAGTGTTTGTAAAGCGTTGTCTTGGGGGGAAGCTACAGTTCACGTAGTTAAAAATGGACCGATGGTTAAAAAGTGGTTCGTTAAAACGAGAAAGGCCCGCAGATGAAGAGGAAGATAATGCATTTGTTATACTAAACACCCAGATCTGAAGACAAAGACTTCGAGCAATAATCCAAAATTTAACAATAACAATGATAGATAAATTGAAAAGTTTTAAGCTCAATAGAAAAAACATTGTTTTTTCTACGGAGCAAAAATAGAAAAGGTATGAAGAGAGACTTAATTTGGCTTTCTTAGGTACTTTGATACTGTGATATGACAAGGTACCAATTGTGCTCGATGAGGGGGTCCTCGAGAAAATTTTGTTGGGAACCCCTGTTCTAGAGAGTATTCGCGTGATGGATGAACTATATATATATATATATATATATATATATATATATATATATATATATATATATATACACACTCAAGGTATAATATATATTTTTAAAAAATCAGCTTTCGCCGAATTATCCCTCGAGTGTAATCAGAAAAGGAAATGCCGCGAGACCAGTGGTACAAATGTCAACTTTCTGGGACAGCGTAAATAAGGGATCTACCGAATTAGAGACATAAGAATATTAAAACCGTCGGAGGTTTCAATTTAAACAAGGCTTGGGGGCGCATAACAGCTAAGAACCAGGCAGCCATCTCAGCCATCAGGCCTGAGATACTGACAGCGAGTGCGCTTCTTAACACAAAAGAGCGTTGTGGGGGGAGGGGGGGGCGAGAGTGGGGTAGGAGCATGGACAGAGACGCCATACCCAGGGCAGTCTGGTTGGAGTCCACCGAGAAGACTTAACAACAAAACACAAAGCGCCTGAAGAATACGAACGAGTCGTTCATCGAAAAACTGTGCATAAAAATGGAAGGAACACACTCGCCCGGAAGCACACCATTAATCGAGCCTGAGAAACCCTCAGGGACCAGATGTACAACAGCCGCCGCTAGGGCACTCATTAAGGTGATTGAAACGTCGCTGTCAGGTACGGGGGCAGAGCGTGTGCTGGCTCGTCCTTGCAACACGCTGGCAACAGCTCGGGATCGATCTAGCGACCCCGGGGGAGAGCTATCGACACGCGACGTGCGGATCAATAGCGGCAGAGGCGGCGCCAAAGCCAGCGCGACGCGCAAAGTCAGACAAGCAGGCAGCCACTCGTAGTGCCCGGCCGGGGGCGGCGCCGCCCACCCGACAATTGGATCCGTTCACACGGCGCCTCCAAAGTTGCCAACACCGCTGCCGTAAGCCCCACAACAACATTTTCTAGACAGCAACCACCCAGAACCACCTACACAAAGTCGTCTTTCATCGCCACTGCCATTGTCATTTCGGGCATTTACGTCCAGCTTCAAATGGCTACAGTTGTGTTTATAAGGTCTATGTCTTCAGACATAGAAGCCGACCTCGGGGAAGATCAGTTTGGATTCCGTAGAAATGTTGGAACACGTGAGGCAATACTAACCCTACGACTTATCTTAGAAGAAAGATTAAGGAAAGGCAAACTTAACGTTTCTAGCATTTGTAGACTTAGAGCTTTTGACAATGTTGACTGGAATACTCTTTCAAATTCTGAATGTGGCAGGGCTAAAATACAGGGAGCGAAAGGCTATTTACAATTTGTACAGAAAGCAGATGGCTGTTATAAGAGTCGAGGGGCATGAAAGGGAAGCAGTGGTTGGGAAGGGAGTGAGACAGGGTTGTAGCCTAGCCTCTCCCCGATGTTATTCAATCTGTATATTGAGCAAACAGTAAAGGAAACAAAAGAAAAATTCGGAGTAGGTATTAAAACCCTTGGAGAAGAAATAAAAACTTTGAGCTTCGCCAATAACATTGTAATTCTGGCAGAGACAGCAAAGGACTTGGAACAGCAGTTGAACGGAATGGACAGTGTCTTGAAAGGAGGGTACAAGATGGACATAAAAGTAAAACGAATGTAGTCGAATTAAGTCGGGTGAAGCTGAGGGAATTAAGATTAGGAAATGAGACACTTAAGGTAGTAAATGAGTTTTGCTATTTGAGGAACAAAATAACTGATGATGGTCGAAGTAGAGAGGACATAAAATGTAGACTGGCAATGACAAGGAAAGCGCTTCTGAAGAAGAGAAATTTGTTAACATCGAGTAGAGATTTAAGTGTCAGGATGTTGTTTCTGAAAGTATTTGTATGGAGTGTAGCCATGTATGGAAGTGAAACGTGGACGATAAAAAGTTTGGACAAGAAGAGAATAGAAGCTTTCGAAATGTGGTGCTACAGAAGAATGCTGAAGATTACATGGGTAGATCACATAACTAATGAGGAGGTATTGAATAGAATTGGGGGGGAAGAGGAGTTTGTGGCGCAACTTGGCTAGAAGAAGTGATCAGTTGGTAGGGCATGGTCTGAGGCATCAAGGGATCACCAATTTAGTAGTGGAGGGCAGCGTGGAGGGTAAAAATCGTAGAGGGAGACCAACAGATGAATACACTAAGCAGATTCAGAAGGATGCAGGCTACAGTAGGTGCTGGAAGATGAAGAAGCTTCCACAGGATAGAGTAGCATGGAGAGCTGCATCTCAGGATTGAAGACAACAACAAGTTGTTAGACGCTTTTCTTCCACTCCTCCAACGGATTCCAATGCTCAATGGGCCATTGCTTCTCACACCGTACAGATTTAGATGCACTACATTACATCTCCGAGATGATAAGTTTGATTCTAGGAAAACTAAAGGCACCACAGTAGCAACTCTGACGCTGTGAATTTTAATGGAAGCAAGACAAACATCAAGACACCATCTACATAGAGCAGTATAGACGTAGACAAAGCGACCTGGAATTTAAAATTGTGAAATGTGTGTGAAATTTTCAAGAAAATAGTTATAAGCTGTACGGAAGGACATAATGAGGCGTCTTTTTAAGTAAGTACCGTTTGAAATTTAAAAATGACGTGCTAATGTATTTCAATAATTTTATTTTTACATGAAAGCCTGTACCTTAATGTACGCACTGACACCATTACAGTCTGATTCTTCCTTGTTTACGTTGCTTGCTAAATGTTTAAGATGTCTCCGATAATCGTTGAGTTCCGCCGACTGAAGTACGGGCTGTTATAAGATTTCTTAGTGCTAAAGGCCTAAAAGCGATCGATATTCGTCGTGAGATCTGTGCAGTTTACGGAGGAAACATCACGAGTGACGGAATGGTAAGAAAGTGGGTGAGAGTTTGAAGATGGCCGGACAAATGTGCACGATGAACAACGGAGTGGGCGTCCTTCGGTCGTTGATGAAAGTTTGGTGCAGGAAGTGGACAATAAGGTGAGAGAAAACAGACGCTTTACCACTTCCTCCTTGCAGAATGACTTTCTTAATGTTTCTCGTAGTGTTTTGTATGGCATAGTGACCGAGCACTTTAATTACCGAAAATTGTGCGCACGTTGGGTACCGAAAATGTTGACGAATGTGCACAAAACCAAACGTTTGGACAGTGCATTGACTTTCCTTGAGCGGTACCACAACAACGGCGGTGATTTCTTCAGCCAAATTCTTACGGGCGATCAATGATGGGTGGCCTACGTCACACCAGAATCAAAGCAACAGTCCATGGAAGTTGAGCAAGGGCATCGTTTTGCTGCAAGACAATGCCCGTCCGCATGTGGCGAATCAGACCAAAGATCTCATCACAGCTTTTCGATGGGAAACTCGAAATCATCCTCCGTACAGCCCCAATCTTGCTCCCAGTGACTACCATCTGTTCCTGCACTTGAAGTAACACCTGGGCGGTCAACGTCTTCAAGAAGACGACGAAGACAAAACAGCGGTGATGCAGTGGTTAAGTCAGGCGGCAGACTTCTGTGAGGAGGGTATTCAAAAACTGGTACAACGCTTTGACAAGTGCCTCAATGTTGACGGAAATTATGTAGAGAAGCAGATTAAGGTACAGGCTTTTAAGCAAAAATAAAAATGATATATCTTAGCACGTCCCTTTTTAGTTTCAAAACAGTACTTGAAACACAAACCTCGTACAATGGAACTTTCTGGCAAATTAAAACTGTGTGCAAAGGTCCCGAGTTCGAGTCTCGGTCTGCCACACAGTTTTAATCCGCCGGGAAGTTTCAAATCAGCGCACACTCCGCTGCACAGTGAAAATCTCGTTCTGATAATATACAAGAATAGAGGGGAGTGAATGAACTGCTAGAAATGCAGTCTTACTGTTCAATTTGTGTATCTAAGTAAGTAATGACGAAAATAAAAATCTTTCACACATGGGATTAAAATATCAGGGTAACAGGACATCAGAGTTCGCTGACGACATTCCTACTCTCACGACCAGCCTAATGAGCACACACTGGGACGAGAATCAAATGCGTACGGGACTAATGAGCAGCAGAAATGAGATTATCACGAAATTTCGGAAAATTCAGGGCCACACAGTACGGACTAAAACGTATACGTCACCATGGAAGATAGGTCCTGACGGACAAATAAATGAAATAGAAGAAGCTACTAGGCAAAGGGTGAAAATTTTTTGATGAAAGAATGCCTAGTGCATCAGACAGGCCGTAACCTGAATCTAGGGGGGGGGGATGCTGTTGGCGAACACGGCCTTAACAATAAGCGTAGGATCTTGTTTGAGCAGCCTATGCGTCAAACTAAATGGACTGAATCGCCTAAGAAACTGTAGAAAATAGCCATGTGACTGTATGTGGTTAAGAGATACGGAATAGGAATCAGTGATGCGTGGAAGCGCATACCGAGAGACTAGGAGTACTCCCCGCATAATACATGGTGACAAATGAAGATGCTGCGAGTGGCTTTTCACTGTTATTACCAAAATAATCTCTCATAGTGTACACTTCAATTTTTTTTCGACAAACAATTGCCTCTCCGAAGAAGACAATGGTGAATGATCTCGAAAGCACTGACTCAAAGATAAGCAAGGCACGTGCGCCGAGTACATCAATGTTTATTACGTAGGAAGGCGTTAAGGACAACCCCGCCCAAATCCCCCTACTCCGCATAGGTTTCGATACTTGAAATCTGCGAGGTTATAGTCACCATAATGGTGTCTTGGTACTGACAGTGGCCTTGTTGACAGTCACTGGTCAAACTGGTCTGGCTGTAATGTACTTTTCACTGGCTCCATCAGTTCTGCCGGACAGGAATGAAAGAATGAAACTTGCCGGTGAAGACTGCACGGATTTGCGGCGATATTCCTGGTTATGGGAGCAGCTGGCTGGCTACGAGCCCGCGGGTTTAGCAACGGGGCAGTCGCCACTTTGGAAAACTTTCTCAAGCTTAAATTAGGTCTCGCGTCACGACAGGCCGCGCTGCACTTCGTCTTCCCCATCCGACGAGAGGTTCGTGTCAATCGATTTCTTGTGGGGGCAGTTCTACATGTGTTTCATACCCATTTGACAACTCGCAGACGAGAGCAGGCCGACTACAATTATCGTAAGGAGAATTCTCCGAATGCTCCTGTACGTGAAACTTCACCGGCTCAGTCAACCGCTACGACCAAAACACCATGTTCCGACTGCTTCAGAAGGGCACTAGACTGTCTCAGGTGAAGTCCACAACCTAAAATATTCCGTGTAGTGTCTTGCTCACGAGCTGAAAATTTATGACCCTAGAGGCGTTCTCGTTGACACTGTTTACAAGTCTTTGGGACTCGAGACGACCAGTCAAGTTCCATTTGTGTGGTATTCTGCATATTTTCCCTAGTTGTCTGTCATTGCCGGGCGCGAACTGTTGCTCACTTTAAGTACTCCCAAGAAAACTGAAAAAAGCTGACATGTTAAGGAGTATGGCGACTGACGTCATAAAGCCACAGTTTAACTATCAAAGTATGAATACCTACGCGAGAGTTGGGGGTTATGAGCAGCGTCATTATCGTCTCGCCTAACAAAAACTAAATGTCAAATCCATCACAGCTTTATTTCAGATACGTTTATTACGGCACTACCCGGTTCGTGCTCAATGAATATCTCCAGGTGATGCTAGAAAATCTCAACGGCTCTGAATATACATCGTCATACAATTTGTGGCGTAATAAACGCACTCTAGATAACTCCGCAACACAAAATCAAGATTATACCGAAGACTTTAAAAATACCATTCGATGGAACGTAAATTTAACGATCGTTACACTAGTTGATTTCGCTAATTCACAGCCAAAATGACATTCCAACCTAACCTGGCCTTCAGGCTACACTCCAAGTCTGTCCGAATCGGCTTAAAATGTTCCGCTCGTGACAACGTTCAGAGAATGGCAGTATCGCAGGCTTCCTTAAGCTCACAAAGTTTCACATTTATAGTGGAACTTCAGTACACCCACAATAAAATTTATTTCCGTTTTAGAGAGGAACCCGGACATGGTCTGCGCTGTATGGCTCAGAGATTTCGGAGGAGAAAGTGTTGTACAGCCGTCAGCATGTTTAAAACAAGACGCGGAGGTTTGGTATTATACTCTTCGTGTAAACAACTGGCCAAAGAAGACGCAAAGGTAAAGCGCGCACCTCCTAACTGCCAGGAGCTATTTCCGCGGCCTTGGGGGACAGCATGGCCCTGCCAGCGATTTTGGGCAATGGAGTGGGAGGGGAGGGGGAGGGGGAGGGGGAGAGGCCTCTTGGCTGCCCTCAGCGAACAGCCACTTCGGCTAAGGAGGGCTTCCACAGCGGCCCAACAACGCAGGCGCCAGCCCTTTTGTGAGCGATGCCATGCGTCACGCAATTGACTTACGCTTTCTGAATCGTATTGTCACTGGATCGAACAGCACACAAACATACGGAACGTATGAAACCGAGACTGCGCTACAGGTGTGCTCACGTAATTGGCCAAAACATTTTTCTGGAGGAAGTACTTGCTGGATCGACCTTCCAACGTTGAATTTGCCCATATTTTGCAAGAGATTGCTTTGAACTATGAAACTTATTGCAGTCAATGTTAATGACGTCGTGGCTAGACCGGTTAGACCCCAAACTCTGCATTGGCGCTCTGTGGCTGAGCAAGCTGGCCGTCATTTCCTACTGAAGATATAGGAGCCTCAGTGAAATGGCCGACAGCATACTCTGATGCCGACATTTATGGGCTAACAATCATGATTAGCAAGAAAGAATATGTGAGCACTGATTGACAAACTACATAGGCAAACGTTTACCTATGGCCAGTGTGTGAGTTATCCTAAATACAAATAAGCAAACCGTTTGTGCTTTCTTAGCTACGCGGAAGTTTTAAAATCGGTCAAATGCAAAGTCCACACGCCTCCTTGTGACACTACGAGCATCTCTTCTACACTTGTGGCTGAAACTGACTTTGTAAAACGTTTTGATTGTGTCACTAGCAGAAGCCTAAAATAAATAACGATTTCCATAAACTTTCTTTTCTTTCAAAAGGTTGTCTGATTAACCTTCTTAGACGCCTAACCTTTAGCGGAAACAGTCGGCCACCTACCTTTACACAGATCGTGAAGGTGCAGCCCATACCTTTTAGTTCGCTCAGAACGCCATCCTCCCTTTCACTTTAAACTATTCATAAAATAAAAGTACCTCAATATATGCATCTGCTTAAGCTGTACACTTGAAAATGGCCAAGTGGCCGACAGTACAAGCAGCCGTTTTATCCCTCTCCATGCGCGAATTTCTTGAGAACGTAAGACCCTGCAGCCACCAGAGAATGTAACAAAAGATCACTGGGAACATTTGCCGATGGGACGGTCATCCATTTCGCCACTGTGGTACGAGCCCCTCCTGAAATCCTGGTTATGAAGACATTTGTAGCATATCCCGAGGTCTGTATTATGCTGAATGGTGTTAATTTCCTTGAGAGAGTGTGCAGCCAACAAATGTGATGCTAAATTTAAGATTTTATCAGTGACGTAGCCTGATTTCATTTGTGCCAAATGTAATGCACTTTTCGTCAAATTCAGGAAACATTCAGTGCACAAGTGTCCTATGTGTATATAGATGGATTCATGTATAAATACCGTACATAAATACGAAACAAGTAATCGGTTCTGTGTGTTCCCTACCTCCCAAAGGAGTGGTACGTAAGACTAACAAGCTGTTCGACAGCTGACGCAGGAAGGCGGAGAGAAACAGTGTTTAAAGGGGGCGTCAGCGATTAGTCAGCACGAGATATTTTACCGCTCTGATCCCGCCTGGAGCCGGCGTGAGTCACGGCAGCAGATGAGCCAGCTAGCACTTCCTGCCACACGGCACGACTAGATGGTCACTTGTTCGCTGTCTTGGCACACGCTGAGCACTATACACGAAACGCTCCCAGGACCGTCATATTACTTGATTGCCGCAATGAAACAAAAAGCGCATGAAATTTCATCACTGCAAGATTAACGGGAAAACTTCCAGAGAGACCCAGCACCAAGAAATAAGATCAAGACAAATGGAATAGCACAGGCCGAATCAATAGCTCTCTCAATACCGTGACGATCAATATTCCAGTATGACACTTTCCTCACATTTTGCCAGTGACTTCTGCACCACGATTTCATAGAGGAGGCACCTGCAATATATTAATAAAAAAGCCTCAGTCAATTTCACTAAGTCTATTTATAGACTGACGAAATGGGGCTGCAGATGTAATTTAGGAGTGCACGACTTGACGGAGCGGCTACGTCGATTTGTATCTGCCGTATCAAACTCGGCACTAATTCTTGCGGAACCGCAGCAACTGAAGGCTCAATAACTAGGGTGGAATTTCCGTGGACGCTTCCATTACGCGCGTAGCAGCATTTCCAGCTACGCATTACGACTGGCAGCACTGTGCACGTGAGACGTTCCTCGCGGAAGGCCCTAGAACATGATGGAACACTCACTACAGAACACTGGAACGACGGAAATTTGGCATCGCACCGCCGCTTCCTGCTTTAAAGCCACACACACTACGCACTACACAAAGCAAGCTGCTCCGGCCCGACCCGCAAGCAGACTAAACAGCGAAGCACTACTCTGTTGTCTCGCCGGCAGTACGACTGCGGGCCGCAACGGCGCGCGCGTCGCCGCATGTGCTGCCGCCTGGTGGGCAAAATGCCAGCGTCTTGCTGCTGTTCTCAATCAACTCGCAGTAATACGAATTTAAACGAAAAATGTTTTGGCGGCGTGCAAGATATTTCAGATCCCAGATCAAGTTTCTCACTTTATGGTGGTGTGTACATTGCAATAACCTTAATTTGTAAGGGCGGTGCGCAGTTCAGATTTCCTCACCGTCTTTTTGAAAATATTCGTTATAGGAATGCGAGGGTTCATGTGAACAAAATACGCATCGAGAAACGCCACTGCAGAACGAAAGACTCCGCTAAAATGACACAGATCCCGAATGAGAGTCTCGGTCCGGCACACACATTTGATCCGCCAGGAATTTTCACATCAGCGTACACGCCGCTGCGGAATAAAAAATTCATTCTGGACATTTTGCTAACAATGTGTCGCAACAGCAAACTAGCAAATTTATCCGATTGCTTTGTATTCTAGAATCATCACAATTCGTGTCACCAAAACGACTGGCATCGATATTCATTTCCATAGAACTATTTCGTCGTTGTGCGCCACCTTCCAAACTTGTTTGTATGCTATAATTCGGGAACCCAGTTTTTTGATACTGGATCACCTTCAGGTCATCACTTCGATACTTCGTTTCCCACAGAACGCTTAGCTAAATGGTCTTAATCTTTGAAAAAAAAAAATGCATACTGTCCCGGACACACCGAACTGAACAGAGAGTACTGTATAATAGGTGTATAACAAAGCATACGACTACAGAGGGAGGCAGGTTGAACTAAACGTGTTAGGCTGTCAAGAGAGCAATGCGTAAAATCTCCAGAATATTGTCAAATAATCTTTCACAAGACCGAAAGAAATTCTGGGGTACCATGTAAAGTCTATTAGTGGCACCAAAATTAGTGTCCAATGAGTCAAAAGCAGAAATTGAGGATACCAAAGCAAAAGCAATTCTTTACACAGTCTTCAGATGTTCCTTTACAAAGGAAAACCTAGGAGAATTGTCCCAATTTAATCCTCGTACCATTGAAAAGACAAGTGAAATGTTACTGTCAGTGGTGTTGGCAAATGCTGAAATCGTTAAACTTGAATAAAGCTCCAGGGCTCGATAGAATCCCTACCAAATTCTATATAGAATTTGTGGCTGAGTTACACCCTTTTCAAACTAAAATCTATTATAAATCCCTCGAACAAAAAACCGTGCCCAGTAGTTGGAAGAAAACACAAGTCACACCTGTTTACAATAGCGGTAGCAGAACTGATCAACAAAATTACCGTTTAGTATCCTTGACATGGATTTATTGTAGAATCTTAGATGATATTCTGTGCTCAAACATAATGAGGTATCTCGAACAGAAATGCTAATCAGCACGGATTTCGAAAATATCGATCATGTGAAACCCAACTCCCACTTTTCTCACGCGACATATCGAAAACATCGGATCAAGGCAGTCGGGTGTATGCAGTATTTCTTGATTTACAAAAAGCGTTTGAATGAGTACCACGTCCAATCTTATTCTCAAAAGTACGATCGTATGGAGTGTCAAACGAAATTAGTGACTGAATTGAGGATTTCTTGCTAGGAAGGATACAGCATATTATCATTGATAGAGAGTCACTTTGAAGGGTAACTTCGGGTGCGCCCCCAGAAAGTGTTCATGTTGTATATTAATGACTTTGGGGACAATATTAATAGTAACCTAAGACTTTTTGCAGTTATTTATAATGAAGTACTGTCTGAAAGAAGTTGCATGAATATTCAGTCGAATCTTGATAAGATTTCACAGTGGTGCAAACATTCACAACTTGCTTTAAATCTTCATAAATGTAAAACTGTACATTTCACAAAACGTAAAAACGCAGTATTCTATCAGTGAATCGCAAATGGAATTGACCAATCCATACAAATAACTGGATGATACACTGTGTAGGGACATGAAACGAAATGATCACATAGGCCCTTCGGTTTATTGGTAGAATACTGGAGAAATGCGAAGAGTCTACAAAGAAGATTGCTTGTAAATCACTCGTGCGACCCATTCTAGAACACTGCTTAAGTGTGTGGGATCCGTACCAAACAGGATTACCAGGGGGGCATAAATGGTCACAGGTTTGTTTGAACCATGTGAAGCGTCAGAGAGATGCTGAAGAAACAGAACTGGCAGACTCTTGAAGATAGTTGTCGACAAAATTTCAAGAACCGCCTTTAAATGATTACTCTAGGACTATACTACAACCCTCCACATATCGCTCACACATCGATCATGACGGGAAGTTTAGAATAATTACTGCACGCATAGGGGCATTCAAAATATCGTTCTTCCTGCGCTGCAAATAAACTATTGGACTTAAGTTGTTCTTACATTTTCCGACACAATTACATGAGCATTTCACAATGGCGTGACAGCTTCGACCAACCAGTGATCATCTCGACTGCCAATAAAGAAAAGAGGTCGGTCCTCCAATTGCACTTTTTATATAGATTACAAAACTGTAGTACGAATCCTACTGACAATCTGGATATGGGCACTGGATGGTCGAACCGATTATGGTATCGTAAAATGTTCATGAGGCTGCATCTAAAAGATAAAGATAAATAAATATATGGAAAACGTGTTGCTATAACATGGCAGAGCCAACTACTTTACTGATGAGACGCTTGTAGTGCAAATGATCGTTAAGAACTAACAGGAGAACTTAGTATATCTGAAAGAAGGCTTAAAAATTGGCTACAATAAAACTGAAACAATTTATTGTAAACATTTTGAAAAGTTGATTCATTAGCGTCATTTTTTTTTTACGGAACTAATACATCTGAAATACACTCCTGGAAATGGAAAAAAGAACACATTGACACCGGTGTGTCAGACTCACCATACTTGCTCCGGACACTGCGAGAGGGCTGTACAAGCAATGATCACACGCACGGCACAGCGGACACACCAGGAACCGCGGTGTTGGCCGTCGAATGGCGCTAGCTGCGCAGCATTTATGCACCGCCGCCGTCAGTGTCAGCCAGTTTGCCGTGGCATACGGAGCTCCATCGCAGTCTTTAACACTGGTAGCATGCCGCGACAGAGTGGACGTGAACCGTATGTGCAGTTGACGGACTTTGAGCGAGGGCGTTTAGTGGGCATGCGGGAGGCCGGGTGGACGTACCGCCGAATTGCTCAACACTTGGGGCGTGAGGTCTCCACAGTACATCGATGTTGTCGCCAGTGGTCGGCGGAAGGTGCACGTGCCCGTCAGCGACGCACGGATGCACGCCAAGACCGTAGGATCCTACGCAGTGCCGTAGGGGACCGCACCGCCACTTCCCAGCAAATTAGGGACACTGTTGCTCCTGGGGTATCGGCGAGGACCATTCGCAACCGTCTCCATGAAGCTGGGCTACGGTCCCGCACACCGTTAGGCCGTCTTCCGCTCACGCCTCAACATCGTGCAGCCCGCCTCCAGTGGTGTCGCGACAGGCGTGAATGGAGGGACGAATGGAGACGTGTCGTCTTCAGCGATGAGAGTCGCTTCTGCCTTGGTGCCAATGATGGTCGTATGCGTGTTTGGCGCCGTGCAGGTGAGCGCCACAATCAGGACTGCATACGACCGAGGCACACAGGGCCAACACCCGGCATCATGGTGTGGGGAGCGATCTCCTACACTGGCCGTACACCACTGGTGATCGTCGAGGGGACACTGAATAGTGCACGGTACATCCAAACCGTCATCGAACCCATCGTTCTACCATTCCTAGACCGGCAAGGGAACTTGCTGTTCCAACAGGACAATGCACGTCCGCATGTATCCCGTGCCACCCAACGTGCTCTAGAAGGTGTAAGTCAACTACCCTGGCCAGCAAGATCTCCGGATCTGTCCCCCATTGAGCATGTTTGGGACTGGATGAAGCGTCGTCTCACGCGGTCTGCACGTCCAGCACGAACGCTGGTCCAACTGAGGCGCCAGGTGGAAATGGCATGGCAAGCCGTTCCACAGGACTACATCCAGCATCTCTACGATCGTCTCCATGGGATAATAGCAGCCTGCATTGCTGCGAAAGGTGGATATACACTGTACTAGTGCCGACATTGTGCATGCTCTGTTGCCTGTGTCTATGTGCCTGTGGTTCTGTCAGTGTGATCATGTGATGTATCTGACCCCAGGAATGTGTCAATAAAGTTTCCCCTTCCTGGGACAATGAATTCACGGTGTTCTTATTTCAATTTCCAGGAGTGTATTTATAGTTATTTCTGTAGCAGAAAAGTAGAGGCAGTAGAGATGGGCGGAATAAAGAGGGAGGCAGCATATCCAGGAGAGGGAGGACAAGAAATATGGAAATGGTGATAAAGGATTGGGAACAATTAGTCGTCCACAAAATTAAGGAAAGAGCTCCTCAGTGGTGTGGCCATGGACAGTAAATGGAGCACGGATGACGGCAAGAAACAACGCTGGATTTGTCGCTCCGATGGGCGAGAATAACAGAGAAGTGGTGGCTGGTTATCACGTGCTAATGTTCACTGTAAATACTGCACTCAAATTATGCTATTTCACTTCGAATACGAGCCGGAAATCGCATTGAAAGTGTGCCACATCTCCTCGAATGCATGCTGATATTAAAATAAAATTGACGGAAACTACTTCTGTAGCACTCTCTGCAGAACAAGAAACCAGTGTCGAGTGCTGAAATGAAATGTTAGCCGCGCTATTATCAGCTCAGGGAAGGGACGCAGCTGCCTGTTTCCGAACGTGCGTGATCTGACGTCACGTCATCCTTTACCGCACTACCAGCGTTACGCTGCTTACAGAAACAGATCAGTATCTCTCACTAAGACTGCATTTTAACTACTGTGCTAGCGTACGAGGGAGTTTTGAGGGGCAGTTGACGTAACAGTACCGTGGCCCAGTGGTCAAATCATCGTCTCGGGTTCGATTCCCGCTGCTACAATCATTTTTTTTCATTTATTTTATTCCTCGCAATGTTAAAATACCACTGATCGAGAGAGGGAATAATTGGAATGATGAGGTACAAAGACCGGAATGAGAGAGACAACAATGACTGTGTATGCTGGCGAATGGGACAGAAAGGGCAACTACAGAAGAGTTAATTTTCGCTACTGCCCTTCTTCCCACGTCCCCCACTGCGGCAATCGATTCCACGAATCAGTCTAACGTCGCAGAATCCACGTTTCCGTTAATCAATCGCACCAATGCGGTACAGACTTGAAGTGTCGTGTTTACCTGTGGCCGACTACAGTTTGCCTTCTCTCCATCTGTATGGAACCTTGTCTTACAAGGGAACCTCCCCATTGCACCCATTTCGCAGGAACCATCCCGGCATTTGCCTGGAGCGATTTAGGGAAATCACGGAAAACCTAAATCAGGATGGCCGTCGCCCTCCCGAATGCGAGTCCAGCGTGCTAGCCACTGCGCGGGACGACAGTTCCCTGGGTTTTAATTAATTGTAAGTTTCTCGAGGTTTAATTAGTTATATTTATTACGTTTTATATTACAACTGGAACAAACTTTAAAATTTACGAATTCTTGCGTGGAGGGCGTTACCGTCAGCCCACGTGTTGTATGCTCATGCAGAGAGCCAACCACGCACAGTTACCAACCGTGCGCAGGCAGGTAGGGTGACGACTACAGCGAGCGACCAAATGGGTACAAAAATCTGTTTATTTATGTAACTTTCACTAATTGCTTGTAGATTACGTACATGATTACTTACTAACATTATAACTTTACAGTGCAAATTGCCCTGAAGATGACTCCATCGCGGGTTGAAACCGGTTGGCGGCAAAATAAATAGTGCGACTGTGATTGTCATTTTGAAAAATTGATAATTCCTCGGTGGTGCGTCGTTTTTTTGCCTCCGGCGAAGTTGTGTCCCAGCGTCGCTGGAGCGGCTGGGCTGCGATACGAGGGAGCGCACACACACGGCGTGCCTTTGCTAGCTTTCTGGGGCGCCGATCGATGCGCCGAGCCAGCAGGCAGGACGGGGGACGGGGGGCTTTAATAGCCGCCTCCCTCTCCCCCCCCCCCCCCCCGGGCCCTCCATAAAGCCGCGCCTCTATTACCCCGACACCCACTTCCACAGGTACGCTATTCTCGGCGACATTCCTGCCGCCTCAAAAGGCCGCAGCCGCGCGCCCCAAACAATACTACACTGTGCTGCTGCTACTGCCGCAACTCGCTGGGGCGCACTTCCACTTCTATGTCGTTTCCCCGATATACCCGAAGCCCTCACTATTACGTTAAGTGCTGCTTCGCACTGGCTAAAGGAAAGAAAGGGAAATATCGCAAACGACTATAAGATAAAAAATATAGCCGTTACGTGCCTTCCATGACTACCAGCAGCGTACGCCGGCCCCACACACTATATACACGGTGTTACAAAAGGGTACGGCCAAACTTCCAGGAAACATTCCTCACACACAAATAAAGAAAATATTTTATGTGGACATGTGTCCGGAAACGCTTACTTTCCATGTTAGAGCTCATTTTATTACTTCTCTTCAAATCACATTAATCATGGAATGGAAACACACAGCAACAGAACGTACCAGCGTGACTTCAAACACTTTGTTACAGGAAATGTTCAAAATGTCCTCCGTTAGCGAGGATACATGCATCCACCCTCCGTCGCATGGAATCCCTGATGCGCTGATGCATCCCTGGAGAACGGCGTATTGTATCACAGCCGTCCACAATACGAGCACGAAGAGTCTCTACATTTGGTACCGGGCTTGCGCAGACAAGAGCTTTCAAATGCCCCAATGAATGAAAGTCAAGAGGGTTGAGGTCAGGAGAGCGTGGAGGCCATGGAATTGGTCCGCCTCTACCAATCCATCGGTCACCGAATCTGTTGTTGAGATGCGTAAGAACACTTCGACTGAAATGTGCAGGAGCTCCATCGTTAATGAACCACATGTTGTGTCTTACTTGTAAAGGCACATGTTCTAGCAGCACAGGTAGAGTATCCCGTATGAAATCATGATAACGTGTCCATTGAGCGTAGGTGGAAGAACATGGGGCCCAATCGAGACATCACCAACAATGCCTGCCCAAACGTTCACAGAAAACCTGTGTTGATGACGTGATTGCACAATTGCGTGCGGATTCTCGTCAGCCCGCACATGTTGATTGTGAAAATTTACAATTTGATCACGTTGGAATGAAGCCTCATCCGTAAAGAGAACATTTGCACTGAAATGAGGATTCACACATTGTTGGATGAACCATTCGCAGATGATGATGATGATGATGATGATGATGATAATGATGATGATGTTTGGTTTGTGGGGCGCTCAACTGCGTGGTTATCAGCGCCCATACAATTTCCCAACCTTTGCTCAGTCCAATTTCGCCACTTTCCTGGATGATGATGAAATGATGAGGACAACACAAACACCCAGTCATCTCGAGGCAGGTGAAAATCCCTGACCCCGCCGGGAATCGAACCCGGGAGAACCATTCGCAGAAGTGTACCCGTGGAGGCCAATCAGCTGCTGATAGTGCCTGCACACGCTGTACATGGTACGGAAACAACTGGTTCTCCCGTAGCAGTCTCCATACAGGGACGTGGTCAACGTTACCTTGTACAGCAGCAACTTCTCTGACGCTGATTAGGGTTATCGTCAACTGCACGAAGAATTGCCTGTCCTTGTGGTGTCACCGCCAGACACCACACTTGCTAGGTGGTAGCTTTTAAATCGGCAGCGGTCCGCTAGTATACGACGGACCCGCGTGTCGCCACTGTCAGTAATTGCAGACCGAGCGGCACCACACGGCAGGTCTAGAGACAATGACTAGCACTCGCCCCAGTTGTACAGCCGACTTTGCAAGGAACGGTTCACTGAGAATTACGCTCTCATTTGCCGAGACGATAGTTAGCATAGCCTTCAGCTACATTTGCTACGACCTAGCAAGGCGCCATTACCAGTATAGATATTGAGATTCTATTAATGTATCATCAAGAGCGATGTTCTACAAATGTGGATTAAAGTTAAGTATTCCAGAAGCTACGTACTTTTCTTTATAGCATTCATTACGTATCCTGTTTCAGACCTCACGCCAGCCTGCTTGAGTTTAAGCGCGTGCCTTTCGGCTTCCTCCCATTGTGTCTAGGCTGTCTTGTCTAGACACAACAGTCCTCGTCGTTCTAGGTCTTTCCCAGCCGCGAGTCGTAGGCTGGAATGTTCCGTGCTCCCTAAGACGCCGATCAATTGCTTCGAACGTCTTCCTGTCGGGACACCTTCGTTCTCGAAATCTGTCTCGATACAAACGTACCGCGCCACGGCTATTGCCCCGTGCTAATCCGTACATCAAATGGGCATCCGCCAACTCCGCATTTGTAAACATTGCACTGACTGCAAAACCGCGTTCGTGATGAACACTAACCTGTTGATGCTACGTACCGATGTGCTTGATGCTAGTACTGTAGAGCAATGAGTCGCATGTCAACACAAGCACCGAACTCAACATTACCTTCCTTCAATTGGACCAACTCGCGGTGAATCGAGGAAGTACAGTACATACTGACGAAACTAAAATGAGCTCTAACTTTGAAATTAAGCGTTTCCGGACACATGTCCACATAACATATTTTCTTTATTTGTGTGTGAGGAATGTTTCCTGAAAGTTTGGCCGTACCTTTTCGTAACATCCCATTGGCACTCAAACGTCATAAAACCGGCAATAAAGCACATTAGTTGCCGCGGTATTCAGTCTCATGAAGCTCTTCGTGCTGCTCTACTCTGTGTGAAATCATTCTTGTCTCCCATGAAAGAATGCCGAAACCGATAAAATATTTTCTGGTTATTGTGAGAACTACTTTTAAATGTTGCCCCATCCCTCGAAAGACTAAAACATTGGAAAACACTCTCGCGTCAATTGTGCACACGTCGTAAGAGACTATTAATAAAGGTTTTTTATCTTTAGTTCTTTATTCTGTCACATTCGACAAAGAACAGTCAGCACGGATTCAGAAAACATCGTTCTTGTGTGAAACACAGCTAGCTCTTTGCCCTCACGGAGTAATGAGTGCTATCGACAGGGGATGCCCAACTGATTCCATATTTTTAGATTCCCACAAGGCTTTCGACACCGTCCCTCACAAGCGTCTTCTAACCAAACTGTGTGCCTATGGAATATCGCCTCAGTTGTGCGACTGGATTCGCGATTTCCTGTCAGAAAGTCACAGTTCGTAGTAATAGACGGAAAGTCATCGAGTAAAACAGAAGCAATATCCGGCGTTCCCCAAGGAAGTGTCATAGGCCCTCTATTGTTCCTGATCTATATTAACGACATAGGAGACAATCTGAGTAGCCGTCTTAGATTGCTTGCAGATGATGCTGTCATTTAGCTTGTAAAGTCATCAGATGATCAAAACGAATTGCAAAATGATTTAGATAAGACATCTGTAAGATGCGAAAAGTGGCAATCGACCCTGAATAAAGAAAAATGTGGAGTTATTCACATGAGTACTAAAAGAAATCAGCTGAATTTCTATTACGCTGTAAGCTACACAAATCAGAAGGCTGTAAATTCAACTAAATAATCAGGGATTAAAATTACAAATCACCTAAATTGGAACGATCACATTTAACGCTATGGATAGAGCAAACCAAGGACTGCGATTCACTGGCAGAACACTTAGAAGTTGCAGAAATTTACTAAAAGAGACTGCTTACACCATGCTTGTCCGTCCTATTCTGGAGTATTCCTGTGAGATGTGGAATCCTCATCAGAAGGGACTGACGGACAACGAAAACGTTCAAAAAGGGGCGGCTCCTTTTGTATTACCGCGAAATAGGGAACAGTGCCAAGAGATGATACGTGAATTGGAGTGGCAATCATTAAAACAAAGGCGTTTTTCGTTGCGACGAGATCTTCTCATGAAATCTGAATCACCAGTCTTCTCCTCCGATTGCGAAAACATTCTGTTGGCACCCACCTACATAAGGAGAAATGATCATCACGATAAAATAAGAGAAGTCAGGGCTCGCACAGGAAAATTTAAGTGCTCGTTTTTGCCGCGCGCCGTCAGAGTTAGGAACGGTAGAGAGCTGGATTGAAAAGAGGTGGTGGTCCAAATTGCTCTACACTCCGACACATTTAATACTCAGTAACACATCCTCTTGCACTGATGCATGCCTGTATTCTTAGTGGCATACTATCCACAAGTTGTTCATCAAGGCACTGTTGGTCCAGATTGCCCCACTCCTTAACGGCTATTCGGCATACATCCCTCACAGAGGATGGTGGGTCACGTCGTCCATAAACAGCCCTTTTCAGCCTATCCCAGGCATGTTCAATAGGGTTCATGTCTGGAGAACATGCTGACCACTCGAGCGATGTCATTACCCTGGAGGAAGTCATTCACAAGATGTGCACGATGGGGGCGCGAATTGTCGTCCATGAATACGAATGCCTCGCCAATATCCTGCCGATATGGTTGCACTGTCGGTCGGACGATGGCATTCACGTAATTCACGTGTCGTACAGCCGTTACGGCACCTTCCATGACCACCAGCGGCGTATGTCAGCCCCACATAATGGCACCCCAAAACAGCAGGGAACCTACATCTCCTGCACTCGCTGGACAGTGTGTCTAAGGCGTTCAGCCTAACCGGGTTGCCTCCAAACATGTCTCCGACGATTAGTTGAAGACATATGCGACACTCATCGGTGAAGAGAACGTGATGCCAATCTTAAGCGGTCCATTCGGAATGTTGTTGCGCCCATCTGTACCGCGCTGCATGGTGTCGTGGTTGCAAAGATGTACCTCGCCATGGTCGTCGGGAGTGAAGTTGGGCATCGTGCAGCCTATTGGGCACAGTTTGAGTCGTAACACGACGTCCTGTGGCTGCACGGAAAGCATTATTCAACATGGTGGTGGTGCTGCTGTCAGGGTTCCTCCGAGCCATAATAATCCGTAGGTAGCGGTCATCCACTGCAGTAGTAGCCCTTGGGCGGCCTGAGCGAGGAATGTCATCGACAGTTCCTGTCTCTCTGTATCTCCTCCATGTCCGAACAACATCGCTTTGGTTCACTCCGAGACGCCTGGACTCTTCCCTTGTTGAGAGCCCTTCCTGGCAAAAAGTAAGAATGCGGACGAGATTGAACCGCGGTACTGACCGTCTAGGCATGGTTGAACTACAGACAATACGACCCGTGTACCTCCTCCCTGGTGGGGTGACTGGAACTGACGGACTGTCGGACCCACTCCGTCTAACAGGCGTTGCTCATGCAGGGTTGTGTACATCTTTGGGCAGGTTTAGTGACAGCTATGGACAGTCAAAGGAAGTATGTCTGTGATACAGTATCCACAGTCAACGTCTATCTTCAGGAGTTCTGCGAACCGGGGTGATGCAAAACTTTTATTTTTATATGTGTACTTTATGATTAAACGGTAACTGAATTGTCACTGAAAGTAGTTCTATTAAATATCTGGGTGCATGTGTGAAGAACGATTTAAAATGGAACGACCGCATAAAACCAATCACAAAAAGGCGGCTGCGAGATGGAGGTTGACTGGAAGAATGCTCAAGAAGCGTAGTGCATCTAATAAGGAGGTAGGTTACCAAACTCTCGTTCGACCTACACTACAAATTTGATTGTCATTGTGGGATCCGTACCCTATAGGATTGACGTGGGAAACAAGAGTAGACCCACAGACGAGGAGCGCGTTTCGTTCCAGGTTCATTTCGCAAGCACGAAAGCGTCACGAAGATGCTCTGTGAACTCCAGCGCCACAAGAGAGGCTTCTTTGCAGCAATGTGCGGTTTGCTGGTAAAATTCCAAGAGCGTACGTACCTGGAGGAGTCAACAAATATACTGTTTCTTCCGATTTATATCTCGCGAAAATTCCACGAAGATACACTCCTGGAAATTGAAATAAGAACACCGTGAATTCTTTGTCCCAGGAAGGGGAAACTTTATTGACACATTCCTGGGGTCAGATACATCACATGATCACACTGACAGAACCACAGGCACATAGACACAGGCAACAGAGCATGCACAATGTCGGCACTAGTACAGTGTATATCCACCTTTCGCAGCAATGCAGGCTCCTATTCTCCCATGGAGACGATCGTAGAGATGCTGGATGTAGTCCTGTGGAACGGCTTGCCATGCCATTTCCACCTGGCGCCTCAGTTGGACCAGCGTTCGTGCTGGACGTGCAGACCGCGTGAGACGACGCTTCATCCAGTCCCAAACATGCTCAATGGGGGACAGATCCGGAGATCTTGCTGGCCAGGGTAGTTGACTTACACCTTCTAGAGCACGTTGGGTGGCACGGGATACATGCGGACGTGCATTGTCCTGTTGGAACAGCAAGTTCCCTTGCCGGTCTAGGAATGGTAGAACGACGGGTTCGATGACGGTTTGGATGTACCGTGCACTATTCAGTGTCCCCTCGACGATCACCAGTGGTGTACGGCCAGTGTAGGAGATCGCTCCCCACACCATGATGCCGGGTGTTGGCCCTGTGTGCCTCGGTCGTATGCAGTCCCGATTGTGGCGCTCACCTGCACGGCGCCAAACACGCATACGACCATCATTGGCACCAAGGCAGAAGCGACTCTCATCGCTGAAGACGACACGTCTCCATTCGTCCCTCCATTCACGCCTGTCGCGACACCACTGGAGGCGGGCTGCACGATGTTGGGGCGTGAGCGGAAGACGGCCTAACGGTGTGCGGGACCGTAGCCCAGCTCCATGGAGACGGTTGCGAATGGTCCTCGCCGATACCCCAGGAGCAACAGTGTCCCTAATTTGCTGGGAAGTGGCGGTGCGGTCCCCTACGGCACTGCGTAGGATCCTACGGTCTTGGCGTGCATCCGTGCGTCGCTGCAGTCCGGTCCCAGGTCGACGGGCACGTGCACCTTCCGCCGACCACTGGCGACAACATCGATGTACTGTGGAGACCTCACGCCCCACGTGTTGAGCAATTCGGCGGTACGTCCACCCGGCCTCCCGCATGCCCACTATACGCCCTCGCTCAAAGTCCGTCAGCTGCACATACGGTTCACGTCCACGCTGTCGCGGCATGCTACCAGTGTTAAAAGACTGCGATGGAGCTCCGTATGCCACGGCAAACTGGCTGACACTGACGGCGGCGGTGCACAAATGCTGCGCAGCTAGCGCCATTCGACGGCCAACACCGCGGTTCCTGGTGTGTCCGCTGTGCCGTGCGTGTGATCATTGCTTGTACAGCCCTCTCGCAGTGTCCGGAGCAAGTATGGTGGGTCTGACACACCGGTGTCAATGTGTTCTTTTTTCCATTTCCAGGAGTGTAAAACCGGAGATTGGAGTTGACACGCTGCTGTTCGCTAATGTTTCGAGGCCTGAATGTAGTGGACACTCGATCTTCCCGCGCACCACGCATTTCCGAAACAGGAAGAGGGGTAACTGGCAGTGTGGGCGCAGTACCTTCTGCCACACAGCATACGGTGCCTTGCCCGAATATACAGGATGGACCTATTTTTAATATCGATACTCCTGGAAAGTAGCATCAGCTCTTGCTGGCGTGCAATGACGTTGACTAATGTGAGGTTTATTATTTCGACTTCAGAGGTTGATCGAGTGAACACAAAAAACACGGCTGGTGTACTTGCAGTAGAAGACAGAGCTAAGACTGCCGCTAGGTATGGAGTTTTCCGGTCGGTGGAGCAAGTTCAGTGATGGTGAAGGGAAGAGCGAGGTAGGACTGCAAAGATTATCCCGAAGACAACTGCTAGTGTGAAAGACCTAAGTCGATCTGAAAGTCCCTCAACATCCACACCGGAAGACAATGCGAGTGTTGCTCACCACACCTTGGAGCAGAGCACTTCGAAGCCAACGAGACAAGCTGCTACGGAAACGGGACTGTCATGTCACACGGTGATGACAATTTCAAAGAGTCAGCTATTTTTTTTTCGACCTTGGAAGCCACATTACGTGCAACAGCTGTTTCATGAGAACTGCGACAGGAGAATCCTGTGAGATTATGTTTGGCTAGAGAGTTGAGTATTCCGAACTGTACAATATATGACGGTGAGTCAAATGAAAACCTTAAATTTGTAATAACAAATGGAAATTTCGCGCCATTATCCTGCAAGTTGGTAGGCGAGCTATAAAACAGCGTGCAGAATGGCCTGTAGGTGGCAGCATAGTGCAGATGAACACATACCGTCACAGTATCAGTATAAAGATGGCCGCCCTTACTTGCGACTTGCACCAGTGAAGAACAGCGTTCTGTTATTCGGATTCTGCGTAGTGAAGGTGTGAAACCTATTAAAATTCATCGACGAATGAAGGTTCAGTACTGTGATGCCTGATTGTCACAGCAGCAAGTTTACGAATGGAGTAGGAAGTTCGCAAATGGTGTGACTTCAGTGGAAGATGCTCCTCGTCCAGGTCAGGCCATTGCAGCAGTTGAAGCCGAAGTGAAGGAAAACCGCCGAGTGGCACTGAATGACATTGCAGCATGTTTACAGATTAGACATGGGTCACCACACCACATTGTGCATTATATGGTCCATTTTTACAAAATGTCTGCAAGATGGGTGCCACAGCAGCTGACTCCTGAAATGAGAGAACGACGTGTTGATGCTTGTCAAGAACTTCTTCGGCGCTTTGAACGGAAAAGTAATGGCTTCCTTGCAAGAATCGTTACTGGGGACGAAACCTGGGTTCACTTCCACCAACCGGAAACGAAGAGAGCGAGCAAGGAATGGCGCCATTCCTCATCACCAAAACCAAAGAATTTTCGAACCATCAGCAGGGAAGGTTATGCTGACTCTCTTTTGGGACGAAAGAGGCGTCATTTTGGAGCATTACATGACTAGAGGGACCATTGTCACCAGTGCATCATACACAGATACCCTAAAAGATCATCTGCGGCCTGCAATCAAATCAAAGCGACGTGGATTGCTGTCAGCAGGTGTCCTTTTGCAACATAACAATGCAAGGCCCCACACTGCCCGTACAACAGTTGCAACAATCACAGACCTGCATTTTGAATCTCTTTCTCATCCACCATACTCACCAGACATAGCCCCAAGTGGTTTCCATATGTTTGGACCACTCCAAGACGCAATGGGAGGAAAGAAGTTCCGTTATGATGAAGAGGTACGCCACGCGGTGCATGAGTGGTTGAGCGGACTACCAAAACAATTTTTTTCTAAAGGAATTTATGCACTTTAAGCGCTGGAGGGCTTGCATTGCGCGTGGGGGAGATTATGCTGAAAAGTGATATAGCTTTGTACCACTCCTGCACAATAAATAATATTTTAAAAAATATTTAAGGTTTTCATTTGACTCACCCTCGTACTACGGTCTGATAAAGCAGTATTTCACGCTGCACGTTTATCGAATCGTCACAAGTGTTATTAATGGTCAAGTTGGATCCAAATGTAAAGGTTACAAAACGCAATCAAGATAAAAGGTAACCGTCTGGGGTGGGATGACGTGCAGCAGATTCAATGGCCTTACGTGTTGCGCGACACCGTGAATAGTGCACGATACAAGGAGATGCTTCGAAAGCCCGTGATTCGAGAGTGAGAAAATGGAAGGGAATTGATGATCATGTAAGATGGGGCTCCGCCCAGTTACGCGAGCGAATGGTTTGATGACAACCTCCCTGGTAGAGGGATTGGCCGCCGGGGACCGACTGTACGGCCTGCACGCAGCGCCTGGGGACCTTTTCCCTTTGGAGTTGGGCTAAGGGACAAGTGTACAAGTTGAAACCACACGATGTCAACAATGTTGAACAAGATATCCGTGAAGTGTAGCCAAATGTCCCTGGCGAGATACTACGAAAAGTCATCGATTGTGTTCTTACGAGGGTCACTCCAAAAGAAATGCGCACTATTTTGGTAAAAATACAATTTTCATTCTGCATGTGTTAAAGTTTTACAGTGTGTAGATACATCCTTCCCGCTTGTTTTCAAACTTAGTTCAACCTGTTCGCGTGAGTGGCGCCGTCACAGCACGTCTTCGAGATGGCTGCTGCACTTTATGTTCGTCAGGAGCAACGTGCTGTCGTAGAATTCCTGTGCTGTGAAAACGAGACAGTGGGATACATCTACAAGCGGTTAAAAAAGGTGTACGGAGATGCTGCTGTCGATCGCAGTACAGTTAGTCGGTGGGCAAGCAGGTTACGTGATGAAAGCGGGCACGGCGATACTGAGGGTTGTCCTCGCAGCGGCAGGCCTCGTACTGCACACACTCCAGACAATGTGCAGAGAGTTAACGAATTGGTGACTGCTGACAGACGCATCACAGTGAACGAATTGTCACGCTACGTTGGGATAGGGGAAGAAAGTGTTTGCAGAATACTGGAAGTGTTGGCGTTAAAAAAGGTTTGTGCCAGGTGGGTTCCCAGGATGTTGACAGTGGCTCACAAAGAAACAAGAAAAACGGTATGCAGCGAACTTTTGGAACAGTACGAGAATGGCGGAGATGAATTTCTTGGAAGAATTGTGACAGGTGATGAAACATGGCTCCATTTTTCACCAGAGACGGAGAGGCAATCGATGGAGTGGCATCATGCAAATTCACCCAAGGAAGAAAAAAAAACCTCACCTTCTGCTGGAAAAGTGTTTTTTGATTCCGAAGGACTGTTGCTTGTGGACATCGTGCCATGTGGAACCACCATAAATTCTGATGCATATGTGACGACACTGAAGAAACTTCAAGCTCGACTGAGTCGTGTTCGGCCACATCGGCAAAAGCAGGATGTTTTGCTGTTGCATGACAATGCACGACCATATGTCAGTCAAAAAACCATGGACGCGATGACAAAACTCGGATGGACAACACTGAAATACTCGCCTTACAGTCCTGATCTGGCTCCATGTGACTATCATCTCTTTGGGAAACTGAAAGACTCTCTTCGTGGAACAAGGTTTGAAGATGATGACTCGCTTGTGCACGCTGCCAATCACTGGCTCCAACAGGTTGGTCCAGAATTTTACCGTGCGGGTATACAGGCGATGGTTCCAAGATGGCGTAAGGCAGTTGAGAGGGATGGAAATTATGAGGAGAAATGAAAATATTGTTCCTAAAGGATGTATCTACACACCGTAAAACTTTCAAACATGTAGAATAAAAGACGGATTAAAAAAAATGTGTGCATTTTTTTGGAGTGACCCACGTAAAAGGTTCACGATTTGTGTGGAAAATGGGCGTGCAAACGTTTAAATGTAACTTAATAACTAAATCGTACATACTAATAATGTAATAAACGGAAATAAAAGTCAGTTAGTTATACACTTCACTGATAGAAATAGGTGCTGACTTTACAATCACCCTACAGAATTGGATGAAGAACGAAGCTTTTTTTTCTTTCCTACTGAACCGCGTGGGGCGGTCAGTGGTGGAGCGGTGCCATAATGGACGAAGTGAAGTTGCAGGTACGAGACAAACACGCGGTAACAATGGGGTCTCCGCGCTCGGTTACGGCTTTATCGCGACGCGCCGGTGGAATGCTACAAAAGATGACGTCACGCGGTCCGCTAGCTGCAGCCAAGACAATGCGTCGGCCCGGCCGCCTGGACGATGTTTTTGCTTTCTGCTCGCCGGCCCGCGAGAATAGGCCAGGCCGCAACAAGTGGGTTCACCGCCGATACTTACGTTCAAGCAGTTTGTAATAGCACCTTAACCTGTTTTGTTTTCAAGTTCTGTAATGAAAGCGAATTATCTAAGAGTTCACAGAATATCTGGTAATATACACAACGTGTGGGAAAATGTATACCAGTGGATACTACAGTGTGAATAAAGATAAATATGGTTATTAGCTTTTGGTGAGTGCTACATGGGATTTAAGTCAGCGAAACGGGCAGCCCAGTCCATTTGCCGAATACCCTCTCGTTCCAAGAGCGCCCCCACCTTTGCAGTTCGATGTGGTCGCACACCATCATCCACAGAAATGACTAAAGGTGCGAATGCAGCTCTGGAAAGTCGCTCATGGAGAAGGACGGCAACAAAGTTCATTAGTGTACCGCGTTGAATGATTTCACGGTCAACGCAACATTATACCTCGCCACATCGAAACGCCTGGAGCACCAAAACGATAATGTTCAACAATCTGGTCTTACCCTCATATGAGGCGGCTTAGGAACACGTAATGCACGTATATACACTGTTGAATATTCTCATCTTGGTGGTCCAGCTGCTATGGTGTGGGGCGGCACAATGTTGCATGGGCGTACCCACATCCAAGTCTTTGAACACGATACTCTCCACAGATATTACTAGTGAGACAGATGACACTAATAGTGATAGCAGGTGAGACTACAACAGCACAGACGAAGACGGACAAACACAGAATAAGGACTAAACGTAGTGACGACAGTGTCACGAAAACAAGATTGTAAGACGAATGTAGAAACAGATAACAGCATATGCTCATTCATTCATTTCCGTATCCGGTCAGCATTTCCAGAAGGTAGCAACTCTGATGGCCTTGTTGGTTCCCTCGATCAGGCCCTGTGTTGTGCAGGGTTGTTCAAGTTGAGGACAAATTAGCAGGTGGGGCGGGTCTTGTGTTGTTCCGCACTCGCAGGATGTATCTCCATCAGCTGGAAGAATGCCCCATTTTCGCATGCTGTTCTTGCAAAGAGGAACGCCCACCCTAAGACGATTGAACGATCTCCAAATAGGGTAGGGCAAGTCGTTTCCTGGAGCTAGCTCTTCCTTTACAGGGATATCAGGTGGTAGCTTGCTCTTCCACCTGGTGGTGCGGTTACTCTGGTGTTCCCTCTGGTGGTTGAGTCCTGGTGATGAAGCTCTTTCTCGACTTCAGTCGTCGGACTACAGCCTGGTGATCGTGCAGTGGATGTCGCGGATCATAAGTTTGCTTAGCCCTCTCTACATCAGCAGCAACAGCCCTTCTAACAGTGGCGGGAGCTATTCCAACAATCGGCTGGAATTGGCTTCATACATCCCGACAAGATTCGGACGGTCTCATTGACTGCAGTATCAACCCGTTTGGTGTGAGTGGATGCACTCCACACAGGTGAAGCATACTCTGCAGCGGACACACAAAAAGCAAGAGCCCAAATTCTCGGGAAGGGAGGACTTGTTTCCCAGGCGGTGGATGTGAGCTTCCTCAAAGTGTTATTCCATGAACTAACTTTAAGCCTGATGTTAGGGAAATGTTTCTTGAAGGAAAGAAGTCGGTCAAGGGTAACACCCAGATATACTGGTGTTGAACAATGGTCCAGTCGTTTGCCTCGCCATGTAACGTCCAGTTGCCGCCGGGCTTCTCTATTCTAAAAGTGAAATGCGCACACCTGACTCTTGTTGGGAATCGGCTTTAGATGATTGGCTTTGCAGTAGGAGCAAAGCGTATCTAGCCCAACTTTTCCGCCTTCAAACGTCTTTCCTTGAGCAGCCACTGCAGTATCGTCAGCATAGATGAAAAGCCTGGAATTTTCCGTTATGGTCTGGTCATTAGTGTAAACGTCGAAGAGCACAGGGGCGAGCACACTGCTCTGAGGTAAGCCATTCTTCTGTATGCGCCATCTGCTCTTCTCACCATGGAGACAGAACAGCATATGCTGCCGTATAGAGTAACTTATCCTAGATGTAGGATCGCGTCATCTGAGGTCGAGAGGCTCAAGGCACTTCAGAGATCTATGTCCTCGGGTGGTGAGTTTTGGTAGGTCGGGGGTGCCATTCTAAAACATTATATAAAAAAAATGGCTCTGAGCACTATGGGACTTAACATCTGAGGTCATCAGTCCCCTAGAACTTAGAGCTACTTAAACCTAACTAACCTAAGGACAGCACACACATCCATGTCCGAGGCAGGATTCGTACCTGCGGCCGTAGCGGTCGCACGGTTCCAGACTGAAATGCCTAGAACCGGTCGGCCACACCGGCCGGCTAAACATTACCAAACTTTCTGTTTTTCTGTCTGCTTAATGCACAAATTACAAATTGTTGGTTTTAAGTATTTCCGTTTCGTAATTAGTTTTAAATTTTGTAGCATTTAAAGCTGAAAATTTGTTAAAATAATAAGAAACGAAATAAGCTTCATATTAAGTTTACCTGTACAATTTAATTTTGCACACAAACGACCTGTCTTAGTCAGCAATCATTTTTAAATGGTAGCAAATGCAATAAAAAAGAAAATAGAATGAACGTTACAGTTCTGGAATCTTGGCGGGAGCCGTTGGCTGCTTACTTCCTTCCACATCGCTGAACAGCGCGTGTGTGGTCCACCCCGAATGTCTCGGATGCCGACGTAACGGTAAACGCTAGCCATACTCCTAATGGACGATAATTAGCGAAACTAGGTATGCTGGAAAGTTGGGGAAAGACACACATTAGTGGAAGTGAAGCTGTCAGAAAAAGTAGTGAGTCATCTCTCTCGTTTTACGAGCCCGCCCACAGAAAATACTGTGCACGTTTACTAGTTCTCCGATTCGTTTCTGTCGCGTTCCGCAAACAAAGTACAATGGCCTGAGATCGCTGGCAGTCGGTGCAGACACACTGTCGGCACGCGACTGCTCTCTGCAGCTGGTTGGCCGGCTGTTGTCTGCAGCTGCGATAACGGCCTATCAGCCGAGGTATGTGCCGCGTCAGGGCAGCGTCCTCTTACCGGCAGCCGGTGCGCCCAAACCGTGGTGTATCAACACCGGCTGTGGCTTTCCGGAAATACTGGAGAGGTGCGGCCACGCTATTCGGGTGTGACGTCTTACGCGCTTCTCGTAACTGGCCATCGCAGGCAGCATTCAAAGAAACTTAGAAGTAAAATTGCAATGGGGCTATCGAGGAAAACATGCGTAGCTCTCTGCAGGAAAGGTCAGTCAGCTGTCGATGGCGCCTGCTAGGGAGGCTTTGCGCGAACGCACAGGTAAACGAACCGTCATACGTTCAATATATTGACCGTCAATATTCTAAGCGCCTGAGAGCGCTTGTTGACGTATTGTCAATACTAGAAATACTGACGAGCAGTACTGATGGCCCTCTAAATATTCTCACAAGGGGAGGCCACGACGTTTGGAACGCGGATTTACTGCAGACTTCGTACACTCGTAGTACTCCATTAGGACAACAAAATGTTTAAGTAGCAGCGCGTACTTCGCAAGCGTTATTGAGAAAGTCGCAAGATAATTTCGGTCGTCAAATACAGGGCTATTACAAACGATTGAAACGATTTCATAAATTCACTGTAGCTCAATTCATTGAAACATGGTCACGACACACTACAGATACGTAGAAAAACTCAAAGTTTTGTTCGGCTGAAGCCGCACTTCCGGCTTCTGCCGCCAGAGCGCTCGAGAGCGCAGTGAGACAAAATGGCGACAGGAGCCGAGAAAGCGTATGTCGTGCTTGAAATGCACTCACATCAGTCAGTCATAACAGTGCAACGACACTTCAGGACGAAGTTCAACAAAGATCCACCAAGTGCTAACTCCATTCGGCGATGGTATGCGCAGTTTAAGGCTTCTGGATGCCTCTGTAAGGGGAAAGCAACGGGTCGGCCTGCAGTGAGCGAAGAAACGGTTGAACGCGTGCGGGCAAGTTTCACGCGTAGCCCGCGAAAGTCGACGAATAAAGCAAGCAGGGAGCTAAACGTACCACAGCCGACGGTTTGGAAAATCTTACGGAAAAGGCTAAAGCAGAGCCTTACCGTTTACAATTGCTTCAAGCCCTGACACCCGATGACAAAGTCCAACGCTTTGAATTTTCGGCGCGGTTGCAACAGCTCATGGAAGAGGATGCGTTCAGTGCGAAACTTGTTTTCAGTGATGAAGCAACATTTTTTCTTAATCGTGAAGTGAACAGACACAATGTGCGAATCTGGGCGGTAGAGAATCTTCACGCATTCGTGCAGCAAATTCGCAATTCACCAAAAGTTAACGTGTTTTGTGCAATCTCACGGTTTAAAGTTTACGGCCCCTTTTCCTTCTGCGAAAAAAACGTTACAGGACACGTGTATCTGAACATGCTGGAAAATTGGCCCATGCCACAACTGGAGGCCGACAGCGCCGACTTCATCTTTCAACAGGATGGTGCTCCACCGCACTTCCATCATGATGTTCGGCATTTCTTAAACAGGAGATTGGAAAACCGATGGATCGGTCGTCGTGGAGATCATGATCAGCGATTCATGTCATGTCCTCCACGCTCTCCCGACTTAACCCCATGCGATTTATTTCTGTGGGGTTATGTGAAAGATTCAGTGATTAAACCTCCTCTACCAAGAAACGTGCCAGAACTGCGAGCTCGCATCAACGATGCTTTCGAACTCATTGATGGGGACATGCTCCGCCGAGTGTGGGAGGAACTCGATTATCGGCTTGATGTCTGCCGAATCACTAAAGGGGTACATATCGAACATTTGTGAATGCCTAAAAAAACTTTTTGAGTTTTTGTATGTGTTTGCAAAGCATTGTGAAAATATCTCAAATAATAAAGTTATTGTAGAGCTGTGAAATCGCTTCAATCATTTGTAATAACCCTGTATATACCTGTGCGTGGCCAATTTTACCATGAAGCGGCTGCAACCGAGTGGTTAGCATTAAAGCCCCTTAAACGCAGCATCACTGGATCGAGTCCCGTTCGTCAGTCTTTTTTTTAATTGTCAACACAGTCATTTTCTTTACTATTTATATTACAGTTGATATAATGGGAAAAATGCGTGTAATCGGATGAACTTTTATTAAATTTACAATGTTATTTGGCACTCTACAAATTTTTTTATCACAAATAATACCATATTCATAACTATCGACTAGTAAACTACCAAACACGTAAAGTGATACTGAAAATATATGCTTGTCAGTGTCTTCAAAATTGTTCGTATTTAATCGAAAGAGAACGAGAAATTGCTTCTCGTGAAGACGCTATTAAAATACACCCGATACTGCATGACCAATGATCAGCGCCGATATTTAACGAAATGCTGCGTTATGCATGGTTTGCTTCCAAATTATCGTCTGAAAGAGATGTTTTTGAAAATGTTGACGAGGTTTGTTTTTCCCAGGAAAACCTCAAAAGACCTTGCGTATGCGGAAACATAGCATTTATTCAATGCAGCTGGTGCCGAACTTTATGTTTTCCATGTTTTTACGAAAAATACCATCCTGCAACTTGTACTGGTAATATCGAAAGCGACGATTAATTGAGCATCTTTCGAAAGCCGTCTGTGGTGGTCAAAACCTGCAGGTAACAAGTAGCTTCAGGCTGCTTCCAGGTATAAGAGATTTCTCAAATCACGGACAAGCATACATTTTCAGTATCACTTTATGCCTTTGGTCGTTAACTAGTCGATAGTTATGAATATTATATTATTTGTGATAATAAACGCGACCGCTACGGTCGCAGGTTCGAATCCTGCCTCGGGCATGGATGTGTGTGATGTCCTTAGGTTAGTTAGGTTTGAGTAGTTCTAAGTTCTAGGGGACTGATGACCTCAGCTGTTAAGTCCCGTAGTGCTCAGAGCCATTTTTTTGTGATAATAAAAATTTGTAGAACTGCCAAATAACATCGTAAATTTAATAAAAGTTCATCCGATTACACGTATTTTACCCATTACATCAATTGCAATATAAACAGTAAAAAAAATGACTGTGTTGAAAAAAAAAAAAAACTGACGAGCGGGACTCGATCCAGCGACCCAGCGATTACGGGACTTGAACGCTAACCACTCGCCTGCCCCTGCTTCATGCTGAATGTGGCCAGGCACAGGTATGTGTTTGACGAGCGAAATGATCTTGCGATTTTCTCAGTAACGCTTGAGAAGTACGCGCTACTGGTTACACATTTTGTTGTCCTAATGGAGTACTGCGAGTGTACGAAGTTTGCAGTGAATCCGCGTTGCAAACGTCGTGGTGTCCCCTTGTCAGTATTGCCAATACCCACTCAACGCCTGAGAACAAGTACTGACGTCTGACAATATTCTCCAATCAGATGTTAACAGAGCACAATCAACCAGCCACAAGGCGTTAGTGTGCAGTTTTTATGTTTTCATTTCGCCTTTGTGCATAGCATGCAGTATCCCGTTGCGAGAAATGACTTTCTGTTTCACGTTTAGACATTGTTGCCTGTACGTTGGAGCCCTGTCCATCGCGACACCTAGGTAGATTGGTTTTGGCCAATGTTTCAGTTGCTCTCCTCGCCATGTGATGTCCAGCTTTTGCTGCGCTTCCCTGTTTCGTAAGTGCAAGGCGCTCACTTGAGTTTCACTGGGATTGGGCTTCAAGTGGTTGGCATCATAGTACTTGGAGAGTTCATCCATTGCTAGAGACAGTTTCCCCCCCCCCCCCCCCCCCCTATACTTCTTTAAAGGTTGGCCACTGAACAGCTACTGCTGTGTCATCGGCACAGATGAAGAGCCTAATACTTGCTGGTATTGGCAGAGCGTTTGTGTAGGTATTGTACAGTGCTGGAGCAAGCACACTGCCTTGGGGGAGGCGGGTCTCCTGCGTTCGCCATCTGCTCCTCTTACCCTATAATGAAACACGGAATCTTCTGTTCTTAAGGAAGGTGCTAGTAAGGGATGTTAGTTGGTAGTCATTAGTAAGGTCATACACCTTCCTTAACAGTTTCCTATTATTCGCAGTGTGGTGCGCAGCTGTTAGATTACCACGTGATCTCACCACGCGCAAAACCGTCCTCGATGTGCTGGGTTAGATCAAAGATCTGAGTACAGCACGATCTGCCAGCATTCAGCATGCTTGTTGTGGGATGAACTTCACTTCGAGGGTGGCACTGATTCGGTTGAGTACCAGCCGTTCTAATATCCTGAAGGTGTGGCATAAAAGGGAGATCAAGTCGAAAATTTTTTGGATCGTTTGGTTCCTTCCCAGTCTTAAGTATTGCAATGACTCGAGACTTCCGCCACATTTTGGAGCGAATGCCCCCTGCCCGCAGCGACGCATTAAACTCACGTCTTCAGTGGTCCAGTCAACTCACGAACTACGGGGTGGGTGGCTGGCACCGTGTAGTGCGGTCCGACGAGTCAAGATTTTGCCTCATACCGCCGGTACGATGAAGCATTTAGCCCGCTGTGTGTGGGAAGAGGGGCTCCGGCCGAAGGCGATTCCGCGTATTTGGGAAGTGGGGGGGGGGGGGGGGGGGGGAGGGACGTCTCTTTTGCGTACCGTGGCTTGGACCCCCTCATCCAGATTGCCGGGAACATGAAGCAGTAGGCTAAATAACCCGATGTCTGGGATTACTTGTAAGACAGGGCAGAACGTAGCCATGAAGATAGCTCCGTGGGATCCAAACATCAGTGAAGGGCTATACGAGAAGAAACTCGTCGACTCTCTCTTCCTCGACGAATTACGCCACTGTCAAGATTTGAGGCGGAGTTAGGCGGTATTAACGTGATGATTCCTGGGGAAGGGGCTAACTTTTCGTCCATTGAGTTTATCAGGAGTGGACTGACTAATCAGCTAACACACACTACAATGAGTACACGGTCTTACAGACTATCCGCAGAGTTTTACGATTACAATCAGCTGTTCAAATAATTTTACACGTGAAACATAAATCACGTATAATGTCAACGTTTTGATGCTGCGGTTCACTATTTGAATCGAACACTATTTACGGCTTACCACTTAGTCGTTAACTGCAGCAGTCGATACAGACTGGGAGGAGGATTGAAAGGGACTGTTCTGCCTGGTTGATTTTGGGGAGGGGACCAAATGGCGAGGTCATCGCTCCCATTGGATTAGGGAAGGATGGGGAAGGAAATCGGCCGTGCCCTGTCAAAGGAACCATCCCGGCATTTGCCGGAAGCGATTTAGAGAAATCATGCAAAACCTAACGCAAGATGGTCGGACGGGGGTTTGAACCGTCGTCCTCCCGAATGTGAGTTCAGGGGACTGTTCTCAAGAAGATAGTTTACGAGAATGTCGTCGTGAGATATTGTTACTACTGTTCAATTGGAAGGCGGCAGCTACTGCAAACTGCAGTACAATGTGAAGAGTAATGGTCACAGTGGGCCACTCGACGTACACGGCTGGCTGACGTGTACTGCACCGGGGTGTCATCTACACGCGTCAACATCGCTGCTACAGGTTTCTCTCTGTCATCTACCCACTTTCTATTAGGTTGCCGTCTCAAATTTCCATATCTTTAAGGATTCAAAAATGGTTCAAATGGCTCTGAGCACTATGGGACTTAACATCTGAGGTCATCAGTCAGAACTGATCTTAAATTTTGTTGTAAGACTGGTGCCGGCCGTTGTGGCCGAGCGGTTGTAGGCACTTCAGTCCGGAACCGCCCTGCTGCTACGGTCGCAGGTTCGAATCCTGCCTCGGGCATGGATGTGTGTGATGTCGTTAGGTCAGTTAGGTTTAAGTAGTTCCAAGTTCTAGGGGACTGATGACCACAGCTGTTAAGTCTCATAGTGCTCAGAGCCATTTGTCATCACGTCTTTGGAAATATGATTACTTTGATGGTGTGACTTCCACTTTTGTGTCAGCTTGGTGTTTCGACTACGTACTTTAAGGTCGCATGCAAGTCAATGTGTGCGTGAGTGCGTACTCCGGAGCACAGTGATATCACGCCTTGGTAAACTGAATTGTTTGATGATGTTACTTCCACAACTATGTGAGTTGTGTTTCGGATATGTACTTTCAGTATCGCATGCAATGCTACTGGAAGCTAGTTGCGTCTCTCGTTTAGTGTGCACTCTTCGCTGCTGACGACGTTGTATTATGGACACTGGCGTCAGAGCTCGATTTTACTCCGCTACTGCGGTCACTGAAAGTATTGTGCAGGCTGTCGATCGATGAAGAGGTATCCTCAAGTTACACAAGGGGGACGTCATGATCCGTTCGGTGTTTGTTACTTTAGAAACAAGCAACACAGCGGGTCTCGTCACACCATCGCTGGCTGAATAGCTGTTCTGAGGAAGTGTGCGACGCCTATTGCGAGCCGGCCGCGGTGGAGACCGGTTCTAGGTGCTTCAGTCTGGAACCGCGCGGCCCCTACGGTCGCAGGCTCGAATCCTGCCTCGGGCATGGATGAGTGTGCTGTCCTTAGGTTAGTTAGGTTCAAGTAGTTCTAAGTTCTAGGGGACTGATGACCTCAGAAGTTAAGCCCCATAGTGCCCACAGCCATTTTTTGAACCTAATGCGAATGCTACATCTTAGGGGCGTGAAGTTGTTCAGATTCTGTTTTATGTACGGAGGGACGTCAAGTTGTTCAGATTCCGTTTATGTACCTCTACGTATTTGTTTTATCTAAGTGCACTTTTCTGACATCACATACTTACTCCAAGTTTTGGATCAAGGGAGTCCGACGCAGTATTTCCTACATGCATTTGACTCACTACCACATCTACGCTTATTGTCAAAGGTGTGATCATTTGGGCAATTAAACGACATTTGTGACTGGAATGAGGATTTTTTGGTACGGAGGATGCAGCAAATTATTTTGGATCGAGGGTCAAATCGTAGGAGTAACGTAGGTTGTGCCCCACGGAAGTGTGTTGGGAGCCTTGTTGTTAATGCTTTATTTTAATGACGTTGCAGACAATGTTAATAGTAGCTTCAGACTTTTTGCAAATGGTGCAGTTATCTATACTGAAATACTGTCTGAAAAAATCTGCACAAATATTCTGTCAGATCTTGATAATATTTCAAAGTGGTGCAAAGACTGGCAATTTGCTTTACATGCTCAGAAATGTAATCCTCTGCACATTACAAAACGAAAAAAACGTACTGTGCGGTCACTGCAATATCAGTCGGTCACTGTTGAATCGGTCAACTCTATATATATATATATACCTGGGTGTACACTTTGTACAGATATGAAATGGAATGATCACATAGGTTCAGTAGTGGGTAAAGCAGGTGGTAGACTTCGGTTTATTGGTAGAATACTGGGTAAGTGCAATCAGTCCACAAAGGACATCGCTTACAAATCATTCGTGCGACCGGCTCTAGAATACTGCTCCTGTGTGTGGGATCCATGCCAAATACGACTAACAGGGGATACTTAACTATACAGAGAAGGGCAGCGCGAAAGGTCACAGGTTTGTCTGACCTGTGGGAGAGTGTCACAGAGATACTGAAGCAACGTAACTGGCAGACCCATGAAGACAGAAGTCAACTACCCCGAGAAAGCCTGCTTACGTAGTTTCGATAGCTGGCTTTAAATGAGGACTCTAGGAATATACTACAAACCCCTACATACCGCGCCCGTCGGGATTGTGAGGATAGGATCAGATTAATTACAGCACGCACGGAGGCTCTGAACGATCATTCTTCCCACGTTGTATGCGAGCGTTGCACAGAAAGTTCCGATCGGTCGCGAAATCGAAACCGCAGTGAAAACTAGCAACGTTCTATTTGCAACAGTTAGGTACACCTTCCACCTACTTTTCTACACAGTCGCCGCTCCAGCTTGTAGTGTCAACTGTCCAATATCCTCGCCATAGAAAGCAGCCGCCTGTGCTTTCGGCCAGTTATCTGCACTGGTCTGCAGCTCGTTGTGCGTGGAAAAATGTTGTCTTCATAGCCGGCGGTTCTTGTGAGCGGAGATGAGACTCGGCGGCAGCCAATTACGGACTGTATTGTGGGCGGTCAGACACTTCTCATCGGAAACGCTGCACGAGCGTCTTCATTGCCCCTGCAGTGTGCGGCCGAGAATTGGCACGAAGAAGGAACTGCTCGACAGTTGTGTTATGTGGGCTGCATGACACAGGCGAAATCTCTAACCAGGCCCTCATCCATGGCGGGAGACGCTATTCCCTACGCATCTTTACGTGCTCACTGTTCGCTCAAAACTGAAGAGAACCACGCGACACGATCGACGGGCATACTAGAGACACCGCCCAACACATCTGTGCAAAGCTTTATCGGAATTCCCCAGTGGTTTCCATTTCGCGACCGATCGGTACTTACTTTTTGGACAACCCTCGTACGTGAAAAATCGTAATTACTGGAACAGTGAGACGTACCCTCTGCCATGCACTTCACAGAGGTTTGCACAGTCTATATGTAGATATATTGATGCGACTGCTTGGTTTATTGCAGTCAGTCCCTGGTGGAAACGTCGATCTGTGTTATTACACTCGGCATATTGACCTTTGGTTAGTACGGTATACTTGTCGTGTTTAGCTCCTACTGGATCTTAACAGGCGCTGTAGCGGAAACGGTTTATTATTGGCGAAAAGCGTAGTCTGCTGACAATCGTCTAATTTCATCTGAGGTTTTTTTTTTTTTTTTTTTTTTAAGAATTATTCGACTCTCACTAATATCTGTGGGGAAAGAGAGGAACGAATTCCCACAGTTAACGAAAGTAAAATTAGTATTGTACGCTAGCACTGCGTTAGAAGCGACGGGTTACTGCCCGACTGTCTATGCAAAAACTTCGTTCTAAACTGCTACTGCCGTGTGCTTAGCGATACTTAGTTTTAATGGAAGAACTGTGTCAAGCGCGCTATGCAACAAGCATTAGTAGCGTCACAGCATAGCAAAAGGTTGCTGGTTCTTGAGTGGTATCAGCAGAACGTCAATTACTGGAGACATACTCAAACTGTTGCGTGTGAGCGAACCAACCTTGTTGTTAGTGTTGACTAGCAGTCACTTGTTTTTAATCAGTGTTGACATGCGCTGATCACCTGTTTTGTGTTTTTCGTGCAGCGGTCCGAGCCGAACGCCAAAATTCTGAAGATCACAATTTAAGGATGCTGTCAAAGGTTGATTGAAGTTATTCACGTCTGCTGTTTTTAGTGCTTTACGCATTTTGCTGGCTTTTAAAGGATTTTCAAAATTTTATGAACTCTGAAAGCAATGTTCCAATTCAACGATGCTTTCCGCTTTTATGGGGCTTTTTAAGATTTTAAATTTTGCCACCTGCCAAAGTTGCAGGAGAGTGATGACTGAAGGGTCATATTTATAAAGTTCATTGTTTCAGAGTAAACAGTTCCTTGCACTGGTTTTTTACCACCTATACAGTGCCTCCATTCTCCAAACACCTTATATAAATCAACGTTTACAATTTATAAACTATTATGTCAGATAGTAGTCAGTAGACGCTCCAGAGCACATCTCTGCCACATGGCTCGAAAGCAATTCGAGAACGTTTCAGATCGCTGCATCCGCAGCACTGTCTTGCAGGAGAAAGCTTATACGCAGCAGGCGGCGTCTGCCATCTGGCGGTGGACGTCGGAACTACGTGAAGTCAGAGAGAGAGAGAGAGAGAGAGAGAGAGCGCCCGCACTCTCTCTCTCTCTCTCTCTCTCTCTCTCTCCGAAGATTGCCCAATACTGAACAAATTTCTCGAAAATGTCATGTACAAGATTTTTAAACAAAATATATTCTGACAAACTATGAAGGGCAAATGAAATGTATACTGAAAGGAACGAGCCTGGCTTCAAACTATCGTCTAGTACTGGTACGATTGAACGGAGCTCTGAAATAACGTTTCAATTGGCGAAAGTTATTTTCGTTACACTGGGCTATTGGAATTGATGTTACTGCTTTCACAGAAAACAAGGCGGAAAATATAACCACAACGATACGGCAAGGAGTGGTCCAAAAAATGTCACACTACGCCCCGCTTGTTGTGTAGTGGAAAGAATATTACAACTGGGCCTAACTGGAGAAACGCTGACAGCGAAGCAGAATGCTTCAGCATCTCGTCGACGGCTAGATCAGAGAAAGCAAGATAGAGCGTAAAACCGGACAGCACTAGACAGAGGAATGATGAGAATCTAACAGAATATTTCAGTTTCAGTATACAGCATGACGCACTGCCTCCTGCCTATGTGTTTTATGCAACCCACAATGTAACATCTGACCTTCAAAAAATTTGCGCAAGATTTTTCATATTCTGCCAATCACTAGACACAAACTCTTAGACCTACAGGAAAACGAACAGGGCCTTCTCAGTAGGAAATTTATTGCATTTAAATTTTGTACTGGGATGTTTTCGCTGGAGGCCAGGGTCTTTTGAGTTACTCAAGAAAAACACGTTTGAGGTCACTTTTGTACGTTTTTCAGCCTTTACAGAAGGCATATTCCAGTACAAAATTTAAACTATATTAAATTTCCTACAGAAAGCTCCTGTTATTTTTTTATCTTTTTTTTAGGAGTAACAGGTTGCGTGTAGTGAGCGATGAAACCCATTCCCAGTATAGTTGATAGGTCGCTGATTCAAGGCCCATCATCCACTCGAGCGGGCATCATTTCCTCCAACTCGGCAGTCCCTCTTGTTTCCTGTCCTCTTCGCTCATTGTCTCGGGATAGCCACTGGGACATCCTGGAAACATGCTGTGGGATACAAAACCCAATACAACCTGTGAAATTTTCTTAAACAGACCTGCCATTGGCGCGAAGGTGCTTTACTAGGCATGTTTCTCTTGAATTGTCTTACCCAATTGATTTACTTAAATATATAATTACGGGGTAAGTAATAGTTGAGACAGGTGTGAGATACAGTCGTAACTGATTCTGATTTTATTCACTCTGCATGTTGAGCAAGCTGTGAAGGAGACCACAGTGAAATTTGGAAAGGGAGTAGTTCAGGGAGGAGAAATAAAAACCTTGCGGTTTGCCGGCGAAACTGTAATTATGTCTGAGATGGCTAAGGAATTGGAAGGGCAGTTGGACGGAATGGACTGTGGTTTGGAAAGAGGGTATAAGATAAACATTAACGAGAGCGAAACAAGAATAATGGACTGTGTTGAAATAAATCAAGTGATGCCCATGGTTTTATATTTATATTAGGAAATGACACTAAAACTAGTAAATGGGTTTTGATATTTAGGCAGCAAAATTACTGAAGATGGCCGAAGAAGAGAGGATACAAAATGTAGGGCAAATGGAAAGGAATTTGTTAACATCGAATATAGTTTTAAGTGTTAGGGACGCTTTATCTCGAAGTATTTGTCTGAAGTGAAGCCATGTACGGAAGTGAAACGTCAACAAGCTGTTCAGTTAAGAGAATAGAAGCTTTTGAAATGTTGTGCTATATAGAATAATACTGAAGATTGGATGGGTAGATCGTGTAACTACCGAGCTGGTACTGAATAGATGTGAGGAGAAAATAAATTTGCGGCACCACCTGAGTAGAAGAAGGGGTCGGTTGAAAGGCTGCACCATGAGGCGTCAACGAATCGCCAGTTTGGTAACATCTGTAGAGGGAGATAAAGCCTCGAACACAATGGAAAAGTTTATTGTACGTTGCGGTAATTATGCAGAGATGAAGAGACTGGCACGGGACAGACCAGCAAGGAAAGCTGCATCAAGAACAAGAACGTACTATTAGCAAGTAAGTATGCAATAAATCACCTTATTTCGTTGCACGAACAATTATCGGTAGGTTGTCGTCCTGCACAGGCAGAGTTGCTTTGTAGCTTTACTAATAAAACAACGGCAGACGTCGAGTCTAGACCTACTTTGTTGTGTGAGCAGCGACGGCCGACGACGGCAACTAACAACGTTGCTTAACGTATTTTTTTAAGCTTAACCCGGCGTCAATGAGGTGAGAAATTGCTACACCAGCTAGAGTTGGGTATGAGATATCCGAAACTCGGACGACGAATTTTTGATACTATAATCGTGTATTAAGGTTTTTTTTTACTTGGGATATTAATAATGGTGTCTATTAAACAAGATAAGTAAAATACTATTCTTAAGATATAAAACATTTTTTGGGTGAAATAATGTAGTGTCTATATTTTCCCAGAAAAAGTACACGTTTCAGTAGTTTAGACAGTTTTTCATACAAAATTCGAACAAAATTACAGTGTTTGATTAATTAACACAATAATATTATCTTCTAATACCTTTTACGCCTGGAGAATTGGTAATAATATTCTCTGAACGAATACGTGCACTTTGCCTAGGAGCATCCCTCAGCCATTTTGTACCATCTTTTGACGTATAAAAAATCCCACCCACGTACCGCAGGTACTGACTAGGAGCCGCTAAAGCAGATTTTGGCCCTTCCGAATCATACAAAATACCCTCTTGCTCCGAATCACTTTCTTCACTTCCTTGAGAAACTTTGTCAATCTCTTCTTCGCTCTCAGAGTCACAGGAACTAGCATTTGAACAGTTTTCTAAAACTTCTAGTAGTTCTTGTAGCCGACGTTCCATTTTCCTCATAAGACATCCTAAGAAATATTAAATATAAAAATAAATCAAAGAATGCTATAACTAACTATGTACGTAATAAACTTGGTGACAGCTCAAAAGTTTAACATCGACTACGCGGTCGAGTCTGACGTACCCTAACAACCTTTACACACGTGTATCTCCCTCTGAAGCTGGCGCAACAATAAACTCAACACTGCATCCTGCTCCCCCCCCCCCTCTGCCTTACTTCCAGCTACTGTGAAAGCAAGATTTGTGTGGCAACAATGACTTCAATAATTAGCACTGCAAAACTCCTCGGGTATGACATACCCGACCTCACTCACGCAGGGTTAAGTGAGGTAAGTACATCGGTAAACAGATGCATAGATGGAATGTAAAACTGTGCCACTGGACATAAGCTCATGAAACCAGGCGAGCCACCTGACACTGGTCAGGTGGTAGCGGCTGCTTTACGTGTCTGCTCTCCAACAGCAGACCACCCAGAAGATAACGAAATGACCTCAGTAGATCATCGAGACACAACACGTCTCCTACCCGCCCGGCTAGCCGCGCGATCTAACTCTGCTTCCCGGCGGATTGGTGTCGAGGTCCGGTATGCCAGCCAGCATGTGGATGGTTTTTAAGGCGGCTTTCCATCTGCCTCGGCGAATGCGGGCTGGTTCCGCTTATTCCGCCTCAGTTGCGCTACGTCGACGATTGCTGCGCAAACACTGTCTCGACGTACGCGTACACCAAAATTACTCTACCACGCAAACATTTGGGGTTCCACTCGTCTGATATGAGAAGTTCCCGGGGTAGGGGGAGAGGGGTGTCCACTGGCGGCCGAACTGCACAGTAAGTCAGGGCTCGGCGTGGGGCGACGATGGGGAAGGTGGACTGTCGCGGCCTGCTGTTGTGAACCACTGAGAGCTACGGCGGGACCAGGCACCCACAACCGCACGAGTGGTCGACTGTGAAGAGCGGACAAATTGAATAGCTGGGCGACGGCCATTAGAGTGGTAAAGTGGCGCGCGGAGTTCGAATGTTTATACATCGCTTTTGGTTATAAAATGCCTGCCCTTGAGTTAGGTCACAAACATAATGCCTCATTTAAATACACTTTTTAATTTATGATGAATTTATCTTACGTACTACATGGAATCTGCCGTAGCAAAAAGTTATGTACTGGACCCCTAGCATTTTTCGTAGTTCATTTACGATAGATGTAAGCAAAATGCATCAAAATACTCGAAGATTTGCCCACTATATTAATAGATATTTTCTGACTACCTTGCTTTAGATTTTATGACGAGAAGTGCGTTATATATGGCATAGTGGTTTGGCAACTCACGACCAAATTACCAAGTTTCAACCAACCTAGACCATGAAAACACTACCGATCAGCCAACTTTCTTCAAAATGATCAGAACATATAAAATGGTATTCTGTCGGTCGGAAATCTTGCCTTCTGACAACATGTAACCATTTTTGTGGTTTTGAGAAAGGAAACCTGCAAATAGATGCACAGGCATTATGCTAATATCGTGTTAGAAAAATATTTATTAAGCAAGTGCACTGACATACAAAACAACTTAAAATATCCACATACCTGTCAAACGTAATATTCATTCCTTTCTCGAATATATTTGTACAATTAATCGCTGCACAACTCTTCACCATTGTACTTCATTTGATTGGAACATACAGACAGTAGAATTACGAGTAACAAATACTGTATGTGCGCCCCAACAAATATACAACGTTGAATCAGGGTCTTCATAAACAACAATACTACACAACACATCAGACTACAACCACTATAATGGCGTCCAGCCGAAGGTTCAAAATTATCCCGCGACTGCAGCGCCATCATTGAGTCTAGTTATTTTTTACAAGGTCTTTGGGCGGGACGAAGCCTCTCCGTCGTTTCTAGATCCCTGGTTTAATACACAATACAATACGAACACGTCGTGTGACACTTTTGAGAACGCAACCGCAAAGCAACGGAAACGAGCATCATCCTCGACGGCAGCAGATGTCTCAACAGCAGTAAAGAAACACAGGCAAGAGTCCACTGTACACAATGCCGTGCAAGAAACAAGATACTAATACCGTCTCATCTCAACAATTTACGAGCTGTAAGTAGAGCGGTACCACGTCGACTGACTGTTCCTGACAAAGCTGAAGTTTCCAGAATGAGATTTTCACTCTGCAGCGGAGTGTGCGCTGATATGAAACTTCCTGGCAGATAAAAACTGTGTGCCGGACCGACACTCGAACTCGGGACCTTTGCCTTTCGCGGGCAAGTGCTCTACCAACTGACCTACCCAAGCACGACTCACGCCCCGTCCTCACAGCTTTACTTCCGCCAGTACCTCGTCTCCTACCATCCAAACTTTACAGAAGCTCTCCTGCGAACCTTCTGTAAAGCATGGAAGGTAGGAGACGAGGTACTGGCGGAAGTAAAGCTGTGAGAACGGGGCGTGAGTCGTGCTTGGGTAGGTCAGTTGGTAGAGCACTTGCCCGCGAAAGGCAAAGGTCCCGAGTTCGAGTCTCGGTCCGGCACACAGTTTTAATCAGCCACGAAGTTTCAAAGCTGAAGTTATTTGTCACTCCCTGACTTCCCGAGACTAATTGTCCGAAGCCCAAAGAGAGCTTGACCGAAGTGGGATAAATATTTAGATATAGATGCATGACCTTACTACTAATTTTTAGATGGCTGAAATTATAACAGTGGCAGATTTCAACGCATGACCCTCGGGCAGTTGCTACACCGTAATGTGTTCAGCGGATGAAATGGCTGTTATGTAGACGCTGATGGGCATCTTTACAACTTCACGCTCGGTCGCTTCCGGACCAGGGCTGCCCGTCTCAGAATGAAGAGTTTTCGCTTCTTCGCTACCCTTTGAAAGTTCTTATCACCATCATGGGAACACTAAATAGCAATATCATTCTATCATACTTGGTGGGGGGGATTCGAGAAGCGACGAGTAGCGGTAGACTGAACGCGCCTGCCGCTACTAGTTGATACTACCCGCCATACACTCACATCCACTCTCCTACGATACCAGCTCGCGGACCTGCCGGCAACCTTCAAAGGTGACGCCTTTTCTCCGCGTGGGAGACTCTGTACGGAGTCGCCGCGAACAGATATGCCACGGCTCAAGAGACGCCGTGCCGCGCTTTCGTTTCTATGGATGGTGTTCCGGACAGAGATACGAAAATGGAACAACCGTATCACATCTGTTGCGGCGTATCGACAAGCGCCGACACGAAGATGAAGAACGTATAGCCGTCGGCAAGCGGACCGTGCTGTCGAACGTCAACGTTGAGCGTGCTTAGTTCAACGTGCTGCTGAACGCTCAGAAACGATGCGACTTGTGCATACGCTGCTTGGGTCCCAACGTGGTACACGCGATCGCAACGCACTCCGGCGGCAGTTGCGGGAAGTTTCTAGTTCGTAAATCACACTGTTTACTCAACGGGCGCGCGTAAAATTCCCACTTTAGCTCTTTTAAAACGCACATTTCCTCCATTGTCCACGAAAAGGAAAGTACCATGTCCAATCAATAAGGACACAGGCTTATAACAGTTGCATTACAAACAGTGCGATATAAATTTGCGATACTTCTTCATGTAAGATAAACATTATTTCATCATTCCCACATTTTAGTAAAACTCGAAGGTTAGTCTTACTTAATCATTGTTCCTACCCAGTAGCAGAATCTTTGCAACACGTGAATTACGAAGCGTAAAAGAAAAAGGAGCAAAATAGCTTTACACAAGTAGCGCAACGTGTGCTGTAGATCAAGCCAATCGTACAACCAAAGAAAGGTGAACTTATATTTACACAACATCAAAAATTATGATATATACTTATATTAAACTAATAATAAAGTAACAGAACCTAATAAAAACGCAAATGTTAGGGAAAAAATTTACGTACTGACGAGTCGCGAACCACCGCCCAAACATAAAAATTCCACTTATCAGCAACGCTATTCACCATGCTAAACCAACATTTGGTAGTTAATTGTTATTCCTAGGGTCTTACGAATCTTAGTACTTGTTGAAAGCTTTTATCGTAGCTATGTTACTAACTGAAATTTAATTATATCAAATTGTACCAAGAACAATGCGTTTTGGGTGCATCTTCAGTGCATTGCTGCCTTCAAATAGCATACTCTCATAATACGCAAGTTGCAGTAATTCTTTTACCACGAATATGATGTTTCTCATTATTTTATTACAACGGATCACACAGTTAACAACGGATTTTCAGTGATTCTCAATTTGCTGGTGCTCAGAAACGGCATATATACGTGTAAGCTTGAAATGAATGCCAATATGTCGCCTCACAACTTTGTGCTGAAGGGAGATGGCGTGCATGTGACGTAGGTGGTGTTGTGCCATCTCATTGGTCAACGCTCAGACGCACGCTCAGAATATCTGACATACCAGATATTGCTCTGCACGTTCGGAAAGGCCCCCGAACGTGCTATTCCACGCTATGACGTCAGAAACTCGGCACGCTCAACGCTCAACGTTCGGATGCACGGTCCGTGTGCCGACGGCTTAAGAGTAGAGAGGGCTGCGAGACGACGTCAGCCAACAGCTGGCTGGCTGACTAGGACCGCACCACGACAGGAGCGGCCTCCACCCGAAGAGAACAGAAACGCCGATCCTGCCAGCCTCAGCCGGACAGTAGACGCACACTGGTAGACCCGGACTAGAAGAGAGCAGTAGAGGAGCTCTTACTTGTGATCCATATCCGTTACTTGCATGGACACTGACATTGATTATTTGCATGTCGCCCATCGCTTGCGACACCACTGTAAACCAAAGTTAAGTATTATCAATCTACTTCATTGTAATGCAAACAATTAATGTGATTTGCTTGAATTGTTGTCTAGATGTCCAAGAAAGCAGCATCCTTCAGGCACCCTATAAGCGTCGAGTGGGCAGGACCCAACAACATCTACACAATTCCTTTTGTTGCTATTGTTACGTTTGTAGGCGTACGCACACCGGTACAAACGTTTTGACGACAGACGACGGCTCTCAGCCAGCTAGTGACATTCAGTACGAGTTCCCACTCCGATGCAGAGTGTGCTCCGACTTGAAACTGCCCGGCAGGTTCCCGGTTCGAGTCGCGATCAGCCACAGCGATTTAATTCGCAGAGAACTGTCAGTTCAGCACACCAACCGCTGCAGAGTGAAAATTCATTACGGAAACGATCCCCCGCCACATTCTGGCTACGGTAATTTCACTGCGACATCCTTTCTTCCAGCAGTGGTAGTCCCGCAAGGTTCTGTGGAGTTTGGAAGGTAGGAGAGGGCTCCCGGCGGAAGAAGGGCTGTGAGGCCTGGATATATCGAGAGCTAAGGTTCCACATTTGAGTCCCTGTGCTGTATACAGTTTTGATGTGCCACGAAATTAGAAAGCTAACGACAAATATGAACCGTTGTATTGCCAATGGAATTATCCTCCGCCTCTTGATAGAAAATTTTCTTATCTGTGTGAGGAAAAAAACTGGTTTTGTTCCACTGTTATTCATTTATTACTACTAGAATTTCGGCTGATTAGCCCGTGACCAGTCCACCCGCTTAGATGAGTGGTCAGTGCGGCCGACTGCCATGCGTAGGATTCGGGCTCGATTACCGGTACTGTCAGGGATTCATCCTTGGTAGAAGGACTGGGACAGGGTGCTCTCAGCCTCGTGATGCTACTCGATCGATTATTAGCGGTTCCACGATCAAAAAACCCAACAGCTACCGGGAGACCGATCTCTGACCACATGCTCCTCTATAACGCATACAATGACGCCACAGGCAGGGGACGACATGACGGTCGGTCACTGCCCTACACTAAACCTTCAAAATTAAGGTATTACTAACACACACGATCTTTGACTATGGAATTACAGTCGAAATATCGAATTAACTGCTCATCATTCGTGTAGTACATTCAAATAGACTGGCTGACAAAATAAATCAAGCAGCCAGGTGTCAGTTGTAACTTTGTTCACGTACACACCATCGGCGGATATATAAATGATTACCGCCGCCATTCTCTGCGACAAATAGGTCGGTCACCAGAGCGTATTGCTGGCCGAGGTGGCCGAGCGGTTCTAGGCTCTGCAGTCTGGAACCGCGCGACCGCTACGGTCGCAGGTTCGAATCCTGCCTCGGGCATGGATGTGTGTGATGTCTTTAGTTTAGTTAGGTTTAAGTAGTTCTAAGTTCTAGGGGACTGATGACCTCAGAAATTATGTCCCATAGTGCTCAGAGCCATTTTTGAACCAGAGCGTATTAGCGTTGTTACAAGGCCTTGTAGGAAATACAACAGGCGTTAACTGCTTCAGATGTTGAATGGTCAATGCGAAAACACGGAGATGCCGCGTGCTCCTATGACACTGCTCATCACCACTTGAGAGAGCTTGAAAGGGGCCTCATAGTGGTTGTCCTTTCGATCGCCTAGTGTAATCGTGCAATTTCCAGAGTTGTGGGGCATTTTTTCTTCATTTTGTCGACACTGCCTACTCCTAAAAATAAGCAAAACGAGGAGGTTGCAGCAGAAGAGACTGGTTTCACAGCAGCGAACATTGTCAAGGGCTCACTGCTTTAAAGGCATGCATTTTATAGCGCATGTTTACTAGACTTGTTTTTTGCTTCGAATGATCGTCTGTCATATTTCCATAACAAACAAAACTTAGTAACAATAATTGGAGAAACCGATCATCCACGACAGTTTACGAATATAAATGAAGTTAAGTTCAAACTTGTAATGATATCAATTTTAAATACGATAGACCACTGGCCCGCACAGTTATTGGATTGGGGCCGCAGCAGTTCGTGAAACTACGCGGGTCGTTCAATAAGTAATGCCCCACATTTTTTTTTCTCAGAACATATTTATTGTTAAGAGTCAGAATTTGGTGACAATATACAGCAACACGTCTTGTCCACGTCCTATTTTTCTACGTAGTTGCCATCACGTTCTATGCCCGTACGCCAACGTTGTGGAAGAGCATGTATTCCCTGCTGGTAAAAACTCTTGTCCTACAGGCGTAGCCATGTTTTCACTGTATGACTGACACTCTCGTCACCTTCAAAGTGTGTTCCCCGTAGAGAATCTTCATGCGGCCCAAACATTTGGAAGTTCGAGGGTGCCAGGTCTGGACTGTAAGGTGGATGACACAATGATGTCCAACCCAATTTGGCGATGTGTTCCCGGCTTCTCAGACTTGTGCGTGGGTGTGCGTTATCGTGTTGGAGCACGATTTCTGCTGGATTCTTGTCCGACCGAGGCAACGGCCTTGCCGTAGTGGATACACCGGTTCCCGTCAGATCACCGAAGTTAAGCGGGTCGGGCGTGGCCGGCACTTGGATGGGTGACCATCCGGGCCGCCAAGCGCTGTTGCCATTTTTCTGGGTGCACTCGGATTCGCGATGCCAACTGAGGAGTTACTGGGCCGAATGGTAGCGGCTCGGGTCAAAGGAAAACCATTGTAAGGACCGGGAGAGCAGTGTGCTGACCACACGCCCCTCCTATCCGCATCCTCATCTGAGGATGATACGGCGGTCAGATGGTCCCGATGGGCCACTTGTGGCCTGAAGACAGAGTGCAGTGAGTGCTTGTCCGACCGAACACGCCGAAAACGGTCCTTGAGTTTATTCAGAGTCTTCACATATGCCTCTGAATTGATGGTTGACCGTCTTGGCAACTGATCCACGAGAACGCGCCAACCACAATCCCAGAAGACTGTGACCGTGACTTTTCCAGCAAAGGGTGTTGTCTTTAATTTCTTCTTTTGTGGTGGATGACGACGATGCCACTCCGTGGACTGCCTTTTCGCTTCCGGCGCGAAGTGGTGCACCCGGCTTTCGTCCCCAGTAACGATCCGTTACAGAACGGCCGCTCCGTCGGTCTCAAAACGCTCCAACAACCCAGATCAAATAACCATTCTTTGAATCTTGTAGTCAGCTGTGAGCATTCGTGAAATCCACGGTGAGCACCTCTTTGAATATCCGAGAGTCTCTATCATTGCAGAAGCACTTCCAATGCTGACCGGCAACTGTAGAGCCAATTGTCGAGTTGTGATGCGCCGGTCAGCACGAATAATGGCATCCGCACGATTCAGCATGTCTGGAGCAGTGGCTGTGACAGGACGTCCCGAGAGCGGCTGATCAGGGAGCACTGTTCATGCATTTCCTCAGGCTGCAGCTTTCTCCACCCACCGCTAAGTTATACTCCTATCAACTGTAGCCTCGCCATACACTGCACACAAACGTTTACGGATGTTCAGCACGGTCTCTTTTACTGCACAAAAGAATTCAATAACAGCACACTGCTTGTAACGTGAGTCGTATGTAGACGCCATTTTGACGCTCTATTACGGCTATACCATCTGCCAGAACGGTTCGAAACGTGACCAGCGCACCGAACAAACATCAAATGTGACGCACCAACGACGACGTTTTTCTATGTATATAAATGTTTTTTTTTTTAAATGTGGGGCATTACTTATTGAACGACGCTCGTATTAATTTAATTGTTCAAGTTAAGATGGTTCAAATGGCTCTGACCACTATGGGAATTAACATCTGAGGTCATCAGCCCCCTATACTTATAACTTCTTAAACCTAACTAACCTAAGGACATCAGACACATCCATGCCCGAGGCAGGAATTGAACCTGCGACCGTAGCGGTTACGCGGTTCCGTACTCAAGCTCCTAGAACCGCTCGGCCACAGCGGCCGGCACAAGTTAAGACAGTTCGGTCTGAAATAGGCTGTGCGTGTTAGTAGAGTCAGGCGAAGATTACTGATGTCATTTTAGTGATGTTATGAACCTGATTCAGTGTACACTGTGATTGTTCGTTAATACCGAACAAACCTGAACTGTAGACGTAAAGCTGAATAAAAGTGTGACGTGTAAAAAAAAAAGTGTTGTGTAGAAAGTACGGCAGAATGCGTGCTTATCCTTCCCAGGTAATTCTCCTACATGGTTTCAAAGTAGCGGCCGGCCGCGGTGGCCGAGTGATTCTAACCGCTTCCGTCCGGAACCGTGCGACTGCTACGGTCGCAGGTTCGAACCCTGCCTCGGGCATGGATGTGTGTGATGTCCTTAGGTTAGTTAGGTTTAAGTAGTTCTAAGTCTAGGGGACTGATGACCTCAGATTTTTAAGTCCCGTAGTGCTTACAAGGGAACCTCCTCATCGGACCCCTCCTCAGATTTAGTTATAAGTTGGCACAGTGGATAGGCCTTGAAAAACTGAACACAGATCAAACGAGAAAACAGGAAGAAGTTGTGTGGAACTATGAAAAAAAAAAAAGCAAAATATAGAAACTGAGTAGTCCACGCGCAAGATAGGGAACATCAAGGACAATGTCAGCCCACGAGTGCCGTGGTTATCGTGAGCAGCTGCAGAACGAGAGGTCCTTGGTTCAAGTCTTCTCTCGAGTGAAAAGTTTAATTTTTTATTTTCAGACAATTATCAAAGTTCAGGCACTCACACATAATCAACTTCGCTCTCCAAAATTCCAGGACATGTTCAGATTTGCTTCGACATATGCAGGATTTGACGGTCTACACACGGAAAAATTTGAAAACGTTAAAAACATATGTTTTGACAGAGCACGGGGAAAACTGTGCTACTGTGAAACTGTTGCATTCATTTGTGTTTTCATCACTTTTTTGGGAGTAATTATCACATCCACAAGAAAACCTAAATCGGGCAACGTAGAAGAATATTTTTACCCATTCGCCAAGTGTACAAGTTAGGTGGGTTGACAACATATTCCTGCCATGTAACGCACATGCCGTCACCAGTATCGTATAGAATATATCAGACGTGTTTTCATGTGGAGGAATCGGTTGACCTATGACCTTGCGATGAAATGTTTTCGGTTCCCATTGGAGAGGCACGTCCTTTCGTCTACTAATCGCACGGTACTGCGGTGCGGTCGCAAAACACAGACACTAAACTTATTACAGTAAACAGAGACGTCAATGAACGAGCGGACAGATCATAACTTTGCGAAAATAAAGAAAGTAAACTTTTCACTCTAGGGAAGACTTGAACCAAGGACGTCTCGTTCCGCAGCTGCTCACGCTAACCACGGGACCACGGCGCTCCTGAGCTCACACTATCCTTGATGTTGCCTATCTTGCGCATTGACTACTCAGTTTGTATATTTTGCTCATTTTTTTCTTAGTTCCCCACAACTTCTTCCTGTTTTCTCGATCGATCTGTGTTCAGTTTTTCAAGGCCTATCCACTGTGTCAACTTGTAACTAAATCTGGTGGGGGTGCGATGGGGAGGTTCCCTTGTTAGAGGGAGTAGTAAAGTAGCAAACAGGTCACGGGACCGGGCGACAGTCGCCGCACGGTAGGTGGCACGAAACAGAGCAACGCTACATCTTCTGCAGAAAGCACCAACCAACAGGTACCTGACATAACACACACTGCCATATTTTCCACTGATTGGGCTCGCATTCGGAAGGACGACGGTTCAAACCCGTTTCCGGCCATCCTGATTTACGTTTCCCGTGATTTCCCTAAACCGTTTCAGGCAAATGCCGGGATAGTTCCTTTGAAAGGGCACGGCCGATTTCCTTCCCCATCCTACCCCAATCCGAGCTTGTGCTCCGTCTCTAATGACCTCGTTGTCGACGGGACGTTAAACACAAATATCCTCCTCCTCCTCCTCCACTGATTCGGTTGGTGGGGAATAAGCAAGCCAGTGGCACCGATGAACAGTGGGTCAGGCACTAGGAACTTCAGATACGGCAGCTAGTAACCAGGGACGGAACAGTAGAGCCACGTTGCTGGTGACGTCATCCCTCCCACCACCTCCCCCCTCCTCGCGGCCGCTATTGCAAGACGAGCGGTGCGCGAAGAGCGGCAGAGCCGGCGAGCAGAAACCGCGCGCGCCAGCTGCGGCGGCAGCCGGCCGGCAGGAAGTGGCTAAAAACGCCGGCTAGAAAGCGGCGCGGGGCAACCAGAGCGTAGAGTGCGCGCAGGCGAGGACCGGGCCAGGGGATTCTGGCAGAGAAATGTGAGCCACCCCAGAGCACGAGTGGAGGGAGCCAAATGACTCTGCACAGTGTGTGTGATCTCACTGCAGTGGTTACACGACGTCGAGTGAAATTTACGAAGAACTTGGCAGTACAAGCCCACTTATCAGTATGATGTCGCACCCCATCCAACCACGATGCACATGCTGTCACTCGACAGGGAAGGATCTCGTAGTAAAGCCGTCGTATGCTCTCCTGAGATAAGCTGGCACACAACCCAAAGTCTCTTCGTGTTTGCTGCCGGATCCGAAAATCGACTTGACTCGATATTTCGGCGATCCAACTGGTCGCCATCTTCAGGAAATGCTGCTTCTGCTGATGAGTCCCGCTGAGAACTGACGCCAGGCTGCAAATCGACGTCCTATACAGGCCGCCGTTCAGTACACGGCGCATGCGCCGCCCATCACGGTTGCTGCCCTCCAAGACAGGGAGGTGGCGCCGCCCTTGGTGGAACACTGCTGGCGGCGATATGTCGCACTCAGGGCCGCAACGAAGAATGTTCAATTTTGATGCGAGACAATACAGGGTAATACGTCTTGCTAAGAGGAAACCCACTGTCTCTGTTGATTAAATTATCTCACAACCTAATTTCAATCGTCTCTTTATAGACACTTTTCCAAAAACGGAAATGTTGGCAACTGCCACAGTTTCATCAAATTTATACTGTGTCCCTCATTTAAGCAGTGTTCTGCTACTGCCGATTTTTCCGGCTGTTGTAGCCTCGTATGACGGCGATGTTCCACACGCCTGTCATACACTATGCGAATCGAACAGCCAATGTAAGCCTTCCCACATTGACACGGAATTTTGTAGACACCAGGTTTCTTAAGCCCCAAATCATGTTTCACAGAGCCGAGTAGTGCCAGGTGGACGGAACACACTCTTAATGATAAAATTCCTTAAAATTCGTCCAATCTTGAAGGATAAGCGTCCAGCGTTAGGAAGAAAGGCTACCAATCTATATTCCTCTTCGTGCACCTCCGGCAGCAAACCCGAAGACACTTTCAAGACTTATTACGCCCGGAAAGCCTACGTAATCGCACACAATTGTTTTAACTGTAAACAGATTTTGATGTTGCTGAGCAACAGTCATGCAATATTTGTTAACGGAACACTCCGCCTTTGACTGTTTTATTACGTACAACCCAGGTATCGGCCTTTTATGCCATTTCCCAGTATTTGATTTTATGTCTGTAACATATATTGTAGGACACTTGACATGTTATGACTTTGGGCTTGACAACATGTTAACTATCCTCCAATACATGTTGTTGTTGTGGTCTTCAGTCCTGAGACTGGTTTGATACAGCTCTCCATGCTATCCTATCCTGTGCAAGCTTCTTCATCTCCCAGTACTTACTGCAACCTACATCCTTCTGAATCTGCTTAGTGTATTCATCTCTTGGTCTCTCTCTACGATTTTTACTCTCCACGTTGCCCTCCAATGCTAAATTTGTGATCCCTTGATGCCTCAGAACATGTCCTACCAAGCGATCCCTTCTTCTAGTCAAGTTGTACCACAAACTCCTCTTCTCCCCTATTCTATTCAATACTTCATCATTAGTTATGTGATCTACCCATCTAATCTTCAGCATTCGTCTGTAGCACCACGTTTCGAAAGCTTCTATTCTCTTCTTGTCTAAACTATTTATCGTCCCTGTTTCACTTCCATACATGGCTACACTCCATACAAATACTTTCAGAAACGACTTACTGACACTTAAATCTATACTCGATATTAACAAATTTCTCTTCTTCACAAACGCTTTCCTAGCCATTGCCAGTCTACATTTTATATCTTCTCTACTTCGGCCGTCATTAGTTATTTTGCTCCCCAAATAGCACAACTCCTTTACTACTTTAAGTGCCTCATTTCCTAATCTAATTCCCTCAGCATTACCCGACTTAATTCGTGAGACATTTGGCCCGGTCACTATCAATGGACCACCCTGTATAGCGTACCAGGCTGCTACCAACAGTGAATACGAAGGTCAGTAATTCACTGTGGTGGTCATTCCGCCTGTCGCAGAGAATTAAAATACTAGCCAGTTACATCCCCCACTGAAGGAGTGTACGTCATTCTGACTGTGTGTTATGGGAGTTTCACTGTTTTGTCAGGCAGTACGGGAGTACAGTTTCGTGTTTACTTCTGTGTCTTCTGTTTCATATTCTTGTGAACAATGATAGAATATGTTTTCGCAAACGCTCGGTTATCCGAATAATCAGTTGTCCGCGTACACCAAATCTTAGGCAAATTTCACTCGTGTCAAAGACGGATCTTTACGAGAGGGATGGTAAGAGAGAAGAGAGTGGTCCAGCTGCAAGAGGAACGGCTTCAGAGAGGGTGGGAGGGAGGGAGGGAGGGAGGGGGTTGGACGACGCGAGCGCCGGCCTGCTGCCCGAGCGAGGAACTGCGCAGTGAAAGCGGCGGCGGGGGGCGGCGCGGCGCTGCCTGACCTCAGCGGCCGCGCCGCCGCCGGCCTGAGTCACCCAGCGCCTTCCGAAGGCCCCACCAGCCGCCTGCTGGCCCTTCTCCGCGCGCCGCCGCTCCTCTCTCTCTATGCTGTCGTGAGTGAAGTCTCGTAATACAGACTGCTGTAGTATTGCGTACACAAAGGAAAAGGGCAGTGCATTGGCGGAGCTGTCATTTGTACTCGGATCATCCATGTGAAAAGGCGTCCGACGCCATTGTGGCCGCACGACGGGAATTAACAGACGTCTAACGTGGATGGTAGTTGCAAAGGGAACTTCACAGCAAACAAACATAGCCAAAGCCTTGCAGACAAACAAACGTTACGCGAAGCGAAATGCAGTGTGAGGAAGGCTATGCGAGAGGCGTTCAACGAATTCGAAAGTAAAGTTCTATGTACTGACTTAGCAGAAAATCGGAAAAAATTTCGGTCTTCTGTGAAAGCAGTAGGTGGATCAAAACAAAATGTCCCAGACACACTGTGACCAAAATGGTACTGAAACAGAGGATGACAGACTAAAGGCCGAAATACTAAATGTCTTTTTCCAAAGCTGTTTCACAGAGGAAGACTGCACTGTAGTTCCTTCTCTAGATAGTCGCACAGATGACAAAATGGTAGATATCGAAACAGATGACATAGGGATGGAGAAACAATTGAAATCGATCAAAAGAGGAAACGCCTGATGTAATGTTGTTGTTGTGGTCTTCAGTCCTGAGACTGGTTTGATGCAGCTCTCCATGCTACTCTATCCTGTGCAAGCTTCTTCATCTCCCAGTACCTACTGCAGCCTACATCCTTCTGAATCTGCTTAGTGTATTCATCTCTTGGTCTCCCTCGACGATTTTTACCCTCCACGCTGCCCTCCAATACTAAATTGGTGATCCCTTGATGCCCCAGAACATGTCCTACCTAGCGATCCCTTCTTCTAGTCAATTTGTGCCACAAACTTCTCTTCTCCCCAATTCTATTCAATACTTCATTAGTAATGTGATCTACCCACCTTATCTTCAGCATTCTTCTGTAGCACCACATTTCGAAAGCTTCCATTCTCTTCTTGTCCAAATTAGTTATCGTCCATGTTTCACTTCCGTACATGGCTACGCTCCATACAAATACTTTCAGAAACGACTTCCTCACTCTTAAATCTATACTCGATGTTAACAAATTTCTCTTCTTCAGAAACGCTTTCCTTGCCATTGCCAGTCTACATTTTATATCCTCTACTTCGACCATTATCAGTTATTTTGCTCCCCAAATAGCCAAACTCATCAACTACTTTAAGTGTCTCATTTCCTAAGCTAATTCCCTCAGCATCACCCGACTTCATTCGACTAGATTCCATTACCCTCGTTTTGCTTTTGTCGATGTTCATCTTATACCCTCCTTTCAAAACACTGTCCATTCCGTTCAACTGCTCTTCGAAGTCCTTTGCTGTCGCTGACAGAATTACAATGTCATCGGCGAACCTCAAAGTTTTTATTTCTTCTCCATGGATTTTAATACCTACTCCGAATTTTTCTTTTGTTTCCTTCACTGCTTGCTCAATATACAGATTGAATAACATCTTGCAGCGGTGTACCGCAGGTCTCTACAACAGCGTAGCACGTCGAACAGAACTATAGACCTATATCTCTAACGTCGAGCAGTTGTAGCATTTTGGAACACGCATTATGTTCGAGTGTAATGACTTTTCTGGAGACTAGAAATCTACTCTGTAGGAATCGGCATGGGTCTCGAAAAAGACGATAGTGTGAAACCCAGCTCGCGCTACTCGTCCACGAGACTCAGAGGGCCATAGACACGGGTTCCCCGGTAGATGCCGTGTTTCTTGACTTCCGCAAGGCGTTTGGATACAGTTCCCCACAGTCGTTTAATGAACAAAGTAAGAGCATATGGACTATCAGACCAATTGTGTGATTGGATTGAAGAGTTCCTGGATAACAGTGCGCGGCATGTCATTCTCAATGGAGAGAAGTCTTCCGAAGTAAGAGTGATTTCAGGTGTGCCGCAGGGGAGTTGCTATTCACAATATACATAAATGTCCTTGTGGATAACATCGGAAGTTCACTGAGGCTTTTTGCACATGATTCTGTGGTGTACCGAGAGGTTGTAACAAAGGAAAATTGTACTGAAATGCAGGAGGATCTGCAACGAACTGACGCATGGTGCAGGGAACGGCCATTTAATCTCAATGTAGACAAGTGTAATGGGCTGCGAATACACAGAAAGAAAGATCCTTTATCATTTAGCTACAATATAGCAGGTCAGCAAATGGAATCAGTTAATTCCATAAATTATGTGGGAGTAGGCATTAGGAGTGATTTAAAATGGAATGACCATATAAAGTTGATCGACGGTAAAGCAGATGCAAGACTGAGATTCATTGGAAGAATCCTAAGGAAATGCGATCCGAAAACAAAGGAAGTAGATTACAGTACACTTGTTCGCACACTCCTTGAATACTGCTGACCGGTGTGGGATCCGTACCAGATAAGGTTGATAGAAGAGAGAGAGAAGATCCAACGGAGAGCAGCGCGCTTCGTTACAGGATCATTTAGTAATCGCGAAAGCGTTACAGAGATTATAAACTCCAGTGAAAGACTCTGCAAGAGAGACGCTCAGTAGCTCGGTACGGGCTTTTGTTTGAAGTTTCGAGAACATACCTTCACCGACGAGTCAAGCAGTATATTGCTCCCTCCTACGTATATCTCGCGAAGAGACCATGAGGATAAAATCAGAGAGATTAGAGCCCACACTGAGCCATACAGACAATCTTTCTTTGCACGAACAATACGAGACTGGAATAGAAGGGAGAACCGATAGAGATAAGGTAACCTCCGCCATACACCGTCAGGTGGCTTGCGGAGTATGGATGTAGATGTAGATGTGGATGTAGACGTAGGACGTTCCATTCAGGGAATCGTTAGGGTATTCAGTATTCTGAGAGCCACAGTATAAAAGGTGCTTAGAGTACTAAATTTCAGGCATGACCTCTCAGCAAGACGAACGTATCCGTTAGGGCAGCGCGGCGAAATTTGGCGTTATGTGCTGTGGCAGCAGACGACGGTCGAGACTGCCTATCCTAACAGCACAGCATCTCCTGAGCTCGTAACCATATATGTTGCACCCGAGACGACTAGGAAGAAGTGGCCTGATCAGTCGAGTCCCGTTTTCAGTTGGCAGGAGCTGACGGTAGGGTTGGAGTGTCGCTGAGGCCCCACGAAGTCACGGACTGACGTCGTCAACGAGGAACTGTGCAAGGTAGTGGTGGCTCCACAAATGTTGTGGGCTGTATTTGCACACAACTTTCTGGGTCCTCTGGATGTTAGGTTACTTCGAGATCATTTGCAACTACTCGTGGAGTCACGTTCCCAAAAAACGATGGAATTTTTGTGGGTGACAAAGCGCCATGTCACCGGGGCAGAATTGTTCCCGACAGGTTTGAAGAACATTTGAGCGAATGCTGTAGCCACCTGGTTCGCCGAACATGAATCCCATCGAACATGTATGGGCATAATCGAACGAAATCCTGCACCGGCAACGCTTTTGGCACATATGGACGGCTGTGCTGACAGAATGGCTCAATATTTCTGCATGGGACTTCCAACGACTTGTTAAGTCCAAGTCATGTCGACTTGCTGCTCTAGGATAGGCAGAAGGAGATCACACGATATGTAACGTTCTCTGGGAGCACACACACTATGTAAACTGAAATGACATTTAATTGTACTATGTACGCCGCTATGAAGCAATTCGTATGTACTGTAATTGTTTAACAAAAAATATTATTTAATTTTGTATAAAGGACGTTGTTATTATTGTAATATTTTCTGTAATAATATTCTCGATGTATTTATGATTGTAATATTTCTATAGTCATAATGTAATTACGAAATATGTTAATATCTGCGATGAAAAAATGTAAAATATAGTCACAAAGGAAAATAATGTTGTAAGATTACAAAGAGATATTCATAATCAGCAATAGTATAAATAGTACTACATAATGTGCAATCTTCGTCGTCTTCCTCGAGAGCTGAGAGAGAGAGGAACCTGTGACGTAGCATTATATGAATCTTTTCTCTGTATCTATCTTTAGCCGCCATTAGAGGAGAAATTATAAAGGTGTATAATTTTAATTATTGTTATGGTCTAAATACATTATAATTTATCAAAATTGTGTATTACTAATGTAAATTAGCTTGTCCATGTCATCTATAATATTTCTTTAAAGAATTTTCAGCACTTTTAGCGATTATCGTTGGTGTTCCTGAGCTGTGCCGCGACCGAACGATTTGCAGCGGCGGTACATTTAAAAAATTGTTCCGCTTTAAAATTAACCAAACCCGTAAATCGGGAGCAGGTAAAATTAGCAGTGAATTACGAAATATTTTTCTTTTACAGCGATCCTGAGGCTGACTGAATTTATTACTGGTTTTACATTTGTGCATTCATAGGCGGATAATTAACGTTGAAGTTGTTAATCTGTTGGTTCTTTCAATTTCTAAAGCAAATAACTTAAACGTATAGTGAAGTGTATTTTGTCAATGGCAATGGCAATGGCAATATTTAACCAATTTATGCTAACAGAGACAGTATTGTGTTCCATAGCTAACGCCGGGAAAGAATTCAGTAAATATTTAAAAACCCACTGCATCTAGAAAATATGTGCCAAGGCCGAAATACGTAAAAAATTTAATTTAAATAATTTTCAAAGTCATAAATGTTATTAATCAGTTAGTTTGAATGTATCAGCATGAGAGGGTTGCTAAAGTTCACGTAATTTTAAATGTGCTTAATTCTGTCTAAATGAATTTTTATTACCACACGTAAAAAAAAGGGGTCTACAAAAAAGTCCGTTCTGAAAGAGTAAATAACAAAAATATTTAAAGCCATTTCTTCCCCATTTTCATCCATTCATTTTACATTATATATATATATTCATCAAAGATATCAGGAGGTATTCCGTCACTTTTTGCCACCAGTGTGTATTCGTACACTGAGAAAAATAGGAAGTTTCACACCATGGACACCTTGACCGAACGCCGTCAAGCTGGTAGTCCAGTACTTCCACACTAGTCAGATATGTTGATTGAAATTACGTCTTTCTTTCGTTCTTATTTTCAGTAGAGAAAAAAAAAACATTCGTACTGACGCAGAATGGTGAGAATACGTGGTGGCTATTGGGTGTAGGTAACTTCACAGGTGGAGGTCGAAACACAGCGAGGTCAGAGGACGGGAACGTGCGGCCTACTGCCAGCTTTCGGACTCCAAGAAAGGTCGCCTCACTGGCTTCGTGAGCGGCAGATCGCACGGACAGCTGCACGTAGTGCAATGGCTGCAGAAATAACGGCGGCAACATATGAAAATAGTGACGCAGTCAGGGTCTACTCCACGAGAAGATTGTACAACTGTTCCACAGCCTCTCTTGACGAATGATGAGTGGTACCGGCTGAAATTCGGGCACAGGTTACACGTAAAGTGTCGCCATGAACAGTCAGGAAGAGGTTACTGGAAAGTGGGTTGAGATCTCATGTTGCTACACGTAGTAAATTGCTGACACCATGCCGCAGATAACCGGGATTTTTATGGTGCGCAGCCAAGTCAGTGATGTCAGTGAGTGGGATCTGTTGTGTTCAGCGACGAGTCTCGCTTCTGTCTTTACGGTCAGATCGACGTGAAAGTGACTGTCGACATGTCGCTATGCTGTAAGGTTGTCGTGAATGACAACCAAAGTGGTCCAGCTATGAGAAGAAACTGTACGCCAGACCATGACTCCTGGCTGTCGGGCCTATGGTGGACGACAATCCGGCAGAAGTCCCACCACTGTCCGGGGCGTCTCCAGAGACTCCTGCTCTGGTGATCGGGGCTCAGTTCCAAGCGGGACTCATTACTGAAGACCCTTCTACTCCAGGCAATGAGATTCTAGGCCGCATGTTCAAAAATGGTTCAAATGGCTGTAGGCACTATGGCACTTAACACCCGAGGTCATCACTCCCCTAGAACTACCTAAGCCCAACTAACCTAAGGACGTCACACACATCCATGCCCGAGGCAGGATTCAAACCTGCGACCGTAGCAGCAGCGCGGTTCCGGACTGAAGCGCCTACAACCGGTCGGCCACAACGGCCGGCAGGCCGCATGTGACCGACACCACTACAAACATGCTTGTTGGTGTTTAGAGGTCAATGGTATTCGGCGCAAGGGGTGCTGTGAGCTCAGGCACCTTTCTGTTGGGTTGGGTCGTTTGGGGGAAGAGACCAAACAGCGAGGTCATCAGTCTCATGGGATTGGTGAAGGCCGGGGAAGGAAGTCGACCGTCCCCATTCAAAGTAACCATCCCGGCATTTGGCTGGAGCGATTTAGGGAATTTATTTATTTATTTATTTCATTGAAGTACACAGTAACCCACCGCCTTGAAATGTAAGCCGCACGGCATTGGCGGAGCAGTCTAACGCGCTGCAGTCATGGACTGTGCGGCTGGTCCCGGCGGAGGTTCGAGTCCTCCCTCGGGCATGTGTGTGTGTGTTTGTCCTTAGGATAATTTAGGTTAAGTAGTGTGTAACATTAGGGACTGATGACCTTAGAAGTTAACTCCCATAAGATTTCACACACATATGAACATTTTTTGAAATGTAACGTGGGTCGGATGCTTCTAAATCCAACAGCAAACACTCCTGATTATCACAATCTTATTGGTATGCAGTTGTTAATGCTGTTTTAAATAATATAAAGAACATAATATATAAAAATTTCTCTAAGGTTACAGCGGATTGAGTGCTTCACAACGGTTAAAATGGTTCTATATAATTTGTTCTGCCTAGTTGGTGAGAATATAATTTGTATAATGCAAATGTCGAAGAAAAATAAAAAGAAATAAGTCATACAATGAGTGTAGTGAAAATAATTTGCAATATGTAGAGGGGAGTGATATACTGTATCTGGATGTGTAATACATACTATGTAGCATTGAGCCGTGCTCTCTCCCAACTATGCGTTTTCGTAAACTTCGCTGTCTGTCTGCGTTTGGTTTCCCGCCCTTGTTGCGGTTACGTCGTGGTTCTTCTTCCTTCTACGTGTGGCAGCAGAGATGTGTATCGATATTTGCGCCGTGTACCATCTTTGGTTTGGTGCATACAGTTTCCGGCTAAGGGGTCTGGAGGCGGTAGTCGGCTGTTGCCGACGAGGGAAGTTACCTGCGCTCGGTGCAATCGGCTGGGGCCGCTGGCAGCCCCTGCGCAGCGTCGGAGCGCGTGTGGCGCTGTCCGGTCGCTACGAGCTTCGCGGTTCGCCGACCCAGGACGTCAAAGTTGAGTAGTGGTTTCAACTACCCAAGCCACATCTATTCATGTTGTGGTGATTCGCTTCGGTGGTTTGCTGTTGGGGAGGTTTTCCGGTGAGCAACACCGAGTAGTTCTACTGCTGAGATTTACCCGCCAAGCGGTGCAATTAACTATTTTGGTCGACTACGATTTCAGTGCACCAGTGGAATATTGTGCCTAGTGGCCGTTAGTGTTCCGGTTACTTGCCCTGGGCTAACGTAATTTCAGGCAGCGTCCTTTCCTCACCCGTTGTCGCTGTCCAAGATGGTGTGTAATTTTGACAGCTAATACATACGGAGCGGCAGGCAGTCGGTCGGTTGGTGCGAACCAGGGAAGACATCTCCGCGCGCTGCAGTCGCCTGGGTCCGCCGCCGCGCCCTGCGCAGTGTGGCAGCGTGTGTGGAGCTGTCCGATCGCTAAGAGCTTAGTGGTTCACCGACCCAGGACGTCAAAGTTGAGTATAGTTTGACAGCTAATACAGACTTCATATTCCAAGCAAGTCGTGTGTCGGTCGGTCGGTGGCTGTCCCCTGGTGGGCTTCCGACGGATCAAGTGTAGTTGGGTTCGCCACCTGTCTCGCCTAAGTGAACGAGGGCAGACCGACCTCCATGGAGGCTTCTGAGTCCCACGGGTGTTTAATTATCTGTTTTCAGCTGCTTAAAATTTAAGGCTTATGGTTATTTTTTCTTTTTCCTCGAAGATTTTGCAAAATTCTTTAATTTATCTTTAAGCTTAAACACTGCGGCTTTCTGCCTTTAGAAGTTTATGGTAATATATTTTAAAATTTTCAAACTTAATTGTGGCCTTTAGCCGTTTGTATTGCACCTTGTATATGCTCGTTCTATCTACATTACTGTGATGTTTTTTTATTATTTTATCGCTATTGTAATCACTTTTGAATACATTATTGGAGTAGCAGTGATCAATGAGTTACAAATATTTACTATTAAAAACAGTCTTGATCACGATTTATTTATTAAGGTGACCGGTTTCGACCACTACTGTGGTCATCTTCAGACCTACAAGCCTTACACAAAGCTTTAATTAGAGGGCTACATACATTAAAGAAAATACATAAAGCTACAAAACGATGAATTACCAATGAGTAGGAACCTCTTTCTCACGTCTTACTATATATAATGGAGGCTCCGCCTACTTCTGATGGCATGATGTCATTACTAACCAATGAGTTATAAGTAGAATAACAATGTAAAATTTCTTAGTTAAAAGAACATTGGCGTGAAATAAAAATAAACACACACTAAGCTTATTAAACAGCTATTGTCAATTAAGAAGCGTTAAAAATATTTAAATATGTAGGAAAATGAACTTCGGTTTGGCATTGCATGGGTTGGCCTCTCAAGGCCTGTTAGTGAACCATTTGGGACCACTGGTTGCCATGGTGAAGTTGGACGCCGTTCCAAAGATGAGGCAGCAGGCTTCTTTCCGCTGAAGTCGTTGTAAAGTCGATAGGCGAACTAGTGGTTGCCATGGTGAGGACAACAGCCAGTGCAAAGATGTGGCAGCAGGCTTCTTTCTAACAAAGTTGTTGCGAAAGTGGAATGGCGAAGACTGTCGCGTCAGGCGATGTGTTACTGAGCAGCAACATGTCTTTATTGAAACGATTTTCAATGAGTGGGCTGCAATAATCTTTAGCTCACATGAATACTACATGCTGCACAAATACGATACGAAGTAGTTGTCCATATTTATGAAATTTTGTCTATGAAGTTCGTATGTAAATTACATGTGACAATTTGTAAAACGCATTGCTATTCGTTAAGTTGTATGCCAGTCTTATAAACAAATGAAAATAATGGAAATGGAAGGAATTTAAAAATAATACTATCAGCCGTAGTGTCAAAAATACGACTTGAAGGTCTGAAGATGACCACAGTAGTGGTCGCAACCGGTCACCTTAATAAATAAATCGTGATCAAGACTGTTTTTAATAGTACATTTAGCTATTTTAATCATTTTTTTAAAGATTTCATGTTTGGAGGCCTTCAACCGTGGAAGAGTTGCATTCGTTAAAGGTCCGGCTAGGTGCCGCTTTGGATGTAAAGGTTATTAAATTACAATAAACGACAATTAGGAAAACTGACCTCAACCTTTGGCCCTTTGCACAATCCTATTACCTGTTCTGCCCAGCGGGTTTAAGGCCTGGCCAGACAGAATGCGGCCTTCAACCGCAGCCGGCAGGCCGCACTGTTGAATCGCTCGTTACTGTATGGCGGCGGTGACACAAGAGTGCGGCTCTGACGCACCGGCCGCCGCCGGGTTGTCACAGATTACAGATTCGCCGCAAGCTGGAGCGGCTGCTTGCCTCCGTTGGCGCGCTCAACTGCTCTGTGGTCACACTGGAAGCAGCGGCGTGAGGCGGTTTTTGTCTTGCAGCTCGTAGTGCATGCACCATGGACACAGAAAGACTTATAGAGGAGGTGAGAGAATACAACTTTTTGTATGATACACGCGATCCTGATTTGGAGGTAGAATACTTTTGCCCTCGATATATTCTTGGTAGAAAGCTGAATTCTCAGAAATAGTGTTGTTACTGTGACGTCCATAACTTCCAATATCAACTACTGTAAACTCGTAGTATGGATCAACGATCGCCAGGAGAACCAGCGAAAAGAATTGTTTGTAACAGAAGAATTGGCATCGACTATCCTTCGGCCATTTTAACCTGATATGCTTTCCGTCTATGCTTCCGAGGCAGTTCGGAAACCCCCAAAGTTCTAGAAATCCTTCTTCAGATTTCTTCCACATCTCTGTTGTAGGAGTAGGTAAATACTTGGGTTGTAGAACACTCCATATTGCCTGGCACACTTGTTTCAGAATTTCTGAGACTGTTGAACGTCCTAACCGAAAAGATAATGCTATGGTCTGGTAACTGTCGCCTGTAGTCAAGTATGTTGAAAAGATTAAAATAAATTATGGCGATAGAACGAATAGATAAGTTAACGACCAAAGATATATTTGTTTAAATTCAATGACAATGTTATGAATACAATGAAACAAAACAATCTATTAATTGGAAAGTTCTCTCTAGCGGGACATACGGAACTAGATGTTACTATCGTTTGCTGTATTCGTAAACACTGCAGATAAATTTATCACTCCACTCGTAACTACGTTGTAGGATAGCACTTTCTTCCTCCGAACCTTTCATATGATACAGCAAAACTGAAATGGAATAAATTATATGACTTCTGTTTGAAGCACAAAGAGGCCCAAATGGTAAAACTTACCTCAAACAAATGGCTAGTCTGTGCCTTGTATCAACTGGCTTTCTCCAGTTCGTTGTGCACTTCTCGGGGATACATTTTATCAGGCGATGCAGTTTCTCGAAACATTCTCGCGACATACGAAATTATTTGAGGAACCTATCTTCGTCAGACTCTAGATCAATACACAGACGATGGTATTCTCCTAAGCTTTCTCTCTTGCTATCAATGTTGTGAACCCAACATCTCCTCCTCTCGGTGCCATTTCGTATCGCTAGTGCGAGCTACTCATTCCCTCGCACAAAGATAACGTATCCCTCGTGAAGCTTGCAAATCGTCTAACGCCCAGACAATCGCGCTACGCATGCAAGCTTAACCTTCCGTCGGGCGCGGCTGTTCAAATTGATACACCTCGAAGTTTACTGTAAATTATTTGTCAACGAGTGGCAGCACTGACGCCTACTCGCTAGTAGCTAGCCTTTTCCGAATGCTTGTCATTGTTGTGTGCTCCAGTGTCGATACGACTGCTCTGTTGTCGGTATATGTGCTGATTGATCAGTTTGATACACTGCGCCCGTTCGTGTTGCATTTCAACAATTCATTTCTTTGGTTATCAACATAACTTAGTAAGTAGTACAATGTTAATATACAATGTGTAATGCACTTATTTTCTTTTTGGACCGTTTAATCGTCAGTTAAGAATGTTTGAGTATCAAATTGAAACACTGCGCCTGACTGCGTTATTTTATAGGAGTTTTATCATTTTAGATGTCAGGCTACAGTAAGACGTACAACCACCTTAACCCAAATCATGTTGCAGAAATACAAAAAATGTTGTTCGAAGAGGATAATGATGAAGTTCAAGACGATTTTGAAGATGAAGTAGACACAGATTGTGATGACGCAGTTGAAGTTCGGCAGGAAGATTCAGTAACAGAGGAAAAAGACAGTGAAAACGACGAGGAAGTACTTGAAGAAAGCCAGAATTATTATACTGGAAGGGAGAAAGAGACAAAATGGAATAAAGTTCCACCATCGCAGTTTCAGGGCCCACAATATTATTCGAAAATTACCTGGTCCTATAGGTGCGGCGAAAGCACTGAGAACGCCTTTGGAATGTTGGAATTGCCTCATAGATGACGTTTTGTCGATTATAGTTCTGTATACCAATCAGTATACTGAGAGCATCAAAGCTTCTTTTCAGCGAGAGAGAGGCGTAAAACCTATAGATATTATTGAATTAAAAGCTTTCATTGGTCTTCTGTTTTTGGCTGGTATTAACAAAAGTAACAGACAAAGCTTAGAAGATCTGTGGGGAAGTGATGGGGATGGAACTGAAAAATTTCGTCTCGTTATGAACATAAAACGTTTCAAATTCATCATACGGTGCCTTAGATTTGACAATCGTGTGACTCGCGATGAAAGGACAAAATTAGACAAGATAACAGCGATTCGGGAAATATTTTCTCTGTTTGTACAGAATTGCCAGAAATCCTACACCCTCCGAGAAAACGTTACAGTAGATGAGATTCCATGGAAGGTGCAGTTATCGCCAATACATACCTAGCAAACCAAACAAATATGGAATTAAGATATATGATCTTGTGGATTCCCAAGTATTTTATCTCTATAATCTGGAAATATACGCTGGGCTGCAGCCAGAAGATTGCACCACTTTAGCAATAAACCTTCAGATGTTGTTCTGCGACTATGTGAACCAATTTATCAGTCAGGTCGAAATCTGACAGCAGACAATTGGTTTACTAGTATTGGTTTGAAGCCAGCCATTGTAACATTTTACAATAGCACCAAAGGTGGAGTCGACACTACAGATAAGTTGACCGCTTCATACAATGTAGCAAGAAATGTGTGCCGTTGGCCTATGGTCATATTTTTTGCAATGATCAATATGAGTGGAATCAATTCACAAGTAATTTACTATGGCAACAACGAGAATTTTATCCGAAGAAAAGGATTCCTGAAGCAACTCTCACATGCGCCTGTTCTACCTCACTTGGTTCGTAGATGCTTGGACACCTCGGGAATTCACAGAGATCTTCAACTGCGGCTACAACAATATAGGCCAACGTGTGAAGCAGAAGACACAAGCAGAAACGAAGAACAAGGGACTGGGATCAAGAGGGAAAGGTGTAATATCTGCACAGGAAAAAAAGACTGACAAAATATTGTTGCAAAATGTGTCAGAAGCCTATCTGTTTGATACAGATTGAACCTTTTTGTTGTGAATGCGGAAAAATTCCGCATTTGTTACCACAGTCAAAAAGTGACGATGAAACAAATGAATGAGTTGTAAGATTGTTGTTCTGCTCCAGTGTCATAATAGCCTTTCTGTAAAGATAATTGTCATTAGTAATGTGTTTTATTAGTGAAATATAATAAAGAAGCAAATGAAAAAGCGACGTTTTTACCATTTGTTACTGAAGCCCAACATTGACGATAAGAAATCTGACTGATGAATATTTCTACTGCAGTTGTGCCCGTATGTCATCTTTGTCTTTGTTTAGATATATTTGTCACTTATAATATGTTTTGTGAACAGAATTTAATAAATGATCACGTGAATAAACGGTGTGATCAATTTGATACACCGCGACCGGCCTCGCTGCGACAAACACCGCGCCCGACAGAAGCCCAATAATGGGGTTCGGCCCCTTGAACGGGGTAGCATTCATCTCACGCTAGGTGAGGAGAACCGTACGTCATAGCGACGGAACACTATGTCATCGTGACGTAAATAACATAAATCGACTACATGAGTGCGTATATCGATCTTTGCGGTTGTACCGATAACGTCAAAGCTAAATGTAAATACATTTGTACAAACGAAGTGACGGGAGTTATCTGTTACGCTCATCCCAGTTGAATTAATTATTAAGCTGTAATCCCAACAATTTGGGATGGTATAATGTGTTTCAGGAACATAATGAATGTCTGAACGACGGAACCATAACGAAAGTAAAAAAAAAAAAAAAGCTTTTAGTCAATTTTTTTTTTAAATTCGATGAATCGTGCATAAATCGTGTGGATAGAAACTTGAAATAATTAATTATTAAGCTGCAATCCAAAGAATGTGGGATATTATTGTGTGTTTCATACGAATATCTGAATGAAGGAATCATAACCATAACGAAAGTGTCTAGGCATTTTTAGTCCGCTTAATCGTGCATAAATCAAGTGGATAAACACGTGAAATTGGGAGAAATTAAAGTGTTTCGTATTTTTATAAAAGCCAATGAGTTGTATATAATTCATGTGGGCGGAAACGTTAAACTGGGAAACTGAAGTTCGAAGTAATTCCGAATGTTACTGGAAATATTAAACCATCTAGTTCCATTTAATTTTGCCTTCATGTTGTAAATCAACAAAGAACAATGAACAGTGCACAGTCGATGTATACAGAATAGAGTTGTGGCGATTCGTGAATGAGTCGTTCATTTGAACGACTCTAAATAAAGAATCGTAAGAATCGAATCGTGATACGGACGAATCGTCGTTCAAAAGAATCGTAAGAACGATTGTGTGTTTCCGAGTCGTGACGATTCCATGTTCCAACGATTCATCGATTCTTAGTACGCTATGCATCGAAGGCAACTTCCGAATCATGCCGAGTCGTGCCGAATGATTACGATCGCCAGATGGCAGTCAAGTGGAGGATGCGTGTGAACAAAGGAAGCTCGGAACGAACAAACGAAGTTCGTGGGCCGTAATATTACTCGTGAAAACCGAGCTGATATTTGGCGGTGGCTGACGGGAACGCCTCTATGTAGCGAGCGTAAAGGCATTTCCCATTTACTATCCCTATATAGTGCACATACGCGGATTCGTATCATCCTACGTTTTTCTGTGCTCTTTCCAATTCCACATCACCTTATATTTCACAATAAAGCAACTGTCAGCCCTCACACACTGCAAATTTAGCTTAACTTTTGTTTCGTCGAAATACAAATCATAGGTATTTTGTTTTTAATTTGTCTGACAACTTGCTTCTGCCACTACTATTTATGTGAGAAGACGACATACTTCTACAGTGTAGGATACAATCGTATACAGCGATATTACTTCACTGCTAATTTGCTAATTCTGTTAGTTCCACCAGTGCCGCCACTAAATGGCTGTCGCACTAGACCAATATTACAGAGCCTATATAGAGAAAATGTAGGCTGTCTAACCAATACCTTTCTTGGCGGATCGCCGTGTAATACCGTTTTTAAACAAAAGCTTTTTAATTAATAATTTCAAGTTCGAGTTTTCGAATGTTATCGTGGTCAGATTCATATTAAATTTTAGTGAAGTAATGTCGTTGTATACGATTGAATCCTATTGTTTAGAAGTATGTCGTCTTCTCACGTAAATAGTAGTGACAGCGGCAAGTTCTCAGACAAATTGAAAGCAAAATACCTATGCTTTGTACTTATAGGAAAGGAAAGTTAAAGCTAAATTTGCTGTGTGGGAGGGCTGTCAGCTGCGTTATGAATTACAGGGGTGATGTGGACTTGGAAAGACATCTTAGCACAGAAAAACTTAGGATGATATGAGCCAAACCACGTCTGCCTCACTGCTAGATTTTGTTACTATAAAACAGACGTCTGTAGTTAGATACGTTCAGGCCACACAACCAAACTGACATTCCACGCAATTTTGCACCACCTTCCGCACAAATCGACTCCTCTTTCCTGGCATAGTGAAATAAAACAATAGATGCAATCAAATCAAACGTGACCTTTCAACAATTAAGGCAGTACACGTATAAATCGAAAATCACACTTGTAACGTCATATGCATGTTTACTCATAAATAAACTATTTCTGGCATATCTTATCATGACAGTTCGATTCTAACCCCATTGACAATTTTAGACATGCCCTGCCATCTGTGAGTAAGATGTAGAACTTTTTGCATTCCGTAAGAATCGTGTCATCGCAGACTAGAATGAATCGTGAAAGAATCGTGAACGAATCGTGGGAATCGATTCGCAACGTGAGATTGAATCATAGGAATCGAATCGGGAAAGAGAATCGTGTTGCCCACCTCTAATACAGAATGCACACAACAGTCGACAGGACAACTCGTGAAACTCACATGATGACGCGTGCCTACGTCACGTTGACGTAGGGCTCTGCTCACCTAGTGTGAAACGAATGCTACCCCCTTGCACAGTGTTAACAGCTGACGCAGCCCCTGTGGCGCCCCTGGCCGCTGGCTGGCCCGGCCTCCCGCTGCGCCGTCCGCCTCAGCGGCAGGCCGGGTTCTGTCTGGCCGACGGGTTTAGCGGGCGTTATCAAGCGTGTCGGTCGGTGATGGCACAGGGAGGAGGCGCGGCGCGGCTCGGCGCGGCGGCCCGCTCATTCCCAGATGAAGAAAGCCCGCGGCGGCGGCCGGTCGGCGAGGACGGCATGTGGGTCACGGCCGCGCCGGCTCGATATTACACCACACGTCCGAGCTGACTCACCGCGGCTGCCAACCTCACACACACGGCCTCTCCACAAAGTCCCGCTATCGTTTTCAAAAAAAAAAATCATACGCCGGGAGTCCATTAATTAACGCGACATTTCTGTCCTCTGCCAATTTCGGCTAAAAAAAAATGCGGAATGATTTCTGGTACACCGTGGAATATTCCCGATTCAGTCCCCAAAGTTTCACGAAGTTCCGATAGACGGCGGCGCCATACGTAGCTTTCAAAATGCCGTCTGTAACGGAGGAGCGTTCCACGCAGAGTGTTTCTTTCGACGGAAAACCACAGCAGCGCAGTGCCGCTTGCAGGATGTCTACGGAGACTCGGCAGAGAACAAAGGCACGGTGAGTCGTTGGGCGAGGTGTCAGTGATCACCGCAAGAAGGTCGCGCAAACCTGTCCGATCTCTCCAGTTTGCCGGCCGGCCGGCCGCAGACAGGTGAGACTCCTGCATGTCGGAACGCACGGACACTCTCACTCGAGGTGATCGCCGCACAGCAGAACGCCTGTCTTTCTAGTGCTAACACACTCGTCTATCGGTCAAAAAACTTAATTGCACTTTTCTCCCTCGTCCACCCTACAGCCCGGATCTCTCACCTTCCGACTTTCATCTGCTTGGCCCAATGAAGGATGCACTCTGCGCGAAGCAATACGTGGAACGATGCAGAGGTTAGGGATGCAACGAGATGTTGGCTCCGAATTCGACCAGAAGGATGGAACCGTGCGGGCACACAGGCCCTCGGAGTAAAGTCGGTACGGCCGTCGCATTGAACGGAGATTATGTTTAAAAATACGGTTTCCTAGCCACAACAGTGGGAAATAATTTGGTGTATTGGAACCCTAATTAAAACCGACATGGTGCCAGAAAAAAAGTGTGTAGCATTACTTACTGAACGCCCCTCGCAACTTGCAAACTATTAGAGATATAGTAGCATTGCGGTTTGCTGTTAAGTGTTTACCAACTCTCAAGATTTTTTTCCTTTGCCAGTTGCTGCAGAGTGTATAGAAATGGCAACAGAGCAGGAGACTGCGCAACGCGCCATCTAATGAGCAGACTCTAAATGTTTTGACAACGCTACGGCTTGACGCTAGTGTGGGGGTATGAGGGGGGGGGGGGGGAAGAGGCGCATGCAAAACCAAATATAAGCGGCAATGAGTTGGTTAAAAAACTTTATAGAGACACAGGCAGTGTCAAATACCTTCCTCGAAGTGGGCGTCTCCTGCTACCACAGATCGAAGAGCTGCACCCGTCCATCATCTGCCGGCGTGATGGTGCAATTCCACACTGGAGTTGGAACATGTGGGGTGACATTTCCTGACAGATTGGGCAGACGTGACAGTCCCATCACATGTCAACCTCCCCCCCTCCCCCGTCTTCTTCCGACTGTCACTCTATTAGACGTCTTACCGTTGGGTTAGGTCGAGGATCTCCTGTCCTTGGGGCACGAGTCGATGAAGAGTCAGAACTGTTTGAGGCTGAAATCCTGATCTGTACATGGGCAAAACTCTTAATATCGCCATAACGTTCTACGACCGACGACTGGAGCACATACTGAAATTCTAGGATAACAAAAACAGAACTTCGAGAGCTACTAAAGCTAAACAACAAATCACGGTCTTCTGTCTGTCTCTTAATAGTTTCCATGTTGTGATTTTTTTTAAATTATGGACTTTATGGGATCCTGTACTTCAATTATCACCTAGAAAAAACTATGACCCAATTTTTTTTTGTTTCTTTGTAGGTGCAGCACATCAGCAGTCGTGCTTCACACTGAAATGAACGCCCCACTGTGGCGTAGCCCGCAGCTGCAGCTGCCAAAACAAAGACAGCGCAGCGCATTGATGAAGGGGACTCTTAGGCGGTAACATGTTGTCAAATGCAGCGGAAACGTTCGGCTTGGTCGGCCCAGTCGACACTGCCAAAGGAGTTACCTCGATTGCCTGACATAGCTGCACCGCAATAGGTGCTACCGAAATCGAATTACCGCACGGTACTTCACTCTTACCAACGGGCTCCGCCGTTTAGCTTTGCCTCCACTAGCCGCGCGCTATGGTACACTGGTGTAGGATTTCGGTGTCCGAACAATAATTACGTCTCTTCATTTTTTCGAGATGATAACTGAAATTTTGTGACTACCCCTCACGCACGACCCTGATGGTCTGTGGGCCGAAAGACGTCGTATAATACACACATCAAAAAAAGATTGCATCACCCCGGTTCCCAGAACTCCTGAAGATAGACGTCGACTGTGCATATTTTATCACAGACACAGTCCCTTTGACTCTTCAGAGACGTCACTAAACCCGCCCAAAGATGTAAACAACCATGCATGAGCAGCGCCTATTAGACGGAGGGGGTCGACAGCCGATCAGTTCCAGTCATTCCACCAGGGAGGGGGTACACGGTTCGTGTTGTTTGTAGTTCAACCACGCATACATGGTCAATAATGCTATTCGATCGCGTTCGCATTGTTACTTTGTGCCAGCAAGGGCTCTCAACAAGGGAAATGTCCAGGCGTCTCGGTACGAACCAAAGCGATGTGGTTCGGACATGGAGGAGATACAGAGAGACGGGAACTGTCGATGACATGCCTCGCTCAGGCCGCCCAAGGGCTACTACTGCAGTAGGTGACCGCTACCAACGGATTATGGCTCGAAGGAACCTTCACAGCAACGCTACCATGTTGGATAACGCTTTTAGTGTTACATTAGGCTGCATGAAGCGCAACTTCACTGCCGATGTCCATCTTGCAACCACGACACCATGCAGCGGGTACAGATGGGCCAACAACATGCCGAATGGACAGCTCAGGACTGAGATCACGTTCTCTTCACCGATGAGTGTCGCACATGCCTTCAATCAGACAATCGCCGGAGATGTGTTTGGAGGCAACCCTGGCAGGCTGAACGCCTTACACACACTTTCCAGCGAGTGCAGCAAGGTGGAGGTTCCCTGCTCTTTCGGGGTGGCATTATGTGGGGCCGACGTACGCTGCTGGTGGTCATGGAAGGCGCCGTAACGGCTGTACGATACGTGAATGCCATTCTCCGACCGCTAGTGCAACCATATCGGCAACATATTGGAGAAGCATTCGTCTTCATGGATGACAATTCGCGCCTCCATCGTGCACATTTTGTGAATGACTCCCTTCAGGACTAGACTAGACTAGACTTCAGGACTCGTCTAGAGTGACCAGCATGTTCTCCAGACACAAACACTATCGAACATGCCTGGGATAGATTGAAAAGGGGTGTATATGGACGACGTGACCCAGCAACCACTCTGACGGATCTACGCCGAATTGCCGTTGAGGACAATCTGGACCAAGAGTGCCTTGATGAACTTGTGGATAGTATGCCATGAAGAATACAGGCGTGCATCAATGCAACAGGACGCGCTACGGCGTATTAGAGGTACCGGTGTGTACAGCAATCTGGACCATCACCTCTGAAGATCTCGCTCTATGGTGGTACAACATGCAATGTGTGGTTTTCTACATCTGCATCTACATCTACATGATTACTCTGCAATTCACATTTAAGTGCTTGGCGGAGGGTTCATCGAACCACAATCATACTATCTCTCTACCATTCCTATCCCGAACAGCGCGCGGGAAAAACGAACATCTAAGCCTTTCTGTTCGAGCTCTGATTTCTCTTATTTTATTTTGATGATCATTCCTACCTATGTAGGTTGGGCTCAACAGAATATTTTCGCATTCGGAAGATTCAAATGGTTCAAATGGCTCTGAGCACTATGGGACTCAACATCTGAGGTCATCAGTCCCCTAGAACTTAGAACTACTTAAACAAAACTAACCTAAGGACATCACACACATCCATGCCCGAGGCAGGAGTCGAACCTGCGACCGTAGCAGTCACGCGGTTCCGGACTGAAGCGCCTAGAACCGCACGACCACCGCGGCCGGCCATTCGGAAGAGAAAGTTGGTGACTGAAATTTCGTAAATAGATCTCGCCGCGACGAATAAACGTCTTTGCTTTAATGACTTCCATCCCAACTCGCATATCATATCTGCCACACTCCCGTATTACGTGATAATACAAAACGAGCTGCCCTTTTTTGCACCCTTTCGATGTCCTCCGTCAATCCCACCTGGTAAGGATCCCACACCGCGCAGCAATATTCTAACAGAGCAATAAAAAGCGCGGAAATGATATTTATGTTGATCTCTATTCCAATTTTCTGTACAGGTTCCGGAACTCTCGGAAGCGAGGTGATGCAATTTTTTTTTATGTACATAAATCTTTATCAGTAGCTCTTGGCAGTGAATCGTGATGTTTTATCAAATATTTGTAAGTTTTACGGAACCATCTTCTTCATTTAAGAGTGTGTAGCCCGTGGATGTGATAATCTCTTTAGTAGTTGTTTGGCTACGTCGACTTGCTGCTAGTTGTCACCCAACGTCTTCTCAAATTGCGCCTGCCATTTGTCTCACCTCTACAGCTTTGCCTCATTGCTGCACTGACCAAGTGAAAGCAGACATCGGTAAGCACATTGTGCCATCGCCCCTGTTGTACTTACCGACATGGTCGAATCCGTTTAGCGATTTCGTCGGACCCGCCTCGCGCCGCCAGGAGACACGAATACGATATACTGCAGTGCCTGTGTTATTCTCAATTACGTTGCACTGCAGCGATTACAGCCGTTATGAAATACGTTAAATGTATTCGCAGTTGCGAATATGGACAACCACCAGCTTTAGAATGGAACGATGACAACGATAATTTGTGCCTGACCGGGACTCGAACCCGGATTTCCCGCTAGTCGCGAGCGGTCGCCTTACCATTCGGCTATCCGTGCACGACTCACGGCCAGACCCATAATTCTATATGTCGTCACCATGCGTCAACAACCTGTATATTCCCGCACAGCTGCAGGCGACCTTCAAGTAAAACGATTCACCTGTACGGGAATACGCCCTTTTCTCGCGTCTCACTGTACATGATGTTATACTCAACCACCTGTCGGACGTCCGCCCCGAACGAATTCAACGAACAATATAAGATAAAAAAAAAAAAGTGGGCAGCGGAAAGGAATGTCAAGCTAAGGGCCCGGGTTCGATTCCCGGCTGGGTCGATGACGCATAATGAAAAGACTTCTCGATTCTAGTCCCGCATCAGACTATTCATCGCACATTCATACAAAGCGAGAAATAAGAATCCTTTAGCACATACAGACAGGTGGATTTTTTTTTTTTTTGCCTAATTACAACTTGGCGGACTGGGCAGATGGGATAATTTGCAGGCATGTCGAAGTCCCATGCTCTGAGATCAGATATCTCCATCCAAGTAGTACAGAGATCACTACTCCAAATAATTAGTTCAGGATTCTTTACCGTCTGTGTAACTTTTACCTTACAAGTTTGGGATTAAATGGTTGGGAGTTAAAGCTACCGATACGAACAATATACATTTGCAAACAGGGATACAACAGCAGAATGACAATATTTATTTTGCAGGAATATTATTTTTTGGAATGTAGATTGTGCTGAGACTTACCTGTAGCGTGGCCCAAACCGGCTTCTAAGTAGTTAGGTTGGAAGGCTACCGTTTCGTTGTGAGTTAGCGAAGCCAGCGGATCTCATGCCATGATAACCATGTATTATACGCATACATTACTGGATGCCTTTGACTGGCTATGTCCGCTGTGTTGTTGACTTTACAGGTAGAAGAGGATAAATATTTTCCAAGGGAACCTCCCCATCGCACCCCTCTCAGATTTAGTTATAAGTTGCCACAGTGGATGGGCCTTGAAAAACTGAACACAGATCAATCGAGAAAACAGGAAGTAGTTGTGTGGAACTATGAAAAAAATAAACAAAATATACAACTGAGTAGCCCGTGTGCGCAAGATACGCAACATAAAGGATACTTTCAGCTCCGGAGCGCCGTGGTCCCGTGGTTAGCGTGAGCAGCTGCGGGACGAGAGGTTCTAGGTTCAAGTCTTGCTCCGAGTGAAGATTTTAATTTTTTATTTTCAGACAATTATCAAAGTTCAGGCACTCACACAAAATCAACTTCGCTCTCCAAAATCCCAGGACATGTTCAGATTTGCTTGGACATATGCAGGCTTTGACGGTCTGCACACGGAAAAACAGGGAAAACTATGCGACTGTGAAACTGTTGGACTCATTTGTTGCAGTTTATGTGACAGACTCGTATGTTTTTTTGGAGTGATTATCACATCCACAAGAAAACCCAAATTGGGCAAGGTAGAAGAATCTTTTTACCCATTTGCCAAGTGTACAAGTTAGGTGGGTAGACAACATATTCGTGTCATGTGACGCACGTGCCGTCACCAGTGTCGTATAGAATATATCAGACGTGTTTTCCTAAGAATCGGTTTATCCATGACCTTGCGATCAAATGTTTTCGGTCCCCATTGGAGAGGCACGTCGTTTCGTCTACTAATCGCACGATACTGCGGTGCGGTCGCAAAACACATACACTAGACTTATTACAGTGAACAGAGACGTCAATGAACGAACGGACAGATAATAACTGTGAGGTCGCAAAACACAGACACTAAACTTATTACAGTGAACAGAGACGTCAATGAACGGACGGACAGATAATAATTGTCTGAAAATAAATACACTTTTCACTCGAGGGAAGACTTGAACCAAGGACGTCTCGTTCCGCAGCTGCTCACGCTAACCACGGGACCATGGCGCTGCTGAGCTCACACTATCCTTGATGTTGCCTATCTTGCGCATGGACTACTCAGTTTGTATATTTTGCTTATTTTTTTTTCATAGTTCCACACAACTTCGTGTTTTCTCGATTGATCTGTGTTCAGTTTTTCAAGGCCTATCCACTGTGCCAACTTCTAACTAAATCTGAGGGGGGTGCGATGGTGAGGTTCCCTTGTTAGTGTAGTTCAGGCAGTAAGAGACTACTTCATATTTTGCGTCTGTTGTGGGCGAACAGCACAGAAAAACAAGCCTCTGGCTGGATGGCGGCGGCTGGAAGTAACAGGACGTGTATTACACGTGTACACTGCGGTAACAAAAGTCACGGGACACCTCCTAACATCGTGTAGGACCTCCTTTCGCCAGGTGTACTTCAGCAACTCGGCGTGGCACGAAGTCAACAGGTCGTTGGCAGTCCCCAGCTAAAATACTGAGCCACGCTCCTTCTACAGTCTCCTTAATTGCCAAACTGTTGCCAGTGCAGGATTTTGTGCACGAATAATCCTCGATTATGTGCCATACATGTTCAAAGGGATTCATGTCGAGAGATGTGGGTGGCCAAATGATTCGCTCGAAATATCCAGACTGTTCATCAAACCAACTGGGAACAACAGTCACCCAGTGACACGGCGCAATGTCATCCACAGAAATTTTACATCTACATCTACATGGATACTCTGCAAATCACATTCAAGTGCCTGGCAGAGGGTTCATCAAACCACTTTCACAATTCTCCATTACTCCAATCTCCTAAAGCGCGCAGAAAGAATGAACACCTATATCTTTCCGTACGAGCTCTGATTTCCCTTATTTTATCGTTGTGATCGTTCCTCCCTATGTAGGTCGGTGTCAACAAAATATTTTTGCATTCGGAGGAGAAAGTTGATGATTGGTATTTGGTGAGAAGATTCCGTCGCAACGAAAAACGCCTTTCTTTTAATGTTTTCCAGCCCAAATCCTGTATCATTTCTGTGACACTCTGCCCCATATTTCGCGATAATACAAAACGTGCTGCCTTTCCTTGAACTTTTTCGATGTACTCCGTCAGTCCTACATGGACATTCTAAAAGAGGACGGACAAGCGTAGTGTAGACAGTGTCCTTAGTAGGTCTGTTACATTTTCTAAGTGTCCTTCCAACGAAACGCAGTCTTTGGTTAGCCTTCCCTACAACATTTTCTGTGTGTTCCTTCCAATTTAAATTGTTCGTAATTGTATTACCTAGGTATTTAGTCGAATTTACGGCTTTTAGATTACACTGATTTATCGTGTAACCGAAGTTTAACGAGTTCCTTTTAGTACTCGTGTGGATGACCTCACACTTTTCGTTATTTAGGGTCAACTGCCACTTTCCGCATCATTCCGATATTTCTTCTAAATCGTTTTGCAGTTTGTTTTGATCTTCTGGGATCCTTGTCTGCGAATTTGGCTGTAAACGGTCTCCGAGTAGCCCGCCATAACCATTTCCCAGTCGATGGCCGGTACAGCTGGACCGCAGTGCCGAGTCCATTCCACATAAACACAGTCCACACCACTATGGAGCCGCCACCAGCTTGCACAGTGCCTTTCTGACAACTCTGATCCACGGCTTCGTGAGGTCCGCACCACAATCGAGCGGTATCGCCAGCTCTTACCGACAGGAATCTCAATTTATCTGGCCGGGCCACGGTTTTCGTCTTCTGACGTCCAACGATTTGGTCACGAGTCCAGGAGAGGCACTGAGACGATGTCGTGCTGTTAGGAAAGGCTCTCGCGTCAGTCGTCTGCTCCCATGGCCCTTTAACGCCAGATTTCGTCGACATCGAATTCTGCAGTTATTTCACGCCGTGTTGGTTGTCAATTAGCACTGTCAACGCTACGCAAACGCTCCTCTCGATAATGATCGAAACAGAAGAAGTGAATTAAAATTTGTGCACCGGCCGGGACTCGAACCCAGGTCTTCTTGCTTGCTAGGCAGAAATGCTAACCATTACACCACCGCAGCACGATGGTCAACATTGCTGCACGAACTACCCGAGCTGAGTACCCTCCCCAACACAAACTTCAATTCGTATCTTCTGCTTATTTTCCGTCACACTGTCGCTACTGCCAGGACTCTCCGACATTGGAATGGCACCCCGGCGTTGGACGTAATGGGAAAGATCTACAAAATCACCTACGGTACAAGACTTTCCCATTACGTCCAACGCTGGGGGGCTATTCCGATGTCGGAGAGCCCTGGCAGTAGTCACAATGTAAGGAAAAATAAGCAGAGGATATGAATTGAAGTTTGTGTTGGGGAGGGTACTCAACTCGGGTAGTTCGTGCAGCAATGCTGACCATCGTGCTGCGGTGGTGTAATGGTTAGCATAACTGCCTAGCAAGCAAGAAGACCTGGGTTCGGGTACCGGCCGCAGCACAAATTTTAATTCACTTCTTCTGCTTCATTATGGTAGCGCTCGATCATTATCGTAGATAATGAAGAGACTTGAATGTCTCAGGGAAACATTTAATTATAAGCTTCGCTCTCGGTCGCTGCGTTCTCCGTGGAGAGTGGTAATGCCTGAAATTTGTTACTCTCAGCACACTCTTGGCTCTGTGGATCTCGGTATAGTGAATTCCCTAACGATTTCCGAAACGAAATGTCCGATGCATCTAGTTCCACCTATTATTCCGTGTTAAAAGTCATAATTCCACTTGTTCGCCCATAATGACGTCGCAAACCTATTATCATGAATCACTTGAGTACAAATGACAGCTCTACCAACACACTGGCCTTTTATACCCTGTGTACGCGACACCAACGCTATCTGTATATGCGCGCGCATATCGCAGTCCCATCACTTTCGTGACCTCAGTGTACATACCGACTGGTTGTGGACTCACCTGTGTGTGAGACGAGGCGGGCCAGCTGAAGCTAAGCAGAAGCAGAGGGTGGGCGGCGGTGGTGGTGGTGGTGGTGCGGCTCGTGCAGCAGCTGGTGTACGAGATGAGGGAAGCCAACGTCCACAGGGTCAGGCGCGCACGGCTACCTGCAGCACACAGCACGGGCGGCGCACTATTAATACACACTGCCCGTCAAACCAGCCACTCGTGCTTTACTTCATCCAGCGCTCTGCGAAACACTGAAGCGCGCAGTGCCACATATTAAGACTGTCTTCCGAACCTCAAAAACAAAAAACAAAAAAGGCGAAGCGTTCCCCTGCTGGTTGGTTGGGTTGGGGTGTAAAGGGACCAAACTACAGCGCCTTCAGTCCCTTTTGCGTCATGCAAGCAAATCGTGAATTCTTTACAGACGGATGGAAAAACTGGTAGAAGCCGACCTAGGGGAAGATCAGTTTGGATTCCGTAGAAATGTTGAAACACGTGAGGCAATACTGACCCGACGACTTATCTCAGAAGAAAGATTAAGGAAAGGCAAACCTACGTTTCTAGCATTTGTAGACTTAGAGAAAGCTTTTGACAATGTTGATTGGAATACTCTCTTTCAAATTCAAAACGTGGCAGGGGTAAAATACAGGGAGCGAAAGGCTATTTACAATTTGTGCAGGAGGCAGATGGCAGTTACAAGAGTCGAAGGGCATGAAAGGGAAGCAGTGGTTGGGAAGGGAGTGAGATAGGGTTGTAGCCTCTCCCCGAAGTTATTCAATCTGTACATTGAGCAAGCAGTAAAGGAAACAAAAGAAAAAATTCGGAGTAGGCATTAACATCCATGGAGAAGAAATAAAAACTTTGAGGTTCGCCGATGACATTGTTATTCTGTCAGAGACAGCAAAGGACTTGGAAGAGCAGTTGAATGGAATGGACAGTGTCTTGAAAGGAGGGTATAAGATGAACATCAACAAAAGTAAAAAGAGGATAACGGAATGTAGTCGAATTAAGTTTGGTGATGCTGAGGGAATTGGATTAGGAAATGAGACACTTAAAGTAGTAAAGGGGTTTTGCTATTTGGGGAGCAAAATAACTGATGATGGTCTAAGCAGAGAGGATATAAAATGTAGACTGTCAATGGCAAGGAAAGCGTTTCTGAACAAGATAAATTCGTTAACATCGAGTATACATTTAAGTGACAGGAAGTCGTTTCTGAAAGTACTTGTATGGAGTGTAGCCATGTATGGAACTGAAACATGGACGATAAATAGTTTGGACAAGAAGAGAATAGAAGCTTTCGAAATGTGGTGCTACAGAATAATGTTGAAGATTAGATGGGTAGATCACATAACTAATGAGGAGGTACTGAATAGAACTGGGGAGAAGAGGCGTTTGTGGCACAACTTGACAAGAAGAAGGGACCGGTTGGTAGGACATGTTCTGGGGCATCAAGGGATCACCAGTTTAGTACTGGAGGGCAGCGTGGAGGGTAAAAATCGTAGAGGGAGACCAAGAGATGAATACACTAAGCAAATTCAGAAGGATGTAGGTTGCAGTATGTATTGGGAGATGAAGAAGCTTGCACAGGACAGAGTAGCATGGAGAGCTGCATCAAACCAGTCTCAGGACCACCTCCACCACCACCACCACCACCACCACCACGACCACCACCAGCACAAGAACAAGAACAACAACAAATCGCAAGGTAAAACAATTCCCAAAAGGAGCCGGGGGAAGTAGAAGGATGTAAAACTAACTGGGAACCACACCGAAAGAGAAAATGAAAGAATCGAACCAGAAGGGGAAAACGTACACTAAAGATAACGTAGTGGAAGATACTAAAATAATACAGCAGATCGCATGGGCTGGCTTATGACGACTCTGCAACACACTAAAATCTCCAGCCTAAAAGACATGGCGAGATGAACACACATAGAGACAAGACGGACACCAAGGCAAACAAAATGCACAGAAAGGGTGAGGGAGGGTGAAGGTCTGGGAGCGGAGGGCAGACGCCCAGCCTTAGATTGTGAGATAATATCGCCCCTCGCGAGTAAAAAGTAGAACAACATCAGCCATTGAGGCACTGTCTCCCAACACTGTTGGCAGTATGGCGGGAAGGTTAAAACTCCGCGGCACAACGGCAAAAATGGGCAGTCCAACAATGTCTGGACGACAGTCGTAGGGGAGCCACAGCGACACCGAGGTGGGTCTTCTAGAGGGCGGAAAAAATGGCTGAAATCGAAATAAGTGTCCGAGGAATAGAAAAGCAACTCAAATCACTCAACAGAGGATAGTCCACTGGACCTGACGGGATACCGATTCGATTCTACACAGAGTACGCGAAAGAACTTGCTCCCCTTTTAACAGCCGTGTACCGCAAGTCTCTAGAGGAACGGGAGGTTCCTAATGATTGGAAAAAAGCACAGGTAGTCCCAGTTTTCAAGAAGGGTCGTCGAGCAGATGCGCAAAACTATGGGCCTATATCTCTGACATCGATCTGTTGTAGAATTTTAGAACATGTCTTTTGCTCGCGTACCATGTCATTTCTGGAAACTCATAATCTACTCTGTAGGAATGCATTCCGGAAACAGCGATCGTGAGAGACCCAACTCGCTTTATTTGTTCATGAGACCCAGAAAATATTAGATACAGGCTCCCAGGTAGATGCCATTTTCCTTGACTTCCGGAAGGCGTTCGATACAGTTCCACACTGTCGTCTGATAAACAAAGTAAGAGCCTACGGAATATCAGACCAGTTGTGTGGCTGGATCGAAGAGTTTTTAGCAAACGGAACACAGGTTGTTGCTCTCAATGGCGAGACGTCTACAGACGTTAAAGTAACCTCTGGCGTGCCACAGGGGAGTGTTATGGGACCATTGCTTTTCATAATACATATAAATGACCTAGTAGATAGTGTCGGAAGTTCCATGCGACTTTTTGCGGATGATGCTGTAGTATACAGAGAAGTTGCGGCATTAGAAATTTGCAGTGAAATGCACGAAGATTTGTAGCGGATAGGCACTTGGTGCAGGGAGTGGCAACTGACCCTTAACATAGACAAATATAATGTAATGCGAATACATACAAAGAAGGATCCTTTATTGTATGATTATATGATAGCAGAACAAACACTGGTAGCAGTTACTTCTGTAAAATATCTGGGAGTATGCGTGTGGAACGATTCGAAGTGGAATGATCATATAAAATTAATTGTCGGTACGGCGGGTGCCAGGTTGAGATTCATTGAGAGAGTCCTTAGAAAATGTAGTCCATCAACAAACGAGGTGGCTTACAAAACACTCGCTCGACCTATACTTGAGTATTGCTCATCAGTGAGGGATCCGTACCAGGTCGGGTTGACAGAGGAGATAGAGAAGGTCCAAAGAAGAGCGGCGCGTTTCGTCACAGGGTTATTTGATAAGCGAGATAGCGTTACGGAGATGTTTAGCAAACTCAAGTGGCAGACTCTGCAAGAGAGGCGCTCTGCATCGCGGTGTAGCTTGCTCGCCAGGTTTCGAGAGGGTGCGTTTCCGGATGAGGTATCGAATATATTGCTTCCCCCTACTTATACCTCCCGAGGAGATCACGAATGTAAAATTAGAGAGATTCGAGCGCGCACGGAGACTTTCCGGCAGTCGTTCTTCCCGCGAACCATACGCGACTGGAACAGGAAAGGGAGGTACTGACAGTGGCAGGTAAAGTGCCCTCCGCCACACACCGCTGGGTGGCTTGCGGAGTATAAATGTAGATGTAGATGTAGGTGACCACGTGTTAGCCAAGCACGGCCGATGCGGACCCGGCAAAGGACAACAGGGTCCCTGCGAGTGGCTCGCACGAATGACTGCCACACATTCAATGTCTCCTTGATGACACGTAGTTATTTGTTGACCGTACGTCAGTCAGTGTCCCAGATCGCGAAAACTTTACGAGGGAAGACCGATCGAAGATCAGTCTCCGGCAGGCCGATCTCCAGAGTTGGTTTACTGGTACACTGTTTGGCCAGGCTGTCAGCAACTTAATTGTCCGGGATCCCCACATGCCGTGGGTCCAAATGAAGGTTGCTGAACGTCCACCGTTGTCGAGGGCACAAAGAGACTTCTGGATAGTCATTACCACAGGATGGCGACGGAAGCACCGGTCGAGAGTTTGCAGGGTGCTTAAGGAGTCACTACAGATGTAGGACTCACCGGCGCAGGAGCGGATATCCTCAAGAGCGCTGTAGATGTCCAGCAACTCGGCAGCGAAAACACTGCAGCCAGCCGGTAAGTATATCTCCAACGTGAGCGTAGGCGAAGCCAACAAAACTGTCTACAGGGTGTAGAAAAATATCCGCTACCAGTCACTATAAAAGGTTATTTATTTGTCACACGAGCGGTTTCGGGCTTGCGCCCATCCTCAGGTGTTTGTACATTCATGTACATGTTCATACTGTTGGAGATCACTGTATAAATACAAAAAAGATTATTTGCTGGTGACTACACAGATACAAGTGGGACAATTGTAGGTGGTAAGGCAGCATTTGACGAAAATATTTCTGTACTTACATAAAGATGAAGCACTATTGTTACAGTTATGCTGTGGTGATAGTTTTGCCACTTAGTTGCACATTTATTGTCATTTTCACGTCCATATTTCAGTTTTACCAAGTATAGGTTCATATTTCACGAATACGATGTGCACTCGTGAAATACACTATGTTTACATACCAACATGTGGGCTGTGGTCAAAGAACTTAGATGTAAAAATGTTGCTCATTCATAGTTCTAGCTGTCATTTTTTAATCTGTAATAGCTTTGAGTAATTTCATATATATATAACATTATTGTACTTCCTAGATGTAAGTTCTCCGACAAAAATGTGAATAGAAAAATTTCATAATATGTGTCAAGAAACGTCGCAGTCTATAACAGCTTTTTAAATTTCTATATATGCAACACCCCTGCACTTCCTGTGGCTAAGTTCTTTGAAGTTTCTGAATGAGCAACATCTTTACATCTCCTACATCTAAGTTCTTTGACCGAAGCCCAGATGCTGGTAGGTAAACATAGTGTATTTCACGAGTGCACATCATAATAGTGAAATATGAAGCTATACTTGGAAAAACTGAAATATGGATGTAAAAATGACCATAAGTGTCTAACTAAGCGGCAAAACTATCACCACAGCATAACTGTAATAATGGTGCTTCATCTTTATGTAAGTACAGATATATTTTCGTCAAATGCTGCCTTACCACTTACAAAAAAATGGTTCAAATGGCTCTGAGCACTATGGGACTCAATTGCTGTGGTCATCAGTCCCCTAGAACTTAGAACTACTTAAACCTAACTAACCTAAGGACACCACACACATCCATGCCCGAGGCAGGATTCGAACCTGCGGCCGTAGCGGTCGTGCGGTTCCCGACTGTAGCGCCTTTAACCGCTCGGCCACTCCGGCCGGCTACCACTTACAACTGTCCCACTTGTATCTGTGTAGTCGCCAGTAAATAATCTTTTTTTGTATTTATACAGTGATCTCCAACAGTATAAACATGTACATGAATGTGCAAACACCTGAGGATGGGCGCAAGCCCGAAACCGGTCGTGTGACAAATAAATAACCTTAATTGCGACTGGTAGCGGATAATTTTCTACACCCTATAAAGGAACAGACACGGAATTCGACAGCATCCACTATGGACAAAATTCATACACTGTCTACACGCGATCCATCGGTGTAGACTATTTCTGAGCCTCGGAACTCGCCGAGGATAGGCAAAAGGCGCCCGCGGACGGCCTCTGGTGGAGCCGAGCGTTCGGTGCCTCTCCTACTGTGGGAATGAGACGCGGGAATGCGGCTTCGCTGTTCCAGGCAAGCATCTACTGGAGGTGGCTTACCGCTGCGTTTTCGTAACCTGTGTCTTGTGGAGCACTGTGGCGAGTGTCTGTACAGTGCAGTGTGGGGTTTTCCTTGTTCTGGACGAAGGGGTGGGAGAGGCTGAAACCCGTTGCCGGCACACAGCCTGCTCCTCCCGAATAGCGGCAAGGAGGCCGGCAAGCTTAGGGTCTCCATCCGACGGACGAATCATATTCAACAGTGACACGCGCGCCTCCCTTCATGTGACACGGCGGAGAAGTTTGGTATTTAATCCAGAACACAAGTGCAAAGACTTGTGATAACGAACTTCTCGATACCATCTCTAAAGACCTTACCGGCCAAATATCGGCAGTGAAAATTTTTCACGGCCAGTATTCTAGCCGGTTTTCCCCGGAATCGAGCGCCACCGCACAAAAGCCTGCGTAAGCGAACTCTGCTACGGAAGAGTGTCACCTAAATCTACACACCGCAGGCCAGTAAAGAAAGTGTCCGTCGAAAAACGGCAACTTTTCGTTTTTCACTGAAAAAATACTTGCGCAGTGCCCCAACTCTCATGAAAAATCTAACGGAATTTACTGCCAACAATAGTTACTTGAAATTTAAAGGAAGCATATACAATTTCAATAGTAGGTTCAATTCTTTAAGTCGAGTTTCCACGGTATTGCATTTTTAGTTGTGCCACTGTTCTCGCCGGGGGTGCGATATGAAGAGTGGAAATGTCAAACGTTCTAAGTGCCTTTAAAAAAAAACACGTTTCCAGTGCTACTGTTTTCTCGGTAGCCTGTTCCATGTCCCTAGTCTTGTTGGAAGTGCCAAATCGTGGAGAAAATCCTTCAAACATAGATTAGTAGCGCGGTTGGCGGACATTCTTTGTACTAGCACTGCTGCTTTGCTCTGGAGTTCGAAGAGTCATGCGTCGAGGTCTCCTCTACTTTAGAGGATGAATTGTTTATGTCGAAAGCTGAGTCCATGAAGGTTCTTTTACGTATCAATAAACTATGTATGTATTATGGAAGGAGATAAACTGGGTTAAAAATAATAATGACTGTTGGAGAAGTGAGCTGACAAAAAAAAAGTGTGACTGACATGTTATGAAAAGAGAGAGAGAAGGGAAGGAATTCCTCAACAGCACTGAATGTTCTACTGTAAAGTTTGCAAAATATGATGTCATGAATGGAATTGTGTAAGAAAACGAAGACTACTGAAAGATTTTTTTCCTTGAGTTTAATTTTTTGTTACTCTCTTGTGAAAAATTTTTAAAGATATGAAAAAAGGATTTTGTTGACTACAGTTCTACTAGTTAATACATTATTGCTTTATTTCCATATTGTAGTATGGAGGCTGAAGCACACTCTTCAACTAGTGTTTGCTTAGAAACAAATTTGGCACACATAATATCTAAAACCCTCTCTTGAACCATCTCTTCCTCTTCCTTACGAATTATCTTTCATCCGCAAGGAACTTTACCTCTCTCTTTGTTAAAAATAATAATAATTCAGTTTAGTGTTGTGACTAAAAGGAAACGGGCTATTCACAGGCATCAGTAGCGTACCACGGGTAAGAAAAATCGTAAAATTGTCATCAACCCGACGGCCAGTTCGGGCACTAATGCGCTACTACTAGGCATGCGTCTTACTGGAGGTGGAATTGCCTTGCCTTCCTTCGCTCTTCGAACTGACTTACCGAGCCAGTTATAGGGGAGCAGACAACAAAACAGCCACTCCGAGGGATAGAACCCGAGTGCTTTGCTCCCGTAGTCTCGCACTTTATCACAGAGCCGGACGCTCGGAAAATAGATATCTTTGGCGGGATGGCAAAATGTAATCAGGCTCGACGCGCCCACGCAGCCCGGCCGCCTCGGCTCGTGTGACGCGACGCGGCCTCGATTCCCTCGCGAGGTGGCGTATCGAGTGGCGCCCGCGCGCCGCGCCGGACCGTCTAATCGCATGCAGCGGCGCCGCGACCGCGCAGATCGATACTGCACTGCGGCGCCGACATCTAGCGGCCGCCGCGCCAACTACTCCCAGGGGTGCCGTTGCCTGCTGCTGCAGTGGGGTTGCCAATGGCCGCGGGCGGATCTCCGCTGTAGTGATGGGGAGCTCGTGAATGAGTCGTTCAAATGAACGCTTCACTCCTGTGAAGTGTGAACTAACCATTCAATTTCAATGAACTGGTACTTCAAACTCTTCACAGATAGCACACTCCACACTTTTTTCTAGTTCACTCACTCTCTTCCCCTCTCCCTCACACACGTCACTCCTCCTCCCATCACTTCACTCCTCCCTGTCCTGCCTGTCGACGAATCACGCGGTGTTATAACGATAGGTTTAGGAGGCAGCGTCAGCTGCTACCTGCAGTGCTGACATCATTACCCGTGACTATTTGTGCAGTTAAACTTCGCGTCTACGGGTAGCCTACCGTTGGCAGCGCTTGAAGACAAATGAATATTAAAGATAGAAACGAAGAGGCTAGCTGTGTGAGCACGCACAGCAAACATGAAAGTAAAAGGTTTGTTAATAACACTGAAAGAGGGATTTTACCTGAAATGGTACCAATGACTACAGGTGACAGTTTACGTTTTGAATCTAGTGGGTTATTATTGTCAACAAAAATAAAATCTACAGGAAAACTTCTGAATAATTACTTAACGTAGGTGTACAGACTTTGTGACAGTGTTAAACATACTCATTCTATTTTGGATTAAATTTTAAAAGGAACATAAAATTGGACTGCATTTCGTTGGTAGCCCTATTTTTCAGTTCATGAATACAACAAATAATGTTTCATTTGGCAGATAAATACTTTTTTGGGCGCTTCATGAGAAAATGTCGAGCAAGATTAAATGTAGTACCTTCTTTATATGTGACAGCCTTCTCTGTTTATCTTTCCTTTGTCCCCCCTTTTTTTTTCTTTATTGTCATTTTGAAACCTGTATACAGGCAGGCCTGCAGCAGCATACTACGCCGCTCTTTGGCCGCAGAGAAACACAAAAGATAGAAATGAAGACAATTAGAGAAAAAAGATGGTGGACATATAAACGGAGCCAAACACTTTTTAAAATACAAGGTGCCGTCCACGGGCGTAGAGTCCAAGATAAAATTGTTCAGACACTTGGACACAGACAGAAACGTCCTTTGTCCCCTTCGACCATGCTCTATTTAAGATAACTCAGACGCTGTAAGAGCGTAAAACGTTGCGTGCACGTTACTCCATAGTTCCGCCATCTGTTGGTAAAATTGTGAAGTATTACGAAGCTTTATTGCACGAGATAGGCGAAGCGAGCGTAGCAGCGGCTGAGCGGCGAACTGGGCAACTTCGCTAGGCTTCCGTACTTCACGAATGAACTACTTCATTTGAACGCTTCACGGCAAAGAGTGAAATGAATGAAGTAGTTCACGGGAATGAACGAGTTCGACCCACCTCTACTCCGCTGCGAGAAAGAGCGGGAGAGTTTGCGTAACCCACCGGCTGTGCTACAAGGACAAAGGGGGGAGGGGAGGGGTGGGGTGCCCCTGCGTCCCTGCAGCAGAAGCGCCCTGGACCTCTGACGCGGCACTCGTCCCAGGCGAGGCGTCGGCACTTACGCGTCCTACGTAAAGCCCCTTACTTTTACTCGAGCTACTCTCTCGTCTCGATCGACTACTCGCGGCAAGTGCGTGTACTACACAGCCCCTGGCGTATTATTCCTGTGCGGAGGCTAGCCTGTCAGGGGTGTTCGTGGGTGTTCAGACGTCGGTGGCAATACTGGGCGTGTTCTGGCAGCAGTCAACGGCGAAAGTGACGTTACCAAGGACTTCCCTTCTCAGTATAATAACAACATTAAGTAACTAACCAACTGTAGTAGAGTTCCTTCTACTTGCGTAGTGATATGAGAATAAGATGAGACAGATTCGAACACGTACTGACACATATGACAGTCATTTTTTCTTACACAGAACATGCAATAGGAAAAGAAAGATGATTATGAGGTCTCATACTCCGAGGAGCGTAGGGAATAATGCGGGAGTCCCGCACTGCCGACTAGGTAAGCTTCTAGCGGAGGTGGTTTGCCATTGCCTTCCTCCGACGGTAATGGGGATGAATGATGATGATGATGATGAAGACAACACAACAACATCCAGTCATCTCGAGGCAGGGAAAATCCCTGACCCCAACGGGAATCGAACCCGGGACCCCGGTGCGCGGGAAGCGAGAACGCTACCACAAGACCACGAGCTGCGGACGAAAGGAAAGAGAATAGATAATATTGTACGATGTACTCATTGCCGTAATGCAGAGCATATACGCGGATTAATTACAGATCTACCTGTCTCGAATTTAAAAGCGGCAGTGGACCAATTCTTTCTAAATGGGGCCACAGCTCGCCCAGTCGGCCAGGTGATAAACACCCAGACCCCTGCCAGCGCTCAAAACAACTAGGGGATCAGGTTAGACATCGTACACAATAGACATATAGTAACGTATTTTATTCAGATATCGGTCAGAATTGTAATTTATGTGATACAGTACGATATTTTGCCGTCTCAACTCTTTACTTGAGGTTTACATGGTGTTTACGTAGAGTGAGGCACCACGGGGCAACCATAACAGTGAAACATTCTCGTTGCCTTCTAATATGGTGAAAGATCACCTCGGACGGCCAGTATAGTTACACACCTGCGTGGCATAGACAGTATGAGGCTATCGATCAGCTCTGGAGCGATATTTGGCCATTCTTCCACGAGTGCAATACCCAGCTCTGCAACTGTTGCGGGAGGTGCTGGTCTGCCTGCCGTGCATCCCAGACATGCTCAATCGGGTTCAAGTCCGGTGAATAAGCTAGCCACTCCATTCGTTCAATTTCCTCAGCTTCAAGCATGCTGTCGACCAGTGCAGCTCTGTGGGGACGAGCGTTATCGTCCATCAGAAGAATCCCGTCTCCCATGGCACCAGCATATGGCAAAACAACAGGTCGAAGGATCTCGTCTCTATACCTCCGAGCAGTCAAAGCGCCATTCTGAACGGTAGAGAGGTCCGTACGTCCGCCAATACTGACTCCTGCCGACACCATTCGTCCACCACCGTAATATGGTGATGTTTCCTGCACGTTCTCTCCAGGTGAGGGAACGACGATTGTCCGGCTGAACACAAAATCGTGACTCACCTGTGAACAGCATCCAGCGCCATGCATTACGACTCCAATCTTGATGTTCCTCCGCCCAGTTTCTGCGGGCTGAACGGTGGCGTGGTTTTAATGGGACACACACCGTAGGCCTCCGCGCTTAGAGGCCACATACCCGAAGACGATTTAGGACTGTTTGTGATGATATTGTGCGTCCTGTTGCTGCTTGGAGGGTGCGTTGCAGCTGAGTTGCATTCAGCCTCCTGTCTCGACGGGCTGTTTAACCGGATATAAAGGTCATCTCTTGCTGATGTTACCTGTCGACGACTTTGGCCTTGCCTTCTGTTAATGGTTCCTGTTGTCTGAAATCGCGTCCATGTACTGGAAATTACACTTTGGGACACTCAAACAGCCACAGCCACCTTCCTCTGTGTCTGTGCCGCTTCCAACCGTCCTACGACTCTCTGTGCCACAGCTTCGGGTTAGTCATGTTCTTGTTGCATTGCACTACCTGCTCACTACACTATCTGAACCAAATGCTTCTGTAATTCGTTTGGTTGCGTAAACGAGTCAACACCAACCCCATCTGCAGCAACTTTCCGTTATTACCACTATCTCGGTGACCGTAATGTTGTTGTCTCCACTCCGTAGAACAGACAGAAAGACGTCAAACCATTTTAGTTCATTCTGTAGATGACAATACTTCAGAACCTAGATATCTCAATTGATCCCTAATCGTTTTGACCAGTGTACATCATTGTCTTCTATGGCGGACGACTGTCGGAGCTGTGTCAAAAAAAATGGACACAGTGTAGAATACAAAAGGGAGGATGAGACAGCAGGGGGAAGATGAGACAGTGAGGAGTATATGAGAGAAAAGAAGAGAAGATGAAAGGAAAGAGCGGAGAGAATGGTTCAAATGGCTCTGAGCACTATGGGACTTAACATCTATGGTCATCAGTCCCCTAGAACTTAGAACTACTTAAACCTAACTAACCTAAGGACACCACACAACACCCAGTCATCACGAGGCAGAGAAAATCCCTGGCCCCGCCGGGAATCGAACCCGGGCGCGGGAACCGAGAACGCTACCGCACGACCACGAGCTGCGGACAAAGAGAGGAGAGATGTGGAGGAGAAAGGAGAGAGGCGAGAACAGGTGGAGAGTGGGATGAGATGAAGAGAAGGAGGAGGGGGAGTGGGAGAACGAGATGGGAGAGAGTGGGAGAAGGAGGGGGACGGGGAATGGGGAGGAGTGAGAGGTGATAAGAAGAGGAGAAGTGACAAGAGGATGAAGAGGACAGGTGAGAATAGGAGAGAGGGAAGAAGAGAAGAGGAGGTGGAGAGGGGAGAAGTGGAGGAGAAGTGACAAGAGCAGTAGGAGGAGAGGTGTGGCCAGCATGTTCTCCAGACATGTACCCTGTCGAACACGCCTGGGATAAATTGAAAAGGGCTGTTTGTGGACGACGTGTCCAACCAACCACTCAGAGGGATCTACGCCGAATCGCCGTTGAGGAGTGGGACGATCTGGACCAACAGTGCCTTGATGAACTTGTGGATAGTATGCCACGACGAATACAGGCATGCATCAACGCAAGAGGACGTGCTACTGGGTACCAGTGTGTACAGCAATCTGGACCACCACCTCTGAACGTCTCGCTGTATGGCGGTACAACATGCAATGTGTGGTTTTCATGCGCAATAAAAAGGGCGGAAATGATGTTCATGTGGCCGAGCGGTTCTAGGCGCTTCAGTCCGGAAACGCGCAGCTGCTGCGGTCGCAGGTTCGATTCCTGCATCGGGCATGGATGCGTGTGATCTCCTTAGGTTAGTTAGGTTTAAGTAGTTCTAAGTCTTGGCGAGTGATGACCTCCGATGTTAAGTCTCATAGTGCTAAGAGCCATTTGAATCCTTCGATGTTTATGTTGATCTCTATTCCAATTTTCTGTACAGGTTCCGGAACTCTTGGAACCGAGGTGATGCAAACTTTTTTTATGTGTGTATTTATAATTAGTATTTCATTCATTATCAATAGTTTATGAGGAACAAATAACATTTGTTCTTTATTACACATCTTATAAAAACCAATGTAAAGCAGCTGTCATAGACAATAACATATAGAGTTTGTTCTACTTTCATTTTCCTTAGAAAGTCTATGTAACTTTTTAATTTATTTACTACAATGATGGGTAAGGGGTTCAGAAAATAAGTTCCTGATATCGTGTAACGGTAACACCTGTGTTCAAGAAGAGCGCCGCATTTTCAGAAGGGAGTACCTGTTCCGGATTTCCTACAGAGACAGTTCTAGTGAGGTAAGGATAACAGGAGCACCACACTGTGTGGGGGAAATGGCGCGGCACTTGGAAATCCACTTCAGTTGGGTGAGGTACGCGGGACAGTACGACTCATTTGCGCAGAAGGCGTATAGCTGACTGCACACCGATTCACTATGAAGCTCTGGCAGGGTATGGAACAACTGCAATATCGTGACCTGTCGCAATGAAATGGTGCTAACAAGTCGACCACGGCCCAACAGACGTGAGTGATGTTGATCGGTAAGCCCACATCTTGCACCGCGCGGTTTTCATCTCTTCGGCCAGCTGAAATAACATCTGCGAGGGGAGATTTTCGGAAGATGAGGGCGTCCGAAGAGCGGTTCTTGAATGTCTCTGTGCAAAGGAGCGGATTTCTGTCGTTGAGCATTTTAAGAATTGAAATTTGGGAATTTGTGGTAAGTTGCTATGAGACGAAAGTATTAAGGTCATCGGTGCCTACTACTTAATCTAACTTAAACTAAGTTACGCTAAGGAGAACACACACTCACACATGACCGAGAGAGAACTCGAACCTCTGACGGGGGGAACCGCGCGAACCGTGGCAAGGCGCATTGGACCGCGCGGATACTGCGCGCGGCGAAGAATTGATTCCCACCGTTGTTTGCAGATACTTTGTAAATGTGTCAACTCAATCGAATTATATCACAATAGTATCTTCAACCTCAATAGTAGGATACGGACCAGGAGTCTGGGCGCACACACACTCAAGAGGGTCATGCCTGCTATGGCCGTAAGAAGAGTGCAGCGTAGCATGCTGCTACGTTCAGCAGGGGCATACAGGACAACACCTGGAGGGGCGCTTCTAGTGCTAATGGGGATCTGTCCACTGGACATAAAAATCCGTGAGCAGGCCGCCTGGTACTGGGCGAAGAAGGAGAAAGGGGTAAGATCAGGGAGATACTTGGCGTTTACGCTGGGGATAAAAACGCGATTAAAAAGAGAGGGATCGAACTACGGCAGAAACAGTGGAACAACGAGGATACGGGTCGCAGAACCTATGAGCTGCTACCGAACATAGAGGAACGAGCAAAACTCACATTTTTCACGCCTACGAGAGGAATGCTGCACTTTCTTACTGGACATGGGCCCTAACAAACATATCTATGTCGGTTTGGGAAGCAGGCTACACCCGCGTGTGACTGTGGTGCCGTGCAAGGCACTCCACAACATTGGTGTATGAGTGCCACTTCTTCGATGACGAAGCCAACGACCTACAACAGCTTCCGAACAACGAGACGTACCACCTACTAAGGCACGACAACACCTTCAACATCTTGAATAAACTAACAGATGAAATCTCGAAAAAAGTCCTTAAGAGCTTTCTAAGGGACAACCATTAATTAGTAAAAATTCACTCCGTGCAGCTTTCCTGTTCTGCCGGGCCGGGACTTGGCCAGCCGCTTCACGGCTGGAATCCGCCTCGCTGTGGACTAGGGGGGTAGGGTGTACAGTAACCGGACAAGACCACGCACCAACTATGACTCTATGTAAATTTAGGTTAGACGTAGAAGATAGGGTAAGGTTTTAGGATAGACTGCAGCGATACCAAGTTACGGGCCAGCCCAGTGCCAGGGGCATGCCCACTGGGATTAGCTCAGTGGGCCAGGCCAACATCTATTAGGTTTGTAGGAGCACTGGCACACCTATAACGCAGCAGGTAGCATTAGTTTCTTCGTAGATTAAGTACCACATAGCGGTAAGAATACAATTAAGATTACCTGCAGTGTAGAATAGAGAGCTGCATTTCTTCTGTATGATAATAGGACCCACTAATATAGTTAGGTAGTGGGTTAATTATGTATAATGTAATGAATTTGAATAAAGATTTTTTTAAAAAAAGTGTCATGTATCTGTGTCACTTTTAAGTGTAGGGCAGCACTGGCCTCACGCAATAATGAGTAACTTACGGTTTGGAGTCCCCTAGTACATTTAATGTGTAATATTTCTATCTACGTTGTTTCATTTAGGTAGTTTTCCAATGATGCTTGATTTTTTTAAACCTACTTAGGAAATGAGACACATAAAGCAGCAGATGAGTTTTGTTATTAAGGCAGCAAAATAACTGATGATGGTCGATGTACACAGGATATAAAATACGGTATGGCAAAGGCAAGAAAAGCGTTTCTGAAAAAGAGAAATTTGTGAGTCAAATGAAAACTTTAAATTTGTAATAACAAATCGAAATTTCGCGCCGTTATCCTGTAAGTTGGTAAGCGTGCTACAAACAGCGTGCAGAATGGCCTGTAGGTGGCAGCATAGTGCAGATGCACACACACCGTCGCAGTATCAGTATAAAGATGGCCGCCCAATTGCGACTTGCACCAGGGTAGAACAGAGTTCTGTTATTCGGTTTTTGCGTAGTGAAGGTGTGAAACCTATTGAAATTCATCGACGAATGAAGGTTCAGTACGGTGATGCATGTTTGTCACACCAGCAAGTCTACGAATGAAGTAGGAAGTTCGCAAGTGGTGTGACTTCAGTGGAAGATGATCCTCGTCCAGGTCAGGCACGACGAGTTGTGACTCCACAGAACATTGCAGCAGTTGAAGCCATAGTGAAGGAATACCGCCGAGTGACACTGAATGACATTGCAGCATGTTTACAGATTAGTTATGGGTCAGCACATCACATTGTGCACGATGTGCTCCAGTTTCACAAAGTGTCTGCAAGATGGGTGCCACGGCAGCTGACTCCTGAAATGAGAGAACGACGTGTTGATGCGTGTGAAGAACTTCTTCGGCGCTTGGAACGAGAAGGTGACGGCTTCCTTGCAAGAATCGTTACTGGGTACGAAACCTGGGTTGACTTCCACCAACCGGAAACGAAGAGAGCGAGCAAGGAATGGCGCCATTCCTCATGACCAAAACCAAAGGAGTTTCGAACAGAAGCATCAGCAGGGAATGTTATGCTCACTCTTTTGGGACGAAAAAGGCGTCATTTTGGAGCATTACATGCCTAGAGGGACCACTGTCACCAGTGCATGATACACAAATCTCCTAAAAATCATCTGCGGCCTGCAACCAAATCAAAGCGACATGGATTGCTGTCAGCAGATGTCCTTTTGTAACATGACAATGCAAGGCCCCACGCTGCCCGTACAACAGTTGCAACAATCACAGACCTGCATTTTGAATCTCTTCCTCATCCACCATACTCACCGGACATAGCCCCAAGTGATTTCGATATGTTTGGACCACTCAAAGACACAATGGGAGGAAAGAAGTTCCGTTCTGATGAAGAGGTACGCCACGCGGTGCATGAGTGGTTGCGCGGACTACCAAAAGAATTTTTTTCTAAAGGAATTTATGCACTTTTTAAGCGCTGGAGGGCTTGCATTGAGCGTGGGGGAAAGTTGAAAAGTGATACAGCTTTGTACCACTTCAGCACAATAAATAATATTTACGGTTTTCATTTGACTGACCCTCGTAGATTAAAGTATGAGGATGGCTTTTCTGAAGGTATCTGTATGGGGTCAAGCCATGTGTGGAAGTGAAACAAGGACGATAAACAGTTTAGACAGGAAGAGAATAGAAGCTTTCGAAATGTGGTGCTACAGAAGAATGCCGCAGATTTGATGGGCAAGTCACGTAACTAATGAGGAGGCACTGTATAGAATTGGGGATAACGGAAATTTGTGGCATAACCTGTGATAGAAGCAGGGATCGACTGCTAGGACACGTCCTGGGGCATAAAGGGATGGCCAATTTAGTATTGGAGGGCGGCGTGGAGGGTAAATATCGTAGAGGGAGACCAAGAGATGAATACACTATGCAGATTCAGAAGGACGTAGGTTGGAGTAGGTATTGGGAGATGAAGAGGCTTGCGCAGGATAGAGTAGCATGGAGAGCTGCATCAAACCAGTCTCAGGACTGAAGACCACAACTTACAAGTTTACAAAGAGTGCCTACTCAACTTGGAAAAATTTGCAGGGCGGTAGTGTTACGGGAGTTAGGAGTGGGAGGAGGCTTCGCGGCTTCGGCTTTTCTGCCTGGTGGACGAGTGATGTTGGACCCGGCGGAGCCACGTCCGATGTTTCGCTGGTCCTTTTGAGCGGGCTAATCCCGCCGTGTGGAGGCGACTTTCCGGGCCGGGAGTCAGGGAGCGCCCGGCGCCCACCTGTCGCCCGCTTGACCAGGCGCTGCCGCTGCCCGCCCGTCCCACGACGCTCGCCTTACACCGCGTGACGTCAGCACGCCTTGCGTAACACGTGTTTACCGGCGGCCAGGGCGCACCGCCTGCCCAAAAATGAGCAGCGCGCCGTTTCCTCCCCGTCAGCGCAGCCACGCGCTCGGGTGCTACCGAGCGCTCTTTCCTCACCAGCATTACGCGGCCACTGCAACTGTTAACAGTTCGAGGTAGACGCTGGTGTCCAAAACTTGACGGAAGTAATTTTCCCACGACGTGTCACTGCCAAGTGCCACAGCTTGATTATACACTGAAGCACCAAGGAAACTGGTATAGGCATGAGTATTCAGATATGCCTATGTAAGACAACAAGTGCCTGGCGCAGATGTTACATCGACTTTTGCTGCTACAATGGCAGGTTATCAAGATTTAAGTGAGTTTCAAAGTGGTGTTACAGTCGGCGCACGAGCGTTGGGGCACGGTGTCTTCCGATGCAGAGATAAAGTGGTGATTTTCCCGTACGACCATTTCGCGAGTGTACCGTGAATATCAGGAATCCAGTAAAACATCAAATCTCCGACATTCCTGCGGCTCGAAAAAGAGTCTGCAAGAAGGGGACCAACGACGACGGAAGAGGGTCAACATGAGACCCCTCATATGTCTAGATATAACTCTGACAGGTTTGAGGATGATGCTTGGTTTGGTTATCGGCGCTCGTCCAAAATCCCAATGTTCAGTCAGTCCAATCTCGCGACTTTCATGAATGATGATGAAATGTTGAGGGCACCAGAAACATCCAGTCCCAGGGGGGGCACGTATGTAAGCATCCTGTCTGATCACCTGCATACAGTCACGTCTACTGTGCATTGCGGCGGACTTGGGCAATTCCAGCAGGACAATGCGACACTCCACACGTTCACAATTGCTACAGAGTGCTTCCAGTAACACTCTTCCGAGTTTACACACTTTTGTTGGCCACCAAACTGCCCAGACACGAACATTATTTGAGCATATCTGGGATGCCTTGCACCGTGCTGTTCAGAAGAGATCTCCACCGCCTCTTTCTCTTACGGATTTGTGGATGGCCGTGCAGGATTCATGGCGTCAATTCCCTCCAGCATTACTTCAGACATTAGTCGAGTCTATGCCACGTCGTGTTGCGGCACTTCTGCTTGCTCGCGGGGGGCCTACACGATGTTAGGCAGGTGCACCACTGTCTTTTGCTCTTCAATGTACTTGGACAGTACGCATAACTGCTACAATATAGTACAGAAGGTAACAAAAAGATATACGCCGGGAAGGGAACACAAATTACTTCTTCGAAAACAATAATTACTCTGAGGTCACTGCGATTCATGACGACCCGTGATTATTCCCAAAAACAATACACTATTCTTAATTGGGTGTCTGAGCCACACGTGCGGCAAGTCAGGCGCTGCGACGTACTGCCATGCCGGCCACAAGATTACTTTGGAGTTCTCATCGTAGAGCGTTCCATTCCTCCAACACTGCGGCTCACAACTTGTGGATGGTCGTTGTTACATGTGGACGTCCTGCAGCACGTCTCGATTGATTGAAGTTCGGGGGCGGGCCATAAAAATGAAATTACTGCTGAATGGATCCCTGAAAAGACGCACAGGGGGGAAGGAGAACAGTGTCACAAAAACGTTGACCAGTGAGTCTACTGTGTTCAAATACACTGTCTGAACAAAAGTATCCGGACACCTAGCTGAAAATGACTTAAAAGTTAGTTGTGCCCTCCATAGGTAGTGCTGGAATTCAACATGGTGTTGGCCCACCCTTACACTTAATGACAGCTTCCTCTCTCGCAGGCATACGTTCAATCAGGTGCTGGATGGTTTCTTGGGGAATGGCAGCCCATTCTTCACGCAGTGCTGCACTGAGGAGAGGTATCGATGTCGGTCGCTGAGGCATGGCACGATGTCGGCGTTCCAAAACATCCCAAAGGTGTTCTGTAGGATTCAGGTCAGGACTCTGTGTACGCCAGTCCATTAAAGGGATGTTATTGTCGTGCAACCACTCCGCTACAGGCCGTGCATTATGAACAGGTGCTCGATCGTGTTGAAAGATGCAGTCGCCATCCCCGAACTGCTCTTGCAACGGGAAGCAAGAATGTGCTTAAAACATCAATGTAGGCCTATGCTGTGATAGTGGCACGCAAAACAACAAGGGGTGCAAGCCCCCTCCATGAAAAACACAACCACACCATAACACCGCCGCCTCCGAATTTTACTGTTGGCACTAGACACGCTGCCAGATGACGTTCACCGGGAATTCGCCATATCCACACCCTGCCATCGAATCGCCACATTGAGTACCGTGATTCGTCACTCTACACAGCGCTTTTCCACTGTTCAGTCGTCCAATGTTTACGCTCCTTACACCAGGCGAGGCGTCGTTTGGCATTTACCTGTGTGATCTAGGAGCAGCCGCTCGACCACGAAATCCAAGTTTTCCCACATCCCGCCTAACTATCATAGTACTTGCAGTGGATACTGATGCAGTTTGGAATTTCTGTGTGGTGGTCTGGATAGATGTCTGCCTATTACACATTACGACACACTTCAACTGTCGGCGGTCTCTGTCAGTCAACAGACGAGGTCGGGCTGTAAGCTTTTGTGCTGTACGTGTCCCTTCACGTTTCCACTTCACTATGAGATAGGAAACAACGGACCTAGGGACGTTTCGGGGTGTGGAAGTCTCGCGTACAGACGTATGACACAAGTGACACCCAATCACCTGGCCACGTTCGAAGCCGGTGAGTTCCGCGGAGCGCCTCATTCTGCTCTCTCAAGATTTCTAATGACTACTGAGGTCGCTGACATGGAGTACCTGGCAGTAGGTGGCAGCACGATGCACCTGATATGAGAAAGTATGTTTTTGAGGGTGTCTCGTTACTTTTGATCACATAGTCTACTTTTAAGTCAATACTCCACACACAAAAACAACCATATTCGACAATGGTGAACATATGCACATATGCCTAGAACTGGGAACACTCAATGCATCAAGGAACGTTGTGGAACATGATCGTTTTGGTAGTCGACGTGTTATAGTGTGAGGATGTATGTGTCACATGGATGTACTGATCTCCGAATCTTTGGACAAGATACACTCGCCAATTTACGTTATTGTGACACTTTACTCCTTTGCTATACACGTCTTTTGAGAGGTGCATTGCAAACAAACGCCGCGCGGAGTTGTCACGCGGTTTCAGGCGCCATGACTCGGATTTCGCGGCCGCTCCCGGCGGAGGTTCGAATCCTCCCTCGGGCATGGGTATGTGTGTTGTTGTTCGCACAAGTTAGTTTAAGTAGTGTGTAAGTCTAGGGACCGATGACCTCAGCAGTTTGGTCCTTTGGGAATTCGCACGCATTTCAACATTTTTTTCCCCCCAATCTGACTTCATTGCACGGATGACAATGCGCGACAGGTGCGGGAGCTCTTTGAACGAGGTTATGTTCGGCGAATGGATGGCCTGCCCGCTCAGTCAATTCCCGCAGAGCGCATGTGGGAAGCGATGCGCATCCACTTCCACGAGCGACCATCCAACAGTTGTAACCGCGCAGATGCAGGAATGGGACGCCTAACACGTGAAGTCGTTGCAACACGATGTGGCCAGCCTCCTGCGAGCGCATTTTACAGAGCACGCCCTGCCGTCCGTAGCGAGCACACGCTCACCTTATTAAGAGCAATGTCCCACCTTTTGTAATGTCCATGCGACCGCTATAAGCCGCGGTCACTTAAGTGGCATTTAACATCTTTGAATAGGAACGTCATTTCTGTTCTTCTCTTCAAGTAATTCTTTTGGTTATCTTATGTACTATAAGGCAGTACACTATTGCACCGCCTGTGCCTGTGTTATTCTGAATTACAATGCAAAGTAAAAAAAATATTAAGCCGACCGCCCGCGATAAGTGTGAAATCCGGGTTAGACTCTCGGTCCGCCACAAATTTTCATTGTCATCTTGTTCTACACCTGATGGCTTTCCATATTGACACTTGCGGATAAATACAATGTGTACTGTTGTGTATTTAAATAGGGGGCCTAGAGGCTTCGTCTCGCCGTAGCCCCCAGTGGTTAACAACCCTCAACAGGTCACAGCAGTCCACCCACCCCACCTCCGCCCCACACCGAACCCAGGGTTATTGTGCGGTTCGGCCCCCAGAGACAGCAAAACATGAAGAATAAGCAGCACTCCAGTAGTTTCTGAGCAGCTCTGCTGCATGGCGGCAGTAGTTAACGCGGACGAGGTCGTAGCAGTCGCGGCTTGAGTGCATCTACAGCTTCATACATACTCCGGAAGCCGCAGTATGGTTCGAGGTGGAGGGTGCCCTGTACCACGCAGACGCAAGTCGAATTGGCACACCATCGGCCGCCGTCGTCGCAGCGCTGAGCCTAACCGCGCCCAGGAGAGCTAACCTGCCGTCGGAAGAGTAACCTTACCAGGGTGTCTACGTGGACAAGAAAAAAAAATTCCCGGATTTTTCCCGGATTTCCCAGTTAAAAACACAATTTCTCCCGGACGAAACTGCGTATAAAGCGGGTGAAAATACATCCGGGTTAAGTAACAGTATACTTTGCCTCGGAGCTATAAAACGTATCAGTCCTTTGAATCGTAAAGGTCTTATACCGGCGGAGGACGTCCCACCACTTTAGGAAACGAAATCCTGGAAAAACAATGCGTTTGGAAAGTTGTTTGATGCGAGTCAATTATTTTCGTATTGCGAAAGTACTTAAACAAATTCCACAAATTACAGCACGGTAGCTTCCGAAACTCTAAAATAGAGATTGCGTTGAGCGATGCACTTTTGTCAGCTAGTCATAGCTCATGTCACGTGACCTCGCTAGCGAATGATGGCAGTTATTCAGAGCACGAGGCCTACGAGAAAGACAGGCCGCGGCGCGTACGTTACGAAGTTACGCCGAGTTCGCTCAACTCAGCTATGTGCGTTTCTACACCGGTTAACTCGTAAGCAGATGTGTATGTACGAACGAGAATTGCATCGTCTATTCGCATCCACTGTTATTAGTCCTACAATGATAGAAAGTCCGTAGGCCTACTAACAGGCTCTAATTTGGCAATTAAAATCGTGCCAAAATGATTATCAGTTGCGTAGAAAAGTCGAAGTGTTCTGGCATGAAGAGACTTGTGACATTGCTCAGTAACACACTATGCACATTTTTTTGAACGTCAATTACACTTTTTGGCATCGATTGCATAATTTTTTATCTATGAAAGAACAGCATTAAATATGAAAACTAACCTGAAGCTCGGTCTTTTTTTAGCGTGTGTTACATGTTAAGTCATATCAAATACAAATGTGCCGGTAAAATTTTAAATAGTGACATAAATGACTTATCTTCTGGGCCCGACATTTTTCAAATATCTGATCCTCAAAGTGTTACGTTTTGAATGAGAGTTATAAAGCCCTGTGATTTAGAAATTCACTGCACATTCTCACACGTAACATAAATCATCTTGCATGGAAATTTACTTTGAAAGTAACGCATCTCAAGCCACTATTCGTAATATTTTCTGTTGATCTGTTAGAAATTTAAACAGTTGTGACGTCACGCACATCGAATGCACGTTAGTTGTTACGGACGTGCTGCATAATCTTTGACCTAAAGCCTTTGACACTTTTCGGTGTCGGCAAACTGGTCTGTGCATTGTGTAAATTACCCATTTTCTATCCAACTAAACTTTTATTTTGGTGTTATTCTCTGATTTATGTTTCATTGCTGCAGTATTATTCAGCAGTAGTGGACTAAAGTTCTTTGTCAGCGTATCTGATCTTACACGTCAAACCTACAAAAATCTAAAACAATGAAAAATCCCGGAATTCTAAAAAATTCCCGGGTTTTTCCCGGATTTGTCCCGGATGAAAAAATTCCCGGGTTTTTCCCGGATCTCCCGGATGTCCCGGGCCGTATACACCCTGCTTACACACGTGTGGCCAAGACCTGGGAACGCTGGGCGGAAGTGGGAGGAGTCTTGGGGGGGGGGGGGGGGGCAGCTTGGCCGCCTACGGGAGTCAATTGACCGGCGTGCTACATTTACGAGTACAGTAGGGCGTCGATTATCCGAAGTAATTGGCGGACATGGGTGTTCGGAAAACTTGTTTGTTCGGATAATCAAACTGTACATGTTTATTTGCCAAAAAGAAGTATTGTACAGTAAATTTATTCATAAAAACAGGCATCTCTTTTAGAAAGGACAACACGTTTACGTTTAAGCATTTTGTATCGTCAAGTTCACTTCTTCACGCAGCAGCACACAAGTGGTCGTAACAGAGAACAGAAGGTGACTGTTTGCACCGTGAGAAGCTCTTCTTGGGGGCGCGCAATACTACAAACTAGACTTGGCCATTGTTTCTATGTTTCGATACAGTGTATCGATACGTGGAACTGTTTCAGTGTTTCGGAACGGCTGTGGTTCACTGTTTCGAAACAGTGGTGTTTCATTCCGCCCCCGTCTCGGATAACCGCACCAGATTCGATCTCAAGCCAGACACAGAAACTGTGTCGTTGTTTCAAAATAAGGCTGTTTCAGTCCACCTGCACTTGGAACGGACTAATTGTATCGAAACAGTGATGTTTCATTCCGCTCTGTGTCGTACGAGATTCGGGCTCGGCACAGATACTGAAATACAACATAACACTTAATGAAACACTTTCAAGAGTGGCGAATTATTTTTGACAAGCAATAGAATGAAGCTTAGAATATCCGAAAATAAAGCTTCTTTTCTAGCTGACTGTTCTATTACGAAATGGCGTAACACCTGCTTTATAAACACTAACCAAACAATAAAACAACGCATACTATTCACATTCAAAATAATAAATATGTGAAAATCATTCGATTAAATTACACTTTTTTTAATAACATACGCTTCTCTTTTCATGTACAGTAATCGTATTAAGAAACGCAAGTAAGACTACAACATTTTGAATAAAAAAAGGCGTACAGTGACAGTTATTAGACATATACATAAATTTGATGTAGGTATAATTGCAAGCAATCTGTTTGACATATCACTGATAGTGTAATGGTGTACGGGAAGGGCTGGGAACCATGTTGAATTTATAGTAACGGTTCGAAACACTTTGAAAGACAAAAAAATTTTCTGTTATATTTTGTTATTTATTCGAATTATTTGGCGTTATTTGTGAGTCTATAGTCACTGTGCCTATTATCCACAATGATTCCCTTTGTGTGCATGGAAATTAGCAGGATGGGTATATTACCCATACTGACGGAATGTGGGAATCCCAGTAGCATATCCGTTGTTTCTGCAGTTTGCTCCCACCTCCAGTTCCGTTCGTGGTGATTCTTCTGTCTTCAGCTATGGCTGTCGTCAGCCAATTGAAAAGTATGAAAGTCACACGACACGAAAGCAGCGCATTTGCTGCAGGAAATACGAAACTGCCAAGACGCCCAAGTGATAGTTTCGTACTTTCTGCGAAATGATTAGCGCTCTCGCACCTCATATGTGGACATACTTATATAGTAGACATTCAAGATGATAAAATGTGTAGGTTTATTAGACTACAAAACAGAAACTGTTTCACTGTTTCGAAACAGCGTATCGAAACATTAAATTGTACTGTTTCATTTGTTTCGAAACAGTTAAGTGTTTCAGTTTGCCCATCTCTACTACAAACTGAGTGGAGCGGCACGCCTCAACTCTAAGCTGGAGCAGCTGTTGCTGTGGACAGCTTTGATACTGCCGCTACTTCTAATGCCAGTGCCGAGCCGACAGAAGTGTGCTGGTTGTTGAAACACAGCGACTGGCGGCTCGGCCGGTCAGCAGCGCCTCGTGAAGGCCCCATTAGGAGCAATGTTCCGCCAGCGGTGGCCCAGTGCGGCGACTACTGTGGGAAACTTGGTTTGGGAGTGAGGGGGATGATGGACGGTAGCGTGGGAGAGTAACAGGTGCGAGGCGAGCGAGTACACAGTGGTTCGGTTAAGCGGTCGTTCGGTTGACCGACGTTCGGATAATCGACGCTCTACTGTATTACCGAAAAACGACCGGAAGATCACCTGAATCAGATATGCTGATGACAAGGTACTGCTTGGAGGTAAAACAACATATCTACAAAGGAGAGTCAGAGATCAAGAACTGCAATGGCAACGCAAGTTTACAGGGAAAAAACCGCTTACTATGCAGTAAAACTGGGTTGGACTTGAGCCGAAGGTTGCTTAAATGTTTCGTGAGGAGTGTTTCTCTGTCGACTGCAAAATCTGGAAACCAAAGAAGACAGAAAGATACCAATGTGAAGTATTCGGGATGTGGTTTCGGAGGATAACAACCGATACTGGCGGTACCGTGGAAGCACAAGAAAAAATAGGAAGGAGAAGAATAAAAATAGTGAATGAAGGGAAAAGAGAAAGGGCAGTTGGCGTGGAATGGGATCAGGTAGAGACAGCAATGTTAACAGGCACAACATGTTACGACGACGACAACATGGAAATGCTGATCAGTAATGCACTGTGCGGGAGTCGTTAAATGAAACAAGTTTACTGTTACAAGTCACCGTTTTATTTATTTCCACGACGCGTTTCGAAGGTTTAAACCTCCATCATCGGGTGGATTTACATTAGTTAGTATTACATTTGTGTGTGTGTTGTGTTACGATTTTTGGAGGAACTTGTGGCACTGCCTAGTGGAGAAACAAGACACTATTTTTTAGAATATGGTTTAGGATTACTTTTGACAAAAATTTAAACTCATATCTAATGGTAATGTTTAACTTCGAAACGCGTCGTGGAAATAAATAAAACGGTGACTGGTAACAGTCAACTTGTTGTTTCATTTACTGTCAGTAACAGTCACGGTAAAGCCTAACCTAAAAATGTTCGCATTTAAAGTGAGGGAGTTGTTTCTTATCCTAGTTAAGGAAGTTAATACGCAGGGCAGCGCCATGTGATGTCATACACTAGTGTTTCATAACCTCATATTTAACGTACGCCATTTTTAATTGAAACTTGCAGAGACGGGCTACTTAAAAAGCAAACGTTCAAATTTTTCCAGTAGTATGTACGACATCGTAGTATAATACAGTATTGATCAGAGTTCTGGTTAACTGGCGAGTGAATCGATTATTTCCGGAACTGCCACAAAAGTCGACGGAGGAACGGGTGATCCGGCATTTGACGAAAACAAGCCGTAAGGGCGCTGTTACCGTGTGTTCTGATGTTCTAAACGTGTCATACAACGCAATAACAGCTATTACAATATTTGTAATTAGAAAAACAAATATTTTTAGATCTAACGTGTAGCAGTCTACCGAAAGAGCGGACGACGAAAAATAAGTAATTTGCAGCTTTTTGTGGACGCTCCTATGCCTCAAGTGAAGAAACGTATAAGCACCACAATCATTTAAAATGATCCCACAAAGACTATCGCAATGGTCTGAGGCCACAAAACAATGAAGTCTAGAAATACGAAAACATTTAAATGAAAATTTCTGAAAGTAACTGTATGCAAAACTTGCTAAGACGAGCCGTGGAATTACAAGACGTTTCGCAGTTCCTATTCCTTCGTTGTAGGGATTGTAGGAGCGACTTGGCAGATGAAATTTTCATACGGGACCCGTGTCTGGAAATTAACCGCTTGAATGCGACTTGAAATTAGTTTGAAGATAGGACCCGCTTCGCGACGAGCACACAGTGTAAACAACGTGACCACGGCACGGGCGACGTCCTCGGGTTCTCTTCTACGTCACGAAGGGCGGCCTCTTCACTGTGGAGAGCGCGGCGCGGCGCGGCCGCCGAGCACCGCAGCCACAGCCAGCCTCGCTACGTACGGACGCACCAGTTCCTCGCGGCTCAATCCGAAGCCGAGCGAAAAACGTACGTCATAAAATTATGACAGGCACTGCGGGAGTCACCCTCATCTTACTTTGGGTGCGAACACTGAAGCGGGAGGCTTGAAAGGGATCCTATCTTCAAACTTATTTTACATCCAAACGGTACATTTCTGAATATGGGTCCCTTACCAAAACTTACCATTCGTTAGGAGACGTGAGTGAAAAACAAATTTGATATTACAATATGCCAGAATTGAATAGTTAAAAAGTACGTAGTTCCGGTTAGCGTCATATATTCCACCTAGGAACTGTATCAGAGCAAAATGCCCTGAACTGGACTCCTCCTCCCACCCACCTCTGAAGCGAACAGCCTTTTTTTGGCTCTGCTTCTCCCGAAATACAGTGGGGCCACTTCACTTGTAACTTATCAGAGTTGTGATACTGGAAACTTTATTACTTTGTGCTACAGTTTACGTTACTTCTCCTACATATTCGCAGGTAAGCCATTCAACAAATATTTGCACTTGAAAATTAAGGATTAAGCGTAATGTTTATGAGTATAAGGTTTCATTTCGATCTTTCGTTACAAATTTATATCGTTAAAAAATGTAGGCGCTAGTTATGTGAACTGGACCCTTTTCAATTGCTTAAGCCAGACCTGTTACTTTTTCGAGCCCATATTACACTGAAGAGTCACAGCAAATGGTACACGCGCATGATAATGTGTAGGCCCCCCGCGAGCACGCAGAAGTGCCGCAACACGACGTGGCATGCACTCGACTAATGTCTGAAGTTGTGCTGGAGGGTACTGACACCGTGAATATTGCAGGGCTGCCCATAAATCCGTAAGACTACGAGGGGGCAGAGACCTCTTCTGAACAGCACACTGCAACCCATCCCAGATATGCTCAATAAAGTTCGTGTCTGGGGAGCTGGTGGCCGGCGGAAGTGTTTAAACTCAGAAGGGTGTCCCTGGAGCCACTCTGTAGCAGTTCTGGACGTGTGGGTTGTCGCATTGTGCTGCTAGAATTGCCCAGGTCCGGCGGAACGCACAATGGACATGAATGGATGCAAGTGATCAGGCAGGATGCTTACCTACGCGTGGCTTGTCAGAGTCCTATCTACACGTATCAGAGGTCCCATATCACTCCAACCGCAAAGGCCCCACACCATTACAGAACCTCCACCAGCTTGAACACTCCCCTGCTGCCATGCAGCGCCCATGGATTCATTAGGTTGTCTCCATACTCGTACACGCCCATCCGCTCGATACAATTTGAAACGAGACTCGTCCGACCAGGCAACATGTTTCCAGTCATCAACAGTCCAACGTCGGTGTTGACCGGCCCAGACGAGGCGCAAAGCTTTGTGCCGTGCCGTCATCAAGGGTACACGAGTGGGCCTCCGGTTCCGAAAGCTAGTGTCGATGATGATTCGCTGAATGGTTCGCATGATGACACCTGTTGACGGCCCGGCATTGAAATCTGCGGCAATTTGCGGAAGTGTTGCACTTCAGTCACGTTGCACGATTCTCTTCGGTCGTCGTTGGTCCAGGTACTGCAGGATCGTTCTCCAGCAGTAGCGATGTCGGAGATTTGATGTTTTACCGGATTCCTGATATTCACGGTACACTCATGAAATGGTCGTACGGGAAACTCCCCACGTCATCGCTACCTCGGAGAGGCTTCGTCCCACTGCTCGTGCGCCGACTGTAACACCACGTTCAAACTCACATAAATCTCGAAAACTTGCCATTGTAGCAGCAGTAACCGATCTAACAACTGTGCCAGACAACTGTTGTGTTATATAGGCATTGCCGACTGCAGCGCCGTATTCTGCGTGTTGACATGTACATGCCTATACTAGTTTCTTTGGTACTTCACTGTAGTACACAGACTTATTGTCTGGCAGTTGTATTGCAGATTCGAAGAGAATAGTGGGGAAGGCTGACCAAGGAAAGTGGAGTGCTTCTAAAATGACTGAAACTATTGATTCACTTCAGATAAAAAAGATAGGTTGAAAGAATATCAGTAAACGCTTTAATGTTCCGGAAGCAACACTAATGAGATTGTGTAACATGAAGTACGGTAAACCATAGGGAACACCAAAAACAAAGTACGCACTTCCAATTTTGGATAAAGTTCTTTAAGAAGTGGAGGTTTACTACTGCCTTACTATGGAAGCTTCTTTCTTTGCTCATCTCGTCATGACTTGTGAAGAATGGCCGTACAAATTGACAAAGAGAAATAACATCGATCACCCTTTCAAAGATGGAATTGCTGGTGAAAAGCGCGTTACTCTTTTTCTTAAACGTCACAAAACCGAACTGTCAGAAAGAAAGCCAACAGAACATCTTACAAATGGCTCTGAGCACTATGGGACTTAACATCTGAGCTCATCAGTCCCCTAGAACTTAGAACTACTTAAACCTAACTAACCTAAGGACATCACACAACACCCAGTCATCACGAGGCAGAGAAAATCCCTGACCCCGCCGGGAATCGAACCCGGGAACCCGGGCGTGGGAAGCGAGAACGTTACCGCACGACCACGAGCTGCGAACGGAGAACATCTTACAGCAGGTCTTTTGGGCTGAGCAAAGTAAACACAGAAAATTCTATAACCTTGTGGAAGATGTTATATTATACCTACTTTGAAACTAGATTATGTTTTCTCAAATTTAAAAACTTCTTAAAATTTTGTTTAGTGCCATTTTCCTAATTATATGAAGAGGTCCGACTTTTGCAACTGTTTTTCAAATTCGCTAAGTGTAAGGTTTATGAAAATGATTTTTATACTAATAACTTTTACTGATTTTTCTAAGAGTAAAATGTAAACGCTGCATAACATCATATAGGAAATTTTACACGCTTTTAAAACATAGTTTTTTACTATTTTCTAAAAACGAGAATCAAAATGGCGATAAGACTTTAGGCACTCTTCCCCACATGTCAGGAGAAAACTTGAAAAATACAACCACGTGAATCTAAGGTACCTCATTAAAATCAACGAGGTAGAAGCACCCCACGCTTCAGTAAACCAATGTAACTATCCCAATATTTTGGTGCTCCGTGTTACACGCTGCTACATACCCCGCGACACAGTGGCGAACACCCGCCTTCACCCTACCAACCGCATGTTGCACGTATTTACCAACTAGTTACTCCACTAACGAAAATGAACTAACAACACAACGCGCAGATGCACTGAGGAAGAGTGTAGGTTGGCTGCTACGTTCTGTCAACTGACCACGAGGAAACCACTAGCAAGACATACAAAATCAAAAACTGGTCTTTGCCAAGGATCGGTACTTGCACCACTGATATTTAATATTTATATCAGTGACATGCCCGGCTACCATATGTCAGTTGGTCACGGGTGCTGTATCAACATACTTCGTGAAGCACCAAAACGTACAGATTTTGTACAATTGGTCTTTTACTGAAGATAACATGAACAGCTGTTTCTACCTCGTAGATTTTAGAAATGTGTCGTACATTTACATTATTGCATTTTTCAAGCGCCGCTCCCCCCTCCTCCCTCCCAACAAATGCAACGCTAATAACTGCTATACCGTATACAAGGAGGTGTCTTGTATGTTCGAGCGTTAGTCAAAAGAAAGACTTAAATTTATAATAACAAATCGAAATTTCGCGCCCTTATCCTGTAAGTTGGTAAGCGTGCTACAAACAGCGTGCAGAATGGCCTGTAGGTGGCAGCATAGTGCAAATGCACACATACCATCGCAGTATCAGTATAAAGATGGCCGCCCCACTTGCGACTTGCACCAAGGAAGAACAGCGTTCTGTTATTCGGTTTTTGCGTAGTGAAGGTGTGAAACCTATTGAAATTCATCGACGAATGAAGGTTCAGTACGGTGATGCATGTTTGTCACACCAGCAAGTCTACGAATGGAGTAGGAAGTTCGCAAATGGGTGACGTCAGTGGAAGATGATCCTCGTCCAGGTCAGGCAAGACGAGTTGTGACTCGACAGAACATTGCAGCAGTTGAAGCCATAGTGAAGGAATACCGCCGAGTGACACTGAATGACATTGCAGCATGTTTACAGATTAGTAATGGGTCAAGCACACCACATTGTGCACGATGTGCTCCAGTTTCACAAAGTGTCTGCAAGATGGGTGCCACGGCAGCTGACTCCTGAAATGAGACAACGACGTGTTGATGCTTGTGAAGAACTTCTTCGGCGCTTTGAACGAGAAGGTGATGGCTTCCTTGCAAGAATCGTTGCTGGGGACGAAACCTGGGTTCACTTCCACCAACCGGAAACGAAGAGAGCGAGCATCCACCATACTCACCAGACCTTGCCCCCAAGTGATTTCCATATGTCTGGACCACTCAGAGATGCAATGGGAGGAAAGAAGTTCCGTTCTGATGAAGAGGTACGCCACGCGGTGCACGAGTGGTTGCGCGGACTACCAAAAGAATTTTTTTCTAAAGGCATTTATGCACTTTGGAGAACTTGCATTGAGCGTGGGGGAGATTATGTTGAAAAGTGATACACTTTGTACCACTTCTGCACAATAAATAAGATTTTAAAAAATATTTAAGGTTTTCATTTGATTCACCCTCTTAATCACTAACAGTGTAAGATTCTTGATGGCAGGCTACTTCCGAACACCTGTCGAAAGATGAGTAATTTATACGCAGCTTAAAGGTGTGGATTTTTTTGTATTAGAAGCTGGCAGAATGGATAACCTCCGGAGGCCAAAGACATAAATAATTTCAGCGTATCACTGGTGCTGCTGGGGAGAAAATTCTACTTTTAAAGGGAGCTAGTAGGCTGTGTTTAGGTCTCAGAGGAGGTCATGAATAGGCGCTTTCCAGTTGTTCTAGCCTCGGTCGCACCAGTGCTAACCAGTGCGGTCGCAGCTCTGTGTTTATGGGAGTGGCTGTAGCCATGTGCGCCCTCCGCGGCTGCCCAAACATCCACGCCCAGAGCCAGTTTTTGTGCAGGAGGCGAGGCGAAGAGAGGCGTGTTTGCGGAGCGCGTTGCGCGTTGCGACACGCCACCGTCAACAGGGCGCAAGAAGCGGCCACAGCTGCGACACGGCCACGTGGGAGGGTCATCCAGCGGTGGCCAAGTCCCGCAACAGTCCGGAGTCTTCTTCGCATGTAGTGTTTTCTCAGGTAGCCGCGTCGAGCGCTCCAGCGCCACAGCCGAGATCAAGGGCTGACGCTCCTCAAGCTGGGGCATCAAGGGCCAACCATCGCAGAAATCTAAAATTTATTTGTCTCAATGCTATGGTGCGAGTCCCTTGTAATCGTACGAGACGTGGACGTTACTGCACTGCGGGTGAAACGTCCAGAAGAGGAGGAGGAAACGAAAGCCCACGGTTGGCAGCACATCTGGTGATATTTCCGTGATTTCGAAGTCGACTCAAATTTACAAAGAACTTGGCAGTATCAGTCCACTTATAATCGCGTCACTGCACCCGTCTGGCGTGGATGCATGCGCTGATTCTGTTGGGAGCAGCGCCATGAAGCCGTTCTAGTCTCTCCTGAGCCAAGAACTGCTATATAGGCTGTAGAAAAGTTTCCACTACCAGTCACAATAAAAGGTTATTTACTTGTCGCACGACCGGTTTCGGGCTTGTGCCCATCCTCAGGTGTTTATACATTCATGTACATGTTTATAATGCTGGAGATCAATAAAGATGAAGCATCGTTATTATAGTTACGCTGTGGTGACAGTTTTTCCACTTACTGTCACAACCATTCTTTGCGTGTTCGCAAATATGTTTCTGTTTTTGTCCACTCACACATATTTATCACTATTCGAAAAGTCACTATTGATTCCAATGTATGCAATGTTTTATCGGATATTTGAAAGACATCTAAACATAGCAATTTTTACTGTTTCATGCTATCTTATACAACAATGAAAACTGTTTAATGCTATACAGCAACACAAATATTAGTATAATCGAAAGCCTAGTAATTATTTCATTAAGTAAAAGCTAATGTTTCATACTGTTAAAGTCATGAATATTTCGAATTTGAAATATAAAAATCAGATGTCGTGTTATACTGAGTAATCAGTTTATGTCTGCAGGTCATTACGTTCACTGCATTGCGATGTCATTGTTGTTGTTGTTGTTGTGGGGGTTGGGGTGGTGGTCTTCAGTCCAGAGACTAGTTTGATGCAGCTTCCCATGCTACTCTATCCTGTGCAAGCCTCTTCGTCTCCGAGCAACTACTGCAACCTACACCCTTCTGAATCTACTTGGTGTACTCATCTCTTGGTCTCCCTCTACGATTTTTACCTTCCACAATTCCCTCCAATACTAAACTGATGCTCTCTTGATGCCTCCAAACACGTCTTCTGTAACAGCACAACAACGAATTTGCAAATTAACGACATGTGCGCAAATTTTGAGTGTTCTGACTGTACAAATAATGTGATACCTGACCCCACCGCAGCTGATTGCTCCTGCACTCGGTGGTGTGCGTCCACATCGTACAACCACACTCACGTGGAACAGAGATTTCCAAAGAGGAATTTTCACTCTGGAGGACGTTGAAAGGAGGGAAAGGTCACGCTCATCAGTTACGGAGGGAAAAGATGATGCTGTGAGGTAATTGCTAGACGAAAACAGGCGTGTGACCTATCAGCAGATAGAGGATACGTTAAGGATAAATGCACCACAATTCGTTCGATTCTGCAAGGAAGAAAGCTTTGCTGTCTCTGTGCGCTGCATAGCCTGACGGAAGAGCAGCTGACACGACGTGTGACTTGGTGCCGGGAAATGTTAAAGAGCTTTTCTACGGGACAATATCAGTACGTGAATAACATCGCGTCAGGTGACGAGACTTGGCTGTACTATTATGAGGTGCCGACTAAGACTCAAAACACAGCTTGGGTCTTTGAAGATGACGACACACCCGTAGCTGTCAGAAAATCCCGATCAGTAAACATGAGAATGATAGCCTTTTCTTAGAAGACAGTCACAGCTAAGTGGTACACTGGACAGTGCCTGCCCAAAGTCATCCAGTCTTTGAAGAACCTGCGACCCAAGTCAGGAATGGACACTCGGTTCCTCCATCACGACAACGGTCCAGCTCACCGCACCAAAGCGTGCACCGAATATTTGCGGGGTACAGGACAAACTTCTCGAGCACCCTCCTTACAGTTCAGACATTGCTCCCTGTCGCTTTGCACTGTTCCCGCATGTGAGAATCAAGATGAAAGTTGTGCCGTTTTTAAGTGATGAGGACCTCCTGAGGGCTTGGTACTAAGAGTGTGCCTTACTCCCTACAGAAACTTGAGAGAACTGGTTTAGGGACTGGTATCGGAGGATGCGGAGTTGTATTAAATGTGGCGGAAATTACTTCGAAAAAATTAAATAAATAAGGCTGTATTGCAAAACTTTCCTAGTGCCCTTTGTACAGGAACCGATGGGATGGCCAATGTTTCGAGTAATCGTCGTCGGGTTCTCTTCTACGTGACGAAGAAGGTCCTCTTCACAGGCGAGTGTGTGGCGCGTCCACGGAGCACCACTGCCAGCCCTCCTACCAGTTTTTCGCAGCCGTTGTAGTAGTCGGACGAAAATGGCATCTTGTGACGTCATAATTACAGCAGACTACCGTCAGCACCCTCTTCTCAGGCTGTGTGCGTTCCGAGAAGCCAGAGACTTTTAAAGTCATCCGATATTCAGAATTATTTTACACCCAAACGGTACATCCGCGACATGTGTTCCTAACCAAAGCTTTATCTACTAAGTGCCCGCTACAAGCTCGCAGCCGGCTAACAGGTATTCTGAAAGCTCTGTATGGAGAAACATACGTAATTCACTGTTTAATTTTTTTTCTTGCTTGTCAAGTCAAAATTAATCATTTACTTCACGGTAAATGATAACAGCCAAACAGTTCCAGGATAAAGATTTATTAAAATCCTTCACCACGGTTACGGTATATGTAAATATACCTTCATCAGAAGTAAAAAAACACTAAAATCACATCCTGCAATGGAGATACATAAAACTCAGTTCATAGGCAAAGTGCTGATGCTATGCTGTGATCGCATCGAACCTCTGTTCATAATTATGTGGTATAAATGGAGATGATGTTTTAACTACTGACGACGCCCTTGGCACGATTATTTTATGTATCTCCACTGCAGGATGTGATTTTAGTGTTTTTTTACTTCTGATAAAGGTATATTTACATATACCGTAACCGTGGTGAAGGATTTTAATAAACCTTTATCCTGGAACTGTTTGGCTGTTATCATTTACCGTGAAGAATTTCAACAGTTGCAGTTTCAGCCATGTTTAAAATCTTGTAATAATTTACTGTTACTTGACTAATAATTGCCATCTTCACCCTTTCCATTCTCTTAAAAAGTTTCAGTCTCTTAGAAAAAAGTCTGATTATATCTTACCGAAGTCACGTTAGAACTACTATGAATTTGAATGTTTTATTCCCTTGCAGCCAAAATGTGGCAAGTCTTTTCTACGATAAATTTACGATAAATTTAAGATTTGTGTATCGAAATGTGTCAAAAACGACTGAAGAAAACATAAGGCAGTGAGAGCGATCCAACTATTTGAACTTTTCGTCCTTCCTGTCGAACTGGAGCAAATCGGAGCCTTCGACTGAATGTTACAAAACTACCACTTCCGGAAAAACCGCTCGGCGATCAGCACTACTCAATTCATATTATTAATTAATTCTGTTCTCTCGTACAAATAGTCAGAACTGCAACGTGATTTCCTGTGAGACCGGACGTGCGATAGGAGAATGATTACATCGTTCTCACCGAATACGCCAAGGATGTTGGGGAAAAAGGACAAAACGCAATTTTAAGCTTTCAACATATAAAGGTTTGTTGTTGTGCCTACCCCAAGTGACGGAAGATCGGCATACTGTAAGCTTGCAACTTTTTAGTAATTTGAGTGACTGGTTCCGGTGGGGTCAAATTAGTTACTGTTAGTCACTGGTTCAGTAATATTCTTGTGAAAAGCCCTCAGACTCCAAGAAGAACATAATAACCGCAATAATGCACATGCTGACAGGAGCAAACACTGCAAAAATGTCGTCTTGGTAAGTCATGGCGCAGGAAAACTAAAAGGAATTATTTACAGAAGAATGGAAGACTTCTATGAAGATCAGTCTGGCTTCCAGAGAAATGTACAGGGTGTTTCAAAAATGACCGGTATATTTGAAACGGTAATAAAAACTAAACGAGCAGCGATAGAAATACACCGTTTGTTGCAATATGCTTGGGACAACAGTACATTTTCAGGCAGACAAACTTTCGAAATTACAGTAGTTACAATTTTCAACAACAGATGGCGCTGCGGTCTGGGAAACTCTATAGTACGATATTTTCCACATATCCACCATGCGTAGCAATAATATGGCGTAGTCTCTGAATGAAATTACCCGAAACCTTTGATAACGTGTCTGGCGGAATGGCTTCACATGCAGATGAGATGTACTGCTTCAGCTGTTCAATTGTTTCTGGATTCTGGCGGTACACCTGGTCTTTCAAGTGTCCCCACAGAAAGAAGTCACAGGGGTTCATGTATGGCGAATAGGGAGGCCAATCCACGCCGCCTCCTGTATGTTTCGGATAGCCCAAAGCAATCACACGATCATCGAAATATTCATTCAGGAAATTAAAGACGTCGGCCGTGCGATGTGGCCGGGCACCATCTTGCATAAACCACGAGGTGTTCGCAGTGTCGTCTAAGGCAGTTTGTACCGCGACAAATTCATGAAGAATGTCCAGATAGCGTGATGCAGTAATCGTTTCGGATCTGAAAAATGGGCCAATGATTCCTTTGTAAGAAATGGCGGCCCAGACCAGTACTTTTTGAGGATGCAGGGACGATGGGACTGCAACATGGGGCTTTTCGGTTCCCCATATGCGCCAGTTCTGTTTATTGACGAAGCCGTCCAGGTAAAAATAAGCTTCGTCAGTAAACCAAATGCTGCCCACATGCATATCGCCGTCATCAATCCTGTGCACTATATCGTTAGCGAATGTCTCTCGTGCAGCAATGGTAGCGGCGCTGAGGGGTTGCCGCGTTTGAATTTTGTACAGATAGAGGTGTAAACTCTGGCGCATGAGACGATACGTGGACGTTGGCGTCATTTGGACCGCAGCTGCAACACGGCGAACGGGAACCCGAGGCCGCTGTTGGATCACCTGCTGCACTAGCTGCGCGTTGCCCTCTGTGGTTGCCGTACGCGGTCGCCCTACCTTTCCAGCATGTTCATCCGTCACGTTCCCAGTCCGTTGAAATTTTTCAAACAGATCCTTTATTGTATCGCTTTTCGGTCCTTTGGTTACATTAAACCTCTGTTGAAAACTTCGTCTTGTTGCAACAAGTCTGTGTTCTAGGCGGTGGAATTCCAACACCAGAAAAATCCTCTGTTCTAAGGAATAAACCATGTTGTCCACAGCACACTTGCACGTTGTGAACAGCACACGCTTACAGCAGAAAGACGACGTACAGAATGGCGCACCCACAGACTGCGTAGTCTTCTATATCTTTCACATCACTTGCAGCGCCATCTGTTGTTGAAAATTGTAACTACTGTCATTTCGAAAGTTTGTCCGCCTGAAAATGTACTGTTGTCCCAAGCATATTGCAACAAACGGTGTATTTCTATTTGTTGTTGTCTTCAGTCCTGAGACTGGTTTGATGCAGCTCTCCATGCTACTCTATCCTGTGCAAGCTTCTTCATCTCCCAGTATCTACTGCAACCTACATCTTTCTGAATCTGCTTAGTGTATTCATCTCTTGGTCTCCCCCTACGATTTTTACCCTCCACATTGCCCTCCAATACTAAATTGGTGATCCCTTGATGCCTCAGAACATGTCCTACCAACCGATCCCTTCTTCTGGTCAAGTTGTGCCACAAACTTCTCTTCTCCCCAATCCTATTCAGTACTTCCTCATTAGTTATGTGATCTACCCATCTAATCTTCAGCATTCTTCTGTAGCACCACATTTCGAAAGCCTCTATTCTCTTCTTGTCCAAACTATTTACCGTCCATGTTTCACTTCCATACATGGCTACACTCCATACAAATACTTTCAGAAACGGCTTCCTGACACTTAAATCTATACTCGATGTTAACAAAATTCTCTTCTTCAGAAACGCTTTCCTTGCCATTGCCAGTCTACATTTTATATCCTCTCTACTTCGACCATCATCAGTTATTTTGCTCCCCAAATAGCAAAACTCATTTACTACTTTAAGTGTCTCATTTCCTAATCTAATTCCCTCAGCATCACCCGACTTAATTCGACTACATTCCATTAGCCTCGTTTTGCTTTTGTTGATGTTCATCTTATATCCTCCCTTCAAGACACTATCCATTCCGTTCAACTGCTGTTCCAAGTCCTTTGCTGTCTCTGACAGAATTACAATGTCATCGGCGAACCTCAACGTTTTTATTTCTTCTCCATGGATTTTAATACCTACTCCGAATTTTTCTTTTGTTTCCTTTACTGCTTGCTCAATATACAAATTGAATAGCATCGGGGAGAGGCTACAACCCTGTCTTACTCCCTTCCCAACCACTGCTTCTCTTTCATGCCCCCCGACTCTTATAACTGCCATCTGGTTTCTATACAAATTGTAAGTAGCCTTTCGCTCCCTGTATTTTACCCCTGCCACCTTTAGAATTTGAAAGAGAGTATTCCAGTTAACATTGTCAAAAGCTTTCTCTAAGTCTACAAATGCTAGGAACGTAGGTTTGCCTTTCCTTAATCTTTCTTCTAAGGTAAGTCGTAAGGTCAGTATTGCCTCACGTGTTCCAGTATTTCTACGGAATCCAAACTGATCTTCCCCGAGGTCGGCTTCTACTAGTTTTTCCATTCGTCTGTAAAGAATTCGTGTTAGTATTTTGCAGCTGTGGCTTATTAAACTGATTGTTCGGTAATTTTCTCATCAGTCAACACCTGCTTTCTTAGGGATTGGAATTATTATGTTCTTCTTGAAGTCTGAGGGTATTTCGCCTGTTTCATACATCTTGCTCACTAGATGGTAGAGTTTTGTCAGGACTGGCTCTCCCAAGGCCGTCAGTAGTTCCAATGAAATGTTGTCTACTCCGGGGGCCTTGTTTCGACTCAGGTCTTTCAGTGCTCTGTCAAACTCTTCACGCAGTATCGTATCTCCCATTTCATCTTCATCTACATCCTCTTCCATTTCCATACTACTGTCCTCAAGTGCATCGCCCTTGTATAAGCCCTCTATATACTCCTTCCACCTTTCTGTTTTCCCTTCTTTGCTTAGAACTGGGTTTCCATCTGAGCTCTTGATGTTCATACAAGTGGTTCTCTTATCTCCAAAGGTCTCTCTAATTTTCCTGTAGGCAGTATCTATGTTACCCCTAGTGAGATAAGCCTCCACATCCTTACATTTGTCCTCTAGCCATGCCTGCTTAGCCATTTTGCACTTCCTGCCGATCTCATTTTTGAGACGTTTGTATTCCTTTTTGCCTGCTTCACTTACTGCATTTTTATATTTTCTCCTTTCATCAATTAAATTCAATATTTCTTCTGTTACCCAAGGATTTTTACTAGCCCTCTTCTTTTTACCTACTCGATCCTCTGCTGCCTTCACTACTTCATCCCTCAAAGCTACCCATTCTTCTTCTACTGTATTTCTTTCCCCCATTCCTGTCAATTGTTCCCTTATGCTCTCCCTGAAACTCTCTACAACCTCTGGTTCTTTCAGTTTATCCAGGTCCCATCTCCTTAAATTCCCACCTTTTTGCAGTTTCTTCAGTTTTAATCTACAGGTCATAACCAATAAATTGTGGTCAGAGTCCACATCTGCCCCTGGAAATGTCTTACAATTTAAAACCTGGTTCCTAAATCTCTGTCTTACCATTATATAATCTGTCTACATCTACATCTACATCTATACTCCGCGAGCCACCTTACGGTGTGTGGCGGAGGGTACTTATTGTACCACTATCTGATCCCCCCTTCCCTGTTCCATTCACGAATTGTGCGTGGGAAGAACGACTGCTTGTAAGTCTCCGTATTTGCTCTAATTTCTCGGATCTTTTCGTTGTGATCATTACGCGAGATATATGTGGGCGGTAGTAATATGTTGCCCATCTCTTCCCGAAATGTGCTCTCTCGTAATTTCGATAATAAACCTCTCCGTATTGCGTAACGCCTTTCTTGAAGTGTCCGCCACTGGAGCTTGTTCAGCATCTCCGTAACGGTCTCGCGCTGACTAAATGTCCCCATGACGAATCGCGCTGCTTTTCGCTGGATCATGTCTATCTCTTCTATTAATCCAACCTGGTAAGGGTCCCATACTGATGAGCAATACTCAAGAATCGGACGAACAAGCGTTTTGTAAGCTACTTCTTTCGTCGATGAGTCACATTTTCTTAGAATTCTTCCTATGAATCTCAACCTGGCGCCTGCTTTTCCCACTATTTGTTTTATGTGATCATTCCACTTCAGATCGCTCCGGATAGTAACTCCTAAGTATTTTACGGTCGTTACCGCTTCCAATGATTTACCACCTATGGCATAATCGTACTGGAATGGATTTCTGCCCCTATGTATGCGCATTATATTACATTTATCTACGTTTAGGGAAAGCTGCCAGCTGTCGCACCATGCATTAATCCTCTGCAGGTCTTCCTGGAGTACGTACGAGTCTTCTGATGTTGCTACTTTCTTGTAGACAACCGTGTCATCTGCAAATAGCCTCACGGAGCTACCGATGTTGTCAACTAAGTCATTTATGTATATTGTAAACAATAAAGGTCCTATCACGCTTCCTTGCGGTACTCCCGAAATTACCTCTACATCTGCAGATTTTGAACCGTTAAGAATGACATGTTGTGTTCTTTCTTCTAGGAAATCCTGAATCCAATCACAAACCTGGTCCGATATTCCGTAAGCTCGTATTTTTTTCACTAAACGTAAGTGCGGAACCGTATCAAATGCCTTCCTGAAGTCCAGGAATACGGCATCAATCTGCTCGCCAGTGTCTACGGCACTGTGAATTTCTTGGGCAAATAGGGCGAGCTGAGTTTCACATGATCTCTGATTGCGGAATCCATGTTGGTTATGATGAAGGAGATTTGTATTATCTAAGAACGTCATAATACGAGAACACAAAACATGTTCCATTATTCTACAACAGATTGACGTAAGCGAAATAGGCCTATAATTATTCGCATCTGATTTATGACCCTTCTTGAAAATGGGAACGACCTGCGCTTTCTTCCAGTCGCTAGGTACTTTACGTTCTTCCAGCGATCTACGATAAATTGCTGATAGAAAGGGGGCAAGTTCTTTAGCATAATCACTGTAGAATCTTAAGGGTATCTCGTCTGGTCCGGATGCTTTTCCGCTACTAAGTGATAGCAGTTGTTTTTCAAAATTGAAAAGAGCGTAAAGAGAGCAATGAGAGAAGCATTCAACGAATTCGAACATAAAACATTGGCAAACAATCTAAACAAGAACCCTAAAAAGTTTTGGTCATATGTAAAATCGGTAAGCGGATCTAAATCCCCTATTCAGTCACTCGTTGACCACGATGGCACCGAAACAGAGGACGACCGAAGAAAGGCAGAAATACTGAATTCAGTGTTCCGAAACTGTTTCACTGCGGAAAATCGTAACACGGTCCCTGACTTCAGCCGTCGCACGGACGCCAAAATGGAAAATATTGAAATAAACGATATCGTTTATTTCAATATTTTCCATTTTGGCGTCCGTGCGACGGCTGAAGTCAGGGACCGTGTTACGATTTTCCGCAGTGAAACAGTTTCGGAACACTGAATTCAGTATTTCTGCCTTTCTTCGGTCGTCCTCTGTTTCGGTGCCATCGTGGTCAACGAGTGACTGAATAGGGGATTTAGATCCGCTTACCGATTTTACATATGACCAAAACTTTTTAGGGTTCTTGTTTAGATTGTTTGCCAATGTTTTATGTTCGAATTCGTTGAATGCTTCTCTCATTGCTCTCTTTACGCTCTTTTTCGCTTCGTTCAGCTTTTCCTTATCAGCTATGATTCGACTACTCTTAAACCTATGATGAAGCTTTCTTTGTTTCCGTAGTACCTTTCGTACATGATTGTTATACCACGGTGGATCTTTCCCCTCGCTTTGGACCTTAGTCGGTACGAACTTATCTAAGGCGTACTGGACGATGTTTCTGAATTTTTTCCATTTTTGTTCCACATCCTCTTCCTCAGAAATGAACGTTTGATGGTGGTCACTCAGATATTCTGCGATTTGTGCCCTATCACTCTTGTTAAGCAAATATATTTTCCTTCCTTTCTTAGCATTTCTTATTACACTTGTAGTCATTGATGCAACCACTGACTTATGATCACTGATACCCTCTTCTACATTCACGGAGTCGAAAAGTTCCGGTCTATTTGTTGCTATGAGGTCTAAAACGTTAGCTTCACGAGTTGGTTCTCTAACTATCTGCTCGAAGTAATTCTCGGACAAGGCAGTCAGGATAATGTCACAAGAGTCTCTGTCCCTGGCTCCAGTTCTGATTGTGTGACTATCCCATTCTATACCTGGTAGATTGAAGTCTCCCCCTATTACAATAGTATGATCACGAAACTTCTTCACGACGTTCTGCAGGTTCTCTCTGAGGCGCTCAACTACTACGGTTGCTGATGCAGGTGGTCTATAGAAGCATCCGACTATCATATCTGACCCACCTTTGATACTTAGCTTAACCCAGATTATTTCACATTCGCATTCGCTAATAACTTCACTGGATATTATTGAATTCTTTACTGCTATAAATACTCCTCCACCATTGGCGTTTATCCTATCCTTGCGGTATATATTCCATTCTGTGTCTAGGATTTCGTTACTGTTCACTTCCGGTTTTAACCAACTTTCCGTTCCTAATACTATATGCGCACTATTTCCTTCAATAAGAGATACTAATTCAGGAACCTTGCCCTGGATACTCCTGCAGTTTACCAATATTACGTTAACTTTTCCTGTTTTTGGTCTCTGAGGACGGACGTTCTTTATCAACGATGATAATGTCCTCTCTGGTAAGCCGTCAGGTATTTTATCGTTTCGCCCAAGGGGGGTCCCTCTAACCTAAAAAACCCCCGTGTGCACGCCACACGTACTCTGCTACCCTAGTAGCTGCTTCCGGTGTGTAGTGCACGCCTGACCTGTCTAGGGAGGCCCTACAGTTCTCCACCCAATAACGGAGGTCGATGAATTTGCAACCATTATAGTCGCAGAGTCGTCTGAGCCTCTGGTTTAGGCCCTCCACACGGCTCCAAACCAGAGGACCGCGATCGACTCTGGGCACTATGCTGCAGATATTAAGCTCAGCTTGCACTCCGCGTGCGATGCTGGTTGTCTTAACCAAATCAGCCAGCCGCCGGAAGGAACCAAGGATGGCCTCAGAACCCAAGCGGCAGGCGTCATTCGTTCCGACATGTGCTACTATCTGCAGCCGGTCACACCCAGTGCGTTCAATAGCTGCCGGAAGGGCCTCCTCCACATTACGGACGAGACCCCCCGGCAGGCACACCGAGTGCACACTGGCATTCTTCCCCGACCTACCCGCTATTTTCCTGAGGGGCTCCATAACCCGCCTAACGTTGGAGCTCCCTATAACTAATAGGCCCGCCCTCTGTGACTGTCGGGACCTTGCCGGAGAATCGGCCACTGGCCCAACAGGCGAGGCATCCTGTGGTGGCTCGGAAACGATGTCATCACCACTAGGAAGCACCCCGTACCTGTTGGAAAGGGGTAAGGCAGCTGCCACGCGGCCAGATCCCACCTTCGCCTTTCGGCCAGGCACGCGCGAGTCCACCACTGTCCGCCATTCACCCTGGAGTGATGGCTGACCGATAAGATGCTCACTGCCGGAAGACGCAGCGACATCAGGGGTTCCATGTGATTCCAAGGCCACCGAAGTAGGCATAGGTCTCACCACAGTTGCCCCAACGCCACTACGAGCCGACGCCTGCGCCTCGAGCTCGATGAGCCTAACAGACAAAGCCTCCACCTGCCCCCGAAGAGTGGCCAATTCTCCTTGCGTCCGCTCACAACAACCACAGTCCCTACACATGACTATGTTTACCCTACCCTATACGGTGACAAATTCCCAAGATAATCTTCTGATGAGCTACTCTGATAATCAAGAAACACTCACTGAAATACGAGACGCGAAAACTACGCTAGGTTTTCCCAGAAAAACTATTTAAAAGCTAAGCGCAGCAAATAAGTACAAAAACGCTTTATACAAACAGTACTCGCTGCTGCTGGTGCTCTCGCTCTGGTTGTCACAAGACAACTGCTGATTCAAGTGACTAGTGGCTAACGGCCGCGAAACAAACAAAGACGGTTTTAGGGCGCTTTCTGTTGTAAACGATCAAGAAAACACTAAGAAATCTAACACAAAAACTACGTAAAGTTTTATCAAGAACTGTTAGTTACAAATAGAATCCCTTCCTTAGTGGAAGGTCGTAAACAAAATGCAAAATAAACGCTTTATACAAACAGTACTCGCTGCTGCTGGTGCTCTCGCTCTGGCTGTCACAAGACAACTCCTAATACCTTTTAGTATCTCCAGGGTTCTTCCATGTATACAACCTTCTATCATGATTCTTAAACCAAGTGTTAGCTATGATTAAGTTGTGCTCTGTGCAAAATTCTACCAGACGGCTTCCTCTTTCATTTCTTAGCCCCAATCCATATTCACCTACTACGTTTCCTTCTCTCCCTTTTCCTACACTCGAATTCCAGTCACCCATGACTATTAAATTTTCGTCTCCCTTCACTGTCTGAATAATTTCTTTTATTTCATCATACATTTCTTCAATTTCTTCGTCATCTGCAGAGCTAGTTGGCATATAAACTTGTACTACTGTAGTAGGTGTGGGCTTCGTATCTATCTTGGCCACAATAATGCGTTCACTATGCTGTTTGTAGTAGCTTACCCGCATTCCTATTTTCCTATTCATTATTAAACCTACTCCTGCATTACCCCTATTTGACTTTGTGTTTATAACCCTGTAGTCACCTGACCAGAAGTCTTGTTCCTCCTGCCACCGAACTTCACTAATTCCCACTATATCTAACTTTAACCTATCCATTTCCTTTTTTAAATTTTCTAACCTACCTGCCCGATTAAGGGATCTGACATTCCACGCTCCGATCCGTAGAACGCCAGTTTTCTTTCTCCTGATAACGACATCCTCTTGAGTAGTCCCCGCCCGGAGATCCGAATGGGGGACTATTTTACCTCCAGAATATTTTACCCAAGAGGACGCCATCATCATTTAATCATACAGTAAAGCTGCATGCCCTCGGGAAAAATTACTGCCGTAGTTTCCCCTTGCTTTCAGCCGTTCGCAGTACCAGCACAGCAAGGCCGTTTTGGTTATTGTTACAAGGCCAGATCAGTCAATCATCCAGACTGTTGCCCTTGCAACTACTGAAAAGGCTGCTGCCCCTCTTCAGGAACCACACGTTTGTCTGGCCTCTCAACAGATACCCCTCCGTTGTGGTTGTACCTACAGTACGGCTATCTGTATCGCTGAGGCACACAAGCCTCCCCACCAACGGCAAGGTCCATGGGGGGGGGGGGGGGTGTATTTCTATCGCTGCTCGTTTAGTTTTTATTGCCGTTTCAAATATACCGGTCATTTTTGAAACACCCTGTAGGAACAAGCGTGGCAGTACTGATTCCTCCCATTTAGCTTAGACGATAGAGTGAGGGAAAGCTTTTGACACTGCTGACTGGAATTCTCTCTTTCATATTCTGAAACTTGCTGGTATAAAGTAAAGGGAGAGAAAAGTTAGTCACAATTTAGACAGAAATGAGGCAGAAGGAGATGCAACAGAGGCGCTAGTTGACAAGCGTGCGAGACAGGGTTGTAGCATATCCCCAACGACATTCAATCTGTATATTGAGCATGCAGTAAAAGAAACCAATCTGAGATTTGGAGGAGGAATTAAAATTCAGGGAGAAGAAATAAAAGCTTTGAGGTTTGCCCATGATATTTTAATTCTGTGAAGAGATGGCAAAACACGTAGAAGAGTAGTTGAACGAAACAGGTAATGGACAGGAAACGAGATTATAAGATGAATGTCAACAAAAGTAATAAAACTGTTACGGAATCTAATCGGGCGATGCTGAGGTTATTGGAATTGGAAATGACAGATACTTCAAGTAGCGGACGAGTTCTGTTATTTGGGCTGCAAAATAAGTGACAACAGTGTACAAACTGCAGGCTGACAATAGCAAGAAAATCACTTCGGAAAACGAGAAATTTGTGAACATGAAAGATAAATTTAAATGTTTGGAAGCCCTTTCTGAAAGTATTTGTCTAGAGTGTACTCTTCTCCAGAAGTAAAACGTGAACGATAAACAATACAGACAAGAACAGAAGGCCGGCCGCGGTGGTCTCGCGGTTCTAGGCGCTCAGTCCGGAATCGCGCGACTGCTACGGTCGCAGGTTCGAATCCTGCCTCGGGCATGGATGTGTGTGATGTCCTTAGGTTAGTTAGGTTTCAATAGTTCTAAGTTCTAGGGGACTGATGACCACAGATGTTAAGTCCCATAGTGCTCAGAGCCATTTGAACCATTTTGAACCAAGAACAGAACACAAGTTGTTGAGATGTGACGCTACAGAGGCTCCTGGATATTAGATCGGTTAGATTATGAAGATGTGTTAATTCGAAATGAATAAAAACGAAAATAGTGGCACAACTTGAGGAAAAGATGTCATCAGATTATACGACACAATCCGAACGGCAAGGAATCGTCAGTTTTGCAGTGTGATTGAAAGCGGTAGATGGAGAACAAGGTAATCAGGTTAAGTAGATGTAGGTATGCAGGGATGAAGAGCTTTGCGCAGAATAGGCTAACGCGGCCGCATAAAACCAGTCTTCGGAATGTAGGCCACAGAATGTAAGGAAAAAGTGAGTAGTTGCATCCAACACTCACTAAATGCATAATAAACAGAATTAGGAAAACCCGATATATCGGAGACTGTCAATACGTCGGCAGTATAACACCTACTGGGTGCCTATGAAATGAATTGTGTGGCTAGGGCCTCCCGTCGGGTAGACCGGTCGCGTGGTACAAGTCTTTTTAGGTGACGCCCATTAGGCGACTTGCGTGTCGATGGGGATGGTATCATGATGAAGACGACAACAACATCCAGTCCCTGAGCGGAGAAAATCTCCGACCCAGACGGGAATCGAATCCGGGACCCTCTGCACAGCATTCCGCCGCGCTGATCACTCAGCTATCGAGGCGGACACCTACCTACGAATGTAGGTATCACTTCTACACAATATACAGGGTGGTCCATTGATCGTGACTGGGCCAAATATCTCCCGAAATAAGCGTCAAACGAAAAAACTAAAAAGAACGAAACTTGTCTAGCTTGGAGGGGGAAACCAGATGGCGCTATGGTTGGCCCGCTAGATGGCGCTGCCATAGGTCAAACGAATATCAACTGCTTTTTTTTTTAATAGGAACCCCCATATTTATTACATATTCGTGTAGTACGTAAAGAAATCTCAATGTTTCAGTTGGACCACTTTTTACACTTTGTGATAGATGCCGCTGTAACAGTCACAAACATATGGCTCACAATTTTAGACGAACAGTTGGTAACAGATACGTTTTTAAAATTAAAATACAGAACGTAGGTACGTTTGAACATTTTATTTCGGTTGTTCCAATGGGATACATGTACCTTTGTGAACTTATCATTTCTGAGAACGCATGCTGTTACAGCGTGATGACATGTAAATACCACATTAATGCAATAGATGCTCAAAATGATGCCCGTCAACCTCAATGCATTTGGCAATACGTGTAACGACATTCCTCTCAACAGCGAGTAGTTCGCCTTCCGTAATGTTCGCACATGCATTGACAATGCGCTGACGCATGTTGTTAGGCGTTGTCGGTGGATCACGATAGCAAATATCCTTCAACTTTCCCCACAGAAAGAAATCCGGGAACGTCAGATCCGCTGAACATGCGCGCCATGGTATGGTGCTTCGACGACCAATCCACCTGTCGTGAAAAGCTATCCAATACCGCTTCAACCGCACGCGAGCTATGTGCCGGACATTCATCATGTTGGAAGTTCATCGCCATTCTATCATGCAGTGAAACATCTTGTAGTAAGATCGGTAGAACATTACGTAGGAAATCAGCATACACTGCAACATTTAGATTGCCATCGATAAAATGGGGGCCAGTTATCCTTCCTCCCATAATGCCGCACCATACATTAACCCGCCAAGGTCGCTGATGTTCCACTTGTCGCAGCCATCGTGGATTTTCCGTTGCCCAATAGTGTGTATTATGCCGGTTTACGTTACCGCTGTTGGTGAATGACGCTTCGTCGCTAAATAGAACGCGCGCAAAAAATCTGTCATCGTCGCGTAATTTCTCTTGAGCCGAGTGGCAGAACTGTACACGACGTTCATAGTCGTCGCCATGCAATTCCTGGTGCACAGAAATATGGTGCGGGTGCAATCGATGTTGATGTTGATGTAGCATTCTCAACACCGACGTTTTTGAGATTTGCGATTCTCGCGCAATTTGTCTGCTACTGATGTGTGGATTAGCCGCGACGGCATCTGAAACACCTACTTGGGCATCATCATTTGTTGCAGATCGTGGTTGACGTTTCACATATGGCTGAACACTTCCTGTTACCTTAAATAATGTAACTATCGGGCGAACGGTCCGGACACTTGGATGATGTCGTCCAGGATGCCGAGCAGCATACATAGCACACGCCCGTTGGGCATTTTGATCACAATGGCCATACATCAACACGATATCGGCCTTTTCCGCAAATGGTAAACGGTCCATTTTAACACGGGTAATATATCACGAAGCATATACCGTCCGCACTGGCGGAATGTTACGTGATACCACGTACTTATACGTTTGTGACTATTACAGCGCCATCTATCACAAAGCGAAAAAAGTGGCCGAACTAAAACATTCATATTTCTTTACGTACTACACGAATATGTAATAAAAATGGGGGTCCCTATATAAAAAAGCGCAGATGATATCCATTTGACCTATGGCAGCGCCATCTAGCGGGCCAACCATAGCTCCATCTGGTTTCCCCCTTCAAGCTAGACGAGTTTCGTTCTTTGTAGTTTTTTCGTTTGATGCTTATTTTGTGAGATATTTGACACGGTCACTATCAATGGACCACCCTGTAGATAATTAAGACACATAATGGTGCCACCTATAGCAATAACAGCAGGATCATAATCCTGTTCCGAGCAGAACGAATACCCTGAACGATTTTCTTGACATTCTGTACTGGACGTCCGCAGTATGTGAGGACCTCTAATTGTCGCACACCGTAGTGCCCAGAAATTAACATGGACAGAAGACACGCGAAACAGAAGAGCCTCAACTGAATGGCAGTGGTACTCGAAAAGCAAACGACGCGATGGAAACCTCGTGTTCAACAGTTACAGTTCAGGCCAGCACGGGAAACGATAAAATCGTTTTAATCTACGGAGCAGGTGGCAGGCTTAGCGGGGACACGAATCACAGGGTCCACACGGAACACTGGGCCGTCTGTGACGTCGGCGCTTTCAGGGAACGCGCACCTCACCTCACCTCACCTCACCTCACTGTAGCGTGGAGGCAGAACAATGCAAGGTCAAGCAAGTCTCTCTCCGTCTCCCTAACCCCAGCTTGCGTGCACGAACAACAAGCTGGTGGAGGGGAGGTGCCCAGGCTATTGTTGCACACAATGAACAGAGCGACGCAATCCCCTCCACCAACGGCAAATGCCGGGACAGGTGGCACAATGGTTACAGCACTGGACTCGCTTTAGCCACGACGGTGGTCCCAGTCCTCCTCGCCACACATCCAGAGTTGGGCTTCCTACTGCCGCTGAAGGCAAACGAGCTGCGCTGCCTCTATGAAACATCCGTAGCGTACGAACCGTTCTGAAGTGAGCGGCAATTACTTTTGTTTCCGCATTGCCTGCAGGTGCGATATGTAGGAGTCTGCACAGTATTCCTAGATCCCTCACTTCATATTGCTTTATAAAACTTTGTAAGTACGCTTTCGCGGGATGATCTGTGCCGGGCTTCAAGCTTCTCTCGCTTCCCCGTATGCTCCAACTGATGACTTCACTGTCGACGAAGTGTTGAAAGCTATCTACAAGGTGTATTTCCTCGGAGTCGACAGGCGCATTTTCTACGGTGTTTCGGCAGATATTTACAACTTCGTTTCTGCGTTGTGTAGCTGGACTCACCCCACACAAATAGTACTCATTACGTCTTTATTGCGAGCCCAGTGTCGACGGAAGGCGACGATTTATTTCCTATTAACAAACAAAATTATATTTAAATTTGTTATTTACGTGGATGGGCGGCGGGGATCCACTGGGGGCCGAACCGCACAATTGGTTGGGTGTGAGGCGGCGGTGGGGTGGGTGGACTGCTGTGGCCTGTTGTGGCGCTGTGAACCACTGAGGGCTACAGTGGGACGAAGCTTCTCCGTCGTTTATAGGTCCCCGGTTTAATACACAATACACAAGATCGGCAACTTGCTTCATACGTTCAGCTGTTTAAAACTGTGCGCCTTAGGAAATGGGAGAAAAAGCCTACAATCATACGACAACATCTATGAATTAGGAGCAGAATGAATCACCCTATACAAATCCCTGGATGTAACAATTTGTGGTGATATGAAATGGAACGATTAAATGTGGCAGTCTTAGGTAAAGCACGAGGCAGACTTAGAACAAATGAGAAATGGAATCAATCTACAAAGCAAATTGCTAATAAAACTCTTGTCCATCGTACTTTAAAAAAGTTTGAACAACTAATACTAACTGAAAAGAAAGACGGCCACAACATTCCTTTGCATAGAATTAGTGCATGTTTCCTCACCAGACAGAGAGATTGCGAGAGAGAGAGAGAGAGAGAGAGAGAGAGAGAGAGAGAGAGCTCATTATTTATATGTATGTCACTGTTCCTATTTTAGTTTATGTATTTTCATTTTATCGGGTGGAGATAGTGCGTAGAGCTCTGGATGTTAGAAAATGGAGTGGCAAGTGGAAAAATCGGAACTTTTCCGACGTATTTTTCTGTTTGAGTTCAATAGACGGGTAACAGCAGCCAGAAACATTTGCGCCGTGTTGAGGCATAATGCCACTGGACAGAGCACGGCAAGAAAATTGTTTTCTCATTTTAAAGAGGATTGTTCTAACATTAAAGACCCTCCACGTTCAAGAAAAAGGTAACGTTATGCGGTTGGTGAAACGGGGACCGTGAGATATACTACGAATTACAATCACTGCTGACGTTTACTGTCATCAACTGAGAGGTCTTGCAGACGCAATCCAAGAACAACGACCAGGAAGGCTGCGGAGTGAAGTGACGAAAATGCGCTCCAACATGGCTCGCTGAGTTCTTCGCCTTAAAGCCACGAGATTTCTACAGTCGCGGAATCGTGAAGTTCCCGCAGCGTTGGCAGACTGTTTGTTGTAAACAGTGCAGAAGAATACATTATAGATGACTACAGCCTCTGTTACGTGTATCTGTTGTGTTTATTAGACTTACGGAAGAAAGCTACAAAGCTAAAAGCTAACAAAGAAGATATGTGCTTCTTTTCAACCAAATAAAGGAAATGAATAATAACTTCCTCTTTAGTCGAATACTTCTTTTTGTTCATTCCACATAAAATCGATTCGTCCACATTAACCTACATTTTATTAATGTAGAACTCAAATTACTACTCAAATGTGTTCAGATGGGAGCGAATACCGACTGTGGGATGTGAAATCCGGCAGACAAACGCGCGTTTCCAGAACTGGAATGTTTACACGACCTGCGAGGAGCGATACCGGTAAATCGTCATCGGGAGACCTACTTAAATGCGGTGTCCTGTGGCCGTAGCTTCTTCCAGAACTAGTTGTGCAGTTGTTTCGACTGTGTTCCGGGACCTGTGGCAAGACATAAAATACGACGACAGCGGCAGAGGCGTTACCATCTCCGCAGTCGTAACTGCCTGTTAGCGCGGCGTGTATCACTTATCGGCATCTGGCTGTCACTTGGCGTTACGTGTGCACGTGCTAACAGACTGCTAATCTGCAGCTCTCTGGCCCGGATGACGTCATAGTTGCGGCTGGCACCGCTGCCGTAACACGGCGTTCGATGTCTGAGGTCGCAATACCTGGCACAGTGACAGGGCCGTAGCGAAGGGTGGCGAGATACGGCATCCACCGGGCCGCCATGGGCGCAAAAACAAGCAAGAAAGAATTAAACAGGGAGAGGTACCAGAGATGTGTCTCGTGAACTGCGCCCAGATTAGGTAGAGTTAAACTCCACCGAATACCTCGTGGTAACTCCGCAACCTGCCCTGTAGACGTTCCAAAACGAACTGTAACGTAAACATTTTTACAATCAGAAGTGATGGCAATTATTTTATATTCTGTCGGTAACAATCAATTTTCTTTTACTTAAAACCGGATCTACAGAAGCAACAATGAAAAACATAAAAACCGTATCAAAAACACAGAATTTGAAAATAGTTTGAAAACCGGATCTACAGAAGCAACAATGGAAAACATAAAAACCGTATCAAAAACACAGAATTTGAAAATAGTATCTTCTACTTGACACAGCATACTTTAAAATAAATATATAATAAAATATGCTCGATACCCGTGGATCGGCATATGGTACATGCAATGTACATTACATGTGTTGTCATCCTAACTAAATGGCCAGGATTATGCCTATATATATGACGGAAACTGTATACAGCTTCTCCTCCTAATCCTAGCACTGCACGGGGACTTTCTGTGTGTGTGACTTGAAAACTTGAAAAGAATTGTCTTTGTAATTATAATTTTGCATATTATTCTCGTTGTTGGAAAGTGGAAGATATGTCAATATCATAAATTTGTTTATTGGTGACGATTACTTTAAGCTTTATAAAACAACTTACGCAATAACAAACAAAAACTGTTTTGAAGTGATCGTGCACAACAGTTTTCAATATTAGAGCAGAGTATCCATCATTAAAGAAGGAAAAACAGAATTTAAGTGTTAAAACAACTAGAAGCAGTTCAGTATGTACACACAGGGTGAGTTTTTTCACTTTTTACAAACTGTAGGGATTGACCGACGAGAGGCTACGGAACAAAAAAGGTCTGACGAACTTATAACCGGAAATGTGTGGTTTCCATGCTAGAGAAGATTTATTCAATCATACTTTGTTACAGAGACTGCAGTCTAATACGCGCTGTACCATGGAGCCACAGTTACACCGTACATGGTACTGCTCCTCATACGTCATGCCCTAGCGCCCTCTTCTGCCATAGTAATCGGTAATGTTGTGTCCGATTCCCTTCTCTTGCTGACTCACCTTGTAGTGGATGTGATACAATGGTTCCGCATTCTAATCCACACCTTGCCGACGCGGACGGAAAGGCAAATGGCAACGGACGGCGGGCGGCATGGTAGTTTCAGGAGGCCTACCCCCGCCGACAACCACAGCTCTGAACGTTTGCAACAGTGTTTGGCCGTTTGTCTCGGACAGGGTCGCTTTACGAAGCAGGAAATCTTGAACGTACTCGAAATGTTCGGACACCAGACAAGGAAGGAAAATACGATTAAGATCGTGGAAGACGACTGCTGTGTCAGTACCAGGCAGTTGGCCCGACAGCACCTGGTAATCCAGATGACCGTGTGGAACATTCTCCGTGACACTTGTCACTACACTTATCACTTACAGCGTGTGCAGATCTTATTAGCGACACACTTTCTACATCGGGAGCAGTTTTGTCACTGGTTCCTTCACCAGGCAACCACGATTTCGGAATTTGTGTCATCCGTCTTATTTACAGATGAGGCGACCTTTACGCGGAGGGGTATATGCAACTTTCATTATGTCATTTGTCCGCCCCGGTAGCCGAGTGGTCAGCGCGACAGACTGTCAATCCAAAGGGCCCGGGTTCGATTCCCGGCTGGGTCGGAGACTTTCTCCGCTCAGGGACTGGGTATTGTGTTGTCCTGATCATCATCATTTCATCCCCATCGACGCGCAAGTCGCCGAAGTGGCGTCAAATTGAAAGACTTGCACCAGGCGAACGGTCTACCCACCGGAAGGCCCTCGTCACACGACATTTCTTTATGTCATTTGTGTCATAGTGTGCAGAATCCCCATGGTATAGTGACAGTGAATCTTCAGAATTGGTGAGTCGGAATGTACGGGCCGGGATAATTGGCGACCGTATTTTGGGACCAGTCTTCCTTCCGCGTCGCCTAACACGCCGGAACTATCGACGTTTCTTGCGGGTGGCTTTGTCTCCCTCCCCTGCTGGAAGCAGTGCCATTGACGATTCGAAGGGTTATATGGCTAATAAATGATGGTGCTTCAGCCCACTTTGCTGTTAACGCCCGGACGCATATCAGTTGTGTCTTCCCTGGATCGGACGAGGGGGTCCATTTGCAAGGCCTGCGCGTTCACCGGATTTCAATGAGTGCGATTTATGGCTATGGGGCCATCTCAAAAGTATCAAGTATTATGCAGTGCCCATTCCAGATGTGCAGACACTGGGGTAGCGTATTCATATTGCCTTTGATACTGTTCCGATGCTGCCTGGGCGATGTGAACGTGTTAGACACAAAGTGCTACGGCGCGTACACGTACGCACTGAGGCACAGGAAACAATTTTCAACACATACTGTAAAGCCGTCGGCACACGGACCGTGCTGTCGAACGTCAACGTTGAGCGTGCCAAGTTCAAAGCTGCTAAACGCTCAGGAACGATGCGACTTGTGCGCACGGTACGTGGGCCCCAACGTGGTACACGCGATCGCAACGCACTCCGGCGGCAGTTGAGGGATGTTTCTCGTTCGTAAATCACACTGTTTACTCAACGGGCGCGCGTAAAATTCCCACGTTAGCTGTATTAAAACGCGCATTTCCTCCACTGTCCACGAAAGGAAAGTACCATGTCCAATCAGTAAGGGCACAGGCTTATAAAAGTTCTATTACAAACAGTGCAATACAAATTTGCAATACCTCTTCACATAAGATAAACATTATTTCATCATTCCCACATTTTAGTAAAACTCTAAGGTCAGTCTTGCTTGATCACTGTTCCTACCCAGTAGCAGAATCTTTGCAACACGTGAATTACGAAGCGTAAAAAAAAAAAGCAAAATAGCTTTACACAAGTAGCGCAAGGTGTCCTGTAGATCAAGCCAATCGAACACCCAAAGAAGGGTGAACTTATATTTGCATAACATCAAAAATTATAGTATATACTTATATTAAACTCAAAGTAACAGAATCTGATAAAAACGCATATGTTAGGAAAAAAATTTACGTACTGGCGAGTCGCGTACTACCGCCCAAACATAAAAATTTCACAAATCAGTGACGCTACTCACCACGCTAAACGAACATTTTGAAGTTAATTGCCATTCCTAGGATCTTACCAATCTTAGCACTTGGTGAAAGCTTTAACCGTAAGTATGCTACTAACTGAAATTTAATTATAACAAATTGTACCAAGAACAATGCGTTTTGGGTCATCCCCAGCGTATTGCTGCCTTCAACTAGCATACTCTCATAATACGCAAGTTACAATAATTCTTTTGCTACGAATATGATGTTTCTCATTATTTCATTGCGATGGATCACACAGTTAACAACGGGTTTTCCAGTGATTCTCAATTTGCTGGTGCTCAGAAACGGCATATATACGTATAGGCTTGAAATGAATGCCAATATGGCGCGTCACAACTCCGTACTGAAGGGAGACGGCGTGCGTGTGACGTAGGTGGCGTTGTGCCATCTCATTGGTCAACGCTCAGACGCACGCTCAGAATATCTGACATGCCAGAGACTGCTCTGCACGTTCGGAAAGACTCCCGAACGTGCTATTCCACGCTATGACGTCAGAAACTCGGCACGCTCAACGTTCCGATGCACGGTCCGTGTGCCGGCGGCTTAACTGTGGTTGCATGGTACAGCGCGTATTAACAATGTATGGTTGAATAAACGGTTTCTAGCACGGAAAGCATACACTTCCGGACATAAGTTCATTGGACCCTTATTGTTCCGTATCCTCTCATGGATCGATCCCTATGGTGGGAAAAATCACCGTGTGTAACAGGGCATACCGCGGACTGTCGGCGGCGCTCTTGTTCCGGCATGCCAGCAGGCTGTGTTGTTTACGCCTCTGGTAATTTGCACGGCAGGCCTGCTCCTCACTGCGGCCGAGCAGATTGTTTCCGGTGGGCAGGGACACCCGGGATCCAAAGTAGGTCGTGATTTGGTGAGCACGAATACCGGGCGGATATTTCACTGGGCACCTAGTATTGCAAAGCCTAATCCTCGGCCCCTAACTGTAAAATTACGCCTATTCGCAGTGTCGTTTCATTCCTCACAAACAAATGACCCCAATCTCTTCATTATTTTTCTGGAAGAGTATGCTATTTGCCTACAGGAAAAATTAAAGAGACCTTTGGAGAAAAGAGAACCACTTGTATGACTATCAAGAGCTCAGATAGCCCAGTTATAGGCAAAGAAGGGAAATCAGAAAGGTGGAAGGAGTATATAGAGGGTCTATACAGGGGCGATGTACTTGAGGACAATATTATGAAAATGGAAGAGGATGTTGATGAATACGAAATGGGAGATATCGTACGGCGTGAAGAGTTTGACAGAGCACTGAAAGACCCGAGTCGAAAAATGGCCCCGGGAGTAGACAACATTCCATTAGAACTACTGATACCATTGGGAGAGCCAGCCCGGACAAAACTCTACCATCTGGTGAGCAAGATGTATGAAATAGGCGAAATAACCTCAGACTTCAAGAAGAATATAATAATTCAAATCCCAAAGAAAGCAGGTGCTGACATGTGAAAATTACCGAACTATCAGTTTAATAAGTCACAGCTGCAAAATACTAACGCGAATTCTTCACAGACGAATGGAAAAAATAGTAGAAGCCGACATCAGGGAAGACCAGTTTCGATTCCGTAGAAATATTGGAACACGTGAGGCAATACTGACCCTACGGGTTATCTTAGAAAAGAGATGAGGAAAGGCAAACATACGTTTCTAGCATTTGTAGACTTAGAGAAAGCTTTTGACAAGGTGGACTGAAATACTCTCTTTCAAATTCTAAACGTGGCAGGGGTAAAATACAGGGAGGCACGACAGGGAAGCAGTGGTTGGGAAGGGAGTGAGAAAGGGTTGTAGCCTCTCCCCGATGTTATTCAATCTGTATATTGAGCAAGCGGTAAAGGGAAAAAAAAAATGGAGTAGGTATTAAAATCCATGGAGAAGAAATAAAAACTTTGAGGTTCGCCGATGACATTGTAATTCTGTCAGAGACAGCAAAGGACTTAGAAGAGCAGCTGAACGGAATGGACAGTGTCTTGAAAGGAGGATAAAAGATGAACATCAACAAAAGCAAAACGAGGATAATGGAATGTAGTCGAATTAAGGCAGGTGATGCTGAGGGAATTAGATTAGGAAATGAGACACTTAAAGTAGTAAAGGAGTTTTGCTATTTGGGGAGCAAAATAACTAATGACGGCCGAAGTAGAGAGGATATAAAATGTAGACTGGCAATGGCTAGGAAAGCGTTTGTGAAGAAGAGAAATTTGTTAACATCGAGTATAGATTTAAGTGTCAGGAAGTCGTTTCTGAAAGTATTTGTATGGAGTGTAGCCATGTACAGAAGTGAAACGTCAACGAAAAATAGTTTAGACAAAAAGAGAATAGAAGCTTTCGAAATGTGGTGCTACAGAAGAATGCTGAAGGTTAGATGGGTAGGTCACATAACTAATGAGGAGGTATTGAATAGAATTGGGGAGAAGAGAAGTTTGTGGCAGAACTTGACTGGAAGAAGGGATCTGTTGGTAGGGCATGTTCTGATGCATCAAGGGATCACCAATTTAGTATTGGAGGGCAGCGTGGAGGGTAAATTGTAGAGGGAGACCAAGAGATGAATACACTAAGCAGATCCTGAAGGATGTAGGTTGCAGTAGGTACTGGGAGATTTTGAAGCTTGCACAGGATAGAGTAGCATGGAGAGCTGCATGAAGCCAGTGTCAAGACTGAAGACGACGACGACGACGACGACGACATGCTATTTGCAACTGCTCCAAAGGTTCACTTCCGATTGTTGACAATCACTGACATCGTACATGAGGCATCAGTGCGCTTGATTCAGACAAATGCACCCACACAGTTCACTCTTCAACAATGGAATTCTTGAAGCTACTTCGCTACGCTATTGTAGCATCTCAAGGTCAGCGACCCGCTGCTCAAGCGAACAAGTGCATTAAGAGATACTTATACAAGCATAGAAATGGTTTCGAGTTCATTCACAACACTGAGGCGGGTGCAGCAACTTGCCAACGTACACTGAACAACAGGAATGAAGGATCACTTTTTACAAACCCCGTAATTGCCTCCCATTGCGACGTACAGGTTTGAAATTTGATACTAAGATGCCTGCAACCTTCCTCTGTAATTGAGCAAAAGCATGGCGCCCTGTGACGTCAGTCTAGGGCTCGGCGACGCTTGGAACTTGGGAAGAAACGAGCACAGCTCGGAAGTTCGTGTGAGGTGAACGCTCGGTTAATGATGTCACACTGAAACCAAATTTCACCATAATTCTGCCCAACGCTACCCCTTCTTTTGACGTATCTGGGTCGGAAGTAAAAAACGCGACACCCAGCGCCGAAAGCACGCGGTTTTCTTCTAATCAAGCTGCGGGCCTATGGGGTATCGTCTCAGTTGTGCGACTGGATTCGTGATTTCCTGTCAGGAAGGTCGCAGTTCGTAGTAATAGACGGCAAATCATCGAGTGATATCAGGTGTTCCCCAGGGAAGCGTCCTGGGACCTCTGCTGTTCCTGATCTATATAAATGACCTGGGTGACAATCTGAGCAGTTCTCTTAGGTTGTTCGCAGATGATGCTGTAATTTACCGTCTAGTAAGGTCATCCGAAGACCAGTATCAGTTCCAAAGCGATTTAGAAAAGATTGCTGTATGGTGTGGCAGGTGGCAGTTGACGTTAAATAACGAAAAGTGTGAGGTGATCCACATGAGTACCAAAAGAAATCCGTTGGAATTCGATTACTCGATAAATAGTACAATTCTATAGGCTGTCAATTCAACTAAGTACCTGGGTGTTAAAATTACGAACAACTTTAGTTGGAAAGACCACATAGATAATATTGTGAGGAAGGCGAGCCAAAGGTTGCGTTTCATTGGCAGGACACTTAGAAGATGCAACAAGTCCACTAAAGAGACAGCTTACACTACATTCGTTCGTCCTCTGTTAGAATATTTCTGCGCGGTGTGGGATCCTTACCAAGTGGGATTGACGGAGGACATCGAAAGAGGGCAAAAAAGGGCAGCTCGTTTTGTATTATCACGTAATAGGGGAGAGAGTTTGGCAGATATGATACGCGAGTGGGGATGGAAGTCATTAAAGCAAAGACGTTTTTCGTCGCGGCGAGATCTATTTACGATATTTCAGTCACCAACTTTCTCTTCCGAATGCGAAAATATTTTGTTGAGCCCAACCTACATAGGCAGGAATGATCATCAAAATAAAATACGAGAAATCAGAGCTCGAACAGAAAGGTTTAGGTGTTCGTTTTTCCCGCGCGCTGTTCGGGAGTGGAATGGTAGAAAGATAGTATGATTGTGGTTCGATGAACCGTCTCCCAAGCACTTAAATGTGAATTGCAGAGTAATCATGTAGATGTAGATGTAGATCGCCGAGGAAAACATTTCACACACACATCTGCTTACAATCGACACGAAATGGCTTCAAGGGGATGGCATAAACGTCGTCAGTGAAACCACCCCTTTCTCTGGGGCGTTGATTCACAGACATTTAGCGATCGAAAACGATACTTCGCAGTACAATGGCCAACGGGAAGGTGTTCTCCACAGCCTTTCACACTGCTGAAACCCTCCGTCGCTTTAATACTCCTAAGAACATGGTGATACAGCAATCTCACCGAAGCACTTGGGAATGCAGCGCTATCTCCGTTTTTGCTCTGTTGTTCGACGTGGAACACTACGGACCTCGCAAAATCATTCGACGAAATCTGAACGTCATCCGAAGCAGCGAAGGGTCTTTATTAGTGCTCCTGTTTTCCGTCCTCCTGTGGCGTGACCACTCGATAGTGCAACATTAACATGTGCGTGAATAAAACGACAAATGATACCTTTAAGATCTGCCAGTTCGGCAACACACTAGGTGCCATCCACGCACCTTTGTTGAGGACTTTAAATTGTATCTTCAGAAATTTCAACGTCAAATCAGCCCGGTGCCTATTCTAGCGTGTAAGTGTTAGGCAACCCCTACGACGTTGTTAGGTAAAGTCTGCCTACCTTCACGCGCTCGAGCAGACGCAAGGCTGAACTCGTGTCGAAGTTTCTGACAGGTACCAAAGTTGTGTGGGCGGGAGAGGGGAGGGGGGTGAAGTCTTGAGGGAACCTTTGCCGTTTTAGTCACACTCATGTTCATGTTGCACTGCCGCGTGATCACGCCACAGGAGGATGGCTGAAAAAGCGTAAGTACACTTTGCTGCTTCCGATCATGGTCAGAATTCGTCGAATGGTTTTGGAAGGTCGCGAGTGTTACACGTCGAACAACAGAGCAACATAAATGTAAACATGATCCTTAGCAGGCTGTAATGCAGTTATTATTTAACCCTGCAGTTCTGTTCATTTTCACTATACAAATGTGCTGTTCGGATCAAAACGACCCGACATAATAAAATGCTGAAATAAACTGCAGTTTTCGTACAGCTCTAAGCCATCGACAGTTTTGTTATATTACGGTAGGTAGTCAATAATCACAGCTATAATAATAATAATAATGATAATAAAATATACTGAAGTTCACTAAAGAAAATTTATTATTTTAATATCCATGCAGGGTATATTATGAACAACATTTCCACAACAAAAAAGTCAGTCTCAACAACCATCTGTCCGTTTGCCATCTTACTTTCCTTCTTTCTTGTTCACTGCAGTTTGGACACAAAGGTGACGTGTGTTTTGGGCACAAGAAGGTGACGTGTGTTTTGCTTACATGTTTATTACACTTTCCATGTAACAAGTTAGTTTTATTGTCACTGCTTGCAGGACAGAACTTACAGCGTGCACGTTTAGTATACTTTCTTTTTGTTACTAATTTAGCCACAATTGCACTCTTTAGGGGTCTTGGATGCCCTGACCATTCTTCAAGAATCTTTTCTTGTTGCAAAATGCTACTAATCAGTTTTCTTTCATTCCAGTTACGGTGAATCGAAGTTCACAAGGCATATAAACTATGTAATCAACAGTATCCGGACACTCCCAAAGACAAACGTTTTTCATGTTAGGTGCATTGTGCTGCCACCTACTGCCAGTACTCCATATCGGCGACCTCAGTAGTCATTAGACATCGTCAGAGAGTAGAATGGGGCGCTCTGCGGAACTCACGGCCTTGGAACGTGGTCAAGTGATTGGGTGTCACTTGTGTCATACGTCTGTACGCGACATTTCCACACTCCTAGGTCCACTGTTTCCGATGTGATAGTGAAGTGGAAACGTGAAGGGACACGTACAGCACAAAAGCGTACAGGCCGACCTCGTCTCTTGACTCACAGAGACCGCCGACAGTTTAACAGGATCGTAATGTGTAATAGGCAGACATCTATCCAAACCATCAAACACGAATTCCAAACTGCATCAGGATCCACTGCAAGTACTATGACAGTTAGGCGTGAGGTGAGGAAATTTGGATTTCATGGTCGAGGGGCTTCTCATAAGCAACACATCACGCCGAAAAATGCAGAACGACGCCTCGTTTGGTGTAAAGAGCGTAAAACATTGGACGATTGAACGGTGGAAAAACGTTGTGTGGAGTGACGAATCACGGCACACAATGTGGCGATCCGATGGTAGGGTGTGTGTATGACGAATGCCCGGTGAACTTTATCTGCCAGCGTGTGGTGTGCCAACAGTAAAACTCTGAGGCGGTGTTGTTATGGTTGGTCGTGTTTTTCATGGAGGGGACCTGCACCCCTTGTTGTTTTGCGTGACATTATCACAGCACAGGCCTACATTGATGTTTTAAGCACCTTCTTGCTTACCACTCTTGAACAGCAATTCGGGGATGGCGACTGCATCTATCAACACGATCGAGCACCTGTTCATAATGCACGGCCTGTGGCGGAGTTGTTACATGACAATGACATCCCTGCTATGGACTGGCGTACACAGAGTCCTGACCTGAATCCTATAGAACACCTGTGGGATCTTTTGGAACGCCGACTTCGTGCCAGGCCTCACCGACTGACATCGATACCTCTCCTCAGTGCAGCACTCCGTAATGAATGGGCTTCGATTCTCCAAGAAACCTTCCAGCACGTGATTGAACGTATGCCTGCGAGAGTTGAAGCTGTCATCAAGGCTAAGGGTGGGCCAACACCATACTGAATTCCAGCATGACCGATGGAGGGCGCCACGAACTTGTAAGCCATTTTCAGCCCCTTGTCCGGATGCTTTTGATCACACAGCGTACATTACGAGTAGCAACATCAAGAATATTGTAGGAAACTATCACGTGCCGACTACTGGTGTTTCGTTTGCATGTATATGTACCTGTTAGCTCATCGAGCGTGTCTACAGCCCCTTCAATTACAATCTAAAATCATTTTTGGCTTCTTATCGGCCCTGTCACTTATTTCCCTGCCATGGTGGAGAGCATTCATCAGTACAACAGTCTTATTTCCAACACCAACACCAACGTGGTGTCATTTGTGAAGCAAAATGAGGAGCTATTAACCTCCTTGTTGATCATATTTTGTGGATGCTTTGGGTTATTATTACGTTTTGTTCATAACATTGTCAGTTTCCATTCGTCGTGCACCCGTCCCAAATTGTATGACGCAAAAAATTATCACATGTTACATTCTGATCTCGGAAATCAGAGGTAAGATCAGCATACTACTCTCATTCCCTGACTTTCTACTGGTGCCGCTGCACTCTTCTTTCCTGCATGAATCTGGGCTTTCAGTACATATGAAGATTTGGTGTCACACAGAGTCCATACCCTGATCCCATATATTGTAAGTTTGCATGGGATGACTGCTTGAGTGGACAGCGGCCTCTAATTGCTACTAGCTGCTCGTTGACGATCACATTTTTCCCTGGATTATACAGTTTAGGAAGGACTTGTAATCACTTCTCCCAGATATAGCGAAGTGCGTCGAGTTCATCAATACGTCGTCTTTCCTCTCTTGTGGATTTCTTATCACATCTCAGGACGCGCAATATTTTACAGAATGTTTCTAGGGACGTGGTTGCTCGCAATATGTTCCGACCAGTATCCTTATCCCATAAATTTTTTGTAGATTCCCCGTGTGAGCGATATACACCCGCAAGTAATAGGAGTCTTAAGTATGCGTGAAAAAGAGAAGGATCAATGTTTGTCCATTGTTTACCATTAATTCATTGCCCTTCAATATTTGATATCTCTATGATGACATTCTGAAGTGCTGGAGAAAATAATACTTTAGATGACCTTTTTGCATCACTTATTCTGCTGTTTGCATACGCGGGGTACTCCTGATGACGTTCGAAGGAGGTAAGCGGCAGCGTCGTGCTGGTGGTTGCAACTGCCCTTCTTGTTCCCATTTTTAGGAACAGAAGTCTGTATACTACTTTGAACGGGCTGTGGACTGTCGTAAATATCATCAGAACGCTCGCTTTCAGATGCATTACTAACATGATCTTCAAACTCCGAAAGTGATCGCCTGTTGTGGTATTTACTAATTAATCTACATCTACATGGATACTCTGCAAATCACATTTAAATGCCTGGCAGAGGGTTCATCGAACCACCCTCACAATTCTCAGTTCTTCTAACTCAGCGTCAGTCAATGATGTAATCGCCATGATGTCACAACTCAGACTGGTCAGTAGACTTGGCCACTGTTTCTACAGTATGTTTCGATACAGTGTATCGATACCTGGAACTGTTTCAGTGTTTCGGAACGGCTATGGTTGACTGTTTCGAAACAGTGGTGTTTCATTCCGCCCCTGCTCGGATCTCGAGCCAGACACAGAAACTGTATCGTTGTTTCAAAATAAGACTGTTTCAGTCCACCTGCGCCTGGAACGGACTAATTGTATCGAAACAGTGATGTTTCATTCCGCTCTGTGTCGGACGAGATTCGGGCTCGGCACAGGTACTCAAACACAACATACAACTTCATGAAACACTTTCAAGAGTGTCGAAATCTTTTGATAAGCAATAGCATGAAGCTTAAGATATCCGAAAATAAAGCTTCGTTTCTAGCTGACTGTCCTATTCCGAAATGGCGTAACATCTGCTTTATAAACACTAACCAAACAATAAAACAACGCATACTATTCGCATTCAAAATAATAAATATGTGAAAATCATTCAGTTAAATTACACTTTTTTTATAACATACGCTTCTCTGTTCATGTACAGTAATCATATTAAGAAACGCAAGTAAGACTACAACATTTTAAATAAAAAAAGGCGTAGAGAGACAGTTATTAGACATGTACATAAATTTGATGTAGGTATAATTGCATGCAATCTGTTTGACATATCACTGATAGTGTAATGGTGAACGGGAAGCATCGTAAATTTATAGTAACGGTTCGAAACACCTTGAAACACAAAATTTTTTCTGTTATATTTTGTTATTTATTCGAATTATTTGGCGTTATTTGTGAGTCTATAGTCACTGTGTTTATTATCCACAATGATTCCCTTTGTGTGCATGGAAATCAGCAGGATGGGTATATTACCCATACTAACGGAATGTGGGAATCCCAGTAGCATATCCGTTGTTCCTGCAGTTTGCTCCCACCTCCAGTTCCGTTCGTGGTGGTTCTTCTGTCTTCAGCTAAGGCTTTCCTCAGCCAATTGAAAAGTATGAAAGTCACATGACACAAAAGCAGCGCATTTGCTGCAGGAAATACGAAACTGCCAAGACGCCTAAGTGATAGTTTCATACTTTCTGCGTTATGATTAGCGCTCTCGCACCTCATTTGTGTTTATATGGACATACTTATACAGTAGACATTCAAGATGATAAAATGTGTAGGTTTATTAGATTACAAAACACAAACTGTTTCACTGTTTCGAAACACCGTATCGAAACATTACACTGTACTGTTTCATTTGTTTCGAAACATTTACGTGTTTCAGTTTGCCCATCTCTACTGGTCAGAGACCACAAACTGAGCAGAAACAATAGATATTCGAACAGTTGAAAGTCATAAACGCAGCGCCTTTGCTGACTTGTTGAATACTGAGTGGAAGTATGAACAATGAACTTCATTACTACTATAAAATATGAGAAACAGAAAGTATCTGACTTTAATCATATTAATGTCAGGTTACACTGACCAGACATAACCTTAATATTCGGTCACTAGGAACTTTTTAATTTGCTGCATCATAACTGTATTCTGAATAAAAGAAAAATATAATGTAACACGTATTACATGAAGGTAGATGTCTAGTAAATAATAGTATGAATGATGTTTACACAACGTATACCACTTGAGAAATAATACGATTGAAATAAAGCACTCTTGGATGGTCACATTACCTTAATATACGGACAGATGGCAGTGCAGCACTTCTTTTCACCGTTCACACCAGGGTAAATACTTCGAGTCAGAAGACAAGTGTGTGTTTACAAGCGTGGTCGACTGTCCAGACGGTACGATGCCACGCAAAGCTAATACTAGTTTTGAGATGCGACAGCTTGTGATTTTCCACAACTCGAAATGTAAATCATGTAGGCAAATTGCTGCCACGCTGAACATAAGTAAGAGTACTGTGGCAGATATCAACAGACGATTCAAAAATGAGGACCGTATCGACTCTACACCGCAGAAGGGCCGGCCAGCCACCGAAGCTGGATGCACGTGGCAAGAGGCAGCTAATGCGGCAAATAAAGCAGTATCCTACACTCGGTCCACCCAGATTAGCACGTGACCTGTTAAACTAGACTGGCAAGAAGTTACATCCTCAAAAGATTCGCAGAGCATTGAATAAAAGTGGCTGCAATGGAAGAATGCCCAGGATGAAACCGTATGTGAATGAACAGAACCGAAAGAAGGACGAAATATGGCGGAACGACGTTATTTAACGTTTTTGGGTCGGATGGACGAATCGTGGTGTGGCGGAGGAAGAACGAAGAATTTAAAGTCACAAATATTAATCCCACTTTAAATCAGGGGGCTGTATATCGATATTTGGACCGGGCGAATTGGTGTTCACCGACAGTATTATGGACAAATATGTCTATTTGAACAATTGACGGAAAAGTGCTGAAAGCATGGGGATATCAAACACGTTCAAGTTTGCCCCCGAAGTCTTAGAACCACCACCTCAATCACCATATCTCAACACCACTGAGAATGTGTGGGGAGAACTGGAGCGACGTATTAGAAAAACACCAGTATCGTCCAAGGAAACTCTGAAGCGTCGATTAAAAGAAGAATGGGACAGTCTACATCGCAGTATTCAAAAAAGATCATTTGCAATATGCCGCAGCGTTTGAAAGAAGTGATAAAACAGAATAGCTCCCCGACAAGATGTTGAAACATATACGTTCCACAAAATCTTGTCTTGAAATGACTAGTTCTGCAAAGTGTCCGAATATTACAGTAACGTGAATATAGGACCGAGTTGTACTTAAATAGTATCATAAAAAAACTTGTCTCTGTTGTCTGAATACCGTTTATGCTGTTATTTACAAGACACATCACGGAATATTTGGTTATATGTTTTGTTACGATAAAGTTATGATGCGACAAGGTTAACATATCACAGTGTCCGAATATTAAAGTGATTAACTGGGTATGTAGTTCTTAAGGTTTACAACCAGATAACTTATAAAATATTTTGAAATTTCTGTAGCCACATACTGCCCTTGCATTTTCAGACAAGGTCAAGAAATTTCATTAAGTTCAATTGTGTATGAAATCCTATGGGACTTTAACTGCTACGGTCATGAGTCCCTAAGCTTACACACTACTTAACCTAAATTATCCTAAGGACAAACACGCACACCCATGTCCGAGGGAGGACTCGAACCTCCGCCGGGACCAGCCGCACAGTCCATGACTGCAGCGCCCTAGACCGCTAGGCTAATTCCGCGCGGCTTCATTAAGTTATTTTGATATTTAAATAATAATAAACGAAATTTATAGCTATTTCGGGTCATATAGTCCCGAACAGAACAGCATGGTTAATCGTGCGATTAGCTAATTTCGACTAGCATCGTTGTCAAGCACCTTTGTAACATCCGTACTTCCGTACTTTTTAAATCATTCTTTTACTTGTAATTATTTGATCCCATGATTAAATAAAAAATGCATTAGAGCCAACTACGAACAATGTTTACGTTTATTAAACATCTGGAGGCTGTGGATCCCCGCAAATACAAAATTTTAACAGAGCAGCAAATACAAAATTTTAACAGAGCAGCAAATACAAAATTTTAACAGAGCAAAAATTGTGGTCGCACTGCATTCCAAAGGGGTAGGATTGCGTTCAATGGAGATGCAACCCCACAATGTCCTTAGAGAAGGGTTAAATGACCGAGGGTGGCCGCTGTGTCAACGAGTGTCAAGATCATCATCTTCTTCAAATGGCTCGAAGGACTAGATGATTTAACATCTGAGGTCATCAGTCCCTAGAACTTAAAACTACTTAAACCTAACTAACCTAAGGACATCACACACATCCATGCCCGAGGCAGGCTTCGAATCTGCGACCGTAGCGGCAGCGCGGTTCCGGACTGAATTGCCTAGAACCGCTCGGCCAAAACGGCCGCCCAGCATCATCTTGCCCACTGCACTGCGAACTGCCGTTTTCAACCCGAATATGTCGGTATCAACGCCGCAGGGAAAGAGGTGGACTCCCTGACGCGGTTTATGCCAACCCCTCTCGATAGTGAGCGGCGGTGTGTCTCGAACGTTTCTCTCCGACACTAAACGAAAACCGCCGGCCAGACTGGCCGAGCGGTTAAAGGCGCTACAGTCTGGAACCGCACGACCGCTACGGTCGCAGGTTCGAATCCTGCCTCGGGCATGGATGTGTGTGACGTCCTTAGGTTAGTTAGGTTTAAGTAGTTCTAAGTTCTAGGGGACTTATGACCACAGCAGTTGAGTCCCATAGTGCTCAGAGCCATTTGAACCATTTTGAACTAAACGAAAACCGCGTGACTTCAACACTGGGTGTCGCGGTCCTGATCTCCATCGCAGACGTGGAAAGATGGGGACGAAATGTGGGTAACCTCGTGGCGAACTTACTGTGTGACACTTGTGTCGACGCCTTTGCCGTTCGTAGCGTCGCAGGGCGCCACGGTTTTGTACCACTAAAGAGGGCGCTTGTGGGCACCTTTGAGCCTAATTTCAAACTTATTTTTAAGCGTGTCTCTGGGGGACAACTGCAGGGTTTCGAAAAAGTGATCCTTTGATGTTGTTGCGCAGTGTGGTTTCAGCAAATCAAAAAGCATGAAACTCTGCTCAAGGTCGAGTACGGGTGAATGCAGAGTGTCAAATTTAGTTACCCTGTCGACAGATTACGACACATCCGCTAAACTTGACTTCAATGAGACAAACAATGTGTTTGCTTCGCCCGAAGCAAAGATATACAATTATAATAACGACACAATTCCTAGAAACGCATATTTCGTCAACTCTTTAATTACAGACCTTTTTACAACGAGGTGACAAACGTCATGCGATGGCAATTTCAAATACACAGATGGCGGTAATGTCGCGTACACAGGGTACAAAAGGGCAGTTTCCGACGCGATTACGGCCGCAGCAGGGCGGTGTTAGACGCATGGGACATTCCACTCCGAAAATCGTTGGGGAATTCAATACCCCGCCACTAGTGAGCGTTCCAGCTTTTATGACGGGCGGTGTTTTAAAAACATTTCCAATAGATTTTCATAAAATTTTGACATACAGCATCTGGTTACTAATTATTATTATTATATGCTGTCAATTGCTGTAACTTTAGCACCACTTCTGAGATAGCATTCGGTAGTTTGAAAATGTTACTGCACAATAAAGGATGACAGCCAAATCAGTTGCAGGATAAAGATTTATTAAAATTCTTGACCAAGGTTTCGGTATATATAAATATACCTTCATCAAAAGTAAAAAAATCCTGAACAGGAAGACACTTTCATTAGCAAAACCTAAGCATCGGAAAGCTTAAGTAACAGTGAAATTAACAGAGTAATACAGGCACGAAGTGCCCTCTCTCGTGAGATGTGTTCCATAGCGCAAGCTTCATCTGTTTGACACTAGGACACAGGTAAATTGGTTCCATATTTTCTATTTTACATAAATGTTTTTAAATGGTCTGATATGTTTTATTTATTAAGACGGAGGGTCTGAATTAGCACAACTTTTAATATTTTTGATGCACTTATGTATGTATCCATGGATTTTAATATGCGCGAGTGTCTGGCACACACCACAAGTGCCCTCTCTCGGCGAAACCATCTGCCCTAGTGCTTTCACACTCTTGTCTCGATAGTTCATAGGAGAAGTACTGCTGCTAAACTGTTCGCATTGACCCTGTGCCCACAGTCATGTTGTACAAATGGAGAAGATGTCTTAATTATTGACGACGCCATTGGCACATTTGTTTTATTAATCTCCATTGCATGATGTAATTTTATTAAGTAACTAAAATATTTTGTGCCTATATTACTCTGGTAATTTCACTGTTACTTAAGCTTTAGTGTTTCTCATTTCCGATGCTAAGGTTTTGCTAATGAAAGTGTCTTCCTGTTCAGGATTTTTTACTTCTGATGAAGGTACATTTGTATATACCGAAACCTTGGTCAAGAATTTTAATAAATCTTTATCCTGCAACTGTTTTGGCTGTCATCCTTTACTGTGAAGAATTTCAACAATTGCTGTTTCAGCCATGTTTAAAATCTTGAGAATGTTACTGCTAACAGAGATGCGAAAGTAGGTGGCAGATAAAAATGATTGACTAGGCCTGCTGTATATTGTAAACAGTAACGATCCTGTCACAAACTACTGACGTACTTCATAGTTACCTGTACATCTGTCGATTTTGTTCCATTAAGAGAAAGACGCTTGCAACGAAGTCCTCAATCCAATCAAAACGCTGGTCCGCTACTGGGTATGCTGGTATTTTGTTCGCTTAGCGACTGTATCAATAATGCCTTCCTGAAGTCAAGGAAGACGGCACCGCCCTGGTCTCTTCTGCGCGCCGTGTCTCATGCACGCACAGAGGGAGCCGAGTGTTGCAAGATAAGCACCACACCAGACAGCTCACACTCCATTTCCAGGGGGTACCCGGCTATTTCGCCAGTCCCCCTCGGTGAGTTCAGCGACTCGCGTCAACCCGTTAGCGGACGGCGCGCTACGCGAAGCGAGACGAACAGCGTTGCCAGCTGCCTTGTCATGAGAAAAGAGAGAGAGAGAGAGAGAGAAAGAGAGAGAGAGAGAGAGAGAGAGAGAGAGAGAGGGGCGGATGGAGAAGGAGATGAACGAAGAAAGGAGGCGGGGACGAAGGGCATAGGTAGGGGGGAGGAGGAGATTGGGACGTATGTCCATTTCCCATACAAATCAGAAGCATATTTCCCATGTAAAACAGACAGCCACAGCAAAGCGCGGTCTGGTGCAGCTAGTTTATTTATAAAACAAGGAAAAACAGCTAATTTAGTTTAACAAACTATCACCACCCCTACTGACATGAACTATGGGGAACCTGTAGCCCAGCAGACTTAAACACGACTGACCTGTGGCTGTACAAACTCGCGAAACCAGCTAAAGCTGTGACATCAGCGCCGCCGTGGGGCATGTGAGGTCACTAGGAAAATATACCTGTTCCAGGAGCCTTTACCATCTTCGCCGCTCAGCAAGTCTTTCCAGGACTGTTTTCACGACTTGACGGAATTTATTTCGTTTTAAGTTTGTGGATATACACAAAGTGTACATAAAATCCGGGAAGACTTACAATTATTTATTGCACAAGAACTAAACAGATATCATATATATTACATTTTGAAGAGAAACTCAGTTTTTTTTCTTTTTTTTAAACATTCTACATGCTAATCATGAGTGGCCTGGCAGACGTCAATACGGTAATCGAATTCTAGCCATACCCGTCCCAGCATGGCATCGTCGACTGTGGCTTCTGCACAGCTTCTGTCGCAGGACTTCCCACACTGTCATTGGAGCCATTACGAATTCACGGGATGCACGACGCACCGATTTCTTTGGATTCCTTATGAATGTCTCTCGTACGAGCTCCACATTCACTTCACTCGCACTGGGACGTCCGCTTCTCTTTGCCAGGCACAAGCAGCCCGTAGTAACGAATTTGTTGTGCCAGTGGTAAATGGCCTTCCTTGTTGGTGGCTTCTTACCGTGCTTGGTTCTAAACATCTGTTCACCAGCTGTAGCACACCTGTTTTTGTCGAACTCCAACACACAGAAAGCTCCCTCCGCACCCAAACTCGCAATGTTTGCGACTAGCGCTGACTATCGGCAAACTACGCTGTGGTGGTATGCATGAAAAAAGAAAACTTTTTCACGGTTTCTCTTCAAAATGGCATATGTATGATATGTGTACAATGTTATATGGTGTACTTAAAAGTCCGGGAACACTTATAATTATTTATTGTAAAAGAGAAACAACAAATCGGTGGCAGAGGTAAAAAACGACCTGAACCAACTCAACATAAGAGCAGACACAATAAACGACAGAATAAAAATCAGAAACATCATTAAGAAAACCAAACTACATGAGATACACTGTGACAAACAGGCGTAAAATGGACCGAAGAACGCAAGCAAGATCACAGCCGGAAGATGAAAGAAATATGGGCAACCAACAAGGCAATCAAGATGAAGCCGAAGACACGATGCCGATAAGAAGCATGGACAGAGGCCCGGAAACAGAAACACAGCGAGCGAATGAGGGAAGTTTTATATATTTTACAATGTTGTAACCAACCCAGTAACCGCCGAAATAAATCACACATTCGCTGGTCGATGCACCACGCCAACGGACGTTAATCCGCGGCGGGATCCCACCCGGACCTGCTAGCATCCTAGTCAGCTGCAAGGAGTACGTCTAAAATCCTCAAAAGTCGGGTTTTATAGAGGGTGTTTCTAATAACAGGGCTTCACAACCTTAGAAATTCATACAAAATTATTCATACGAATTTCAGACATACTTTTGGAGTAATTTTGTTGGACTATGGATCACATTTTGGCTAACGTAGTAAGCTAGTGCAGAATCGCGCCACCTCAAGTGTTAGCGACAGTTGCAGCGAAGATGACTGCCTTCACTATTCGCTTTGCGTTTTGGTTTGATGATGATGATGATGATGATGATGATGTTTGGCATGTGGGGCGCTCAACTGCGGGGTCATCAGCGCTTGTATAAAGTTCCAATTTTTGCAGAGTCCAATCTAGCCACTGTCACGATTGATGATGATGAAATGACGAGGACAACACAAACACCCAGTCCCCGTGCAGAGACCCCGGCCGGGAATCGAACCGGGGACCCCGTGATCAAGAGGCAGCAACGCTAGCCACTAGACCACGAGCTGCGGACGCTTTGGTTTGATGAATTAAAGTCTGGCACATCCGTACCGAGGATGTAGATTCTCCCTCCCAGTAGCCGTAGTATTTAGAAGTGTCATCAGTGCCCTGCGGAAAGTGAGCGCTCGCTTAGCCACAGAATGATTTAACAGCGTGTGTCTAACGACGTCGTCAGTCAAGTGCAGCACACCTGTGTTAACAAGTGCATGAAACCGGCCGCGAGCTGCACGTCCTACACGTGCCTGATGGTAGTGTGTTAAGAAGACATTCGCCTCTCAAACCGGGCAAATTAGATAAGGACGAAAGTTACATCGAAACACTATGGCCCGCAGCTCGTGGTCGTGCGGTAGCGTTCTCGCTTCCCACGCCCGGGTTCCCGGGTTCGATTCCCGGCGGGGTCAGGGATTTTCTCTGCCTCGTGATGGCTGGGTGTTGTGTGATGTCCTTAGGTTGGTTAGGTTTAAGTAGTTCTAAGTTCTAGGGGACTGATGACCATAGCTGTTGAGTCCCATAGCGCTCAGAGCCATTTTTGAAACACTGTTTATTCATGAGTCTACTTTCTAGGTAAATCGCACAGTTCATAAACACGACTGTGCGATTAGCTGCAGTGAAAATCCACAACGAACCTCATAACATGGTCGCGGTAGCCTCAAAGGTAACACCTTTCATGCAGCGAGCATTTGGAACAAACTGAAATTCTATACATTACATAGAATTTTCTTGACAAACGTTCGGTGCTCTTGTATATCCGATTGCCTAGTGTTCATTAGTGCACAACCGCGCTGTTATTATTTAGCATACTGAGTGATAATATTCTTGTTGGGTCTGCGGACAGACCATTCAATCATCTTGGCGTGATAATCAGCGGTCCATCTGGCCACTATTTCCAAGTGAGGGACAGAAAATGACGTACGATGAGACACAGACAGTTGCTGCTGCGTCTCATTACTGGGACTGTCGCTTAAAGGTATCGATTGAAATTAGACTGGCAGACAATATGAAAGAGATGTCTTTCCGGTAAAATGTGGATTCCTGATCGATCTGAAATTAAAAATTAGTTAAATAAAAAACTTTCTAATATAATACGTTTTTAAGGCGGACATAAAATACAAAATAATTTTTCCTAGCCCCATACCGATTACTAACACCAAACAGATTCAAAATTTGTCCTCGTGAATTTTTAATAGCCATGAAGTACACTACTGGTCAATGGTGGCCGAGCAACTGGCTCGTCGCAATACGCCACTCTTTATGAACTGTGGTACCGTGTTGAATCTGCATGGGCAGCTGTACCTGTACACGCCATCCAAGCTCTCTTTGACTCGATGCCCAGGCGTATCAAGGCCGTTATTACGGCCAGAGATGGTTGTTCTGGGTACTGATTTCTCAGGATCTATGCACCCAAATTGCGTGAAAATGTAATCACATGTCAGTTCTAGTATATTTGTCCAATGAATACTCGTTTATCATCTGCATTTCTTCTTGGTGTAGCAGTTTTAATGGCCAGTAGTGTAGTATTCAAAACGAAAAACGTGATTTAAGTGCAAAATGTGGACAATTCCTTACTTGAAAATATCATCACAGGTGAGGAGATGACGACAATAGGCGTCATCAGTAACAACCTACCATAAAACTACAAAGTGCAGAAGTTCACTTGAAATTCGTATCGAAAAGATAGTCAAATTTGGAATGGAGGTGGTGTATCTGTCGCAGTAGACAAACTCAAATTCACCGAGAGATAAACTGAAGCTGCATGTGAGATTGGGCGAGACTCGCTATCAGGGGTGGACAAAACAGGATAATTGGATCCCGCTATCGCTCGGTAAACTCATCCCCTGACGTAAATGGAAGCTTTAGAGAAAACCTCGATTTATTTGTACGTAAGTTCCCTAAGCATACTGTAACCGTGGGTGGAGACTAATCATCAAACAATTTCCTTAAAATACAACAGTATTTTGTAGTATGCAAGTAGTGTTGGATCTTGAATTATTCTGTCCTTTATATAAATTTCCCCCTGCGTCTTACGTGAGATTTTAATTCTTTTTGCTATCCATGGCTTACCCTTTATTTTGAGTGGATCTTCTGGATAGCTTTTTCGGAAAACAACTTTCAAAAACTGACACAAATTTACTATGGAGTAAATTCAATTTGATGTTAAAGCATATCTTTGTAAAAATACCTCATCCATCACCACCCCTTTCACCCGACATGGTTCACCGGAAGAGGATGTCTTAACTTCTGTGATTTAGTTTTTAGGAACTGTTTCACTTTAATGGTATTTTTATGACAAATTTCATACTAAATAAGAAAATGAAGATTTTTCAGATGGTTCATTCTGAAATGACAAAACACGTTTCTATAAACTTTGATCAGATTGGAATGAGTATGCTAACACAGACATTATAGCAATATTTACTTTTGAATACATTATGGATGTGACAGTGATCAATGTGTTACAAATACTTAGTATTAAAAACAGTCTTGATCACGATTTATTTATTAAGGTGACCGGTTTCGACCACTATTGTGCTCATCTTCAGACCATTGAGTAGGAACCTCTTTCTGCTGAAGATGTCCACAGTAGTGGTCGAAACCGGTCACCTTAATAAATAAATCGTGATCAAGACGGTTTTTAATAGTAAACATTCTAACAATAGTTTTATAATTTGACTAATTAGAAAACTGCTTGGTCTCAAGCCCAGGGTATTTCAAAGGCCCGATTTTACTGTGCAGCCTGTAATTAATGAAGTACAAACTGAAGAAACAGCGGCAACATAACAGACTACACATGTAAAGGGCTCGGGTTCGGTCTACAGCCAGTCCTGGAATTTTTACCTGTCGCTTATCATTTCTTTCACCTCTGGCAATGTCTGCTGACGTGAAAACTGCCGGTTAGCGCCGCTGCTCCGAATCCACACTTAGCTGTAGGTTCCCTGCTAACTGGCTGGCAAGTCTGTGCAAAGGTCACCTCTAATTGGACGTTGTGTAGTAAAGCACTGTCGTGTTCAAACCCATCTTCTTCAAGTTGATGACTGCTTAACTCTGCTACTCACAGTAAGAGTGCCTAGCTTTTTCCCACTGCACGTTACTTTTAACACTATTCTCCATCTCCATTATCACTGTTCTACGCGTCTACCAGCACGTTTCTCAGAACTAGCTTCGGCATTACTGTGCACGTCTCTGCCACCAACGAGTTACTTCGGCCAAAGTGACATTGCCGCGCGCACCTGCTTGGCGAAAACGTGCGACTACCTGAACGGCAAGGTGGAGACTTCGAGTACGAGGATTTATTTTGTGGAGGCTTCCACGAGACCGCGACCTTTTCGGATTTGTGTCTGTCCGGTCAAAAATAGGCGACAGCCAGCTTCAATGTATTTACAGCAATTACGTAAAATACAACAGCCGCGCGGCATTAGCCGAGTGGTCTTAGGCGCTGCAGTCATGGACTGTGCGGCTAGTCCCGGCGGAGGTTCGAGTCCTCCCTCGGGCATGTGTGTGTGTGTGTGTGTGTGTGTGTGTGTGTGTGTGTTTTTGTCCTTAGGACAATTTAGGTTAAGTAAGGTGTAAGCTTAGGGACTGATGACCTTACCAGTTAAGTCCCATGAAACTTCACACACATTTGAACATTTTTTTTAAAAAATACAACAACATTTATAATTTTGTAAACAACTACGATTTATTCCCTTTGCAGACAACGGAAATTTACCTAAAACCAGTAGGTGACTCATTTCTGGTCAAAAACAGGAATTTAACTCTGTTGCAAAAGGCGAGTAGCAGGTAAAGTAGCTATTCAGGAAGAACAGTTGCAATTTCAACAATAAACTGCATAAAAAAAGAGGCTATACAGAGACACCACAACAACGTCGTCAAACCAAAATATTTTTATGAGGCTGAAACTGTCCTTTTAAATCGAAACAGAAACACTAAAATTCAGAACAGAGAACGAAAAGTAATGAGGAAAATCTTAGATCCACTTTATACTGGAAAAGGAACACACACACACACACACACACACACACACACACACACACACACACACACACACACACTATGAACTAATAATGGAACTGAAAAGTATTTTTGGGATAAGAAAAAAAAACACGGCTAAATTTCTATGGGGACATCAAAAGAATGGATCCAACCAGATTAATTAGAACGGTTTTAGAACTCTACGAAAATTACAGTAAAGCTAAAATTGAAATAATAAAATGCGTCGGTGTACCAAAGGAAGACCTGAAAATAAGCAGGATTAACAGAACTTTATGTAGCAAACAGAAAAGTTGTAAAGAGGAAATTTACGGCTGGACAAGCCGGCCAGGCAGGAAAAAAGAAGATCCGGACAATTTGCTCTCACGAGAGGCAAAGAGCCCATTCTGGGAGAACGACGATCATTCGGACACACTGAGAAACTAACACAAAACTCTGAAAAAAAAGCCTCGTGCACATCACGTGGTCCGGTAGGGCTTGATTAACGATGATATAAAATTACCTATCGTCCAGCTTTTCTCCTAATTCCGTAATGTTCCAACGTGCGGTCCTCCTCAATGAAGCCTCCAGAGATGAGACAGTCCTTCGCCTCCAGCGTCAGTGGTCGTGACGTATACGGAGAGCAGAATCAGCTTGCCCCATTTCCGATCACTCGAGACACACAGATGAGATGAACGCACCGCGCACGCCCAAACCAGCCGTCTGGTGAAATGCCCACGGGGCCGTTCCCGTCCGCACTGGTCGGACAGCGGGCCGCTCACACGCAAAGTAACCACAAGGGGGTGGGGGGCGGCGGGGGGGGGGGGGGAGGCGGCTGTGGCCTCGCATGACTCACCGCCGGTCCCTGCTCCCTCCCCTCCCATCACACTCCACCCACACCACCTCCTTAGCGCGGCAGAACAACCACGTCCGGGACAGGAGAACCCGTAGAAAATTTAACGGACCCTTCACACTGTCAATAATACGGGCTGTATCAAAATGAATCATCCGATTTGGCACGTCTATATTTCTGAAACTAATACACATACAAATAATTTTTGTGTTTTGAGGAATGGGGCACTCAAAATTTTTCATACCTTTTCATAGGTGTTCAATATGCTCCCCTTGAGGTGCACGGCATATGTCAATGCGGTATTGGAATTGTTCCCACACTTCAGCGAACGTGTCTCGAGTTACAGCTTCCACAGCTGTTGTTATGGCCGGTATTACACTATCAAATTTCTTTGTCAAAGATTTGATCAAAGATGTGATAAAATATTCCGTCAAATATATTTGACAAAGATCTTTGATGTTGCGTTAGAAGGGGTATTACACTGTCATCATATTTTTCGTCAAAGTTCAAGATGGCTGACAACAACTTATTAACCGCAGCAGTTGTATGTACCACAATTGCACTGTGTGCACATGCGGAGGAGAAGCGGGGGAAAAAAAAGGAAACATACCTCGGTGAAGCCGTGGGTTTTACGACGACACGATGAAAGCATTCAACAAAACTTGTTAAGTGAGCTTATAGTGGAAGACGTAAAGTCGTACGCCAATTACTTAATAATGGATGAGTATACATTTCTGTATGTGCTCAATGAGGTGTGTCCTCATATCACAAAGCACAATATTCACTTAAGAACTGCTACATCTGCAGAAGACAGGGTCACTGTAACACTCCGATTCTTTGCTACAGGATAGGGTTAGGTTAGGTTAGGTCTCCTATCTTCGTAATCTATTTTTGTATTCGGCGTGCCTCACGTTGTAAAGCGCCTCATCAGCTTCATACATCTCTATTAATTTTGTAGCTGTCGGCACACACCAATTGTATTTACCAGCAATGTTTATAAAAACACTACAGACGACAGAATGCAGCGATGCTAGCGCTCCATGTGGTAACATGTCACATTGCAGTGAACAGAAGACAAGCGACTTCTTTGATCAAATCTACAGCGAGGCCCTAGATTTGATCAAATATTGGACGACATTTGACAAAGTTCCCTATTACACCATCAAATATCCTTGACAAAGATATTGGACAAAGTTATTTGACAAAGAAATTTGATAGTGAAATACCGGCCTATGCGATGTCTCAGTTCGTTGATTGTTGTTGGTAACTGAGGCACAAAAACAGTCTTTTATAAACCGCCACAAGAAATAATTACTTAAAGTTAGGTCCGGTGACCTTGGAGGCCAGTAATTTAAGGTCGAATCATTTGGTCCAGTACGACCGATTCATCGTTCAGTAATCCTTCAGAATTTCCCACATTTCCAGAAGCCAGTGTGGCGGTGCTCCACCCTGGTGATTCGAGGAACCCTCTGCCGGGCACTTGAATGTTATTTGCAGAGTATCCATGCAGATGTAGATAAAGTCCTGTGGGAAAACAAACTACTCAAGCATATCGAGATATGTGCTTCCTGTAACAGTGTTCTCGGCAAAGAAAAATGGACCATATACCTATTCCCGTGAAACTGCACAAAACACATAAAATTTTGCAGACTCCATGTTGTACAACTTCATGTAGTTCTCCCCTACCTCATATTCTCACATTATGAAGATTCACCTTTCCATTTAAAATGGAATGTTGCCTCGTCACTAAACATTAAGCGTTGAAGAAAACTGTCATCCTCCATTTTGTCAAGAACGAAATTACAGAACTCCACACGTTTTTGTTTGTTACCTTCAAGAAGAGCTTGCAGTATCCGGATTTTGTATGGTTTCATGTGTAAAGTCGACGCAACACGCGTCAGACGGACATCGGGGACATGTTGAGCAGTCGAACTGCACGGCAAACGGATTTATGCGGACTCCCAGTGAAACTGTGGCGTATGCGTTCCACGTCTGTGACAGACACTCGGAGACGGGACGGCCCGGCGATTTGCCTTTACACAAAGAACCTGTTTTAACGAATTGTTCGTGCCATCACCTAAAGCTCCGTGCTGTAAGTGGATCCACACCATACCCAGTACGAAAGTCACGTTGAACAGTTATTACTGACCCACACTACGCAGAACATAAAATGCAAAACGCTTTCTGTTGTTCCGACACCATTTTTACTAGAGCCCACACTGCTGCTACCTAGCGGGAACCACGTAAAACTCGAGAGGTTGCTCTTTCCAACAGTACATTGTTCACGCAAATATCTCAAATAACACAATAGTTATGATTTTCTTTAAACCGGATGATTCTTGAAACTTCCTGGCAGATTAAAACTGTGTGCCGGAACGAGACTCGAACTCGGCACCTTTGCCTTTCGTGGGCAAGTGCTCTACCAACTGAGTTACCCAAGCACGACTCACGCCCCGCCCTCACGGCTTTAATTCCGCCAGTACCTCGTCTCCTACCGTCCAAATTTCACAGAAGGTCTCCTGCAAACCTTGCAGAACTAGCACTCCTGGAAGAGAGGATATTGCGGAGACATGTTTCTAGAAACATCCCCCAGGCTGTGACGAAGCCATGTCTCCGCAATATCCTTTCTTCCAGGAGTGCTAGTTCTGCAAGGTTCGCAGGAGATCATCTGTGAAATTTGGACGGTAGGAGACAAGGTACTGGCGGAATTAAAGCCGTGAGGGCGGGGCGTGAGTCTTGCTTGGGTAACTCAGTCGGTAGAGCACTTGCCCGCGGAAGGCAAAGGTCCCGAGTTCGAGTCTCGGTCCGGCACACGGTTTTAATCTGCCAGGAAGTTTCATATCAGCGCACACTCCGCTGTAGAGTGAAAATTTCATTCCTGATGAATCTTTTTGATACACTCTGTACCATCAAACCGTCAACATATTGACCGTCTACGGCGCGTATTGAGGCACTGTCAATACTAGATATATTAACGATTAGTGTCGATGCACCTCAAAATATTCTCAAGTAGCGGCAATTTGTACGCAGCGTGTGTGGTCTAGAACAGACGGTTTGACAATATTCGCCATTCAGATGCTGACAGAGGTTCATGAACGACCCACACTGTCTATGTTTTCATTTCATATTAGAGCATACATCGCTCAGATTGTTTTTCAAGTAGTCTTTTGACACGCTTTCAGCACAGAACAGCATAGGCCTAAGTACTAAGCAGCGGTAGTCGCATTTTCCACTTTACGAAGGTCAATGGAGCATTCACTATGGCATTGCTTTTTTTATTAATCTAAAGTGACCACACGTCCAGATTTGGCCGGGACAGTTCCGGTTCTTGGAGTCATGTCCCGCTGTGCCGACCGGGACGCCTAAATGTTCCGATTTTTACAAATCAAATCTAGGTCTCGGTCGTGAGACTTCACATTTTTAGCACTGTAAAAGTATTTTGCTCTTTATTTCCATATCATATTCCAACATACCACATTATAGAATGCGTTCACACGATCTGTCACGTTCGAGACTCAATAATACTTGCGCTGAGGTTGGTGCTACTGAGCTGGAGTTCCCTAGCGGTAGCCCTTTCGTGATTGTTTTTTCGCGTGAGTATTGTAGCACATACAGATTGTAACCAGCTTCCCAGTGCCCAAATGTCACTGCGTTTTCAGTTCCGAACTTCAAGAGAGGTAAGTATCGTACTCATAATTCAGTCTCATAAACAGTGTGGTAACTCTGCTTTTAATTAACCCTCAACTATTTCGGACCGTCTCTCAGACCGCAACAATTTTGTTTTCCACATTATCACCCACCCACGCAAATCGCATTGGGGTCTTCTTGTTGGATGTGATGCATAGATGCCGGAACTCTAGACTATTACTGCACTTTTTTCCTTATTAATCGGCGACGCAAACAGAGGAGTGTTACAAGTTTAAAGTCTGTTTGTGTATGTCAGTAGCACAATAACGTCCAAACTAAAGGTCCCATTTTCATGCAGTTTTTTGACAGCTGGTTTAATCACTATGGTTCGTAGCTATGTTCCATGAAGGCATGTACAGTAGTTCAAATTTCACCAGCTAAATTTTAAGTAAAAAGTTTTACGTTAGCTCCCCTTAAAATACGATTCATAAGAGCTACATCAAGTTACGTACTGCCAGATTGTAGAGCTTAACACGTTGCCTGCCAACTACTAGTTATCTCGTACGAACGAACTAGCTACTGGCGCCAACTGCGTGCGAGTTGAATCGTAGGAAACGAGTTTATGCATAAAGCCAGATGCGGAAACATTCGTAGCAAATACGTGTGATTTACAGGTTTTTGAAGGGCAGAAACAGGTATAATATGTCATCTGGACGTAGTGAAACAGAATTTTTATTTTTCCACTTGGAATAAAAAGTAAGAGCAAAGTGCACACAAAATTTCACACAAATATTTTAGTTTCAGATGAAAAGTGTGTCGCTAATGGTAATTGAAACAAAGTTTTTTTTTAAATTGTTACTACGTCTTAAAGCATAGGTTCCCAAATTTTTTGTTCTGGCCCGGTAATTTTTTTTGCCTTCCCTTCCTGAACCACTGAAAAATTTTTTGAATGAGCTACCGTCCCCACCGCTAGTTGTTCTCCTGCCTTTCCACACTGATGCAACACTTGCGAGAATACCGTCTTTGGCACAGAGGAGATACATTAATGAAGTACGTGAGCTCTGCGCGAGTAAAAACGTTGTCGGCCCTACTGCATTGCCCTTCTCCTTCAAAGCTTTGCGCAGGTGAACTTTTTTTAAAAAAGTGATTTGGCATTACAGAGAATGTTATTCTCATATACGGTACCGATAAGTAGCAAAGACTATGAAATTAAATTCAACTTATTGTAACAACACTTTGCCACGCAGTTACAGTGCAAAAATTGCTAGATCTAAACACGCTGGCGACAATGAGAAAATGAGCACAGCTGACACGATTAACATTTCTAATGATGCCGCCAAGACCCCAAGTGGCTGATAATAAAGCAAATTAAAACACTTTCTAAAGTATACACAGTATACAATGAACTTCAAGCGCCAACTTTTAACAATGAAATGATAATTAGAGTTTCACAGTTACATTATCTTAGCTGTCCTCTATTAGTGAGAAGTATGTAGCTGTTTATTTTTAACTATTAATTCAAAATTCGGTTCAAAAGATGTTATCTTTCTCCTTAGGACTGGTTCAATTTCCAGTCGGCTTATATAGGCCTATTTATTTCTTCAGGAACACCAATGCTGAAAACTCTTTGAAATTTTCTTAGCTTTGTGAGCCTCAGCGTGAGGCCCAACCCCGGACGATGGTCAGTAAAGTAGTATATTAACGACGTGCAATTTCATTATTTACTACAATGAGTGCAACTTCTATGTAACGTACAACTGTCACATGATTCCCTTTAGAAACTAAGCTTTTAAAATGTGATTGTTTAATAACGTACGTAATTGTAAACTGTCAATTACGACAAGGAGATATTTGTGCGACCCGGTATTTTATTATCGTGTCCCGGCCGGGTTGCGACCGTTCACTTGGGGAACGATATCTCAAAGCATTCTTCCACGCAAAGACTTTGTGCTTATTCACAAAATGGACCAAAAACCACGAGATAGCTGGTAAAAGGCGATTAACGGTAGGGTAATTTAATACGTACACTGGCGTGCACAACTCATCTGGAAAATGTACTTTCTCCTGGTTCTGCTCCATTTCTTTAAGGTGTAAGACGATATCTCTGCTGAACTTTCCAGTCTTTACGCCAACCACGAGATAATTCTCAGGCTCTATTTTCTCGTCAGTAATTGTTTTTTAAAAAATTCGGAGACAGGTGTACTACAACTGAGATGACGAATCAAATTGCACGAACCGTTTATCATGCATTCTGGGAGCAGTTCACTCATTATGTCGGTGGCTGTAAACGTGTTAAAAAGATCTAAATTAAAGTCTTCAAGAATGTATGTTTATCCTATAGGACTGACCAACGATGACAGTTTCTGTCACTTGAAGTTGCTCTTTTCAGCACTTACAAAGCAGGAAAAGAACAAGAGATCATAAACATGTATATTCACCAGAACAATTGTTTTACATAATAAATAAATAAATAAATAAATAAAAAGACGATCTGACAGACCCCTACGTAGTACTGGTCTTCCTGCAGACATCCATAGACAGTAGACAGGTTAAATCAAACTTAAGAGAACAAACCCTCATACACTGCCATTTATTTACTTTTAACAAAGGTACCCACTCATAATAATAATAATAATAATAATAATAATAATAATAATAATAATAATAAAAAGAAAAAAAGAGGGAGAGCAGACCACAATGTCCGTTGCACGAAATGTAAAGGAGAGTTTTCTGTACCTCATGAAAGAAAGTACGACATACAGTATCATTTGAAGATGGCCAAACACAAGTCATCAGATACCAGCGACGCATCTTCAAGAAGTTTAACAGACTTCTTTCGGCAAGTTGTTCCAAGTGGCCAAGAACTTAAACTAGCTGCAGCGGAAGGCACATGCGACTTCCATTTTGTGCAAGACAACCATAGTTCTCCTTCAAGTGACGGTACGTCTAAATTCATCCAGAAGTGTTTTGAGTCTAAGTACTCTTGTGGCCGTACAAAAGAAAATGCGAAGCCACTGTTGTTAACGCGCTTGCCCCACACTGTCGTGATGAATTGCAGTGAGAAATGAGCAAAGTGAACTGCATTACTGTTCTTTCTGATGCTGCTAATGATGGAGACACAAAAGCTCTTACCTGTATTTGTTCGATATTTCTTGCCTCTTGAAGGCATATGTGTGAAAATTCTCCAGTTTAAAGAGCAGTCTGGTGAAACTGCAGATATTGTTGGAAACTTTCTATGCGATACCATCACTGAATATAATTTGAATGATAAGAGACAAATAATATTTTCCACAGATTAAAGGGATGACTTGGTCGTGACAGTGGTATAGGATGTGAAGTGCACATAGTGAATAATGCTGGAAAAACAGCTGCAGATTGTTTACCAGTCGATCTGGAGTGTGCCTTTCACAAGATTTATTATTACTTCAACATATATTCTGTGCGTGTAGAAAGCCTAAAAGAATTTTTTACATTTTTTGGCAAAGAGTACAAACAATTACAGGGACACTGCAGTACCAGATGGTTGGCCTTGATGCCAGGCATTAAGAGTGTTTTACGGATCTATGGACCACTAAAATAATATTTGAGTGAAGAAAAATGCCCAACAATACTGAGGAAATTTTTTGAAATCCCATGCTCTGAAGTCCCCCCTCATGTTTTTACATAATCAAATGTCAACTTTTCAAGCAGCAATATTAAAGACAGAAGGCCAGTATGTTACATATGCAGAGGTTGGAGAAGCGCTTCATGATTTAAAAGTGAATATGACAGAAAAACAAAAAGCCAGATTCGTGCCACACTTTATAAGAAGTGCTTTAAGCAAACTTAAATCTGAGGGATACATAAACGTTATTAAGTTCACTGAAATCATATGTGAATTTTATGATAGCCATGGACGTATCATTTTCATGTGTTTTCGGACTTCAAATGTGTTCTTTTAAATTATGTAGGCCTACCTACATGGGGTGAGGTCCAAATGTGCCACGAAACTCTCAAACATCTTGCTAAACTATAACATCAATGACAATTAATTATTTCAAGAGTGTCTTAATATGCAGCAGTTTATCATCCCTCAGAAAATAGACAAATGGAACACAGAAAAAACTGACACTGATATGTGTTGGGTACAGATGTTTCAGCACTTCACATTGAAATAAATTCCTTATGAGAATATTTCAAGGACTGTGGAATTTACGTTGTCTTTTCCAGGTACAAATGCAGCAGTCGAGCTTATCTTTTCTTTGATGATTAAGATATGGACATCTGAGAGAAAACAAATGAAAACAGAGACTTTGAAATCAATTCTGTCAGTTAAAATTAATCTGAAATACAGTGAATTCGGAATTCTGCGATTTTTTAGAATTAAAAGAAAGCAAACATTCGTTAAATAAAATTCATTCATCACAGAAATATGGGGGCTTGAGGAACTCAATGTTTAAAAGTTGTATATAGTTATCTAACCAAATGTTTTATTAACTTTTAATATTTTGGTGCACCACTATTGTACAGTAAATGTGTCTTTTGTTTTATATTACATATGTTATATTGTCATTTGATGCCTGTTTCTTATTCCAGTGTAAACTTTAATAAAGTATAGCAATTATAGAACACTGTTGTATTCTGAGTAGTGAGTATCTAGTGTATAAAATTGGTCTCCAGGGATGCCCATATGACAGTTTGCAGGTGGTGGGAGGGGGGGGGGGGGCGCTTCTCTCTCTCATTATTTTTTCAATAAATTTCTTGAACTAAATTCATGTGACTGCAGCAAATTTCTTCCTCTCCCTGAAATTGGGCACGAGGGGTGTTGCCGCGCCCCCCCCCCCCCCCCCCCCCCCCATCCTTGCCCTCTTGTATGGGCACCTATGTTGGTCCCAGGTTCTGCTTCCAAAAATATGGTCACCTTCATTAATCTGAAAATATACTAGGCCTAACCATAAATATGTGATGACGGCAGAATACAAGTCTTCATCAACAAGTGTGTGTGTGTGTGTGTGTGTGTGTGTGTGTGTGTGTGTTTTCTTAGGATAAATTAGATTAAGTAGTGTGTAAGCCTAGGTACTGTTCACCTCAGCAGTTTGTACCTTAGGAATACACACACACTATATACATGTGAGCTAAAGGAAAATGGCCCAGCAGTTGGTAGAGAGGCTGTATGGTGCAGCAATTTGCCTTGTACATCTGAAGGGCATCCGTGCTGCAACAATCCACGCTGAGTTGGTGGAAGTTTACCGCAATAACGCACGATCATATGATATTGTGGTTTGGCGGCGCGGACGCTTCCACCGTGGTGAAAAAACGCCTGAATGACGAAAAGAACGAAGTGGCGGATCACCCCTCTCTTTAGAATGGAGAATCGCAAGTGGTGCTCGAAGACCTGCGTGTCACAGTCGAAACGACAGCGGAAAAAGTGGAAATCAGTCACATATCCCTGCTCAACATCTTGGATGGCGTTTCGAGCATAAAAAAAGTTGCGGTCCGCTGGGTTTCGCGAGCATTCAAAAAAACCCACCAAACCGAGGCAGCAGTAGAAATCAGGGCAATCCATTCTCTAATTACCATGGACGAGTGCTGCGTCTATCATTTCGACCTTGAGACAGAGGAGCAAAGTAAACAGCGGAAAAATGTACACGGAGATTCAAAATGAAAGAACAGATTTCAGTTGTTTATTACAGACAAACTAGAAAAGTTAGAAACATTGCACATGTCATCGGATAGATGAGGGTTCAAGGTTTTGACACAGTTGCGTTGTTGTTCGTTTGTAGCAACATGGGAGCTACACCACACGAAAATTCATTGTGTGTTGGAATTTGCGCTAAGTGAATTCATTGTTCAAGTGCAACGTGCATTCCGCCGTCGATCCAACAAGAAACCAGATTTATGACTGGCATAAAAAATTTGTCGAACATGAGAGACCACCGAAATCTGAATGTTTTTCGTGCCCTTTCTGTTCACAAAGTTTATGGACCTTTCTTCATCGCGGAAGAAACTGTGATATGAACGTCATACCTGGACACGCTGCAAAACTGTTTCTTCTTCACAAATATTACAATGATTTCATTTTTATGCATGACGGCGCCCTCTCTCTCTTCCACTTCGAGGTTCGGCGTTATTTTAACACTGGCCCACAACGTTGAATGGAAAGAGGTGGGCAACAAGACTATTCTAATTGTTTTTGCCTTTCCAGGTAACCAGACAACACACCTTGTGATTTTTTTTTCGTGTGGGATTCCACGGAAGACAGAATGTGTCCCACGTACGCTAGCTACTCTTCGAGGTCTAAGAAATCGAATTGTTGAAGCTGTCGAGACAAACAAGAACCTGGAGTGATATGGACTATCGTTTCGATATTTCTAGGACAACGCATGATGCTCATGTTGTGTCTATTGGTCTAGTGTCTGTGCGCGATGTGTTTCACGGTTTGTTAAACAACCGACATCTGTAATTTCTTTTTGAGTCACAGTGGAGATTCATCACCGTCGAAAAGGGTAATGACCCCAACCATTATCAGGCAAGGTGTGTGTGTGTGTGTGTGTGTGTGTGTGTGAGAGAGAGAGAGAGAGAGAGAGAGAGAGAGAGAGAGAGAGAGAGAGAGAGAGGGGGGGGGGGGGGGGAGGAGAGCGCCAGCCATGTCGTGGTGTTCACAGGTTATTTCCATATGGAGCAAACCATCACAATCGCGAAATCTTCTGACAAGGATACTGGAGGATGTCATAGGGAGTATTTTCGCTCCATAGTAATGCCCCAGCTCATCGTGCACCGTCACATCTGCTGCTTCCATGGGCTATCAAACGCTCCATTCCTCACTATTTTCAAGAGACATGGCATTTACTGACTTTTTTCTCGGATGAAGGAACTATTACGTGGCAGACATTTATAGAATATCGTTATCATGTTTCAGGTGTAATGTTTCCTGAACAGCCAAAATACAAACTTGTGCAATGAGTCGGCCATCGTTAAGAAAATTTTCGCATTGAAAAGTTACCCCTCGTCGAGTATTCGTAAAGGATTCATCTATTAATACCTTCCGAAATGCATCAATAGCTCGACACCAGTTTCCATCTTAACGTCAAGCTCTCTGTGGCGAGCTGAAAACAGGGGTGGGGGAAACAACGTATCACAGCACGTTGCCTCACGAGCTGCAGAAATGAGTATACCAGCAGTGATAGCGTGAGACCCGGTGTACGTCACGGCCAGGCGTGATGACTCTAGCAGCTGCCCGCAAATGAATCACCGCGCTGCTTGCAGCCTTATCCTCCCTGAAGCAAGTCGCAAAGACGATGGGTGAAGCTCGTCTGGGCGAGCACAGGAATTCGACGGGCAGGGAGGCAGAGGTTTTACTTCTGTACACTCAGGTTACCACAGTAGTTCACAAGAAAAACGCTTTTTGCATGCTGGACACTAATTTTTTTATTTCATTTATGTACCCAGATACGTTTTTAACAAGGCGTCTTCAGTGGGCGTCCTAGAACATCACACGATTCTTTTTTGTTTCACATATTGAGTGCAGATTTAAAACAGTTCACTCAAGTTCTCTTTAATAATAAAACACACAGGTACTTACAGATCTGAGTCTGATTCATTATCTGAAAACCAAATAGCTTTCCCTCATGTGGAACACCTGTTGTAAGCCTCCAATTTTTCAGGTAGTCGTGTTTTTGTAACATAACAATTTGACTGCTACTTTCTGTGTCTTGAGTGTCATGTGTTTTTGCAAGGGTTGCTAACTTGTTTTAATTACACGCTCAGGAGAATAATAGGATTTGTGATCATTTTTTGGCATGTTGTCTATTGCATAGTCAATTAGTGTAAACAGCTAGTGCTTATTCATATTTACTTGTTCATTTTGCAGGAGTTCTTTTCTGCCATTGTTTAGTATATGTGGTTATTTTCTTGTCACGTTAGGTGACTCATTATTCTATTTCCATGTCTTCCCCTCTTGTAGAAAGTTGATCGACATGTCTGATATTTCATTGGGCTGACAGATTCTTTTGAGAGTCGAATGTTCTGCTGGTTTGTCCTACATACCTTACGTCACATGTGTTGCAGAGTAATTGGTGCATTCCTGCCTCATGGTAGCTGCCTGTGCCTCATTTTGGCAACGTACTTTTGGACTACAGTGTCAGTTTTAAATGATGTGTTTACACCTCTTTTGAAAATGCAGGTTGTTTTGTGTGAGAGTTTGTGCTCGTATGTCACTGTCTAAAATCTTAAACTGCCTTTCTTGTTGGCATATATTCTTTGTTTCATTGTTGTTCTGTCACTGTGCTTGTCTTTATATAGTATTATTGTGCTGTTTGTGGCTGTATGAATTGTGTTTATTTATAGTACACGTTTAAATTTGTGGTTAGATTATTACTGGACCCATTATTTGTTGCTTATAAAATACTGCGACATGTAATTACAGTAATTTTTTGACATTGATGGTTCGTACAGTCCTCCAGGAAAATTTTCAAGACACTGCAACCTCATAACTTCAACAACATCAAAATTTACACAACAAAGTAGAAGTGTGCATCCACCATTGCCAGTATTCACGATTTTAAATACAGATCTGCAGATTATGTCTGTGCGAGCACATACATGAGGGAATGCTGTTTCTTTCTGTTGTTGCCATTCACATTCAGTCATTTCATTTTCTTTTATTTACACATTTTAGTTTGAGGGAAGGCCCATCCAAGTGTTAAGGTAACTGAGAAATGTCCTGTGTTGGACATATGTCAATTTTCTGTAATTTTCATGTTACTCTATTCTTGGAAAGTTAGTTGAGAAATTTGGGAATGGATATAGATAAAAAATGTAAACACTTGTATCCCATAAGCAAGAAAAATCTGCATTTAATGAGCAGTACCTACCCCAAGGATTCATCCTGGAATTTGTCGAGGGAGGGGGGAGGGAGTAGATTGTTCATGCACGACATGCTCACCTGTATGTAACTAGTAAGCAGCTCAAACTAAGATCCAAGCTGGCCATACCTTGGTTATGTGCACATTAGCAGTAAACATGTGTAGTCCGCACCACCAATTCTGGACAGTGGGTAATATACCTATACGTAGCACACTAAAACATGACAGAGCAAAGTAACCTCATTTACTAATGTAAATATAGTTTTACCTTTCAATAGTACACCTGAGTTTATATGAAGTCCAGAATAATGTATCAGTTTTCAGAAGTCACCAAACTATGTCACAGGCATAATTGATGGCACTGGAGGTAATTACTCCAGAAATTAATCTCAGCTCAGGGGAACACCTTTAGGTGTGTTACTGCACGATTACATTTATTAACGGTATTAATACATTTCAGTCCTGCTCACTAAGTGAAGTTGTATCGAGATATGTAGACATATCTTACACCATTGGAACTAGAAGTGCCACACAGTTCTGAATAATTCACCAGGAGTGATATATGCTGACTAACTTCTATTAGTACCTGGCAACAATGAATGTTTAGGTTCCCTTCACTTCACTGACATGCAATCAGCATCACTGCCTGTTGTTATTCTACCAGAGAATTTAAGAGAAATTTGTATGTCTACAGCGGTTGTTATCACTACTACAGGACCAGAACAATGATATTTTCTTATGATACGTGATATTTCAGCATTTACTGTTTCCAACTACTACAATCATATCGTCTCATGGTACTTCTTGAAAAACCAGAAGAGTAAACAAAATTTTTGCTTTAGTTGCTGACTACATTACTCAATGCAAACAGAGTTGTGGGCAACTGTTTCTCAAATTTCAGGTTCATCATGATGACGACGATAGTGGTGTTGTGCGACATCAAGTGTGCAAAACACCAAAAATATTTCTTTTGCCCGTATATTGGTTTTGGTTTGTAGGTTTTGGTGAAGCCCCAGAGCTACATTAGGTTGGAAGGTGATAGTTGTGAGTTTGCAAAGCACTATCAGAAACTTCATTTAATCTGGAAGGTAACACTACCAATTTTTTGTGCACTTACAACACTCTACATCAAATTTGTAGCTCTTTAGCAGAAGCTATGCAGATTTTGTTGATGTGTAGTTTTAATTCAGAAACACAATAAAACCCTGTGTGTTCTTGCGCTATTTCCAGTCCACAATGTTAGGCACAGGAAGGAATCAAAACACAGAGGAAGTAAAGAAAAAAATATTCCACCACTATAGGTATAGTCAATACACCTCAACACTTGACTCTGTATTGCTCAACACAACACTGAGTAATCGAATGAAAATTATTGGAGCATCATAAATGCCTGCAACACTGCTGAATAGGTTGAGCCACACCCATCTTATAAATAACAAAGTCAATTGCAGAGTGCGTGCAGTTGAAAACATCTGAAATTTACATTTACAAATATCATTTGATGACTGTCACCCTTCAGATGAGCAAGATCACAATATTAGCAGTCCTTTGCTTACAAATTTCCAGTAAATCACTGCATTCTCCACTTCTATAATATTCACAAAATATAACAATTTTGTTCAGATTAATTTACCTCACTGATACTGTTGGGAGCTTCACAAAATCTAGACAATATTACTGCTTAGCTTTGCCCAGAACATTCACTAATGCAATAGCCACAAAGAGGTAGGAACGAAGGAATTTAATAAGGGTAGAACAATGTTTTGCCATTAGGTGAGTGAATATTGGGTACCAGCTTCATGTAAAATTTAATCTTGTAAAATATTCGACAGCTTTCTTCGATATACGCACATCACAAGTTTCTCTTGATTAAGTTGTGCTTAACTCATAATTAATCCATCCATCACCATTCAGGAATTTATTTAAGTATTTTACTTCTGCTGCATTCCTCAGTAAGTGGTATACTGCTCTACATACAGTATCTTCGCTCTTAGTTTCCAGTGATTTTATGTGCGCTTTGTATGTAGAAAACTATTTGATCCAATATGAATGCTTAGTTACAAGCATTCTGTGCAAATGACTGATTACATATTCCGTATTCAGACTCTGGAACAGACACCAAAAATACATCTGTGTAACGTCTACCTAGTGTTGAAATACACAATGGTGAATTGGTGCCAGTCAAGGTACAAATTGACATTTACTAGGACATTTACTGACAGCAACAGAAGCACAACAATAGCATATACTGCATTGCGCAAAACTTTTATCGCCGCGAAAACTGATTGGAAAGAACAAATCCGTGTTCAGTAAGTACCACGAAAACTACAGTTCTATACTTCGATTTTCTTACTGCACAACTCAACACACCAAATAAGGGAAAGTGTTGGTGACAGCGCTGTCCATGATATGTAGTTTAAACCTTTTGCCGAAGGTAACAAGTAATTCATAAGTAAGATGAGTTTACTAATGTATTCAAAATGTTGCAAACTTACTGCTTGTCGCGATCTTCCATAACTAATTCAGATGAAACCATAAGGACTGCTGTCCATTTATCAGTTGAGCGAAGTATGGTCTGAAAGAAAGAGCAGAAGCTAAGTAAGACTGTTTATTTACTCAAGCACATCGAATGGATTCCGTCTTTATTATTTTTTGTCTCAGATACCGAAGCCTGATTAGACGTCAAGAACTACACAACAAATTTTGCCGCATGATGTCATGAGAAAATGGCGAGAAAGTTGACTCATGTAGACAATTATTCAACAACTTTTGAATGAAGAAGATGAAAATGATGCTTTTTTGCAAGTAAATACAGCTAGATTTCACCTATTGCCACTGAAAACGCTTACAGATGGCAACAATTTTCGCTAAATGTATTCCATTCGACTTACCTGACAGTTCACTGGCACTACTTGCACAAACTTCTGCACGTCTGCTGCTGCGCTCTGTCGACAGTCACACAAACAAAAGCTTCACTCGCCTTAGAGAATCGATAGTCATAGCTAAATTACCCTCGATCTCTCGAGAAAAATTATAATATACATCTGTACGAGACAATAGCATTTGAAAACAAGAAGAATAGTCGTTTTTAGTTGTAGAAGGTTGCATCATGTGAAACAATCAGACTTTTGGTTTTTGAGGAGGCTATTTTTAAGACTGTGCCACTAACACCTTAACCTATAATTTGTCTGTCTGTATTCCAGAATATTGCAAGCGACGCGTCACAAAAAAATTGCACTGCCACCAGTACAAACACGCACACACACACACACATACACACACACACACACACACACACACAGAGAGAAAGAAAACGAGGTGGTGGGGTCAATAATAAGGGAAAGGCGTGCGATGCAAATGATCTCTCCAGGAGGAATTATTAGCATACTTCTAGTTCGTCACTAGTATTATTTCCACTAGTTTGCTGTTATATTACTTATCTTGATTACTGAAGTAAGACGTTAAGACTCCAGCAATATATCGCTTCAAAATATTAGATGAACCACTGAAGGATGGTATACACCAGTGAAACATCAACATGCAAACCTTTAAATATGTACACCACTGTGAACACAGAACACGTCAGGTGTTACTAAAGCTGCATGATGGAAAGATATGTGTATACCACACAGAGCTGTGAGCAGCTTTCAAAGGAACGCTGTAGTGTTTCGAAAGTCAAAGTCTTCATAGTTCCCTTGTGGAGTGGCTGAATTTGAGTCTTTCCTGCTCATATTTGTGTAAATTTTATTGCATGATACTTGCCTTCCACTTCTGTGGGAAACGCGAAGGCAGAATTACACTGACTGTAGCATACACACAAGCATTTAAGGAATCATTCTTTCCACACTCTGTGATTAAAAGGGGAAGCAACATTAACATGTGGTGCCATGTTAGGCATCCTCTGCCATCCATTTATTAGTGATTTGCAGAATGTGTATATAGATATACATTTTTTGGGTGTTCTGCTGCATTGAAAAATCCATGTATATACACAAAATGTGTGTGATTCTGTTTTCTTGTTATCTGCTACAAGTGATGGCTTTATGTGTATTACAGGTACGCATTTTAAACAGATTGAAAAACCATGGCTTAACATCTCATTGATGTCAAAATAAATAAGGTACAAGTTTGGACAACAAATGAGTAGTACAGAAATGAGCTGTGGCCTTCTCAGAGGAAATTACCCAATCATTTAGTGTAATTTATATAGAGAAGCAACAGAAAGAATCAATAAAAATATGAAGATGGCCATTGAGGCCTAAACCGGTTACGACTGTATCATTAAAAAGAAAAAAAACTTCATGTAGAATCAAGTCTACGGCATTATGTATTGAAGCATCTGAATCCAACCATCTACTTAGACACATGATGTCATCAAGATGGTGGACACCCCTACTTCCAGCACATACAATATGACAGCCATACCATAACTACATACATATGCAAACAAAAACAAGGATCTGCTGGGAAAGCTTGAAGAGTCACAAAATCAAAGATGACAGGAGAATATTTCACTCCAGCAATGGAGTAAAACTGACAGGACAACCAAAGAAAATAGGGGTTTTGGATGGGACGAGGTAAATATACAATCACATGAAGAACAGCGTCATTCCAAAACAAATATTATCCACAAAATCGAGCATAAAAAATTCTCAACATATGACAATGCTACAAACACAAAAACCACAGGAATTGTACATTTCACTTGACTTACGTAGCTCAAAAGAAACAGTGTCAGAGAGCCAACACATGCAACTTCAAAACATGATATAGCTCTAATTAAATCTACAATACCAACACCCCACACACAAATCAAAAACCCAAAACCCCCAGATTCACTTGGCCAATGGAAATAATACAAAAAACTATACACAGAAACAAACCATAAATAATGCATTAAAAAGCAAGAAAACAAAAGTTACGTACCAACTAAAGCCACTGCCGAATACAACTAGGTCCCTCCTGCCCCACACACACATAAACACACACATCTACATATATACTCCGCAAACCACTGTGAGGTGCATGCAGAGAGTATGTTCTCTTGTACCAGTTATTAGGATTTCTTTCTGTTCCATTAACATATGGAGCTTGGCAAGAATGATTGTTTGCCTCTATGCATGCAATAATTACTCAAATCTTATCCTCATGAGCACTGTGTGAGCAATATGTAGGGCATTGCAGTATATTACTAGAGAAATCATTTAAAGCCAGATCTTGATATTTTATTAATAGACTTTCTCACGATAGTTTATGTCTGTCATCAAGAGTCTGCCATTTCAGTTCCTTCAGTATATCTGTGACACTTTCCCATGGCTTAAACAAACCTCTGACCATTTGTGCTGCCTTTCTCTGTGTACATTCAATATCACCTGTTAGTCCTATCCTATCTGGTATGGGTCCCACACACAGGAGCAATATTCTAGGATGGGTCGCACGGGAGGATTTGTAAGCAGCCTGTTATGTAGACTGACAGCACTTCCCCAGTATTCTACCATTAAACCGAAGCCTACTACCTGCTTTACCCATGACTGAGCCTATGTGATCATTCCATTTCATATCCCTTCAGAGTGTTACACCCAGGTATTTGTATGAGTTGGCCAATTTAACGGCGATTCATTGATATTACAGTCATAGGATACTACGGTTTTTCATTTTGTGAAATGCAAAACTTTACATTTCTGAACATTTTGAGCAAGTTGCCAATCTCTGCACCAAGTTGAAATCTTATCAAGATGTGACAGAATATTTTTGTAGCTTCTTTCAGGCAGTACTTCATTATAGATAACTGCATCATCTGCAAAAGGTCATTAACATACAACACAAACAGCAATGGTCCCAATACACTTCCCTGGGGCATACCTGAAGTTACTTCTACATCTGATGATGACTCTCCATCCAAGATAACATGCTGCGTCCTCTCTACCAAAAAGTCCTCAATCCAATCACAAATTTCTATTGATACCCTATATGATCGTACTTTTGACAATAAGCCTAGGTGCGGTACTGGAAGAAATGCTCTTTGGAAATCAACAAACACTTGCGTCTACCTGGTTGCCTTGATCCAAAGCTTTCAGTATGTAAAGTGAGAAAAGTGCGAGTTGCATCTCACATGGTCGATGTTTTCAAAAATCATGCTGGGTGGCATTGAGGAGGTCATTCTGTTCAAGGTACCTCATTATGTTTGAGCTCAGAATACATTCTAAGATTCTAAAACAAATCGATGTCAAGCATATTGGGTGGTAGTTTAGTGTACCGCCACATATACAGGTCCCTGATCTGAGAAGCTGGGAGACCAGTCAACTTCATAATCTCATTACACCGATGACAGCTCACGTAGTCAGCAATCGAGCCAAACCCTGCAAAAACTTATGGGCATTGTCATATCATCGCCCAGTGCAACACAGAGTGAGTAAATATTAATTTTTTTCATATCTATTGCTAACAAAAAAACAAGGAAAGCTCTATTCCATTTCAGTATATAAGAAAAAGACTGCTAATTTTACCTCACACAAACACAAATGCATAAACCCCCAAAATATATATCAAAGTAACTCACTGGCAACACAGCATACTCTTCCAACAATTAGTTCATAGAATGATGACACAAAGTCAGATTGCTGAATACCACACATAACACAAACTACTTCAAACATGAACAGCCATCACAAGAGGGCATGACCCAATAGTACAACACACCATCTACAAATTATGGCTAATGCCAATCTACTTACACTGATACTTATGTGCATTACTTATGTGTACATGAAATTATGAAAAAGTAACTGATCTTCCTCTTACAATAATGAGCTGCTGTTTTTATTTCATACTTGAAGCTAAGTATTTATGTAATTTGACATGCAGCACCATCAGGTGTCTGAACACAGAAAGGACAGAACTGTTAACCAATATTTACATCCCCATCTTTCACTTGGTATCAGTGCAGCTGTAGATTTCTTGCCTGCATTAGATAATGAATTTCACAGATCATCCTAAATTCACTCTTATTATTAAACACAAGTCCGAAGAGGTATATATATTGCTAAGAGACTGTAAGAGTTCAAAGGTCATAGCCACATTCATTCTTAATTTGTGCCAGGGCTGTTTCAGTGAATGTAACATGTTTTCACAACTGTTAACTTTTTAAGTTCACAAATTGATGGAGTTTCCTTTCCTCCCCTCTTTCTTTTGCCCTAGGCAAATTCCAGGGCAATCATTTCTATTTAAATAGCTAATTAGTTCAGCTGTTGAAGAAAATTTGTTAGTTACTAGAATGAAATTTTCACTCTACAGCAGAGTGTGTGCTGATATGAAACTTCCTGGCAGATTAAAACTGTGTGCCAGACCGAGACTCGAACTCAGGACCTTTCCCTTTCACGGGCAAGTGTGCTCTACCAACTGAGATACCCAACCTGCCAGGAAGTTTCATATCAGCGCACACTCTGCTGTAGAGTGAAAATTTCATTCTAGAAACATCCCCCAGGCTGTGGCTAAGCCATGTCTCCGCAGTATCCTTTCTTCCAGGAGTGCTAGTTGTGCAAGGTTCACAGGAGAGCTTCTGTGAAGTTTGGAAGGTAGGAGATGAGGTACTGGCGGAATTGAAGTTGTGAGGATGGGGTGTGAGTCGTGCTTGGGTAGCTCAGTTGGTAGAGCACTTGCCCACGAAAGGCAAAGGTCCCGAGTTCGAGTCTTGGTCCGGCACACAGTCTTAATCTGCCAGGAAGTTTCAAATTTGTTAGTTCCTTCATCCACACCACTTCACAAAAATGAGGTAAAAATGCTTTGAGTTTGAACCTATTCCTTTGTGCTTAACATAGGAGTCACAAAAGTTCCAAACTTTTCTATATGCACGAGTTCCTTGAAGACTTGGACAAAAAGCCATAAGATTTTTTGCAGCAGAACTGCTATTTTCAGAAAAAAAAAAAAATATTTCACCAGCTAGAGCTCCACACATAAAACTGCCCTTCAAAAGTAATGAAGTAGATAATGGGAAGCCTGTATGGACATGCCCCTGAGAAAAATTCAGTGATGTATTATTTTTCACGCTAAACAGGATCCATTCTGCTCTCCCGCCTGATAACAAACACAAAATGATGAGATGATGCTCAAGAAACTGTGGTAAACAGAATTGGTGTGAATCTGTGCCTAAAACAGTATAACAGCTGTGTGCACATACTGATGGAATGCATACTTAAAACCATTCACAGATTCATGACAAATACAAAAAGCAGCCCTTTTATTTATAAAAATTACATACAAGAATAGGCGAGAACAAAATAACTGCTACAATAGTTAACTTAAAAAAGTGCTGTGTTACATACAAATATGTCACATTTTGTACAAGAATCAACTTTAGTGGGAGAAAAATCATAAAAAATACATTTCACTCACTTTGCTAATACCAGTAAACAGACAAGGTTAAATGTGTGAGAGGAGACTGGAAGATACATTATCAAACAGAATCTGCTGGTGTTTTTATACTGAGCTACTCTCACAGAGGATTCGTATTCTCCAAGTGCTCAAAATAGTTCAAATGGCTCTGAGCACTATGGGACTCAACATCTGAGGTCATCAGTCCCCTAGAACTTAGAACTACTTAAACCTAACTAAACTAAGGACATCACACACATCCATGACCAAGGCAGGATTCGAACCTGCGACCGTAGCGGTCCCGCGGTTCCAGACTGAAGCACCTAGAACTGCTCGGCCACTGCGGCCGGCTCTCCAAGTGCAAATGATGAGGATTGTGACAAGTGCAATTGACTATTTCAGCAGGAATATACTTTCTTCAGACTAAAGGGGAAATTTCAAACTATCAAAATATATTTTTTGCTAATAGTATTACTCTTATTTTGTGCTAAAGTCTGTGCTATTTTATTTAGCAATAATGTAGGACAGAATGCAAAGAAAGCTACACATAATATTTGCATATACAGAAAAGTAAATTTACTGTATTAAAGATAGTCATAAAAATATCTGAATTTGACAAAAATATAATGGATAGGTTAGTCTTAAGTTACTGTATGCTTCCTACAATACGTAGTGTGGTATATTTTTTGTAAAAAACATAACAATTGATACAAATTTTTATGAGCATTATAGACAGAAAGCTCTCCTGCACATCGCATTCGCTTTACAGTAACATTTAGCACACACAGAGCTTTCAAAATGCTTATTAATAAATTAAATATTTGATTTTCAGGTCTTTACATTATCATAAAACTACAAATATAAAATAAGGTACTGCAAAACTTTGGAATTTTTCTTCTCTAAAGATGTTATATTTGTGGCAACTGAACCATGAATTGTCTTAGCAAACTCTTTGGTCTGCAGGCTTTTTCTAAAATACTTGATGCATGAATGAAAATCCGGGTCACAAAAAAAAATCTAGGAAAACATAAACTACTAATAATTAACAGTCAGTGTGGTTTTCGAGGAGGGTACAGTACAAAAGCAGCCTTCTTGGACTACACAACAGAAATAAAAAGAATTTTGGAATAAAATAAACATGTTGTTGTACTTAATTTAGATTTGTCCAAAGCTTTTGATACTGTAAACCAAGGAATACTGGCAGGGAAACTTGAAGCAACAGGCATTAGGGGTATTGTTAAATCATGGTTTGAATCCTTCCTGCACAACAGGTCACAAGTTGTTAAGTTGAGGTCATCTCACAATTTTCATAATTTTAAACTCATATTAGAATCAAACCAAACTGAAACTAGAGTTCCACAGCTCACAGTCCTGTGCCATTGTTGTTTCAAATTTATGTCAATGATATACAGGTTCCAGACAGCTCAGCCAAAATTCTGTTATTTGCAGATGACACAAGTGCCATAATTAGCAATATAAAAGAATCATTGCGTACTACAATAGAAAAAGTGCTTACATACTTACAGTCATGGTTTCATTCAAATAAGCTGACATACAAAATAAAATAAAAAAACAACTTTAGACAGTAGCGAAGTAAGTGTCAAGAGGAAAATATTGAATGATACTGGAAAACAAACAAATAGAAAAGGTGTCTACTATAAAGTTTCTGGGAATGTGGGTTGACCAACACTTAAACTGGAACAAACATGTTGGTGTGTCTTACTCAGAAACTCAGTAAAGCATGTTTTGCCTTAAGAATAATATCCAAGGCATGTAGCCTAGAATGTACTAGAGTTGTGTGCTATGATTAGTTCCAGTCAGTTGCAAGCAACAGCAAAAACAAGTTAGTATTAAAAGAAATTTTTATTATATAAAAAAGAGCTATTCACGTCATGACTCCAAAACCACAAACACTGTAGACCAATATTTAAACAGCTAAAGATACTAACAATACCATCTAAATATATTTTAAAATGCTGGAATACCGCACCAGTTAGAGTGGTGTAGGGGACTGGCCGCCGGCAGTAGCACAGCAGGTACTGCAAGAGCAGGTGATATGCACCATGCTGGCGGCTGTGCGAAGGAAGCGATTGTGGCCTTCAAAGCCACCGTGCATGCAGATAGGGCAGCTTTTAAGGCCATCCTGTCTGTAGAGACAGAGGAGGCATGCAGCCAACTGCGGCAATTGCACTCGCAGCTGGCACACGACATCTGTGCGGATGCCACCGGTAAAGAGAAGACACCTGCCACCGCTCCCCTTATGGAGCACATAACGGAAAAACACAGCTCGGCAGACGCACCAAAGAAGAACATGGGTGCTGCCGCAAGAACACCAAAGCCCGTCGGGTCTGAGCAGCTCTGCTCTGATGAGTGGGCCACCACAGCGATCAGGGCGCTCAAGAGTATCGGCTACACCTACATCTACATCTACATTTATACTCCGCAAGCCACCCAACGGTGTGTGGTGGAGGGCACTTTACGTGCCACTGTCATTACCTCCCTTTCCTGTTCCAGTCGCGTATGGTTCGCAGGAAGAACGACTGTCTGAAAGCCTCTGTGCGCGCTCTAATCTCTCTAATTTTAGATTCGTGATCTCCTCGGGAGGTATAAGTAGGGGGAAGCAATATATTCGATACCTCATCCAGAAACGCACCCTCTCGAAACCTGGCTAGCAAGCTACACCGCGATGCAGAGCGCCTCTCTTGCAGAGTCTGCCACTTGAGTTTGTTAAACATCTCCGTAACGCTATCACGGTTACCAAATAACCCTGTGACGAAACACGCCGCTCTTCTTTGGATCTTCTCTATCTCCTCCGTCAACCCGATCTGGTACGGATCCCACACTGATGAGCAATACTCAAGTATAGGTCGAACGAGTGTTTTGTAAGCCACCTCCTTTGTTGATGGACTACATTTTCTAAGGACTCTCCCAATGAATCTCAACCTGGTACCCGCCTTACCAACAATTAATTTTATATGATCATTCCACTTCAAATCGTTCCGCACGCATACTCCCAGATATTTTACAGAAGTAACTGCTACCAGTGTTTGTTTCGCTATCATATAATCATACAATAAAGGATCCTTCTTTCTATGTATTCGCAGTACATTACATTTGTCTATGTTGAGAGTCAGTTGCCACTCCCTGCACCAAGTGCCTATCCGCTGCAGATCTTCCTGCATTTCGCTACAATTTTCTAATGCTGCAACTTCTCTGTATACTACAGCATCATCCGCGAAAAGCCGCATGGAACTTCCGACACTATCTACTAGGTCATTTATATATATTGTGAAAAGCAATGGTCCCATAACACTCCCCTGTGGCATGCCAGAGGTTACTTTAATGTCTGTAGACGTCTCTCCGTTGATAACAACATGCTGTGTTCTGTTTGCTAAAAACTCTTCAATCCAGCCACACAGCTGGTCTGATATTCCGTAGGCTCTTACTTCGTTTATCAGGCGACAGTGCGGAACTGTATCGAACGCCTTCCGGAAGTCAAGAAAAATAGCATCTACCTGGGAGCCTGTATCTAATATTTTCTGGGTCTCATGAACAAATAAAGCGAGTTGGGTCTCACACGATCGCTGTTTCCGGAATCCATGTTGATTCCTACATAGTAGATTCTGAGTTTCCAAAAACGACATGATACTCGAGCAAAACACATGTTCTAAAATTCTACAACAGATCGACGTCAGAGATATAGGTCTATAGTTTTGCGCATCTGCTCGACGACCCTTCTTGAAGACTGGGACTACCTGTGCTCTTTTCCAATCATTTGGAACCTTCTGTTCCTCTAGAGACTTGCGGTACACGGCTGTTAGAAGGGGGGCGAGTTCTTTCGTGTACTCTGTGTAGAATCGAATTGGTATCCCGTCAGGTCCAGTGGACTTTCCTCTGTTGAGTGATTCCAGTTGCTTTTCTATTCCTTGGACACTTATTTCGATGTCAGCCATTTTTTCGTTTGTGCGAGGATTTAGAGAAGGAACTGCAGTGCGGTCTTCCTCTGTGAAACAGCTTTGGAAAAAGGTGTTTAGTATTTCAGCTTTACGCTTGTCATCCTCTGTTTCAATGCCATCATCATCCCGGAGTGTCTGGACATGATGTTTCGAGCCACTTACTGATTTAACGTAAGACCAGAACTTCCTAGGATTTTCTGTCAAGTCGGTACCTAGTATTTTACTTTCGAATTCACTGAACGCTTCACGCATAGCCCTCCTTACGCTAACTTTGACATCGTTTAGCTTCTGTTTGTCTGAGAGGTTTTGGCTGCGTTTAAACTTGGAGTGAAGCTCTCTTTGCTTTCGCAGTAGTTTCCTAACTTCGTTGTTGTACCACGGTGGGTTTTTCCCGTCCCTCACAGTTTTACTAGGCACGTACCTGTCTAAAACACATTTTACGATTGCCTTGAACTTTTTCCATAAACACTCAACATTGTCAGTGTCGGAACAGAAATTTTCGTTTTGATCTGTTAGGTAGTCTGAAATCTGCCTTCTATTACTCTTGCTAAACAGATAAACCTTCCTCCCTTTTTTTATATTCCTATTAACTTCCATATTCAGGGATGCTGCAATGGCCTTATGATCACTGATTCCCTGTTCTGCATTTACAGAGTCGAAAAGTTCGGGTCTGTTTGTTATCAGCAGGTCCAAGATGTTATCTCCACGAGTCGGTTCTCTGTTTAATTGCTCGAGGTAATTTTCGGATAGTGCACTCAGTATAATGTCACTCAATGCTCTGTCCCTACCACCCGTCCTAAACATCTGAGTGTCCCAGTCTATATCTGGTAAATTGAAATCTCCACCTAAGACCATAACATGCTGAGAAAAGTTATGTGAAATGTATTCCAAATTTTCTCTCAGTTGTTCTGCCACTAATGCTGCTGAGTCGGGGGGTCAGTAAAAGAAGCCAATTATTAACCTTGAGTGTAACCTCCACCCATAATAATTCACAGGAACTATCCACTTCTACTTCACTACAGGATAAACTACTACTAACAGCGACGAACACTCCACCACCGGTTGCATGCAATCTATCCTTTCTAAACACCGTCTGAACCTTTGTAAAAATTTCGTCAGAATTTATCTCTGGCTTCAGCCAGCTTTCTGTACCTATAACGATTTCAGCTTCGGTGCTTTCTATCAGCGCTTGAAGTTCCGGTACTTTACCAACGCAGCTTCGGCAGTTTACAATTACAATACCGATTGCTGCTTGGTCCCCGCATGTCCTGACTTTGCCCCGCACCCGTTGAGGCTGTTGCCCTTTCTGTACTTGCCCGAGGCCATCTAACCTAAAAAACCGCCCAGACCACGCCACACAACCCCTGCTACCCGTGTAGCCGCTTGTTGCATGTAGTGGACTCCTGACCTATCCAGCGGAACCCGAAACCCCACCACCCTATGGCGCAAGTCGAGGAATCTGCAGCCCACATTGTCGCAGAACCGTCTCAGCCTCTGATTCAGACCCTCCACTCGGCTCTGTACCAAAGGTCCGCAGTCAGCCCTGTCGACGATGCTGCAGATGGTGAGCTCTGCTTTCATCCCGCTAGCAAGACTGGCAGTCTTCACCAAATCAGATAGCCGCCGGAAGCCAGAGAGGATTTCCTCCGATCCATAGCGACACACATCATTGGTGCCGACGTGAGCGACCACCTGCAGATGGGTGCACCCTGTACCCTTCATGGCATCCTGAAGGACTCTTTCCACATCTGGAATGACTCCCTCCGGTATGCACACGGAGTGCACTTTGGTTTTCTTCCCCTCCCTTGCTGCCATATCCCTAAGGGGCCCCATTACGCGCCTGACGTTGGAGCTCCCAACTACCAGTAAGCCCACCCTCTGCGACTGCCTGGATCTTGCAGACTGAGGGGCAACCTCTGGAACAGGACAAGCAGCCATGTCAGGCCGAAGATCAGTATCAGCCTGAGACAGAGCCTGAAACCTGTTCGTCAGACAAACTGGAGAGGCCTTCCGTTCAGCCCTCCGGAATGTCTTTCGCCCCCTGCCACACCTTGAGATGACCTCCCACTCTACCACAGGTGAGGGATCAGCCTCAATGTGGGCAGTATCCCGGGCAACCACAGTCATAGTCCGATCGGGGGATGCGTGGGACGAGCTGGCCGTCCCCGACAAACCCCCATCCGGACCCCCACAGTGATGCCCATTGGCAACAGCCTCAAGCTGTGTGACCGAAGCCAACACTGCCTGAAGCTGGGAGCGAAGGGATGCCAACTCAGCCTGCATCCGAACACAGCAGTTGCAATCCCTATCCATGCTAAAAACTGTTGTGCAAAGAACGTCTGAACTAATCTACAGAGAGCGCAAACAAAATGACACAAAATTTAAACGGTTATTAAAATACAAGATTGCCTAGTAAATGCAGTAGTGCTGCCACTTGTGCACTGCTGACACACTGCTCGGCGGCGGAAGGAGACTACGCGATTTTACACTATTCGAGTACTAAAACGCGATGCTACAACTTTCAAATACTATAATACGCCCGAAATTTATGAATTAAACAATGCAAGTACCAAAAACACGCAAAGAAATTAAGAATTAAACTATGTAACAAATGAGTGAGCTAGGAGTATACGACTTGCTGCTGCAGCTGCTTATCCAACGGCGGCAGGGAGCACACTGACTGTGACCAACCGACACTGGCCGTTCAAAACAAAAACAGATGACAGACGACTACGCGAATTTACACTATTGAGGTACTAAAACGCGATGCTACAACTCTCAAATACTATAATACGTCATCCGCTACACAGGGGAGACTCAACTGTGGACCTCACTGAGTCTGTCAGCACAGCCAACGAGGGAGAAATGGTGCCGATACATGACATACACATCTCCGAGCACTTGGCTTCGACGCTCGCTCACCAGACACCGATGGGCGACCTGGATCTTCCCCCGTTCCTAGTCACCAGTGATGCAGCATGAGAGGGGGCTCTCACAGTCCAAACTGCAGTGCACTGTGCTGCAGCACCGTAACACACTGATCTCTTTTGATCAACATATGGCTTGACATGGTATCCACTTGCATGATACCTGTTTTTAACTTAACCCGTCCTTGCATGACCTGTCACAGTCAGCAAGATTCTGCTATTGCTCTTACTACCCAACCTAACTATCGCAGATGTTTTTATTCCCTTGGCACTTTTGTCCCTCTGCCCTTCAAACCACTACCCTTCGTTCAACTTGCAACCCAAACTATCTCCAGATGAGTGCATATTAATGGTTAACCTTAACCAGACGTACGCAAACATCGCAGTACCCACATCCTGTGAGACCTCATTTTAGTGAAAAACTAACCCTTATGCAGAGATGGCAGTAGACCTTTTATGTTGGCCATCATGCCAGTGTGGGTGTGGAGGCGCTCTACCTATTTTCAAAAAAAGGAAATGATCAGTAAAAATCACTGTAATCTTCAAACCAACTCTAGCTGTCATAATCACAATACAAGGCATTGTAAAGACTTCCACTTTCCCAATTAGCTAAAACCAGAAATAACAATCATGTGAGCCACTTAGGAATTAAACTATTAGATGCACTTCCATCCCAAATTAAAGACAGAAGTTAATACAAGCATGAAGTAAAAAATACCTGATGGGTAAATGCTTCTATAGTGTCAACGAATATCTGTTTCTCACAATAAGCTGAAACCTTTACTTGCTTTCAATAATTTGAACAAATTTAAACTTATTTTCAAATTATGAAATATTTATAAAAACTCTGTTAAATCCCCCCAATACATTTTGCGCAGTTAATGCACTATGTATGTTTGTATTGAGTATGTGTTTTTTGTGTACTAAAGTGTTTCTTATCTATTTATGTACTTCGGTATGTAATTTGCTTTGTTTGTTTATTATGTTATGTATTGTTATCATGTGTTACATGTACGCATTTTAATGACAAATCCTTTATCACATGTGATCTTTTGGATGATGAATAAAACAATTAAATAAAGCTGGTGAACCTACAACAAATGTCAGCATCAGACTTGGCAGAGATTCATAGACAATATTCTCTTCAAATTTGCCTTTTGTTTGCATAGCTTAATGGTATCTTAGTCTTTTCCATTTCCCCACACAAACTTGAGGAGCATCTCAAACTTGTTATGAAAACACTGCAACATTTTGGTGTTGTGATTAACAATGACAAGCCAACAGACTCGTATCAGTGGTAACACCGGTTCCTGTCAAATCACCAAAGTTAAGCACTGTCAGGCTTGGCTGCCACTCAGATGGGTCACTGTCCGGGTCTGCCGAGTCCTGTTGGCAAGCGGGGTGCACTCAGCCCTTGTGAGGCCAGCTGAGGAGCTACTTGATTGAGAAGTAGCGACGTTGGCTACAAAAACTGACAACAGCTGGGAGAACAGCGAGCTATTCACATGCCCCTGTATCTGCTTCCGGTTACACCTAAGGGCTGAGGATGACATGGTGGCTGGTCTGTACCACTGGGCCTTCAAGGTCCAAGTCTTTGTTATTTTTTTTTTGTTTTGTTTTTGGTCAACAGTCAACAATGACAATTGTCAGTTTGTCATTTTGTTAGCAGCGATGGCACGTGGCCTACTATGGAATGCCTGGAACTCAAATGGTGCAGCCACAAAACTACAACAAGTTACACCAATTTCTCAAAATGGTAAACTTTTGTCATCAGCACTTACCTCACACAGCTGCCACTCAAGTCCCATTACATAACTGCTCTGGGGGCAAACACACATCTGGTAAGTGAGACTCTGTATGGAACCTATAGATGCAATGAGCCTTTGACCGGATTAAAGACAGTCTCTTTCGGGCTACAATGTTGGCACACCTATTTCCCACCACCTCTCTGTCAATCACTTCTTTTGTGGGCGATTCTACTATTGGCGAAGTACTTCAGCAAATGTCTTAGCAACTACTACGCTTTTTCTCCAAGAAACTGACTGATTCTCAGTGCAAGTGGTTGGCATATGATAGGGAGTTGTTCAAAGTGTATGAAGTGGTCCTCCATTTCAAAGATGATATTGCAGACAAGCCACTTACCATCTACACCAATCGCTTACTGTTGGCAGACTCCATCCGCAACCTGTCAAAAGACAGTATTTTTGATGTCTAGATTATTTTGCACAACTATCACCAAATGTCCGATTTCTTCAGTGAGCAGATGACATCATCACAGATTATCTCTTTGTGATCAATTCACTCTTAGTGCACAGTGATCATGGTGAGCTGGTTAAGGCACAACTACAGGAGACACAATTACTTGATCTCATACATGACTCCAAAACTGACTTGCAATTTGAACATCCCACACGATTCCTGGTTCACCAGTACAAGTTTTGCGTGACCTGTCAAGGCCACCTTAGACGTATGATCCCACTCGTTACGCTGAAGGCTATTTTTGATCGAGTGCTCAGGTTTTCACATCTGGGTGTCTGTCCAATAATTAGGCAAGTCACAGACCGTTTTATATGGCCAAATGTCAAATATAGTTGTAAACAATGGACCCAAGTTTGTACAGTTTGCCACTGTTCTAAAATAGGCCAGCATGCACTGGTGAAAGACAATTACTATTTGAAACCAAAGGGTCCCTCTGAACAAGTTCACCTGGATCTAAAGGGTCACTCCGAACAAGTTCACCTGGATCTGACCATGGCCATCCCTGAATCATGAGGCTTCTGTTACATTTTTCACTGAGTTACCCACTGGTTGAAGCCATATCATTCTTTGACATCATGGCAGAATCCTTGAGAGGCCATTTGTTCACTTATAGATTTCCCATTTTGGCTCACTGCCCCTATAACAACTGATGAAAGCCGTCAACTCAAATCAGCACTCTTCACCAAACTCTGCACCTTGTGTGGTGTTCAGCACCTCCAAAGCACAGCATATCAACCACAAAGCAATGGCTTAGTGGAGCACTGGCACCACTTACTTGAAACAGCATTGGTGCTCATAGGCATGCATTCAGCATCTACACAAGGCCTCTGCACTTTCCCAGGGGAAACTCTAGGCCATGAACCTCTGCATCACTGGCTGACATCGTAGCACCAACACAACAACCAACAGACAAGGAACTCCATGTGGTCATCCACAAGATCGTGTAGCACATCACATGTCTCAGGATACTATCCCAGCAGGCACACAGATCTCATAAAATCTTTGTTCATCAAGTCCTAAAAGACTGATGAGGGATGACAAAACCACCTTATTCTGGCCCCCACAGAGTGATAAAACAAGACAACAATACCTTTGATATTCTACGCCATGGAAAACTGACAACTGTTACAGTGAATCATCTCAAGCCTGCTTGTATACTACATGATACCAAGGGTGTCATGATGCTAACACCCATGCAGATGTTGGCTGGTTGACTGATTTGAGGGAGGGGAGCAAACAGTGAGGTCATCAGTCCCAGCAGATTAGGGAAGGATGGCAAAGGAAGTTGGCTGTGCCCTTTCAAAGGAACCTTCCTGGCGTTTGTCTGAAGCTATTTACACACAAATGTCAGTTCAGAGACTGCCCAAGACGACAACGGTGAATCGGGTAAGTTTAGTGGGAGTGACCCCTTCATAATGTGACTCAATATGCAGCGTTTTCAATCGGAGGATGTGCCTGTGAAACTAGTTGGTGACTTCGTTCTCATAGAAGGACAGTATGGGAGAGGGGGGGGGGGGTTATAGCAGGCTGATGAAGTATCTCTTCCTACACAAATCACTTGCAGCTACAAACTCCCCTTGACATGGATCTAGACACAACAACACGGTTATCTGCTGACAGAACTCTTACCATCATGGCTGCAAGGAAACGATTTCTGCTTCAGAGTGCATTAACAGTGTGTGATACAACTCCAACTATAACCTCATCACTTCCACAACCTGTCTCCGTGCCTCTCCCACCTCTCTCCAACACAGACCAAGCATCACACTATGGCCAACCACACCATATCCCGTCTTACCTCACACCATATCAATTGTATTAAGACGAAACATAGACAGCAGTACTGTGCCTTCGCCACTACCACACTGAGAAATGGTCTAGCTGTGCCCTATTCAAGCAGGCAGCCACGGCATGGTGCGCACATGCTTGACTGTGTATCGTGGTGTCAAAAATCAAGTGTACCTTACCTGCACTGACTGCCCTCAATATTCTGTCTTGAGTATCCTTACCTGGACCCTCCCCACATGCTAAATGACAAACTGGTAAAAATTGCCATGGTATGCTAGAAGAATGAGATCTAATTAAAAAACGTTGTTACAAACTAAACATAGACATATAATTATTAAGAGTGAGTTAGAAAGAAAAATATGACTTAATGAATTCTTTAGGTGGTTTGGGGATCTCATAGGGATGAACTAAGAGGTTACGAGGCAAACCACCTTCCCTACCCTCTGGCTCCTACCCTTGTAACTGCCCCCGGTGTAAAACCTGTCCCATGCACCCTCCCACCACCACCTACTCCAGTCCTGTAACCCGGAAGGTGTACACGATCAAAGGCAGAGCCACGTGTGAAAGTACCCACGTGATTTACCAACTGACCTGCCTACACTGTGAAGCCTTCTATGTGGGAATGACCAGCAACAAACTGTCCATTCACATGAATGGACACAGGCAGACAGTGTTTGTTGGTTATGAGGATCACCCTGTGGCTAAACATGCCTTGGTGCATGGCCAGCACATCTTGGCACAGTGTTACACCGTCCGGGTTATCTGGATACTTCCCACTAACACCAACCTGTCAGAACTCCGGAGATGGGAACTTGCCCTTCAGCATATCCTCTCTTCTCACTATCCGCCAGGCCTCAATCTCTGCTAATTTCTAATTTCAATTTGCCGCCGCTCATACCTCACATGTCTTTCAACAACATCTTTGCCTCTGTACTTCTGCCTCGACTGACATCTCTGCCCAAACTCTTTGCCTTTACAAATGTCTGCTTGTGTCTGTGTATATGCGGATGGATATGTGTGTGTGTGCGAGTGTATACCTGTCCTTTTTTCCCCCTAAGGTAAGTCTTTCCGCTCCCGGGATTGGAATGACTCCTTACCCTCTCCCTTAAAACCCACATCCTTTCGTCTTTCCCTCTCCTTCCCTCTTTCCTGACGAAGCAACCGTTTGTTGCGAAAGCTTGAATTTTGTGTGTATGTTTGTGTTCGTTTGTGTGTCTATCGACCTGCCAGCGCTTTTGTTTGGTAAGTCTCATCATCTTTGTTTTTAGATATATCTTTGTTTTTAGATATAAACATAAACACTGTCATGTAAGAAACATGAATATTGAATACACCACAGAACAGTCATCAGTTTGCTGAGGAGCAGGAGGAGTAGAAATACTACAATATCACTAGTGCTATCTTAAGTCTTTTGTAGCAATGTAAAGTTGTGATGCTCATCAGTGAACTATTGTTTGCCAGTGAACTAGTGGAGATATGATCTTCTAATGCCTCTTATATTCCATATGAAGTTGAAGAATTAGTAGTTTGGGGCAGACTATTTCTGGCTCAGTTAATGGCTGTGTCGTGGTGGGTACACTGGTTGCCACGATCAGATCACTGAAGTTAAGCGTCATCAGGCATGAATGGCACTTGGATAAGTGACTGTCCGGGCCACCGTGCGCTGGGGTGCACTTGAGTCTCGTGATGCCAGTTGAGGAGCTACTTGACTGAGTAGTTGTGGCTCCAGGTCACAAAAACTGACAATGGCCAGAAGAGTGGTGTGCTGGTCTCACAACTCGCTGTATCCTCATCTGATGACATCAGTTGGCAAAGGATGTCGCAGTTGCCAGTCGGTACTGTTGGGCCTTCCGAAGACTGTTCAGATAGTGTTAAGTTTTACTTCTGTCCCGATGTATTTTAAGCACTCAGTGGATCTGGTAGCCAATATTTAATTTCACAAAGTAATTTCAGTCAATAATTTAAAATGCACGTGTTCGGCAGGGTAAAATGATCATTTTACATTAAAGTAATACTATTGCAGTGTCTATTTTATGTCTGAGGTCTTTCTAAGGAATGAGAGTGATTTCAAGTGTTTATTCATTTACAGCTGAGAGCCAGGGAAAGAGAGAGTGCACACAACCACAGCCACCCCGGAGAACAATCAGTGTTTAATGTCATATCAAAGACGAAGTCGTAGACATATAGCATAAGCCAAAGTGGACTAGGAAATCATTTTGTACTTCGCAAAGGAATCAACTTGTGGTTTATGAAAATGACAAGGGATCTAAACCTGGATGGCCAGACAGGGATTTGAAAGCCAGTCCTCCCAAATGCTTACCCCTTATCTTAACCACTGTGCCACCTTACTCTTCAATAGCAGAATCGACAGTGACTAAATAATAAACGGGCTATTTAGAAGATGCAGTTTATTTATTGAATGCATGTTCCATGGATCTGCACAACAACGAGCTCATACTGGATGTGGAACTTACCAGGATTAATAAAACTCCAAAATAATTTTCGTGTCACTCTCGCACATTGTGTAGTTTTTGTGTGTGTGTGTGTGTGTGTGTGTGTGTGTGTGTGTGTGTGTGTGTGTGTGTATTTCTTTCTTTCTTTCTATTAAAAAAATCACGAACTTCCTCTTCTGACCACAGGGAATCACTACCTTCACCTCCCTGAGTTATAGAGCTGAAAGTAATACTGCATATAAAGTACACGTCAGTATACCACACTTCATCTCCAATTGTATATACTGTTCAGTCTATCGACATTCCTTGATGAATTATTTTGAGCTTGGATGGTGCAAGCATTTACACTTTATAGTAAGGAGGGTTGTCAACAGGGCAAACATGTGTATGTCATAGTGACATCAATCGAACATTTGACTGCTATCGTGATACAAAAAAGTTTGAAAATTTGCCTTGTAATGGTTGCAAGTGACTGAAAACCCCTGCTAATGACCCCTACCAACATATTATGACTAGTATGTACCCTGAAGAGAAGGCAATAGATTTGAGTGCTGACATTGTTGGAGGCACCTGGTAGAGGTAACAGTATGCAACTACCTCCACGCAGTCAGTTGTTTCTCTATGTGTCCATTACAATCCCTACCACACTGTGGGGCACAGAGCTGGATAAGGGAACTCCTGGAAATGAACCTGGGCCAGTGGCATCAGTATTTAATTAAACAGATTAGAATTGGCCCAAACAATGTTTTAGACAGATTGGATGGGGGCTCGCTATTTACAAACGTTCCTGTGGAGGACACAGTGAAACTGTTGGCAGAGCACTTCCCTCCTAAAGCGATAAATTTGCTCCGACAGGGTATGACGACCACCTACTTCTTGTACAGCGGTAAATTTTATGAAATGACGGACTGAATGACTATAGGTTCTCCGTTGTTTCCAGCAATGGCCAACTTTTTTATGGAGCATTTTGAGAATCATGCATTAAATTCGGCTCTCCTTCATCCATCTTCATTTTATCATTATGTGGATGACACATTAATGGTCTGGCCACATGGGGTAGAAGCTTTTGAGCAGTACCAGGAACATGTGAACAGCATGCACTAAAAACATTCAGTTCACTGTTCAGACAGAGGGGAGGCTGTCGGTTTTAGATGTTCTGGTATTATGAAAGTCAGAGATGGACACCTCGACCACTCAGTGCACTGCAAGCCAATGCACAATGATTTATATCCTGGCGCCCAGAGTTTTCGCCATAAATTCCAGGAGAGAGCAGCTTTAAATATGCTGATACACAGAGCAAAAACTGTTTCTGACGAGGATCACTTCCATTCCAAAGTATGTGCTCCGGGTGAGACATGTGATATCAAGGCAGTGTTCTCCCAGAAAGGAAATGTGAAAATGTTGAACTTTCAGGTAATGAGTCACTGACTACATTCCTCTGCTTTTGCAGTGCTACATCCAGCAAAATAGTGAGAGTCCTGGGAAGACGTGGTATCAGACGTATTTTCTGACCACCTAAGAAGATGAAGCAGATACTGCGCCCCATTAAGGACAGTCTCGGTCTCAGGATTCCTGGAATTTACAACATCCCATGTGGGTGTGGAAGTAATTACAGTGGCAACCGCTGTGTAGAACATCAACATATTAAAAATCAAAAACTTGAGAAGTCTGCAGCTGCTGAGCACCTCCTCACAAAAAATGTAAAATACTCTTTGAAGAAACAAAAGTTTTGTCCCAGGCTTCCACATGCTGGGTTGGGTTGTTTGTTATGAGGGAAGAGACCAGACAGCTAGGTCACCAGTCTCATCAATTAGGGAAGAACGGGGAAGGAAGTCGGTCGTGCCCTTTCAAAGGAACGATCCTGGCATTTGCCTGGAACGATTTGGGGAAATCACGGAAAACCTAAATCAGGATGGCTGGGTGCAGGATTGAACTGTTGTCCTCCAGAATGAGAGTCTAGTGTGCTAACCACTGCACCACCTCGCTCGGTCCACATACTGGGACTCTGTAATTAAAGAGGGTGTACAAATAAGAATGTGTGAGAAAACCTTCAACTGTGACCGCAGATACAGTCTTCGCGGTGCATGGAAGTGATATCTCGATGCAGAGAAGCTTCGCAACATTCATCGCAATGTTTATACTACAGCGGGAGGGGTGGCACCACCAGCGCAGTCTTTGACAAAATCTGTGACAGCACGACCTTAACTACTGACCCATCAGAAGCTGTCTTTGAGCTACATAAGGCCAGCGCAGCAGCAATTTTGACAGTCAGGTAATTGCTCCTGATGAACACAATGATGGCAATTGTTGAAAGCTTGAGGTTTTACACTGAACTGATGCATCAAGAAGTCTGAGAGTGTTTAATACATTCTGTCCTAGTATTGGTGACACCTGGGTGTTTGTTCTTTTCTGTTGCTCGATTTTATTATGAAATTTTGTTACTAATTTCTTTTGTATCCATTGCCTGTGACTATTTGTACTATGGTATTCATTTGGTTTTGGTAGATGTCTAACGGGACTGTGTTTAGCAAGTGGAGCATGTATGTCAGTGTTGTTTGCTTCATGGAAGTTTGGGTGATTTGATTTGATGTCTGATGTATAATTATGTCTGTTATTGTCAATTTTTGGCATGTGTCAAATGTGCATTGATTGTTCTGAATCTTTATGCAATATTCTTGAAATTTAACTGCCTGTCTTACTATTTTTTACTGTAAAATGTATCTTATCATGAGCAGAATTTATGTCTGTATGTAACTGGTCAATTTTACTGCTTGATTCATCTGTCAGTCATAAGATTCATTTTGTAAATAGAATCCATTGCTGAACTGGAAGTAGTTATGTTCTGTTCTTTTATTACATCTAGCTGCTCAACTGTTTCTTTGATGTATTCATGTGGAAATGTACTGCATGTCTTATAATGTTGTTCTATTATGTTTATTGTTTCAGTTACTCGTACGGCGCACTACATATTTTCTACATCAAATGAGAAAGGTGGCTGTGTTTGGAACCTGTATGTTATTTATGTACTGAATCAGCTATGTGGTGTTTCTTATACTTATACCCTCTTGTAATTTGTTGTTTTAAGACATTTTCAACAGCTACCTTGGAAATGGGTATTTTTCTATAATTCACAATGGCTATGACAGGAAGGTCCTCCTTGTGTAGCTTTTGGTTGCAACAGAGAGAAATTGCACTGTGATTTGTCTGTAAGAGTTATCTTTTTTTTGTTGGCTTCTAGTGTATGTTCAACATCTTTCAGGGTGTTTCTCAACTTCATTTGGAATCTGTTAGTTGGATCCGATTTTAGTTTTAGAATATTATTTTTTGTGGTGACCTAACTGATTGATGTATTGCCATTTTTCCATGAGAATCACTGTGTTTCCTTTATCTGCTCTTGTGATGATGGTGTTGTGTTCTTGTAGTTTCTTTTCAAGTTTTGTCGGTATTATATTTATATTTTAGTTTCTATAATTGGTTCTGATAATGATTTCTTTCTGATAATATCTTAAAATTATTTTCTTGATCATTCCTTGTTTACGGAACAATTGTAGTTTTGTTTTTATGACTTATTCATTCTTATGCCGATGTAAATATAATTGATATTATTTTATAAACAGCCGACCAGTTGCAATGGATAAAGAATTCTTTACCTAGGTTTCAAAAAATTTAAATTTGTCTTCTTCAGAAGGTGGCAATTTTACATTAGTAAGGACTAATGTACCATCGACGTTTTTACAAATGTCAGCATAGATCCATTTGTCAAAATTAAAATATAGCCCTAGAAATAGGGTTTGTCGGTTGTGAGCTCTGCAAGATCCATGTACTAATTTATATTTACGTGACAAACCCTATTTCTAGGGCTATATTTTAATTTTGACAAATGGATCTATGCAGACATTTGTAAAAACGTTGATGGTACATTAGTCCTTACTAATGTAAAATTGCCACCTTCTGAAGAAGACAAATTTAAATTTGTTGAAACCTAGGTAAAGAATTCTTTATCCATTGCAACTGGTCGGCTGTTTATAATTTTATTACGTGGAACCATTGCTGTTGTGCAGCTATGTTTAAAATACTGATATTATTTTGTTATTGACTATTTTTCTATTAGTTTCTTTTTATTGAGTTTTGGATTTGTTCTTTAATAATTAATGCTGAGGGTTCAGTATATTTTCCTTCATATCACACTATTGTTTTTATTTGTCTGCCTTTAATTTTGATAATTACTGTACTGTTCATCTGTTAGACTAAATTTGTTCCTTTAAGCACACCCCTTCACGTATTTTGTCTCTGAAGAGGAAAAACATTGTTTTGCACTTGACGTATTTCTTGGCACTAAATACGAGAGACTTCAGAGTACAAAACTTTCCTTTACTAACATGTTCTGTGATAGCTTGGACATGCATCCATACAATTATTGCAGTGGAACTGCTATTTACAGAAAAAATACTTCACCAGCTAAGGATACACAAATAAAATTGCCCTCCAAAATTAATGAAGTAGTTGGCAAAAAGTCTGTATGGATACAACTCTGAGAAAAAATTCAGTCTTTCATTATTTTTCACACTAATCAGGAAAGAGAATTATGCCCACCAACCTGATAACATACACAAATGATGAGATTATTCTCAAAAAGTTAAGGTAAACAGAATTGCAGTGAGTTTGTGCCTAAAATGCATAATAGCTGTGTGCTCCATTCTGATTACTGCAGTATAACATTGGATGGTGTGTTTGTAATACAGACACAGTCACATTATCATCGGTTTAGCCTTGGTCACATTTGCAGCTTCTTACAGTTCTATGCATTGTAGACTTCTTACAGGCTAGTACCTTCACCAATACTAACACCATGTTGTTATCGTCACTATTGTTGTTATCAGTTGTGTCTACCAAGTGCATCATCATCATCAAAAAACTGGATCACTGCCATCAAAATCTGATTATTCCAACTTCCTCACTAATTCTTCATCAGTGAAACCAGTAGTTTTAGACATTCATGCCATTCCACTGGTTGATGGTAAGGAATATATGTGAGATAAACCCATTTATGCTCACATTATGTGATAAAGCAAATCTCATTATTCATACTAAAATATTAGGTGTGTTTTTTATTAAGTAAGTACAGTTTTGAAATTAAAAAAAGACGTGCTAAAATATCTCAATAATTTTATTTTTACATGAAAGCCTGTACCTTAATCTACTTTTCTACATAATTTCCGTCAATATTGAGGCACTTGTCATAACGCTGTACCAGATTTGAATACCCTCCTCATAGAAGTATGCTGCCTGACTTGTTAACCACTGCATCACCACTGTTTTGACTTCGTCATCATCTTGAAGACGCTAACCGCCCAGGTGTTTCTTCAAGTGCAGGAACATTAGGAAAGTCATCCCGCAAGGAGGAAATCGTAAAGTGTCTGTTTTCTCTCACCTTATTGTCCACTTCCTGCACCAGACTTTCATTAACGACCGAAGGACGTCCACTCTGTTGTTCATCACGCACACTTGTGCGGCCATCTTTAAATGCTCTCACACACTTTCTTACGATTCTATCACTCATAATGTTTTCTCCATAAGCTGCACAGATCTCACTATGAATATTGATCGCTTTTAGGCCTTTAGCACTAAGAAATCTTTATAACAGCCCGTACTTCATAGTCGGCAGGACTCATGATTATCGGAGGCATCTTAAACACTCAGTACACAACATGCACAAGGAAGAATCAGACTGTAATGACATCAGTGTGTAGACAACAGATGTAGGTACCCAGTGCGCATGCGCAGAACGCCGACCACAGCGCTGCGGCCGCGGTGTGGCAAAATGGTACTTACTTAAAAAACACACCTCGTATAAATCAGAAGTCAACTTAATAATGGATGCAAAGCAATATTGAAATTTCATAAGAATCAGCAATAAAAACTCTGCCTGTGCCTCATTTTCTGTACTCCAATGTCAACTCAATCAAGGAACACAAATTAATACACAGTACTGCACTACATCCTGTGCGAAACAGAATGGAGTGTGTAGCCACTGCAGGCAAACAGCATGAGGCTCTGCTGTGTCTGCCTGTGGCCTTGTGGCAGTCAACATGTTTAGAGGAGAGAATTCTCCTCACCAACCCGATAACACATGCAGCATGATGAGAAGATGCTCAAGAAATTATGGTATGCAGAATTGGGGAGATTGCACCTAAAATGTATAATAACTCTGTGCACATAGTAGTGAAAGGCATATTTACGATCATTCACAAGTAAATGACAAATATAAAAATCAACCCTTTTATTTGTAAAAATTACACACAGTAAAAGCTGAGTAGAAAATAAATTACTGTAACAATTAACTTAAAAAAGTGCATGTATATTGGATGTTACACACAAATATGTCACATTTCACACAAGAATTAAGTCAACTGGAAAAAATGTAATGAAAGAAATAAAATTACATTTCACTCACTTTGCTGAAACCAGTGAACTTATAGGGCTGATTGGGTGGAAGAGGCTGGAAGAAGTATGACCAAGCAGTATCTGCTGGTGTGTTTTTCTTATCTACTCACACGGATAATTCATTTCCTCTAAGAGTAAATGCAGAGGATTGTGGTTAGTGCAACAGAGTATCTCAGCAGGAATAAATTTTCTTCAGACTAAAAGGGAAATTTTGAATCTCTCAGAATATTTCTTATCAGCTAACTGTATTAATCTCATTCCATGCTACAGTTCATGTTTTATAATTAGCAGTAGTGTTGGCTAGAATACAAAAGAAAGTGATATGTAAGAATCATAAAGATAGAAAACTAAATTTACTATAATAAAGGTAGCCTTAAAAATCTTTGGATTTGACAAACACATAATGGATAGGTCAGTCTTAACGTTACACTATACAATCCTATAGTACATAGTGTATTATTGTTTTGTTAAAAAAATAACAACTGCTTCAAATTTATATGAGCATTATACAGAGACAACTCTCCTACAAATCACATTCACTTTACAATAATTTCTAGCATACACAGAGCCTTCAAAATGCTTGTTAATAAGTTTAGCATTTCATTGTCTTCAGGCCTTCACATTTTCATAAAACTACAGATATACAATAAGGTACCACAAAACTTTGGTATTTTTTCCCTTAAAATGCTATGCTAAATGACAAAAACTTTCATGGTAGGCTCACAGAGTGAGATAAAATATATAAAACAAGATTTACCATTACACTTTCAAATCCTATATGAATATCCACATTATTAGAAACTAAACATAAATGTATAACTATTGCAAATGAGTTATAAAGAAAAATTTGACTTAATAAATTCTTTGGGAATACTGTAAATTTCAGTGCAGATCGTGTAGGTTAGAGTTATCTGTGACTGTTTGTCATTGTAAAACTACATTTAACTGTGTAAGATTACACACACAAGTGACCTAAAACTGATAAAAGCTTGTACTCCAACAATGGCCATAAATTGTGCACAAAAATAATTTCCATTGGCCACTAACAGATTTTAAACAATTCACTTAAATTAATCCTCACTATGTAAATAACAAGACAAAAATTATTTTTACAACTATTATTTTGTAGTTTCAATCCCTGTACTACAATCTGCTACAATGTGTGTGTCTAAAAATGCTGATTGGAGCAAGAACAAGTCCAGTTTTAATCTTAAGACAGAATTTTGTAAAATTATTTACCTTAAAATAGCCAACAAGGTATCCCACTGATTACAGTATTACTGACATGTGAAACTGTTATTCCACAATTTTCTTATGTTCACTGACATCCACTGAACTAATAATAACTGCATCAAAGCTTTCTCGGTGTTTCAAGCAACACACAGCTTCCTGCACATAAGAGAGACAGAAGAGAAAGCAGAACCTGGTGAGATCTTTTTTTGCCTTTAGTTGGTAGAGAGAGTAACAAATAATTGTTGATTTGACAATTACCACAGAGGCAATGAGCTGCATGTTACTTTTACACATACTCATTAAAATGTTGTTATCTGTGTAAGTAAACTGTCATACGGTTCACTGCAAAACAAACTTGGGTGTGCAGCAGTTGTACTAAAGACTGTAATTTACAAAGTACATTGTTAATGAGTTTGCTTAATTCCTGGTTTTGAACACAGCTGAAATTAGGCGCAAACAGTTTTGGAGTTTGTTTATTGCTAGGCACATTGCAGTACTCATAATATCCAATTGTAAGGAAATGATGTTATTACTGCAGACTCTTTACTATTTAGGACTGATTGTAAATTCAAATCCTGCAATCTCAGTACCCTGTCTTACGATATACTTGCAGTTCATTGGAACTGAAAATTGCTTATTGCCATAGGAAATTGTGACACGCTGAATACATAAAAAAATCCTAGAATCCCATAAACATAAGTTACCAGCACACTGAGGCTTCTAAAATGGACTAGCTACAACAAAAGTACAACAGATTACATAATGATCATCTTCATTATTCACATTTCCCATATGCACAGTTTTCTGCCAACAACATTAATATTCCTGATTTGGGCAATATTACATACCTTACCATCTCAGAAACCACACCCAATTCTGACTCCTGCCTCCACACATTCTCAATGAAAAATATTTTCCATTCAAAATAGTGCCCACAGATTTCCGTTGATAGCGTAATCTTTAGTCATCACCATGAGAGACAAATTTATTATGAGCCTATGAACAGTGGCGGGTACCTATGACATGGGGCCAAAGTGTCTCTTAAAAAATTTGTCAGTTGTCATTTTTGCACCGTTTGTGTTCTAACTCAGTACAATAAAAAATTTTCCAGTGGGAAAGAGCAGCTCAAGAAACAATTTGCCCATTTTTTATGCTTCATTGACCATACTGGTGTTGGAAGGAGGTTGATTATGGGTTAATACTAGCAACAGAGATGGGATGGAAATCAGAAGTGTCCTCTCAGAAAGAACCATCCCATCATTTTCCTTTTGTTACTACAAGAAACAACGGGAAACCTATATCAGCATGGCTGGATGGGAATGTAAATCTTGTGACTCCTAAATGTGAAAACTGGTGTTGTATAGTGGGTATTTTGGAGGCTCTAAAAGAGATACTACACTTTATGTTTGTTTGGTTACAGTTACAAATCAGGAAACATTATAAACTATCAGTCTTAGAATGAAACTGAATTAATGTTAGCCGCGCGGGATTATCCGAGTGGTCTAAGGCGCTGCAGTCATGGATTGTGCGGCTGGTCCCGGTGGAGGTTCGAGTCCTCCCTTGGGCATGGGTGTGTGTGTTTGTCCTTAGCATAATTTAGGTTAAGTTGTGTGCAAGCTGAGAGACTGATGACCTTAGCAGTTAAGTACCATAAGATTTCACACACATTTGAACATTTTTTTGAATTAATGGTAAATTCCATCTAGGATTTTCCATTGTTTGAATTAATGATAGGATGAGCTATATTAATATTACAACATTTGAGAGCCAAACTAGAATGCTGAAAATTGGTGGAGGGTAGGGGTTTGTTGGTGGTAGAGTGGTGGAGGAAGACCAAATTTTGAGGTAAAAATTAAAAAAAAAATATTTCAACAACTTTATGTTTTAACAGTTTTGTCTCCTATATAGTAGTACAAAAAGGCTGAACAACCAATAGCCATGAGTGAGTTTCTTTAATTCAAGTCAGTGATCACAAACAATTCATTGACTGGAAATAAAGAAAAGAATTCTGTACTTCCTGGATCAATGTCTTTATTCACAACTAGGTCACAGTCTGTGCACCCATGAGTGACCCTGTTTGACAATGCAACATGTATGTACATACAGAAAACAGAAAAGGAAACAAAGAAGAATGCTGGGAAATGAATTAGAGGTCAAGGAGAAGAAAAAAAACTTTCACATTTGCTGATAACATTGTTATTCTGTAAAGGTAGCAAAGGACTTGGTAAGTTCAGTTGAATGGAATGGATAGAGTCTTGAAAAGTGGTTATAAAATGAATGTCCACAGAATTAAAACAAGATTAATTGGAGTGTAGTGGAAGTAAATCATGTGATGCAGAGGGAATTTGATTAGGAAATGAGGGCTGAGAAGTAGTAGGCAAGTTGTGCTATTTGGGCACAAAATAACTGATAATGGAAGAAGTATAGAGAACATAAAACGCAAAAGAGAACATAAAATGCAAACTGGCAATAGCAAGAAAATCTTTTCCAAAAATGAGAAATATGTTGACATCAAACGTATATTTAAGTGTCAGGAAGTTTTTCTGAACACATTTGCAGAGCAGCCTTATACAAAAGTGATATATCGGCAATAAAGCATACATACAAGAGGAGAATAGAGGCTTATGAAGTGTGGAGTTACAGAAATATGGTGCTGATTAGATGGACAAATTGAATAACTAGAGAAGATGTACCGTAAAAAAAAATGGGGAGAAAAGAAGTTATTGGTTGACAAGACACAACCCGAGATGTCAAAAAATAGTTAACTTGGTTATGGAGGGAAGTGTGGCGAATAAAAATTTTGGAGGTGGAACAAGTGAATGGAGGCTGTAGTACTATGCACAGATGAAAAGAAACTTGTACACAACAGACCATAAGAGAGAGCCTTATCAAACCAGACTTCAGACTGATGACCACAACATACCAAGAGACCTAATAGCAACCGGTTTACCTGTTCAGGCTTGCTGTTATGTCAATAGATAAACTTCCACTAGCCCTATATTGAGAACAGTGTAAAACTTGTAGAGAGACATAATAAGAACAGAAGTGAAAAGATGAAGATTTTCTGCAAGAAGAAGAAGAAGAAAATGCAATCCATGAAGCAGCTACCTGTGGTCTTACAGAAGCCATAATGGAAGAAGACATAGTTATGTAAATTGGGGATGAGGCTTTATTCTGACAGCCCTACAACCTCTACAACCTCCACTTTATCCTTTACTACTCAGTTGTGTATTTTCCTTATTATGGCATGAAAGGTATTCAATTCAGCCAACAATTTATTAACAATTTTGTTTACACATGCAAAGACACATGGGAGGAAAGGAAACGTACTGAACAACACAACCATGACATTAAAAGGTTGAAATGAACAAAACAAATTGATACAAAGGCATAGATGTATGCTTTGTAATTTGAACATAATTTTCTGTAGTGATAAGTGTCCAATTATTTTATCTCACATATTGTCTTAACTCAACATCATTAATTTTTTGTGATGTATTAAGGTATGGCAGCTTAATTTTATTATCAGCCTTTTACAGAGGGCGAGTGTGTCCCCTTACGTACTTGTACAAGTTTTGTAAATACAGCAAATGGTAACAAGTGACAAGTTCAAACTTTTGAGTCATGTTGTGAGGTGTCAACAATGTAAAGTATAATTGTTGCAACACTGTCCATACAAGGCAAGGGTGGCACGCTACCCCACAGTACCAGAATGGCCATTTGTGAAAAGTGCAAAAACGAGAGGGAATTACCTAAATAGCGCCACACTTGGTGGAATTGCAACGGGTGTACAAGCAATATGTGACACGTTTTGCAGTGAGATGGGGCACACATAGGCCAAGCAGAGCCCTCTCATGTCGGTCCGACAGCGTTGTCGTTGCGCCTAGTGCATTCGGTGCAGACCTGTCACACAAGGTGGAAACAACACAGTGAGTTCCAGGATGCCTCATCGACATCAAAGGGAGCCATATTGGCATGTGAGCGAGTTCGAACGGGGCAGAATGGTCAGTCTCCGGGAAACAGAGTTGTCATACCGTGACATTCTGGCTCGCACAGGGCATGTTGCTACAACAGTGATGCATGTGTGGAAGCGGCGGATAGAGGAACTGATGAGCGGGAACTGGACCATGGAACATGAGCACAGCACAGGATGACCCTCATCTTGTCCGCACGGCCATTGCGGACTGTACAGCGTCATCCACAGTATCTGCTCATCGCTGGAGCACTGCAACAGGTGTGAACTTGTCTGCATCAACGGTTTGTCGCCGTCTACTGCAGGTTGGACTGGTTGCACGCATGCCATTATGTCGGCTTCCATTGTCCAGAAACCACAAGCTCCTCTAATTGCAATGGGCACGTGAACATCGTCACTATGGTGCTGAGTGGCAACATGTAACCTTTTCGGACGATTACTGCTTCAACATGTCGTACAGTGATGGCCACTTATGTGTCTGACAGTACTGTGGTGAGCACAACCTGGAGGGCTGCTTTGTGGAGCGGCATAGCGGACAAACATCAGGTGTGATGGTTTGGGGCGCCATAGGTTACAACAACCGATCTTGCCTTGTACGTATTGCAGGCACTTTGAACAGCAATCAGTACCTAAAGGAGGTTGTGGAGCCTGAGGTACTCCCCCTGCTTCAGGCACCTCCACAGGCCACATTTCAACAGGACAATGCCCAGCCACATATTGTGAGGAATGTACAGGCCTTCTTCAAACAGCTATGGGTACCATTGATTCCCTGGCCTGCAAGTTCGACAGACATGTCATCTGTTTGGGATATGTTTGGTCAGCACCTGGTGCGTCACGGTCCTCCAGTAATTGGTGTCACGGAATTGCGGGCTCGGATACAAACTGTGTGGAGGGAAATCCCACAGGAATGTATTCAGAACCTTATTGAATGAATACTATTGTGTATAGCAGCTCTAATTGCAGCACATGGTGGCCACAAGACATACTGAATAGTAGGGCTCAAAGGACATGTACAGTTTTGAAAAGGTAATCATTTGTTACTTGTCATATACCCAACCTGTGGTATTAAATTAATTGAATTCATGTGTTTCCTTCTTGGTGTTGCAATTTCCACAAATGGTAGTGCATAATTGGTAGAACACTGCCCAGGGTGGCAGACTACCCTACAATATCAGAAATTAATATCAGGTAGGCTGAATAAACCTGGGAAGATCAAGGAAGAGATGGGCGCCATAACAGGCAGAGGAATAATGCTTGAAGTCCAAAACAAGAATAAAAAAAAGAAGAAGATATTATCAGTAAGCAGCTTCTGACACATTATTTTAATTGCTGGCTTATCCTTCTAAGCAACATAGTATTACTAATAAGAGTTGTATTTTGGAGGAGGCGGTAATACTGAGTGAAAGGGGGGTACAAAATACATTACTCATTTCTAAGCCAATATCACAAGCCAATTCAGATCCAGCAGACACAGTGCCAAGCACATAACTACACAATCTCATCTGCCATCTTTGATGCGATGTTGGCGAATGTACTGTTTGGCCATATTTACACCTAACACCACTATGTGAGGTATCGCACATAAATGACATAGCCATGAAATTTGATCAACTTTCAAATGACCAATTTCATCTACCAGAAAGTCAAGTTTCGACTACGAGAATTATCACAAGCTGCCGTTATTAAAATAAAATATGACAGTGAGCTTCAGTGGACTGCTCTTTGATTAAACAAGACAATCCATTTAAAACCCTGAATAAGGTGCTTCTTGTTCACAATGGATCAAATGGAAGGATTCACACAAAAGGATGAATTAAGAAAGTCGTTCAACAGTCAAGAGATCAAACTGCAATATAGGGGGCTTTCAGTCTTCAGTAGGTGGCAGAAGCCATTAGCGTTACTGTTTACTTTGGTTTTGTATGAAATAGTATACAGAGACATGGCAGAATTCTTGACATTGAAGAAAGAAGGTCTTAGGCTGGTTAGCATGATCAGGAAGTCACGGAATAAACTGAAAGATCTGATGTGTCTCTCTCTTCACGAAGGAATTCTTTGCAATGTGCATGTCATTATCTGAAGGTAGAAGGAGTGGTCAGCAAGTTGTGAATTACTCCAAGTGGAGTTTGAAAAAGCTGTAGCGATTAAATTACGCATTTGAAAATAACAGAAGAAGAAGAAGAAGAAGAAGAAGAAGAAGAAGAAGAAGGATACAGAAAAAGTTTAAAGAGCTTAAAAATGGAAATATCTTGTGGTTGCTAGTCATAATAAGTCTGATAAACAAATTAAATATACCTCCCCAAACTAGAATTTAGTAGCTGCTTGGCACTTGGATGTGATCACTCATCCATGGACAGGGCTGGTCCAACACACTGTTTCACCATGTTGAAAGGTATGGAGTGTAAGAAGTTGCTGCTTCTGGCTATCTAGTCAAAATTAATGACAGATACGCGGGCTAATGTGAATTTTGACTGGGAGGAAGAGAGAGAGGTGCAATAATTTAACTGAGGAAGTTGACCACTCCTTGTCCTGTTGTGCTATAAGACAATCTGATACATTTGGATGCCATACAAACAATTTACATGCGTGGAGTTCACTAACAGTGATTCACAAAGCAGAAAGTCATTTTTATAATATGCTTTACCTTTTTTGCCAGAAAGAGAGTACTATACATACCGGTACATGAGTGTAGATGTCACATGAAGTTACGAGAAACTGAACACACAGTTGTTACATATGTCGAGTTCAAAAAAGCGTACGATTATGTATGGGCAGACACGGTTTGATGTACTAGAGGACTTTCATACAGAACTGATTCAACAAGTCTTGAGTAACACAACATCAAAAGTTACGCTTTTGGAAGAAGTTGATGAACTGTTCGAAATCAAAATTGAGGTTAGGTACGTGGATTAATTATCACCACTACTGTCCGATTTATCTAAAGGAAAGTTGATTAGGAAACACTGAAATGAAACTGAAGGTATAAATAACAACTGCTGGCAGATCTCAAATAAAAACACATAGAAAAACAAGAAAGGAAAATTCTTAGGAAAATATTATGACTAAAACTGAATCACAGAAGATCTATAAGGGGGGGGGGAATCAGATATACCATCAGATCAGGATGTAGTGATGACAGATACCAGTCAAATATGTATAAAATTTCGAACTTAACCTTACTGATGAAAAAAAAAAATCATTCATCACAATTCATAAATACAAATTGACTGAGAAGCTTACCTTACAACATTTGGGCAGACAGAAGAATATAAAAATGAATACAGTGAATAAATGGAAAGAGACTGGGAAAAAGAAGAAAAACAATTCTAAGTAAATTCAAACACACTCTTTAGCTGGACATAATAAATAAAAATTACCATAACAGCTTTATCTGCAACCAAGTGGGGATATCAGAAGATTCAAGGTTGAAATTATCACTCACTGGCAAAGAACACTGGGCATGAGCAAACAGGTGCCATGCAATATAAAAAAAAAGTTTCAAAAATGCAGAATCCACCAATATGAAAAACAGCTACTCAGTGTTTGTATGAACATATTTTTAAATATATGACACAAGTTAGTGACCACATGACATGTTTTTGTGAGGAGCTCTCAAGATAACGTACACAGTATTGTGGGCTACTGATAATACACCTGCTTCTTAGTAATAAGATGACACACTAATTCACACAATGCGACAAAAGAAAGCGTCAAGAGTTAAAAAAAATCTGAAGAATTTTTTAACTACAGGAAACCAATGAAAACTAGACCAGAGACTTTGACAAAAAATGATTATTGGGAACAATGCTACATACAAATATCGTCTCTTGAGCATTTTTGTATGAACTTACTAGAGAACGCGTGAGGGACTTTCTACAAGTGCTCCACAAGCATACATATTCTCTGAGAAAGAAAGATATTGTAAGTGACTAGAATTATTGCTCAAACTTCATATTAGTTTACTTAAAAAATCATCCATGTAAATATGATTATCTCTTGCTTTGCATACTGTTTCCTTCATCAATCTAAAGCTTTTTTTAAAACTAAAGTCATATTTTTTTAAATAACTAACAGAACCAAATTAATACTCAACAAGCAGTTAATAAATGAGCTATGTCTCTGAGATTGTAGTGCTATATCAATTTAAAAATATTAATCTTTTGACAGCAGAACTACATTACACTTTGAAAAGCTATCCCTAGTTGATGAGCTAACATCAGATGCATTTTTATGGTACAGAATTACCTAGTGCTCAGAGGGATGTTATATTGTAAGAATTAGTAATACATTATAGCATTTGGTGTCAATATGTGGAATAATATAGCTTAAAAACTTAACAATACTTCAAGTCAAGTGAATATAAAAATTGTACTTATGTAATATCGAGGAGAGACAGTCTTTTATATGAACAACATGTTTTTTTTTTTTGTAACTAATAGTACAACGTCTTTAGATGTTCAAAACTCAGGTACACAAAACTGATTCATACATGACTATGGTAACAATTAGTTTTAAAAAAAATGAGCTTTGTGCAATAACATACTTAAAAAGTTAAATGATTCTTAAGGTATGTAAATTTCTGTAGCTGCCTTCAAATTACAACCATCTTGTATATGTGCTTGTACTAAAGAGCAATATTCATTCAGCAGCATCACTGTTTTTGAAAACTTGCCACATAGCTGGAATTAATTATTAACATCAGTAACAGCGGCGAGATGATTCTGGGTACTTGTCTTTCAGTTCTATCTTGAACTGCCGGAACAGCATCCTATTTCGTTCCTGTTCAATGTCCTTGCTAGTGTGGAATGAATTGGCTGTTTTCAAACCTCTATGTACAAGGAATCCATTATTCAGGACAGAAAATTTGTAGCCTGCAACATGCAACTCGCACACCTGGAAAAGAAAAAGAAGACTAACACCAATTAGTCATCACAGAAACTATTCTCTTAATATTGTGATAAGGTTATCAGAGCTTAATAGTTACATAATCACTGAGTCTGTAAGGGCCATGTACTCTTATATGAATATTTCTGTTTGATATATCTAAAAAGAAAGATGATGAGACTTACCAAACAAAAGTGCTGGCAGGTTGATAGACACACAAACAAACACAAACATACACACAAAATTCAAGCTTTCACAACCAACGGTTGCCTCATCAGGAAAGAGGGAAGGAGAGGGAAAGACAAAAGGATTTGGGTTTTAAGGGAGAGGGTAAGGAGTCATTCCAATCCCGGGAGCGGAAAAAAGGACAGGTATACACTCGCACACACACACATATCCATCCGCATATACACAGACACAAGCAGACATTTGTAAAGGCCTGTTTGATATTATTTATAGTGTGTTGAGTCCAGCTGGCTATCAGTGAAAGGTACCTGACAGCAAGTAAATAATATCTGGTTGCTGAAACACAAAGTAAAGTATATTGTTGACCAACAATAGTGGGCTATGGAAAAGCTGCACACATTCGTAGCACTTCATTGTAAGCTGTAATGTACTCAAGGAGGAAAGCAGTTTCAGCATGATTTGATTATCCAAATAGAGCATGAAAGAAATGGATTGCAAAATGAAGTTCCACATCTATGTCTGGAACAGACACATGATCCAGACTTTCAGTGTGAAAATTTTTCACAGTCTCTCATGGCCCACAATGTATTATGCTTTACTGTGAATCTTTGCAGGCCACTGAATAACAAACAGATAAATAGGATAATGTTTCTAAGCATCACCGTTTTCATATGAGAACTGTCCGTATCGAATACATGGCAGAATAATCTAAGTTTTACGAAGAGCAGTGGGATGGGTGGTGGATGGAGGAACGGGGGTGTAGAAATACCACTATATTGTCAGAGAATAAAACTTTCGTAGAAAGATAATGTTGTGTTCATTAGTGGACTACCGTTCATCAGTGTCAAGATGATTTTTCTAATGCTAATATCCAATATAAAGTTGTGTTTAATTGTATGATCTTCTCCACAATTGCACTTGACATTGTTTTCTTTGCAGTAGCCCCATCTTACTGTATTAACGCTAGACCTGGCCATCCTGGTCTCAGTCTGTTCCAGAACTTCCATCCCTTTTCATAACCAGAGTTTCACACACTCTTTTCCAACTAGGAGGAAGATGTCCTTAGCTTTCCACAATTGTTACCTTGCTATTTCATCTGTGGCTGTGTGCACATCTGATGTTCTGAAAAGCTCCTCCTGGTTTCAGTCATTGCACATGTACTTCATTTCCATGTCATAGATGAGTCGCTTCCTGCTGCATTTTATTTCTTCCTTGTTTGCAGCTATTTCTCTTTGAACATAAGGTGGAGCTATTCCTACCAGGTGATAGAGGCTGTAGTAGACTGTTAACAGTCACGAGTTATATCAAACAGGAAAGGCATATTCTGCAGTGAAATAACAAAGTTCTGTTGCAGAATTTCAAACTGTTTTGGCTTGGGTATACCAGTATGAACCAACCTGTTTTCTAATGACACTGTAGCTGGTGGGAACTTTCAATTTGTTGTTCATGCAATGCTTCTTGTATATAAGATATCTGTCCGAAGTGTCATTCCTAGGAATTATGGAGTATAATGTTGTTCTATAACTAAACCTTTGGCTAGACACTTGGTTTTATAGTGGCTTCCCAGTTTCTCAAATGGGGAGCACATACCTGTGCATTATATGGATTTGATTTAAACTGGTTTGCACTGCAGTATCTTGACAATTGTTCAAGAGCATTAGTGAACATGTTTTCCACTGATTCAAAGTTGTTGCTCTTTGTGTCAAATATGAGATCATCAGCGGATGAGAAACTCCTGGGAGGAGGAGGAGGAGGAGGGGGGGGGTGGCGTAAGTTGGTCATTTGGTCATTTGTAAGTATAGTGAACACGATTGGGGCCAGTACACTTCTTTGAGAGAGATCTGTTTTCTCTAAGCTCCACTGGCTGTGTTGCGTCAATGCAGAACCTACAGTACTGAACAAAAATGGTGATGAGCCTGGTTAGCTCAAAATTTTCAATCACAGTGTGGAGTTCAGTTAACTTCAGCTAACGGTTGATGGTGTCATACACTGCTGATACGTGAATAAAATAAAAACAGCAACTGGGAGTACCTTGGGCAACATCGGAGAATGAATCAGAAGCACCTATCAGCTGATCCTTTCAGACTAATCTTTTTCAAGGACGCAATTAACAATCATGTCAGTTAATATACAAGGCATTTCAACAGCTAAAGAAAACTGCTACAAGATCTAGCGCCCCCATTTACAGCAGGGGGTTACGGGAAGAGAGAATGCATGCTACTCGCCACTGTCCATCATGAGAAAGAAAGAAGGAATAAAAGAAAGGTGGGCATTCAGTGTTTAATGTCATGTCGAAGACAAGGTCATAGGAACACAGCACAAGTGAAAGAGGAGTAATGAATCACTTTATACTTTGCAAAGGAACCACCTAGTGATGCAGAGAAATCACAAGGAAGCTAAACCTGGATGGCCAAATGGGGGTTTGAACGCCAGTCCCCCCAAATGCTTATCTCGTGTGTTGAACCATTGTCACCTTACTTGGTTCAAGGGAAGAATCAACAGCAACAATGAGGGCATGCTGAAAAGTGTGGCTTGTATATACTGCCCAGTCTATAAACATACCTTGAAGAGTTATTTTGAGCTTGAATCATATGTGCATGTACACTTAGTTCTCAAAACGGGAAGCTGCCTGCCTTGGTAAGTAACTTCAGCTGTGCTTCCTCTTCTAATTTATTCTATGTATTGAGCAACTGGAATAGCTAGTGGCTCCTGCAGCATTCTCAAGCGCAGTTTTTAATGCAATTTTTTCTAGCCTCTTCTGACAAAAGTTTAAAAGCACTGCATGTAACCACACATGACTGATTGTGAAAGAATTTTCCCTACACCTGTGGTAAGACTGTGGTGCCTTGCTGTACACAGGAAACAAGAACACTAGAAGTGTGCAGATCAGCATGCAACAGTCAACTGAGGAAGCTGCTGCAGATCAACGGGCTGGAATTGGTCAGAATGCACAACGAGAATGCATTTCTGTGCAAGTGAAACAAAAAAATGGTTCAAATGGCTCTGAGCACTATGGGACTCAACATCTTAGGTCATAAGTCCCCTAGAACTTAGAACTACTTAAACCTAACTAACCTAAGGACATCACACACATCCATGCCCGAGGCAGGATTCGAACCTGCGACCATAGCAGTCCCGCGGTTCCGGACTGCAGGGCCAGAACCGCACGGCCACCGCGGCCAGCACAAGTGAAACACGCAACCTCTACTTTTACATGTTTTGCGTCAAGTTTGTTATTAGCTCTTAAATGAAAAATTGTTTACTTATTCCAAAAGCACGAGTACCATTTTGTATAGGACCTGTTGAAAAAATATTTCAATATCCCTCTACACTCTCATTAATCTGACTTTTTCAATTATACTTATATCAACTGGTTCTACTAAAAAATTCATTGGTAGAGTAGAAGAAATCTGCCACCAATAATTGTATGTGCAATTGGTACACAGTAAAGTGACACCTTTCCTTTTAACTCTATCAGAACTGAAAAAACAATCCCGTCAAACTTCATCAAATGAAAAAACTGTGTTTCACATTTTCTATTCTGCTCATCTGTTTAAAGCGTCAGAAATAATTGGTTAAACCAAACAAAATGAAGGACTAGATTTTGTGTATCTCAGTTTAAATGAATTATATCATATTAAAACTGCTTCATTCAAATCTCTCAGGGCAGTCTTTGAAATTGAAAGAAATGAATATATGAAACATAGCTATGGTATGTCAGTGAAAGCCCTCAAACCAAGAAGTTTCGAAAGGTAGAATATTCAGTAAGTGAGCAAAATATTCAACAAACATGTAGCAAATAGTCTTATCATATTAACTGACCAACACAATTTACGATATGGAAAAGAAATAGCTGAATTTTTGCAGGTCATCATTCCATGGTGGAATGTTTCGAATGTGGAAACTGCTTCCAAAGGTATTACGCTCAACAGCACACTCCAACAACACCCCACAGACAAAACTTTAGATGAGTGAAAAATGTTCCTCACTGACTTCTTGATATGGTTAGAGTACTGGAAAAATTTAAGTCTATATGGTTAGAGTACTGGAAAAATTTAAGTGCTGAGACATGAAAATTACCCCCACAAGCTTATACTACTCTCAGACATACCACTCAAGGCATACTTCAGCCTGCAGATTATTGCATTAAAGAGCTGAACTGGGACTACTAATTGCCTGGAAAATCTCAGACAGATGTTCTGCAATCCAGATTTAGTCAATACAGGCAACTTGCAGCTGTATAGCTGTCCCTTTTCCCCCCTAAGATAAGTCTTTCTGCTCCCGGGATTGGAATGACTCCTTACCCTCTCCCTTAAAACCCACATCATTTCGTCTTTCCCTCTCCTTCCCTCTTTCCTGACGAAGCAACCGTGGGTTGTGTGTGTGTTTGTGTGTTTTTTATTGTGTCTGTCTACCAACGCTTTCCCGTTTGGTAAGTCACAGCATCTTTTTTTAATATCAGTTATTGTCTTACATTGAGATACCCCCTGATCATACTAAAAGAATCATTGTTGAGGATATACCAGTTGATACAAGCATTTTTGATCATAATTACTGCAGCTACAGACCCACAGTTAGGTTTTCTGGAGAATTAAAAGTAACACAAATCTCTGTGATGTACTCCCAGCACTGTGTTACTGACAAACACTGCAAGTTAGTATTGTCACTCACTATTTAAAAGATTACACTGTGATGATTGCAAACAATTTTTACTTAGGGATGATATGTCGATTCCTCAGTTAAGCTGTGTACTTACAAACCTAAGTAGGGGAAGTTTGAAATATTCCACTGAAACACCAGTGCATTTACTGACATATATGATTTGAAGAAATATGTTGATATCTGAAAACGAGAGAATTTTTCTGAGCTTAAGTAATCATCCACAAACCATCACTGAATATGTTCTTAAACTTATATTGGTAACAGAAAATTGTGAAGGTACAACTGACTGTGATGTCAATGTCTCAGTGCTTCTATATAAAAATATTATTTGGAAATGTGTAAATGTTTTACTAAACAACTACTGCACATTTAGAAACATTCCAAATATTCTGAACTGTTCATACCCATGAAAATCACACATTTTTTCAAAGACATAAGCAGCTGTTTTTACAAATGTGATTGTTAAATATGATCTGTACCAAATAAATCAGACAGCAGTTACCTGTGTTTAAATATTTATGTCCGATTTCTGCACATAGAATTGTGTGCGTTTTCCCTGTTAACAAACCTCATTCACATATCAACTCAAAATGCGCTAATTTTATGAGCAATGTTATGTTACTTTTTCCCCTGTTAAACAACCTCATTCATATATCAACTAAAAACTTACTGATTTTATGAGCCATACAAATCTTTTGGTGTTTGCTGCGATACATTTCAATTGCTGCTTGGCTGTGATGTCATGGTACAGTTGTTTATCCTTGCCTCTAGCTGGTGTTAGTACAACCTAGGTTATCAAATTCTGAGCACTAACAATAAATGGCAGAGTAGCAAACCACCATTGTCGAATAACACCGACTGGAGAAATTCAACCCCAGTAAATACAGAGGTGGTGGATAGTAATAATCGTATTGTGCCTCATTCTGCACTAAAGAGGGCTATGGCCATGAAATGAAAATGTTAAGGTACAACAATGGCACAGTTAGAAGAGCTAGTGCAAAATGCTAACCCCTGCAAATTTAGTAATTTGTCTGTGCCACAATCTGCAATACATGACAAAGTAGAAGGAATTGACGTTACGTGTGATTTTAGACGTAGGTGCATCGCTTAATGCTGTTGGGACAGCAGTGTTCAAAACAAAATTGGACAGAGCCAATTTCCTGTAAAAATAATAGTCATACTATCGGAACTGCAGGATGACGATCACACAGTGTAAGACTCCAGACACGGCTCAATGTCACGCTGGGAAACGTAGCAATTGGAAGCAACTTTCTAGTCATTTCAAACCTGGTTGTGGATTGCACTGTAGGTCTTGGCCTTCTGAGGAACAAGGGTGCAATAGTCGACTTTTCTTCGGGTAAGTTCCACCTCATGAGCAACAGCATTCCAGTTTTGGTAAATTTATTCAGTAAATACTGACAGAGAATAAGGACTAAGTGGTTGGATAAAGATACAAATACATACAAAAGACCACTGCCCAAAACAACAAACATTCTGTCTCCGCTACGGTCGCAGGTTCGAATCCTGCCTCGGGCATGGATGTGTGTCATGTCCTTAGGTTAGTTAGGTTTAATTAGTTCTAGGTTCTAGGCGACTGATGACCTCAGAAGTTAAGTCACATAGTGCTCAGAGCCATTTGAACCATTTGAGCCATTCTGTCTCTACATGAGCAAATTCAATATGAAGTCTCAGACTCCAATGCATTGTCACAAGCACAGATACTGTCATTGTCTCTATTCGATTCAATGAGTGAGGAGATCTGCTGCTGATCAAGAAATTAAATGAATGCTCCAGTGGGATATAACTGAACCATCTCCATAATGACTTAAAGAAATATGTGACCTGACCAGATTGGTGCACTGTACTGCATCTGCAGAAGCAATTTGAGCAGCAGCTGGCACCGCAATGACACAATGAACTGTTACAAATCAGTTACTTCAAGGACAGATCCAAGACATGCAACCTGCAGGGTGCATGCATTTCACTGGCTCCAAACCACCAGCAGCTGCTACTTCACTGTTGTCAAGTTAGAGCTCATTGTACAGCTGGGTGGAGGTCTGTCGAGCTTTTTAATGAAAGCTGGCTCCGTCTCAGTGCCAGTGATGGCCACGGGTTGGTAAGGAGAAGGCCAGCTGAGAGGCTGCAACCAACCTGCCTGCATGCTAGACATCATCTGGGGTGTGATTTTGTATGACAGCAAGAGCATTCTCCAGGTTATCCCCACACCCTGACTGCAAATTTGTATATCAATCGGGCGATTTCACCTGTCGTGCTGCCTTTCATCGACAGCATTCCGGGGGTTGGCCGGCCGATGATGGCCGAGCGGTTCTGGGCGCTACAGTCTGGAACCGCGCAACCGCTACGGTCGCAGGTTCGAATCCTGCCTCGGGCATGGATGTGTGTGTTGTCCTTAGGTTAGTTAGGTTTAAGTAGTTCTAAGTTCTAGGGGACTGATGACCTCAGATGTTAAGTCCCATAGTGCTCAGAGCCATTTGAACCATTTTTGAACCGGGGGTTGTTTTCCAACAGGATGACACTCACCCACTTACCGCTACTGTAACCCGACATTCTCTACAGAGTGTTGACATGTTCCATTAGCCTGCTCAATCAGCAGATCTGTCTCCAACCGAACACATATGGGACATCATCGAATGACAGCTCCAGCATCATGCGCAAACAGCATTAACTGCCCCTGTATTGACTGATGAAATGCAACAGGCCTCGAAGCCCACACCACATACTGACATCTGGCACCTGTACAGCAAAATGTGTGCATTTTTGCATACTTGCACGCAACATTCTGGCAGTTACACCAGTTATTAATGTACCAGCATTTCACATTAGCACAGGCCTAACTCGTGTTTACATTAACACGTTATCTTGGAATTTTTATCACTTACATATGTTATTGAGAGAAATGTATTCACAAAATTCCATTACTCTACAGAAATTATTTTTCTGTGTTGTGATTTTCTTTTATCAGTCTATATTAATGTACTGTACTTCAAGAGCCCCCAAACCGCTTTTCACAATTACTAATTGTTGTATCAATTGCGTAACTCAGAGTTATAGGCTTCACTCAGGTTTTGCCTGGTTTTCCTTGAGCTATGCTCGAGTGGAAAAGAAAATTAATAACACAGGAATAAAAGAGATCCAGTTCTAGCCACACAATTAAACATAGGAAAAGCACTGCTGGCAATACTCTGGGTGTTTCATACATTCAATATCAAGTAATTTAACATGCATGTGCATAAGACCTTACTGTGTGTGTCGTTAATCAAAGAGCAATTTTCTAACTGTCATTCAATTGTGAGTGTATCCTATAACAAAACAACAATGAAATGACAAACTGTTCTGGTTCTCAACCATTAAATTGCAAGCAAAGAAAGGTAGCAGCAACATTTGCTATTTCAATTTCAAAGGTATCTCCTCCCATGGAGGGCTGTGTAGCAGGTCACATTTTCAGTGTGTAAGTTTCGGTCAATAAGAGTTACTAGTGTTGGTGCAGTAGTGATCTTTTGTGTTCCATGGAATTGTCCACATGGCTATTATCACAGATTTGTATGGATAACCATGAAAGGAGAAGATTGCTTGCAAGCATACAGATGTGAAAAAATATTCTGTTTGAGTACCCTACCTTGTCAGTTTTAATTAATTATGAATATATGATTGAAATGGAATAGATGTCTCACTAGACATACGTGGTAAAACTTAAAATTAAAATTATCTTATATGCATTTTAAATAATTGGTGAGAATAACTGGGATTTCAACTCTCATTATCAAGTTGTGGCATGGTGTATTAGTTATCTGTTTCAACTTACACAATCTGACTTCGGTTATCTTCTCCTATCAGTTTCGACAAATTATCCCAATCATAAGCTGCATAACTGGCACACCTTCCACATGGTGCAGCTATTCACCAGCCATCAACTTTGACTTTAAAAGAACTATTTTGAAACAATTACATGACGTGAACCACAATAACCAAATAATCAGAACCCAACCAAAATATTATTAGATTGTAAAATTATACCACCCAAAGATAATATGAGAGAAATTAGGACTTGTATGGAAGCATATGTAATGGATGGAGGTGTATGTGACAGAAAACAGTTGTTTTTACCCGCATTCTACTTGAAAGGAGAGCACGAAAGGAAACACCATGCACCATATGGTGGCTTGCTGAGTATGTATGGGATAGACACACAACTGTATTTTTTACTTATTTTTCTTGTTTACAAGAATTTTCTTAAGAGTAGAGATAATAGTTTGACTGTGGAATATATTAATATAATAAGAAAAGAACTTATGGATTTAAAAAATACAAATCATAAAATGGTATCAATAACACTTCAGACGAATGGAGTGATGAGCAGGACCATCAGCGTAAAATTAATATTCGTCTTTTGTATGACATAATTCATCTGTCATTTCCTGCTTCACCTTTCCTCCTCCTGGGCTTGTACTGTTCACACACACATATTAATGTAAATGTATTTGAACAGTAATAACTACAAAACTGATTTCCCAAACTGTGCAATACTTTTTTATTTCATAGTAATAATACCCTTTGAATGATACCAACAGCGGATTTTTTTTTATTCTCCTCCTGCAAAGATGGGTGAGTCGTATATTGTATTGGGCGAAGTTTGCTTGGTTGCCATACTGGCTGAGAATGATTGTTTTATCATGTGATGAATCAAATCATGCACTTGGTTGTATGTTGTCACAAGAGGTAGAAGGTGTAGAACATCCGGTAGCTTATGCATCAAGACAACTAAATTCTGGAGAAAGAAATTATTCAACCATGGAGAAGGAGATATTAGCCTTATTTATGGAATTACTTACTTCAAATGTTATCCATTCAGTAAAAATTCTAGATACTAACAGATCATAAAGCATTAAAAGGGTTGTTGGGATTAAAGAACCCTTCTAGTATGTTGATGCAATGGGCAGTATGATTCAGTGAATTTGATTTCGAAGTTGCACATAAATCTGGGAAGAAGCACAATATGTGGATAGCTCAAGTAGGAAAGTAGCAGTATTACAAATTTGCAGTAAAGAGCATACGGAATGGAAAGCTGTAATGAGAGTGGATGACGAATGTAAGCAGTATTTTAAGCAGACACAATTATGTATGCAGGATAGATACAGAGAAACCAAATCGGTATCGCAGGTAGTGGTACCAGCGAAGCTAAGCAATAGTGTGTTACAAGAAACTCATGATAATATGTTAGCAGGTCATGGAGGTTGCAGATCTACCAATGGGAGAGTAGCAGAAATGTATTGGAGGACGAATAGGGAGATGGATGTAAACCGGCATGTGTAGAATTGTCTAAGGTGTGCAGAGAGCAGATTTGTGTCGAACAAGAGTACCATTGCAGAGGTTACCTGAAGCATTAGCACCATTCGAATTTTTGGCGATTGATGTTTTAGGTCCACTCAATTAAACATTCGCACGGAATAAGTACATTCTCACAATCATAGATCATTTTTTAAGACATGTAGAAATGCTCACGATGCCAAACCAGTAGGCAGCCATAGTGGCACAAGCACTTGTGAATAATTGGATACTGAAGTTTGGAGTGCCTGAAACAACAGTAATAGACCAGGGAAAAAACTTTATATCACATCTATTCAAGGAATTGTGTAGGTTATTGAATGTGACGAAGTTAAGGACGAGTTCCTTCCATCCACAAGCCAATGGAAGAACTGAAAGAGTTCATAGGAAAATCGGGAAGATGCTTGATTGCTATGTTGACCTGCATCACACCAACTGGGATGTCTATTTGAAATATGTTGTCTCTGCCTACATCCCAAAACAGCGTATGAATACAGGAGTATCACCATGCGAAGTGGTATATGGTTGCAAAATGCCATCAACCTCTCAACATATAGAAAACAAAGAAAGGGAAAACTGGAGAGTCTGTTAAGGAATTTCCCAGATTGATTAGGGAAATCTGGAATAGAATATGGAGGGCAAATACATGAGCACTGGAGAAACAGCAAGAAACAGTGGGCTGTACATCAAGAATGCCACAGCATAAGGTCGGTCAGTGGGTGACTTTGTATATGCTGAAGGGAAGACAAAGAAGTTTTCTGCAAAGTACCAGGAGCCACACAAACTGGTAGAGACTACATTACCAGTAAAGGCTATGATTCAATTGCTGATGAGAATGACAGCTGTGCATGAAGGGTGGTTGCAATCTTCTGAAGGGAGTCCAGAAGTTATTCCAGAGATAGGAAGGTAATCAGAAGTTAAACAAGAGGTTGTGGATGAAATGGTAACAAGGAACCCATGTGGATTACTAGAGGATAGTCACTTAATATTTCTTTAGGTTAGGTATATATTGAGCGTAATTTCTATAAGCAGCTGTGGAGCAGCACTGAATTCAAGGGGATGGAAAGTGATACGTATTCCTGTCTGTAGGTGAGGTGCAGAGAAGGCAAGATGATGCGGTTCGTAGCGGGATTACTGGTATTCATTGGGATGGAAGTGTTATGGAACCGGCACCTGGAAGGGGAATGCTGTTTGCCAAGCAGGAAGATGTAGTGATCACCAGTCATCAATGGGTGACACAGGTGGTATTCAACACGTGGGAGATAGGTAAGGAAGTGGGAAGATTGGAAGAAGCACTGACAAATTCCGTCAGGAAATGGAAAGGCACAGGATACTTTAAGGAAGTGGCGAGGTATGTGAGAGAATACACAGAGCATACGAGAAATTAAGGAGTGGGCTGATTCCGGTACTGGGGGTTATTCCACTTACGCGAAGGAAGCTCTGTAAGCACAGAACAGGAAATCAGTGATCATAAGGCCATTGCAGCATCCCTGAATAGGAAAGTAAATAGGAATATTAAAAAAGGGAGGAAGGTTTATCTGTTTAGCAACAGTAATAGGAGGCAGATTTCAGACTACCTAGCAGATCAAGACGAAAATTTCTGTTCCGACACTGACAATGTTGAGTGTTTATGGAAAAAGTTCAAGGCAATCGTAAAATGCGTTTTAGACAGGTACGTGCCGAGTAAAACTATGAGGGACGGGAAAAACCCACCGTGGTTCAACAACAAAGTTAGGAAACTACTGCGAAAGCAAAGAGAGCTTCACTGCAAGTTTAAACGCAGCCAAAACCTCTCAGACAAACAGAAGCTAAATGATGTCAAAGTTAGCATAAGGAGGGCTATGCGTGAAGCGTTCAGTGAATTCAAAAGTAAAATTCTATGTACCGACTTGACAGAAAATCCTAGGAAGTTCTGGTCTTACGTTAAATCAGAAAGTGGATCGAAACAGCATATCCAGACACTCTGGGATGATGATGGTATTGAAACAGAGGATGACATGTGTATAGCTGAAATACTAAACACCTTTTTCCAAAGCCGTTTCACAGACGAAGACTGCACTGCAGTTCCTTCTCTAAATCCTCGCATGAACGAAAAAATGGCTGACATCAAAATAAGTGTCCAAGGAATAGAAAAGCAACTGAAATCACTCAACAGAGGAAAGTCCACTGGACCTGAAGGGATACCAATTCGATTCTACACAGAGTATGCAAAATAACTTACCCCCCTTCTAACAGCCATGTACCACAAGTCTCTAGAGGAACGGAAGGTTCCAAATGATTGGAAAAGAGCACAAGTAGTCCCAGTTTTCAAGAAGGGTCATCGAGCAGATGCGCAAAACTATAGGCCTATATCTCTGACATCGATCTGTTGTAGAATTTTAGAACAAGTGTTTTGTTCGTGTATCATGTCATTTTTGGAAACCCAGAATCTACTCTGTAGGAATCAACATGGATTCCTGGAACAGCGATCGTGAGAGACCCAACTCGCTTTATTTGTTCATGAGACCCAGAAAATATTAGATACAGGCTCCCAGGTAGATGCCATTTTCCTTGACTTCTGGAAGGCGTTTGATACAGTTCCGCACTGTCGCCTGATAAACAAAGTAAGAGCCTACAGAATATCAGACCAGCTGTGTGGCTGGACTGAAGAGTTTTTAGCAAACAGAACACAGCATGTTGTTCTCAATGGAGAGAAGTAACCTCTGACATACCACAGGGGAGTGTTATGGTACCATTGCTTTTCACAATATATATTAATGACCTAGTAGATAGTGTCGGAAGTTCCATGCGGATTTTCGCGGATGATGCTGTAGTATACAGAGAAGTTACAGCATTAGAAAATTGCAGCAAAATGCAGGAAGATCTGCAGCGGATAGGCAGGGAGTGGCAACTGACCCTTAACATAGACAAATGTAATGTATTGTGAATACATACAAAGAAGGATCCTTTATTGTATGATTATATGATAGTGGAACAAACACTGGTAGCAGTTACTTCTGTAAAATATCTGTGAACGGAACGATTCGAAGTGGAATGATCATATAAAATTAATTGTTGGTAAGGCGGGTGCCAGGTTGAGATTCATTGGGAGAGTCCTTAGAAAATGTAGTCCATCAACAAAGGAGGTGGCTTACAAAACACTCGTTTGACCTATACTTGAGTATTGCTCATCAGTGTGGGATCCGTACCAGGTCGAGTTGACAGAGGAGATAGAGAAGATCCAAAGAAGGGCAGCGCATAAACGTAGATGTAGAAGCTAGGTCGGATCGAACCTGGAGACTGGCTTACGAAAACAATATTTGATTCTGCTGATGAGGAAGACATTCAGAGGGTGAATGACACCATAAATGAGGTTAGGCAGTTGGCAAAAGGGAACAAAGCTGTGAGTGATTGGCACACTACACAGATCAGAAGTTTAGAGAAGAACATATGAAGGGCTTATTTCAATAGTGGTACAAGTCCATTACCTCCACTTTTCTGCCTATAATGCTTCTGCAAAGGTTCATCTCTAGAAAGAAGCCATACGCTTGAATATTTCTGGTATCTCAACTGCAGATTTTTCAGCGCTCATTTAATTTTAGGACTCTGTATCTCACAATGAACAAAAATGGACTTGTACCACTACTGAAATAAGCCCTTCATGTTAAATAACACATGACTGCTACAACAACTTGCTGGAGAAGTAATGTAGTGCTACAAAAGAGGCAGTTAATAAGAACATCAATGAACCACAAACCAAAGTAGAAGCCTTAGATAGCGAAGTAGTAATGACAAAATGGCTACAGTATGTAGAAGATAGTGTTTGGGAGGCACAAGGGAAAGTAATAGAAATACAGGAGGCTATGCAGCAGCCTGTAAGAGGTCAGCTAGGGGTAAACTTGTTGTCGCCAGAGCGGTATCTGGAGGGTCTAAGGAAAGTACAGAAGGAATTATCAACAGAGTTGGGGTTGGTTTTAGAATCTGGGCACAAAAACTTACCTCTTTATTTCAAGATAGCCACAGTTTCGGTGAGAACTGCTGGAGTAAAAGTTTATATTTCTGCTTCTATACTAGTAGCAGGGAATCAACCACATTACGAGTGCTACACACTTTGTGCACATTTTGTCAAGTGAGGGACATTGAAGAAACTTGTAAGAATAAAAACTTAGAGACTATTATTAATTGCAAAAGACAAGGAAAGGTACGTGTAAATGGAGAAAGCAAAATTACACAAATGCCACAGCGGGGAAATCGCAGTCTGTCCGCATAAGGTAATAAGAGAGGGGCAGGATTCCTGTGCAGTGTAATTGCTAATGGGGCAAAAGGAGGTAAGAGAATGCAATAAAGAAGTGATCGAGTCATAATCGTACTTTCAGCAGGTCGAGGCACATCAGTTATACACTACCTTTGACAAGATGGGAGTAGTGGCTAGTTGTTTCGAGCAGGAGTAGCTTATGCCAGCAAAGAAACTAGAATTAAAAGGAAGTGGTTTGTTATTAAATGGAACAAGGTGCGAGATAAGGGGGCCTAGTTTCCATCTGCCTGCCACGATTTCAGAGATAACTTACCTGAATATTTTGCAGCCTCATTTGTATTGACCAGAGTAACCTGTAGAAATTCTACCTGCCACAAATCTAACCAGCTTAAATCAAACTCTAGGGCCAGAATTAATGCAGTCTATAAACACAATTTTGTACCAACAGGAGGGAAGTGTCTCTCTGGAAACCTTAGTGCAACATGCAAATTTATATCGGGAAAATCAGTACCAGAAAGAGACAACACTAACTATTGTCATACCAACCACTGCAGCGACACTTGTTTTGCCGATCATAGTAATTGTTTTCGTACATAGAAGGTGAAGCACAAGGCCGAGTTCAGACCCAGCTGTCATTCAGATTCCTGTGGATTGGATACTCAGAGCATAAAAGCAGCAAAGGGAAGATGAATGCACAAGGGGATAGTATTAAGGATAATTGATTCATTTTAGTTTGTAAATTTGGAACAGGGAGTTAGAAGTTACTGTGCAACAAGCCTAATAATGAAATAAGTTCCATGGTGTTTGAGTTAGTTAAGGAGCAGGGTAAGGGGCCCTGTAGAAATGTGTAAGATTAAGTGATAGGGTTAAAGGAACCCATTGTTAGAATAATTCTTAAATGGTGTAACAGGGTCATAAGGGCCAGTCACCAGGAACTCTAGTGTGAAGAATAATCCAGTTCGGTCGACCCGAGGAACCAGGTCTCGACAAAAAGGAAGTCAATGTAGCGTATTGACTGTATTCGGTCAAAAAGCATGCCACAGCAGAAATGAGTTGGACCAGAGTCAGCTGCAGAGCCAGTTGACACTGCAATATGGTAGTAGAAGAACAGAAGCCTTTCCTCACTTGCCACGACAGATGCGTTTAGAGTACATGCCTTAAGTCCTGAATGACCATAGTCTGGAATACTCCACCATTCGTGTACTAAAATATTCTCATCTCAGTAGCACAGCCTACACCACGAACCTGTGACACTCAGGGCGGGCGAGATCCCAAAATGCAGTACGAAGTCTGCTGTTCGACTGCGGGACAGGGTAGCGTGCCCTGTGTTGTGAGAGCAGAGAGCCACCTGCTTACTGCAGGGAGGTCAAGGCTGCCTCCACGGTATCGTCAGTTGCACTGCTGCGCTGTCATTTTTGGTCGCAGCTGGAGATCTCACTGACAGCGGCATTCGATTGACGTCGAGCTCTTTGTGCTGTCAGCAAAGCCAGATGTCTACTGTTTCATGTGAGAGGCAACTGGACACTTTTACCAAGTTGTTCCTGATGTACACAGCTGAGGGCAGGAATAAATAAGTTAATTAAACAAATCTACTGTTGTCCTGATGACTCATTTCATTCTCCATGGGTGACAATCTAGGGGTCCTCTAACAACATTTTCAGAGGCTTTTTTTTTCCCCATTAAGCAAACTATTTCGAGGAAATAGGTATCCATTAGCACTGCAGCTGCTGTTGCTAATAATTTTTTTCAGTTTCTCCACGGTTGCAAATGACGTATCACTGCTGCAAAACAGAGCATGCTAATGTTGCTTAACTATACAGTGACAGACATTCTTCGTTAGCCATTTTGTGGCCAATATAATTAATTACATCTCAGAATGCAGTATTATTCGCCAGTCATTGTCTAAGTATTATAGGAAGTCGAACCACAGTATAATAAACTGAAGTTAGTTTTAAATGAGATTTTTATATGGCACAAATGCGTGATTCAAACTGTGATTCATTGTGCACTACAAAATTACTGTAGATCCTTACAACAACTAAAAATGCAGTAAAACAGTAATATACCCTATATCAGACCACCAATAATACAAGTAGCTTGCAGTCAAAGACTGTGACAAGTGTGTAGGAAAGTTTAAGAATCTGAAAAAGAAATCTAATTAAGGTAACTCACCATATGGCAAAAACGCTGAGTCGCTGATAGGCATAACAAAAAGAGTGTCAAACAAGTAAGCCTTGACCAAAAAGGTCTTCAAAGGAATTACACGATGCAAACACGCATGCACGCACACACATGCACAAGCACAGACTCTGGCCTCGACAGCCAGAGGCTGTGGTTTTGTGTGTGTGTGTGTGTGTGTGTGTGTGTGTGTGTGTGTGTGTGTGTGAGAGCGCACGCGCGCGCATTGCCAAATAAAATGAATAACATGCTGACCCCACAAAGACACGGGATAAGACAAAGAAGCAGCAGCGGCATCCTAGTAGCAAGCCTGACATACCTGGCTGATCCTATTAAATCCATACTGCTTAAATCGTTCATCATAAAAGGGTACCGAGTTACGAGAAATGTAGAATGGCTCCCACGGGTCCTTCCACAGAACTTCAAATAATGGTGACAGACCCTTGGATGGCGGCTCCTTCTGCCACGCTTCATAATCTGTGTGCACCTGCAACAATATTCGACCGTACAAACTTGCATCCGTATCGTCAAAGTTATCATAAATTAACAAGATAGAAGACAAGAATTTGCAAGAAACAATAATAGAGGAAAAATGCAAAACATTTACTACGGTCTGCAACATTTGAGGAGACAAGAGGGCTTAGCATTCCATCTCCTACTGCTCTATGTTGACTCTAGATAGTGACTAAGATAGTGAAGATACAAGAACTCTAATATTTGGGATCACAAAAATTATTATTTTTATTCATTTGTAATTCAGAGCCCAACAATTTTCACAATAAAACTCAATGGACTGTGTGTATTATAACTTTCGCACTGAAGTTTTTGATCACACGTTTCAAACACAGATGTGTATCTTCATTTTGCAAACAGGGTGTCAGTCACTCATGTTCAATTCAAATTTTAATTGAATTGTCAGGTCAATATGCTAGCTTAATTCTTTTCTGTGATTACCACCATGTTTCAAAATGAGTTACTACATATGCAGACAGCTGTAACACTGCTTTTCTAAGACCCACTGTTGTTGGTAAGCAATATGCTTTTCTTATTCTTTTAATAACATGACATCATTTAATCAGCTATTACGTACCTAGCACCGACAGCCAGGCTACTCCACGTGAAAAAAATATGTACCAAAGAAACACAAAAATAAGCAATATCACATAAATATCACATTTAAAACTACAAGGCTTGTAGCTGCAAGTGCTCAGGCTGCTGCTTTGTTTCAGTGGAACCTTGTTTACCCAGCCTCATTAATCAGGATCTCTGGTCATTTCTGATCGATTTTTTTTCTTCCATTTCAGTATTTGATAATCTGAAAGTAATAACAGCAACAACTAATGATGACACTAATTAAATTTAAATTCAGGCAACCTCCATAAACAGATACTGACATAGTGTCAGTTAACAAGCACAAAAATACTGAACTACACAGCATTTTTTAAGGCTCCTGTTTGATGTGGGTGTAAAATCAAACCAAACAGAAAGAAGATGGCAGTGTTTAAGGACAAAAATTTTGATGAAATGCGCAGGATGAAAAGGAGAATCATTGAGAAAAAATGTTACTGAATTTTGTGTTGGGACTTCAATAGTGACTGACTGGAACAATAAATAGAAGGAAATTACAGACTTTTAACACAAAATGATGATTCCCGATGATGATATTATTGCCGTTTGTTCACCTGCAGATAGTAATAGCAAAGACACACTGTCGGAGGAAGCAGTGCTCATTATGACCATATTATAACACACAGACAAGCAACAAAACAGCCGGACAAAGTAAGGACTTATTTGGAACACCAAGGGTTTTTGCCTGAAGTATGAACTTAAGCTGAACTATGAAATGCCTGTGTGATTGTGCTGCACATAAACAAAATATGAATCAGGTTTATGAGAAATTTATCAATTATATCACCTTTATAAAACTGTCTGTGTTTTTTTTCCAGTATCTCATCAAATTTTCCATGAAAAATAATGTACAATTTGTTTGCCCATGACAAAACAAATTTAATCTGGGTGGAATTTAAGAATCCACTGTACATGATCTGCTAAATGTCAGTGATATGTTTGTTAAACACTGATGTTCTGTAAGAGAAATTTTTTTGGATGGTACACAACTTGGAAAAAAAGGGCAATTATGAACTGAATTATTGGAAAAACCTTTCCTAGATGTTAGATGGGGTGAATCGTAGGGAGCAGCAACATGCTGGTACACAATGTGTAGGTTTGCTACTCTCATCAAGTACCCCCACTAAGTGGCTGCTGCAGTACTATTTATTATCTGTGTTTTGCTGCACCCACTAATACATGCCATTAAATGACATACTGCTCTAGACAAACTTGGGACTGCTCCAGCAAAGAGAAACAAAATTTCATTTCAAATAAAATTTTGTGTGGACAAAGAACAAATTTAAAGTTTTAGTTTACACTGGGCATTGCATTTTATCAGGGTATTGGGGACTTCAGACTTGGAAATGGAGTCAGTCAATGAGGACAAACTACCACGTTCTCTAGGATTAATAGATTTTTGACTGTTTTCAACAACAGGCAGCCTTTGAGAAACAATATATTGATTCAACCTATGTCAGTACTTTAACTCCTTATTATACTGAATTTTTTTCAAATAAACAGAACTCTGTGTTAATGAAAAGCATCCTATAATGAATGACATCACATATAGGCGTATCAAGTTAGCTTTTAAAGCTAAAAACAGTAATTACAAATTTTTGAAGATCACCATTAACAAAACCCAGATTGTACTTGTGCACTGGACTGTGACTAAAGTAGCTCAGTGTAAATATGAAGATGAACCACATACTGCACAATGGTTTTCTGTGAACGGAAATCTTGGAGCAGCTAGGGGTATCACAGTAAATGTATTTATTTCGTACCACTGGGGAGTATCCAAAGCTACCCACAGTAAAGACAATATGCAATGGCAACCATCAACCAAAACACCAAAGCAGGCTACAAACTTAGCTATCAGTGCTGAGTTCTGAAATGAATATAATTCCCCCCCCTCCCCCAACTTCAAAAGTCTGTTCTTATATCGCCAGAGTATACTCAAGATTTTAAGTTTCTGTCAAAATAACAAAAACAAGATAACTTAGAACTTTATGTTAAGTGATTAAAATATGTTAAGTGATTAAAGAATATATATACCCTTGGACTTCATAAGGATGGCAGGAAATAGAAAGAGGAACCATGATAGGAGATTTGCTAACACAAAAATGAGCATATATACCCTTGGACTTCATAAGGATGGTAGGAAATAGAAAGAGGAACCATGATAGGAGATTTGCCAACACAAAAATGAGCAAGTCTGACCACCTTTATTACAATGATGATATGCTACTGTTTGGCACTACACAGAGAAAATGAAGCAGAAATACACTGAAAAATGTTTCCAAGTGACACACATACTGCCTACTGTCGACATTTGCACTGTTGTACACATTTTCAGTGCAATACAGGTACAAAGATACGGGTGGTGAGAAATCAAGCAAAAGTAATTCCTTCATAATGAGCCATTGGAGACCACAGGTTACTTAACCAAAATACTCGGAAAATATCTCTGAACAACTTCTGAAATTTTGTTGGTTCAGTTACGCTTCACCTTGTAGTTGCGGAATGATTTGAGTAACATAAATATATACACAATAATGATATCTAATAATGTAAATTACCGTAATTATGAGCAAATAAATATTATTATTATTATTATTATTATTGTTGTTGTTGTTGTGGGAGTCAAGCTATCCAGATGCTGGCTGTGGACAGCTCCATTGAATGACCAACTATTTTTTTTTTCAGCTTGTTGATAGACGCAGATTGGTTGTAGAAACAGTTCGACAATGCTGCTGCATATCAAGGTTTTATTCATAATGGCGATGCTTGTGATCCAAGACTAAAATATTTCTGAAATATAGTGAATGATCTGTCCACAGCCAGCATCTGGATAGCTTTACTCACACAACAACAACAACAACAACAACAACAACAATAATAATAATAATAATAATAATAGTTAATAATAATAATAATAATAAACCCCATGGAGGCCCGGGAAAAGAATAGGCCTCCGGTATGTTCTGCCAGTTGCAAAAGGTGATGAAAAGAACAAACCACTAATAGGGCTAACCCCCCCTTTTAGTGTGATTAGTTGGTTCAGGACAGAACTAATGAAACCTTGGACAAGTGCTGGCTTGGTCAGGGATGACGCTTGAACCCTATGCCCGTCCACAATGGTAACAACACTGCTAGCCACACGGAAAATGATTTAAATCCAAATAGAGGTGTTTTGCAGGATATGCTTCCTGAAACCACTCTAGAAGGAAAACAAAGATGGAGGACGAGATAGTCAGATGAAGTTAACCGACACCTCATGTTCTGTTATTACCAAGCAACAAACTTAGGAACCAACACAACTGGATACAGATCACAAGTATACACAACATTTATTACCAGATACCCAGAATTAAAATTTTTAACAGAACAACGACTTGCTGATCAGATCCGTGTAATAATAAAAAAATAACAGGATACCCCAGTCAGAATTAGAAAACATCAAACAACAAGTACAACAAATACTGGAACCACATAATGTGCAATCAGAAGAAGAAGAAGAAGAAGAAGAAGAAAATACAGTAATGGACTCAAACATCCCAGAGCAAACAAACAAAGAACAACACGCATCAATTAAACAAACAGAGGAAAACGAAATCTTAAGACAGCCACCAGAACAAGCACAAATAGAACACGAAGTGGCACACATGTTAGATATAGAAGACACAAATACATACATTAGACCATTCTTGCATAGACCACCAAATAACCCACAAGTCAAAACAACAATAACAACTATCAACACAATCATACACAACAAAATAAATGAAAATACAGCTATGGAAGAGTTACAACTACTGGTTTATATAGTAGCAATCACTACACTAAATAAACACACTAGGCAGAGATCACAACGAACCAACACACAGATGAAACCCACAAAACCAGCATGGCAACACAGGCTGCAGATCAGAATAGAAAAACTGAGAAAAGACATCAGACAGCTAACACAATTTATAAGAAATGAAATATCAGACAAAAAATGGAAAAGGTGAGGTAAAATCTCACAACAAGAAGCGATAGAGTGAGCAATTAGATGAAAAGAAGCAGAAATTACAAGCATTGGCCAAATGACTTAAAAGATACAAAAAAAGTGAAAATAGAATGAAACAGAACCAAACATTCAACACAAACCAAAAGAAATTTTACCAGACAATAGATAACACACAATCAATAGATAACAGACAATCCACCAAACACAACAGACATGGAACACTTCTGGAGCAACATATGGTCAAACCCAGTACAACATAACAGACATGCACGGTGGATACAAGCAGAAACAGACACATACAAGATGATACCACAAATGCCTGAAGTGATAATTTTGCAACATGAAGTCACCTGAGCAATTAATTCTATGCACAATTGGAAAGCCCCTGGAAAAGATAAAATAGCAAATTTCTAGCTAAAGTAGTTCACCTCCACACATTCACATCTAACTAAATTATGTCCTTTTTTCCCCCTAAGGCCGGTATTACACTATCAAATTTCTTTGCCAAAGATTTGATCAAAGATGTGATCCAATATTCCGTCCAATATATTTGACAAAGATCTTTGACGTAGCGCTAGAGGGGGTATTACACTGTCATCAAATTTTTCGTCAAGTTCAAGATGGCTGACAACAACTTGTTACTAACCGCAGCAGTTCTACGTACTCCAATTGCATTGTGTGCACATGCGGAAAAGAAGTGGGGGAAAAAATGGAACCATACATACGAGGTTGACAGTCTTAAAAGTCCTGCGATTACAACTTGATAATAAATTCAGTTGGGAGGAGCACACCACAGAACTGCAGAAAGGCCTTAACAAATCTGTATTTGCAATTCGACTGTTAGCAGACATAGGAAACATAAAAATGAAAAAGCTTGCAGACTTTCATTCCATAATGTCATATGGGATAATATTTTGGGGTAAATCTTTAAATCAAACAAGTTTTCAAGGTCCAAAAGCGTGTAATACATATTATTTGTGGAGTAAATTCACGGACCTCCTGCAGAAACCTCTTCAAAGAACTGGGTATACTAACTACTGCCTCTCAGTATATTTACTTCTTAATGAAATTTGTCGTAAATAATATATCTCTTTTTCCAACAAACAACTCAGTTCATACATACAATACCAGGAACAAAAATGATCTGCACAAGGACTTAAAAGCGTCTGTGATCTATTCTGTTACTCGTTTTTATTCTCTGTGGGTGTTTTTAGTATTTGGAAAAAGGGACCGATGACCATCGCAGTCTGGTCCCTTTAATCCCACAAACCAACCAACTTACTTTAGTTCAAAAGGGGATCCACTACTCAGGAACACTCATCTTCAATAATTTGCCAGGAAACATAAAATTTAGTTAGAAATAAAGATCAGTTTAAAAGGAGCCTGAAAGACTTACTACTGGCCAACTCCTTCTACTCCATTGGCGAAATTTTAATAGAAACAAATGATGTATTGTATTTATTCATACTATTAGTATTGTTATTTCAGCTTTAAAAAAATCGACATGTTCCACATCCGCGAGGCTCTCCTAAGCACCGATCTATGGAACGAAAAACTAATCTAATGTGGGTGAAGCCGTGGGTTTTACGACAACACGATAAAAGCATTCAACAAAACTTGTTACATGAGCTTACAGTGGAAGACATCAAGTCGTACATCAATTACTTAAGAATGGATGAGCATACATTTCTGTATGTGCTCAATGAAGTGTATCCTCATATCACAAAGCACAATATTCACTTACGAACTGCTACATCTTCAGAAGACAGGCTCACTATAACACTCCCATTCCTCGCTACAGGAGAGGGTTATGTTAGGTTAGGTTAGGTTAGGTCTCCAATCTTCTTAATCTATTTTTGTATTCAGGGTGCCTCATGTTGTAAAGTGCCTCATCAGCTTCAGACATTTCTATTAATTTTGTAGTTGTTGGCACACACCAATTGTATTTACCGGCAACGGTTATAAAAACACTACAGACGACAGTATGCTGCAGTGATGCTAGCGCTCCATGTGGTAACATGTCACATTGCAGTGAACAGAAGACAAGCGGTTTCTTTGATCAAATATACAGCGAGGCCCTAGATTTGATCAAATATTGGACGACATTTGACAAAGTCCCTATTACACTATCAAATATCTTTGACAAAGATATTGGACAAAGAAATTTGATAGTGTAATACCGGCCTAAGGTAAGTCTTTCCGCCCCCGGGATTGGAATGACACTTTACCCTCTCCCTTAAAACCCACATCCTTTCATCTTTCCCTCTCCTTCCCTCTTTCCTGATGAAGCAACCGTGGGTTGTGAAAGCTTGAATTATTTTGTGTCTCTATCAACATACCAACACTTTCGTTTGGTAAGTTACATCATCTTTGTTTATAGATATAAATTATTTAACAGTTACATTGCAGACCCATACACATTCCCCGATACACTTACACAAGGAATAACTTATCTGAAACCTAAAGATCAAGCAGACATAGCAAACCCAGCAAAATATCGTCCCATAACATGCCTACCAACAATATACAAAATATTAACTTCAGTCATTACACAGAAATTATTGACACATACAACACAAAACAAAATTATAAATGAAGAACAAAAGGGCTGCTGCAAAGGAGCACGAGGATGTAAAGAGCAACTGATAATAGATGCAGAGGTGACATATCAAGCTAAAACTAAACAAAGTTCGCTACACTAAGCATACATTGATTACCAAAAAGCTTTTGATAGTGTACCCCACTCATGTTACTACAAATATTGGAAATATACAAAGTAGATCCTAAATTGATACAGTTCCTAAACATAGTAATGAAAAATTGGAAAACCACACTTAATATCCAAACAAATTCAAATAATATCACATCAAAGCCAATACAGATTAAGTGTGGAATATACCAAGGAGATTCATTATGTCCTTTCTGGTTCTGCCTTGCTCTGAACCCACTATCCAACTAGCTAAATAATACAAATTATGGATATAATATTACTGGAACATACCAATACAGAATCACACATTTGCTATACGTGGATGATCTGAAACCACTGGCAGCAACAAATCATCAACTCAACCAATTACTAAAGATAACAGAAGTATTTAGCAATGATATAAATATGGCTTTTGGAACAGACAAATGTAAGAAAAATAGCATAGTCAAGGGAAAACACACTAAACAAGAGGATTACATATTGGCTAACCACAGTGACTGCATAGAAGCGATGGAAAAAACAGATGCCTATAAATATCTAGGATACAGACCAAAAATAGGAATGGATAATACAAATGTTAAAGAAGAACTAAAAGAAAAATATAGACAAAGATTAACAAAAATACTGAAAACAGAATTGATGACAAGAAACAAGATAAAAGCTATAAATACTTATGCTATACCAATATAGACCTACTCATTTGTAGTAGTGAAATGGAGTAACACAGACCTAGAAGCACTCAATACACTTACATAATCATAATGCCACAAATATAGAATAGATCACATACATTCCACAACAGAAAGATTCATATTAAGCAGAAAGGAAGGACGAAGGGGATTTATCCACATAAAAAAACCTACATTATGGACAGGTAGACAATTTAAGAAAATTCTTTCTAGAACGAGCAGAAACTAGCAAAATACACAAAGCAATCACTCATATAAATACATGTGCTACAGCACTGCAATTTCATAACTACTTCTACTACACTTTAGATCACATAACATCAACAGATACGAAGAAAGTAAATTGGAAAAAGAAAACACTACATGGCAAGCACCCGTATCATCTAACACAGCCACACATCGATCAAGACGCATCCCACACTTGGCTACGAAAAGGCAATATATACAGTGAGGCGGAAGGATTCATAATTGCAATACGGGATCAAACAATAAACACCAGATATTACAGCAAGCACATTATTAAAGATCCCAATACCACAACAGATAAATGCAGACTTTGCAAACAACAAATAGAAACAGTAGATCACATCACAAGCGGATGTACAATACTAGCAAATACAGAATACCCCAGAAGACATGACAATGTAGCAAAAATAATACATCAACAACTTGCCATACAACATAAACTAATAAAACAACACATTCCCACATACAAGTATGCACCACAAAATGTAATGGAGAATGATGAATACAAGTTATACTGGAATAGAACCATTATAATAGATAAAACACCACCACATAACAAACCTGACATCATACTCACCAATAAAAAGAAGAAATTAACACAACTAATCAAAATATCCATACCCAATACAACAATTATATAGAAGAAAACAGGAGAAAAAATTGAAAAATACATCCAACTGGCTGAGGAAGTCAAGGAAATGTGGCATCAGGATAAGGTTGACATTATACCAATTATACTATCAACTACAGGAGTCATACCACGCAATACCCACCAGTACATCAACGCAATACAGCTACATCCAAACTTGTATATACAACTACAGAAATCTGTAATTATTGATACATGTTCAATTACCCGAAAGTTCCTAAATGCAATGTAACATATACCGTACAGTTAAAAGGAAGTCACGCTTGATCAAGGTCTGCGTCACTTCCCATTTTTAACCAGACATAACGTCTGAGAAAGGAAAGAAATAATAATATTTATTTGCTCATAATTATGGTAATTTACATTATTAGATATCATTATTGTATATACATTTATGTTACTCAAATCATACCACAAATACAAGGTGAAGCCTAACTGAACCAACAAAATTTCAGAAGTTGTTCAGAGGTATTTTCCGAGTATTTTGGTTAAGGAACCTGTGGTCTCCGATGGCTCATTATGAAGGAATTACTTTTGCTTGATTTCTCACCACTCTTACCTTTGTATCTGTATTGCACTGAAAATGTGAACAACAGTGCAAATGTCGACAGTAGGCAGTATGTGTGTCACTTGGAAACATTTTTCAGTGTATTTCTGCTTCATTTTCTCTGTGTAGTGCCAAACAGTAGAATATCATCATTGTAATAAAGGTGGTCAGACTTGCTCATTTACAAGCACAGCAGTTACTTAGTGTTATATAAATCTATTGAATTCTCTGCTCTTTTTGTAAACCAGAGATGGTTGAGCAGTTGATCTGTAGCAAATCTACTGCTTCTAAAGGAAGGCTCTTTGTTCATCATTATCTAAATTTTCACATACTAAAAGTATGCTTCTAATGTAGCATAAGACACACTTTCAGCTACAGCGTTGAATTACTTGCAATTATCAGTGTCTTCTCGTGTCAATTTTTTACTTATTTTCGCTTTATCAGCTTGTTTGTGTGATTCTAGTTTTCTTATGTGGTTTCCCTTTTAGAAATTATCCCCAACATTACCAACACTTATTTGCAGTGACACAATAGGTTCTGTGGGGAATAGCGTCCATGAACTAGTCCCGTAAAGCCCGATACAAGAGCACTGTGTAACTTACTTTTCGAAAGGTGCTTTGAAAAGAATTTTGAAGCAACCGAGCTATCACATTTCAAGTATAAGATCAAATGTGATATGTGATTTATTCATCTCATTACGTACAATTTTCAAATCATTTGATTTGATATACAGGAGACATGTCCAGGTTTACAAAAAGAAACTTTTTCTCTTTTTTAAGAGAAATACAAAAATTTACATTATATTTTACATTTCTAAGTTACAGCTACACAAATACATAAAATAATACATGTAATACAGTCCCTGTGTTGAGACTGTGAAGCTGTCCTCAATGAATTCTTCGACACTTTTCCACCAGATGAGTAAAGAGCAATCCTATGAGTGAACCAAGCTCCATCTTAAATATATTACTGCCTTTTGTTTTATTGAAAATTTTTAACCCCATATACTCTGGCAGTTGGACATAAAGTTTTAAACGATGTGTTGTAAGTTTGAAATTCTCTCTCTGGCGAGTGCTGTAGTTGTGGTCAAAACAGAAAATGTCTAGTGTATACCTCAATACAGGTAATTTGTTTCATCCAAAAGAGGATGTCATGATTAATATTAATTAATTAAAATTCAGATAATCCTGTTCAGAATGAGACTCAAACTATGCACCTTCCATGTTCAAAATACACAGAGTTTTGATCTTTTTGCAGTGATTTTTATTTTTTGTGTGTTTCTAGCTCTTGCATACCCAATACAACTCTGTTCACCAATATACTGGAAACACAATTTGCATGCAAGCAGAACTGCTGATATATCAGGAGCCTTGAACTCTATTTTGTGTAAAGGTACAGAATTTAGCCAAATTATATTTGGGATTTTTCCCCATAAGCATTACAGGTGTGTAATTTTTCAGTACCCTTGTCGTCTATAAATGAGCAAGCGAGTCTACAACTAACTTTAATATAATATAACTTCTAAGACAGTTAGATCATGGAGACATCATCTATGTGCATATTATATTGGGTATTACTTCAAATGTTTGTTTTGTATTTTTATTACTAGTTAGAGTTACTCCTCCGGCGCCTGCGGCGGTTAGTTTGTCAGCAAGCACCCCTAAGTCACAGCAGGTGACACGCAGATGTACCAACACTGCACAGAGTGCTGAGGGGGACCTCAGAGCACATCGCCACTAGCGACGTCTGTGACTGTAAAAAATACTAATGAAGAAAATCTTAATTTGTCTTCCTCCCAAATGTGAGTCTAGAGTGTTAACCACTGCATCATCTCACTTGGTACAAGTTACAGATAACTTTTTGCTCCCTGTATTTTATTCTCGCTACATTCAGACTTTTGGAGACTGAATTCCAATCAACATTGGCACAACCTTCTCTATATCTATAAATGCTATAAACATTAATTTGCTTTTCTCTGTCTAAGGAAAGGAGTAGGATCAGCATGACCTCACTTGTTCCTACATTTCTCTGAAATCCAAACCAATTTTCCCAATGCTCAGATTCTATCAATCATTTCATTTCACACTTCTGTAAATCATTTGTGTTAGTGTTTTGAAAACAGAATTATTAATATGATAGTTTGGTAATATTCATATCTGTTAACATATTCCTCATTTGGAGAAGAGTAGGAATTATTGTATTGTAATAGTCATTCCTGCTAACATATTCCTTCTTTTGAGTAGAGTAGGAATTATTGCATTCTTCTTGAAGTTTGAGGGTGCTTCACGTGTCCGATATATGTTACGTAGAGGGTGGAATAGTTCTTTCATGGCTCACTCTCATGAAGACCCCCAAAAATTCTGGTGGAATCTTGTCTATTCCAAGTGATTTGTTTCCACTAACGTCTCTAACAAATTCTTCTCACAATATCATATCTCCCACCTCATCTTAATTTATTTCCTCTTGTTTTTCTATAATGCCGTCTTTCAAGTACGTTTCCCTTATACCGAACCTTTATGCATTTCTTTTGGCTTTACCTTCTTTGCTTAGTATGGGTTTTCACCTGAGCTGATAAATATTCATAGGGAAGTTTCTCTTTTTTTCCAGGGGTACCTTTCATTTTCCATAGGTTTGTTTCCCCTAGTCCTGCATGCTTCTACAACCCCGCATGCATCATCTAGCTGTTCTGCTTCACCTGTTTGCAATTCCCATCAATCTCATTTTTTAGATGACTGTATTCCCTTTTGCTTGCTTCATTTGCTGTATTTTCATATTTTCTCCTTTTGTCCATCACATCCACTCTGTCACATATTATCTGAGGATTTTTCCTGGGCCTTGTCATTTTGCCTATTTAAACCTTTCTACCTCAACTATTTCATCTTTCACTGCCACCCATTTGTCTTACGTTCTTTACATTTGTTTCAGTCAATTGTGGTCTAATACTTCCTCTGACATTCTCAACAACCTCAGCTTGATTCATCTTATCCACATCCCAGCTCCTTAAATTCCTATCTTTCTGCAGATTCTTCAATTTTAGTCTGCAGTTCATAACCAATAAGTTAAGGTCCACATCTGCTCCTGGAAATATGTTGTTGTTGTTGTTGTTGTTGTCGTCTTCAGTCCTGAGACTGGTTTGATGCAGCTCTCCATGCTACTCTATCCTGTGCAAGCTTCTTCATCTCCCAGTACCTACTGCAACCTACATCCTTCTGAATCTGCTTAGTGTATTCATCTCTTGGTCTCCCCCTACGATTTTTACCCTCCACGCTGCCCTCCAATACTAAATTGGTGATCCCTTGATGCCTCAGAACATATCCTACCAACCGATCCCTTCTCCTGGTCAAGTTGTGCCACAAACTTCTCTTCTCCCCAATCCTATTCAATACTTCCTCATTAGTTATGTGATCTACCCATCTAATCTTCAGCATTCTTCTGTAGCACCACATTTCAAAAGCTTCTATTCTCTTCTTGTCCAAACTATTTACCGTCCATGTTTCACTTCCATACATGGCTACACTCCATACAAATACTTTCATAAATGACTTCCTGACACTTAAATCTATACTCGATGTTAACAAATTTCTCTTCTTCAGAAACGCATTCCTTGCCATTGCCAGTCTACATTTTATATCCTCTCTACTTCGACCATCATCAGTTATTTTGCTCCCCAAATAGCAAAACTCCTTTACTACTTTAAGTGTCTCATTTCCTAATCTAATACCCTCAGCATCACCCGACTTAATTCGACTACATTCCATTATCCTCGTTTTGCTTTTGTTGATGTTCATCTTATATCCTCCCTTCAAGACACCATCCATTCCGTTCAACTGCTCTTCCAAGTCCTTTGCTGTCTCTGACAGAATTACAATGTCATCGGCGAACCTCAAAGTTTTTATTTCTTCTCCATGGATTTTAATACCTACTCCAAATTTTTATTTTGTTTCCTTTACTGCTTGCTCAATATACAGATTGAATAACATCGGGGAGAGGCTACAACCCTGTCTTACTCCCTTCCCAACCACTGCTTCCCTTTCATGTCCCTCGACTCTTATAACTGCCATCTGGTTTCTGTACAAATTGTAAATAGCCTTTCGCTCCCTGTATTTTACCCCTGCCACCTTTAGAATTTGAAAGAGAGTATTCCTGTCAACATTGTCAAAAGCTTTCTCTAAGTCCACAAATGCTAGAAATGTAGGTTTGCCTTTCCTTAATCTTTCTTCTAAGATAAGTCGTAAGGTCAGTATTGCCTCACGTGTTCCAGTATTTCTACGGAATCCAAACTGATCTTCCCCGAGGTCGGCTTCTACTAGTTTTTCCATTCGTCTGTAAAGAATTCGTGTTAGTATTTTGCAGCTGTGGCTTATTAAACTGATTGTTCGGTAATTTTCACATCTGTCAACACCTGCTTTCTTTGGGATTGGAATGATTATATTCTTCTTGAAGTCTGAGGGTATTTCACCTGTTTCATACATCTTGCTCACCAGATGGTAGAGTTTTGTCAGGACTGGCTCTCCCAAGGCCGTCAGTAGTTCTACTGGAATGTTGTCTACTCCGGGGGCCTTGTTTTGACTCAGGTCTTTCAGTGCTCTGTCAAACTCTTCACGCAGTATCGTATCTCCCATTTCATCTTCATCTACATCTTCTTCCATTTCCATAATATTGTCCTCAAGCACATCGCCCTTGTATAGACCCTCTATATACTCCTTCCACCTTTCTGCTTTCCCTTCTTTGCTTAGAACTGGGTTTCCATCTGAGCTCTTGATGTTCATACAAGTGGTTCTCTTATCTCCAAAGGTCTCTCTAATTTTCCTGTAGGCAGTATCTATCTTACCCCTAGTGAGATAAGCCTCTACATCCTTACATTTGTCCTCTAGCCATGCCTGCTTAGCCATTCTGCACTTCCTGTCAATCTCATTTTTGAGACGTTTGTATTCCTTTTTGCCTGCTTCATTTACTGCATTTTTATATTTTCTCCTTTCATCAATTAAATTCAATATTTCTTCTGTTACCCAAGGATTTCTACTAGCCCTCGTCTTTTTACCTACTTGATCCTCTGCTGCCTTCACTACTTCATCCCTCAAAGCTGCCCATTCTTCTTCTACTGTACTTCTTTCCCCCATTCCTGTCAATTGTTCCTGGTTCTTTCAGTTTATCCAGGTCCCATCTCCTTAAATTCCCACCTTTTTGCAGTTTCTTCAGTTTTAATCTACAGGTCATAACCAATAGATTGTGGTCAGAGTCGACATCTGCCCCTGGAAATGTCTTACAATTTAAAACCTGGTTCCTAAATCTTGGTCTTACCATTATATAATCTATCTGATACCTTTTAGTATCTCCAGGGTTCTTCCATGTATACAACCTTCTATCATGATTTTTAAACCAAGTGTTAGCTATGATTAAGTTGTGCTCTGTGCAAAATTCTACCAGGCGGCTTCCTCTTTCATTTCTTAGCCCCAATCCATATTCACCTATTACGTTTCCTTCTCTCCCTTTTCCTACACTCGAATTCCAGTCACCCATGACTATTAAATTTTCGTCTCCCTTCACTATCTGAATAATTTCTTTTATTTCATCATACATTTCTTCAATTTCTTCATCATCTGCAGAGCTAGTTGGCATATAAACTTGTACTACTGTAGTGGGTGTGGGCTTTGTATCTATCTTGGCCACAATAATGCGTTCACTATGCTGTTTGTAGTAGCTTATCCGCATTCCTATTTTCCTATTCATTATTAAACCTACTCCTGCATTACCCCTATTCGACTTTGTGTTTATAACCCTGTAGTCACCTGACCAGAAGTCTTGTTCCTCCTGCCACCGAACTTCACTAATTCCCACTATATCTAACTTTAACCTATCCATTTCCCTTTTTAAATTTTCTAACCTACCTGCCCGATTAAGGGATCTGACATTCCACGCTCCGATCCGTAGAATGCCAGTTTTCTTTCTCCTGATAACGACATCCTCTTGGGTAGTCCCCACCCGGAGATCCGAATGGGGGACTATTTTACCTCCGGAATATTTTACCCAAGAAGACTCCATCATCATTTAATCATACAGTAAAGCTGCATGCCCTCGGGAAAAATTACGGCCGTAGTTTCCCCTTGCTTTCAGCCGTTCGCAGTACCAGCACAGCAAGGCCGTTTTGGTTATTGTTACAAGGCCAGATCAGTCAATCATCCAGACTGTTGCCCCTGCAACTACTGAAAAGGCTGCTGCCCCTCTTCAGGAACCACACGTTTTTGTCTGGCCTCTCAGCAGATACCCCTCCGTTGTGGTTGTACCTACGGTATGGCTATCTGTATCTGTATCTCTATTTCTGAAGAAGAGAAATTTTTTAACATCGAGTATAGATTTAAGTGTCAGGAAGTCGTTTCTGAAAGTTTTGTATGGAGTGTAGCCATGTATGGAAGTGAAACATGGACGATAAATAATTTGGACAAGAAGAGAATAGAAGCTTTCAAAATGTGGTGCTACAGAAGAATGATGAAGATTAGATGGGTAGATCACATAACTAATGAGGAAGTATTGAATAGTATTGGGGGGAACAGAAGTTTGTGGCAGAACTTGACTAGAAGGTTGGTAGGACGTGTTCTGAGGCATCAAGGGATCACCAATTTAGTATTGGAGGGCAGCGTGGTGGGTGAAAATCGTAGAGGGAGACCAAGAGATGAATACACTAAGCAGATTCAGAAGGATGTAGGTTGCGGTAGGTACTGGGAGATGAAGAAGCTTGCACAGGATAGAGTAGCATGGAGAGCTGCATCAAACCAGTCTCAGGACTGAAGACCACAACAACAACAACATATTTACCTGTATTATGAGAAAGACAGTTGCTACTCACCATATAGAGGAGATGCTGAGTTGCAGATAGGCACAATAAAAAGATTTTCACACTTAAAGCTTTTGGCCAATGGCCTTTGTCAACAATAGATCACATAGGCACGTGCGCATGAGCGTGCGCGCGTGCACCACACACACACACACACACACACACACACACACACACACACACACACACACACACGAGACTGCAGTCACGGGCAACTGAAACCACACTGCGAACAGCAGCACCAGTGCCTGATGGGAGTGGCGACTTGGTGGGGGTAAGGAGGAGGCTGGGGCGGGGTGGGGTAGGAGTAGTATGGTGGGGATGGCGGACAGTGAAGTGCTGCAGGTTGGCCGGCTGGAGTGGAGAGGTGGGGAGGGGGGGGGGGGGGGGGAGATATAGCGAAAAAGGAGAGAAATAGAGAGAAATAAAACAAATGAAGAAGAAGACTGGGTGTGGTGGTGGAATGATGGCTGTCACTAATTAGTAATTTCATGTAATTCACTGTAAGTTGCAATATGGCATTCATTCACATAAACAAGGGGATTCACTTTTGTGGAAGGATAATAGTTACATGTATTTTTCCAAATTTAAACCATCAACATTTTCTATAATCCAAAATTCTATTGGTTCCTGTAGTCCATCAAAAACAGTAAATTCAAACTAGCCAAATTTTAAAGCATTATGCAACATTCAAAATAAAAGTCTGTTCCTATGCCATTCTTTATGAGGCCCGCCCTACCACAAAACAGTCATTCTGAAGTGAGGCTGTAATGGAGTAACTGCTATGTCCACCTATATGGAAAACATACTGCAGTTGATCTGGTGGTTGCATTAAGCCAAAAAAATATACAGTGTTTGTGACATGTTTAACATCTTACCATTTATAACTCAATAATTCCAAGATAATTCACAACAATTGCTTTTAATGTGAACTTGTACAAGATGCCAACGATTGTATCGGTCGTTAACCATGACCTATAATGACAGTGTAGATTGATGAGAACAAAGTACTGCTACACACTTATAATCAATGTTAATAATTCTGTACAATTGGAAGGGCAATTACTAAGTGAAATTTAAGCAGTTGTGTTGAATGTTTATTTGCCATACATGAACAACTGTTATTACTAATTATTTTGCTCTTAGGATACTACATTTGAACTATAAAGTAGAACATCAACCGAATGTAGTCAGTAACTATTTGTTTATCTGTACAAAACTGAAGTATACTTGAGACCCGAACCAGCCATAAACATGAGTTCATAGAATATCAAAGTGCAACTAAGGTGTCTAAATTTCAATACTCGTGTGACCTACATTGCTAACAATAGCTTACTTTCACCACCAACTTTTCAGCCAGTTTTCGACAGAGGCACTGCTACTGACGACATCCGTGCAGGTAAACTGGATAGGTTACGACATGTTTGATGTTTTTTGGAATCCATGTTGGATGGCACGGAAGAGGTCATTCTGTTCACAATACCCCTTACATTTGAGTACAGAATATGTTCTAAGATTCTACAACAAACAGATGTCAAGAATATTGGACAGTAGTTTTATGAATCTTTCTACTACCCTCTTGTAGATGATAGTGTACAATTATCTTAAAAATCACTTCAAAAACCTTGCAGTTGATGAATGACCTGTGGGGAAAGGAAGGCTGCTGAGGAACACAGTTCGCAGATGAGTAAACCTACAATTAGAGTATCTACAGATGAGGGTTCACCATCCGTGCCAAAAGAACAAACACAGATTGACCTTAGTAGTGCTCACTAACCTGGCACTTAAGGCAGAGCTCTATGTAGAATGGCCGCAGCAGGCCCTTCTCAGCCAGCTTCAGTAGCTGCGCCTTATCCTCCGGAGGAGGGACGGCCTCTGGAGCTTCGAAGGCAGGCACCACGTACACAGTTTTGTCATCACGCCGTGATTCGCTGAAGAGACGGCCCCGCAGTGCGAACTCGTAAAAATCCTGCTTGAAAAGAGGTTGAAATTCTGCTTATCACAAGTTAAAAGTACACAGAAATTATCTGCTATATATGGGTGAGAAATTATGAACATGTCTAGAGTAAGACAATAAAATCTTATGAGTCTTTAAGCTGTGTCATACTCCTCTTGAAATTTCAATGCCCGACATTCCAATCCCTCTGCTGGGATGTTGTTCAGATGTCCAAGCTATCACTAAAAGAAAGACAGTATTGCATTCACATAGAAAGGCTATTTTCCCACACTTTTTCAGAGAAGTGGAGTTAGCAAACAATTCTTCAAGGTACCATTTGTGGAACATTGTAACTGGATATACACTGAATGGACATATCGGAAGAGGCAGAAATTCAAATTATTATTATTATTATTATTATTATTATTATTATTATTGTTCTGACACCTCAGTCATTTTCTGATAGCTATAATTCCCAAAAGTGCTTGCAATCAGAGCTATATTTCCTAAGGAAATAAGTAATCCTGATACAACTAGAGAATAAGGAGCAAAAAACCATCCGTGATCCAACAGAGTCAATACACAAATAATAATAATAATAATAATAATAATAATAATAATAAAACAGAATTGACAGCAAGAAACACGACAAAAGCTATAAATACTTATGCTATACCAATATTGACCTACTCATTTGGAGTATTGAAATGGAGTAACACAGACCTAGAAGCACTCAATACACTTACACGATCACAATGCCACAAATATAGAATACGAGGTGCATTCAAGTTCTAAGGCCTCAGATTTTTTTTCTCCGGACTGGAAAGAGATAGAAACATGCGCATTGTTTTAAAATGAGGCCGCGTTCATTGTCAATACGTCCCAGAGATGGCAGCACCATACGGCAGATGGAATTTTACCGCCAGCGGCGAGAATGAGAACTGTTTTAAATACTTAAAATGGCGACGTTTTCCTTACTTGAACAGTGTGCAATCATTCGTTTTCTGAATTTGCGTGGTGGGAAACCAATTGAAATTCATCGACAGTTGAAGGAGACATGTGGTGATGGAGTTATGGATGTGTCGAAAGTGCGTTCGTGGCTGCGACAGTTTAATGAAGGCAGAACATCGTGTGACAACAAACCGAAACAACCTCGGGCTCGCACAAGCCGGTCTGACGACATGATCGAGGAAGTGGAGAGAATTGTTTTGGGGGATCGCCGAATGACTGTTGAACAGATCGCCTCCAGAGTTGGCATTTCTGTGGGTTCTGTGCACACAATCCTGCATGACAACCTGAAAATGCGAAAAGTGTCATCCAGGTGGGTGCCACGAATGCTGATAGACGACCACATGGCTGCCCGTGTGACATGTTGCCAAGCAATGTTGACGTGCAACGACAGCATGAATGGGACTTTCTTTTCGTCGGTTGTGACAATGGATAAGACGTGGATGCCATTTTTCAATCCAGAAACAAAGCGCCAGTCAGCTCAATGGAAGCACACAGATTCACCACCACCGAAAAGAATTTCGGGTAACCGCCAGTGCTGAAAAAATGATGGTGTCCATGTTCTGGGACAGCGAGGGCATAATCCTTACCCACATTGCATCCCAAGGGCACTACAGTAACAGGTGCAGCCTACGAAAATGTTTTGAAGAACAAATTCCTTCCTACACTACAACAAAAACGTCTGGGAAGGGCTGAGCGTGAGCTGTTTCACCAAAGCAACGCACCCGCACATCGAGCTAATGTTACGCAACAGTTTCTTCGTGATAACAACTCTGAAGTGATTCCTCATGCTCCCTACTCACCTGACCTGGCTCCTAGTGACTTTTGGCTTTTTCCAACAATGAAAGACACTCTCTGTGGCTGCACATTCACCAGCCGTGCTGCTATTGCCTCAGCGATTTTTCAGTGGTCAAAACAGACTCCTAAAGAAGCCTTCGCCGCTTCCATGGAATCATGGCGTCAGCGTTGTGAAAAATGTGTACGTCTGCAGGGCAATTACATCGAGAAGTAACGCCAGTTTCATTGATTTCGGGTGAGTAGTTAATACATGTGCTACATCACTGCAATTTCATAACTACTTCAACAACACTTTAGATCACACAACATCAACAGATACGAAGAAAGTAGATTGGAAAAAGAAAGCACTACATGGCAAGAACCCGTATTATCTAACACAGCCACACATCGATCAAGACGCATCCAACACTTGGCTACGAAAAGGCAATATATACAGTGAGGCGGAAGGATTCATGATTGCAATACGGGATCAAACAATAAACACCAGATATTACAACAAGCACATTATTAAAGATCCCAATACCACAACAGATAAATGCAGACTTTGCAAACAACAAATAGAAACAGTAGATCACATCACAAGCGGATGTACAATACTAGCAAATACAGAATACCCCAGAAGACATGACAATGTAGCAAAAATAATACAACAACAACTTGCCATAACACATAAACTAATAAAACAACACGTTCCCACATACAAGTATGCACCACAAAATGTACTGGAGAATGATGAATACAAATTATACTGGAACAGAACCATTATAACAGATAAAACAACACCACATAACAAACCTGACATCACACTCACCAATAAAAAGAAGAAATTGACACAACTAATCGAAATATCCATACCCAATACAACAATTATATAGAAGAAAACAGGAGAAAAAATTGAAAAATACATCCATCTGGCTGAGGAAGTCAAGGAAATGTGGCATCAGGATAAGGTTGACATTATACCAATTATACTATCAACTACAGGAGTCATACCACGCAATACCCACCAGTACATCAACGCAATACAGCTACATCCAAACTTGTATATACAACTACAGAAATCTGTAATTATTGATACATGTTCAATTACCCGAAAGTTCCTAAATGCAATGTAACATATACCGTACAGTTAAAAGGAAGTCACGCTTGATCAAGGTCCACGTCACTTTCCATTTTTAACCAGACATAACGTCTGAGAAAAGGATAGTAATAATAATAATAATAATAATAATAATAATAATAATAACAATAACAACAACAATATTAATAATAATAATCATAATCATAACAACCAAGCACACAAGATGAGTGGAATTTCCCACCCATTCCATACGATTACTGTTTGTTACTAGAGTAATAACTGTGTTAGCAAAATCCTTCAGAGGAATGGTATTAGGAATACATTTTGCTGCTAGCACAACATAAAACATTTCCTTTGGCATACTATGGATGTGCTTGACTGCCTCCACACTTTGGGAGTCTATGAAAGTGGTATGTGGTTGTGGTAAGGATCATGATGGCAGACTTGGAAGGTGTTGTGACTCGCCGATCTTTCAAAGTGCGGCCGCGCAGTTACGCGTGTCCTCTACATGCGGTGCTGTCTGCCAGGCATGCAGCAGCAGCACCACCTGAGCGGCCAGCCAGCCAGCGGCCGCCAGACTCGGACTCTGACCACAACCACATACCACTTTCATAGACTCTGTTTACTTGATCTGTGACTTTCATGTATTACGTCTTCCTTGAAATATATTTGTTCAACTTGAAGTTATAACAATTGGCGACAAGGATGGGATTTTTCTTTTCCATCGTTGACCCACATGTTTCCATGGCTACTTTAGAGCAACTATTGCAAGGTCTCATAGAACAGCAAATGCTTCTCACAAATGCGATTTGTGATTTCGTCACAGCATCAAATGCGGGGCGTCTCTCGTCGTTGTCTCTACCTCCTTTACCTCCTTACGACGAGACGGCGGAAGACTGGTCTGATTACGAAAAACGTCTTCAACAGCACTTGTTGGCATTTCATATCACAGACGAACAAACATGTAAGTCTCTGTTCCTTTCATGGATTTCACCTCAAATGTTTTGCTTGTTGTCGCAGTTGGCTCCTTTGAAAGATCCTGTGTCTTTGTCCTTTGCTGAAATGTGCTCACTTCTGTCCATCTATTTTCAAAAGCCAACGCATGTGGTAGCCTCTCGTGTTGCCTTTTATCGTTGTCAAAAACAACCGAATCAATTCTATCACGCTCGGGCTGCTGAACTTCACAGCCTCAGTAGAAAGTGTCAATTTGTTACTGACTTTCACAAAGAATCCTACACCGATTCCATGGTACAGGATGCTATTATCCGATTGGTGCCCGACAAAGAAGTTAGACAATGTGCCCTTCAGTTGGCAAATCCGACTCTAGATGAAGTCCTATCCATTGCTCAGTCTTCTGAAATTTCTCGCGCCGCTGGAGCGCAAATAGAGGCATGGGGTGACATCAGGGAAATACAACCTCTGTGCGATGTTGACGAAGCATGTGGCGTGTCTCCACTGGCCGACTTGGCTGCAGTACGCTCCCAAGCACAGTCTCGGCCTAACCGTAAACAAACCTCTAAGAAACTGCAGCAAAACCCACGGCAACTTCCTTCCTGTCCACGGTGTTTTAGAAAACATTCATGAGAATATTGTCCACAACATTGGGCCGTGTGTCACAAATGCAAAAAAAGGGTCATGTGTCATCCATTTGCAAATCCGACCACATACATGATGTTCATGAACATGATGCTGATTCTGATTCTGTGTTGTCTGTCAATTGTACTTCTTCCCTTTCAGGGAAGTTATTCCTCACTGTCCAAATAGTTGGTCGAGATGTTCGCATGCAGGTGGATACTGGTTCTGCTGCCACTGTCATCAATTCTCAGACGTACCTTTAGCTGGGTTCTTCAATCCTGTCACCTGTCACTAGGCAATTACGGACTAACAATAAACAGAAGATTTCTCTTTTGGGCCAATTTGATGCTGAGGTATCTTACAAATCTGTCATTTGCACTGTTCCCATATTTGTGGTCGACCATAGTAACATGGAGAATCTTTTTGGTTTCGATGCCTTTCACGTTTTTGGGTTCTCCACAGATGACTCTGTCAATATCGTCTGATGCTATTCCTTATGCTCAATTGGATTCCTTGTCGATGACATTTTCGTCCTTTTTTCTCCTGGGTTAGGCCGTGCAAATGACTTTGAAGCTCATATCACGCTCAAACCCACTGCTCGGCCTAAGTTTGTTCGGGCTCGGCCCATTCCTGTGGCCCTTCCTGATCAGGTCAAACGGGAGCTGGATCGTCTCACTGCTTCAGGGGTCTTGCTTCCTGTCACTTCCAGTGAGTGGTCCTCTCCTGTCGTTGTCATTGCTAAGCCAAATGGTGATATTCGTGTCTGAGGCGATTTCAAAGCCACTGTAAATGCTCAATGCCTTACCCTATGCCTCGACCTGAGGAACTGTTCACTAAACTTGCTGGAGGCCAGTATTTTTCTAAACTTGACCTGTCAGAAGCTTATCATCAACTTCCTCTCGACGCTGCATCCTGGCAGTTTCTGGTCCTTAACACACCATTCGGCCTCTATCAATGCCAACGATTGCCATTTGGGGTTACCAGCGCCCCTGCTCTCTTTCAGCGATTCTTGGAAAAATTATTGCTCACTGTCCCTGGGTGTATAAATTACCAGGACGACATTATTGTCACTGGCTCCACCACTGACGGACATCTTCAAAATCTCCGCACACTTTTTCATGTCTTACAGACTGCCGGTCTTAAGTGTAATCTTCAGAAATCAAAATTTTTTCAGGCATCTATCATGTACTTGGGGTTTCAACTCTCTCGGGATGGTATTTGTCCACTTCAGCAAACTGTCGCTGCGATCGATGCCCTTCCTCGCCCTACATCTGTTAAGGAACCGCACGCCTTCTTGGGGAAAATAGCATACTATCTCGCCTTCTTGGGGAAAATAGCATACTATCTCTAGTTTTTACCACCTGCTGCTTCAGTGGCTCAGCTGTTGCATCATCTGTTGCATAAAAACGTGCCTTTTCACTGGTCCGCACCATGCGATGGGGCTTTCCAGAAATTTAAGACTGTGCTGAAACAGGCCTCTTGCATGGCTACTTATCGACCTGGCCAACATCTTGTTCTTGCCACGGACGCCTCTCAATACGGGGTTGGTGCCGTCCTTGCGTACCGTTTTTCTGACGATTCTAAACAACCCATTGCTTATGCCTCCAAAACGCTCACGGATGCTCAACAAAAGTATTCTCAAATTGAAAAAGAAGCTTTGGCCATTATTTATGCTCTTCATAAGTATGGTGTTTTTCTCTATGGATCCAAATTTCATCTTGTTACGCATCACAAACCACTTGTTTCCTTGTTTCATCCATCGACGTCACTTCCCAAGAAGGCTGCACACCACCTCCAGCGTTGGGCTCTTTACTTGTCTCGTTTCAATTATGAGATTCATTTCCGGCCGACGGCTCAACATGCGAATGCTGATGCACTGTCTCGCCTTCCCATGGGTCCTGATCTGGCATTTGAGAGGGACAAACTTTTGTGTTTCCACTTGGATGTTGCCGAGCAGAGGGTTGTGGACGGGTTCCCCATCACCGGGGACCGGCTGGCGGCTGCTACAGGTTCTGGCCCTACCCTCTCCCAGGTTTTACGCTGTATTCAGAAGGGCTGGCCAGATCATCCGTCCGCTAAGACTTCTGATCCATTTCGGAAATACTACGCTTTGCATTACCGCCTCACGGCTAGGGATGGTGTTATCCTCCTTTCCACCGAAAACGCTTTGCCGCGTGTTGTGGTACCTGCGTCTTTGCGTGCTTCGGTCTTGCGCCTCCTTCACCGAGGGCACTGGGGTGTCTCTCGCACAAAATCTCTGGCGCGCCGTCATGTGTACTGGCCCGGCATCGACTCTGAAATCGCGCACATGGTCGCTGCTTGCGGCCCTTGTGCGTCACAGTCCGCTGCCCCGAAGTCATCTTTGTAACCGTAGTAGCCTTAGCCTGAGAAGCCCTTGGAGCGTATTCACACTGACTTCGCGGGACCTTTTTTAGGTACTTATTGGCTTCTCATTATTGATGCCTACTCTAACTTTCCTTTCATTGTCCGTTGCACGTCACCTACCACCCCGGCAACCACCAATGCTCTAGCTCGCGTTTTCTCTTTGGAAGGCCTTCCCTCTACTCTTGTTACTGATAATGATCCACAATTTGCCTCTTCCAATTTTGCAAATTTTTGTGCCCGTCACGGCGTCATGCATGTCATGGCCCCTCTGTTCCATCCATAGTCAAACGATGAGGCTGAACGACTGGTCCGCACATTTAAGGCTCAGATGAGGAAACTCCTGACTTCTTCTGCTGCTGATCATGCGCTTCTCCAATTTCTGGCTTCTTACCGTTTCACCCCCACGGGCGACCACAGCCCGACTGAGCTCTTACATGGCCGACAGCCCCACACGCTACTTCATCTTCTGCGGCCTTCCACCTCACGGCCGCGGGTGCCTTCGCTTGGCCGGTTCACCACCGACGACCTTGTATGGGTACGGGGATATGGCAGGCGGCCAAAATGGAGTCCTGGCCGCATCTTACGACACCGTGGCCAACACCTGTATGAAATCCAGACGGACACGGGTGTTGCAGTGCGTCATTCGGACCAGCTTCGGCCTCGTGTGCCGGAAATGCCTGTTCCGGATGCCGCAACACCACCTTCGGCTCTACCTGACGCTCAGGATACTGGAATATCTCATTACTCACAATGCAGTCCTCTCACCATCATATCGGTGCCAGCACAAGAACTGACGCCACCAGGAGACGTGCCCATGCAGGGACCGGATGACCATCATCTGTCGGAGCAACTCTACTTGTCTCCATCTTCTCCTACGGACGCAGACACATCGCCCACGTCTCCTGTTATAACAACCGGACTTGCCGCAACGGGCAGATTGGTGCACGGGGCCCCAGCAGATTTGACCCCCTCGCCTCCTGTCATCTCGACCCGTTATCATCGGGGACACTTCCGTCCGTACGGGAAGACAACACCTATGGACGTTAGCATTCTACAGGACACCTCCATCAAGACCTGTGCAAAAACTTCAAAGGGGGGAAAAGTGTTGTGACTCGCCGATCTTTCAAAGTGCCGCTGCCAGTTACGCGCGTCCTCTACATGCGGCGCTGTCTGCCAGCCATGCAGCAGCAGCGCCACCTCAGCGGCCAGCCAGCCAGCGGCCGCTAGGCTTGGACTCAGTTATGATTTGACTGTTAAAGTGTACACACATCTTACTCTGTTTACTTGATCTGTGACTTTCATGTATTGCGTCTTCCTTGAAATATATTTGTTCAACTTGAAGTTATAACAGAAGGACAGTAACAAAACACATTAAAGAGCACAAATGCCACATACATTTTAAGACAAAATGTAAAATCATCAGTAGTGAAGGACTTCCCTTCTTATTCCGTCCAGTATGTCTCCCATAACCCAGGGTTCTGGTGACTTTTCCGAACTGTACTCCTTTTCCTACACCTCTCCAGTCCTTTTCCTTCACTCCTCTTCGTTCCCCTCCAATTCTTCTGTACTGATGGAAAAAGGAGCCACTAGTGTGTGTGTGTGTGTGTGTGTGTGTGTGTGTGTGTGTGTGTGTGTGTGTGTGTGTGTTTTTTTTTTCTCCTGCCGCTGGTTGGTAAGTAGATTTCTTAACCATCCATTTACATTATCATTGGTAATACTAGTTGAAGTATTGGAATTATATATTAGTGTTAGTAACACAAGTTTCAGCAGTAGTAGTAGCTGCAGAATAATCAGGGTGGTGGTAGCAATAATAGGGCCTTTTTATACTTTTAATAGTTGTATTGCTTGTTATTGTAGTTGCAGTAGTAGTAGTAGTAGTAGTAGTAGTAGAAGCAGCATATGCCACTATAATAGTTCTAACAGCAGCAGATGAGAAAGATAACTGTATAATTAGTTAAAATAGATTGAAATAATGAAAACCTATGGCTCCTTTTCTGTCACAGTGAAGAAACATTTGACTGACAGTGAAAAAGATGCCACAGGAAAACTTCATGGAGAGTACCACACAGGTAGCCATCACAATGTTAGAACATTAGTAACAGTAGTAGTAGAAACAAATAATGGAAGGAGAAGGAAAACTTCATGGAGAGTACCACACAGGTAGCCATCACAATGTTAGAACATTAGTAACAGTAGTAGTAGAAACAAATAATGGAAGGAGAAAATAGTATTATAGGCACTGTAGACTTAATTCAATATTCAGGAAAAAATATCATCATACAGAATCACATACAAGCAATTTTATACAAGGTGACTTCAAAAATTAAGTTACACATTATTATGGCAGACCAAGTAACTTTTACTGAATGCTGCATTACATTTCAAAGAGACACAGGTACAATATACTACTTTTCATCCACTCTTTGAACATTGGTCCGAATGCTCTATCAATTGTTTAGTTCCTTGACAACACAAATCCAGTCCTCGGTCACGGAGTCATTTGAGAGCAGCTGTGTGAACATCCTATTTGTTGGAAAATCTCTTTTCCCCAGATGTTCTTTCAGTTTGGTAAAAAGATGGAAATCACACAGAGCAAAATCTGGAGTGTATGGCAGGTGCCCTCAAAACTCCCACTGAAAATCTCGATACAGAGCTTTTGTTGTGCATGCTGTGTGTGGTGTCGCATAGTCAATCCCGTTGCTTAATTTTCCAGGCCTTGTGTTTTTTGCATTTTGCCCACAAGAATTGTGCTGTTCCACATACCTCTCCTCTGGAGTAGATGTCCAAATGATGCACCATTTCACTTGCACCCTATATTGCACTTGTTATCCACGCCAGAGCAGAACTGTCTGCAGGAAATCCACAACACGTACATTCTTTTGATTAAGCACCCCTCTTGTTCCACAATAGTCAGTTCCTAAGTATGTAAAGGCCCATTGTTGTCGTGATGAAAGTGGAATAAAATAATAAATAAATAGTGACTGGCTGCTCAGTCATATGTTACGTGAAGTATCAGCTGTAAATGGAAAGTGAAGCCAATGGTTCAACGAAAGATGCTATCTGCAATGTCACGATATTCTTCCTGGTTTATGCAGGTGTACAGAAAACTTGAAACCTCCCTTCAAATTTCTCAGTTTGATACAATATAATTGGATTGCCATTTACTGGCATGTCAAGATGAGCGTCTGAAGCTCACTGAGTGACATTATGCAAGAGATATTTTCGCGCGCGCGCCCACACACACACACACACACACACACACACACACACACACACACACAAAATGTCCTACACTGTATTTCCTCCATATTTGTATTACACTATACTAACTACACACCATTAACTAGTAATGAAGATTGGCTATAATGCGTTTGACACACAAAACCAGTTAGGAGATTTCAATATATTTCTTGATTATTGTCGCACTGCAACTGCTTCACTTGGTTGCACTTGATTACATTAATGTAAACAGACCACCCCCAGATTAATACAAAAAGCACTTCCAATCAGGAGGAGGCTGGTTGGGCAGTCTTACCTGAGCAGATGCTGCAAGACTGCCTGGGTCTTGGGGTATTTGCCACACATCCAAGACATGACAGCAGACCCAGAGCCATATCATTGACAGAGTGGAAATACGGAAGCCACCGTGGTGCTAGTAAATTTACTGCCACATTGCCTTGCACTGCAGCACTGTTGTATAAGTAAAGTTAATGAGGCCATGTCAAAACAGGGACTGGACAAGCACAAATAAATACTGTCCATTTTAGCCAAGCAGTATTGGTCACCATATGAAGCCAGCTGCGAGAGGAAATCCACTCCAGTCATTGTCCCAAAATGTGTCATCCAGCCACCACTACCAGGTGATACCTTCACTAAGCCACTGAAAGCCTGCTGCACCTAATTCTAGATGCCATCAAGAGTTGAACTGGTACCTTCCGACCAGAGAGCCACATGCCGGCTGACTTTCATCAACCTCGGACCCCAAATCTGGAGGACTGTAGTATGTGCCCGAGTCTGCCTAGCTGCCTTGTCGAGGCAAATTCTACTTCCGCTGGTTCCCCTCATCTAGGCACACTTTACTGTTACCAATCACTGTCGCTACCACTACCACTGCCACCTACACTGGGGCCACAATTCAGCTCAGCATGCTTTAGCACGTGCAGCACTAAGATACGTGCCGATGTTAGCCTCCTTTCTGGAGGACAACACAGCTGCCTGCCGAGAGGGCTGGAGTTCTGACTCAGCAACTCCTCCTCACTGAGGAGGAACTCTGCAACTTATACTTTGGACTGGCCACACTGGCGAGGTCTGTGTGCCGAACTCAGCATCCTCGACATACGCCAGTGCCGATGTCTGACCCTGGACTATGCCGGTGACTATGCAATATGGTAAATTGACGAATTAGTGCAGTAATGTTCTCGATTAATCACAAGGCGTTCGCCCATTCACTACCCTTGCCTCACTGCAACCGTGTCCGAGGTGGAGAGCTGGATACTATCCTGACAACCGGCACAATGTCTCCTACAACATCCGCCTCCCTCCCTCTTGAGGTCAAGTCACCTGAGGCCTCTACATCAATTAACAATCAATGACTGTGCATTCATTGATGTCTCAACTTTCAAGACTTGGTTTCCTTGTATTCTAGCAACTTTGCAGACTAGCCAAAAACATGTTTATAATAAATACATACCAATGCAACAAAACTCAATTTTCATCTGTAAATATGAAACTGTCCTGCCACCAATCAGTTAACAAATGAGTGTTCAAAGCATTGTCTTTCTTTATGTGATAACTCTAGAACAAAGAACCGAGAATTATATTGTCATTACAAAATGTTTTCAGCTCAGGACTGTCACCGGCATCTAAAAGTAACCTTGTGGCGACAACTCACCGCTCGCAGGTTTGCACTCGGCACCATGTCGATGTCTGCGACGAGCACAAACTCGGTCTCGGCGCCTCGACGAGCGACGTTGCGCAGCAGGTTGTTTGGGTAACGGGCGCCTCCGGCATAATTGGCTCGATAGGCACCGGATACCTGTGGTCAGGTGAATTTACAAATTTGACAAATGCAGTGTGCCACAAAGTTCAGGAGCAGTTTCCTACAGACTCCGAAAGGAAATGCTAGAGCCTAAATCAGAATTAATTTCCACCTCACAAATAAGGAGCAATTTGTTTTGTTTCATTTAGCAGTTATTATTACAAATCAAGTTTTATGGGAGTCTCAAAATGCAAAGATTTTAAGTTTTCATCATTCTGCAGGAATCGATTGTAAACTATACGGACAACAGGCTGTGCAACCAATGAGTCATTACTGCCAGAAAAAAACCACAAGTTGCTATGCAGCAATAGATAACACGTAATGTATTTGCTCTGAAACAAATATGATAACAGTTTAAACCAGGCTTTAATGTTTCATTTCATGAAGATGGAAGCTCTCTTCAATGCTTAAAAAATATTTAACTGCAATAGTGGAAGTCATGGACTTAAAACATGTTCATCTAAACCGGAAAATACATGGGTTGCTTAGTTATAGAGTCTAAAAAATTGAATTACCACAATCCCATGATGCAAAGAATAAGATAATCACAAGAAAAATGGTAGTGACAGAGAGAGAGAGAGAGAGAGAGAGAGAGAGAGAAGAGTAATTGATAATACTTGCAAAAACTGTGGGAATAATGAAAGTGGAAGATCAAGAAAAAGCGTGGTCTGCCCACTGGATTCTTTGGGTCTTCTGCTTCTGTAGTATCGTTGGTTGTTGCATCAAAATGTAGATTTCCTCATTCTTCTTCATTCTCCTTTATCTAAGATCAGTCCACACATCTGCCTCACTACTCTTCTTTCAAATATTAGTAGTTTTTCCTTTTCTTGTTTAGTCATGCTTTAGGGGTTTCTGAAACATACATAACTGCTGGGCATATCACTGTTGTATACATTCTCATTTCAGTATTCACTGATACTGATTTTGAGTTGCATGTCCCCTGACGGAATTCATGTGTTTCATTTCCATAGCTACTCTTTCCTTGATGTCCATTTCTACACAGTGGTGAACTCTCCCGAACATCATAGGGATAGGAGGGTTAATAAGGTAAGTAAATCAATAAGTAATGATAATAATAAGGTAGGCAAACTAATTTCCCAAATGCTGTGAGTTAGTAAAGTATTAAACTTTTAAGCCTTGTCACACGAAATCAACTACGAGTAAGAGTGCTTCGAATTCCTGATGAGGGATCACAGATAGCCAACCGCGCGACGCTTGTTTACAGCGAGGCACGGGACAGAATGCACGCGGGGAGAGTTATATTGTCCCGGTTGCCTCTTCGTCATATCACACTTGTGAATCTGGAAGAGAGAAGGTGTCCAGCACAAGCCTTATAGAAGTCAATCGTAAAGAGTTGTTTTGCATCATTAGGCTGCCGCGAAACTCGCGGATACGTGTAGTGATTTTTTCATCATTAATGTGCCGAATGAAATAAGTTTTGTGAATGAATCCAGTGTTATTCAGTAAGTAACATATGACAAGTACTGTATGTAGTTTGTAGTAATTAGCTTGTCTGTTTATGCCGTAGCAACTAGTTATTATTTGTTGTCATATCTTTCAGGTGCATACTCTGAGTAATGGAGGATGTACACCCTTCGACTAGCAATGTAATATATAGTTGGGAACCTGTCACAGACGTCGACAAGTGGGAAGTTACAGTCGCTGTGTTTTGGTTTCTAAAAGTGTTGCAATACAGATGCATTATCAATGCACTACCGGAAGCAGCCAGATTGATAGGAGCGGCTATCATCGAGAGATTTTTGGAGCTGACGAACGAAATGACTTTTCTTGATACTGAAGTACTATAGCATGAAGACAAAGCAGAAGGTGATTCAGTGGAAGATATCCCAACTAGTGAATCGCAAAACGGTCATCACATCGGAAATCTCCACGTCTCTGGGAATATGTGCTTCATCTGTTCTCGATGATTATTATGAACCGATTACTAAATGATTTAACTACAGCACTATACCCCTTGAAGTAAAAGTTAAGGCGGTAGTGCTAGCCAGGAATCATCCAAATTGGAACTTACAAACACTGCAAAAGAATGGAGCAACAACAGCCCTGAAAAGGAAGGAGGACTTGAAATTGTGGGAAAGTGATATCGTTAAAGGAGGGACAAGATACGACAAATACCAGGCGATAAATAAGTGGACATATGACCGATTTGACGAATCTCATTGACGTAACGAGAATGTAACAACGAGAATACTTCAGGAGTGGGCTGCAGGTGCAGCTCTTCAGTATATGGCCAACAAGGATTTTACTTTTGCTGCATCATTATCTTGTGCAAGAAATTTCAAATCGGAGTATAAAATTTGTCAACGGCACGTCACTAGCGTCATTTATGACCGGTTTTAATCGTGATTACGTGATCAACACCGATCAAACATGATGCGAGTATCAGGTGAACATTAGATGCACGTTATCGCATAAGGGAGGAAAACGAACCCTTGTCCCAGTTGGTAGTAAAAACATACTAACTCATTCGTACACGGCGCAATATGCCATTGCAGCCTCTGGAAAAGTGTTGCCTTAGGCTTTCCTGTGTTCACAAGAAGTGAATGTTACATTTGCTCCTCGGGTTATAGAAGAGGTCAATCGCTTAACCGACTTGTTGAAAAATGTTTACATTACCTGCTCCAAACTGACGAATGCGATTTACAGAGCATTTATTGAAATGTTTTAAAACCATACGTTTCTGATAACAAGTTTTGTCTAGTATTGGATTCCTGGAGTGGACAAAGTAATACTACAATATATGACACAATGCTTATAGATGGCGAGGGTCAGCCGACGTGCACAGTAAAAGTAATACCGCCGAACTGCACACCTGTGTGCCAGCCGTGTGATGTTTATTTCTATCGCCAGGTTAAAAACTTTATTTCCAGGCTTCAGAATTGCAGTGTGCTTCTGGAAACCCAGCGGGAATTGCACGACCACACGGATGCAATAACTATTTACAGCATGATTCATAACCAACTTTCAGCACCGATTTTTCAGGCAATGATATCGTATGCATGGTACGCATCAAAATTAATTCCTGAAAAAGACATATATTTAAATGTAAACCAAGTTTGTTTTCTGCCGACCCTTCAGAAGGAATAGTGTAGCTTTCGAAAGGTTGCATTCATTAGATGTTCTTGGCCCCGCGAGTATATTTGTTTCAAATTTTTATATGACAAATACTATCCATCTAGTTGTTTGACAAAAACTGAGGACATGTAACAGTGACTGGAAGAGCCATTGTAAAAGTGACCTGGAGTAACATTTTAGTTGTTTACTACCCCAAGAGGTTTGAGGAATTTATTTGCCTACCTTATTATTATCATTCCTTATTGATTTACTTATCTTATTAACCCTCCTATCTCTATCAATTGAGATATGGAAAAATAAAAATGAAAAGAATAGCATCCACTAGGTTTCTTTGAGATTCGAAGCCCGGTTCTCCAATTACCAGCCAGTTACCTTACCCACTGCACTATCAGTGCTGTCGGCAAAAAGCTTTTTACCATGTGGGTACAGAAGCGACAGTTGTAAAAGTTTCTTTCCTCGATTTCTGGAATAGTATGCGTTTTCAGAGCCCATACTTGATGATTACAATTATCTATTGATCCCGCCCATTTTGAGTCGATTGCTCTTCATAACTTTTAGGGGTGATTTCCTCAAAATTGTCAGGGTGTTGACCCAAAATATCTTAAGATTCCTTCATTTTAGGTTGTACACAAGCGACATGCCAAATTTGAGCCAAATCGGTTGGCTGTGTCTGAGGCCTTCCCCTTGTCAGTGGTATTTTCAAAGCTCTGGCGATATTTGATGCATTGTTGGTAATAGTTTTCACGATTTTTGTCAGCTTCAAATCAAATTCAGAATGAATGTTCACAATCTGCTCAGCTACTTTTATCATAGCTGTGTTTCCCCTTAAACATCCTGCCACCCAGAGCTAACCCTTTTCATTCAAATGTTTCACAATCAATCCACTGAGTTGTTACACCAGATAGCTTCTCTTGGATGATGACCGAGTACCAGCAGAGGTGCATACACAATCAACCTTTTTCAAAGTTCCTTTTGTCTCCTCTACATATTCTGTGTATTGTTCTGCAATTTTTGACTGCCACTTTTTCTGGGTATAAAAATACAACCAGTCACTTTTTTGTATTTCAGATATGACTTATTGTACCATATAGAGGGTCTACACAAGGGCGATGTTCTTGAGGACAATATTATAGAAATGGAAGAGAATGTAGATGAAGATTAAAAAGGAGATATGATACTGTGTGGAGAGTTTGACAGAGCACTGAAAGATATGACTCGAAACAAGGCTCCAGGAGTGGACAACATTCCATTAGAACTACAGACGGCCTAGGGAGAGCCAGGCCTAACAAAACTCTGCCATCTAGTGAGCAAAATGTATGAGACAGGTGAAATACCCTCAGACTTCAAGAAGAATATAATAATTCCAATCCCAAAGAAAGCAGGTGTTGACAAATGTGAAAATTACCGAACTATCAGTTTAATGAGCCATGGCTGCAAAATACTAACACGAATTCTTTACAGACGAATGGAAAAACTGGTAGAAGTCAACCTCGGGGAAGATCAGTTAGAATTCCGTAGAAATGTTGAAACACGTGAGGCAATACTGACCCTATGACTTATCCTAGAAAATAGATTAAGGAAAAGCAAACCTACGTTTCTAGCATTTGTAGACTTAGAGAAAGCTTTTGACAATGTTGACTGGAATACTCTCTTTCAAATTCTGAAGGTGGCAGGGGTAAAATACAGGGAGCATAAGGCTATTTACTATTTGTACAGAAACCAGATGGCAGTTATAAGAGTCGATGGGCACGAAAGGGAAGCAGTTGTTGGGAAGGGAGTGGGACAGGGTTGTAGCCTATCCCTGATGTTAATCAATCTGTACATTGAGCAAGCAGTAAAGGAAACAAAAGAAAAAATTCGGAGTAGGAATTAAAATCCATGAAGAAGAAATAAATACTTTGAGGTTTGCCGATGACATTGTAATTCTGTCAGAGACAGCAAAGGACCTGGAAGAGCAGCTGTATAGAATGGACCGTGTCTTAAAAGGAGGGTATAAGATGAACATCAACAAAAGCAAAATGAGAACAATGGAATGTAGTCAAATTAAATTGAGTGATGCTGCAGGAATTAGATTAGGAAATCAGATGCTTAAAGTAGTAAATGAGTTTTGCTATTTTGGGAGCAAAATAACTGATGATGGTCGAAGTAGAGAGGATATAAAATGTAGACTGGCAATGGCAAGGAAAACATTTCTGAAGAAGAGAAATTTGTTAACATCGAGTATAGATTTAAGTATCAAGAAGTCATTTCTGAAAGTATTTGTATAGAGTGTAGCCATGCATGAAGTGAAACATGGACGATAAATAGTTTAGAGAAGAAGAGAATAGAAGCTTTCGAAATGTGGTGCTACAGAAGGATGCTGAAGATTAGATGGGTAGATCACATAACTAATGAGGAGGTATTGAATAGAATTGGAGAGAAGAGAAGTTTGTGGCACAACTTGACTAGAAGATGGGATCGGTTGGTAGAACATATTCTGAGGCATCAAGGGATCACCAATTTAGTACTGGATGGCAGTGTAGAGGGCAAAAATCGTAGAGGGAGACCAAGAGATGAATACACTAAACAGATTCAGAAGGATGTAGGTTGCAGTAGGTACTGGGAGATGAAGAAGCTTGCACAGGATAGAGCAGCATGAAGGGGTGCATGAAACCAGTCTCAGGACTGAAGACAACAACAACAACAACAACAACAACAACAACAACAACAACTAGTTTTCAAGCCAATGCAGGCTCATCATGAGATGAAGGTGTTCCAGGAACATTGTATTATGGGCCAAGTATAGCAAGATGCTGTGATGGTGGGGCTGGCAAAAATGACAAACCTAGTAATCAGAAATGGGAATGATGTTACATTTTGAGTACTTACCGTGCGCTGCATTGTGGTACCGATTTATAGCAAATCCATTCCCGTAATATACATTATCAGGTGTACACACAAATATACACAGTATTTGGCTGCACTTGGTTTCACACTTATTGGGTTGGATTGGGTTGTTTAGGGGGAGGAGACCAGACAGTGAGGTCATCGGTCTCATCGGATTAGGGAAGGATGGGGAAGGAAGTCGGCCGTGCCCTTTGGAAGGAACCATCCCGGCATTTGCCTGGAGCGATTTAGGGAAATCACGGAAAACCTAAATCAGGATGGCCGGACGCGGGATTGAACTGTCGTCCTCCCGAATGCGAGTCCAGTGTGCTAACCACTGCGCCACCTCTCTCGGTTTCACACTTATTCATAGAATGTACACACTGGGTGTAAATACAGGGTCCGGCAATAAAGCCTACCTAATTTTAACTGGTTGTCACACAAAAACTAAATATGACAGAGAAAAATTACTTTTATTTATGAAAAATAAATACTTCGCCATTTTGGATTATTTGGTTTTAAAAATTATAAGTGCTAAATGACGTCCTCCATTGTTGATACATTGACGAAGTCTATCCCAGAAGTTCTCCATACATCTAAGTGCCATTTCTCTTGGAATGGCTGCTGCTTCTTGGGTAATGGCCTCTTTAAGTGCTTGCGGTGTCGTGGGACGATATTTGTACACTAGAGCCTTTAAATGTCCCCAAAGAAAAAAAAAAAAAAAAAAAAAAACATTGCAAGGTGATAAATCAGGTGACCTTGAGGGCCACACGATGTCTCCTTGCAAAGAGACCAGATGACCAGGAACCAACTCATGCAGCATTTCCGTAGAACACTGAGAGGTGCGGGATGTTGCTCCATCTTGCTGGGACCACAATTCTTGATCTTCATGATCTGCAATAAATTGGTTTAGCCTAGGTTGGTGGAAGGTCTTTAGCATGTGACAATAACAGTCTGAATTAACCATTACTAAGAGGCCATCGTCTTCGAAAAAATACAGTCCCTCCATAAAACATTCAGCAACGGTGCACCAAACTATCACACGAGGGGTATGTAGTGGTCGCTGATGAATTTCATGAGGGTTTTCTGCAGCCCAGTAGTGGAAATTTTGTTTGTTTACAGTTCCTTATAAGTGGAAATGGGCCTCATCCGAAGACATAAACAAAGTGCCAGGCATTTTATAGAATTTACTCACATGCAGCTCTGCAAGTTTCAAAATCTCTTTCACTTAATTCCTGGGTAACCATCATTTTGAAGGGGTGCTTATGAAGTTCTCTATGAAGAATTCTTAGACTCCTATCAGAGAAACCCAGGGCAGCTGCATGTTTAAGCACTGAACACATTGCTAACTGTTGCACAGACACTCACACGTGCGACATTTTCCGGGACTGTCGCACTCCGAGGACGGTCAGTAGGTTTTATTTTCAGTGCTGAGCCTGTCTTTCTAAAGCTTGACACTCACAGTTGAATAGTTTTTAATAGTCTCTGAAACTCTCACAGAGTACTAATCACAGAACCACCATCGTTACGAATAAATTCATCCACAACAAACACAGGATGCTCACGAAGCCCCACCATAGCACACACTGAAAATGGCAGGTACACCACTTTCAAACAAAACACACTCCACACCAGTATCCTCACTACGATTTGCACACCGACTACGTAAAATATGGGAGGTTTTATTGCCGGCCCCTCTACAAAGAGTATATATACAACAGAATAACACTTTGCTACATAATGATCTTTGGCCAAAGATGTATTGTATTACAAAATAAATATTTATAGGTACAGATAATATTTAAGTGACTCTTGCTAGCTACAGCTGTGTTCTTATATTGACAATATACAAGTAATACAGATTAAAAAGGTGCACAAAAAATAAACAAATAGAGTGAACTATATACAATGCAATTTAACAGTGAATGAATTAACAATGAATGAGTTACAGCATGTCAGAGTTGTTACACATCTAAGAAAGTGAAGTATTTACTATGTAATTATGTGATACACAGTTTTTACAAGCCTGAGAGAATATAATTTATGCAGGGGGATGGATATGTCTCGTTACTCTCTTAGATGCAGACACTATTTACACAGATATAGCTGTCACCTGTTCACTGAATGAACTCTCTTAGTGTTGCCAGCAAGTAAACTCGTAATCACACAAAATTGTAATACCGATCTCGTTCACTCCTTCTTTCCTTCCTTCACTTCCTAATGTGATCACTAGGTATTATCAGATGATTTTGGTACATTTTACATCAAGCAAACAATAAGTCAAGATTTAATGTATAATTAAGCCCTCCTACATTTTCTAATAATTAGAATCACGGTTATATTCGCTTTATCTAGCACTTGTTGCACCATCAATATCTGTCATGGAACTATTTTTGTTTGAACAAATCGCTCATCAAATGAATGACAACTACAAAGCATGAAATAAAATATTGATGAGAAGCATTTACAGAAATTTACATATACAAAATATATCTATTTTAAGTATTTCAAATAAAATTGAAAAATCATTTTGGAAAAAAAGGTACTTTAAATGCAAAATGAAAATAAGTATTTTTCATTCTGTATTTGCATTTCAAATGTATGTATTTCACATAACTCACATTTCTCACAAAAACGGAATGAGAATATAGACACTGGAGGATATCTAAGAAATAAATGACAATTTTGGATGGAGAAGAGTTCACAGCAGACCACATCAAAACAGTCAAACTACCAATGGACGGAAAAAATAAAAGCTGCAGCAGCCGCCAATGACTGTTTTCACATCCTGTGCCTTATTATTGCTTTTGACCCCTCAGTGCAATTCATCTATTGATTCTGAGACCTACTTTTGAATCTGATGAATTACATCATTGATTAGCTAGAGGCAAAACTGCAAAATAATGTGTGTGTGTGTGTGTGTGTGTGTGTGTGGGTGTGTGTGGGTGAGGGGAGGCACCCATAAAACAAATAGTAGGCAACTAGCCAGACAAATTTTTGGTCTCATTTCTGAATACAGCTGCCTACCTGCATGCCGGCCGTGCTGCACGGGTCGGCACCACTTGGTGGGGGTGGGACGAGTGGCGGCTGCGGTGCCACCTCCCTGCCCCTCCCTCCCGCAGAGGACATCGGCGAGACGAGGTGGAACGACACATTCTGCCGGATGCCAGAGTAGCACGAGCGCAGGCTGGCGATGGCCCACAGTGCCGCCGACAGGTCCCGGTACTCAGCGTACACCGCCACCGACACCACGCCCTGCGCATTCGGGTTCCGATTAATCTGCGTCAAAAAAATATTGGGTCAAGACAAAAATACTGCAACAGATTACAAAATGCATAATTGTTGTGATCAATTCCGGATGCTTAAACTGTCGGCATCGGCATCATTCTGGGCTTCTACGTTGGCCACTGGCAGTTTATTTGTTCTGAGAATTTATGATTACTGCAGCGGTATAGAAGTAAGAAGGTGGATGTGTGATGCATTCTATGCGCATAAGGATGGAGCATACTTTACGGTGTCACTACTATGCTCCCTCTGCCCCTCACCACATGCTCCAGCCGTTGCCGGCCCTGATATCTGGAAATGATGAGCCAAGTGCCACATTAAGCCACTGCTGATACTTCCGACTCTACGTAAAAAAAAAAAAAAAAAAAAAAAAAAATGCTCAGTAAACTATCATTATCAATTGCCAAAGTAATATTTGTCATGTTTACTTCACACTGTCCACAATGAGCACTACAACTTGCTCAATATACAGATTGAATAGCATCGGGGATAGGCTACAACCCTGTTTCACTCCCTTCCCAATAACTGCCATCTGGTTTATGTACAAATTGTAAATAGCCTTTCGCTCCCTGTATTTTACCCCTGCCATCTTCAGAATTTGAAAGAGAGTATTCCAGTCAACATTGTCAAAAGCTTTCTCTAAGTCTACAAATGCTAGAAACGTAGGTTTGCCTTTCCTTATTCTATTTTCTAAGATGAGTCATAGGGTCAGTATTGCCTCACATGTTCCAATATTTCTAAGGAATCCAAACTAATCTTTCACGAGGTTGGCTTCTACTAGTTTTTCAATTCGTCTGTAAAGAATTCGCGTTAGTATTTTGCAGCAGTGACTTATTAAACTGATAGTTCGGTAATTTTCACATTTGTCAACACCTGCTTTCTTTGGGATTGGAATTATCATATTCTTCTTGAGGTCTGAGGGTATTTCGCCTGTCTTGTACATCTTGCTCACCAGATGGTAGAGTTTTGTCAGGGCTGCCCCTCCCAAGGCTATCAGTAGTTCTAATGGAATGTTGTCTACTCTGGTGGCCTTGTTCCGACTTAGATCTTTCAGTGCTCTGTCAAACTCTTCATGTGGTATCATATCTTCCATTTCATCTTCATCTACATGCTCCTCCATTTCCATAATATTGTCGTCAAGTACATCGTCCTTATATAGACACTATATATACTCCTTCCACCTTTCTGCTTTCCCTTCTTTGCTTAGAACTGGGTTTCCATCTGAGCTTTTGATATTCATACAAGTGGTTATCTTTTCTCCAAAGGTCTCTTTAATTTTCCTGTAGGCAGTATCTATCTTACTCCTGGTGATATATGCCTCTACAGCCTTACATTTGTCCTCCAGCCATCCCAGCTTAGCCATTGTGCACTTCATTTTTGAGTCGTTTGTATTCCTTTTTGCCTGTTTCATTTACTACATTTTTATATTTTCTCCTTTCATCAATTAAATTCAAATAAAGTACGAAAGATAATTACAAAAATATGTACTATTCTATGTGCCTTACACTATTTTTCCACATTGTCCCCATACTAGTTCAGACATTTATCCCATTGCAACTCTCCCGTGTTGTAGAAATCATCCAGCTGACTGTGTGACCTTCAGATTGCTGTCTTAGCTTTTTGCAAACTCAAACACCACTAGCTCACACTTCTCAAAGCAAGAGTTTTCCCCCATACTGGGCTATTAACTTATGGAATTTAATGGGTGTTTGTCCCATGCTCCATAGAAACCAAATAACACTTTGCTGCTTGTGTTTCATAGACAAGTAAAGCTCTACTGCCACCTTCAACAACTGCCGTGTCGCAGAGCCACCAACAGATAAAGCCAAGTTAGGTCCAAGAAAGGTCTAACACTGGGAATGGATTTGTTGGCTTCACATTTACAGCTGTAATTTGGTCAAAAAAAGGGGGGGGGGGCAAGGCTTTGGTTCATCTTCATAAAATAATGCGATTCACAGCCACTTTGAAAGGTAGTTTCAAGGACAGTTGCATATGATAGACATCGCTAAATGACAGAAAACTCCAAATGTCTCTAAGTCGTATGGAAAGGGGGGGAGGGAGAGAGGGAGTGTGGGCGGGAGGGAGGGGGGCGGGAGAGAGGGGGGGAGGGGAAGAGAAGTGAGGGTAAAGAAAAAGTGCAGAAAAGCAGAACAGCACCTGAATGCATGCCATGTCAGTACACGAGACTCAAAAATTCTGACAGCTAAATTGTAATTATCAGCAGTAATTATTGGACAAATAACTATTACAGTATATGGCATGTAGATTACAAACAGATCTCTCCATTTCTTGCTAACACATGTGCCCACGTCATTAATATATTTTATTATTCCATAACTAATTCTAACGATTTTATTCCCTCATTCTGAGATCAATAATTGCATCACATTTCTGAGTTAAGGTGATGCGAGATTTAATGTATTTCTGCAGACTGTTGCACTACTAATATACTTGACAGCTGACAGCATATATTATTTAAAGTAATATCAGTCATAATAGGCACAAGAGTTTCACTACATGTGATGTCATTACAAAAGTTGGTGTGCTCAAAGAGTTTATTAGTGGATCATATTTTCAGAGACAGATTGTACGTAAATGGCAAATCATGAAATGGCAGAGCCCACCACAAAGGAGAAAAATGGTGTATGAAAAAAAGATAGAGGAAAGACTACATTTTGAGCATTCATTGTGACAACTAGCCTGTGACAAAACAACAAGATTTACAGCAGATTACCACCAAATAACTTTAAACTAAGATGTGCCTAAGTTTTAAAAACAAGTCAAAACAACTAAAATCCATACAGCTTCATAGTATATACTGAAATTCAGAAAGCACTGACCTTAATGATTGGAACAACACATTCAAAAATTTTGGAGTAAAAATAAGTAAAACAAAGACAGTAGAAATAACCATCAACATGCAAGGAACAACCTCAAATAAATTTACAGAAGGAGTCAAAGGAGAAACTGTTTCACATTTCAAGTACCTAGGAAGCACAATCTCGAAAGATGACACCATTAAGCAGGAAATACTCAGCAGCACACAGAAAGCATCCAATTTTTACAGTCTTAACCATAAATCTTCTCTGAGATGATAAAATGCCATGAAAAGCAAAAGCAAACATTTACCACAACTATTTTGTACCAGTCCTAATATATGGTTTAGAAACATGTACCCTACTAAACAAAGACCTCAGCACAATTCAGGCAACAGAAATGAGATTCATTAGAACTATGAACTAAACAACTAGAAAGGACAAAATCAGGAATGAGGTGAATAGAAAAGTAGCTGGTATTGAGGTTCTTGTTACCAGTGTCATAAAGAAACATGCCAACAGCTTCATCATTTCCAAGGTATTTGTTGCCAGGTGCTAGGACCTAACAATCTGTCCCCTTAGTCAGTGGATTTTCATATCTGTGGCTTCGTGTTGTCATGAGAATTATTTCCCATTCATTTATACTCCATTTCCAGACTTTCCTTACCACGTAATGTGCTCACAGCACGACTTTCAATCTCATAAAGTTACAGCTCATCAGTATATCTGTGTCTCGTATTCAACCACTGTTATATTTTATGTTTACTGATTCAATACCTGTCAAAGAGAATAGCAGCATAATTTGACTGAGTGAGGCTAATAACAAACAAGGAAAAGAGTTCACATCTGCAGACCTGCCAACGTTCGACAAGTGCCGGGATGAGCTGGAGGTGCCCGTAAGAGCACTGTGTGACGAGTGTGGTGTCTGCAGCGACTGGCCGGCGTGCTGTTGTGGCCAGGTGAGGGACCAGGCGGTACTCCCCACTGGCGTCCAGGACCCGACCGTGCTGCTGCAGGGACAGCGCCAGTGAAGAGAACAGTGACTCCACCTGCAAGCGCAGTGACTAATAACAACAGAGTGTTCGATGGCATACAAAATAGGCACAGCAGCACACATTGAGACACAATGTTATGTCAAATAATACTGTGTTTATCTGTATTTTGAGGATAGGCAGGATATTAATGTAAATGTTAATAACTATAAACAAAAAAATTACATAGTTAAGAAAAATGCTTTAGTGGAAGAATAACTGAACTGCTGCCCCTTGTAGTGCTGTTCAAACACGAATTTCTTAAACTAATGGAACAGACACTAATAATACTGTAAATATGTAAATGAAACAAGAGATACTGATTGAACTATATACAAAGTTGTAAATGACTCTTTCAGACATTAATTCATCGCATAATGATTATAAAATATTTTATAATGGAATCATCAGATTAAGTGGAGAGATGTTGCAGTAAAAATGAAACTGAAACAATAAAATGGATGACAAATGTAAAAGAAGACCTGAAGTAGGCAGGAATACAATACACCAAACAGAAAAATTTTAAGGCAAAAAATTCAGGACTGGACAGTTGTGGCCTGGCAGAAAAATGCAAGGGGACCGGAACAACTGAGTCTGATGAGCGGAAGAGAGCCTGTTTCGAGAGAATGGAAGTGGTAAGAGAACAAAGAAAAGTTAAAACAAAACTCTCTAAGCAATATTTTTTGCACATTACATGGTCCAGTAGAGCCCATAATAATAATAATAATATACAACAAGACATGACCAACTACCTAAATGCCATAATTACACTTAAAAATATGTAAAACAGTTTATGCATATAAACTTTTACATACTTATTGTATTGAACTTCCCACATCTATTTATGTTGAAATAATTCCCCTTAAACACATTTTTTAGCTAGCTTGGTACCTTATGAACTGATGTTAAACCAGAGTATGATCCATTTTTTGTAGTTTGTTACACACGACTTAACTGAAATTGGCATTCTGATTCTACAGAATGGGTATATGATTAGCAAGTCTGAACAATCCAAATTCCTAGGTGTTTAGATATATGGTAAGCTTTCATGGAAACCCTATGTTCACGGTTTTGTTAAAAATCTGAATGCAACTACATCATAACACTTATCTGCAATAGTGATAGTCCAACTCAAAAGTTAGTCAACTCCACTTATTTTCATTCGCTTAGGACATACGGCATTATATTCTGGGGTAACTCTTCTCATTTACAAAGTTAAGTCTCTACTCAGAAATGGACACTTTAAGCAATATGTGGTGTAAGTTTGTAAACTTCTGGTTGACCATTGTATGTGAAACTGGGAATTCTGACACTGGGCTTTCAATGTAGATTTTCTAGACTGTTGTTTGTTGTTAACAATATGAGCTTAATCCCAAGAAACAGCAGCTCTCAGTTAACACCAAGCAGAAATCCAATCTGGACTTGGAAGATTAGGATGTAATGTCACGTCGACACCAAGGTCATCACAGATAGAGCAACAATCAGACTGTTTCATGGATGGGGCAGGAAATCAGCTGTGCTCTTTCAAAGGCATCACCCCATCATTTGCTTGGAGTGATTTAAATCTGTATTTTGATTACATCTCCTTGACTCCTCTACAGAAAGATTAACAGCATTCTGCTGAATCCATCTGCATTAAGTTAACACAAAACTTAAAAAATCTTATGACTAATCCTCACAATTTTGAGTCCAAATTGGAGAATTTCCTCATGGATGATTCATTCGATGTGCTAACTTATTCCAGGCAAATTATTTACGAACTTATTCCAGGCAAATTATTTACAAATTAATAGCAATAAAACTGAAGATAATGTTTTCAATTTAAGTGTCTCCAATGAATATAAAAAAATAATCAAACTATTAGGTTTCCATGTAGATTAGAAATTCAGCTGGGCGAGTCATGCAGAAAAATGGTGTTCAAAACTTTCTCGAGTGATTTATCTGCTGTACAAACTGAGGAATAATGTAAGCAAAACCCTACTAGTATATGCATATTTTGCATTTTTCTGCTCCCACTGCACCTATGGAACTCTTCTATGGGCCTGACCCACCTCAAAAACTGTATTCAAGTGGCAAAAAGGCTATCAGATGTAGAGCAAGACTGACTCCAAGAGAATGCTGTAAAAATAGCTTTAAAGAGCTCAATATCATGATAGTCCCAAGCCTCTATATGTATAGTTGTCATTTCAGTGTTAAAGAGAATTTAAATAATTTTGACCTTAAGATGTCTGTACATAATCACAAAACAAGAACTGGACAATTAATTGATATACCCTACAGTAGGCTAGCTAAGGTTCACAACAGCCACAAATATCTACACCCTAGATTTTTCAATAGACTCCCAAACGCTGCCCATTCTGTTGCCTATAATACTTTTAAGAATGTTCTAGCAGAGTGGTTTACGAAGGAAGGATACTACTCCATAAAAAGAGTATGAGGAATCAGATTTAAGTGACAAAGTTCTGACTACTGTCATACTAAGTTGTAATAAATTACTGATTAAAAGTTTCCTACATATATAATTTTCACATTATATGTAACAATGTGTCACTGGTGTAGATATCATGAAATTTTTATATATTTTATGTATCTTAGCTTTGTATGTAAATAATTACACCAAAAACATGTAGAATGTTTGAAGGTGAATAAATTCAAATAGTCAATATTAATGGAAGGAGATGAAATACCGTTGCAATTATTACACAGGCAGAAGGTCATTTTATGTGTTCAAAGTGGCGCCCTTTAGCAGCGAAACAATGTTGATTCTGCTGAACTGTTGACCAAACTATGGCTGTTAGTTTTGCCCGTGTGATAGCCGCAAAGGACACTTTGACAGTTTTTTGAAGCTCATTCAGTGCAGCTGGCTTCTGCTGATAAAATTTATTTTCCAGATCCCTCATAGGTAGAAGTCAAGAGGTGTAAGGTCTGGAAACTATGTTGGGTATTCAACACTTTCTCTTTGACCTATCCATCAACCAAGTAGATTTTCATCCAAGTAGGTTCTGACATCTCTGTGGTAGTGAGGCAGAGCGCCATTTCTCTCTTGGATGGCAGGCAAAATCAATGTTTGCAGCTTATGAAGATTCACGTGACCAGTTATGGTACCTTCACAGAAGAAGGGCCAATCAAACAGCTCGATGACAGACCACGCCACACATGAATACCCGGTAGATTAACATGTTTGTCCTCATGAATGCGACAATTTTCAGGAGCCACATACACATTAATTGTGGCAGTTTACAGTATCACTCAGCTTTAATTGTGCCTCGTCAAATCCACTAACCAAAAAAATGCAAAATGTTCATCTTCGCGACACATGCCTTCAAACCACTTGCAGTACTCCATCCTTTGATCCGGCTTGTCATAATTTATAGTGTTCCATGATCTTGGGATGTACACTTTCCATTTTGCAACCTTCAGAATCATCATACGCTTGATTGGTTTACCGTACTTTCATGTGTACCCTGCTTCACAGATTTTTTTGAGGTGACCTAGTCAAATACTGCACTGAACAGTACTATTGGCTTAAAATCTATCCTGACTACGATAAATTGTTGTACATGTTGGTAGCTAAGTTCCCAATACAATACGCCATTGCCATTGTATCACCATCATGTTTTCATACATGCAGGATCACTTCAATACAACCTCGTGTTGATCAAATGACAGTCTTACTTTATTACTGCTCTGTCATCTGCTGGAAAACATGCACCAAGATCTGTTGAGAAAACAATGGTCTATGCTACTGCGCAAAATTGTAACACTATGTCATTTTGTTACAAAGATATTAACTATCGAAGAGTGTCTATAGTTTTCTCGGCCCCTCTTTATTATTAACTTTTCTGATGTTAAATTCATGTACTGACTCATTCCATGACCACAGAGATTTGTTCCTCAATCTTGTCCTGTGAAACTAGATATGAGCAATAAAATAAAAACTTAAATCCATCGAACATTTGATGTGTCATTATTAATTTTGTAATGTTTTGACCAATTGTGGTCACATATAACACTGAATTTATTTTCTTCAGTTTGTTGACACAATAAAATATCTACTTTGAACAGGTACAATTACACAGACTATAATCATCCAGTATTTGGGAATGAGAGCACTTTGTGACTTCCAACAAACTTTAAACATAATCTCAATTTTTTTACTGCATTTTCTCACTTATAGCCGCACAAAATAATGAATGAAAAAGATTTTATTGATTACTAAATGTTTGTTTTTTCTCATGGTAAAATTTCACCTTCAAGCGTGGCATTTTCAGTTGTCATTTCTTTTCAATTAACTATATTTACCACCTATTTTGGAGACTGTATCTACATATGCCATTGAAGATATCTACAAAATTATATGACTGTATGACACACAGTTTAGGAGAGAAACTATCTTTTCTGAAAAGTGTAAATAGTTCTCAATACCCGAAACTAATCAAACCGAGATAATTATCACACTGCATATTCAAACATAAAGGTTTTACATGCTTAGTGCCAAGTATGTAACAAAGTAACTATCTGTAATCAGATGGTTGAGGCTGTGTTATGCTTGGGAATTCAATTCCTTAAAGAATCAGAGGCGGAGTAGTGAATGGACCCAAGTAAAAACATTCAGTTCTTACACTGAAAACACAGTGTGTGTCGTCATTTAACCAAAATTACTGTATGTGTACATGTTTCTCAACATACCAGTAGTGAAAAAAACAGCATCCTGAATGGCCACTGACCTTATTCTTCAGTTTATCTGGTGTTTACCACTACCTAACTGACTGAACCAATTTCATTACATTCCACATTTTTACAACACCTTTTATGTCACCTGCAAAAAACTTTTAACAATTTCTTCAAACTAAGGTTGGCAGCCTGTATGAACTATTTTCACCATTTTTCCACTGTTTGGTACTTATGTATAGACAGTCACACCTCACACAAACAGGCTGTTTTCAGCCTCTATGGCCATTTCCTAGGAATAACTGAGTTGTCAGTATATAATTATAATAGAGACTAAAATCAGTCAAATACATGAGAGGTACAGATTTTGTCTATCAATTACCACCAAATAAAGGAAAAATGATGTCAATTCGAAATTAAAAAACAGTACACTCCCTACCTATGATTCTTTAAGGCATCAAACTCCCCTATATAAAACAGTTGCAAACGTCTGATTACTTTACAAATGAATTAATGTGTTAAATTCTTGACATTAAGCATCTAAGTGAGAAAACGTTTAGAAAAATCTGAAGTTATATCAACAGTTAGTTGGGAGTCCCAAAGTTTTCTCAATCTGAAAGAATAGACGAATACAAGCTGGGTAATACATGCCCTGTAATTATGCTGCCTCAAAGAGATTCATGCAGTTTCTAACTTCAATACTTGTCTTACAATGTTAAACCTTTAATGTATTACTTTAATGCTTAATAAGTAAATTATGACAGCATTTAAAAATTTTTAATTCATTAAATAATTATATGAAATACTAAAAATCAAATTTTTCTTGCCTCTGGAAACCATCAGATAGATAACCTGCACCTGGCTCATGCCCCGTGTTAGCTGTTTAATAATATAGATTCTCAATCATCAGTTATGTTTATAGGCGGATCTTCAATGTTGTTCTGATCTGCAGTCTAAAGATCAAAGTTCTATGTATCTCTCCATGCCAGTCTCTCCTGTACTATTCTCTTTGTCCCTATTACACCCTACATCTGTTTGACGTGATTACTTTGGGAAACTACTGATACTGAATGACACCATTGACTCATGAAGTAATAATACTGTGGTGGACCTTCACCATAGGAATGCAAACAGAGATAGACCAGAGCAGTGATGTTATTTATTTTTGCTTCTACATCATCCCCCCGCCCCATGAACCATGGACCATGCCGTTGGTGGGGAGGCTTGCGTGCCTCAGCGATACAGATGGCCATAGCGAAGGTGCAACCACAACACAGGGGTATCTGTTGAGAGGCCAGACAAATGTGTGGTTCCTGAAGACGGGCAGCAGCCTTTACAGTAGTTGCAGGGGCAACAGTCTGGATGATCGGTTGATCTGGCCTTGTAACACGAACCAAAACAGCCTTGCTGTGCCGGTACTGCGAACGGCTGAAAGCAAGGGGAAACTACAGCCGTAATTTTTCCCGAGGGCATACAGCTTTACTGTATGGTTAAATGCTGATGGCATCCTCTTGGGTAAAATATGCCGGAGGTAAAATAGTCCCCCATTCGGATCTCCAGGCGGGGACTACTCAAGAGAGGACATCGTTATCAGGAAAAAGAAAACTGGCATTCTACGGATCAGAGCGTGGAATGTAGATCCCTTAATCGGGCAGGTAGGTTAGAAAATTTAAAAAGGGAAATGGATAGGTTAAAGTTAGATATAGTGGGAATTAGTGAAGTTCGGTGGCAGGAGGAACAAGACTTTTGGTCAGGTGAATACCGGGATATAAATACAAAATCAAATAGGGGTAATGCAGGAGTAGGTTTAATAATGAATAAAAATATAGGAGTGCGGGTATTGTTGTTGTGGTCTTCAGTCCTGAGACTGGTTTGATGCAGCTCTCCATGCTACTCTATCCTGTGCAAGCTTCTTCATCTCCCAGTATCTACTGCAACCTACATCCTTCTGAATCTGCTTAGTGTATTCATCTCTTGGTCTCCCTCTACGATTTTTACCCTCCACACTGCCCTCCAATGCTAAATTTGTGATCCCTTGATGCCTCAAAACATGTCCTACCAACCGATCCCTTCTTCTAGTCAAGTTGTGCCACAAACTTCTCTTCTCCCCAATCCTATTCAGTACCTCCTCATTAGTTACGTGATCTACCCACCTTATCTTCAGCATTCTTCTGTAGCACCACATTTCGAAAGCTTCTATTCTCTTCTTGTCCAAACTAGTTATCGTCCATGTTTCACTTCCATACATGGCTACACTCCATACAAATACTTTCAGAAACGACTTCCTGACACTTAAATCTATACTCGATGTTAACAAATTCCTCTTCTTGAGAAACGCTTTCCTTGCCATTGCCAGTCTACATTTTATATCCTCTCTACTTCGACCATCATCGGTTATTTTGCTCCCCAAATAGCAAAACTCATTTACTACTTTAAGTGTCTCATTTCCTAATCTAATTCCCTCAGCATCACCCGACTTAATTTGACTACATTCCATTATCCTCGTTTTGTTTTTGTTGATGTTCATCTTATATCCTCCTTTCAAGACACTGTCCATTCCGTTCAACTGCTCTTCCAAGTCCTTTGCTGTCTCTGACAGAATTACAATGTCATCGGCGAACCTCAAAGTTTTTACTTCTTCTCCATGAATTTTAATACCTACTCCGAATTTTTCTTTTGTTTCCTTTACTGCTTGCTCAATAAACAGATTGAATAACATTGGGGAGAGGCTACAACCCTGTCTTACTCCTTTCCCAACCACTGCTTCCCTTTCATGTCCCTCGACTCTTATAACTGCCATCTGGTTTCTGTACAAACTGTAAATAGCCTTTCGCTCCCTGTATTTTACCCCTGCCACCTTTAGAATTTGAAAGAGAGTATTCCAGTTAACATTGTCAAAAGCTTTCTCTAAGTCTACAAATGCTAGAAACGTAGGTTTGCCTTTTCTTAATCTTTCTTCGAAGATAAGTCGTAAGGTCAGTATTGCCTCACATGTTCCAACATTTCTACGGAATCCAAACTGATCTTCCCCGAGGTCGGCTTCTACCAGTTTTTCCATTCGTCTGTAAAGAATTCGCGTTAGTATTTTGCAGCTGTGACTTATTAAACTGATAGTTTGGTAATTTTCACATCTGTCAACACCTGCTTTCTTTGGGATTGGAATTATTATATTCTTCTTGAAGTCTGAGGGTATTTCGCCTGTCTCATACATCGTGCTCACCAGATGGTAGAGTTTTGTCAGGACTGGCTCTCCCGAGGCCATCAGTAGTGCGGGTAAGCAACTACAAACAGCATAGTGAACACATTATTGTGGCCAAGATAGACATGAAGCTCACGCCTACTACAGTAGTACAACTTGATATGCCAACTAGCTCTGCAGATGACGAAGAAATTGAAGAAATGTATGATGAGATAAAAGAAATTATTCAGGTAGTGAAGGGAGACAAAAATTTAATAGTCATGGGTGACTGGAATTTGAGAGTAGGAAAAGGGAGAGAAGGAAACATAGTAGGTGAATATGGATTGGGGGGAAGAAATGTAAGAGGAAGCCGCCTGGTAGAATTTTGCACAGAGCATAACTTAATCATAGCTAACACTTGGTTCAATAATCATAAAAGAAGACTGTATACATGGAAGAAGCCTGGAGATACTGACAGGTTTCAGATAGATTATATTATGATAAGACAGAGATTTAGGAACCAGGTTTTAAATTGTAAGACATTTCCAGGGGGCGGATGTGGACTCTGACCACAATCTATTGGTTGTGAACTGTAGATTAAAACTGAAGAAACTGCGAAAAGGTGGGAATTTAAGGAGATGGGACCTGGATAATCTGAAAGAACCAGAGGTTGTACAGAGTTTCAGGGAGAGCATAAGGGAACAATTGACAGGAATGGGGGAAAGAAATACAGTAAAAGAAGAATGGGTAGCTCTGAGGGATGAAGTAGTGAAGGCAGCAGAGGATCAAGTAGGTAAAAAGATGAGGGCTAGTAGAAATCCTTGGGTAACAGAAGAAATATTGATGAAAGGAGAAAATATAAAAATGCAGTAAATGAAACAGGCAAAAAGGAATACAAATGTCTCAAAAATGTGATCAACAGGAAGTGCAAACTGGCTAAGCTGGGATGGCTAGAGGACAAATGTAAAGCTGTAGTGGCTTATCTCACTAGGGGTAAGATAGATATTACCTACAGGAAAATTAAAGAAACCTTTGGAGAAAAGAGAACCACTTGTATGAATATCAAGAGCTCAGATGGAAACCCAGTTCTAAACAAAGAAGGGAAAGCAGAAAGGTGGAAGGAGTATATAGAGGGTCTATACAAGGGCGATGTACTTGAGGACAATATTATGGAAATGGAAGAGGATGTAGATGAAGATGAAATGGGAGATACGATACTGCGTGAAGAGTCTGACAGAGCACTGAAAGACCTGAGTCGAAACAAGGCCCCCGGAATAGACAACATTCCATTGGAACTACTGATGGCCTTGGGAGAGCCAGTCCTGACAAAACTCTACCATCTGGTGAGCAAGATGTATAAGACAGACGAAATTCCCTCAGACTTCAAGAAGAATATAATAATTCCAATCCCAAAGAAAGCAGGTGTTGACAGATGTGAAAATTACCAAACTATCAGTTTAATAAGTCACAGCTGCAAAATACTAACGCGAATTCTTTACAGACGAATGGAAAAACTGGTAGAAGCCGACCTCGGGGAAGATCAGTTTGGATTCCATAGAAATGTTGGAACACATGAGGCAATACTGACTCTATGACTTATCTTACAAGAAAGATTAGGGAAAGGCAAACCTACCTTTCTAGCATTTGTAGACTTACAGAAAGCTTTTGACAATGTTAACTGGAATACTCTCTTTCAAATTCTGAAGGTGGCAGGGGTAAAATACATGGAGCGAAAGACTATTTACAATTTGTACAGAAACCAGATGGCAGTTATAAGAGCCGAGGGGCACGAAAGGGAAGCAGTGGTTGGGAAGGGAGTGAGACAGGGTTGTAGCCTCTCCCCGATGTTATTCAATCTGTATATTGAGCAAGCAGTGAAGGAAACAAAAGAAATATCCGGCGTAGGTATTAAAATCCATGGAGAAGAAATAAAAACTTTGAAGTTAGCCGATGACATTGTAATTCTGTCTGAGACAGCAAAGGACTTGGAAGAGCAGTTGAACGGAATGGACAGTGTCTTGAAAGGAGGGTATAAGATGAACATCAACAAAAGCAAAACAAGGATAATGGAATGTAGTCAAATTAAGTCCGGTGATGCCGCAGGAATTAGATTAGGAAATGAGACACTTAAAGCAGTAAAGGATTTTTGCTATTTGGGGAGCAAAATAACTGATGATGGTTGAAGTAGAGAGGATATAAAATGTAGACTGGCAATGGCAAGAAAGCGTTTCTCAAGAACAGAAATTTGTTAACATCAAGTATTGATTTAAGTGTCAGGAAGTCGTTTGTGAAAGTATTTGTATGGAGTGTAGCCATGTATGGAAGTGAAACATGGACGATAAATTGTTTGGACAAGAAGAGAATAGAAGCTTTCAAAATGTGGTACTACAGAAGAATGTTGAAGATTAGATGGGTATATCACATAACTAATGAGGAGGTATTGAATAGAATTGGGGAGAAGAGGAGTTTGTGGCACAACTTGACAAGAAGAAGGGACCGGTTTGTAGGATATGTTCTGAGGCATCAAGGGATCACAAATTTAGTTTTGGAGGGCAGCTTGGAGGGTAAAAATCGTAGAAGGAGACCAAGAGATGAATACACTAAGCAGATTCAGAAGGATGTAGGTTGCAGTAGGTACTGGGAGATGAAGAAGCTTGCACAGGATGGAGTAGCATGGAGAGCTGCATCAAACCAGTCTCAGGACTGAAGAACACAACAACAACACATCATTTTTTAGAGTGTGTGCACACACGACCCCCCCCCCCCCCCCAAAAAAAGATATCTCCCACCAACTGATCACTTTTCTAGTCAAACTGTGGCATTTTTTCCCCTCCTTCATCAGATTCGGTATTTTTGGTATTTTTTTATTAGCAATCCTATCTACCCATCTAATCTACAATACTGTTCTCAAGTGCCACATTTCAATAGCCTTTATTCCCTTCATGTCTGTATCACTTCCATACAAGATTACAATTTACACTAATATTTCCAGGAAATAGTTTCTAAAACTTAAATTTATAATTAATGTTAACACAGTTCTGTTTTTCAGAAAAACGTTTCTAACTATTTTATTTCTTCTCTACTTCAGATACCTTCAGTTACTTTGTTCTCCAAATAAACTTGCCTAATACTTTTAGTGTCTCATTTTCTAACCTAATTCCCTCAGTATCATCTGATTTAATTTGACTACATTGCATTACCATTGTTTTAATTTTGTTGTTGTTCACTTTATGATATGTTTTCAGTACACTACCCATTTCGGTTAACTTGTCTTCCGAATCTGGCAGAATGGTAATGTCATAAAGGAATGTTAGAGGGTGTGCATCTTCTTCCTGCACTTCAATCCAGTTCCCTAATTTCTTCTTGTTTTCCTTTACTGCTTGCTCAATGCATATATCAAACAAATGTTGGAGATAGGCTACATTCCTATCATATCCCTTCTTGACTATTTTGTCCCCTTCATATCCTTCACTTCTGATAAACACTCTCTGGTTTCTGTAAAAGTTGTAGATAACTTTTTGTTTCCTGCATTTTATCCATGATAGCTTTATAAATGTGAATAGTGGATTCCACCCAACATTGTCATAATATATAACTAAATCTACAAATGGTATAAATGTTGATTTGCCCTATTTTTAGGCTGTACGTCTGACACTTAGTGCCCATTCTCAATCTTCATGTAGGCTACAGTATAAAATATAGACACAATTCCACCCGTATCACAAAGAATGTAAGCATTTATAGAATTTTTTTGAAGGTTCTGACACAATTTAAAAATAATAGTAGACATAAAGAATATGGTCATCCCCAGGAACTCAGAAGTGATGTGGACATCAATGAGGGAGAATCTTTGAGGGTAACTGTTAACAGTCAAAAACTGGAGAATGTGATCCAGTTCAAGTTCTTAGGAACCCTGCTGACAATGGATCCTCTCTACGCAAATGAAATTCAAGCAGCGTTCACTGTGGTCAAAGCCACAATCAACAAGAAGAAGACCCTGCTGACCAAGAACTTGAGCTTGGAATTAATGAAGAAACTGGTGAAGTGCTACCTCTAGCGCATTGCACTGCAAGGAGCAGAGTTGTGGACCACGAGAAAAGAGGAAAAAGAAAACCCTAGAATATTTTGAAATGTGGTGCTCGAGAAGAATACAGAAGATCAAGTGGACATATCAGGTGACAAAAGATGACATGCTGTGAAGAGTAGGAGAGAAGAAAACTATTCTGACTATAATTCTTCAGAGGAACGCCAACTGGATCGGACTCATACTTAGACATGAAGGGCTCATACACAATGTCACTGAAGGGAAGAATTCAGCACCTGGATGACATGAAAGATGGAAGGAGATGCCGCAGACTGTAGGAAGAAGCTGATGACAGGGCACACTGGCGACAGAAATTCTCCGTACGAAGATGAGGACCTGCCACTTGGTAGCGTACTACATAATATAATAATAATGCATATAACACTTCCAACAAAAATACTCACAACTTACTTTTGCACAGAAAGGAGCAAAGAATGCAACTGTAAAAATGTTTGACCACTTTCTGCAGATAATAGAAGCTAGAAAAAAATTAAAATAATTTATAATTGACAAGTTCTGCTCCACGGGTGGATTCCTGAGTAGATAGTAAGTACAAGGACAGTCTGGAAAGTTCTTGGTCTGATTGGAAAAACAACAATTTGTGTTTTCAAAGCAGTTTTATTTTTCAACATGTTCTCCACCAGCACCAATACACTTCACCCAGCAGTGTTCCAATGCCATTATCCCTGGAGGAAGTACTGCAAAGTACCCCTCTACAGCCACAACGATTTCTTGACTGGGCAAAAAGTGCTGACTTCTGAGGAATTTCTTCAGTTTTGAAAATAGATGGAAGTCTGAGGGAGCCAAATCTGGGGAATAGGGTGATGTTGCACCACTTCATAATGCAAATCCCTCAATTTCCCCATTGGAAAGACAATTTTGTGGGCAGGTGCATCGTCCTGTTGAGAGATGAATTTTCCTTCTTTAAGCATGTTTCATCCACTACTACGTATAGATGTAAGAAGTCACTTCTGTTTGTCTTAAAATGCACCACGCACTTTTCGGGAAGTGTCCTGTGAAAGTATTTCTGATCTGCAGTGAACACATGTGGCACCCATCTTGCACAAAGCTTTCTTGAGTTCAGTTACTGGTGCGAGATTTGACCGACACGTACCTTTGATATCCCTATAACATTATCAATTACATGCAACTTTATACATTGATCTTCCCAAATCATATCATGCAATTTGTCAATGATTTCCGGTGTGCTTGTACTATTCAGAGATGCTTCGTGTAGCTCACCTCGAACACTTTCACAGACACGTTTAAGCTCGGCTGTTCATTTCTTCACAGTGGAAACTGAAAGTGAAGAGCTGCCATACAAATTTATAAGCTGTAACTGAATTTCTGTCAGTGTCAAACTTTCTTTATGAAGAATTTAATCACTGAATGATATTACACTTCTTTCCATTTTCAATACCACATGCACCACAGCTGCATCAAATGACTGCCTACAGTCAACAGCTGCCTGGAATGATTTACAATTTTATGTGGTGTCTGCTAACACATGTACTAATGTAAGGTGGGGGGGGAAAAAAAAAAAAAAAAAAAACACACACGAGTAGTGCAGCGACCTGTGAGCTAGGCTGAGAACTTTTCAGACAGCCCTTGTATATGGCTGTGTTACATTTGTCAAATTTTGTAGTAGATCAGCCCTTTGGCTGCTACATGCATACTTGCCACATCCAGAACTGAGCACACATTAAGAAAATCTAAAGTGTTATGTTATTAGTTTTATTTTATTACTTTTAAAAGGAACTGCATAAATCCAGAGTAGTTAGTTACGTGTTCCATTGATCAACCTCAAGGTAACCGTTATGATGTGGAATGCGTTAAATGCATAAGAAATGCATGCATGACTGAAGGCTTTTTTTTGTTTTTAATTTAAAATTTTTGTTATCTACCCCACTCTCTTAAATGGCACAAAATGCATATATTATACCTACCAATTTATTTACTCCTATTCAAGAATTCATCTGTGGTATAGAAAGAATTGTCAAAGAGATACGATTTCAGTTTATTTTTAAAACTGTTACTGTTGTCTGTCAGACATTTTCGTTCATCTGGTAATTTATCGAAAAGTTTTACAGCGGCATATTTTACACCTTTCTGTGCCGAAGATAGGTTAAGTAGAGGATAGTGTAAGTCATTCTTTCTTCTGGTACTATAATCATGAATGTCACTGTTGTTTTAAACTGGTCCATGTTGTTGAGAACAACTTTCATTACTGACAAGGGAACCTCCCCATCGCACCCCCCTCAGATTTAGTTATAAGTTGGCACAGTGGATAGGCCTTGAAAAACTGAACACAGATCAATCAAGAAAACAGGAAGAAGTTGTGTAGAACTATGAAAAAAATAAGCAAAATGTACAAACTGAGTGGTCCATGTGCAAGATAGGCAACATCAAGGACACAATGAGCTCAGGAACGCCGTGGTCCCGTGGTTAGCGTGAGCAGCTGCGGAACGAAAAGTCCTTGGTTCAAATCTTCCCTCGAGTGAAAATTTTACTTTCTTTATTTTTGCAAAGATATGATCTGTCCGTTCGTTCACTGATGTCTCTGTTCACTGTAATAAGTTTAGTGTCCGTGTTTTGCGACCGCACCGCAAAACTGTGCGATTAGTAGACGAAAGGACGTGCTTCTCCAATGGGAACCGAAAACATTTGATCGCAAGGTCATAGGTCAACCGATTCCTCCACAGGAATACAAATCTGGTATATTCTATACGACACTGGTGACGGCATGTGCATCACATCACAGGAGTATGTTGTCGACCCACCTAACTTGTACACTTGGCGAATGGGTAAAAAGATTCTTCTACCTTGCCTGATTTATGTTCTTGTGGATGTGATAGTCACTCCCAAAAAAGTGATGAAAACATAACAGTTTGTCACATAAACTGCAACAAATGAATGCAACAGTTTCACAGTCGCACAGTTTTCCCTGTGCTCTGTCAAAACATATGTTTTTAACGTTTTCAAATTTTTCCGTGTGCAGACCATCAAATCCTGCATATGTCCAAGCAAATCTGAACATGTCCTGGAATTTTGGAGAGCCAAGTTGATTATGTAAAAAATTAAACTTTTCACTTGAGGGAAGATTCGAACCAAGGGCCTTTCGTTCCGCAGCTGCTCACGCTAACCACGGGACCACAATGCTGCATTGCTCACACTATCCTTGATGTTGCCTATTTTCCCCATGGACTGCTCAGTTTGTATATTTTGCTTATTTTTTTATAGTTCCACACAACTTCTTCCTGTTTTCTCGATTGATCTGTGTTCAGTTTTTCAAGGCCTATCCACTGTGCCAACTTATAACTAAATCTGAGGGGGGTGCGATGGGGAGGTTCCCTTGTGAGTAAATGTACTGTGAGGCTGTTGTAAGAATTCCTAACCTTTTAAAGAGATGCCTACAAGATGTGTGACTATGAGCCCCCACACATTGTTCTAACCACTTTCTTTTGAGCAGTCAATACTTTTTGCCTGAGTGTTGAGTTACCCCAAAATATTATTCTGTATGACATCAGAGAGTGAAAGTATGCAAAGTATGTTAGCTTCTAATTTCTGTATCCTCAAAATTAGCAATTATTCTGATTGCGAAAATTGCTGAACCTAGTGTCTTAAGGGGATCCAAAATATGAATTATCCAATTACGATTCTCATGTATATTTAGACCCAAAAACTTAGTATGCTCTGCCCAGGCTGCTGACTTCTGTTGATGTGTTTTATTTATTGAAGGAACTGTACTCCTTGTAGAAGGAAATTGGATGTACTGTGTTTTTCCAAAGTTCAGAGCAAGCCCATTGACAAAAAACCAATCAATAACTTTTCCAAAGACATTATTTGTATCATTTTCTATTGAAGTTTCTTTTAATTAATTAATAATGATTCTTGTATCGTCAGCAAACAGTGTCAGCTTAGCTTCTTGTTTCAGATAAGAAGAGGGGTCGTTCACATATACCAAGAACAGAAGGGGGACCCATGATCGAACCTCGTGGAAAACCTAATGTAATTTCACCCCCATTAGATGAACTGGGAAACTTCCTTGAATCATTTCAACCATATAAAGACATTTTTTCTTTCCTGTTATGTAGGTATGAGCTAAACCACTTATAAGCTGTTCTATTTACACCACAGAATTGCAATTTCTGTAACATAATGTCATGGTTCCCACAATCAAACACTTTGGATAAGTGACTGAAAATTCCTATTGGAGACATTTTACTATTTAAAGACTGTATTATATGGGCAGTGAAATTTTATATTGCTGTCTCAATGGAACAGTATTTCTGAAATCCAAACTGTGATTTACTAAGTATCCCATTACTGCTGAGATGGCTACCACTCTTGAGTACATTACTTTCCTGAAAATTTTTGAAAATGCTGGAAGCAGGGATACTGGCCGGTAACTGTTGACATCTGTAGTCTCCCCTTTTTTGTAGAGAGGCTTGACAATGGCATACTGTAACCTGTCTCGAAAAATATACCTTGAGTCAGTGATGCAGCAGATGTGACTCAGAACATCAGCTGCAACTGCTCCACATTGTTTTAATATCTTGTTAGAGATGTCATCTACTCCAACAGAATATTTATTTTTCAAAGATTTAATGATTTTCCTCATTTCATTTCATAAGAGGTTGTCAGATGAAAATTAATCTGACTAGGATTTCTCAAAACTGACTCTTCTATCTACTGCTTGGCTTTTTCTTTTGAACTATTCTCACCAATTTTCACCTACACTTTAAGAAATGGTTGTTAAAAACATTAGCTACTTGTGTACTGTTGGTTAGGTTGGTCTCATTCTCTTTAATAGTAACACTAACTACCCCAGTGGTTACTTTTCCCCTCTCTTTTCTAACAACATTCCATACTGATTTTATTTTATTGCCCGAATTGTAAATTTTTCTCTAATATACGAATTTTTTGATTTTCTGACAACTTTTCTCAGTATGTTACAATAATTTTTATAGTATAAAATTACTTCTGGGTCTTTACTAATTCTTGCTGCCTCATAAAATTTTCTTTTCCTTTCTGAAGACACTTTAATATGTATAGTGATTGAAGGTTTCTTTGAAAACTGTTTGGTGTTATATTTAGTAATTTTTTTGGGGCAACAGTGTTCAAAATGGGATAAAAATTTATCAAGAAATAGGTTGCATTGATCATTGGCATTTGGCTCATTATATACATCTCCCCAATTAACATTTCTTAAACATTCTCAGAAGTACTCTACAGATATTCAGTTGACCAGCCTTACATTTTTACTTAATGGTTTCTGAACTGTACACCCTGCTAATTTTTGTAAGTTAATCAGTTGTGCATCATGATCTGATAATCCATTTATCACAGGGAAACCACGTGTTAGTTTTACATCCTCTTGCTGCACAAATACATTATCTATTAGAGTGCTGCTATCTTGATCTATACATGGTCACTGATTCTAAATTATATATCATTAATAACACTTCTAGTTCACTTTTACTTAATAACACTTCTAGTTCACTTTTACTATCAGAATTGCTTAGAAAGTCTACACTGAAATCACCACAGATTAATAACTAGGAAGTCAAACTTTTTTTCGTGAGTAGCTCCCAATCTCCTAATGGGGACCTGTACACTGTTGCTAATATCAACACTACATTATCTAGCTGTAGTTCACATGCACAAACTTCAAAGTTTTAATCTACAGTTTTGTACTTATACCCTTGTTTTGTGTAAATGGCAACTCCTCCTTTATCAATGCTAGATCTGCAAGTGTAAGATGCTAAATTATACCCACTTATACAGACACTTTCCATCTCCACAATCACATAGTGTTCAGACAGACAGAGTATATCAATCTCATTCTTATTTTTTAGATCATCTACACACACTAACAGCTCATCTACTTTATTTTTTATTCCCCTGATATTTTGATGAAGTATATACACTCCTGGAAATGGAAAAAAGAACACATTGACACCGGTGTGTCAGACCCACCATACTTGCTCCGGACACTGCGAGAGGGCTGTACAAGCAATGATCACACGCACGACACAGCGGACACACCAGGAACCGCGGTGTTGGCCGTCGAATGGCGCTAGCTGCGCAGCATTTGTGCACCACCGCCGTCAGTGTCAGCCAGTTTGCCGTGGCATACGGAGCTCCATCGCAGTCTTTAACACTGGTAGCATGCCGCGACAGCGTGGACGTGAACCGTATGTGCAGTTGACGGACTTTGAGCGAGGGCGTATAGTGGGCATGCGGGAGGCCGGGTGGACGTACCGCCGAATTGCTCAACACGTGGGGCGTGAGGTCTCCACAGTACATCGATGTTGTCGCCAGTGGTCGGCGGAAGGTGCACGTGCCCGTCGACCTGGGACCGGACCGCAGCGATGCACGGATGCACGCCAAGACCGTAGGATCCTACGCAGTGCCGTAGGGGACCGCACCGCCACTTCCCAGCAAATTAGGGACACTGTTGCTCCTGGGGTACCGGCGAGGACCATTCGCAACCGTCTCCATGAAGCTGGGCTACGGTCCCGCACACCGTTAGGCCGTCTTCCGCTCATGCCCCAACATCGTGCAGCCCGCCTCCAGTGGTGTCGCGACAGGCGTGAATGGAGGGACGAATGGAGACGTGTCGTCTTCAGCGATGAGAGTCGCTTCTGCCTTGGTGCCAATGATGGTCGTATGCGTGTTTGGCGCCGTGCAGGTGAGCGCCACAATCAGGACTGCATACGTCCGAGGCACACAGGGCCAACACCCGGCATCATGGTGTGGGGAGCGATCTCCTACACTGGCCGTACACCACTGGTGATCGTCGAGGGGACACTGAATAGTGCACGGTACACCCAAACCGTCGTCGAACCCATCGTTCTACCATTCCTAGACCGGCAAGGGAACTTGCTGTTCCAACAGGACAATGCACGTCCGCATGTATCCCGTGCCACCCAACGTGCTCTAGAAGGTGTAAGTCAACTACCCTGGCCAGCAAGATCTCCGGATCTGTCCCCCATTGAGCACGTTTGGGACTGGATGAAGCGTCGTCTCACGCGGTCTGCACGTCCAGCACGAACGCTGGTCCAACTGAGGCGCCAGGTGGAAATGGCATGGCAAGCCGTTCCACAGGACTACATCCAGCATCTCTACGATCGTCTCCATGGGAGAATAGCAGCCTGCATTGCTGCGAAAGGTGGATATACACTGTACTAGTGCCGACATTGTGCATGCTCTGTTGCCTGTGTCTATGTGCCTGTGGTTCTGTCAGTGTGATCATGTGATGTATCTGACCCCATGAATGTGTCAATAAAGTTTCCCCTTCCTGGGACAATGAATTCACGGTGTTCTTATTTCAATTTCCAGGAGTGTATATGAGCAAGGTTTCTATGGCTGCCGCCGCCTCTCGCATCCCAATCTCCATCGTTCAGGGTCATTCCAGTCTCCTTCATTAAGATCTCTCACTGCCATTGCTTTGTTGATGTCGTCTTTCCAGCATCTCGCAGGTCTACCGTGCTTTCTTCTTTGATGTGGAGTCCATTGCCATACCCATTTTGGCCATCTTGTGTCTGGCATACGCTGTAAGTGACCATACCAGAGTAGGCGCTTCCTTTCTATGTAGTCTAGAATTGTGCTCTTGACATTCATAACCTCTCTGATCATATCATTTCTAATATGGTCAAGTCTGGAGTATCCACAATTCCGTCTCCAGAAATCCATCTCGACAGCCAGCAGGCGATCTTTCTGCCTCTGAGTTAGTTCCCACAACTCTGAAGTAAATTGATAATAACCTTAGCTTTATCCCTCTTTACTGTACATGAAGCTTCTTTTTCTTGATTATTGTCTATCTGGATTTTGGTTTTAATTAAGGAACCTGTCTGCCTGGTCCCATTAACCCCAAGTATCATCCCTTGGTTGACTGTGGTTCACCTTAAAGTATCTGCTAATAGAGAAGCTAACTTATCTTTTCCCTTTCTATGTAAGTGCAGGCCATGTGTAGTGTGTCCCCACGTACCAATGGCATCAACTGGAACAATGCTCATGTGAGATTTTGCTGGTGTCTGGAGCATCCTGTTCAGCTCAGTGTTAACATGCCTTATAGCAGAGTTTACCCTGGGCCAATCATGGTGCTGAAAGATCTCTACAAACCCCACATTTGTGTGTCCAGTTTCTGCTCCTACTTTGTCCAGATCACTCCTAATACTATATCTTGGATTCATAGCCAGGCTGTTTCCTGCTCCCCCAACTGTAATTACCTGATTTTCCTTCACAAAGTCCCTACATGCCAGGTGACAGTTTTACAAAACTTGTTACCTGGTACCCTTCACTTAATTTCTCCTGAAGCTGCTGGACTACACCTCTCCCATGACTGCTACCTAGAAGCAGAATTCTCTTTTTCCTATTCTGATTTCTTCCTGACCTGTCTTTTTTTTTTTTCTTTAAGCTAATATTCTGCTTCAACACCCATTCAGCTACATCTGGATGAGGCCCTTCCCCCACTACTTCAGATAGTAAGCCAAAGGGCCCAAGTTCAAGTCTCGATCTGGCACACAGTTTTAATCTGTGAGGAAGTATCATATCAGCGCACACTCTGCTGCAGAGTGAAAAATCACATTCTAGAAACATACCCAAGGCTGTGGCTAAGCTATGTCTCCTCAATATCCTTTCTTCCAAGAGTGCTGGTTCTGCAAGGCTTGCAAAAGAGCTTCTGTGAAGTTTGGAAGGTAGGAGGTGAGGTACTGCTAGAATTTATACTGTCAGGGCAGGTCATTATTCGTGCTTGGGTGGCTCAGATGGTAGAGCACTTGCCCGCGAAAGGCAAAGGACCAGAGTTTAAGTCTCGGTCTGGCACACAGTTTTAATCTGCCAGGAAGTTTCATATCAGCGCACACTCCGCTGCAGAGTGAAAATCTCATTCTGGAAACATCCCCAAGGCTGTGGCTAAGCCATGTCTCTGCAATATCCTTTTTTCCAGGAGTGCTAGTTCTGCAAGGTTTGTGGAAGAGCTTCTGTGAATTTTGGAAGGTAGGAGACGTACTGGCAGAATTGAAGCCGTGAGGGCAGGTCGTGAGTCGTGCTTGGGTAGCTCAAATGGTAGAGCACTTTCCTGCAAAAGACAAAGGTATCGAGTTTGAGTCTCTGTCCGGCACACAGTTTTAATCTGCCAGGAAGTTTCAAGCCAAACTGATTTACTAACGGAATTTCTAAAGTTTTTTCAACGATTTCCCTTTCTTGTCCTTTGCTTGCTACTTTTTCCCAGCATGCCATCTCTTTTTCTTTCCTTAGCCTACATAATTCCAAATCTGCATTTTCTAATTCAGCCATACGGGCACAAATCTTTGCCTCCTGTTCTGCGATTTTTCTGTCCTTTCTACATAACCTACATTGCCATGGAAAGCCTCACTGTCCACACACGTTTCCTCACCTCTACATTCGCCCCAATGAAACTGTAACCTACAGTCTTCACAGAACACCCCCTCCTCCAGATTTCTACAGCAACCACCACATTTGTCACACCTGGTTTGATAGAAAAATTTATGCAAAAGCAGAGAATAACTTGATGCAAGATCTCTGAAGTTTCATAGCCTGTACGAATACGTAACTAAACTCTACTTTAAAGAAACTTTTAAACTTACTTTCGAAAGTTCTAATTAGCTAACTAAACTCTGTATGACGGACACGGATTAATTTAACGTTCAACCGCTAAGTCTACTCAAAAAACTAAAGATCTACACTCGTAAAAAATTTACACCTAAAATGTAAACAAAACTAACGACTATCAGCCTTTACAAAATACTTTCTTTTCTATCTAAATATAACGGGAAATTGAAACCTTCAATATATAGCCTAGCGAAGTAGTAAATGCACTAGTCTAAAATGTAATATTAACTAAATTAGCTCGTATTTCAATATTAATCACTTTACTCAGTGAGAGCTTCATGGACGTGCGTTAGTATGAGCACTTTAAATCAGAAGTGTTGTGCTATTAATCTGTGCATGAAATAATTATATGTATAATGTTGTAAGTTAAGCTCATGCATGTTGGAAGGAAATAAATAAATAAAATATTATTGCCTAAAGCAGCTACCTGTGCTAAGTAGCTTGCATTTGAACATCTACCTGGGCTGGTGGTATGCGAGCGGTTTTTCTCAGACTGTGATAAGTATTTGTGGGGTGCATTCAGTGACATCTCCTTTTGCGGTCCTACAATTTCTCACAATACCATAGACAACAATTTAATAAGTGATAGCAGCCACTAATGTGATACCGAAGTCACGAATAACTAGACACAGCTTGAAAACCGCAACCATAGCCGAAATAGTTCTATCGCAATATAGAACTTCAACTGAAGCAAAGGACTTGAATTTTTAAATATATAATGTTATTACAAGACTTATATCACACTGCGTGCCCAGAAGAATGTGAACTTTACTGCAATGTTCAACATCATGGTGAGTTGTCACAAATATGACCCACTGAAAAAGAAAATAAATAAACAAATAAATAAAAAGAAATCAAAATAAAATAAGAAGTCAAACTAAACACAACAGTAGAGGAACACATTACACTTATGAATGCTCTACAAGTGCTATAGGTAGAAACATAGGAATTTTCCAAATATCAACAAGAAATGTCTACATCCCTACTCTCCAAAACCACTGAAAAGCATAGCAGAGGGTAATTCCTACTGCACCAGTTTGTAGGGGAAGAATGGATGTTCAAATCACTCTAATTAGTCTAATGTTGTCCCCACAATCCCTGTGGTGCCAGTACATAGGGGTTTATAACATATTCTTTGATTCATAACTTAAATTCGGTACTTGAAATTTTGCAACTTGGCTTTTTGGGATAGTTTGTGTCTATCACCAAGCATCTGGCAGATCAGTTTCTCCATGACAACCCCCCCCCCCCCTGGGTGGGTCAAACAAACCTGTCACCATTTGCGTTGCCCTTCTTCATGTGCATTCAATATCTTCAATATCCCCTGTTACTCCTGTGTGGTAATGGTACTACACACTTGAGAAATGTTCTAGGATGACTTGCAAGCAATGTGCTTTATATCCAGATTCCATTTCCCCAATATTCTATTAATGAATTAAAGTATGGCACCTGCTTTACATACAACCCAGTTGACACAAGTGTCCCTCTTTGTACCCCTACCAACTGCCATGCATAGGCATTTCTATGAAGTCACTGATTACAACTGTAACTCACTGGTATTTCGTGCCGTGAACAATTTTACATAACTGAACATTTGAAGTGAGTAGCCAATGTTTGCGCCACTCTGGAAACTTATCTAGATCTGACTATGTATTTGTGCAGAAGTTTTCAAACAATACTTCATTACACATAACTGCATCTTACATGTAAATGCTGATGTTACTGTCAATATTGTCTGCAAAATCATTAATACACAACAGCAATGACCCCAACTCAATTCCCTGGGGCACATCTGAAGTTATTTCTACTTCTGTCGATGACTCTACCCTAAACAAAAAACTGTGGCTTCCACACCAAGAATTCAACTCCAGTCACAAATTTTGCTCAATACTTCAGTCAAGAAATACTACATCTACTCGACAGTCTCGATCCGCAACTTTCAGGATGTTGTACGAGGAAAGCGCAATGTTTTCCTCGTCAGTCAACACAGAAGAGGTCACCGTGTTTGCGGTATCTCGTTAAGTATGACTTATAAGAAATGGCAGGTGGCTGACTTCTTCAGGATGGTCTCGAACACGGAATTACCTGAGTGCCGGCAGCGACCAGGAGGGGCTCGGCGTGGCCCGTGGCAGGCTGTCGGCGGTGGCGCGACTCGAGCCGGCTCAGCAGCACCAGGTGCACCACCTGCAGCACTGCCACCACGCCCACCAGCAGCAGCACCACCTTCCCCCAGAGCAAGTGGTGCATCCTGCCACAGCGCCTCTTATCACCTCATCTTACAGTGCCGTTTATCGGTACACTACTGAACACACCTGAAACAAAATGGGGATGGAAAATATTGTAGCACCCACAGTGACATAGACAACAAGCACAACAATTATGCTTCCTATAACAGAGGCTGAAGTCAGGAAGACAATACAGAAAGTAAAAAACAAGGAGTCAGCAAATGTAGGTGAGGTTCCTGTCACTGTACTGAAGGCATGCACAAGCAGCCCACAAGCTCCACTGACAAATATACAATAATGATCCCTCTAGTTCCAGTATTTTTCCACAAAAGACTAACGAGTTAGACATATAAATATAGCTTTTTAAAAAAAAAAAAAAAAAAAAAACACAGGTTGGTTTCTAAAGTGGGATAAGTATAGTATCAGCCACTTTTCAATTCACTAAAGAGGTTCTTGAAGCGCTTGGAAAAGATGACTGTGTTACAGGCACATTCTTACACTTTTTCAAGCATTTTGACACTTCTGACCATAAAATACCACCAAACGAGGTAGAAGCACTAGGTGTAAGAGGAATAGTAGTTGAGTGGTTACAGTCTTACCTGGAAAACAGTATGAAAAAGACAGATTGTTAATATGTCTGCTGATGATAAATTATTAATGAAACAATTGTCAGACAAGAACAAATAAACACAGGTACATCTCAGGACAGTGTATGGATACAATTCATTCTCTCTCTCTCTCTCTCTCTCTCTCTCTCTCTCTCTCTCTCTCTCTGTGTGTGTGTGTGTGTGTGTGTGTGTGTGTGTGTGTGTGTGTGTGTGTGTGTTCTCAGGCAGTATAAGATGTGGGGGAAAAGTTCTCTTTGGTGATGACAGCAACATCATAGACAATGATAAAACACAAGAATTGCTATTAGAGAAAGCAAATGAAACCACCAAGGATGTTGACGATTGGGCAGTATGTAATAAATTAACATTTCACTTCAGCACAAAGAGGGAAAACAATAATAAAAAATGACAAATCTACGGGTAGTGTAACAAAAATGAATATGGATTGCCAGTTAACATGGAATACATACACAAAGATAATGGCAAAAAGAATGTCAGCACTAAATTACACTCTAAGTTCCTATCATCAGTTTGTTCAAATGGCTTCAAGCACTATGGGACTTAACATCTGAGGTCATCAGTCCCCTACACTTAGAACTACAGGGCTATTACAAATGATTGAAGCGATTTCATAAATTCACTGTAGCTCCATTCATTGACATATGGTCACGACACACTACAGGTACGTAGAAAAACTCATAAAGTTTTGTTCGGCTGAAGCCGCACTTCAGGTTTCTGCCGTCAGAGCGCTCGAGAGCGCAGTGAGACAAAATGGCGACAGGAGCCGAGAAAGCGTATGTCGTGCTTGAAATGCACTCACATCAGTCAGTCATAACAGTGCAACGACATTTCAGGACGAAGTTCAACAAAGATCCACCAACTGCTAACTCCATTCGGCGATGGTATGCGCAGTTTAAAGCTTCTGGATGCCTCTGTAAGGGGAAATCAACGGGTCGGCCTGCAGTGAGCGAAGAAACGGTTGAACGCGTGCGGGCAAGTTTCACGCGTAGCCTGTGGAAAATTGGCTCATGCCACAACTGGAGACCGACAGCGCCAACTTCATCTTTCAACAGGATGGTGCTCCACCGCACTTCCATCATGATGTTCGGCATTTCTTAAACAGGAGATTGGAAAACCGATGGATCGGTCGTGGTGGACATCATGATCAGCAATTCATGTCATGGCCTCCACGCTCTCCCGACTTAACCCCATGCGATTTCTTTCTGTGGGGTTATGTGAAAGATTCAGTGTTTAAACCTCCTCTACCAAGAAACGTGCCAGAACTGCGAGCTCGCATCAACGATGCTTTCGAACTCATTGATGGGGACATGCTGCACCGAGTGTGGGAGGAACTTGATTATCGGCTTGATGTCTGCCGAATCACTAAAGGGGCACATATCGAACATTTGTGAATGCCTGAAAAAACTTTTTGAGTTTTTGTATGTGTGTGCAAAGCATTTTGAAAATATCTCAAATAATAAAGTTATTGTAGAGCTGTGAAATCGCTTCAATCATTTGTAATAACCCTGTAATTAAACCTAACTAACCTACGGACATCACACACAACCATGCCCGAGGCAGGATTTGAACCTGCGACTGTAGCAGCAGCGCGGTTCCGGACTGAAGCGCCTAGAACCGCTCGGCCACAATGGCCAGCCGTCAGTTTGTGACAGTCAATGTTTCGTGGTGACATACTATTCCCATGAACAGTTAATTTTTAGCTACCAGAAGCACAAGACAAGAACACACTTTTCAAAACTGCAGAAAAGGACTGTAAAAATATTAACCAGAAGTAAAAAAAAAATGGAAAATCTAGGGCAGGCTGTAACAACATCAAGAAAAGGATAGTTACTAACTACTTCCATGTAAGAGAGACACTGAGTCGCAGATAGGTACAACGAAAAGACCATCGCAAAATGACCTTTCGGCCAAGAAGACCTTTGTTGAAAAAACACACACACACAAACACACACACACACACACACACACACACACAAAAAATGCAACTCACGCACACATGACCACTGTCTTGCAACTCACACACACATGGCCACTGTCTCTTGCAGCTGAAGCCAGACTACAAGCAGCAGCACATGGTGGGAGAGGCAACTGGGTGGGAGGAAGGGGGGCAGTAAGGAGGGGGAGGGATTGCAGGGTGGGGTGGGAGACAGTACAATGATATGTGATCGGAGGCTTTCCCGGCATATGTGTTGTTTCCAGAGCTCTCGGGTGTCCAGCCGGATGCGATCGTTGAAGTCCCATGATATTTCGGCGAATAACCTTTCCGCCATCATCAGGTGGTTCTGATGGAATGGTCTGTCTGCACATTGTCAGTGTTATTTATGTCCATCAGTCGGGCTTGTGTCCACTTGTGGCGTGACTCCTTGATGGAGTTAAGTAATGGTTGCCATGCCTTGCTAAGTTGAAAACCTGTGTTTCGGTTTATGAGATTGTCCGTTACACGAATTTCAATGGCCTCCATGAAGATGCTGTCCCAGTAGAAACTGGTAGGGGCCAGAATCTTGGTCTCTTCGTATTTCGCGTTGTGTCCAGTTTCCAAGCAGTGTTCTGCCAGTGCCGATTTGGTGGGCTGGCCTAGGCGCGTGTGACATTGGTGTTCTTTGCGGCGGTCTTCGACTGCTCGGATTGTTTGACCGATGTAGGATTTGCTACAACCACATGGAATATCATACAGGGTGTTACAAAAAGGTATGGCCAAACTTTCAGGAAACATTCCTCACACACAAAGAAAGAAAATATGTTATGTGGACATGTGTCCGGAAACGCTTACTTTCCATGTTAGAGCTCATTTTATTACTTCCCTTCAAATCACATTAATCATGGAATGGAAACACACAGCAACAGAACGTACCACCGTGACTTCAAACACTTTGTTACAAGAAATGTTCAAAATGTCCCCCGTTAGCATGGAATCCCTAATGTGCTGATGCAGCCCTGGAGAATGGCGTATTGTATCACAGCCGCCCACAATACGAGCACGAAGAGTCTCTACATTTGGTACCAGGGTTGCATAGACAAGAGCTTTCAAATGCCCCCATAAATGAAAGTCAAGAGGGTTGAGGTCAGGAGAGCGTGGAGGCCATGGAATTGGTCCACCTCTACCAATCCATCGGTCACCGAATCTATTGATGAGAAGCGTACGAACACTTAGACTGAAATGTGCAGGAGCTCCATCGTGCATGAACCACACGTTGTGTCGTACTTGTAAAGGCACATGTTCTAGCAGCACACGTAGAGTATTCCGTATGAAATCATGAGAACGTGCTCCACTGAGCGTAGGTGGAAGAACATGGGGCCCAATCAAGACATCACCAACAATGCCTGTCCAAACGTTCACAGAAAATCTGTGTTGATGACGTGATTGCACAATTGCGTGCGGATTCTCGTCAGCCCACACATCTTGATTGTGCAAATTTACAATTTGATCACGTTGGAATGAAGCCTCATCCGTAAAGAGAACATTTGCACTGAAATGAGGATTGACACATTGTTGGATGAACCATTCGCAGAAGTGTACCCGTGGAGGCCAATCAGCTGCTGATAGTGCCTGCACACGCTGTACATGGTACGGAAACAACTGGTTCTCCCGTAGCACTCTCCATACAGTGACGTGGTCAACGTTACCTTGTACAGCAGCAACTTCTCTGATGCTGACATTAGGGTTATCGTCAACTGTACAAAGAATTGCCTCGTCCACTGCAGGTGTCCTCGTCGTTCTAGGTCTTCCCCAGTCACGAGTCATAGGCTGGAATGTTCTGTGCTCCCTAAGACGCTGATCAATTGTTTCGAACGTCTTCCTGTCGGGACACCTTCGTTCTGGAAATCTGTCTCGACACAAGCGTACCGCGCCATGGCTATTGCCCTGTGCTAATCTATACATCAAATGGGCATCTGCCAACTCCGCATTTGTAAACATTGCACTGACTGCAAAACCACGTTCGTGATGAACACTAACCTGTTGATGCTACATACTGATGTGCTTGATGCTAGTACTGTAGAGCAATGAGTCGCATGTCAACACAAGCACCGAAGTCAACATTACCTTCCTTCAATTGGGCCAACTGGCAGTGAATCGAGGATGTACAGTACATACTGACGAACCTAAAATGAGCTCTAACATGGAAATTAAGCGTTTCCGGACACATGTCCACCTAACATATTTTCTTTATTTGTGTGTGAGGAATGTTTCCTGAAAGTTTGGCCGTACCCTTTTGTAAGACCCTGTATACGCCCACTTTCTTGAGGTCAAATCCATCTTTCACTGTCCCCAGTAGGCCCCGTATCTCGGATGGTAGTCGGAAGACCGTGTCAATTTTGTGTTGTTTTAGCAGTCTCCCAATTTTTGATGTTGCGTTGCCTGGGTAGAAATGCAAGGCTTGTTTTCTCATCTTTAGACTGTTCTTCATCTGCGTTTCTGCAGTGTTTCCATCGTCTGAGGGCTGCCTGAATCTGTCGCTTGTTGTATCCGTTCTTGTGAAACACATTTTCTAGGTGTTTGAGTCCTTTGTGCAGATTTTCTTCGTCCGATATCGAGTATGCCCTATAAACCAGTGTGGCAACTCGAGGCATGTAGATATAGGTCCATATGTGTAGGCTTGCGGTACACGCTACGACCCAGTGTGCCATTTTATCTCTGCTCTACGAGTACATCAAGGAGGGGCAATTTACCTTCCTTCTCGATTTCCATGGTGAACTGTATGTTCTCAAGGGAAGAAAGAGCGGCACTTCGGGCCCTGAGAGAAGACAAAGAGACCGTCTCCTGCCAGTCAACAAAGGAAACACCATGGTCGTTCTGAACAGACAGGACTATGAACAGAAGATGCTTCAACTTCTTGACGACCTAGCATACCGGAAGATCAAGATGGACCCGACCAACAGGATACAACTAAGGACAGCCAGCCTACTGAAAAATAGCGCAATAGAGGAGAAAAATATCAAAAGACTTCGACAGCACTCCGCAGTAGCTCTGAGAATATACAGCCTCCCTAACACACATGAGGAAGGGACGCGTCCCATTGTCAGCAACATAGGGGCGTTTACCCTCTCACACAACAACCGCCAGGTATGCTCAGACCGTATGTGGGAAAGTGTAAACACCATATTCGGAACTCAACAGACTTCATTCATTGTCTCAAGGAGCTGACCCTACGAGAAACAGGCATCATGTTGAGCTTTGATGTTGTGTCACTGTTCATAAGGGTCCTGCTAGAAGATTCGATTAAATTCCATCCACGACAACATACTGTTCACCATGGAGATTGAGAAGGGAGGGAAATTACCCTTTCTTGGTGTACTCGTAGAGCGGAGATCAAATGGCACACTGGGTCATAGCGTGTACCGCAAGCCTACACATACGGACCTATATCTACATGCCTCAAGTTGCCACCATCCTAAACAACCCAATGGGATGCTCAACACACTGGTTTATAGGGCATACTCGATATCGGATGAAGAAAGTCTGCAGAAAGAACTCAAACATCTAGAAAATGTGTTTCACAAGAAAGGATACAGCAAACGACAGATTCAGGCAGCCCTCAGACGACGGAAACACTGCAGAAACCCAGATGAAGAACAGTCTAAAGATGAGAAAACAAGCCATGCCTTTCTACCAAGGCAACGTGACATCAAAAATTGGGAGACTGCTAAAACAACACAAAACTGACACGGTCTTCCGACCACCATCCGAGATACGAGCCCTACTGGGGACAGTGAAAAACGTATTTTGCCTCAAGAAAGCAGACATATATAATATTCCATGTGGTTGCGGCAAATCCGACATAGGTCAAACAATGCTAACAGTCGAAGACCGCCGCAAAGAACACCAACGCCACATGCGCCTAGGCCAGCCCACCAAATCGGCACTGGCAAAACACTGCTTGGTAACTGGACACAATGCGAAATACGAAGAGACCAAGATTCTGGCCCCTACCAGTTTCTACTGGGACAGCATCTCCAAGGAGGCCATTGAAATTCACGTAACGGACAATCTCATAAACCGAGACACAGGTTTTCAACTTAGCAAGGCATGGCAATGAGTACTTAACTCCATTAAGGAGTCACACCACAAGTGAACACAAGACCCTTCTACGACAGCCGCAGAGGACACTCCACAGATTCTGCATCTTCCACCACGACACTGGGGTGGGCGCGGACCTGGGTTGGCGCCTGCAAACGGATTGTCGGCGGCCACTATCGAAGCGTCGGTGCTCACGAACGGAATGTCAGCGGCCGCAACCGGAAGTTTGGCGGTCGCAATCTGACCGTCGGCGCAGGGTATCGAAGCCCGAGTGACGGACATAAATAACACTGACAATGAGCAGACAGACCATTCCATCAGAATCACCTGATGATGGTGGAAAGGTTATTCGCCGAAATATCGTGGGACTTCAACGATCGCATCCAGCTGGACACCCAAGAGCTCTGGAAACAAAAACAGTATAGTGATGCCAGTGGGAGCATGCAGGGACGTGGTGGAGAGAGGGAAGGGCAGGTAGGTGGAGATGGGGGAAAGCGGGGGTGCAGGTGTGCAAAGGAGGAGATAAGTAAAAAGACTGGGTGTGTTGGTGGAACAGAGGGCTGTATAGTGCAGGAATGGGAAGAGGGAAGGGACTAGATGGGTAAGGACAATGACTAATGAAGGCTGAGGCACAGCTGCTTGTAGGCTGACTTTGTTGACCGAAAGCTCATTTTGTGACAGTCTTTTTGTCGTGCCTATCTGAAGTCAGCATCTCTGCTATATGGTGAGTAGCAACAATCCTTTTCATAATATTGTAATATCCACGAGTAGTAGTCTTACCCATTGTAAAGAACTATGTAAAAAGCTAGGTATTCTTAGTGCACCAAAAGAGTACCTCTATTATACTGTTGTATAAATCAGGGAAAACATTACTAAGTATTTCAATAATAGTTCTACACTTAATCATGGAACAAGAGCCAGTTTCGACTAATGTTACCAAAGAAAAACAAACAGAAAATTCAAAATAGAATGTTCTACCTGGAAATAAAATTGTGTAATAAATTAGTATGCAGATGAGAAATATTACTAAAATACATCTGTTCAAAAAGGCAGCTAAAGTGTTCTTCATATGTAATGCATACTATAGAAATAAAGATTATTTAAAGGACTCAAGGGTAGTGGTTAGTAATAAAAGGGGACAACTATAACACCCTGTGACATTATAATACATGATCACAATATAATGATTTTGCAAGAAACCCATGTGTAAAAGATCTAAAGAATGTGATGGTAATGTCTTGTCTGTCTCCTGAGCTCAACATCTCATTTGATGCTGACTCAGTTTTTCAGGCAGACTGAGAGGTGGCCATGAAGATGTGCACAAGGCATAGTTGCATGTCTATGGGCCTGGACTCAGTTTTCCAAACAGTCTCATACCTACATATTTGTGGTTCAGGAGGTGCCAGTGGATGTTCTTAGTGTGTGCAGTGGTGCATTATGTAACTGTGTTTTACATTATTATAAATTATTGGGTGCAAATTGTGTGTAAACCAAAGAACACTATACAACAGGGACTAACCAAATGATGAATTCCAGTTGTCTACACAATGAACAAATTTTCAGGAGGATGAAGTTTACTCTGTATGGTCAATCCTGATTTAGGTTTCCCACGATTTTCCAGAATCATTACAGGCAAATTCCAGGAGCAAAGTCATGTCTCACCACCCGTCCTATCATCTTAAAATATACTTGCATTTTCTTTGTGTCTGTATTTATTTTCACTGCATTATGGTGACAAATCACATACCACTAGATGAATTAATAAACCAAATGAAATGTATCAATCACAGGTGATTTTTCAGGGTTGTAACTGATGTCCTCACCATACCTGAACACATTACATGGAGAGACACTAACAAGGTTACCTTTCAAATTTATTACAAACTAGATACACACGCATTGCAATATTTCCATTGCGCTACACCGTGATCAATCTCACCCCACTGGATTTGCCATGCACCTCATGGAGTATAGATGTAAATGTAGATTTTTGAGGGTGTATCTAAAAATGTATCATGTATAGATACCTATCAAGACCACTGAGATAACAAAAAACAATAATATAAAAGAGTATGTACAAGGAACAGTAAATACAGGATGATTCTCGAAACAATGTAAAAAATTAGAGGACTGGTACAGTGTGTCATAACAAGCAATTTTCACACAGTAACTCACTTCCGCATCCCTTAGCGTTCAGATTAGCTATCATTTAACAGAGCCCTGTGCCACCGACAAGGGAGGCATACAACTTGCCATCCTTGTCAACATGGTACCAGATCTGCACAGCAATGTTTCAAATTTCTTTGCAACATGAAGCTAAAAGAGAGGTGGAGTTGATGTTTCATGTCCTTTATTCGCAAACAGTTGAAATTATGCCCTCCCGCTTGAATGTACGCTGTGCAATGAGACCCGAGTATTGTCACCACCTTTCAAATATCCCTGCTAAAGTGGAAATTGCATCAGAGGCTGCCGTAATTTGTAATGTCATCTATTCATCTATCTTGATAGGAATTTTGTGAACAACAGATTTAAAGTGTCCCCAGACGAAAAAATCTATGGGCACCAAGTTAGGGGGTCATGCAGGTCATGCTGCCAGCCCACTGCACCCTACCCAGTCCTCACCAAAGGTCTCATCCAAACAATTTTGCAATGTTGGTATCACGTGCGCTGTCACACATAGAGAGGAACAAGTTCCGATAACTTTGGCAGTGTTTCCCTCAACAAGATTAAGTATCTGTGTTTAGTCATCAGAGTGAGCATGTGTGAACAAATCAAATTATCGCCTACCAAACTAGCCCAAATGCTGACAGTGAAGCATTCTTGGTGACCATGAATAAAGGTGGGATTGTGACTTTTGAACACACCCTCCCTTGTAAAAGTTGCCTCATCTGTAAAAAGTACAAAGCATGGGAATACAAGTTACATGGCACACTTCTCAAAAACCACTGGCAGAAGTCAATGAGACGTGCAAAATAATCTGGGTTATGGGCTTGAATTTCCTGAAGGAGGTAAGGGTGTAAATCATCTTTATTCCACACATGCCAAACTGTGGAATGGCTTACATTCATTCATTCCTCAAGCAACACACTGCTAGCTTGTTGAGGGCCGGTCCTGCAGTGCTAAAATCTCCTCTTCAAGCTCTGGCGTATGCACTGTGTGCAGACGACTGTGTATGTCAAGCCTTTGCACCTGCCATCACAAAATAAACACATCGGGTTTCAATGTAGGCCTTAAGTGCACATGCGCCATTACGATACCTTGTCAGTGGACAACTCACCTGAACTGCATGTCTCTCTTAGGGACTTGTGGATGACGGTGCATGTGCCTCCACCTGCTGCCCCATAAGAACTGTGCCTGTCTGCCTTTTTCTCCCAATAAAAGTATACCATTCCCCATGCACTGTGCACAGTACCACATACAAGAGTGTCCCCATTTCTTGACACACTGACACAGGGCGAACCAGACTCCTGCACTGTGCGCAGGTACTGCCCTCTTTACGACACTATCAACGAGGCATTTGCAAAGCAAACACAATGCATTCAGGTCCCAGCAAATGCCAGAAGAAACTCTGTGGTGTTATCCCATCCAGACTACCTGCTACTATTTCGACTTGGATGGTGGGTTGTGTGCCTACCTTCTTGGCAGTGCATGATGCTGTTACGTCACGCCTAGTGCTGAATGCTAAGCGATATGGACATGGGTTGCTACGTGGAAGTTTCTTGTTGACTCATTCTACCAGCCCTCTCATTTTTTACATTCATTTTAGAAACAACCTATACATAAACAATTTTCACATATATTCAGAAGTATTTGTCCTCACAAACAAGGGTGAAATTTTAATCAATTTTTATCATGTTATCATATCACATAGATTAGTTCCAGATCTGTTCAACAATGGCTGTTTCTCTTGATGCACATTTAAGTGGCTGCCAACATTAAGAAAGCAAGCATCTATACTCATATTAGCTAGAAATTAATTACCCAACACAGAACTATATAGTGATCTCACCCAATTCCGTGGTAACTTTGGTGTTGTTATGAGAAGAGTGTCATCTATACATTGACAAAGTAAGTAAGTATGAAGGAAGACTGTGGTTTGGAATTGTGTAGGCAATGAGATCGTTGGAGACTGCTCAAATTTGTTTTGGGCAAGGAAATCGGCTGTGACAATTCAAACCATCCTAGGATTTACGTTAAAAGTGATTTAGGAAACCTAATTCTGGTTGGCCAGACTGTCATTTAAAGAGTCATCCATCTAAATATCAGTATGAGTAATGCCTTATCACTACAGCACCTCACTTGGTGACATAGTAAGGTGACAGTCGAAGTACCCATAACAACTTGCAGACAATGCACAGAAAATTGTTTAGATACGTATCAGAAACAGCTAACAATTTTAATTATTTCCATGAAATAAGAGTTTGGGCGTTCTTTGCTATAGTACATTAGCAATACAGTAAGTGTGTGTACCAGTATGCATTTGTTTATTTATTCATTCATTCATCCAGGGGTCATTTTAAAATGATACTGGATTTGTCATCATAGTACAATCAAAACAGATAAAAACACACACATACACACTCCGTCTTCAGGCCACGAGTGGCCTACTGGGACCATTCGACCACCGTGTCATCCTCAGTGGAGGATATGGATAGGAGAGGCGTGGGGTCAGCACACCGTTCTCCCGGTCGTCATGATGGTATTCTTGACCGAAGCCACTACTATTCCGTTGAGTAGCTCCTTAATTGGCATCACGAGGCTGAGTGCACCCCGAAAAATGGCAACAGTGCATGGCGGCCAGAGGATGGTCACCCATCCAAATGCCGACCACGCCCGACAGCACTTAACTTCGGTGACCTCACGGGAACTGGTGTATCCACTGCGGCAAGGCCGTACACAGAAAAATAATTATGTTAGGGCAGGGCAGGTGGTCACCCATGGACTTGATGCAAGAACCATCCCAGCATTTGCCTCGAATGATTTAGGAAAACTAAGAAAAATCTACATTTGGATGAGCAGAAAAAGCAAACTCCAGCCTCTCAAATATGGGACCAGTATCTTAACAACTGCACTGTATCAAGCAATATTTTTATGTAACTAAACGTTTTGTATTTCATATTTCTTAATAATAGTGTAGGTAATTGTCTGAGAACGAACAAAAATGTTCGAAACTCGTACTTAGGAAAAATAAAAAAAAGGAATTCTTAAGATACCGGTAGCTTTAATTAATAAATTACAAATATACTGAGATGTAGATCATGATACCAACACAATGTTGGAACTGTATACAATAGTCTGTTTTCATATGCACTGTCAATCACCACTGCGGATAAAGAACCCCGTTTATATTCGTTTTACTGTTTCAATTGACATTCTTGACGACTTTCTTGTGTTTGTGACGTCTATCATATTCGACAAGAAATATACATTAATAAGTATCGGCGCAACAACGTACTTAAAGTTACATATTATAACGGCCTGAAAAAGAAAAGTGAAGATAAAGGGTTTAGATTACTAACTACATGGCAGGTGTAGCCTACTCTTTTCATCTTTTGTTCAAACATCGCGCTACTACGCCAGTACAGCATAATACGGGCTGGAAGTCGAAAATTCGCCGGCTTCGTGACTACGCTTCTGATTTATGGGTGAACTGCTCTATATGCCCAACAATATTACTCCACTGTCAACGGCTTTGTTAAATAAAGGAAATGAACCTGAAAAGTGAAAACATGCAAATAAACACGCATTTTTCTACTTAAATGACGCTAAATATGGCCATCTTGAGCCTTACCATGGGCAGGGATGAGTCTGGTTGCACGTCTTGTTTCGTAGAACGAATCTTGGAACCAATGTTACTGAAACACTAACATGAAAATTATATTAGAACGTGTCGCTTATTTGTTTAGAACTACATATGTTATGTGAACGTAAATATTAGCTGTCAACCTTTGCCAACGATAGCAAGAATAACAAATGACTAGCGCCACAACAAACTGTCAACGGCAGAGTACAAATCTGTGATCGCGCATGTAATTAAGGGCTTTGTGGTTCGTTTTGTAGTGGTATGTTTAAGAAACACTTCAAATATTACAAAAGTAAATGTCCTCCTCCAGATTTAACAAACGTAATAAACTTCAGAGATGCAGAATTCGAAAAACATCAGGTGAGTTGTTTCTATCCGTAACGAAATAACATACAATAAATAGTATGGACCCAACAAAACTCGCAAGTTATGTTTTTACTTCAGGACGTGTCATGTCTATGGAGGCAGTATACCTGCATGATTATATAGCTCTGACATCTTTATGAAAGTGATTAACTGTTTAAATTATAATTATTATATACCAGGACTGACCAGTTTGTAGTTGACGTCACTGGTAGATGTGGATTAAGAGAAACTCTTAAACGCCACCATCCATACAAAGGAAATCATTAATAGCTCCTTTATTATGCTATCGAAAATCCGCTCAAAAACATTGTGGATTAAGAGAAACTCTTAAACGCCACCATCCATACAAAGGAAATCATTAATAGCTCCTTTATTATGCTATCGAAAATCCGCTCAAAAACATTGTGGATTAAGAGAAACTCTTAAACGCCACCATCCATACAAAGGAAATCATTAATACCTCCTTTATTATGCTATCGAAAATCCGCTCAAAAACATGGGTTTGCTGTAGCCGGCGGAGAAAAACATTAAGGAATTATCTACTTACAGGGAATTATTCAGTTCGTTTTCTTCTTTCCAAATCCCATACTAAATTTATTCAACAAATCCTGGGATGCTTACTTGATAAAGGACACAACCTATTTCCTTCCCTGTCTACATTTAAGTGCATCCTCTGTAAACCACTTTTAAAAGTGCATGCCAGTGTGTGCTACCGATCATACCGTTTATAGGCCTCCTTCCCTTTCACTTCACATTTGGAGCGTGGGAAAAATGACTGCCTGAAAGTGTCTTTGCAGACACTGTCTTGAGTTATACCTAAAGGTCTGTAGTATACTCCTAGATTTCTCACGTAATACTCGTTCTTGAAAGTTGAAAGTTTGTAAGCAGGCTTTCACGGAATAATTGGCGTGTACCTACAAGCATCTACCTGTCAGTCCAGTTTTTCTGCATTTCCATGGTGCTCTCTCTCAAGTGAAGCCAACCTGTGATAATTTTTGCGGCCCCTCTTTGCATTTGGTGTGTCCCACACACTAGAGCAATAATCTGTGCTGTGTTGGACTAGTGTTTTATAACTAATTCCTTTTATATACTAATTGCATTCAACTGAGCCTATCTGATCATTCCATTTCTTATTCTTGCAGACTACTCAGGTATTTGTATGAGTTGACTCATTCCATTTGTGACTCATTTGTATTGTAGTAATAGGATACTAGTTTTTTTCATTATGTGAAGCCCACAGGTTTACTTTCAAAGCAAGTTGCCAGTATTTGCAGCACTATGAAATCTTTTCATGATCAGACAATATTTCCACAGTTTTTATCTGACAGTACTTCATTACAGATAACTGCATCACCTGCATATACTCTAAGATTACTGTTAACATTGTCTGGCAGGTCATTAATAGACAACATGAACAGCAATGGTGCCAACACACTTCCTGGGGCACACCTGAAGTTATTTAGTAATAACTCTTGATGACTCTTCATCCAAGACAACATACTATGTCATTTCCTACCAAATAATCCTCAATACAGTCACAAACTTTGTTTGATGCCCCATATGATAATACTTTCATTATTAAAAGTTAGTGTGGTAATGAGTCAAATGATTTTCAGAAATCAAGAAATACTGCATCGACCTGATTGTCTTTATTTATGGCTTTAAGGATATTATGTGAAAAAAGTGCAAATTGGGTTTCATATGATTGATGTTTTCAGAATCCATGCTAGACAACATGGAGGAGTTCATTATGTTTTATAGATACCTCCTTATGTTTAAGCACAAACTTAGATTCTACGACTGGATGCAGCTTTTTGTTTAAGAGGTCTATGCTATACTATGGTTAAAACGGGGGCAAACTCAGCTGAAAATTCTGTGTATTAATCTGAAAGGTTTCAACATTGTTTAGAACCTTGTTTAATTTTAACAATTTCAGCTGTTTCTCAACAACACTGACATTCTATATCCTCATCTTTGCAGTGATGCAAGAATTAAACAGGAGCACTAGTTCTATATCATCCTTTATAAAGGAATGTAAGAAAATGGTGTTTATCACTTCTGCTTTTTCTTTGTTACTCTCAATTTTGGATCCTGTTTCATTTAAGAATGTAACTTTGGTGCTACTGAGAGCATTACATATAATTATTTTATTCATGGCTGTAATTTTCAGCAACTGTAGCACATATTTTTCAGATTAAAATTCAGTCATCAGTTGCACATATATTTTTATTACATTTCACTGGTTTAAAAAAAAAATTAATTTGTCATCCTTAGAACGTGATGACTGCGTGTTGTGTTGTGTCCTTAGGTTAGTTAGGTTTAAGTAGTTCTAAGTTCTAGGGGACTGATGACCATAGATGTTAAGTCCCAAAGTGCTCAGAGCCATCTTTAGAAGCCAACAAAACGAGGGATGATATAAAATTTGAGACCATAGCTATATGGTTATATGAAGTATGAGACGTATTTTACAGATACTTATTAAGTATTGATTTAGTAGATGTCAGTATCTTCTTCATAGAAGCGTAATGCCATTACATGTCCAGAAATGCACATATTTTATGTGATCATTGTGAACATGGATTGATGATTTACAGTTACTGAATCACATCTAAGTATCTGTTGTGCTAGTAGCAAGGAACATATGTAAAAGCATAAAATATAACCAAAGTATATAAAGAAGTTATATACAATACAGTTGAAAAATGTGGCACATAGTTCTAATGTATAAAAGGAGTGGGCTAATTTTCACATTTTATAAGAGGTGATATGCAATCAAAATGGTGTTTGTTTTTTAATGCAAGTTGATCATTCAAAAAATCTTTTGAATTAGTTGGGGATGTTTATATATTTCAAATTCTTCTAAAAGGTTCATTTTGTAGTAGTCACTGTTCCTTTAGAATACACCTTGGCAGAACTACACTCAACAGCAGTCTCAGCTCAAGCTCAAGTGATTATAGTCTCAGATTCTCTAACTGACTCGTGCATTTCGCATGTCTGTTGCTTGCCACTACAGTCCTTAAGTCTTTTTTGTCTTTTAGCCATCACACGGCTTTTGTGTGACTCTTACGGCATTCCAGTTGAGAGGTGTAATCTCCCCCCTCCTTCCTAATTCCACATCAGAGGTATACTTATGTCTCTATCTGCAGAAATAACCAATTCCAAAGGGTTTCCAATTTTTCTTAACAAATGAGTTTCTACTAGTTTCTGTTACGTTATTACTTTAGAATATTATTTCATAAATGAATCCAGAAATAAACATAGTAACCAGTACAGTATTGCGTAATTAATAATAGAAATTTTAAGTGTGCAAATATTTCGTAATTTCAAATGTTTATGAAAAAGTAATTTTAACTGTACATTCAGAGCTAGTATTTATCGAGTGTAACATCGAGACTGAAATTTTTTATTAACTAAATACTTCTCATAAAATTTATCTTGAAAACTAACGTATTGTGTATAAAATGATATGAAAGTTTTCAGGAAAGCAACTGAGATAATCTTGATCTGTCCAAAGTTCAAAAAATAATACTGGTATCGACAACTACTGTTGAGGAAAAGTAATGCTAGAGGAGAATGTCCCTACACACACCATCTGCAGTACATGTTGGTGGTGAGCCCACACAAATTTGTCCTCATAAATTTATCCATCACCATTTTTACCTTACACACGCTAGCATCTGCATGCTGTGAACATCTGGAGCGGACATCAGGATCTACGCTGATTGGATCTCTTAATCACAATTAAGATGTAGTTTAATGCTCTCCTCCATTTCTTAGTAGAGTTGGCTTTTGGGTCCTTTTCAGTATTCAGCAGCATCAGGAGTGATTTAGAAAAAGCTGCATCATTAAAACATAGATATCTTATTCTTTTCATCTGGCATCTTCACCACTGTGCCACGTGACACTGTGACTGATGGCATAAATGTTATACCTGTACTTATATGTTAGTTGTACAGTACTTTGAGTATGTGGGATTTAATATTAATAGGCCATATTCCATGTCATATGAAGCAGCACTGCATATCTTAAGTGCTAACGAATGATCCCACATATTAAGAGTGCAAGGCCAAGATTAAGCCAGTTGTAACCTACTGATGTGAAATCTGGACATAAACGAGCAGCTCAGAATATTTGAAAACAGTGTCCTACCTCATACAGAGTGAACCTGAAGGTGTGTAAAAAATTTTCTGGGTCAGTTTGATTTTTTCCACCCTGACATTGTAAGATCAATAAAAAGGAATGAATAGCATGGCTTGAACCAGTTTTTTTTCACAATGTACACTGGGAGAAAGATAAAAAGTTACAACTGGAGGCCATCTGGAAGAAGACAGAGAGAAAGGTTGAGAAAACCATAGACAAATGGTGTGAAAGAAAATATAAAACTGGACAAGTTAGAGGATGGCGTGGAACTGCAATCAAGAGGGCAGAATGGAGGAAACTTGTTGAAGATACCTGTGCAGAGTTGTACGCTGCGGGAAGAAGAAAATGTATATTATGTTAGCAGTCCACAAAATGATTTATTGGTCAGTGAGATAATTTACTAATAGATTCTCTTCAGGCTCAGAGTTTTCTTTATCACCCCTTTGTGAGAACTTTCCGCAGAAGAAGAGAATGGGTTTTAAGTATCTGGTGCTGTGTTGTTGAAATGCACATATTTTTTTCTGTGCAAGGAGTAATATTTTCTGCAACATAATACTTTTTCACTCGGAAGATGTTTGTCAGAGTGTATATGCATGTCTTGTTTCCTTTTTTGATTAAAAGTATGAACACTGATGAATATAAAAAATACACTACCCCACACCTACTTCAGTGTGAAACAGAACTTGAAAGCTTCTGTTCTGATACGGTTATTTTAATATAAAAATATTAATGAAAGAATTCATATGTGTGATTTACACTGGCTGACGATAAAAGTGAAGCACTCGAGGGAAAGGAGGAAACAAAATGAAATTTCACGCATTGAAAGGATCTGCTATGTTATTTCAGTGATTAGAAAATTGCGCCAAATTTACAAGGAACTTGGCAGTATAACCTTCCAGTTGGGAAGGGTTCCATAAAGCTTTTGTATTCTCTCCTGGAGGAATCTAGTCCAAAACTATTGTAACTGATCCTTGATGACATGGATACTTGAACTGGGACACAGAGGTGACATTTTGAGCTGCCTCCCCCCCTCCCCATGTTCTAATGAGGACAGACCTGGGGTCTTGCGGGCCACAAGAGTACCTCAGCATCAGGCAGACAGTTCACAGACACACGTGTGATGTGTGGACAAGCAGTGTCTCATTGAAAAATTCTTATCTTATTTTGGATATTTGTAATTCAGCCCGGATTGGGAAAGAGTGGCATGACGGTGTTGCTTGAACAGAATCTAATGCCTCTGGTTGCTGTTGGACCACTTGTGAACAGAAATTGGAGCACAAATTTTCAGTTTCTCCACCATATAGAGAGCTGAAAGTATTTTGTGAAATCGCTGAAGTTAATATGAAGTAGCAGACAAGAATAGCGGTTGGTTGGTTAGTTGATTGGTTGGTGTGGAGGGGGGGGGGGCACGCAGCCATGTCACTGGTCCCACGAGTCTTGGCAGCAGATACTAAGGAGGAACAACACCATCACAGCACAGTCGATGCGAAAGGATAACAGGCAAACATGGAGGCAGAAGGAATCTTGGGGCAGCAAGGAGAGTAAAGAGAGGATTTGAGGAGGAGTGAGAGCAGGGGACAAATCAGACATACTGTGCATGAAGGACCACTGCTGGGGACTCATCCCAATCCCCACACCATTGGGGGGGGGGGGGGGGGGGGCTGAATTTGACCAGTGTGGAGGTAAGGCCGAAGGACTTCCAAACCAACACCAATACTAACCAAGGGACTCCAGCTCTGGAAGAAAATTCAGGTACTTAAATCTGGAAGGACACCCCACTTTTACGAAGAAAACTGAGGACAGATATAACCACACGAGGATCATCCACTAACATCCAAGGCAAGGATAGTGGCAGGGCATATTTAGCATGAAGGCCAAAATGTGGGAGCATCCCACCTAAATATGGACCATGAGGGGTGCCCAGCAACTACAAAGGGACGGAATGGGTGGAGGGGGGGAGGGGGGTTTATCACAGAGTAAAAAATATGGGTCAACCTGGTATTGCTGATAAGAAGACAGCAGAGGATGATAGATTCTCACTGAGAAATACCGAAGGAAGAATGCAAAATGTAGTAGACAGGGGTGGCCCCACAAGAGTTGGCCCACGACTGAGCAATAAGAACTTTTGACATAAAGCCGAAAATCTACCCCTGCTGGGGTCACTGTCAATGGGGGATTAGGTAGGAGCCCCTTGCCCCAATCCCAGCCAGATGATTGGGAGCTCATTACCTGGGATAACCACATAGCCGATAACCTAAAGGAAATCAACTGAACGAGCAGCACAGTCAACATTGACGAGCAGGTCGTGGATGACACAGAGCAAGGTGTGGTGGGAAAACACTGGGCAGTAACCTGAAGGCAACTCATTGAGTTGGTACACAACAAAACTCAGGTGAGGGAAGACCACTTAATAAAGTAGAGGACCTGATGAATGGGCATCAGTTCATACACCCCAAAAGTGTTCTGTGCTAGGAGAAGATGGAAGGCGTATCTCATGTGATCAGCGGATGTAGGGCCATCAGTGTAAGAAATAATAGCATCCTGAAACTCTCATAAGAGCGGGTGGAACAAACAGTGGAACACCATCAGTGCGATGGAGCATTTCAGATCCCAGAAGTGATCCATCCAGATCTCACGCCGAGGCACTAACCAAGGAACGGGGGTGTTCAGGAGAGAATATGGGGACCGGGACAAAGAAGGAAGATAGAAATCGTGGCGAAGAGAAGCGAGATGGAGCCCAACCGGTAAACATACCTCGCGGCTGGCAGCTGGTGGCTGTGAAAAGAATAGAATGGGAGGGGTGAGCAGGGAAACAGCGGATCGTGGTGGCGTAGGAAACTAGGAGCTGGGACTGCTGAACGGAAAGGGGGAGGGGGGGGGGGAGGGAGCACAGGTCCCAGTATCAACTAGAAGACTATCAACAGGGGTAGTGTGAAAGGCACTGATGACCAAACAGGTATCACCATGGTTGCCTGGGTCCAAGAGGAGCAGCTGACCCATAAACTTGACAACCATAGACCAGACAGGACAGAACTAAGGTCTAATAAAGGTGGAGAAGAGTCGAACAATTCTCACCCCAAAAGGCGTGGGCAAGTAACCAAAGGACACAGGGTTTATGGAAACAGAAAGTCTTCAGAAGGCAGATATGGGGCAAACAAGTAAGCTAATTGTCAAAAAGAAGACCCAAGAAATGGAAATAGGGGACCATGGTCAGGCATTGAGAGCTGAGTTAGAGCTCCAGATTCGGTGGACTGTAGTACGGCACAGAAATGCACCACCCACGATTTAAGGGGAGGAAATTGAAAACCACTAGAGACGGTCCGTGCGGAAGTGTGTTGGATGACACTCTGGAGCTGTTGCTCTGCAGAGACCATCAATTGGAACATAGTCCAGATACAGAATCATCCTCACACAGAGCAGGGGTGACCAACATTCCAACAGAAGCCACGAGTCGATTAATAGCGATGAGCAATAGAAGGACACTTAATACAGAATCCTGTGGAACGTTATTCTCCTGGATTTGCTGAGAACTGAGAATGGTGTCAACCCCAACTCTTAATTACTGGGGGACATAAAAGGGTGAATAAATATTGGGAGGGGGGCCCCTGGAGACCCCACTCACTGAACTAAGTAATATGTGATGGTCCCAAGCCATTTTCTAGGCCTTACGAAGATAGAAGAACACTGCGACAAGATGGTGGTGCTGAGGGAAGGTCTATTGAACTGTGGTTTCCAACTGAAGCAGATGATCAATCAGAAACTATCTTTCCCAAAAAGGAGACAAAAGGTTCTAAGACTCGAGGACTCAGCAGATCCGATGAGCCACCATCCATCCAAAGAACTTGCAGAGGACATTGATCAGATTGACTGGCTGGTAATTATCGAGGGGCAACAGATACTTGCCTGGCTTAAGGAACCACAATACTGCCCCACCCCCCACCCCCCATTAGAAGGGAAAACACCTTGGAACCAAATAAACTTAAACACCTGGAGGAGATATTGTTGTTATGGAGTTCTGGGGTACTGAAGCAATTGGTTATGAATGGAATGGGGGCCAGGGGGTGAATTGTGGGAAGAGGAGAGAGCCAGAAGTCGCCCCCACTCAGTAAAAGGTTCATTGTAGGATTTTACCTGACAAGAGATAAAACATCGGAAGGGGGAAGCTTCAGCCTGCAGTTTCCAGAAGAGGAAGACAGCTGGGAAGGAGGCCGGAATTGATGCTTTTGCGAAATTGGTCATTTGCACCCTGGGAGCGTGCAGAGTGTAATCCACACCTGCGATGAAGGGGCAGTAGAACCTAGGGAGGAGACCAAGCATTCCCAACTCACCCACTTTCTCTGTTTGATTAAGTAATGGGCTTTGTCGCAAAGGCATGTAAAGGTAATAAGACCTGTCGAGGACAGGTGCCGCTTAGGGCATTGCGAGGCTCGACGGCAATCTGAGATGGTGATGATGATGGCAATGACTGAGCTTCACCACTGGACTGGATGACGATGAAAGGGGTCGAACAGGGAATTGCAAAGCCAGCAATGGGATTGATCGTATTGGACACATCACGGGCAGCTACAACAATACTACCTAACATATATAGAGGCCAATCAGCATGATGGAGTCCAGTGGAATAAGCTGGCCAAACCTGACCATTGGGATGTGTGAAGGGAACAATCGGAAGAGGAAGGTGTCACAGAACCCATCGTGGTCTGACCAGTGTATAGAAGGGAGAAGTGGAGAGGAAGTGAGCAAAAGATCAATGGCAGAGAAAGTGCCGAAGTGGCATTCAAATTGGGAACCATCATTAAGAAGGCACAGGTAATGGTCCACAAGAAACTGATCTATGAGGAGACACCAACTGGATGAAAAAGCACTGCCCATAAGGGGTGATGGGGATTAAAATCCCGAAGGAGGAGAAAGAGAGAGGGGAGTTTGTGAAGGAGGTCAGTTAGGGCACCAGGTCCTCTGTCAAGGGAGATAGAAAATGCAAATTGTGAGCGCAGAGTCGCAAGTGGACGTGGATGCCAACTGCTTCCAATGGGGTACAAAGGGCTATCCATATACTAACAACGTCTCTGATGGACAAACATGCAAAAACCAACATTAGCCCTCAGTGGGGCAACCCAATTCTGACAGAAAGCACAGAACCCATGAAGAGTCAGTGAGTGAGCATTAATGAAATGAAATTCCTGTAGAAAGACATAAGCTGTGAAGTAAAACGAAATAAGGGATTGCAACTCTGGAAGGTGACGGTAGTATCAGTTACAATTCCATTGAATAAACTCAGAACGAGAATCCAAGTGGGGGGTGAATACGCTGAAGTTGGTCACATCATCTGGTCACCATCTGTCACCAACAATGAGACATCCGTAAGAAGAGGTCAGACTGATGTGACATAGACTCTGGTGTGTTATAGACACAGGGTGAAGACAGTCACATTTCTGATAAGCCTCAATTAAGACACTTTTCCTTCTTATAAACTGGGAAATCCAGTGAGTGTGGAAAATGATGATCATGATACAGGAGCTCACGTCATTGAGTGGACATTCACAACATAGAGGGTCTGCTGTGCAGCATGAAGACACATGCCAGAAACGCAAACCTCAATAATACCCCAAGTGTGGTAGAATGTATGGCTTCACTTCACACCGATAAATAACCTTTATCTTCCTGGGAGGGTATCCACCTCCAGTGCCAGAATACAGGTGCTGGTATCAATTTGATTGCCCTTACGGCCTTTCTGAATACATCATACAAAATGAACGCCCCACTATTCCAGATTAGAGTCGACTTCTTCTTCAGTTTGTTGGAGAAGTTCCTATGAAAAATGACACACTGAACCATATGCAACAAGTTTTGATCAGCAGTGAACCTGACCACATTTTACTCAGTGTGTCTACTTCGCCAAACTTGTCTTCTGTAGTTTCCACAAAAAAAATTATGGCTTGGTGGTGGGAAAGCATCCTCATCAGTCCTGGTGCAGACCTGGTAGCTGGGAAATGGTTTCACAAAAAGGCGGCAATCCTGGCCCTCCTCCCAGTGGGTAGCCAGGAAAGGGAAGGCAAAAGCGTCATAAGAAGCATCATTGAAGGATACATTTCCAACTAAAGAGATGGCTGTGGAAGGATGGCCCGTTAATACATTTCATATACAAAGCATCCACTCTGATACTACCCACTCTGATCAGGGGCTCTACCCGCGGGTGCCACCTAGCCACAGCAAGGCTGTCTGGCACAGCAGCCATTGCTGGGAGTTCTGATGCTCCAGAATGACAAGCAACCGCTATTAGGTGTACCCAGCGAGCTCAGCCATAAGGGTATGTAACTACCCTGCCACACAGACTGGCTACTGTGCCGGATATATAGGATTAAAGGACAACTGGTTCGAAGGAAAGACAGAAGAGGCACTAAGGCCACACGCCCAAGACGCATGGTAAGGTGTTCTTCCCCAGTTGGCTCACACTGCGGAGACAACACTTTGAAGGCGTGGCCAAACCTCAGATGGGGACCAAAAATGGTGAACTCAACAAAGAGCCATGACTCCCCTGGGGTTGAGGGAACAGCAGTTGAACCTTGTAAGATGGAGAGCAGTGATATTTCTTTCCTTTCAGACTTGCTGTACATCGGTAGTTACCCACGAAGCAGTGTATATACAAGGGCTGTAACATCCTTAGTATGAGCAAACAAAAAGAACCCATTCTGAGAGAAGGTAAGTATGAGTAATAAGGACACAAGGAAAGGAGGAAAGAAAATTGTGAAACACCCTTTGTTGTGGATCACATGATCCACCCTTCATGATGGTATTTATGGAATTCAATGGGTGAATGAATAAATCATTCAGACTACCATGAAATTGCCTGAGTTACAGAGGCCCAGCCACATTTTTGTGCTTCTAAACTTGGATATTTGTTACTCCTCCTCCTGTTTTACCCCTGTTAACTACCTGATCTGTTTCTCTTGTAAATGTTGTTAATATTAAATCTTTACTTTCATTTTGAATTAATTTTTGTTCTCTTTACCTTACAGAAAGTTAAGAGAGTCGAACTCAAGGACAAAAACATTGATGATTTGAGCAACTTTGGTCTGAAACCCATCAACATGTGGAAAATGTATGAGATTGCTGACAGTCCGGGTATGTTAAGTTTATCAAATTCTTACCAACCTACAGTAATTGTAAAGGCCATGGACCTTCCTTAACTAATGAATGATAAAATTCTTTTAGGTTTCTTTGTCATCCCAGATCCATTCACAGGTACAGGACAGAGGTACTGGATTCAGAGATGCCTACGTGACTTTACGAGGAAACCTCACAGCCGACTGAACCTCGATGCACATGGTGACCTGGCGAAAGGGGAGGACTGGTGGGAAACTTGCTGTAAGTAAGTAGGTTGTGTACTGCCATGATTCTTAAGTGAAATAAAGACTTTTACTAATAAACTTGTTGCCAACATCTGAACAGATATGACGTGAGAAGCCAGAACCTCTTAAAGAAATTACGATGGGCGACACTGGGGTATCATCATGACTGGGACACCAAGGTGAGTTACAAAAGTGTTCCTTAACTGGGTGAACATCGTTTAATTTCTTTGTGTAAAAATTGTTATTCACATGGCATCACAACGTAGCTTACCAGGAGGCTAATTACTCACAATAGCTTGTTGTTGTTGTTGTTGTTGTTGTTGTTGTTGTCTTCAGTCCTGAGACTGGTTTGATGCAGCTCTCCATGCTACTCTATCCTGTGCAAGCTTCTTCATCTCCCAGTACGTGCTGCAGCCTAGATCCTTCCGAATCTGCTTAGTGTATTCATCTCTTGGTCTCCCTCTGTGATTTTTACCCTCCACGCTGCCCTCCAATACTAAATTTGTGATCCTTTGATGCCTCAGAACATGTCCTACCAACCAATCCCTTCTTCTAGTCAAGTTGTGCCACAAACTCCTCTTCTCCCCAATCCTATTCAGTATGTCCTCATTAGTTATGTGATCTACCCATCTAATCTTCAGCATTCTTCTGTAGCACCACATTTCGAAAGCTTCTATTCTCTTCTTGTCCAAATTATTTATCGTCCATGTTTCACTTCCATACATGGCTACACTCCATACAAATACTTTCAGATACGACTTCCTGACACTTAAATCTATACTTGATGTTAACAAATTTCTCTTCTTGAGAAACGCTTTCCTTGCAATTGCCAGTCTACATTTTATATCCTCTCTACTTCGACCATCATCAGTTATTTTGCTCCCCAAGTAGCAGAACTCCTTTACTACTTTAAGTATCTCATTTCCTAATCTAATTCCCTCAGCATCACCCGACTTAATTCGACTACATTCCATTATCCTCGTTTTGCTTTTGTTGATGTTCATCTTATATCCTCCTTTCAAGACACTATCCATTCTGTTCAACTACTGTTCTAAGTCCTTTGCTGTCTCTGACAGAATAACAATGTCATCGGCGAACCTCAAAGTTTTTATTTCTTCTCCATGGATTTTAATACCTACTCCAAATTTTTCTTTTGTGTCCTTCACTGCTTGCTCAATATACAGATTGAATAACATCGGGGAGAGGCTACAACCCTGTCTTACTCCCTTCCCATCCACTGCTTCTGTTTCATGTCCCTCGACTCTTATAACTGCCATCTGGTTTCTGTACAAATTGTAAATAGCCTTTTGCTCCCTGTATTTTATCCCTGCCACCTTCAGAATTTGAAAGAGAGTATTCCAGTCAACATTGTCAAAAGCTTTCTCTAAGTCTACAAATGCTAGAAAGGTAGGTTTGCCTTTCGTTAATCTATTTTCTAAGATAAGTCGTAGGGTCAGTATTGCCTCATGTATTCCAATATTTCTATGGAATCCAAACTGATCTTCCCCGAGGTCGGCTTCTACTAGTTTTTCCATTCGTCTGTAAAGAATTCGCGTTAGTATTTTGCAGCCAGGACTTATTAAACTGATAGTTTGGTAATTTTCACATCTGTCAACACCTGCTTTCTTTTGGATTTGAATTATTACATTCTTCTTGAAGTCTGAGTGTATTTTGCCGTCTCATATATCTTGCTCACCAGATGGTAGAGTTTTGTCAGGACTGGCTCTCCCAAGGCTGTCAGTAGTTCCAATGGAATGTTGTCTACTGCCGGGGCCTTGTTTCGACTCAGGTCTTTCAGTGCTCTGTCAAACTCTTCACACAGTATTGTGTCTCCCATTTCATCTTCATCTACATCCTCTTCCATTTCCATAATATTGTCCTCAAGTACATCGCCCCTGTATAGACCCTCTATATACTCCTTCCACCTTTCTGCTTTCCCTTCTTTGCTTAGAACTGGGTTTCCATCTGAGCTCTTGATATTCATACAAGTGGTTCTCTTTTCTCCAAAGGTCTCTCTAATTTTCCTGTAGGCAGTATCTATGTTACCCGTAGTGAGATAAACCTCTACATCCTTACATTTGTCCTCTAGCCATCTCTGCTTAGCCATTTTGCACTTCCTGTCGATCTCATTTTTGAGACGTTTGTATTCCTTTTTGCCTGCTTCAGTAGCTTATATTTGAAATTATGGTAAGTTGATGCCAGTTTCTAAATTCTTTGTACCTCAAGCACTCATCTATATTTATATTGCGAAACTCGCTGTGAAATGCTATGGAAAAAATGGTGGCAACTATTGTATCAATGACTTAAAAATGATTTAATATGATTTTTCATTCCACTCTTCTGAATCCAGTGTCACTCCTACTTTACAACAAGTCAGTCATAGTTTAAGGTGTTTCCATTTTCTTCTTTGTTTAATAAGCGCACACATTTTATTTTGTAATTGCGACGCTATATGCAATGCTTATTGGTACAGTTCTGTAGTGAAGCATAGAATCAATATTAATGTCCGTCCCTCCCCCCTCTTTCTTTTGTGTAAGAAAAGAAAAGACTTTTTGTCAAAAGAGAAATCTGTGATTGCTACAAGCTTTAAACAATTTTATTGCCAGACACACTTCCACTGTTATATGTGGCCAGTTTCAACCATTGCTGGTCACCTTCAGATCCTTACACAATACACAGCATACTGCACGAATTTGTGTACAAGTCGTGCATTGCTGCAGCTGTAATAGTTGAGACACTGCATAACTTGTGTTTACACAAAATGTTACAGCTTGCTGCATCTTTGACAAGGATCTTAAGGTGACAAGAGATGGCTGAAGCTGCTCGGCTGTGAACAGATGAAAGTTAAACGTACGGTGGCAAAATTGTCAAAGCATCGCAACGAAACTAGTGTCAGTAACTTCCATATTGATTTATTTTCTGTTAGATGATATAAATAATTAGCACTCCATTTCCAGGTTGTCATTTCTTGTTGCTCTGTGAAGTACAACATGATAGTACATCAGTGCAATTTCTGGAAATAACAGTAGTACCTACCTAGCATTGTCTGAAATAAACTGGGAGAAAAACAGGATGGAACAGAAGTATATGTATGAGGACAGATCATTACTCACCAAACAGGATGAGATGTGATGAATAGCAGACTGGCGTACAGAAAGGACGTACTTTAACAGGCTGGCTGGGGGCACTGATGTTGACAGTTCCTCCAAGTATCAATTTTCAGAGACTGATTGTAATAATAGACAAATTGTCTGAATCATTTGAAATCCGAACTAGTCTTTGTGAAAGGGATGTACTCTCATCATTACTGTTTGTGGTCTTTGTCAAAGGGATGTACTCTAATCATTACTCTTTAATTGCAGATCAGAGGAGGTCACATGAGAAAGGAATAAGAAATGTCAACTCAACAACAAAATTAGCAATTGCTAGCATTCATAGGCAATTTTGCACTACTTGCAAATAATGTAGAAGAGGCTAAATGTCAAACTTGAAGTACTCGGAAAAAAAATGCAGCAAAAGTTGGATTGCAAATTCCATTGGGGTGGGGCGAGTACTGAAAATGGAAATCTTGCCAGACTTTACGGACAACACATCAGCTGTTCGAATGAACAATAGCAAAAAAATTAAAACTGCAAGTAAGTTCACAAGATCAACAGCTTTGAATTCTCAGGCGATCTTGCAACCCTGTCTTTGAATACCAATATAGACTCTACAGAGCAGATAAATAAACTAAAATAGCAAGCAGAAAAAGCAGGACCTCAAATTTCCTTTAAAAAAGAAAAAAAAAAAAAACTATATGGCAAACATCAAAGCAGCTCATCATCTGAAGACCAGTGTAAGACAGGTAGTGTTGGTAGCTATATACACGGTAATCTGACCAACGCCTATGTGTGACATCAACATGCAATAACCATTCACAGATGGCAGGTGGCATCACAAGCAGTGGAGAGTAAATAATGCATGTCAGAGGGACTCTGAAAACAGTGCAGTTGTTCTAATACAGAAACGGAGGAACTTTTCTACTTTCAAAAGGATACAATCATTGGCTTTCTGGCTATGGTTGGAAGCATTTCTGAAATGGCCAAGTTTGTAAACTGTTCACGTGTCACTGTCGTTAAAGTATACGATTCAAGGCAAAATGACGTTATCTAAAATGAGCACCGAGGCAGTTGTGTTGCGTCACAGGCCATAGATGGTAAGGGTGAACAACAGCTATGTAGATGTGTTCAGGCGAATAGACATGCAACTTTTAAGCAACTGAATGCGTGTATGAAGCAAAGGTCAGCTCAGTGTCTCCTCAGTGAGAATTCAGTGAATGTTCCTGCATTTGAGAATGCTGGAATTTGCATGCCAATATTGCAGCTGGATGTCCACTGAGTGGAACAAACAAGGAGATGGTGTTATGGTCTGGGGAGTGTTTTTGAGGTATTCTGTGGATGATCAACACAAATATGCATCTATCATTGGGTACCATGTCCACCCCTACATCCAGTTTGTGTTTACTCAGCACAATGGCATCTACTAGCAGGAGTATGCACCATGTCACACAGATTGCAGTGTATGTGCGTGTTGCGAAGAGCACAGGGATGAGTTTACTCTACTCCCCTGGCCACCAGATGCTCCAGATTTAAACCCAGTCGAGAGTTTTCAGGACCGCCTTGATTGGGCTGTTCTCACCACGGATCCTCAACCGACAAACCTAGCACAGCTGACCATGGCATAGGAGCTGGCACAGCTCCACATCCTGCCCGTACCTTCCAGAACCTCATTGACTTTCTCACTCCATGTCTTGCAGTGGGCTGCACTGCAAAAGATAATTGTTCAGGCTTTTGACAGGTTATCACATTAATATGACTGGATAATGCATATTTGAGGGAAATCGTGAAACTGAGAACTAACAAATGAGCAACACCAAGTGAGAGAAGACAGTCACTGCTTTCCAGAGGACACGCTTTATTCAAGTGAAAAGCCATCTCAAGGCAAACTAACACTGTGAATAAACTGTGTATGCATGTTAGTGAAATCCTCCAAATCACAGGAATGTGGAGACTAAGAGAAGCCAAGAAATTCTTGAGAAAGATACTCTGTAATACAGTACATCCAAATACTGTTGATAGACAGTAGATATTACAAGGAAGGGAAGAAGTGTCCAAGGAAAATGAAAGATTGAGTCAGTTAGAAATATAAGAATAAAATATTACTGATATCAGCTAGGGATAGGTGAGAAGAGGCTGACAAAACAGTGTGTTAAGATACTTGACAGTAGACCAGACACATACTGCGGAAAGAGTTTCTGTAATGTGGCGTGGTACTTAATCAGGGTTGCCACAAGTTCTACCAAGTGAAATTCCTTGATATTTCCCTGATTTCCCCACAAGTTTTAGCATTTTTTTCCTGACAAATTTGGAGATCTCAAGGATAAGTTGAGACATAAGCTTACAATCTGTCTTTACAGCTACGGTACATGAAGCAGTACAAACGAGGAAATACCTAAAACAACTTGCAAGTAGATGGCATTTTCTGATGTGAGCAAAAATCTTAAGTACTAACATCAACATCTTTTGTAATGAACTGTTGTTAGATGGACTAAGCAATCCGTATGGTATATGTGTTTCATTAAGACCACTGATATTTCATTTTAATACAACGGAACACCTTTGGTGACAAAAATACGCATTTCCTTGGAGTCGCAAGATGGATTTAAAATACCTTCACTGATTTCAGAAATAACCTCAGAAAAAGTAAGTCTCTTCAAATAAGTGTATAAGGTGGAGAAGAATTGTGTAAACCAACACTGTAGGTGACCACCAGTAAAATGTTGGTTCTACTATGTTTGATATTGTCAGTTATTATTCACTGTGTTACATCTGTTATTTTACAGGTGTAGTGTGGTTAATCTACATCTACCTCCATACTCCGCAAGCCACCTGACGGCGTGTGGCAGAGGGTACCTTGAGTACCTCTATCGGTTCTCTCTTCTATTCCAGTCTCGTATTGTTCATGGAAAGAAGGATTGTCGGTATGCCTCTGTGTGGGCTCTAATCTCTCTGATTTTATCCTCATGGTCTCTTCGCGAGATATACATAGGAGGGAGCAACATAGAGCTTGACTCCTTGGTGAAGGTATGTTCTCGAAACTTCAACAAAAGCCCGTGCCGAGCTACTGAGCGTCTCTCCTTCAGAGTCTTCCGCTGGAGTATATCTATCATCTCCATAACGCTTTCGCGATTACTAAATGATCCTGTAACGAAGCGCGTTGCTCTCCGTTGGATCTTCTCTATCTCTTCTATCAACCCTATCTGGTACGGATCCCACACTGCTGAGCAGTATTCAAGCAGTGGGCGAACAAGCGTACTGTAACCTACTTCTTTTGTTTTCCGATTGCATTTCCTTAGGATTATTCCAATGAATCTCAGTCTGGCATCTGCTTTATTGACGATCAACTATATATGATCATTCCATTTTAAATCACTCCTAATGCATACTCCCAGATAATTTATGGAATTAACTGCCTCCAGTTGTTGACCTGCAATTTTGTAGCTAAATGATAAGGGATCTATCTTTCTATGTATTCGCAGCACATTACACTTGTCTACATTGAGATTCAATTGCCATTCCCTGCACCATGCGTCAATTTGCTGCAGATCCTCCTGCATTTCAGTACAATTTTCCATTGTTACAACCTCTCGATATACCACAGCATGATCCGCAAAAAGCCTCAGTGAACTTCCGATGTTATCCACAAGGTCATTTATGTATATTGTGAATAGCAACGGTCCTACGACATTCCGCTGCGGCACACCTGAAATCACTCTTACTTCGGAAGACTTCTCTCCATTGAGAATGACGTGCTGCGTTCTGTTATCTAGGAACTCTTCAATCCAATAACACAATTGGTCTGATAGTCCATATGCTCTTACTTTGTTCATTAAACGACTGTGAGGAACTGTATCAAACGCCTTGCGGAAGTCAAGAAACACGGCATCTACCTGTGAACCCGTGTCTATGGCCCTCTGAGTCTCGTGGACGAATTGCGCGAGCTGGGTTTCACACGACCGTCTTTTTCGAAACCCATGCTGATTCCTACAGAGTAGATTTCTAGTCTCCAGAAAAGTCATTATACTCGAACATAATACATGTTCCAAAATTCTACAACTGATCGATGTCTGAGACATAGATCTATAGTTCAGCACATCTGTTCAACGTCCCTTCTTGAAAATGGGGATGCCCTGTGCCCTTTTCTAATCCTTTGGAATGCTACGCTCTTCTAGAGACCTACGGTACACCGCTGCAAGAAGGGGGGCAAGTTCCTTCGTGTACTCTGAGTAAAATCGAACTGGTATCCCATCAGGTCCAGTTGCCTTTCCTCTTTTGAGCGATTTTAATTGTTTCTCTATCCCTCTGTCGTCTATTTCAATATCTACCATTTTGTCATCTGTGCGAAAATCTAGAGAAGGAACTACAGTGCAGTCTTCCTCTGTGAAAAAGCTTTGGAAAAGACATTTAGTATTTCGGCCTTTAGTCTGTCATCCTCTGTTTCAGTGCCATTTTGGTCACAAAGTGTCTGGACATTTTGTTTTGATCCACCTACCGCTTTGACATAAGACCAAAATTTCTTAGGATTTTCTGCCAAGTCAGTACATAGAACTTTATTTTCGAATTCATTGAACTCCTTTTGCATAGCCCTCCACACACTACATTTCGCTTGGCGTAATTTTTGTTTGTCTGCAAGGCTTTGGCTATGTTTATGTTTGCTGTGAAGTTCCCTTTGCTTCCGCAGCAGTTTTCTAACTCGGTTGTTGTACCACGGTGGCTCTTTTCCATCTCTTACAATCTTGCTTGGCACATACTCATTTAACGCATATTGTACGATGGTTTTGAACTTTGTCCACTGATCCTCAACACTATCTGTACTTGAGACAAAACTTTTACGTTGAGCCGTCAGGTACTCTATAATCTGCTTTTTGTCACTTTTGCTAAACAGAAAAATCTTCCTACCTTTTTTAATATTTCTATTTACGGCTGAAATCATCGATGCAGTAACTGCTTTATGATCACTGATTCCCTGTTCTGCTTTAACTGTTTCAAATAGTTCGGGTCTGTTTGTCACCAGAAGGTCTAATATGTTATCGCCATGAGTCAGTTCTCTGTTTAACTGCTCAAGGTAGTTTTCAGATAAAGCACTTAAAAAAAATTCACTGGATTCTTTGTCTCTGCCACCCGTTATGAACGTTTGAGTCTTCCAGTCTATATCTGGCAAATTAAAATCTCCACCCAGAACTATAACATGCTCAGGAAATCTACTCGAAATATTTTTCAAATTATGCTTCAGGTGCTCAGCCACAACAGCTGCTGAGCCAGGGGGCCTATAGAGACATCCAATTACCATGTTTGAGCCTGCTTTAACCGTGACCCTCACCCAAATTATTTCACATTTAGGATCTCCGTCAATTTCCTTCGATACTATTGCACTTCTTATCGCTATAAACACGCCTCCCCCTTCACTGTCCAGCCTGTCTCTGCGGTATACATTCCAATCTTAGTTTAGGATTTCATTACTGTTTACGTCTGGTTTCAGCCAACTTTCTGTCCCTAGTACTATATGGGCATTGTGACCGTTTATTAATGAGAGCAGTTCTGGGACCTTTCTATAGCCGCTCCTGCAGTTTACTATTAGCACATTAATATTGTTATTCCCTGTTGCATTTTGCCTACTCCTACCTTGCCGCGTCTCAGAAGGCGTCTTGTCGGGCCTAGGGAGGGAATTCTCTAACCTAAAAAACCCACGTGTGCACTCCACACGTGCTCTGCTGCCCTTGTAGCCGCTTCCGGCGTGTAGTGCATGCCTGACCTATTCAGGGGGACCCTACATTTCTCCACCCGATAGCAGAGGTCGAGAAATTTGCACCCCAGATCTCCGCAGAATTGTCTGAGCCTCTGGTTTAAGCCTTCTACTCGGCTCCAAACCAGAGGACCGCGATCGGTTCTGGGAACGATAATACAAATAGTTAGCTCAGATTCCACCCCGCGAGCGAGGCTTTCCGCCTTCACCAATTCTGCCAACCGCCTGTATGAACTGAGGATGACCTCTGAACCCAGGCGGCAGGAGTCATTGGTGCCGACATGAGCAACAATTTGCAGTTGGGTACACCCAGTGCTCTCTATTGCCGCCGGTAGGGCCTCCTCCACATCTCGGATGAGACCCTCCAGCAAGCAGACAGAGTGAACACTGGCCTTCTTCCCCGATCTTTCTGCTATTTCCCTAAGGGGCTCCATCACCCGCCTAACGTTAGAGCTCCCAATAACTAATAAACCCCTCCCCCCGTGTGCCTGCTCGGACCTTGCTGAAGGAGCGGCCACATGTCCACTCACAGGCATAGCGGGCGATGCCACACAGCCAGCCTCCACATTGACCCTCCGCCGCGAACGCCGCTGAACCCGCCACTCCCCTTGGGGAGAGGGTGGCCCAATCGCACCCGGAACCCGCGAAGATGTCTCGACAGCAGGGACAGTGGGTGAAGCATGTAACACCTGGGGTGTACCATGCGATGCACCAGACTCCCCACTGCCGCTACACTCTGAGGCAGCAGCCTGAAGACGGCTGACCACGGCCATCAACATGTTCAGCTGTTCGCGAACAATGGCCAGCTCCTCCTGCGTCCGTACACAGCAGTCACGCATCCTACCAATCCTAAGAAATCAATTTACTGTAGAGAGTTAATCAACTTTTAACTAGACTGCTAATTCACTAAAGGCGGCTGATAGTTGACTAAACTTGCTAGACACTTCTTGTAGAAAACAATGAAAATAGCACTAGCTGTCTCTGGACTGTATTGAAAACAAACACTAGCACTACTGGCACTATGGTTGACTAAAGGGACTCTCTCTGACTGTATTCAAAACAGACACGAAATCTATGGAACACTATTGCTAGCACTTGACAATTAAAGCTTCCTAAAAGCAAAAACACATGGAAGAAGAAGTGACAAGTAAGAAACATACAGTTAATGCTTAAATTAACGTAGCTCGCTGCACAGCAGACGTGAAGCAGACGGCAGTTATGAGCAATTAAGAGTACGTAGCGCGCAGACCACCAGTGACTGACACAATTCTCTTATTCTTATTGTCCGTACTTTCTAACATATAAACTACTTTTGAAGTGCCAAAATGTAGTAGAACAAATAAAATATCCTTAAAACACCACACTGTGCAACATACTTGCAGGAAGACAGTCACAATTGGTGAAATCCATCACCCACTGTCCCTGGCCTGCTGAGGAGCACCGCAGTCCTGGATCCATGGATAAACGATGAAAATCTGTTGCATTACAACACACACAAATAGACGTGGCCTGTGGGCAGATTGGTGAAACTAGATCTGACAGACAGGTAAGCACATTAGCGGGAACCGAATGGCTTCAGATTGGTAGGCCCGATCCATTACAGATATCTGCAGAAACAGTCTCAAGTTTTGACCCACCATGGGAAACCACTCGTGTGGCCAGCTGTGAGCCATAATCAGTATGTTGATGAAATGAGACCATGGTGATCAATCCGTGCAACAGATAACTTGTTCAAATACTCTGACAATCAATAATAATGAAGATATGTAGTGACTCACTGTAAAGATGATTGCTGAGCTGTAGACAGCCACAAAAAAGACAATCATACTGTCACAAGTAAATTTTCAGCCATAGTTTTTGTCAGAAAACGAGAGCACACCCATATTCACACAGTCACTCGTGCACACATGACCGCTGTCTTCAGCCACTGTGTCAACACTCTCTGAGAATCAGATCCAAACAAACTACTATCGCGTGTCCCTGCCTCTCGTCAACAGTTGCTAGGCTAGCGGCAAGAAGTGGTGGCAGCACGAACTGCAAACTGAGGGGAGTGGTAGGAAGGGAAGAAGCAGTAGGAATGAGAGAGAGGGAAGCGGTGCAAGTACTCAGCTGCACCCAGCCAGCGACAGTGCGTGATACCTCAGCAAACAAACCATTTCATCTACTGAGACAAAAATGAGATTTTCTTGTGTTTTTTCAAATTTCCCTGATATTTCCTTGGTGTGTTTGAAATTCCCCGATTTCCAGAATCTGTGTCAATCCTGTTAATGTGGCGTTCGGTAGGCATTATCAGATATATATGATAATTCAGAATTCTTATTGTAATGTATCTGGGAGATGTGTTATTTTCTACCAGATTTGTCGATACCAAATGTAATGAGGGAGGTTGTAAATGTTTTCTTATATTTTTGTCAGAATATTTATTGTGAATTGTAATTTGCCTTATTTTATGCTAATTTGCTTATATGTTCGAGAGTGACAGCATATTGATTAATATTAGTAGATGTGACAAATAATATCAAAGAGACTGGTTACAAGTGGAAGCTTGTGTGTTGTGTGAAATGTCTTTGGCCATAGCCAGTCGGCAGTGAACACTCGGTGTGTGACAGTGGAACAATGTACAGGTCCCCGTTATAATAATTTGCAAATGACCAGCAAAAATGAGTTATTCTACTACTTTTTTTATATAAACATCAAGAAGGAAGCACATTCGGTAAAATGGTATCTGAAGCACCAAAAATGAGGCACACGCATTGAACCAGGACATTCCCGCAGCCGACGAAACAGCATTATGGAATCGTACGTTCACTAGACGACTGAAGCCAACACAAAAAAGTCAAATATCATCTTATAAACATCCACGGAAAAGTGGGTACTGTCACGAAATATGTTAAATTCAAGTATATAAAAATAGTGAGCATATTTCACTATTACATAGTTATAATTGTTGTAGAGGGAACTCAGGACAGAAATATTTGGTAACAAACCCACATCTGGAAATGTGCCGTTTGGAAGATAAATGACTGAAAAAATGTCAAAAGGTACACTGCACATGCATCATCCAACTCGTACCTACATGAACAACAACATTTGCTCGAAGTGGCAATGAGGAATTTGTTCATACACACGTGGTTCAAAATTCCTGGAGTGTCCCAAATGAGCTCTGCTACAGACATTACATGGGCGAGGAAATCTTCTTGTGACTCCACAGAAGTCTTGTAAACGATGCTCTTCACGTAGCCCCACAGGAAAAAGTCCAAAGGTGTTAAATCAGGTGATTGTGGTGGTCAGTGTATCAGTCCACCATGACCTATCCACCTTCCTCCAAATGTTTTCGGCGTTGCATAAAAAGTGAGCTGACACGCCTTCAAGCTGGAACCACATCATCTGGTGGATATGTAATGGCAAATCCTCCAAATGCTGCATCAGTAAGTCTTGCAGGAAAGCAAAGTGGATGTGACCCATTAGATGGGCTGGTAGAATACAAGAGCCAATCAGACGACCATAAGTAATACTAGCTCACACATTAAAGCTGACACAGTGCTGAAAACCATGGGGATATATGGCATGAGCATTTTCCTCATCCGAAACCTGGGTAATAAGACAACTGAGCAGACCTGTGTTTGTGAAATGCACCTTCTGCGTGAAAAAAATGATCCAAGGAAAGTCTGGAGCATAGGCACGGCAATGCAGGAATGGCATGTGGCGCAAAATCACCTGCACCCATTGCCTGCACCCTATGGAGATGATATGGGTGGAGTTGCTGTTCATGGAGAACTCGCCAGATGCTGCTCTGTGATAGATCCGTGGAACCTACTATGTTGTGGGTACTCAGCGGTGGATTCTGACGGATCAGTGGTCTCGACCACAGTTAGGGTGGATTCTTAGAACTGGTACTCTTCCTTTCTGTAATGCACCATCTTTGTAAATCACTTAGTGGCAACTGATTTACATGCACTTCAATTCATTGCGTTGTTCTCTGATGATACCGTTGTTTTTCTCTGATGACATGTGACATGACATCACACAAGATGTCATGTGACACCTACCACTATCAATGTGTTGCCTTCTATCATTAACTCATTTATCCTCCAAACTGCGCATTTCCAGGCATGAGTTTATTACCAAATATTGCTGTTGTGAGTTGCCTCTACAACGCCTGTAACTGTGTAACAGGAATTCTGAATCACCCTGTATGTGATACAGTGTGGTTATAATTAAACTTTTGCTAGTTGGGCCAGTGTAGAGAGGAAACTATTTACCATATGGGTACCTAACTTTACAGGGATACGTTCAGATGGTGTGCACTACAAGATTTATGTTGTTAGTAGTGTTAGTGTCATGAATTGCTGTTAGGTGCCGGTACTTCTGGATGACATAGTAGTGAAACACAAGCATCAGGGTGAATTACAGTTGCAGTCAGTCAACACAGATCTGGACATGGTGAGTAGGGCTTTATTCGTAAAGCTGTTTCATCCAAAAAGCAGTAATAGTGCTTCTGCCCTTCATGAGTATCGACGCATTAAAGGAATATGGAGAGCTCCTCTTTCCACACCAGGATTGAAGAACATAATTCGGAAGTTTATATTAACTGGTGATATGGGAATTGCTCCCCAGAGTGGCTGATGGCCAGCTGCACCACAAATTGTTGAAGAGATTACTGTTACCTGGGCTGAGAATTCTGGTCACAATGTGTGACCGTCAAGCAGTGCATGAGCCTCATCACGATAACTGAACATTCCGCAATGTCCACTGTTCGAAAAGTGTGGCGAACAATTGTAACACAGTATCTCTAGTGTGGTTCCAGACTGTTGTGGATGTAAATAGTTGTCACATTGAGCAATGGTTGTAACCTGTAATGTAAATGTTGTATGCAATGAGCTAACATTATCCTCTCATGTGGAAATTAAAATGTGTTTGTTTCAATGGTCGTTATTTCTCTTCCGCATGTCCTTACAAATGTTTCCACAAAATTTCATTTTCCTACCATCTCTCGCTTTTCGTGGGAGCCTTCTCAAGTAGGGAAAGTTTAATTATAATCATGTTACAGATAAATAACATGTACCACTAAAAAAGACTTCAGATTTCATGTTGGTTTTTCCCTCCCACCAGGTGTATTCAGAGTTTGCAAGGGACCCTTTTCCAACAGACCTTGCCACTGTTTGTAAATATGTCTGTGAGGCTGTGGGATTTCCCAGCTTCTCTGCTGAAGCAGCTATTGTGAACTTTTACCACCTGGATTCAACTCTCTCAGGACATACAGATCACTCTGAGGAAGATGTTACTGCACCTTTACTGTCATTCAGGTAAATTTTTTGAGATAACAAACATTATGTTTTAAAACTTGGTTACTTAAATAGGCTTAAACAAATGTGCCCCAACATGATGATGTATCTTCAGCAGAATGACCTACTCTGTGCCAAAGAGCAGGGATTGTGAAAACATTGATCGTGCAAAATCCAACTAAAACTTTTCTCACTTGCTATCCTGAAATCCATAGATCAAGGCAATCAGGTGGATGCAGTGTTTCATATCTTCCAAAACACGTTTGACTTGATACTACATTAGAATTTATTAATAAAGTATGACCATATGGGGCATCAAAAGAAATCTGTGACTGGGCGAAGGATTTCTTGGTAAGCAGGATGCAGCATGTTACCTTGGGTGGAAACTCATCAGTAGAGGTAGAAGTATCTTCAGTCCTCAGGCTTGCCCCAGGGAAGTGTGTTACACCCCTTGTTCGTGTTGTGCAGACAGTGTTAATAGCAACCTCAGACATTTTGCAGGTGATGCACTTTTGTCCGTAATGAGTACCATCCAAAAAAAGATGCAGAAATATTAAATCGTACCTCAATATGATTTTAAAATGTTGCAAAAATTGAAAACTTCCTGTAAATGTACAAAAATGTGAAATTTTGGAATAAAAAAAGTGGAATGCTATGACAACGATAACAGTGAATTGTGGTTGGAATCTGACAACCCATACAAATGCCTGGGTGTAACTCTTTCTAGAAATATAAAATGGAATGGTCTCAAAGGCTCATCTGTGGGTAAAGCAGGTGGCAGACTTCAGTTTACTGGCAGAATACTAGAAAAATCTGAAGTGTGTGGCACTCATACCAGATAGGACTAACTGGGAGATATTGAATATATACAGAGAAGGGCAGCACAAATGGTAACAGGTTTGTTTGACTCACGGTTGAGCATCACAGAAATGATGAAACAACTAAATTGACAAACTTTTGAAAGTAAACACAAACTATCCAGCAAAAGATGATAACAAAATTTCAGTGATCAAGGGTGCACAGAGATATTTATGCGGTCATTTTTCACACACTCCATATGCAGCTGGAATGAGAAGTATCCTTTGCCATGCACTTCGAGTGGTTAGTGGTTTGTGGAGCATATATGTAGATTTACATGTAATGGCAGAAACTATTTCTAGATTTGCAGGAGCAAATATGTCACAAGAATGAATAGGAAACTTTAAGGGGATAATTTTCTTGCTTGGGAACCACCATTAAACTGGAAATTCTATAAATTAGAAAGTACTATTATTGCAATGATAAGCCAGAGAGGACAGCATTAGTGAGGACAAAGAGGTATGGACTTATGTTCAGTTTTCCAATTGTTTACCATTTTCAATGATTCTTCTCCTGTTATGTATGAAGTTCCAACATTGCAATAGTTCTTCTTAATTAGCTGTAATTATGCTGAAATCTTCAACAGTGACGGCAGCCTGTTTGTTCCTCTTTGGCCAGGCCATTTCAAGTTCCTTTTACATCCTTCTCACTCGAGTCACTCAGCTGTTGTTAACACCTATTTTTTCATTTGCTGTGTTCAGTAAGTGCTTTTAAGCATTATGACATAACATAGCAATGCAGTATGAACGTTGTTTAATAATTTGTTTTGTAAAAGGTTATTCCCTTATTTGAGCCTGTCACTGCCCGAGGTGAGTTTGCTTTATTGTTTGGCTAGTAAACAAAGTAACCTTTGTTTTATTCAGAAAGGGGAGTGGGTGGGGGGAGATACAGAACAAAACTATCAGATAACATTAAAATATATAGGACTGAGCAGATGATGAAACAGTGGTTTTGTCTAACAAATCCATTATTTTTTGCTGTAGTCTTTAATATGATGACTGGTTTGATGCAGCTCTTCATACTTGTCTCTGCATGACTATTGTAACCGACATCCATTTGCACCTGTTTGCAAGCTTTTGTAACATTTGTTTCATTCAGAGTATGCTAGAAATGCATGAGACAGATGTGAAAGGATTTAGTCAGTTGGGGGGGAGGGGGGGGGGGGCTTTCTTCAGCATATAAGATAAACATGAAAGGGAAGCTTTAGTTGACAAGGGAGTGAGACACGGTTGTAGACTATCCCTCCTGTTATGCGTTCAGTATAAGGCAACTAAGGAGAATTTGGAAAGGAAAATGAAGTACAGTGATGTTTGTCAATAACATTGCAGTTATATCAGAGACAGCAGAGGACTAGAAAAAGCAGGTGAACGATTAGATTGTATCTTGAAAAGATGTTAAAAATAAATATTGACAAAAGTAAAACAAGGACAGTAGGGTATAGTTTAATTAAAGCAGGCAGTGACAAAACAATTAGCTTAGGAAATGAGACACTGAAAGTAGTAAGACAAGTTTCACTGTTTGTTGAGCAAAATACAAAGGGTGTTCAAAAAGTTTTGCACAGTTGTCACTAATTTTTTTATTATTTGCAGGAGGAGAATGAAATTTTTTGTGAACATACTTGGAACATTTAGCTAATACATTGAGCCTACTCAATGTAGCCTCCATCAGCTGTGATGCATCTGGCCCAACGTTCTTTCATTGATGTAAATGCACATTGGTAAAATTCTGGGGATTGCCTTTTACACCATTGCTTGACACAGGAAATAAGGTCTTTCTCACTATCAAATGTTTTACCGTGCAGGTAGGCCTTCAGACGACCAAAGAGGTAAAAATCAGACAGAGCCAAGTCTGGACTGTAGGGAGGGTGAGGAACAATTTTGAGCCCATTTTCCTGATTTTCTCCTGTGCCATAAGGGCTGTATGGGGTTTGGCATTGTCCTGGTGTAGTCTGATGAGCTGACCCTGAAGCTGTGGTCTGTGGGTCTTGATGGCACATCGCAGCTTGTCCAATGACAAACAGTAACAGTCCCTGTTAATTTTGGAGCCAGGGTGCAAAAAGTCAATGAAAATGACATGACATTGATCCAAAAAGAAAGAGGCCACCACCTTTCGACCTGCTGTTCGTGGAAGTCTTGGTTTCTTCTCCCGAGATGACGCCACTCCGTGGATTGGGTTTTGCTCTCAGGTTCGGACAAAAACAACCCTGTTTCATCCTGGGTAATGACACTTTCAAATCACTGTTTCCACTCTTCAGTAACGGTCTTCATGAGACCCTCGCACAAATTCTTCCTTATCGTTTTTATTCCTCTTGTCAATAATCTAGGCACCTAACGTGCACAGATTTTTCTGTACCCTAGTGACTGTACCAGTGATACCATACTACCCAATGACAAACGAGTCATTTCAGCAAGCTGTCATGTCATCACACATCTTGTCAGTTTGGATGATTTGATCAATGGCTTCCTTATTCACATCACTCATTACCGCCTATGGTCTACCTCATCATGAGGTGTCTAGTAGAGAGAAATCACCTTCTTTAAACCTGTGCGACCACCGCTGGATACTGCTGCGATCCACGGTGTCCTCCCCATAAACAGGGAGCAACTTCCTGTGAATCGATGTGGCAGAGTCATTGCCGGTCTTGAATAGGAACTCCATCAACGACCGTTGTCGCAACCTGACATCTACTTCACGGTCCATTATGACTCACCTATAAATAAAAGAAAATAATTTTGTATACCAACTTATAGCTAAATGTTCCAAGTATGTGCACAAAAAACCTCATTCTCCTCCTGCAAAAAATAAAAAAAATTAGAGATGACTGTGCAAAACTTTTTGAATGCCATTTGTAACACAATATAACATTAAGGCTTGTAATGGCAAAAAACATTTCTGAAAATCAATTTTGTTAACATTTAACATAAACTCAGATGTTAGGGACTCATTTTAGAAGTTGTCTGTCTGGAGCATAGCCTTGTATGGAAGTGAAATGTGGTGCTATAGAGCAATATTGAAGATAAATCGATCGGATAACTAATGAGGAGGTTCTGAATCAAACTGAGGAGAAAATAAATTTATGGCACAAATTCACTATAAGAAAGAATTGGCAGAGGTGATGTGGCTTGTACAGGATACACTTGTGGGGTACTGTATGAAGCCAATCTTCAGACTGGAGACCAAAGCAAGAACATAATCTCGCAGAATTAGTTACACTGCTAGGGTGTATCATTTAATCTTCCAACCCTTAAAAATACAATAAATTCCTACTCTACATGTGTAATATAATGTGTGAGGATATTTGTTTGTCATATTGAGTGCATTCATCATGCCAGACTGTGAACCTTTGCTTGGTATTTGACACTTAATCTCTGCCACCAGTTTTGGACAGACAGCCATCTTTCTACTGGGAGGAACAACCATGGATGACGAACCATCAGCAGTGTACTTACACAGTGGGGATGTAGCCATCATGTCTGGGCAGAGTCGGCTGTGTTACCACGGTGTCCCTCGAATTGTTCTCGACAGCATTCAGCCTTGGCATCTTGAGCTAGACAGGGATAGTGAGGACTTGTGGATACCATTTGAAAAATATGTTATGTCATCACGTATAAATGTAAATGTAAGACAAGTTTTGAGGCAGGGGCAAAAATCACTGTCATCTGTAGCATCCTGACTCAGAATATTGTGACTATGGAAAATAAATAAGTATCTGAGAGCAAATAGATGAATTGTTCTGTATAGCAATTGATGCCCAGCATCTGTCCTTCCGCTTTAATTGTTGGCGTGTGTATCGCACACCTGGTAAGGCATCTTTCATACAGACAAATATATTTTCATTTGATAAAATGCACCTTGGACTTGAATTTCCAGGATAATTAATTTGTATGGGGTCAGTTTATGCATAAGGGGTCAATTAAATTAATTCATTGATCTGTGTATCAAGGTGGTTACTGTAAGCTAATTAACATATGGCTATGAGGCAGTGAAAAATGAATCTTGACAAAGGAATGATGCTAAGTGATTCAGTATTCAGAAGCAAAGTGCCTGTAATAAATACTCACTGATGATATGGACAAATGTGTTAGCAGGGTCTCTGTGATTATTGTTAATAATACAAACAAATACCAACTTTTCAGAAACTTCATCATTTTTATTGTACAGAAATGAACTTTAAGGTAAGCAAGGAAACTGTGTGAGGAAAATTATTATATCTCTGAGATTTGTGTTTAAATGGTGCCTGAATAAATGAGGCACCATGTGTGCAAATAAGTTGGCATAGTTTTTTATGGTAAAATGAAGTATCAATGTGTTATAATTAGAGCAGCTAATGGTTTATTCAGATTAAATGTGGATTTATAATCCAGTACTGTGTGAATAAATTTCATCAGTGTGTAGGAGAAGTAATACCAAACAAAAGTGTTGGTCAGTATTTAATTAATTGTTGATGGTTTTCAGTAACCAGCCACTAATTGGTTTTGGATGATTTCATTCAAAAAGTACCATTTCCAGTTCTGAATTCATACTATTCAAAATAAGACAGCTTTTATGCTTTTGTCAAAATATACACTATGTGACCAACAGTATCCAGACACCCCGAAAAACATATGTTTTTCATATTAGGTGCATTGTGCTACCACCTACCACCAGGTACTCCAGTCAGCGACCTCAGTAGTCATTAGACATCGTGAGAGAGCAGAATGGGACACACTGCGGAACTCATGTACTTCGAATGTGGTCAGGTGATTGGAAGTCACTTGTCATACATCTGTATGTGAGATTTCCACACTCCTATACATCCCTAGGTCCACTATTTCCGATGTGATAGTGAAGTGGAAATGTGAAGGGACACATACTGCACAAAAGTGTACGGGCTAGCCTCGTCTGTTGACTGACAGAGACCGCCAACAGTTGAAGATGGTTGTAATGTGTAATAGGCAGATATCTATCCAGACCATCACAAAGGAATTCCAAACTGCAAGTACTATGACAGTTAGGCAGGAGGTGAGAAAACTTGGATTTCATGGTTGAGTGGCTGCTCATAAGCCACAAATTGTGGCGGTAAATGTCAAATGATGTCTTGCTTGGTGTAAGGAGCATAAACATTGGATGATTGAACAGTGGAAAAACATTGTGTGGAGTGACGAATCACGACACACAATGTGGCGATCCAATGGCAGGGTGTGGGTATGGCTAATGCCCAGTAAACATCATCTGCTAGCGTGTGTAGTGCCAACAGCAAAATTCAGAGGCGATTGTGTTATGGTGTGGTCGTGTTTTTCATGGACAGGGCTTGCATCCGTTGTTTTGCATGGGACTATCACAGCACAGGCATACATTGATGTTTTAAGCACCTTCTTGCTTCCCACTGTTGAAGAGCAATTCGGAGATGGTGATTACATATTTCAACACAGTCTAGCAACTGTTCATAATGCACGGCCTGTGGCGGAGCGGTTACATGACAATAACATCCCTGTAATGGACTGGCCTGCACAGGCTCCTGACCTGAATGCTGTAGAACACGTTTGGTATGTTTTGGAATGCCGACTTCATACCAGGACTCACCAACTGACATCATTACCTCTCCTCAGTGCAGCACTCTGTGAAGAATGGGCCGCCATTCCCCAAGAAACCTCCCAGCACTTGATTGAATGTATGCCTGCAAGAGTGGGAGTTGTCGTCAAGGCTAAGTGTGGGCCAACATCATATTGAATTCCAGCATTACCGATGGATTCTGTCTGGATACTTTTGATCACATAGTGTATGATGTGGTGATCTGTCCTAGGATAAACAATAATTCATAGTTACAAATGAGTAATAAAGGTTGTTGCACTACAGGCTAGTGCTAGAATGCAACTTACATAGTTTTCTTCTAATCAGTCATATTCACAATGTTGTTCGTATTTGCACCATCATATACATTGGTTTGCATTATTGAACAATTTTGTTTGGTAACATAACAAGTTTCCAATGTGCAACATATGTTTTGACTCGTAACGTATTAAAGCAAATACTGAGTTTAAAAATACATAAGTGTCAAAGATGCTGTGATACAGTGATAAAAAGATTTCATAGTTTGGGAAATTAAGTGTAAATTACTGTTGTGTTAATTGGAAAAAGACTTTACATTAAATGTAGGGAGTTAAACAAAGTAGAAAATTGAAGTTTTGTGAAGTAGAATTTTGGGCGTGAATCGCACTGGAGTTTGTATATTCTCGATTTAGCACGGGACCTCGGTAAGAGCAACATGAAACTATTACTTTCAAGAAAAATGAGCCACCATGAATCTACACACACACACACACACACACACACACATACACACAGTTCACCTGATAAAGTCATTGAGCAGACTGAGTTGGTAATACTCCTTTCCTGAAACACGTCTAGACAGTAATTTCCACACTCCAATATAAATAATGTTTCTACACCAATATGCAGATCAAGTAGCAAATCATGTACTATTGTATTTATCTAGAATAGTTAACGAAATTCATGGCATTAAATATGAATAAATTTTGATGTACTATCATCATCATTGTTCAAATGGCTCGCAATCACCACACCCCACACTCCTTGTATCTACGCCCCTGGTCTCAACTAATCTGTGAAATCTATGTCTCCACTAACAGGATACCATGGTGTGTACTGTTCAGTTAACCCAAGAAACACAGTGGGAAGGTGACTGTAGCTTCATATAACGAAAGAACACAGCCTGCATCACACTGAGCGATTGTGCTGCGTATTATGTATTACATATTATCTGAGAAATAGTTGAAAACATGAAAAAATTAAACACAGAAGAACATTTAATTTGCTAGTGTGTGGTGTGTTCATATGTAAAACATATTCGCTATGTAGCACATCAAATTCTCATCCTCATTGAGCTAAGCTGTACGCATGTAAGTGTCGACCTTCTGCACCACCCAACTTTTGCTTTGAAGGTTGACTAAAAAATGATAATCCCTTTCATTACCAACCAGTAAGCACAGCTAACCACCATGTTTTACTCTCCAAACTACAATATGGAATCAGTGACAAATGCCTAAAACTAATGGAATCAAACCTAAAAAAAAAAGAGATGATGAGTTCATGTCAGTCATCAGACACAAGTAAGGTTCAACAGTGTGTCACAGGGATCAAAATTAGGACCTCTTCTGATCCTGGTACAAATAAATGACTTACCGGATAATACAGATGCAAAGACATAAATGTATACATTATGTCTGGAAACTATTTATTTGTAATCGTTGTCAAAAGAATGAGCTTGGTAAAAGAAAGTGCAGCACCATGGTTCGGTGCAAATGGTATACTGTTAAATATGAATAAGATGCAGAATATGTGATTCACTCTATCAAACACAGTAAAAATTGAAAAACAAAATGTAAAATTTTTAAGCTTTACACTTGACAACAAACTAAAATGGTACACTCATGTAGAACAAGTAAAAGTTGGGTTATCAAGGGTGATATAATTCCTAAAGAGACTCAGGTCATGTGACGCCTTTCTGCCTTTTTTTAAAAAAAGATCTATTTTGAAATACAGTTTAATACTCTGTGGAAAACAGCAAAAACAAAAAAAGGAAAACAAAAATGAAATACTTGTAATTCAGGAGAAGGCAATTACAGTAATGGCAAGAGCAAATAGTAGAACTCATGAGGAAGTGGCTCTGGTAATTTGCTTCTGTACCAGGTCGGGAGGGTAGTTGCGGGATGCGAAAGCTGTTTTCAGGTTATTGGTGTAATGGTTCAGGGATTCTGGACTGGAGCAGATTCGTTTGCCACGAAGACCTAGGCTGTAGGGAAGGGACCGTTTGATATGGAATGGGTGGCAGCTGTCATAATGGAGGTACCATTGCTTGTTGGTGGGTTTGATGTGGACGGATGTGTGAAGCTGGCCATTGGACAGATGGAGGTCAACGTCAAGGAAAGTGGCATGGGATTTGGAGTAGGACCAGGTGAATCTGATGGAAACAAAGGAGTTTAGGTTGGAGAGGAAATTCTGGGGTTCTTCTTCACTGTGAGTCCAGATCATGAAGATGTCATCAATAAATCTGTACCAAACTTTGGGTTGACAGGCCTGGGTAACCAAGAAGGCTTCCTCTAAGCGACCCATAAATGGTTGGCGTACGAGGGGGGCCATCCTAGTACCCATGGATGTTCCCTTTAATTGTTGGTATGCCTGGCCTTCGAAAGTGAAGAAGTTGTGAGTCAGGATGAAGCTGGCTAATGTAATGAGGAAAGAGGTTTTAGGTAGGGTGGCAGGTGATCGGCGTGAAAGGAATTGCTCCATCGCAGCGAGGCCCTGGTTTCCGGGGGTAACAGATTGGGTAAGGATTCCAGGCATTCGAGAAAGTGGTTGGTGTCTTTGATGAAGGATGGGAGACTGCATGTAATGAGTTGAAGGTGTTGATCTACGCAGGCAGAGATACGTTCTGTGGGGGCTTGGTAACCAGCTACAATGGGGCGTCCGGGATGCAAATTGAACCCTGCCTGGAACAGTTCCGTCCTCCATCACAGCGGGACCCACCTCCTCTTCCTCAAAATCACCCTCTCCAAACCTTCCAGGAATTTCTCACTTCCAGCCTTGCCTCTCAGTCCTTAAAAAACCTTAATCCTACTCCCAACATCACCACTGCTGAAGCCTTCCAGAAATTTCTCACTTCCAGCCTTGCCTCTGAATCCTCAAAAAACCTTAATCCCACTCCCAACATCACCACTGCTGAATCCCAGGCTATCTGTGATCTGAAGGCTGACCGATTCATCGTCATTCTTCCGGCGCACAAGGGTTCCACGATCGTGGTACTTTATCGTCGGGAGTATGTGGCTGAGGGACTGCGTCAGTTTTCAGACAACACTATGTACAAAGTTTGCCAAGATAATCCCATTCCTGATGCCCAGGCGGAGCTTCAAGGAATCCTCAGAACCTTAGGCCCCCTACAAAACCTTTCACCTGACTCCATCAACCTCCGGACCCCACCGACACTCCGCACCCCTACCTTCTACCTACTTCCTAAAATTTACAAACCCAATCATCCCAGCCGCCCCATTGTAGCTGGTTACCAAGCCACCACAGAACATATCTCTGCGTACGTAGATCAACACCTTCAACCCATTACATGCAGTCTCCCATCCTTCATCAAAGACCAACCACTTTCTCGAACGCCTGGAATCCTTACCCAATCTGTTACCCCCGGAAACCATCCTTGTAACCATTGATGCCACTTCCTTATACACTAATATTCCGCACGTCCAGGGCCTCGCTGCGATGGAGCAATTCCTTTCACGCCGATCACCTGCCACCCTACCTAAAACCTCTTTCCTCATTACCTTAGCCAGCTTCATCCTGACTCACAACTTCTTCACTTTCGAAGGCCAGACATACCAACAATTAAAGGGAACATCCATGGGTACTAGGATGGCCCCCTCGTACGCCAACCTATTTATGGGTCGCTTAGAGGAAGCCTTCTTGGTTGCAGAGGCCTGCCAACCCAAAGTTTGGTACAGATGTATTGGTGACATTTTCATGATCTGGACTCACAGTGAAGAAGAACTCCAGAATTTCCTCTCCAACCTTAACTCTTTTGTTTCCATCAGATTCACCTGGTCCTACTCCAAATCCCATGCCACTTTCCTTGACGTTGACCTCCATCTGTCCAATGGCCAGCTTCACACATCCGTCCACATCAAACCCACCAACAAGCAAGAGTACCTCCATTATGACAGCTGCCACCCATTCCATATCAAACGGTCCCTTCCCTACAGCCTAGGTCTTCGTGGCAAACGAATCTGCTCCAGTCCGGAATCCCTGAACCATTACACCAACAACCTGAAAAAAGCTTTCGCATCCCGCAACTACCCTCCCGACCTGGTACAGAAGCAAATTACCAGAGCCACTTCTTCATCCCCTCAAATCCAGAACCTCCCACAGAAGAACCCCAAAAGTGCCCCACTTGTGACAGGATACTTTCCGGGACTGTATCACTCTGAATATGGCTCTCCAGCAGGGATTCGACTTCCTCAAATCCTGCCCTGAAATGAGATCCATCCTTCATGAAATCCTCCCCACTCCACCAAGAGTGTCTTTCCGCCGTCCACCTAACCTTCGTAACCTCTTGGTTCATCCCTATGAAATCCCCAAACCACCTTCCCTACCCTCTGGCTCCTACCCTTGTAACCGCCCCCGGTGTAAAACCTGTCCCATGCACCCTCTCACCACCACCTACTCCTGTCCTGTAACTAACACCAACCTATCAGAACTCCGGAGGTGGGAACTTGCCCTTCAGTATATCCTCTCTTCCCATTACCCACCAGACCTCAAACTCCGCTAATTTCAAGTTGCTGCCGCTCATACCTCACCTGTCATTCAACAACATCTTTGCCTCTATACTTCTGCCTCGACTGACATCTCTGCCCAAGTTCTTTGCCTTTACAAACGTCTGCTTGTGTCTGTATATGGGCGGATGGATATGTGTGTGTGTGTGTGTGTGTGTGTGTGTGTGTGTGTGTGTGTGAGAGAGAGAGAGAGAGAGAGAGAGAGAGAGAGAGTGTATACCTGTCCTTTTTTCTCCCGGGATTGGAATGACTTTTCCTGATGAAGCAACCGTTGGTTGTGAAAGCTTGAATTTTGTGTGTGTGTTTGTGTTTGTTTTTGGTCTATCAACATGCCAATGCTTTCGTTTGGTAAGTTACATCATCTTTGTTTTTAGATATATAAGTAAATATACTGATGAATAAAGAATCAAGAGCCTGAATCTGAACACCCATTTTTAAAGAATTGAACTCTCATTTATAAAACAGCTTCAGACAGCTGACTACTTTACAAATGACTTGTTGTTGTTGTTGTTGTTGTGATATTCAGTCCAGAGACTGGTTTGATGCAGCTCTCCATGCTACTCTATCCTGTGCAAGCTTCTTCATCTTCCAGTACCTACTGCAACCTACATCGTCCTGAATCTGCTTAGTGTGTTCATCTCTTGGTCTCCCTCTACGATTTTTACCCTCCACGCTACTCTCCAATACTAAATTGGTGATCCCTTGATGCCGCAGAACATGTCCTACCAACTGATCCCTTCTTTTAGTCAAGGTGTGCCACAAATTTCTCTTCTCCCTAATTCTATTCAATACCTCCTCATTAGTTATGTGATCTACCCATCTAATCTTCAACATTCTTCTGTAGCATCACATTTTGAAAGCTTCTATTCTCTTCTTGCCCAAACTATTTATCGTCCACGTTTCACTTCCAAACATGGCCACACTCCATACAAATTCTTTCAGAAACAACTTCCTGACGCTTATATCTATACTCGATTGTAACAAATTTCTCTTCTTCAGAAATGCTTTCCTTGCCATTGCCAGTCTACATTTTGTATTCCCTCTACTCCGACCATCATCAGTTATTTTGCTCCCCAAATAGCAAAACTCCTTTACTACTTTAAGTGTCTCATTTCCTAATCTAATTCCCTCAGCATCGCCCGACTTAATTAGACTAGAGTTCCATTATCCTCGTTTTGCTTTTGTTGATGTTCAGCTCATATCCTCCTTTCAAGACACTGTCCATTCTGTTCAGCTGCTCTTCCAGTTCCTTTTGTGTTAAATATTTTATGTTAAATATGTAGTTAGCAGTAAAGAACTAATAACTTAAAATGTCATGCCAGATGCTGAAGTTATACTACATGTACAGAGAAAATGTGTTTTTCTTTCGTCAATTTGTAGGGTGTGCCAGCAAGAAGTAGTTTCGTAAAGGTTTGAAATTATATTTAAAATATGTAGGAAGTCGCTAAGTGCTCTCATACCAGATAGATGTAATCCGGGCAACTTGCGTGCTGTTGGCTACAGTGTCCCATAACAGATGTACTGTTTCTAAATGTAATACTTGTCTTACTGTGTTAAACCTTTAACACAGGATTGTTAAAAAATTTAGAAAATTATGACAGCATTCTAAATTTTTAAATTTGTTCAATGCTCATATGAAATGCTCTGCAGCTAGAACTGTACACCACAAACCGGGTTAGCTGTTTAGTTATATACAGATGTTAACTAGCTAAACATGACAAAGGCAGACATTATCTCACAAAGTTTAGCAGTATAAATGCGTACAATGATTATGGCACATAAAATGTCACCAAAAATGTCCGGTATCTCATTTTACCTGCTCCCCACTTCATTAGACACGACAGCGTGAGAGCACTGCAGGTGGAATAAATGAACAGATCAATCAGCTTTGTTTAACCTTCCTGTGGGTGCATGACAGCAAATTGATGCGTATGTGATAAGTGCTAGTGAAGGTGTTCGAATCATCTAGGGACATACAGTACCTGCAGTCGGCCATGCTGTCAACACAATCCGTGCGGCAGATGTCGTTTTCCCTCCTTGTAGCAGTCACCAACCAAGGTCGAACGTGAGTACTCCACTTTGGCAGCACTCTGTGCTGCATGAGCCCGCTCGTGTACGTAAGTTTTCTTTTTGAAGATTGCTGAGTGGTTCTTGTTTCTTGAGATGCTTTGGCTCTCATTGTTTTTTATTGTTGTACAACATTTTTACCATGAATTAGTTAGTAGAAGTATGTATGTAGATCAACATTTTTCGTGCAATCAACATGCATTATAACGGGTTAGCTATTTCATCTATCCATATACTGTTATATTCATATCAGCAGTGTAACGCAGATACGTATATCTACTACCTACCTATCTTATGATAATTGCACCTACTAATTGTATTTATCTATCTATGTCTGTTAGTCTTCACTGTCGTATTTTGTATCTAAGATGAAACGTGACACTTCCGATGAGGAGATCAGGCGACTTATTGATCAGTTGAACGCTGATGAGAAGAGGCAAGGTCAAGAAGGGACACAGAATAGTGAAGAAGACATAGAGGACTGAAATGTTGAGGAGGAAGACGAGGGCGTGGAAGTAAATGAGCAGACAGCAGTTCAGAGGTTTCTGAAGAGGAAGCAGATGAAATGGAGATTGATGATACTGGTGAGGATTTCTTTTTTTACATCTGTCACGAATGAATAGGCATATGTTAAGCTGTCTGTGAAGTTACGGTCCTGTAACATAGCAGTAGGAGCTGCTGTTATACAGATTAATGTGCTTCGACAGATGGAAAGCCTCCACACATGGTTAGTACACAATGGAAAGAGCCGGAGCGGCGCAGCGCTTGATAACAGGCAACTCCCACTCAGAGTGGCTAAATGACATACTCGAGGATCGGAAGGCACCCAGAGTAATGGAAGTTTCCCCAAGCATCATAGTAACATCACAGGAGATTATATAAATGGCATCTTAACAGCCTGTCGAGGATTCCGATAGTATTCTGCCTCCGACGTTGTCACTGCGCTAACCTGGCTCAGGGGCAGGACTTAGACTCTCGCGGCATTTAGTTGCACAGAGTAGTAGTTACATGTTAGTAACACCTCCCACAGTTTAGTTCAGATGTCAGTGCCTCGTAAACTTGAGTAATGTTTACTCCAACTCTTTCTCTTCTTCATTAGAAGCTTATTTACAATCACACTGAGTTCCCTGGTTTAAAGTTATTCCAGCTTTACGGATTCTGCTTCAGAACTACGAGTTGGACAGGCCCACTGTGCCTCAGCCAGATTAATGTCTAGCTCCCTCTTCCTGGTCGACTCGCAGGAAACAAATCAGACATGACATAAAAATTTGGTGCCAGGTATGGGGTTTGGGCAGCTGTTCGGGCATCTGTTCAGGCATCATTTGCAACGTTTTGGCAAAATTTGGCATAAGTTTGCCAACCATTTAGTTATGGTCCATAAACTTGACGAATAGGTGTGAAGCTTCTTATTTTGGATAAAGCTCAGCCCGAAGTTGAGACTGACTGGTGACTTAGAGAGAGAAATTAGTCAAGGCAAACATTCGGAGGCAAGGCACACAGAAGCAGAAGAAGAAGAAGAAGAAGAAGAAGCACTGCACATTCAACAGGTTGCAAGGCACATCCATGGCCTCCACCACCCGTACTTGTCTCCCACATAGCGTTTAATGAGTAATATTATAGAGAGGATGTACCAAAGCACCTCCCTTCAAAAATTGGTTATAGACACACTCACCCAAACAAACTGTTCGGGTTAGAATGGTCTTCCACATTGCGTGTAGTGAGTAATATTATCGAGAGAAGAAGAAGAAGAAGAAGAAGACCGGACGGGCTAAGGAGGACCGCCCATCGAGCGAATTCGACCAGGCCCCTGCATCGCGGGTTGACTACAGGCACGCCATTCCATCCACTCCACCCACGGAATAAGACGACATCCGAGGCCATCAGCTGGATGAGGTAGTCCACCAGTAGCAGTTACATCACCAAGAAGACAGACTTGCGGGTCTGCCGCAGCCGACGACGCACAGCAACAATAGAAGAAAATTTGAAGTACAAGTTGAGACAAAGGTTTATCAATAACATCATCTCTAATGAAGAAACTGTTTCTGATAATCAGGCAAATCCATCTGCACCTCCGAGGTAATATATTAACCTCAGTGAGGCTATTAAATTGCTATATTATCCTTTTTATGGAAATAAGGCAGAATTAAATGAATTTTTGGACAATTGCGACAGTGCTTTTGACCTGGTAGCCTCATAGCAGCATGATGTTTTGCTGAAATTTGTAAAAGCACATATAGTTGGGGCTGCTAGAAGCAAATTGCTAGTGCGATATCTAACTGCCACTTTACCTTCAGTCAGAGCTATCTTAGTAGAAAATTACGCATGCAAGAGAACGCTAGACTATTACGCTTGCAAAATGTTTGCGAGCAGACAGGAACCATTGGAAAACATAGCCCAATGGGGTTCACGAATAGATGCACTTCAGCACCAGTTCCGTGAGGCAATAAAAGAGGTGGTGACGGAATCAGAGTTAGCGGGCAGCCTTGCGTTAGTGTTCAAATTAGGTTGTGCAGTATTCAAACAAGGCTTATATGACACCAATATTAAGACAATGGTAAGGGATAGAGCGGAGTCAATAACGCTCTCCGAAGCAGTAGATATTGCATCAACAGAAGAAAGTGCTATTGCAAAAGGAGAGCTCAGAAAATAGAATCTCATAAAATTCAAAAGTGTTTTAATTGTGGAAAACTGGGGCACATGGCAAAAAAGTGTTCTGAATAATAAGAGGGTATGCAGTGTAGGCATAGTACCACTACAGATGAAACCGCAAAAAGAAGAAAAGGGCGATAAAGAACGTTTTGCAGAAAAGCAGAAAGAAGGTAAGGTTTATGGGGAACATTACAACACAGTGACAAATATTGTGTTTTAAGTGTAATCAAAAAGGTCATTATGCTCGATACTGTGAGAATAGGTCCTTAATACGAAAGAAATATGGGGTACAGGGAAAGTAAGTGGAGGCGCAATGAGGCAGTCGCATTGCGACCTATCTGGCAAGATATTTAAGGTAGACTGCACTAACAGAAATGAGTGTATCACGGTAAGATGTGAAAAGGGCGTATGGAATCCAATGAGGCTTTTGATAGATAGTGGGGCACAACTAAGTTTATTGAAAAAGAACAGTATACGGGGATCAGAAAAGTGCGATCCTACTCAGAGTATTAGAATTAAAGGTATTAGTAATGTTGTTGTTAAAACAGAAGGCACCCTAGAAATTGAGTTACAGGTTGAAGACGGAATTGTAAGACACCAATTCCATGTAATAGGGGCAGAAGTGAATCTGCCATTAGATGGACTTTTAGGCAGAGATTTTCTTGCAAAGTATAAGGCAGTTATAGATTATGGTACAAGAGATGTTATGATTTGTGGAAAACGATTTAAGTTGTAATCGGCGCAAAAGTCACGTGGAGTAGTTGTCGTTAAGAGAGCGTTAGGAAGCACTACTAGAAACGTGAAGAGTTCTGCAGGTACTAGCGAGATAGAGACACTGCGAAATGTTTATCCGTTTACGGTCGGAACCGTGAAACGAGGTCACAATATGTCGAAGGAAGGAGTGAGTACTTCGACAGCGGTAGGAGCCACATATGAGGAAAATGTTAGAAAGAAGTCTGGCGGTAAGAGCCGCACGTAAGAAAAATGTTAGTAAGAGGTTGATGAGTCCCACTAAGGAACAGTGTAATCGTTGCTGCCCAGAAGGAGATGATTTTGCAAAGGCAAGAAATGAAAATCGCAATGATTCAGTTTCGAGAAAAGCCAAGTTAGTAAAGGTAGAACCTGACAAAAGATCTAAATGCAGATATGCAGAGGTGTTGCAGAACACAGATTCGAAAGTCGATCTGGCTGCAGTTGAAGCTGCAGAATTAGAAAACTGTTATGATAGTAAGTCTACCATGAGACGTGAAGGAAGTGCAGTGAAACAAACGTGTACGTTAATTGATGGCCCCAGAGAAGAAAAGACTGTAAAAGTATGAGTAAGTTTATTGGAGGTATCGGAAGTGATCATTCTAGGACAAGAATTACAGGCAGGTAGAATTGTACCCAATGCATTAGTTGCTGTAAGTGAAGGTAAGTGTATAATAAGTGTCTTAAATACCAATGAAAAGAAAGTTGAGTTGGACAATCCTGTATTGTTAGCCAAGGAGCTACCTGTGGTTAAAGAAGCGACAGTAAGACAAGTACAAAAAGTACATTCAGATAGGAAATCCAGAGCCAGTAAATTGAAAGAAGTACTGTGTGTCAATCACTTAAATAGTGAAGATAAGAAAGCTATAATAGAAATATGTCTAGCTTACAATGATGTGTTCTAATTGCCAGGAGATAAGTTAACCTATACAGAGGCTGTTAAACATGAAATTCCACTAATTCCAGAAGCCAAGGGAAAGGTAGTTAACGTAAGGCCTTATCGAATACCACAGGCACAGAAAGAAGTATTGCAGGCTGAAATTAATAAAATGTTCAAGATGACATTGTAGTACCCAGTAATAGTGCCTGGTGTTCACCTTTAATATTAGTTCCCAAAAAGATGGACACCAGTGGAAAGCAAAAATGGCGTGTAGTAGCGGACTACAGATGATTAAATGAATTGATGGTTAATAATGTATACCCCTTGCCAAGGATAGATGAAATTTTAGACGGACTGGGTAAGGCAAAGTAATTTTCCACTCTGTGTCTTGCCAAGGCCTATTATCAAGTGTTATTAGATGATTGAGATCAAGAAAAGACAGCTTTTAGCACTCCCTATGGACATTATGAGTGTAAAAGGATGCCTATAGGATTGAACACGGCTCCAAATACTTTTCAAAAGTTAATGAATACGGTCTTAATGGGACTTCAAGGTGAGAAGGTATTCATTTATTTGGACAATGTGATAATTTTTGGTTTTTCATTAGAAGAACATAATCTCAGGCTAGAAGAGGTTTTTGAGAGACTCAGACAGTATAATTTAAAATTGCAGGCAGACAAATGTTACGTTTCTAAGACATGTACTTACAGCTGATGGATTGAAGCCAGAACCCTGTTAAACAGTGTGCATCAGTATCCACAGCCAACGAACACAACTCAGTTGAAGGCATTCCTTGGGTTAAGTGGCTATTATCAGCGAGTTTTGATAATTATAGTAAGATAGCTAAGCTGTTGTACGAATTGTTGAAAAAGGGAACTATCTATAAGTGGGAATATGAGCAAGAAGAGGTTGTAACACCATAGCTATAATGCTGTACTGATTTATTTTGCTTTTGTTTCATTTAATGTTACATTGCTGTGCTTCTGTAAATGTGTTTGTTTGAATCGATAACATAAAATTGTATACTCCTTTCTTTGTACAAACTTTGATGTCATGGTTTGATTCTACGCAAATTAGTGTATCTGTCATTTAAATTTATTGTCCCATTTGGAGGGAACAAAACTTACATTATATAATTGTAATTTCTGTGTGAATAATTTTTTGTAGAAATGTCAATATGTGCAAACGTTCTGTCTTATTTAATGTACTTATTTGCTGTTATGTAAACTGCTGACCTTCACTTAGGGTTCTTAGTTAGTTTGTATGTAAATGATGTAGTGGTTCCCCTCGGGAACGGAACTGTGTAGCGCGCGCAAATTGTGGTTGGCCTACGTAGAAAAGGTGGAACTGATAGTCAGTCGGGTACGAGCTACGAGTCGGGGGCAAGCTACGAGTCGGGGACAAGCTACGAGTCGGGGACGAGCTACGAGTCGGGGACTGCCATGTAACAGATGCATATTGTGATGGTTCCGAGAGAGGCTTTTCCTGCCGCTTTCCAATGCCTCGGAATAATGGATAAATAGCTGGAAATATTCTGGGATTGGCATCAATCATCGCCACCAAGAAATGACAGAGTCCAGCAATTCTACCTGCAATTCCACCTAACAACATGCAGTTGCCACCACATTGCGCAATCATTACATCGGAATACTACAATGATGTACAGTGAAGGATCAGCTTAATGGATGTGTTAGTGTGCTCAAATATAAGGTAATTTATATCTGAATTTATGTACCTACCCTGATTTTTCTCCTCATCATAACACCTCTCAGGTTCCTCTCCGTTTGAGCTAAAGTGATATCCGAGTGTCCTTACTAAAAGAACATTAAAGCCCAATATTTTGCTCATTAATGCCTCTTCAACATAGTAAAAAGAAAGTTAAAGTTAAGATGGCAAGAGAGTGAGTTAAAGTAAATGTTGTTTGCTGAAAATATTCCTATTAAAACTGCTTATTAAAGTGCTGTTGCTAACTTCAAAATTAAAAGTTCTTAAGACAGGCTTATAAAGTAAATGATCACATTGTTGTCTGTAGTAAATTCTAAAAGGTGAGAGTTTCTTGCAATTTTGTCAACATTGTGTTTCGCTGTAGTAAAAGTGAGAAAGCTGCAGTTGTGAAACATTATATACTCATGTTTGCTAAGTGTTTGTCTCTCTTGTGTATTAGAAGTGCATATTAATAGTAATGTTATAAAGATTATTCACTTTGTGTAAGCCCTGAAAGTGATAGTGTGTTTCGGTATCTGTTATAATTTTGCAAATTGTTTCTGCTGCTCTGTTAGTTTCAATCTTACCGTAAACATATGTATGTGTCAGAGTTCACTGCACTCGCGTGTGACAAAGTATAGGTTGTGTTTATCCATTAAAGTTACTAATAACTATTTTCTTGAACGAGAATGTTAATCATTCTCTTGCCTAGTTAGGCTGGCGACCGTTTTCTTTATACGTTAAATAGTGCAGATAGGCAAAAATTTTGTTTGTTACTGTTCAAATATTTATGTAATTCTGACTTTCATTTCCGATAAGCCACCTCCGTTAGGAACAACACGGTCAACCTAGCAAAATTCCTCTCAGAGGGTAACACTGTTCTGTTGCTTTATACCATTATTAATCCAACAAAATAATTCTGTTTTGTAAATTGCCTCCAGTTTTGAGGTTATGGTATAACAGTAGCAGGTAGGAGTGTTATAAGGTGTTTCGACAGCTGAAAGAAAAACTGTTGAATCCTCCTATTTTACAATACCCTGATTTTAGTAAGGACTTTATTGTCACCACAGACACAAGTCAGACCTCGCTTGGAGCAGTCTTATCGCAAGGTAAGTTAGGAAGTGATTTACCTATTGCATATGCGTCGAGAGCTTTGAATAAAGAGGAGAAAAATTATAGTACAATCAAAAGGGAAATGTTAGCCAGATGTTGGGCAGTCAAACATTTTCGACCATATTTGTTTGGACGTAGGTTCACTGTGTGTATGGATCATAAACCACTATTGTGGATAAGTAGTGTATCAGATCCTTCATCGTGGTTGTTAAAATTTAGGCTCAAACTCAAAGAGCATGACTATCAGATTGTATACAAAAATAGCAAAAGAAATCTGGTAGCAGATGCGCTATCACGAATACAAAACACTGAGACAACAAATCAGAATGTAGAAACGAATGTAAATGAACAGGAAGTAAATGATAGCGTCAAGTCAGGAGAAGCCAAAGACGAAATTAAAGCCCAAGAGCAATTAAAAAGTCTAACCCCATAAGAGAAATTGAAAATTCTTAAGCAGTACCATGACTCACCAATTGGGGGACATCAAGGAATTGGTAGGACGAATGAAAGAATTAAACGATATTGTACGTGGGATGGTATGAAAGCAGATATTGATCAATATATTCGCAAGTGCAAAAGCTACCGAAGAAAGACGTTAACACAAAGTGGAGATGCCTATGGAAATAACATTGACCCCAGAACATGTATTTGAGCGTTGTGATGTTGACATAGTTGGCCCACTCACACTAACTGATCAAGGCTTAAGTACATACTTACGTTCCAAGATGCATGAACAAAATTTCTAGTAGCGGAGCCAATTCAGCAACAAGACGCAGAAACAGTTGCTAGAGTATTGGTAGAGAAAATTATTTTAAGATGTGGCATAGCGTCGATATTATTAAGTGACATGGAAAGCAATTATATGAGTGAAACAATGCTGAGAGTGTGTGGATTATTACATATAGAAAAGATCCACACTACTAGTTACCATCTGCAAGCTAATGGAGCATTAGAGAGAACACATTGGACTTTGACAGAGACCCTGAGACACTATATAAATAAAAATCAAATGAATTGGGACACTTGGGTTCCATATGCAGTGTTTGTATTTAACACTACTCCGCATAGTGCCATAGCTTATACCCCACATGAGCTGTTCTTTGGAAGAATATGCAATGTTCCAGGTGTATCACAGAAAAGGCCCGCAGATGTAATTTACAATTATGGTGATTATGTTATTGAACTGAAGAAAGATTACGAAATATGCATCAGAGCGCACGAGAATTAAAGGCACAAACAAAGGTTAAAAATAAAGAGTACTGTGACAAAGCACAAAATCCACGGAAGTTTGAGATAGGAGACAAGGTGCTTCTATTTGACGAAAGTGTATGAAGAGGTTGCTTGAAGAAGTTAGATAGTCAATGGCATGGTGAGGCCCATATCTTGTAACTGAAGTAAAAGGTCCTAATGTATTAATTCGGTTAAGAGGGAACAAGTACTTAAAAGATATAGATTGAAAAAGTTCTTTTAAATTGCAGGAAAATGGCAACGCTCATGAAGATAGGATTGGTCATCCTAATTACAGGATTTGCATCTGTAAGGTTACCAAATTCCAGTCGTCCCCAGGTTTATATTATGACAACAAAGGTACGGTCAGTTTATATAGCGTTACCTGGAGAATTGTAAGCTACTTTAATCTGGCAGAGTTAAAACAAAAATTTGAGTCCACTGAAACCTTAGCAGCAAGGGCAGTAGAGTTTTGCCAACAAAAACTCTTACCATTGAATATGAGCACGATAGAGTGCAATAGTGCAAAACAGGCACTATAATGGCAAGTACGCAAGATAACAAACTCACAAGGTCTAATAGGGCAATTAGCATGGATACAGGATTAGAAAACGTGGAATTTTAAACTGTTGGTGAAATGAGGAAAGTGCTTTTTGAAACACTAGATGAAGATGACACATCTTATTTCAAAAGCAAGATCAACCTGCTTGATGGAGAACAGAAGGAATTACTTAGGTTGTCAAAAGAACAGGTAACTATCGTTAAGGCAACGTTACATTGTTTCAACCATACTGTAAACTCAATAGCGAGAAATGAAAAGATAATTACACAAGGGATATTGAAACCAAATCAGCAGGTATTGCAGTATGAGAATTCAACAGATCGAGAATTAAGAAAAATTGCTATTTCTGTGACACTAAATGAGCAACTTATACAGTTGATATCAATATTCAACAAACTAGATGAGGGTATGATTTATTGATAACAGCTATTGTCACTGCTTAGAAGGGAATATTGGAATCACTCTTAATAAACCCTATACAAGTTGTAAAATATCTTGAACTAACAGAAGATAAGATTAAAGATAAGCAATTCCCAGTAGCTCTAACTGAAGACATAGGGTACCAGTTAATGAAGTTGATTGATTTAGATGTATTTGTTGCTGGTAATATATTGAGTTACGTACTAAACATTCTATTAGTCGATAACAGTGTGTTTCACTTATACAAGCTCTCTCCATTACCAGTCGAGGTTGATAGAAATAAACTGTTGTTTACGTATATAGCACCACAGAAGGAATTTTTATTAACGCGCAATGCTAAAAGATTAAGCAATGAACAGTTGCTTTGTAAAATGATTAAACCTGATCATAGTACAGGGCTATTACAAATGATTGAAGCGATTTCATAAATTCACTGTAGCTCCATTCATTGACATATCGTCACGACACACTACAGATACGTAGAAAAACTCATAAAGTTTTGTTCGGCTGAAGCTGCACTTCAGGTTTCTGCCGCCAGAGTGCAGTGAGACAAAATGGCGACAGGAGCTGAGAAAGTGTATGTCGTGCTTGAAATGAACTCACATCAGTCAGTCATAACAGTGCAACGACACTTCAGGATGAAGTTCAACAAAGATCCACCAACTGCTAACTCCATTTGGCCATGGTATGCGCAGTTTAAAGCTTTTGGATGCCTCTGTAAGGGGAAAACAACGGGTCGCCCTGCAGTGAGCGAAGAAACGGTTAAATGCGTGCGGGCAAGTTTCACGCGTAGCCCGCGGAAGTCGACGAATAAAGCAAGCAGAGAGCTAAACATACCACAGCCGACGGTTTGGAAAAACTTACGGAAAAGGCTAAAGCAGAAGCCATACCGTTTACAATTGCTACAGGCCCTGACACCCGATGACAAAGTCAAACGCTTTGAATTTTCGGCGCGGTTGCAACAGCTCATGGAAAAGAATGCGTTCAGTGCGAAACTTGTTTTCAGTGATGAAGCAATATTTTTTCTTAATGGTGAAGTGAACAGACTCAATGTGCGAATCTGGGCGGTAGAGAATCGTCACGCATTCACGCAGCAAATTCGCAATTCACCAAACGTTAACGTGTTTTGTGCAATCTCATGGTTTAAAGTTTATGGCCCCTTTTTCTTCTGCGAAAAAAACTTTACAGGAGACGTGTGCCTGAACATGCTGGAAAATTGGCTCATGCCACAACTGGAGACTGACAGCGCCGACTTCATCTTTCAACAGTATGGTGCTCCACCGCACTTCCATCATGATGTTTGGCATTTCTTAAACAGGAGATTGGAAAACCAATGGATCGGTCGTGGTGGAGATCATGATCAGCAATTCATGTCATGGCCTCCACGCTCTCCTGACGTAATCCCATGCAATTTCTTTCTGTGGGGTTATGTGAAAGATTCAGTGTTTAAACCTCCTCTACCAAGAAACGTGCCAGAAGTGTGAGCTCGCATCAACGATGCTTTCGAACTCATTGATGGGGACATGCTGCGCCGAGTGTGGGAGGAACTTGATTATCAGCTTGATGTCTGCCGAATCACTAAAGGGGCACATATCGAACATTTGTGAATGCCTAAAAAAACTTTTTGAGTTTTTGTTTGTGTGTGCATAGCATTGTGAAAATATCTCAAATAATAAAGTTATTGTAGAGCTGTGAAACCGCTTCAATCATTTGTAATAACCCTGTATATGTAAACAGACCTTTGTCTTGCTTTCCACTTATGATCATGAAGTTTGTGAAGCTAGAATGCCTCAACTGATAACTAAAATTCCTGCTGATTGTATTCAAAAGTACGTGATACTGAACGAAAGTGTATGGACACAAATTGGAGGAAATGATTGGCTTTTTTGTAGCACCTAAGGACAAGGGATTCACAATATTATGTAATGAGCAAACGATGTCAGACATAATTACACGAGGAACCGATAAACTGAAATTTTTTAGCAAGTGTAAAGGTTATGGAGCTCAGATATTAATCCAATCTGAACATATTATTCGATCAAATGTACCTATTAATGATATTGTGCCAAATTTAAATATTAATATATACTGCTGTATGGTAAATGATGAAAAACATAACATACCAGACTTACCTTACTTATTACACCAGTTGTTAGACAGCGGCAGGACATAAATTGGAAGAATTGGAAAATGAGACGTATCAACAAAGAAACGCTTTTAAAGTTGTATACAGTTGATAGTATACCTACCTGGAGTTACTTTGGTACAAGATAGTCATGTTAATTGTGGTATTGTGTATCTGTAGATTTTGTCGTTGTTGTCGAAGTTGTTTCAAATTCCTGTTCAAGAGTATGGAGGATGATTGTTGTAGTAAAATATGTGTAAGAAATAAAATTGTGAACCAATATGTAGACAGAGAGATTGTTTGATATCAGCATAGTGGTAATACTAATACAGATGAGGAAAGAATTATGCTCGAACCAGTATCGAGTAAATACACTGAAGGACCTAGTGATATAGTTTTATGGGAATGCAGTCATGTTCCAGAGGAATGTATTGATGTAGAGCAAAGAAAACCTTTAATATATTTATCTAAGACAAACAAACATTAATGAAATTATGTATATTGTATATTATTGTAAACGTGTTATCAAATTGTATATTATCTAAGAGCCTTAAAATGAGTATGAAATGTATTGTTCATTTGTGGAAACAAAGGTTGAAATAATTGTATAAGTCAGTTGCAAACAAAGAAAACTGTATTGCTGTATGGAAGATTTATAAAAATGCGTTTTCAAATTGTATATTATCTAAGAGCCTTAAAATGAGTATGAAATGTATTGTTCATTTGTTGAAACAAAAGTTGAAATAATTATATAAGTCAGTTGTAATCAAGGAAAACTGTACTGATGTATGGAAGATTTATAAATAAAGCACAACAAGTTTATAAGGCACTGGGAGCACTTAAAAATTTTGCACTCTCGGGAATGGAGGTTGCAGAATTTTCCCCGTATGGGGAGGGGGAAGGGGAGAGGTGCCTCGAATAAATAGGCATATGTTAAGCTGTCTGTGAAGTTACGGTCCTGTAACATAGCAGTAGGAGCTGCTGTTATACAGATTAATGTGCTTCGACAGATGGAAAGCCTCCACACATGGTTAGTACACAATGGAAAGAGCCAGAGCGGCGCAGCGCTTGATAACAGGCAACTCCCACTCAGAGTGGCTAAATGACATACTCGAGGATCGGAAGGCACCCAGAGTAATGGAAGTTTCCCCAAGCATCATAGTAACATCACAGGAGATTATATAAATGGCATCTTAACAGCCTGTCGAGGATTCCGATAGTATTCTGCCTCCGACGTCGTCACTGCGCTAACCTGGCTCAGGGGCAGGACTTAGACTCTCGCGGCATTTAGTTGCACATAGTAGAAGTTACATGTTAGTAACACCTCCCACAGTTTAGTTCAGATGTCAGTGCCTCGTAAACTTGAGTAATGTTTACTCCAACTCTTTCTCTTCTTCATTAGAAGCTTATTTACAATCACACTGAGTTCCCTGGTTTAAAGTTATTCCAGCTTTACAGATTCTGCTTCATCAGAACTACGAGTTGGACAGGCCCACTCTGCCTCAGCCAGGTTAGTGTCTAGCTCCCTCTTCCTGGTCCGCTCGCAGGAAACAAATCAGACACGACACATCAGAAAAGATAAGGAAATTATTTGGTGGAGCAAACCCCCACTGAAAACTGCTCCAAGAGTACCGGCAGTTTTGTAGGAATTCTCCAAACCCATTGATGCATTTCTCAAATTTATAAGCCTTGATATTTTTGAAAACAATTGTTGGCTGTACCAATGCTTTTATTGCAAACGAAAGGGACGAAGTGATTGGGACTGAAAGGACACTACATGGAATGAGATTGTGAGTGTTTGGGTCTTTATTCTTAGTTGGAGTGAAGCATGGGTCTTTTATTCTTAGTTGGAGTGAAGTGAAAACTGCAGAGAGCAATGGAAAGATGATGGAACAGGTATGGAGATCACGACATGCAGTTACAAGCACTTCCCGTTCTTGCGTCGATCAGTGAGGTTTGATTATCTGTGTACAAGAGTGGAGAGAGAAAAGATTGACAGGGTCGCAGACGTCTGCAATATTTATAACAGGGTTTTGGTCAACTGTAGGAATAATAATTGCAGTCATTGTGAATTCACAACAATTGACAAGATGCTGTACGCATTTAGAGGTAGATGTGGTTTTGTCCAATATGTGCCTAGCAAACCAGCCAAATAAGGACTGAAATAATATGCAATATGAGACAGTAAAACAAAAAAGAGACATATATGGCTTAACTTAGGTTCTGGTATTACCAATAGTTGTCTCCATCATCGATGACACAGACTCCACATCAGAGAACGGTGATGAGCAACAGTTTTCCCCAGAAGACAAGATGATGTATTTAATGGGGACGGAGGGGTCAAGGAAGATTTCCTGTGCAATATACATGTTATGGTGGAGGTACAAAACATTGTTCACGTATTCTTCACCAAGTTTGTACCTCATTGGGTACAGCATGTATCGCAGAGATGAAAAGAATTGCTCCACGCTCACATGCGTTGCTGGGATAGCGAGAACGACACAAACAAGGGCATAAAATTCTGGCTGTACTAAACGTTGCTCCTCCCAGCATTGGAGGACATTTGTGCTCCTCTAGAGTTGCTTTGTACGTTTGAAATAATTACAGAGTTTTGTCTTCCTATACAAAGCCTTTTGGTTACACTCTCTTGGAGCTTTGTTTCACTGGAAATCTTCTCTGCCAGTGTTGCTGAAGTTTGTCATCCTCATCATCTGATTCATCATCCACCGCAGGACCTTGTCGCACTTCTTCAGTGCCAGTTTTGGTATCAGTCACATTCTGGATCTTAAACCATATTTTACACTCTTGGAAATTGAAATAAGAACACCGTGAATTCATTGTCCCAGGAAGGGGAAACTTTATTGACACATTCCTGGGGTCAGATACATCACATGATCACACTGACAGAACCACAGGCACATAGACACAGGCAACAGAGCATGCACAATGTCGGCACTAGTACAGTGTATATCCACCTTTCGCAGCAATGCAGGCTGCTATTCTCCCATGGAGACGATCGTAGAGATGCTGGATGTAGTCCTGTGGAACGGCTTGCCATGCCATTTCCACCTGGCGCCTCAGTTGGACCAGCGTTCGTGCTGGACGTGCAGACCGCGTGAGACGACGCTTCATCCAGTCCCAAACATGCTCAATGGGGGACAGATCCGGAGATCTTGCTGGCCAGGGTAGTTGACTTACACCTTCTAGAGCACGTTGGGTGGCACGGGATACATGCGGACGTGCATTGTCCTGTTGGAACAGCAAGTTCCCTTGCCGGTCTAGGAATGGTAGAACGATGGGTTCGATGACGGTTTGGATGTACCGTGCACTATTCAGTGTCCCCTTGACGATCACCAGTGGTGTACGGCCAGTGTAGGAGATCGCTCCCCACACCATGATGCCGGGTGTTGGCCCTGTGTGCCTCGGTCGTATGCAGTCCTGATTGTGGCGCTCACCTGCACGGCGCCAAACACGCATACGACCATCATTGGCACCAAGGCAGAAGCGACTCTCATCGCTGAAGACGACACGTCTCCATTCGTCCCTCCATTCACGCCTGTCGCGACACCACTGGAGGCGGGCTGCACGATGTTGGGGCGTGAGCGGAAGATGGCCTAACGGTGTGCGGGACCGTAGCCCAGATTCGTGGAGACGGTTGCGAATGGTCCTCGCCGATACCCCAGGAGCAACAGTGTCCCTAATTTGCTGGGAAGTGGCGGTGCGGTCCCCTACGGCACTGCGTAGGATCCTACGGTCTTGGCGTGCATCCGTGCGTCGCTGCGGTCCGGTCCCAGGTCGACGGGCACGTGCACCTTCCGCCGACCACTGGCGACAACATCGATGTACTGTGGAGACCTCACGCCCCACGTGTTGAGCAATTCGGCGGTACGTCCACCCGGCCTCCCGCATGCCCACTATACGCCCTCGCTCAAAGTCCGTCAACTGCACATACGGTTCACGTCCACGCTGTCGCGGCATGCTACCAGTGTTAAAGACTGCGATGGAGCTCCGTATGCCACGGCAAACTGGCTGACACTGACGGCGGCGGTGCACAAATGCTGCGCAGCTAGCGCCATTCGACGGCCAACACCGCGGTTCCTGGTGTGTCCGCTGTGCCGTGCGTGTGATCATTGCTTGTACAGCCCTCTCGCAGTGTCCGGAGCAAGTATGGTGGGTCTGACACACCGGTGTCAATGTGTTCTTTTTTCCATTTCCAGGAGTGTATATATATATATATATATATATATATATATATATATATATATATATACAGGGTGTTACAAAAAGGTACGGCCAAACTTTCAGGAAACATTTCTCACACACAAAGTAAGAAAAAATGTTATGTGGACATGTGTCCGGAAACGCTTACTTTCCATGTTAGAGCTCATTTTATTACTTCTCTTCAAATCACATTAATCATGGAATGGAAACACACAGCAACAGAACGTACCAGCGTGACTTCAAACACTTTGTTAAAGGAAATGTTTAAAATGTCCTCCGTTTTCGATGATACATGCATCCACCCTCCGTCGCAAGGAATCCCTGATGCGCTGATGCAGCCCTGGGGTATCGGCGAGGACCATTCGCAACCGTCTCCATGAAGCTGGGCTACGGTCCCGCACACCGTTAGGCCGTCTTCCGCTCACGCCCCAACATCGTGCAGCCCGCCTCCAGTGGTGTCGCGACAGGTGTGAATGGTGGGACGAATGGAGACGTGTCGTCTTCAGTGATGAGAGTCGCTTCTGCCTTGGTGCCAATGATGGTCGTATGCGTGTTTGGCGCCGTGCAGGTGAGCGCCACAATCAGGACTGCATACGACCGAGGCACACAGGGCCAACACCCGGCATCATGGTGTGGGGAGCGATCTCCTACACTGGCCGTACACCACTGGTGATCGTCAAGGGGACACTGAATAGTGCACGGTACATCCAAACCGTCATCGAACCCATCGTTCTACCATTCCTAGACCGGCAAGGGAACTTGCTATTCCAACAGGACAATGCACGTCCGCATGTATCCCGTGCCACCCAACGTGCTCTAGAAGGTGTAAGTCAACTACCCTGGCCAGCAAGATCTCCGGATCTGTCCCCCATTGAGCATGTTTGGGACTGGATGAAGCGTCGTCTCACGCGGTCTGCACGTCCAGCACGAACGCTGGTCCAACTGAGGCGCCAGGTGGAAATGGCATGGCAAGCCGTTCCACAGGACTACATCCAGCATCTCTACGATCGTCTCCATGGGAGAATAGCAGCCTGCATTGCTGCGAAAGGTGGATATACACTGTACTAGTGCCGACATTGTGCATGCTCTGTTGCCTGTGTCTATGTGCCTGTGGTTCTGTCAGTGTGATCATGTGATGTATCTGACCCCAGGAATGTGTCTATAAAGTTTCCCCTTCCTGGGACAATGAATTCACGGTGTTCTTATTTCAATTTCCAGGAGTGTATATATATATGGAACTTGATAACCAGATATCTGCTTGCTACCTTCTCCTTAGAGAATATTACATCACCGCAAAGAATTGTTGGTTCGTGATTTTTATCCTTTACTTTTTTAAACTTGATCTGACGTAAACCTTCGTACGGTACCTGGTGGTGGATCATTTGCAATTATCTTGGCAAATACAGTTCTAATGCATTATACAGTGATAGTCCACTTGTTTCTATGATGTACATAGTAGACGAAAATGTACCAAAACAACACTTAAAAATAAACAAATTTTCCCCCTAGACCGTACTTCCTGCTCTCGCGCCGGCCGCTGTGGCCGAGCAGTTCTAGGCGCTTCAGTCTGCAACTGCGCGACCGCTACGCTCGCAGGTTCGAATCCTGCCTCGGGCGTGGATGTGTGTGATGTCATTAGGTTAGTTAGGTTTAAGTAGTTCTGCGTTCTAGGGGACTGATGATAACATCACATAGTGCTCAGAGCCATTTGAACCATTTTTGAACCTGCCATCGCCCCGGCGGCTATAGCCACACAGCGTAGGGCGCAGGCTCAGGCTCCACATTTTTCCCTTAAAATTTTACAATTTAATGAGAGTAAGTACAAAAATGGTTGATATGATCCAATTTATATTGTAATGTTAGTTGTTGAGGAAACAACAAAAGCTCAAAAAATCTTCGACGTTTGTTCCGTATTGAATATGACTTGCATGGCGGATTTTTTGTAAATCAACAAATACCTTTTACTTAAATAACATTTTTCAAATATATTTACCGCTTACAAGATACGGAGATTCAAAAATTGATAAGACAATTTCTTAGAAAAGGATCAAAACAGTTTTTTCGCTAAATTATCCAAATTTACCCTACAAATTGTTATTAACATGATGTGCAAACAATCTCAAGTTCATTAAAATACTAGTTATCTAAATATGAACAAATGTTAGGAAGATTTTGCCACTAGTCACTCCGTAATAACGTAAGTATGAGAAGATACATCTACATCTACATGATTACTCTGCAATTCACATTTAAGTGCTTGGCAGAGGGTTCATTGAACCACAATCATACTATCTCTCTACCATTCCACTCCCGAACAGCGCACGGGAAAAACGAATACTTAAACCTTTCTGTTCGAGCTCTGATTGCTCTTATTTTATTTTGATGATCATTCCTACCTATGTAGGTTGGGCTCAACAAAATATTTTCGCATTCGGAATAAATTTCGTAAATAGATCTCGCCGCGACGAAAAACGTCTTTGCTTTAATGACTTCCATCCCAACTCGCGTATCATATCTGCCACACTCTCTCCCCTATTACGTGATAATACAAAACGAGCTGCCCTTTTTTGCACCCTTTCGATGTCCTCCGTCAATCCCACCTGGTAAGGATCCCACACCGCGTAGCAATATTCTAACAGAGGACGAACGAGTGTAGTGTAAGCTGTCTCTTTAGTGGACTTGTTGCATCTTCTAAGTGTCCTGCCAATGAAACGCAACCTTTGGCTCGCCTTCCCCACAATATTATATATGTGGTCTTTCCGACTGAAGTTGTTCGTAATTTTAACACCCAGGTACTTAGTTGAATTGACAGCCTTGAGAATCTCTTTTTGAACTCATGTGGATCACCTCACACTTTTCGTTATTTAGCGTCAACTGCCACCTGCCACACCATACAGCAATCTTTTCTAAATCGCTTTGCAACTGATACTGGTCTTCAGATGACCTTATTAGACGGAAAATTACAGCATCATCTGCGAACAACCTATGAGAACTGCTCAGATTGTCACCCAGGTCATTTATATAGATCAGGGACAGCAGAGGTCCCAGGACGCTTACCTGGGGAACACCTGATATCACTTCAGTTTTACTCGATGATATGCCGTCTGTTACTACGAACTGTGACCTTCTTGACAGGAAATCACAAATCCAGTCGCACAACTGAGATGATACCCCATAGGCCCGCAGCCTGATTAGAAGTCGCTTGTGAGGAACGGTGTCAAAAGCTTTCCGGAAATCTAGAAATATTACTCCTTCTACCCTTCTTAAACACTGGTGCGACATGCGCAATTTTCCAATCTGTAGGTACAGACCTATCGGTGAGCGAGCGTTTGTATATGATTGCTAAGTAGGGAGCTATTGTATCAGCGTAATCTGAAAGGAACCTAATCGGTATACAATATGGACCTGAAGACTTGCCCGTATCAAGCGATTTGAGTTGCTTCGCAACCCCTAAGGTATCTACTTCTAAGAAACTCATGCTAGCAGCTGTTCGTGTTTCAAATTCTGGAATATTCCATTCGTCTTCCCTGGTGAAGGAATTTCGGAAAACTGCGTTCAGTAACTCCGCTTTAGCATTGGAGGGCAGCGTGGAGGGTAAAAATCGTAGAGGGAGACCAAGAGATGAATACACTAAGCAGATTCAGAAGGATGTAGGTTGCAGTAGGTACTGGGAGATGAAGAAACTTGCACAGGATAGGGTAGCATGGAGAGTTGCATCAAACCAGTCTCAGGACTGAAGACCACAACAACAACAACAACAACATCTGTCAAAGGTAACTAAAACTATTTACTTATGTTATCTTAATTTTTTTTACAGAAAGTTGTTAACATGATGTCTATTACAAATAGTGTATAATATCTAATCAATATCTACAAAGAAATGCATGACAGAAAAATATTTAATTGTTCATAATTACACTGTATTGTTCTAATGGGCAATGTAATGTTGTATTATTGACATATACTTGTCTCATAAGTGTTCTCAATTGCACTCTTGTTTACACCATTTTATCTTGCCATGGTAGCTTGCCTTCGCTGATGAAGTAACGAGCAAATCTGTCCCTTACTTCTTTTGCATACATGTTGGGCCATGGAGAAGTTACTCCAGACAACTTAACGAATGGCGCCTTACAAACGTATCTTCATACCTCTACCCATCTCGTTGTTGTACATAGTTATGCAACACACAACATGCCAAAACTATACTTTCTGCAAGTTGTAAACTAACATTTAGAGGCCTATGAAATATTCTCCATTTGTTTGCCATAATACCAAAGGTACATTCAATATACCTGCGAGATCTTGACAATCGGTAGTTTAAAACTCTTTTAATATGAGACAATAATTTTCCAACGTATGGACGTATGATGTGTTTCAACAGACCGAACCCATCATCTCATACAAAAACATGAGGCAATGGTGTAATGTCCACATTTGAAATTGGTTTTGCCTGTGGAATATTCAGTGTACCTTCTACGAGTTTTTTTGTAAAATATTGATTCCTGGAAAACTGATGAATCATTACTTTTGCCGTAGGAACCAACATCTACAAACAAAAAACGGTAGTTAGCATCACAAACAGCTAGTAGTACAATTGAATGAAAATGTTTGTAGTTGTAAAAAAGGGACCCTGAATCATTGGGTTGCACAATACGAACATGTTTACAGTCCAGTGCTCCAAGGCAGTTAGGAAAGTTGGCATACTTTAGAAAGTCGTTACTGACTTGTTCCCACTTGTCTTCTGTCATAGGAGGTATACAAATTGTTTTCAATTTGTTCCATATTATTGCACAAACTTGACGGATTATGTTCCCTGTCATTGACTTTCATACTCTGTAATTGCAATGAAGTTCAGCAAAAGAACATCCTGTTGCCAGATACCTGGAAAAAACATGTTAATTTTTTACTGTGTTAATTGACTACAAAGTTTACAAATTTTTTTAGGAACAACTTTGCAAAAGAGGTGGAAGAGTCTGCGTGACAATTTTGCCAGAGAATTAAAAAGAAGGAAGACCAAGATATCAGGATCTGGAGCAAGCACCTCTACTCCTTATATATATTTCTCAAGGCTCCAATTTTTACAAAATACAGTAAGTAATAAGGAGACTACCAGTAATCTTGATGACCATGGCCAGGACACAGTCATCTTGGAGGAGGAGGAAGCAGCTACTGACGATTTGAACAGGCTTGAACAAAGTACCGAAAACCCAGTAAGTAAGAAAAAAATTAAATTGATAAACATTTTTTGGACATTTTAAACAAAAGTATTTTGCTAAGAGAACAAAGAGAAATGGAAAAAAATAACGAAGATGAGGACAAACTCTTTTGTCTCTCTCTGTACAAGGAACTGAATGAAGTGCCTGAACACGGTAAAATTAGAACGAAAATTCAGTTACTTGAAACAATACAAAGAGCCCTAGATTTCTACAACGCAACTGCGATTAATGAGACACGTGGACCTGTGCACTACCAACCATTCTCCAGTATGTAACATGGCCAAGTATACCCAGATACTTTTCCAGCCCAAGCTTCTCAGTCTCCACAAGTACTGGTCACCTCACAAGCAGGGTCTGAACATCAACAATTGCTGAATATACAATATGGCTAGGTACACTCAGGAGCTTTTCCAACACATGCAACTCAGACCCCACGATGACCACAAGAGGCCGCCTCACCTGCAGATAGTTGCACTTCTCTACAAAATTCTGAAATATTGGATTTGTACTAAAACTGACGGATTTCCTTTACCTTAAGAAAGAATAAAAATTTTTAATTGATGTCTTGTCAATTTGTTATTTTATATACAATAATTTATACCGTACATGTAATATCAGTTTATAAATAAACTTACCTCAATGTGATTACGAGTTTCTCTTCTGGTGAAATACTATCCCTAACGTAGTTACGCAATCGACATTCTTAAGTGATTAAAAAACTTTGGCCCATGTTTTCTTAGATTTGGGTACAGAGTTACAAAAGATCCGTGAGTTAATTTGTCACGTAAAATTGGATGTACCCAGTACTGTCTTTGCCTTCGTCTCCGTTTTTTAAGCCTGCGGTGCATAATCCAAAGACATGCTGCCTCTTCCATTTCCATGGCTAAACTGATTTTATTAAATCGGGAGCGAAGTTGCAAGAAGATTCGGATACCAGGGGCTGTATTACAGACAGCCGTTGTGCAAATTGTCGGTGCTGGTTGTGGGCTGCGGGTTGGCGCGGTCTGGGGCATGCCTTCTTGCTGCCGTGTGCTGCCTTTCCGGCCGCATCGAGCGCCTAGCTGCTGCAGATACTCCATCTGCCCCCCCCCCCCTCCCCCCGAGGCGTAGGGAATTTCCCAAGTCAGGGCCTGGTCGCTGGCCAGTCACCCGCGCTTGGTAGGACGATAGGGTCGGTGTTGTTGCCTGAGACGGATAACAGTGACAAAGAAAGCGACTCCCGACACTCCCTGGCAGCTTTGACTCCCTTTCCGCCGACGGACATGAAAATCATCGGAGCGAAAGCGAGAATTGTCCCTCAAGCGGGAGGGTCGGCCATTGCGATCCTAGGAACTGTAGAGGCGAGTGCAAACAGGGAGCCCTCAGCTCCAAAATCCCCCCTAGGTTTATCACCACCAACTAGAGCCCTTCCACCCCCATCACAGCTTCCACTTTCAAGCGCAACTAAAGACAGGAAAACCCCTACCGTACTGTGACTGCTACTTCCGAAAGGACAAGCGTCGCCTAAGCAAACAATGAAACAACCGCGTAAGGAGACAACCCGAGAGGAAAGGGGTGAAACACTGGCTGTAGAGATGGGAGAGGGGGGGAAAAACCGGCCGGACATATCAGTAGTCGAGGATGCAAACGCAGCAAAAGAGGATAACTCCGCAGACGCGGGAATGGACGCGGCTAGTAGTAGCTTAGATTTCCTCACAAGTCTGATACCAGGAAGGAACCAGGCTGCGACAGACGGGGCGGCTGTCCAGCAGGGGTGCTCAGAGGCGGCCTCTGAGAAGACACTCCCCCCAAACCAGACCGATTTAGGAGAGGAGAATGTCCCACGAAAAAGGCCAGCGGCAACTTCCCAAGTAACATCCCCAGAAAAGCCAACCACCTCTAAAGGAAAAGCTCCCAGTTTGCAAATGTGCACAAAGGCATCACATGTAGGCACAAAGGCCACAAAAGGAGTACAGCTAACCGAGGACGGCTTCCAAGTGCCGAAAAAGAGGCACACGGCCAGAGCAGCGGTGCCCAAACAAGTACGATCACTTGACACCTCAAATAGGTACGTCACATTCACGGACGAGCAGGGGGAACCAACGGTAGGGGAACCCACTGAGGAACCGACACAGAGAACAGTTCAAATCCCCCCAATAGTCATTGTATGGACCGAGGACTTCAAAAGCCTCCAAATACTTTTGAAGGGTGTGACATCGTCCACACTATCATTCAAAGTGGCAGGCAGAGATACCTACAAGGTCCTCACAAAATCTAGAGAGGACTACGACAATATTATGAAGGTAGTGAAAGATAAACAGCTGCACTCATATACTCACAGCACGGAACCATTGAGGCTCCTGAAGGTAGTGTTCCGCAGACTCCCCTTTCAGATGGATCCTGACCATCTCAAAGAGGAACTCGAGGACCTAGGCTACGGAATAAGGGCTGTATCACGCATGAAGATGCCGAAGGCAAATCGGCAAACGCCGTTGTTCATGGTCGTCCTGGTAGACAATGTAGAAAACACGAAGATATTTCTGGTAACTAGGGTCGCGAACATTACGAACGTGCAAGTTGAGAAGTTCCGCGGCAAAGGGCGCAGGGCACAGTGCTACTCCTGCCAAGGGCTAAACCACGTGGCAAGATATTGCACAATGCCCCCACGGTGTGTGAAATGCACAGGGGAGCACCAAAGTAGAGACTGCCCCACACCAAGCATGAACACGCCCAAGTGCTGCAACTGTGGGCTCGCCCACGTAGCAAACTACAGGGGGTGCGTGGTCTTCAGGAAGGCTGACAACAAACAGACTAGGAACAACATACCGGCGAGAAAAAACACCACACCAGCCAGGAAAATCGAAAATGGCGTAAGTTACTCCAGCATTGCCAAGCCGCGAAAAGACGCGCAAGCAACAGCGGGTGGCAAGTGCGCAGGCGCAAGAAGTGCGAACGCGCAAGCCACCGAGAGCGCTGCTAACACGAACGAAACAGAGACGACCACAGAACACACCAATGACGCGAATAACACCTCCACAAACATCGCTGAGGAACTCCGCGAGTTGCGCCTTCTAATGACATTGGTAGCCGAAATGATGAAAACCCTACCACAGCTCCTAGTAGCTCCAATTACGACAGCCAACAAGGCCCAACAACAATCTGGAACCAATATAACCAATGAATAACGCCATTCATGGATTAACAGTTTGCGCCTGGAACGCAAATGGCATACGTACCCAAGGAGGGGAATTCAGGCAGTTTCTCATGGACGAGGCAATAGATATATGCCTAGTTTCGGAAACTAAGCTAAAGCCAGGTATTTACGTGCGCGCGGCGAATTACTCATGCCACCGCTCAGATAGGTTAACACATGGAGGAGGCACCGCCATTTATATTAAAAACTGCCTCAAACACCACATTGTGCAACTGCCAAGACTTCGCACGGTTGAAGCCACAGCAGTTGTAGTACAAATATCGTCAGGCGAAACGACATTCGTTGCAACCTACCGACCACCAGGTAAACTGCTGGACCTGGCGGACTTCGCGGCATTGTTGTCCATCCGCGGTAAAATCTTTATCGCGGGGGACCTCAGTGCCAAACACGCCGAATGGAACTCCAGAGTGACCAACACAAGTGGACGTCGCCTGTTAAATGTGGTTCAACAGCACAACGCAGTCGCCCTGGGACCATATGATCCCACCTCCTACCCTGCGACAGGCGGCCGTCCCGACATGCTTGACAGCGCACTGCTGAAGGGAGTCGGCAACCGCACAACTGCGACAACCCGAAATGCGCTCTCGTCGGATCACCTACCGGTAATATTCGACCTGGAAGTTCAAGGCGAGCTACTCCAGAGCCACCGAAGGCCACTAGGTAAAGTCAACTGGGAACAGTTTAGAGAGAGCCTGCAAGATACCCTCAATGACATCCCAGACCCAGCTGACATAGGTACAGATGAGGCAATCAGAAGACTTAATGCAGCTACAATACAGGCTGTAGCAAATGCGTCCCCCAGAGGCCCACAAAAAATTAAAGACTTCTCACGCCAGCTCCCCCCAGAGCTAATAGACGCTATAGCCCGCAAAAATAGAGTCTTTCGGGAATGGCAAGTAACCAGAAGCCCTGTCACTAAGCGCCTCCTCAACAGGCTCAGGAGAGAGTTGAAAGTGGCGGTGGAAGGCCATCGTAATAGGGAATGGGAAGGGAAAGTAGCCTGCTTGCAGATAAACGATGGGCCAGCCTGGAAAACGACAAAGTACTTTCTGAGGAAAGGTCAAAGCATCCCTCCCCTACAAGTCAGGGGTGAGGTGATAAGCGAGCCTGACGCCAAGGCCAGTGCCTTGGCTGATGTCTTTGCGGAGAATTTCACTCCTGTAGAGGATCCCATTGATGAGGAGCACATTCGTCTAGTGCAGCAACGGCTCCCAGTCTTCCTCGAAAGTGATGCAGGAGCAGACATAGAAGACTTCTCAGAGGAGGAAGTACAGGCACAATTGAAGCAGTTAAACCCGAGGACAGCGGGGGGGGGGGGGGGGGGGGGGGGTAGGACCAGCTAGAAAATGCAATACTACTTCAGTTACCACAAGCAGCCATTCGCCCCATCACCGTGATCTTCAATCAAATCATGCAGACTGGCAACATGCAGAGGTGGTTGCCATACCAAAACAGGGCAAAGAAACCAGGCTTCCACAGAATTACAGGCCGATCAGCCTTTTACCAGCAATATCTAAGGTATTTGAGCGCCTGTACTCTAAAAGGCTAATGCTTCACGTAAATGCAGAGGAGCTGATCCCTCCGGAACAATTCGGGTTCCGACGTGGACATAGCACAGAGCAACAGCTGTTACGTCTTGTGGAGGATGCGATGGGTGCCCTGGAGAGTCGACAGTACACAGGGGTAGTGCTGCTCGATGTCTCTAGGGCCTTCGACCGTGTGTGGCACAAGGGCCTCCTCTAAAAACTGTTTGCAATGGGGGTACCTACGCCACACGTTCGACTCATCAAGTCTTACCTTAGTGGACGAACGTTCAATGTCTGTGCGGGAGCGGGTATATCCACAGCAAGGCCCATACAGGCGGGAGTGCCACAGGGTTCTGTCCTTGGCCCCCTGTTGTACTCCTTATATACCTCGGACACGCCAAAGGCTAACAGAGTCTCGCTCACATTGTACGCGGACGACACCACGTTGTATACCAGAAGCGCGAACGTGAACCTCATGCGCCGCAGCTTGCAGACGGCATGTGAAGCTCTAGGTACATGGGCCACAAAGTGTCGCCTGAAATACAATGCCAGCAAAAGCCAGGCAATCATCATTACGAGGAAAAGAATCCCTATCGACCTACAGCCAGTGCGGATCATGGGAGGCCCCATCACATGGACCCGCACTGCGAAATACCTTGGGGTGACCCTAGACAGGCGCCTCACATGGGGACCACACATAAGGGACATTGTGGGTAAAGCCTATGGCAGATTGAGAGCGCTATACCCAATCCTGAACCCGAAGACAACCCTACCCACACGCTGCGGCATTACGCTGTTTCTCGTCCTTATAAGGCCGGTGATGGAGTATGCAGCAGTAGTGTGGGGAAACGCGGCAGACTGCCACATCCGGAGATTACAGGGCCTCCAGGGTAGAGTACTTAGGATGATAATGAAACTCCCGCGTGATTTTCCCACTAGAGAGTTGCATACCATCACTGGAGTGCATCCAATAAAGGTAAGAATAAGACAGACCGCTCAATTTTTCTATGAGAAATCACAGCAGTCAGAGAACAGACTGGTCTCGAACCTCGGGAACCAGATACACAGAAGGGGCACCACAAGATGGCCCGACCTGCTACGGCAGTAAAACCACCACAGTAACGATTATTAACTAACATAAAATGCTCATAACAAAATAGGACCAACACACACGATAGGCCCACTTAAAATACATATTAGGAAACGCAGGAATAGTGCAAAGCACTTAACTTGCTTAACCTAGAGATAGACAGGCACTATCCAACTAGGTAAAGAGCGGTGCGGTGCGGCGTCAACGCCGTACGTGCGTACACGCCACTTTCTCTGATGCGCGTTGCAATGCACGATGCAATGCTATGATGTGTACATAGCCTTAAAGCAATCAACAAGTATGCCATATTACGGCTCATGTTTTGGTTATCCAAAACCAACTTATTGACCGTTATAAGTGCGATGCAGTTGACCTACGACCGTAATATTTGGCACAAGACGAGGTGTAGCAGCGACGTTACACGAGAAGAGTCGAAAAGTTTTAATTTGTAATACCATCTTTAGGAAGCGTTCCGTTTTTGTCATTTGTTTTCACACTGTCCTAATCTCAGAGCATCACATTGCTCGATTTTCTCTCGGGTATGATTACATACAGCGGATGGAACTCTGTGTTTAGTACTAACGAGGGAACCTCCCCATCGCACCCCACTCAGATTTAGTTATAAGTTGGTACAGTGGATAGGCCTTGAAAAACTGAATCCAGATCAATCGAGAAAACAGGAAGAAGTTGTGTGGAACTATGAAAAAATAAGCAAAATATACAAACTGAGTAGTCAATGCGCAACATAGCAAACATCAAGGACAATGGGAACTCTAGAGCGCCGTGGTCCCGTGGTTAGCGTGAGCGGCTGCGGAACGCGAGGTACTTGGTTCAAGTCGTCCATCGACTGAAAAGTTTTTTTTTTACTTTCAGACAATTATTATCTGTCCGTCCGTCCGACGCGAGGTAACTGCGCCGTAGTATGGGGACGCCACACCCAAACAAACATCGAAACAGACTACAGCGCACGGAAGAGAGAATATTGCTGCTAACGAGGCTCCCTGGCTGGCAGTTGACTGTTCACTACTTTGGACGAGAGTGCATTAAATACGTGAGATGTATTCCGTGGGCAATATGAATCCAGCAAATATAGCTCGCGACTTCAATAACAATCGCATGGTTTTGCGGTGCGGTCGCAAAACACAGGCCCTAAACTTATTACAGTGAACAGAGACGTCAGTGAACGAACGGACAGATCATAACTTTGCGAAAATAAAGAAAGTAAAATTTTCACTCGAGGGTAGACTTGAACCAAGGACCTCTAGTTCCAGAGCGGCTCACGCCAACCACGGGACCACGGCGCTCCTGAGCTCATTATATCCTTGATGTTGCCTATCTTGCACATGGACTACTCAGTTTGTATATATTGCTTACTTTTTTCATAGTTCCACACAACTTCTTCCTGTTTTCTCTGTTGATCTGTGTTCAGTTTTTCAAGGACTATCCACTGTGCCAACTTATAGCTAAATCTGAGGGGGGTGCGATGGGGAGGTTTCCTTGTAAGGTATCTGGCCTCTTCGTTCTGTACAAAATAGAAGCTCCTAAGTTAGTGCAATCGACAAGTATGGCATATTACGGCTCTTGTTTTGGTTATCATAAACTCACTCACTGACCGTTTTAAGTGGCATGCAGTTGATCTAGGACCATAATATTTTCCACGAGATGAGATGCAGCAGCAACGATACACAAGAAATCGCGAATGCAATAATTTCTAATAAAATGTAAAAAAAAACGTTTCGTTTTTTTCATTTGCTTTCGTCCTATTGTAATGCCAGATCATCACGTTGCACGCCTTTCTCTCGGGAATGGTTATTGGTATCGAGTGGAAATATATGTCACGTACTACGTTATCGGGACTCCTCGTGTACGAGATAGAATCTTCTACCTTAATGCAATTGACAAGTACGGCATGCTACAATTCATGTTTTGGTCATCGAAAACTCACTTATTGACCGTTTTAAGTGCCACGCAGTTGTGAAAGGGTCCTATAGTCCCCTTTCATTATCATTTTATTTGCTTTCCAGTGCACTTTGCAGCCACAGAACACTTCGGGTGTTTTCGTCACTAAACTTCCTACCAGAGAAGACTGAGCTATGATTCAATCTAGCCGTAGCCTATTTCTTTCTACTATTTGCAAGCATCATATGATTGTTATGTTGGTTCTTTTGAGACTTGCAAATGCGTCTATAACGCCATTATAAGTCTTCCGTTTTTTTATATGTATTCCAGCTCATGACTATGATGCCATAAAATGCTTATCCCTGGCTCTCCTATTCCAAAACTCTCTGGCATGCGTGAGTTAATGAAAGTGGGTATGCTTAATTTTGCCGTACGGTGGTTTAGTCTGCTGCAGAGAATCACTGATCTTACAGAATGGCCAACCCTTGTAGTTTTCAGGTAGGCAAAACATTTGTTCCCCTTGTGTGAAAATTTCCAGTGTTAGGTTAGTGGCAGGCTTTCCTGGTCATGGGGTCGTGTGGGAGAAGTTTTAGTGTGAGATGGGCAGTCTGCTCCCAGCTCTCCAAGGGTCTGCAGCCGAGGTCTCTTCGAAGAAGGGCGAGTTGATTTAACCACGAGGCATGTTGTCTCATAGCGAGAGGGGAGCTTTTAACTGTTGGCCTCGCCATTGTCTTATAGAGATTGATTTGCTGGGTCGCAGCAAGGATTGCGAGGCTTCTGCCGACTTTCAGTTTGATTCCTAATGCAGACTCTGCGCCTTAAGAAGAACGTAGCACAAAGGTGTTGCATATGTTGAAGCGATCTCACGTAGGAATTGCGCCCTCAGTTCAGTGTCAATGTTTGTATGCCTCCGACTGTGTGCAGATACATTCTAATCTTTTCCAAATCTTGATAATTTTTGCCTCTTTGTGAATTTTCTTTGTTTCAGTACTACATGTCCGTTGGAAACCATCCACGTGGGTTAATATCGGAGTTTGTTGGCCCTCTGCCGTTACCCTTTGTCTATTCAAATGTGTCCTCTGTAAAATGTTAACTGCTCGTGGCAGCGTGGTTTAATGTTGCCAAAATTTGGCCATGGTACATAGAAATTGTGCCTCCGCGAACCACGTGGGCTCACGAGTTTACTGTGAGCCTAGCTTTTCTGTGGCCCCCTGTCTCTTTCCTGGAGTTTACTTACTGCTGTGATTTTGGAATATTAAATATATCCTGTCCAGATTAATCTGTTGTATTCGTGGTTTGTGAATTCATGTTAAGCGCGTTAGCGGGTATGTGTAGCTCTCGTTGGGGCAGTTTCTCCAAACTGAGGTTCAACTTTGAATGCAACCGTGATATTCAGATCTACTAGTTTATTTGATCATTTCTCAACACAGCGAAGCAAACCTCCTAGCTTCGTTGCATGCTGGTGTTGGGGCCGTCTTTGCTTTCTTTGAGTGAATGTGGGTCTGAATGCGAGTATTAAACCTTTCCCATCCCCCTTTAATTACGACCGCGATTCTAAGTTGAGAGCTTCTGCTGTGAATCTTATAGCGTTTCACAAGAAATCGTATGTAGTTATCAGGCAGCAGCAGTTATATAGATGTCTTATATGAATCTCTTATCCAGTGTACTGATGTTACGTCTCTCTTACCTAAACCATTGACCTTGTAGTTTCCTTGTTAGCCCATCCATAGCGTTTCCATCTGCAAAGGTCCAATAAGTAGTGTTCCCTTTTTATTTAAAACAATTTCTTTAGAATAGATGTTGTTTTCAAGAGTCATGGTGCAAGCTGCTGCTATGCACAGTGTTCATGCACTTTTTACTTACTTTTAATATTTTATTTATGTGAACAATCCCTGAATCATATTAATAATTACTTCCCATGAAAGGGAAGCAGTAGTTGGGAAGGGAGTAAGACAGGGTTGTAGCCTCTCCCCGATGTTATTCAATCTGTATATTGAGCAAGCAGTAAAGGAAACAAAAGGTAAATTCGGAGTAGGTATTAAAATCCAAGGAGAAGAAATAAAAACTTTGAGGTTCGCCGATGACATTGTAATTCTGTCAGAGACAGAAAAAGGACTTGGAAGAGCAGTTGAATGGAATGGACAGTGTCTTGAAAGGAGGATATAAGATGAACATCAACAAAAGCAAAACAAGGATAATGGAATGTAGTCAAATTAAGTCGGGTGATGCTGAGGGTATTAGATTAGGAAATGAGACACTTAAAGTAGTAAAGGAGTTTTGCTATTTGGGGAGCAAAATCACTGATGATGGTCGAAGTAGAGAGGATATAAAATGTAGACTGGCAATGGCAAGGAAAGCGTTTCTGAAGAAGAGAAATTTGTTAATATCGAGTATAGATTTAAGTGTCAGGTAGTCGTTTCTGAAAGTATTTGTATGGAGTGTAGCCTTGTATGGAAGTGAAACATGGACGATAAATAGTTTGGAAAAGAGGAGAATAGAAGCTTTCGAAATGTGGTGCTACAGAAGAGTGCTGAAGATTAGATGGGTAGATCACATAACTAATGAGGAAGTATTGAACAGGATTGGGGAGAAGAGAAGTTTGTGGCACAACTTGACCAGAAGAAGGGATCGGTTGGTAGGACATGTTCTGAGGCATCAAGGGATCACCAATTTAGTATTGGTGGGCAGCGTGGAGGGTAAAAATCGTAGAGGGAGACCAAGAGATGAATACACTAAGCAGATTGAGAAGGATGTAGGTTGCAGTAGGTACTGGGAGATGAAGAAGCTTGCACAGGATAGAGTAGCATGGAGAGCTGCATCAAACCAGTCTCAGGACTGAAGACCACAACAACAACAACTAAGGTATCCGGACTCTTTGTTCTGTACAGAATAGAAACACTAAGTTAATGCAATCGTCAAGAACGCCATATACTCACATATTGCCCGTTGTAAGTGCCAAGCAACTGACCTAGGACCGTAATATTTGGCACAAGACGAGATGTAGCAGCAGCGTTATGTGGGAAACCGCGAAAAGTATTAATTTGTAATAAAAGCTTAAGAAAACGTTCCGTTTTTGTCATTTGTTTTTGTCCAGTCGTAATGGCAGAACAACTCATTGCTCGCCTTTCTCTCCGGAAGGGTTATTGGTAATGAGTGGAAATTTGTGTCACATACTAAGGTATTTGGACTCTTCGTTCTATACAAAATTGAAGCTTCTAAGTTAAGGCAATCGACAAGTATGCCATATTACGTCAAATGTTTTGGTTTTCGTAAACTCACTCACTGACCGTTTTAAGCGTCATGCATTTGTCCTAGGAACGTAATATTTAAGACGAGCTGAGGTGTAGGAGCAACGCTATATGAAAAAACGCGAAAATAAAAATTTGTAATAAAATCTGAGCTAAACGTACCGTTATTGCCATTGTTTTCGTCCTGTCATAGTGCCAGAACATCACATTGCTCGCCCTTCTTTAGGGAATGCTTATTGGTAACGAGGGGAATTTTCTGTCACATACTAAGGGACCCACACGCTTTATTCTGTACAAAATAAGCGCCATGCATTTGACCCAGGGACGTATTATTTTTCACGAGACGAGGTCTAGCTGCAGTGTTATACAAGAAAACGCGCAAAGTATTAATTTGTAATAAAATCTTAAGAATACGTACCATTTCTGTCATTTGTTTTTGAAATGACGTAATGCCAGAGCATCACATTGCTCGCCTTTCTCTCGGGAATGGTTATTGGTATCGAGTGGAAATCTTATCATGTACTAAGGCATCTCTTCGTTCTGTACAAAACAGAAGCTTCTAAGTTAATGTAATCGACTAGTACGTCATATTACAGCTAATGTTTTAGTTATCGAAAACTCACTTATTGACCGTTTTAAAAGCCTTGCAGTTGAACTAAGATGGTAATATTTGGAACGAGACGAGGTGTAGCAGCAACGTTACATGAGAAAACAACAAATTTAATAAATTGTAATAACGTAAGTAAACGTTACGTTTTGGTCATTTGTTTTCGGACTGTCGCAATGCCAGAACATGACATTGCTCGCATTTCTCTCGGGAATGGTTATTGATATCGAGTGGAAATTTGTGCCACAAACAAATGGATATGCACTCTTCGTTCTGTAGAAAATTGAAGATGATAAGTTAATGCAGTCAACAAGTATGCAATATTACGGCTCAAGTTTTGGTTATAGAAATCTTACATATTGACCGTTTTACGCGCCTTGGAGTTGAGCTAGGACAACAATATTTGGCGCACGACGAGGTGTAGCAGCAAGTGTTACACAAGAAAACGCTAAAAGTAATAATTTGTAATAAAAACTTAAGTCTCCGTGTTTGTCGCTTATTTTCGTACTGACGTAATGCCAGAACATCACATGGTTCGCCTCTCTCTTGGGAATGGTTATTGGTATCGAGTGGAAATCGTATCACATACTAAGGTATTCTTCGTTCTATCCACAATCGAATCTCTGAGTTAATGCAATAGACATTACCCCATATTACGGGTCATGTTTTGGTTATCCAAAACTGAGTTATTGACTGTTTAAGTGCCTTGCAGCTGACCTTGGACCGTAATCTTTAACATGAGATGTGGCGTAGCAGCATCTTTACACATTAAAACGCAAAAAGTAATAAACTGTAAGAAAATCGTAAGTAAATTTTCGGTTTTTGTCATTTGAGTCGTAATGCCAGAACATTAAATTTCTCAGCTTTCCATCGGGAATGGTTACTGGTAACAAATGGAAATTTGTGTCACGTACTAAGGTATCTGGACTCTTTGTTCTGTACAAAGTAAAAGCTAAGTTAATGCAATCGACAAATACCTCTTATTAAGTCTCACATATTGACCGTTTTAAGTGTCATACATTTGACTTAGGAACGTAATATTTGGCAAGAGACGAGGTTTGCAACAACATTATGGGGGGAAATGAGATAGTATTAAATTTTAATAAAAGCTTAAGAAAACATAACGTTTTCGTAATTTGTTTTTGTACTAACATAATGCCAGAGCATCACATTTCTCTCCTTTCTCTCGGCAATGGTTATGGGTAATGAGTGGAAATCTGTGTCACGTACTAAGGTATCCGAACTCTTCGTTGTCTACAAAATCGAAGCTTCTAAGATAATGCAATCGAGAAGTACGCCATATTACGGCTCATGCTTTGCTTATGGAAAATTCACTTATTGACCGTTTCAGGTGCCATGCAGTTTTTCTAGGACCGTAATATTTGCCATGAGACGAGGTGTAGCAGCAGCGTTACTCAAAAAACGCGAAAAGTAATAAAATTTAATAAAATTTCATTTAAATTTTCCGTTTTTGTTTTCGTACTGTCGTAATGCCAGAAGATGATACTGTTCCTCTTTCTCTCGGCAATGGTTACATTTTTCGGGTGGAAATTTATCAGGTAATAAGTGCCTTATTTGTGTATGAAGTAGCCGCTTCTAAAAAGTTAATACAGTCGACGAGTACGCAGGATAACGATATACCATTGCCTCCGGTAGAAAAAAATTCCAGAGACTTAAGAATGGAAAAGCGTTATCTGCGCTATCAGAATTACAAACATTATTATCTACACTCCTGGAAATGGAAAAAAGAACACATTGACACCGGTGTGTCAGACCCACCATACTTGCTCCGGACATTGCGAGAGGGCTGTACAAGCAATGATCACACGCACGGCATAGCGGACACACCAGGAACCGCGGTGTTGGCCGTCGAATGGCGCTAGCTGCGCAGCATTTGTGCACCGCCTCCGTCAGTGTCAGCCAGTTTGCCGTGGCATACGGAGCTCCATCGCAGTCTTTAACACTGGTAGCATGCCGCGACAGCGTGGACGTGAACCGTATGTGCAGTTGACGGACTTTGAGCGAGGGCGTATAGTGGGCATGCGGGAGGCCGGGTGGACGTACCGCCGAATTGCTCAACACGTGGGGCGTGAGGTCTCCACAGTACATCGATGTTGTCGCCAGTGGTCGGCGGAAGGTGCACGTGCCCGTCGACCTGGGACCGGACCGCAGCGACGCACGGATGCACGCCAAGACCGTAGGATCCTACGCAGTGCCGTAGGGGACCGCACCGCCACTTTCCAGCAAATTAGGGACACTGTTGCTCCTGGGGTATCGGCGAGGACCATTCGCAACCGTCTCCATGAAGCTGGGCTACGGTCCCGCACACCGTTAGGCCGTCTTCCGCTCACGCCCCAACATCGTGCAGCCCGCCTCCAGTGGTGTCGCGACAGGCGTGAATGGAGGGACGAATGGAGACATGTCGTCTTCAGCGATGAGAGTCGCTTCTGCCTTGGTGCCAATGATGGTCGTATGCGTGTTTGGCGCCGTGCAGGTGAGCGCCACAATCAGGACTGCATACGACCTAGGCACACAGGGCCAACACCCGGCATCATGGTGTGAGGAGCGATCTCCTACACTGGCCGTACACCACTGGTGATCGTCGAGGGGACACTGAATAGTGCACGGTACATCCAAACCGTCATCGAACCCATCGTTCTACCATTCCTAGACCGGCAAGGGAACTTGCTATTCCAACAGGACAATGCACGTCCGCATGTATCCCGTGCCACCCAACGTGCTCTAGATGGTGTAAGTCAACTACCCTGGCCAGCAAGATCTCCGGATCTGTCCCCCATTGATCATATTTGGGACTGGATGAAGCGTCGTCTCACGCGGTCTGCACGTCCGGCACGAACGCTGGTCCAACTGAGGCGCCAGGTGGAAATGGCATGGCAAGCCGTTCCACAGGACTACATCCAGCATCTCTACGATCGTCTCCATGGGAGAATAGCAGCCTGCATTGCTGCGAAAGGTGGATATACACTGTACTAGTGCCGGCATTGTGCATGCTCTGTTGCCTGTGTCTATGTGCCTGTGGTTCTGTCAGTGTGATCATGTGATGTATCTGACCCCAGGAATGTGTCAATAAAGTTTCCCCTTCCTGGGACAATGAATTCACGGTGTTCTTATTTCAATTTCCAGGAGTGTATATTCTTTTGTAGAGGAAGAATGAGTGTCTTTTTGTTTCATTGTCTTATCGATTCTGCTGTTCTAGCTGACGGACGTTAATTGTTCACGGTCTCTAACTGATACCAGTGTTGCCAATTAAGCGACTTTGTCGCTAGAGATTGCGACTTTTGCCTTCGTCTTAGCGAAAGAAAAAAAAAAAAAAAAAGCGACAAAAATTATTTAGCGACTTATCTGGTGACTTTTGGAGTACTAACGACTTCTGAAGTACAAATCAAAACTATTTTGGGCCAGTATTTTCATTAACAAAACTAAGATTTTAACTATAGGACGGGTACTACACTGACTTTGTTCTAGATTTGCTAAGTTAAATTAAGTTATTAGCAGATCATGTAGCATTGTTCAGCATTTAGTAAACCTGAATGTGGGAATTGCCTACAGAGTAAGAAATCCTTGACTATAGAACAATTCATTATTCATTACCCACCAGCCTGTTATCGTCGATAGCGTATCGATCTATAATTCGTCAACTTTTGAACTCCCTTTATTTTTCGAATTGACAAAAAATATACGTAATATTGAGTATAATAAAATACATTTCTGTCCAGCAACCTCTAATTTTTCGAAATGTTAACTCGCAGTCAAATTATTACCACATGCACAGTGGTAACGCAAGAAAAATTCGGTGGGGGTATCTCAGACATTATCACGTTTTAAACAATGAGCAATAGAACTGATATCGAGTTACCGAGTGAGTAGATTGCTTCATGACTTCCAGTTCGCCTGAGGTTTAATGTATTTTCAATTATTATAAACTGATGAAACTTATGTTGTGGTGGCCTACATAATGGATTTACCGCAGAAGAAGAAGCAGTACGCTCAAAAATATCGGGATGCTTGGGAAGCAGAACATGAATTCAATGGGTGGCTGAAACCAGTCGTTGGAGACTTATCCAAGGCAACATGTCAAGTATGTGCAACAGAGTTTTATGCTAAATTGTGTGATATTAGAAAGCATTCAAAAACTATTAAGCATAAACAAAAAATTGATGTAAAAAAAACACAAACCACCAAATTGTTCCGAAAACTACAGTTAGAATAGCAGGCAGAGCGGAAGGCGCCCTTTCTTTATTTATTGCTGAACATTGTTCTATTTTAGCTGTAGGTCATTTAGGAATACTGTGCAAAAAGGTTCAAAAATGGCTCAAATGGCTCTGAGCACTATGGGACTCAACTGCTGTGGTCATAAGTCCCCTAGAACTTAGAACTACTTAAACCTAACTAACCTAAGGACATCACACACACCCATGCCCGAGGCAGGATTCGAACCTGCGACCGTAGCGGTCGTGCGGTTCCAGACGGTAGCGCCTTTAATCGCTCGGCCACTCCGGCCGGCACTGTGCAAGAAGGTGTTTTCCGGTTATGAGGGAGCGAAAAACATGCAGTTACATCGTACAAAGTGCACTAACATTATAACTGAAGTTTGGGCTCCATATTTTACACAATCATTGGTTGAAGATATAGGTAACCAAAAATACTGTGTACTAATAGATGAATCCACAGATGTATCAATATCTAAAATGCTAGGTAGCATTATACGGTACTATAGTGTAAACAACCAAACCATTAGATCAGCATTTCTCAAACTCGCTGTAGTAGAAACTGCAGATGCAAGAATTCTGGCTGCTGTTCTCGTGAATTCTTTGAAAGATCTCAAACTTCCAATCGCTTATGTGGTAGGAATTGGCACAGATAATGCTTCTGCAATGGTTGGAATGAACAATGGGCTTTTCGAACAAGTCAAGAGAGAATATGGTTTGAAGCATTTGGTATTGATCCATTGCATTTGACACTCTCTTCAGCTTGCAGTTTCGCATGCCTCAGTGAATACCATACCTAGAAACATAGAGTTTCTTGTACGGGAAACCTACAATTGGTTTTACCTTTGACCCAAAAGACAAGAGGAATATAAAAAGGTTTATGAGACAATAAATTGTGGAAAACAGCCACTAAAATTTTTGAAGGTCTGTCCAACACGTTGGCTTTCAATTGAACCAGCAATACGAAGAATTCTGGAGCAGTGGGAAGAACTAAAGCTACATTTTTCACTTGCTATGGTGCAAGACAATTGTTACACTGCCGATCTTTTTGTACAAGGTGTACTGTGATGACTCAAATCACCTTTACATGTTTTACCTTAAACATGCTTTAAAAGGCGTACAACTAGCAATAAAAGCTTTTGAAGGAGAAGACAATGACCCCACTAAATTACTAGATACACTTGTATTTCTCATGCAGTCACTCAGACAAAACATAGTTTTTACAACTGTTGATTTGTTGACAACACCAGTTCCAAGCGAATGTATGTACACAAATCCAACCTTGGCTTTATGTTTGAACATAAATTGTCTGAGTCAAGTTTGTCTGAAGAAAATAAAGTTTATTTGAAGAAAAGATGCATTCAGTTTAGTCTGAAACTCATAAAAGAAATTCAACAAAGACTGCCAAGTAACGTAACATCCTGAAAAAAAAGGGGCAATGCTGAATGTTGAAGAAACACTAAAAGTGAATAAAAATAATGCTGCAGCGGATGTATCCAAAGAATTGGGTTTTAGTGGCGATTTGATAGACAGTATGCTGCATGAATGGCATAATATCAACTTCATTAGGTGGAATAACACTACTAACACTGTTCGATTTCGGAGTGAGGTGTTGCAGTATAAAAATGCCACAGGGGAGAATCCTTTTTCTTTGATTTCACAGCTAGCAATGACTGTTCTATGCCTACTGCATTAAAATGCAGAAGTGGAAAGAATATTCAATTCTATGAACATTATAAAAACTAAACAACGTAACAGATTATCGTTAAAGACAATTAATGCTTTGATCATATTGAGAGACCAGCTGAAGAAACAAAATAAAGATTGTGCATCTTTTGACATACCGTCAGACGTATTGGAGCTTACTGGAACGAACAACAGTTACTCTTTTGCGACAAATTCGTCGAATTGCAACATCATCTTTTGACGTTCAACCCTCTACATCAACTGCAGTTCTGTCAGAGCATGAAACAGAAGAGTTATTCGATCTTCTGAGTGACGATGATGAATATCTCACATACCGGATGATCAAAAAGTCAGTATAACTTTGAAAACTTAATAAACCACGGAATAATGTGGATAGAGAGGTAAAATTTGACACATATGCTTGGAATGACGTGGGGTTTTATTAGGGGAAAAAAAGGTATTGCTAGACGCGTGAAAGATCTCTTGCGCGCGTCATTTGGTGATGATCGTGTAATCAGCCACCCCTTTCATGATGCTTGGCCTCCCAGGTCCCCAGACCTCAGTCCATGCGATTATTGGCTTTGGGGTTACCTGAAGTCGTAAGTGTATCGTGATCGACCGACATCTCTAGGGATGCTGAAAGACAACATCCGACACCAGTGCCTCACCATAACTCCTGACATGCTTTACAGTGCTGTTCACAACATTATTCCTCGACTACAGCTGTTGTTGAGGAATGATGGTGGACATATTGAGCATTTTCTATAAAGAACATCATCTTTGCTTTGTCTTACATTGTTATGCTAATTATTGCTATTCTGACCAGATGAAGCGCCATCTGTTGGACATTTTTTGAACTTTTGTATTTTTTTGGTTCTAATAAAACCCCATGTAATTCCAAGAATGTGTGCCAATTTGTACCTCTCTATTTACATTATTCCGTGATTTATTCAGTTTTCAAGTTTATACTGACTTTTTGATCACCCGGTATTTTGTAACCTAATTTGAGTTCTTGCTTTATTTTGTTACAAATATTGTTGTATATTTCATTACTGTGATTGAAACAACAATTTACGTGTTGCATCAATTATGATAACATGTTTAATTAAACGTTAGAGTATTTTATATGTATGTTGTTGCAAGCAATGCATCATTTAATTAAGACAATATAGCAATTACGTATGAGGCAATTTTTATTAATATTTTTTACCCCCCCCCCCTGGCTTATTGCACCATTCACAGCACGAAATTTTCAGTACACCCCTAGTAAAATCAGTTTTAGCGACTTTAGACATTGAATCTAGCGACTTGGGTTTTTTTAGAGTTGGCAACACTGACTGATACAATTATTTGGAGTTGAAATGTAACTGTGCTGAATATATATACACTCCTGGAAATGGAAAAAAGAACACATTGACACCGGTGTGTCAGACCCACCATACTTGCTCCGGACACTGCGAGAGGGCTGTACATGCAATGATCACACGCATGGCACAGCGGACACACCAGGAACCGCGGTGTTGGCCGTCGAATGGCGCTAGCTTCGCAGCATTTGTGCACCGCCGCCGTCAGTGTCAGCCAGTTTGCCGTGGCATACGGAGCTCCATCGCAGTCTTTAACACTGGTAGCATGCTGCGACAGCGTGGACGTGAACTGTATGTGCAGTTGACGGACTTTGAGTGAGGGCGTATAGTGGGCATGCGGGAGGCCGGGTGGACGTACCGCCGAATTGCTCAACACGTGGGGCGTGAGGTCTCCACAGTACATCAATGTTGTCGCCAGTGGTCGGCGGAAGGTGCACGTGCCCGTCGACCTGGGACCGGACCGCAGCGACGCACGGATGCACGCCAAGACCGTAGGATCCTACGCAGTGCCGTAGGGGACCGCACCGCCACTTTCCAGCAAATTAGGGACACTGTTGCTCCTGGGGTATCGGCGAGGACCATTCGCAACCGTCTCCATGAAGCTGGGCTATGGTCCCGCACACCGTTAGGCCGTCTTCCGCTCACGCCCCAACATCGTGCAGCCCGCCTCCAGTGGTGTCGCGACAGGCGTGAATGGAGGGACGAATGGAGACATGTCGTCTTCAGCGATGAGAGTCGTTTCTGCCTTGGTGCCAATGATGGTCGTATGCGTGTTTGGCGCCGTGCAGGTGAGCGCCACAATCAGGACTGCATACGACCTAGGCACACAGGGCCAACACCCGGCTTCATGGTGTGGGGAGCGAGCTCCTACACTGGCCGTACACCACTGGTGATCGTCGAGGGGACACTGAATAGTGCACGGTACATCCAAACCGTCCTCGAACCCATCGTTCTACCATTCCTAGACCGGCAAGGGAACTTGCTGTTCCAACAGGACAATGCACGTCCGCATGTATCCCGTGCCACCCAACGTGCTCTAGAAGGTGTAAGTCAACTACCCTGGCCAGCAAGATCTCCGGATCTGTCCCCCATTGAGCATGTTTGGGACTGGATGAAGCGTCGTCTCACGCGGTCTGCACGTCCAGCATGAACGCTGGTCCAACTGAGGCGCCAGGTGGAAATGGCATGTCAAGCCGTTCCACAGGACTACATCCAGCATCTCTACGATCGTCTCCATGGGAGAATAGCAGCCTGCATTGCTGCGAAAGGTGGATATACACTGTACTAGTGCCGACATTGTGCATGCTCTGTTGCCTGTGTCTATGTGCCTGTGGTTCTGTCAGTGTGATCATGTGATGTATCTGACCCCAGGAATGTGTCAATAAAGTTTCCCCTTCCTGGGACAATGAATTCACGGTGTTCTTATTTCAATTTCCAGGAGTGTATATGAGATCAATAATTGCAGTGCGTGTTTTTGTCAGTTGCACGTACCTATCCTGTATATGATTCAGTGCATAATTATTAAATGTTACTCTGGCCATTTTTGTGTGGGCTCATTATTGTAGCGATGCTGTTAATGACAAAAATTAGATAAGTTCTTCCAACAGTCATATAATACTGAAAGTATAAAAATAACAATCTTAATAATCTGAAAAAGGCATCATGTAGTACTTTTCAATTCACATTAGGCCAGAGTTACAATTTTTTTTAAAAATAATAACGAATCAATGAATGTTTATGCTGCCATTGCACATATCACTGTTATATTAAAAAACAATCTTTAATCCATCGTGAGTAGGACTGATGTCTTCACTTTGTGATATGTATGCTATTGTTGATGATAGCGCCCTGAGAAAATTTTGCCGTGGCATTTAACATACATAAAAGAGAAAAGATTCATTAGGCTAATTCTATTTAGCAAAACCATTTCATACAACAAAAATAACAGCAAAGTTATCATTGAAGTATTCAATTAAGAATTTAATTATTCATTACGCGATAATGGCACATAATTTGTTTATCGAAAACTCACTTATTGACCTTTGAAGTGCCTTGCAGTTGACCGTAATATTTGGCACGAAACGAGGTGTAGCAGCAACGTGACACGAGCAGGCAAGGAAAGTAATAAATTGTAGTAAAATCATAAGTAAACGTTCCGTTTTTGTCATTTGTTTTCGTACTGACAAAATGAAAAAACATCACATTGCTCTCCTTTCTCTCGGGCATGGTTATTGGTATCGAGTGAAACTGGTTGTTAAGTACTAAGGTATCGGGACTCTTCGTTCTGTACGAAGTAGAAGCTTTTAGGTTAATGCAGTGGACAAGTACGCTATATTACGGTTCATGTTTTGATTATCGAAAACTCACTTATGGACCTTTTAAGTGCCTTGCAGTTGACCTAGGAACGTTATATTTTGCGCTAAACGTGGTGTTGCAGCAACTTTACACGAGAAATTGCGAAGAGTAATAAATTGTAATCGAATCTTAAGTAAACGAGCCGTTTTTCTCAATTGTTTTCGTACTGACGTAATACCAAAGCATCACATACTGACGTAATACCAAAGCATCACATTGCTCACCTTTCTCTCAGGAATGGTTATTGGTAGCGAGTGGTAGTTTGTGTCACGTACTAAGGTATCTGGACTCTTTGTTCTCTGCAGTGTAGAACCTTCTAAGTTCATGCAATCGACAGGTACGCACGCCACATTACGTCTCAGGTAGTGGTTATCGAAGACTCATTTACTGGCCGTTTTAACCCTCTATTGCCAAATTATTATTTCCCGTATAAAAAAATATTTATATACACAGAATGTTAGAGAATAATGTATTTAACACATATAAGGTGAATTTTTGTTTTTGAAATAATTTATTTTTTAAAAATAGTTCTGTGACTCTGAGGTCACAGTGGGCAGTTACATTTTTTGTTCAGTCTTGTACAAATAATTTAGTATTTCTAATTCGAGACAAGAATGGAGCTGCATGTTACGGTAAAATTGGAAGTAAGTAAAGAATAATGAAATAACAATTAATTACAGATAAAAACATACGCAATACAATAATTAAAAAAATACAAACTTAAAAATTGATTTTAATGTCAGCAATTATTTTTAGTTTCTGACATGAACTACTGAGTATGAAAATAAAAAAAAAAACAATTAGAATTTAGTGTGAAGCAAAAATGCACTTTACATTTTGTGCAAAACACTTTTGGTGCACCATTACATCCTGGTTTTTTGCAATGACCTCTTTTGTCTGAAAATTGAGGCCAGTGGCCAATTCCATCATTCCTCACTTCTTTTTCAGGCTGTGGTGCTGCTGACCCAGTCTTCTTCTTCAACTGAATTGCAGTTTCCATTGACGAACTACTAGGTCTTCCCCTTTTTTTCTGTCTATCCTTATTCTGTTTGCAAAGACAAGCAGCAACAGTAGCTTTGAAGTCCAATAGGCTGAGCTGATTTAGTTTTCTCACGTTACACTCTGTACAATCTCTTCTGTATAGTAGCCAAGCATTGACTACAGTCAGATCAAGCAAGTGAAATACAATTCTCAAATACCATTTCTTCGACCGGATCTTGATGCGATACAATGCTATCAGTGAGTCCAACAGATCAACACCACCCATGCACTGATTGTAATAGTGAACAATACTGGGGCATTAAACATTTATTTTTTCTTTCCTTGTACGGTCCCAGCCCTCCACTGTTGATGTTGGATGAGCACCAGCAAAAGTACTGAGCGAATGAACAGGCTTGTTATCATAACATTTTACTGCACTCAAAGTAATGCCATCAATTTTAGATAAATGTTCCTCATAACTCCCTCGACCCTTCTTTTTCATGACTTTGTCAGAAGTGAACATACAGCCTTTGAGCCGATTAGGTTTCACAGTTCCTAAAGACTGAATACCCATCTTTTCTAGTTCAACTTCTAACCAAACTCCTGTGAACCAATTATCAAAATACAGTTTGTGAAACATGTGTCTAGGTATTACAGACGCCAATCTGAGAACATTTCCACTCACACCTACATCAGGTAAGGATGGGTCATGTTTCACTTTCCCTGAATATATCTCTAAATTATGTGCAATTCCATGTGAATCACACAAGAGAAATGCTTTGTAACCCAATTTTTAAGGTTTATTTTTGACATAATTCTTCAAGGTGTGTCTTCCCTTGAAAGGAATCATCTGTTCATCCACTGACAATTTTTCACTCATGGGAATTCTTCGAAAATTTTCAACCAATGGCTCCAGAAAGGGTCTGATCTTGTACAATGTGTCAGCTTGATCTATAGTTTCGTTATCATTGAAATGGAGTCCTAATTTTAGCTGCTCCCACCTATTGCGGCTCATTACATCAGCAACAGCTGGAATCTGAGTAGTAGTTTTCCAATACATACAAGACGATGGAAGTCCATAAATGGACATGGACAACCAAAAAATTGTCCAATCTCATTTTTATCAGTGTTTATTGGTTTAGAAATGTCTTTCTGTATTGCATATAAGTTTGTTTGATCTACAGCATTTTCCAAAAGTTTATTGTCTAACAACTGCCTAAAATAGGTCATAGGTAGATGAGGTTCTTCCAGTGCACAAGGGAGACAACACTTCCATTGTTGAACAGGGCGAATAATACGATTGTTAGAACGTCTCCAATCATAATTGACTTGAAATTCATCACTAACATTCTCGTTATCACTTTCATTATTCACAAGTACAGCGTTATCACCATCCTCTGCACTATCATTATCACTCTCGCCTATAATTATGTCACCTTGACGCTTTTCTACTATCTCAATATCATCCTCACTACCTGAATCTAAGACAGAATCTTCTGATTCATACCCAGGGATAGTTCTAACTTCATATTCTTCACCTTTCTTACGTTTTCCATAAAACTTATTGGGTTCCATGACTCTGTAACAAAGTGAGGTTACGATTCCATTATTACCCAACATGACTTCAGAGAAACGTACCCAAATTCGCTCATAGCACATGCAATATTTATAGTTACATGAAATGCAGTGTTTATAATGAAGAATGATACTTACATTTCTAACTAAGTATTTTTGTTTCTTGAAAAATGACAATAGCATCACTGTAAATAATAACAGCTAAACTTGAACCAGCACAGGAAGACGACAAATGACTGCAGTCCAACATTCAATGCTACCTATTCGCAAGCGAATACCGAATACTCCGACAGTTAAATAACGACATAGTTGGAATCCATCAGTTTAGTTATCAGTATAACTGCGAGTAGTGTGAAATAGCAGGGATGTCGTATGAATCGTGTCATAACCTCAGCTTATTAAATCCGGGTACATTTTAGTTGATGTTAGAACGATTATTAGTGTTTCAGATTATATGTTTGTAGGTTATCGGTCGCTATTAGAAATATTATCTTCGCAGCTGCGACAGAAAGTACGCGGAACTTCGCCAAAGCACTGTTTAAGTAAAATGTTAACAACGTGCGTTTTTAAGTATGAAGTAATATGTAAACAGAGTACTGTAGGTTAAATTCGAAGCTTAATTTCTTGTGCTGCTCACATAATAGAACAAAGTGTACAGCCTTGTAATACAACAAAAAATATGCGTAAAGTGACAGATTCGTTTACTCTTGTGGTGTAAAAGCTAGACCTATTGGGGAAAGTGTGAGTACGCTAATCCAAGTTTTATGTCAGATTTGGAAACTGCTCGATTTCTCCAGCTACAGCATGTTTATAACATATGAAGACATGCAGATAGAAATGGTTGACAGTGTTACATTTCTGGGACTACAACTCGATAATAAATTCAGTTGGGAAGCGCATACCACATTTTTTCATTCTATTATTTCATAAGGGAGCATATTCTGTGGTAACTTATCAAACGTAGCAAAAGTTTTTCGCGTGTAAAAAAAATCGTTTGTGATATCAATTCAAGAACATCATGTAGGAACCTGTTCAAGGAACTTTGTATTCTAACTACTGCTTCCTAGTATATTTATTCCTTAATGAAATTTGTTACAAGTATTTCCAACCAATAGCTTAATACATAATATCAGTACTAGAAATGGGAACAGCAATCTACATAAAGACCTAAAATCACTTACCTTGGTCCAAAAGGGGTCCAATATTCAGGAACATGCATTTTCAATAAACTGCCAGCAAGTCAACAACCATTAAAAACTTGGTTTCAGATAAAGCACGGTTTACAGTGTGTTTGAAAGACTATTTGATACAGAAGTGTGATTCCACCCGTCATCAATATGCCGGAAATAGCTATTTTAAGTGTGTCTATGACGTTACTACATACACATGGCAACAAACACGAAGATACATATAAATAATACAATAACATTTCTCACCAAAAATACAAACAAACCAACGGGACAACTGCGGGAAGTTGGGGGTTTTAGAGTGAGGACAAGTTAGTAAAAAAAACCTCACCATGATCCCAACACACCAAATGAAGAACAAAAAGAAAAAAAATACAGCATTCTGCTACACCGACAAAAATCTGCAGGAATCGGACACTTCCCTTGAACAATATAGGTCAACCATAGGTGACCATACCAAAACACCAATACCCACAACTAAAAGTACGAAAATTGAAATCGGACATTTCCCTTGACCTACATAGGTCAACCTCAGATGACGATACTAAAACATCAGCACATACAACTATGAAAATGGGAATCAGTCATTTCCGGTGACCTATATAGGTCCACCACAGCTACTGATGCCAAAAAACCGACACCTACAACTGCGAAAAATAAAACCACAATCCCAAAAGTCCACAAATCAATCATCCCTACATAAATTAAATCACATTCAATACTTCATAAATACACAAAACATCACAGCTAGAAAAAAAAATAATAATTACCACCAGCAAATTCCGGCACTGCAACCTAGATCGACACACACAAAAACCAACTCATAAACACCGTGCCGTAATGACATTCACACACCCCAACACCTTTACGTCGAAGCAGACGGGTGGAATCAGACGCTTCCATTGACCGCTCCTTCTACTCCGTAGATGAATATCGTAACAGAGACTGATAGACCAACTTAGGTAAAAATTCTGCTATATTTCAGTTTTGACAGCACTTGGTTGCAACAGTCAAGATCGGGTATTCTGTGTATGATAAATTTATTGAAAGTGCGTATCTGTGTTTTATTCTGAAGGTGTATCAATTCTGTAAATATAAGCAGTTACTGTGATATATTCACATATTTTGACAATCTCCTGACAAATGATGAGGATAATAATTATTATATTCCACTGTATTATGTTATACGTTCTCACATGTTATTTGTCATTCGCGACGGCCAGCGGCTATTTCCGAAGAAGAACGTAAATATTGTTCGCTCCAGTAACTATCGTCTCTGTAATATCACCGGGGTCTAAGACTGGAGTCACTGTATCAGGAACACAGACACACAGTTATTCCGTTACCAACTTCCAGGTTACTTGTAATGGTAGTCCGATAACTGCCAGAGAGCGAGAACTGTGAGCCAATAACGATAACTGCCGGAGGAAAATACCTATCTCTGACAGTTATTTCCATAGTCGCTCGAATTCCTTATGGTACCTCTCTTTATACAACCCGTCCAAGCTAAATTGACATATGAGGCGGTGGCTTAAGGGAACGACCGTACTTGTTAATGCCTGTACTGCAGTTCCTATCAGCCACCGCTCGGACATTAATCTTATTTAATTGTTTGTGCTAAAAGTAACGAAGGCGCACGATATAGTACACAGTTCTTATCAACAGATGGCGCGCAGTCTCACAGTTATTCCCATGGCCTATATGGTCTACCCTCTCCCTAGTTCCTAGCCAGTACTTCGATGAGTTGACGAGAAAGCGTAGTACGATCTTCGGTCAACAGATGGCGCGAGGCACTGTTGACATTTAGACAGTTATCGCAGTAACCGGTTATTTCTATCAGTTACGTTATTTTTTGCCACCTCTAAGCCATATTGTAACACTCAAGTCACACTGGTCAAGAAAGAAATAACGATCCTAATGCGAAATATAACGATAAAATTTGACGTGACTTCAGAGTCACGGTGGGCAGTAGAGGGTTAAACGCCATGAATTTCACCTAATAATGTAATATTTGGCATGAGACCTGGTGTTCAGCAACTGATCACTAGAAACCGCAAAAAGTAATAAATTGTAAAAAATCTTAGGAAAATGTACAGTTTTCTTACTTTGTTTTCGTATAGCCGTAATGCCAGAACATCATGTCAATACGTGAGACTTTGATAACCAAAATACGAGCTGTAATACAGCGAACCTGTCCACTGTATTAACTTAGAAGCTTCTATATCGTATAGAACGAAGACACTGGATACCTAAGAACGTGACGTAAATTTGCACCCTATAAATGTAACCATTCCCGAGAGTAAGGTGAGCAGTGTGATGTTCTGGCATTACGAAAACAAATGTCAAAAACGGAAACCATTCTTAAGATTTCATTACAACTTATTACTTTTCGCATTTTCTTGTGCAAAGTTGCAGCTACACCTCGTCACATGCAAAACATTACATTCCTAGGTCAAATGCAAGGCCACAATAAACGGTCTATAAGTGACTATTGGATAACCATAACATGAGACGTAATATGGCGTACTTTTCATGTATTGGTTATCGAAAACTCATTTACTGACCGTTTAAGTGCCATGAATTTCACCTGGGGATGTAATATTTGGCATGAGACCTGGTGTAGCAGCAACTTTACACAAGAAATCACGCAAAGTAATAAAATCTAAAATGTACTGTTTTGTCATTTATTTTTGTACTGACGTAATGCCAGAACATCACATTACTCTTCCTTCTCTTGGGAATGGTTATTGTTGTCGAGTGGAACTCTTGACACTTACTAAGGTAGGTATCCGGACTCATCGTTCTGCCCACAATTGAATCAACAAGTACACCATATTACGGCTCATGTTTTGGTTATCCAAAATTCACTTATAGACCGTTTATTGTATCTTGCAGTGGACCTAGGAATGTAATATTTTGCGCGTGACGAGATGTAGCAGCAATTTTACACAAGAAAATTCAAAAGTAATAAATTTGTAAGGTGGCAGAATATATGAAGGTCAATTTCGCACCTTACGTAAGAGTTTTATACATCGTAACGGGAAGGTGAATACGACACCTAAGTTATTTCGGTGGTAATGAACAGATTTGCCTATGAGTATGTAATACAAAAGGGATGACACTCAATCGGCAGTATTAATACACCACTCCTATATAACACATGTCAATGAGCAGAAGGTGAAACAAGCAGCGAGAGGAAACCTTTTGTGAGGAAGCAGGCGCGGGCAGAAGCAGAGGCTGAATGACGGAGGGCACCACGAAAACCTCTTACGTGGGGGTTGCGTGACTGGAGTCAGCGACCGGACAGGTAAGCGCATATGGAGAGCAAGTAACGGGCCACCAGAAGTAGGACATAAAGAAGCTTTAGAAAACTACGTTTCGGAATTCCAAATGGATACGAATAAAACCAGTGTCGCAGTTTATCACATGAACAGCGAGTGGTACACATGTAATGTATGCATGTAACTTTTAGGCGTCTAGAGCGGGTGCAAAACGTCCGATTGGAGGAAACGAACTAGGAAGGAGTAAAGGGCCGAGATTTCAACGCAGTTTAATGGTAGGGCCCTTGTGATTGGCAGAGAGAGTTTCCACAAAATAAGAGGAATGCTCCTATTGGGTGGGAAAGCTGTGATGTGGAGAACGAAAGAACGCAGGTGGGAGACAGTTTGGCTATGAGAAAGGCAAGAGCTAAATTTTCGGGGACTCCCTTCTCTGAACTGGCGTAAAGTGCAGAACGGGGCGTATAACGCCCTGTAAGACAGAGAGGATAAATGTGTGTGAACGCTGCACTCACTGCAGCTGGAACGCTGGATATTACCTGTAGTGTCGTTGAGCTCCAACTGTGGAGAAACGAACTATCCAGATAGTTAATTGTTCTTGCGAGGACTGAGAGGGCATTTTAATATACACGCAGCTCCAGCCATGCACGTGCATATCGCCATATTCCTAGACTAGGGATCAGTGCTGTACATTTTTTCTCGCATAACAAGAAACATAGGGAGAGTTTCTGCTGGAAAAATCTGCCACGGCTAAATTAGTTTTTATAGGAATTTCAGAGGATGAGAGCAGCCATGCAAACAACAGCTCATCGCAGCTAAGGTAAATACCACAAGCAGAGGCGTAAACTTGTTGGTTCACCAGCTTGCGTCCACTGTAAACTCGAGCGACCTTGGGTAATCTGCTCAACTTGTCACAAAACTAACGATCCTCCATAGACTTGATTGTCATCCTAAATAGTACCCAACTTTGAACCGGAACTGGATGATCTACCGTAATACTGGCCAACATCATGATGTAGTCGTAAGAATAAATTTGTAAAGAAACTTCTAGTTAAAATTTACTATTGTTGTGTTTAGGATTATTTCACTTTCTGAGGACGACACACGTTCATTTGACAACTGTCGTAACGTTGTCACATTGTGAACTGTGTATTTCTGTGATAAGACTGCAACATTAAACCAATATATTTGCAGCTTACACAGTTGCTGTTCTGTCCTCAAAACTTTACAGAATGGTGACCCTGCCAGGATGGCAATTGGTGTGCCTGGACGACAATTAGTCAAATTAGAAAGGGAAATTAAATGTTTTTGAACTGGAAAAATTAGCATTAGTGGAACACAAACTTACATCCATTCGTAACGTAAACCACAAAACTATTTGTTATGTCATGGCTTACTCATTCGGCTACTGTCTCGTCTCAGTGATCACATTTCTTCAAGCCTTATATCGTTGCTGTGTTATTAACCGCATTTAATAAACATTGGCGATGTGTTTGTGATAGATTTTCATTGCGCCATTGCTTTAAAAAGGCACACAGCACATACACTGCGAAAGAAATAAATAATTTAAATTCACATAGTGGTCGATCGTACGCACTCGCAAAAGTCGATAGGCCACTAGTTATGTCATGACTGCAAAAAGCAGTGTGACAGTTGAACATAGAACATTTCAACATTAAACTTCATTAGATTTATGACACTTCTTACGAGGACACAGAGAAATTTTGTTGAAAAACTTTGACTTTGCGTTACTTCCTTAAAAACTGCCAAATTCGCGTTACCACCTCAGAAACAGCTGAATTCACGTTATTTCCTTAATAACCAGCAAATTCACGTTTCCTGTCCCCACTAATAACTGGTACAATGGGATCATAATAAATTACATGCAATACATGTTTTGTTATTCTACTAACTTAAAACAATCTGTCAGTAAATAATGTAGTGTTTGACACTTCTTTATTTCACATGCAACAAGAGTGAAAGTAATGCTGCATACATGTGCATGGCACATTCAGTAGGTTACAGTTAAAACTAAGGATTTGGTGTTTAGTATACATCTTTTGTTCCCACTGTGGCAGTCACCACATTGCATCATGTTGGTACTAAAGTAAATGATGCAAATTTTGGTGATAATTGTCAGTAGTTGGGTTGTGTGATTTTTCATAGTAACTTAACCTGGAATTATCTGTAAACATGAATTACAGTCTTCCCACACACTTCTGTATCTATGCCGTGTCACTCCAATGGATAATGACAGATATACCAAGTCAAAATGCCATATAGTCCAAATGGCATAAATACAGGAAATGATGTTCAGTACATCCCTGAAGTCAGATGAAAACTGGAAGACAAAGAGAAATAAGAGGATATGGGGTACTTTATTACGACAAATAAACACATAGCAATTATCTTCAGTGCTTCAGTTCACAATGTGATTACTTTGCCCAGTATTGTTAGACTTGTCAGGAACAGGACAATTCATAGCACTTTCTGTTTTGGAGTGTATGTCCTCGCAATCCTAGAAAATCAGAAAGTGACCAGATTAGAGTTGCTGCATCACAATGAAGTGACTAATCGATAGATACTTGTTTTAATTTACAGTGAAAAATACAGATGTATTTTGTGATGAAATAACATAATACAAACTTAGGCTCTGCAGCATAATATGAAGCAATAAAATTCCAGTCTTAAATTACTACTAAAAGATTATTTACTGACTAATGGTTCTTCAATAAAAACAATGAATTTAAAAGTTACAAACTATAAATGTACGCAGATATATAAGGTTGAAAAACAAACAAACTACATTTTAGTTCTGCTAATATTTGTTTATTTTGGACCAGTTTAAGCTTATTAGCCCATCGTGAAAAAACAATGAACTATCATCCCCAAGAGACACTAGTGCAAACGAAACCAAACATTAGAAACAAAAACTTTGGCCACAACATTAGGTGAGGAATGTCACTGCCAATGTGTCTGTGTGTTGATAGTAGTTTTGTTTCTAATATTTCGTTTCGTACACACTTGTGCCTCTTGTGGAACCAGTCAGTTGTTTCTTGAAGATGGCTTAATAAGTGAAAAACGGCTTTGAAATAAACAAATATTAATAGAACACGAACACAGTTTGTTTTTCAATCTTAAATATGTCTGTAGGTGCTACATGTACTTTTCCTGATGATGAGTCCCCAACAAGACATTGTTCAAACGCAACCAGTAACAGTAAATCAAGACATCACACACTGAACAGGATCTTGCAAAATATAGATGTAAATGTGGGCCTCAAAACAAGTCTTTCAATATGTCTCCCTGCTGAATAATCAGGATGGGAAAGGGGGGGGGGTATTGTGCTGGTTGGAAAACAAAGTACTGAAAATAAACAAACAAATCTGCTCTAGCACACAGTGCTCTACTGTTGGATTTACATGGAAAGATATCTTGACAAGTGCTCACTAACACGCTTCGTGTAGTGAGATTAACAGTACCCTCTAAGATGTGACTGCAGTGCAAGGGGGCATTTTAACATGTAGTTTTAAGCAGCCATTGAACAAACAGCAAGAAAATCTCTGGACTGCAGTGCATGGGGAGTAGAGGGTCAGTCTGCCTAAAGGTTCATGCCGCTTTTAAAACCCGGTTCTTGTGGTGACCGCAATTCCAGCTTAACTCGCATGTTGCAGCGTAACCCCAATCTTGGACTGTGCTATATATTCTGAGAAATAAGAAAGAGTAAGGAAGGAACTCTGAACAATACTGAACATTTACAATTTTGGACTTGGCTATTCACAGTAGCTGCAACTGGTTAAACAACAACAATAATCCTCTATTTTTGTGGTTTCCTCAGCTTTCTCAGTCCACTTTTCTACGCTCTTTTCCAATTTGGAAACGTGTTCTTACAGAAAGCCAAGTTTTATTCTTGTTTGATACTGTGTGTTGCCCCTTTCTGATACCTTTTAAATATACAGTTTCAACTACTTGAATACAATTTATAGTTAGTACATTTTGAATTACTCATTTATGAAGAAGAACAATAATTCAGTAATGAATTTTTGGTAGACTTGTTAACAAAATGCATCTATATGAGTGGTAGTAATAAAGCTTTAATTATCACCTCAGGAAAAAAATCAAGTTATATATTAATTTCTTTGTTTATTTGCAGATATGTATCTGCAGTCCTGGTAAACTTGTTTTTTTCCTCAGTGCTTACCTTGTGTTGTCTACCAGAAACTGAGTCAGTGCCAATGAACATTCAGTAGAGAAAAAGTGTCCTGGCTTGTACTGCCCATGATCTCAAATTTAAGCTACTTTTTATCTCATAGTTAACACTGCCAGGGTTGCTTCACCTGAAAATGGCATAAATACAAAGGAGACACCTTCTCACCTGCTTTTCCCTAATGGCTCTCCTTTCTAATCGTGCCTCCTTCTTTGCAATCTTGGAAGGGGGAGCATTAGGATTGCTGCCCTGATAAAACTGCTTCAACAGTGCAATGGCACGGTTCTTCTGCACTCCAGACACTGTCACCAGTGGATTGTCTGTGAGCTGTGGTACATCGATGACAGATCCACAGCCACCGAAACGAAAATTGTCGCATCCGTACGTCACTCGTTTAACGTGTAGGCTTGACAGTGCACTGCAGCACATGATGCATGGCTCCACAGTCACAAAAACCTAAAGGGAAACACAGTTAGAAAACACATTCCGATGTCCAAATTTACAATATGATATATTTCTATATGTTGTGTATTATGTGTTGCATGGTGACGACAATGAGCAGGCCTGTCCAAACTCTCTCTCTCTCTCTCTCTCTCTCTCTCTCTCTCTCTCCCCTCCTCCTCCCCCTTCGCTTTTCCTTTGCAAATTTGACAGGGGGAAAAAAAAAAGAGGAACCGACATGCTGCATTTTACCTCATTGTCTTTTTCAGGTACATTGTTGTAAACTTATATAAATGTGATTTTCAGGCACATTGTTGCAAACATGTATAACTGATCTTTAATAAAACCTGGTTATTGATCATTTTTTTATTTTCCTTGCAAATTTGGAAGTTGCCAAGGTGGTGCACATGGTATTTTATATCATATAATTATGTTACGATCACCTCTTTATAGCTGAATGGTTAGTGTCACTGCCTGGGTCGAATTTTTCTGAGGTAGGGATGTCTAGAATGCGGTCCACTAAGCCTTGTGAGACCAAATGAACAACTGCTCAAATAAAGAACCAGCAGCATCATCAGGATTCAGCAACTGGCAGTAATGACTGGAGGGATTGGCGACATGCCAATTGTCTGTTCCACAATCGTAGATTACTCCTCATACTGCTTTGTAGGCAGCAGTCAGCCAGTCGGAGCAGGCCTAAGGTCTAATCCCCGGGTAATGTTTTTGTTTATAAGTTTTATTATATCATCTTCATCATCATATTACAATTTACTGTGAAACATACAAAACCAAATTTATTATACATTGGTTTTCGTTTTGCAGGGACATTTGTGAGAAATTTATTAATTATAGAAATCTAACAGGGGGACAAGAAGTGTTTGTAAAAATGGATGAATTTTGGTTTGGGAAATGTAAGTATGGGAGGGTGTGGAATGCTGTAGGTCTTTGATATGGGAGTGGGAAGGCTGTTGTTTCTGATGTGTAAATGCAGATGATGTTTTCAGGACAGTAAAAAATCGTAGAAAGAAGTTTTCAGTTGGTTGCGTAAAGAGTATGACACTGGGGATTGCCCTACAGTTTATGCTGAGTTTGCTTCTTACGTGCTTTTGGCATAGAATGGGGGAAGTGTAATCATTTAGTATTAAATCATCAAGTTGAGTTTAAAAATTGTGGGACTGGGGCTTTTACAAACATTACTGGGGGACTTGGTGGGGGTGGGTGGGGGGGGGGGGAGGCATCTTTGGTTTTACAAGCTCATCTTGACGAGTATTGATGGCGAAGGAGTGTTCTTGATAGGTTGTTTGCATGGATTTTTGAAGACACTTGTGAGGATGTATATGCGAATGGTAGTAAGTTGAATGGTAGGGAGTGGGCTTGAGTTACTGAGTTCCGTTTAATGAATGGATTTTTTTTTAAGTTATTTTTGAATGAAGATGAAGTTTTAGGTTCAGGTTCTCCCCCCCCCCCCCCTCCCCACACACACATTTCTTTGAGTCTCAACTTCTCTTGTGAGGTATGTTCCTTCTGTTTCTCATATTTAATATTGGTATTTTCGGTAGTATAAATAGCTGGGGTGTGTTATATAATATTACCCCTAAAAAGATTACATGTCTGTTGTGATGCAAATCGACAATTCAGTTGAAATAAATAAGTTAGTTGAAACTTTCTATACTACATGAATTTCACTGCAAGGCTGTGTGTTGTACTAATATCATGCACTTCATTCGATTTACGTAGGCTAAATGAAATGTTTGTGACCATAGTTCATTCGTTCCAGCAATTTTTGTGTTCTGATGGTATCAGGCGGTTCAACTGTACTATAAAGGTTAAGTGAAATTTTTGATACCAATTTGCGGATTGTTTTTTTTGATATAATGATTGTCATGATTCTCTTTCATTTGTCCGCAGCCGAAAACCCCAACTTCCCACATTTGTTCTGTTGGATACATTATTCCTACATTGTAGTTGACAGTATGTTTTTCTCCACAATAGCATTCTAACATGTGTTTCTTATGTTATGGTCACTACCTTGTAATATAGTCACATGTATTTGTAACTTCTGGTGATGGATTTCAGCCATTTTGATGGCATTACTGATCAAAACTGATGAGCAATATATAAAGCTTCAAATAATCCACGACAAAACAATTGTTCAATAATGGAAAATTATGATAAAATGTAAAATCCATTAGATAATGGAAATGGAACAATGGAAAGTAATTTTCTTCTGGTGTTAATGGAACAAAATATTTTCAAACATAAGATGGTGTACATTATGATATAAACAAATTTCTGGGGAGGGCAAACACAGCTCAGATACAATGTGAACAACAATAAACAACACTCAAAACTCAATAACCATTCAAATTATCATAAAAATTATAACACTAAAAAAAGCCAAGAGTGATAAGGGTTTTCCAAAAGCCACATGGCTGTACAAAGGTGCTTTATTCACAGATACTGGTTTCATGCATATTCAGCTTTATCTGTCAAGAATACAGAAGAGACAAGTAATCACAATGGCTATATTTTCATAGTGTAAATGGACAATTATAGAGTCCCAGCATTCAGAAAGTTATCCACTTTAAGACTCAAACCACATTGGTGGGTTGTCATAATAAAATTGAGAACTCCCAAAAGATTGTAATGTAAAGAGAACGGGACACTACTGGGCACTACTGTGAATGCAAATGCCTAAAAATTAACTAAATTCTAGAGATAATATTATAAATACATGGGAAATATTAACCAAAATCAATTCTCTAGTATGGAACTGAAACTTTGAGAATGGAAGAAATCTGAGAAATAGCTTACCAGGTAACACCCTGTTGGATATATTACAGGACCAGTGGACACCAGCTGTATAAAATCAATGCAAGTAAAACATAAAATCCCATATGATGTGCATACTTCCGCTGTATTGCTACAGGGCAATGTGGTATAAGCAGCTAGCTCTACACTGGAAGGTGGAAGGCCATGGTGCCAAAGAGGGAAACAAAGGAAACACATGAACAACTTCGAGGAGGAACTCATAACTAGGATAACAACCAAAGGCTGGAAGCCGCATTACACAACTTTACAAAATCCATAGTTTACTGCAGATATAAGATGAAAGCTAAAACATAATCTGCTTACATCAATACTTCAGTATTATAAAATTAATAAAGGAGGAGTATTTGAGTGTTATACAGCCATTAAATTAATGTGAAAACCTTCCCTATAGCTGCTGGCAACAATTCAGATAATTGAAATTTGATAGGATATTGTAGCGCCTCAATTAAAACTCTTTTCATCTTTGGCATAGTGACCTTCTGTCATCCAGTATAGTGCTAGCCTCCATGGGGTGCTTACGTCACACTGGCCTGTCGGCAATGTGGTTTGTGAATACAGTTCCCTGGTATTTTGTTCTATTATTTTAGAATTTTAGCCAATATCAGAAATAAGACACACGTACATTATTGCAATGGCAAACATATATCTCAGGCTACACTACACATCAATCATGATGGCAATTCTATTTTGGCTTAGCCAACTCTCAACCAAATAGTCACATTAAAACCTAAACTAGGAATCAGGCTTTCCTACAGGTCTGTCTGTCAGCAGGTCATGTTTTCTTCCATTCAAATACACTTTGTGAAATGACATCGAAATTGTCACATTCCAACTTAACCCACACCTCAGGCTTCACAACAGGTCAGCCTGCCTGCATATCTAGTCTTTTTCCATTCACATCAGTTGGTTCTGCCAATCCACAATGAAACTGTCATATTCCCAAACTAACCTAGGCCTTGGACTTTGCTACAGTCCAGTCTATCACCACATCTAGTTTCCTTCACACTCTTCACATTGAGAACAAATCAGTTCACATATTCTACCAAAAGAAATCATTAGATTCAGTGATTTTTCACTGGCTACCAGCTTCTATATCCAATTAGCTACAATCGAAAGAAACAAATTCGAACTGTAGCAAGCGGCAGAAGAGCCTGGTACACTGTAAATGCACTTCAACTGATAAGAGGACAAACTGGGACCTAACACCACCACAGCAAGACAACAGTGACAATACCTGCATGTGATACCGAGTGCCAGGAATATACTGGGAACTACATAATATAGGTGAGGCAGTTAATAGTGTGTATACCAATAAGTCTTGGCACATCTTAATGAGGGTACTAAAGATTTTGAGCAAGGATATAAAGGAGGAAGCGCATATATCCCTTGTAAGAGCCCAGCTGAAGTATGCTGCACGGATAAAGTATCCCACCAAAGATAAAGAAAACTGTCAAATCAGAAATAAAGAGAGCAGCTACATCTACAATGGGAGACTACTGGACACTCGTACTGTCATGGAAATCATTAAGAAACTGAAATGATAAAGTCTCACATGGGAAGACATAGGACACAGACTGGGTTCTGGTGGGTTACATCAGGAAAGGAAAGACCATTAGTGCAAGGTAAGTTTGAACCATGGAACAACAATGGTGGTAAATATGCTTAGGCTGGTAAATGAGTGGAACAATTTACCAGTAAAAATCCTCAGCCCATTCTCACACTGCATCATTAAATTTACGTACCTCTTCAATGAAAATTTTGGGGAGATAGCCTCAGTCGTGGTGCCTTTAAAGACTCGTTGTTTCTTTCAATATGTTGATCACACGTTCGTCATTTGCCCACACGGATGTGAGAAACTGGATGACTTCTTGGGAGTCCTCAATTGCAATAACAGTAATATCCAGTTTACCACAGTCGTAGAAAAAGACAATGCATTGCCCCTTCTCGATGCCCCCACCCCATGCAAATGAAATGGATGACTTGGCCACAGCGTCTATAGAAAACCCACCCCCACCGATCTGTACTTGCATGCCATCAGCCCTCATCAATCAACACAGAAGTACAATGTTATTTGAAAACTGGTGCATCATTCAAGAATGGTATACTGATAACTTGCCCCACTAACTGATCCACCTACACAAGGTCTTCAGTAACAACACCTATTACATTCATCAAATAAATGAAGTGATTTCAAGCACGACTCACAATAAGACCACTGATGATGAGCAGGAAAAGAAACTCACCTTTTTTTACATTCTGTGGTCCTGTGCGCCTATTGAAATGACACAAGATCAAACTGATCTTCGGGCCTCTGACTAAAATTTGTCAAAGTACTGACACCAGTTAAAGACGCATCAGGTCTCAGAACATTTGGGGTCTACAATTTCTTGCAAGTACTGCCAGTGTTACGATGGACAAACAGTATGCTCTGTGGAACAACACTGGAAGGAGAATGAGAGGTTTTAAGGTTTTATCGCCTATGCTACTCTGAGAAATCTACTTTAGCTGCGCGTGCTTTAGAACACAGATACTGGATAAAATTTGATGCAACATACATCATGGTTTGGACTAAAGGCTTCTGGGATCATGTAACTAAAGAAGTCATTGAAATAAAAATAATTGATAACACCTTAAATAGACACAATGGCCTGCAGTACAGCACTACATGGGATCCAGCAATTGCGCCATATAAGTGGACGTATTGAACGCCATATGCCCATACATAGTGTTGCCATGGGCACCAGTGACATCACACATGGCAGCTAGTGTATAATAGGGGTACCAGTGACATCACACATGGCAGCTAGTGTATACATGAGGGGGGGGGGGGGGTGTACCAGAAGCCCAGTGACAGTCATACCACTTGACAATCGTCAACAAGTGAAGGAGTGCTTGGCCAAAAGATCATGTAATTTTGTTCACCTGACACTGTAGGCTGGTTTGTTTGTATTTCATCACCTGCACCTGTGTCAAACATTTCTGGGGAAAAGAGAACTTTAGAGAAACTGATCAAAAAAGAGGGAAAAACAAGATGAATTGAAACAAGGTTTCCAGCCTTCCTACATGTAAAGTGTAGCTAATCAGTTGAGGTCAGGTCAGAACTCTTATGGCAAAGGTAATACATGGGGCAATAGGAAAGCTAAAGACAGATTTTATGGTGAAACAGACTGATCTTGAAGGTACTAATCTGATCATCTGTTAAGACCAAGCAGTAAATTAGAAAATTATGACACATTTGTTTTCAAAGAAATATGATGTGGGGTAATGGAGTTTGCAACCTTCCAACCAGTCATATTCTGAGTTTAAAAGTGATGTGTATGTCATTCATCCTTATGTAAGCTACATTTACAGAGGATAACATATGGGACAGTTCAAATCACTGCAAGAGCTTACTTTGAATGGATAGTGGTACTTTTTAGTTATTTTAACACACAAGTTATCAATTCGTAAAATCTTTGAATTAAATGCTGAATTTTTTCAGTGCTGTAATTATATTTCACTAGTGCAATGGATAATTTAAACACTAAAATGAGCTTCTATTCTTACAGTACATAAAACATTCTTTTAGTATCAGAGAAAGCATGAAAGGTAGGTTAGCATTTCAAGCATCCTCAATATCACGGCCATTGGAGACAAAAAGATGTGTAGTGGAGGAAGTTGACTTGTCTTATGTTACGTGTACATACTTTGTACAAATGTAATCAAATAAAAATCAAAGAATTTGTCTACAGTTGTTTGGTGACATGGACACTCTAAAGCATGAAGGCAAGTACAGTGTGTTTACCACTGTAACCTGCCTCACTGGAACAATATCAGTAAATTTACATAAATGTCGAGTAAGTAGTATTTAAAATATTTAGTCAAACAACGGAAAATCCAGGGTGGAATGTAACAGTATTATGAGAACGAAACTTGCTACTCGCTATATAGTGGAGATGCTGAGTTGCAGATAGGCGCAACAAAAAGATTTTCACACACACACACACACACACACACACACACACACACACACACACCCGCGCGCACGCGCAGACGCAGCTTACACACACGACTGTAGTCTCAGGCAACTGAAGCCACTGAAACTATAGTTTCAGTTGCCTGAGACTGCAATCGTGTGCGTGAGTTGCATTTGCGCGAGTGTGTGTGTGCGTATGTGTGTCTAGTGTTGACAAAGGCCATTGGCCGAAAGCTTTGAGTGTGAAAATTTTTTTGTTGTGCCTATATGTGACTCAGCATCTCCGCTATATGGTGAGTAGCAACTTTCCTTCTCATAATATTGTTAAAGAATTTAGTGTGTGATAAGCATAACTTCAAGAACAGCAGACTATTTTTTCCAAAGTAGCAATATTCCTGATGTATAAAATATTTTTGTGACAAGTGCAAATTAGGGGTTGTTTGAAAAGTATGTGAAAGTGAACATAAAATTTATCAGTGTTGATTTTCTGTGGACATGCCATGGGTGTTTAACTAACAAAATGGCTGATCTTGTAAGCGCTGTGGATCCAAAAAAGGAAATTATAAAGTTACTATAAAATGATATTGAGTCATTAAAAACTGAAATATTGACTGTAAAGAAACAAAGTGATAGATTAGTACAAGAAAAGCAGTCCTCCATTTGTGAGATACATGAAACAGAAAAACAATAAGACCATGAAAACACATATGTACATACAAACTTTAAAAACAACAACACATCCAGTGTTTCTGACAATGTCATGATAAACGCAGCAAGCCAAAAATTGGTAGATAAATGAAAATGAAAGGTAGTGACATATGGTAAAGAAAAAGACAAGACCACAACTATGCAACGGAACGAAAATGAATTTCTAACAATTGGTGATTCACTACTGAAAAATATCACTGCCTGCAACTGCAAAATCTATATGCTACCGGGAATTAGAATGCAACAAGTTGACAACTATTTTAAAACTACGGTAAAAGCAAAACAAGCGCATACAAAACTGGTTTCTGAAACAAAGCATTATTACAGAGGCGCCTTTATATGCACTGTAACAAATTTGTTAAGCTTCTCTTACATTCCACTACAAGATCCATGCGTTGATACATGGCACGACGTGACGGTTACCTTTCTAGCACTGACTGCAGGCATGATCACTTCATCCAACACACAGTCTCCAAACACTTGGATGTGCATCTTCCTGTCCACAGTATCTCATCTCATCTAGCATAATTTTCGAGCACCCACAATCTATAGTTGCCTGAGAAGCTTACAAGAAGTCCCATCCGAGAATGATGTAACGAATACACTCTTGTAAGACAATAAATTCTAAGGGCTGTATATGGGCACTTATACCCACACGAATGACACATCTTCCTGTAGATTTTACATATTTCCCATTAGCCACCTTCAGTAGAGATGTTTTGTTGTCGACGAATACAGTTTTCTGCAACTGGCGATGGTACTTCTCCGGAATGATTGACTATGATGCTCCAGAGTCCACAGGAGCTTGGGCTGGTTGGCTATCCATGAGGATATCAATGTAGTTTCTTATCATTTTTGTAGTGCTTAAAGGCAGAGGATTTTTCTCTTTAGCAGCCTCACCTCCAAGGAAGGTCACACCCTTTAGTTTTCCAGGTTGCAGCACCTATGTGATTGGCTGGAGCTTCGAAATGGTGACGGAGACCTTGATCGGCATGTTGGGTAGCGTCTTCTCCAGTGGCTAGCTTGCGGCGATGGTGACCTACGTGGTCCTGCACCATCTTCTTGTTCATATTCATCATCCCGGAGTCAGCGTTGGCTAAGATCGGTCTTCTGTCTCCTGGCGTGGGCGTCATCAAATATCCGCCACCTTTCTCGAAAATAGCCCACCACATGTCCCAGTCGTCTGCAGTGGAAACATACTGGTTGGTTATCCTGGGTACTCCAGATCTCAAGTCATCCTTGGTGCCCAAACAGGTTCCTTGTGTAGCATTGTAGGAATGTAACTCCACCTGGGTCTCGACTTTTTCACCATTTCAAAGGGAAATGAAGGACAAGAGACTGGGTTCAATGTCTGTTCCACTTTCTCCCTTATGACCTCTTGAAGCATCTCGGATTTTTGCTCGCCATGCAATCCAAGTTCCTTCTGAACTTCCTCTCTCTCTATCTGACGAAGAACACTTGTGAAATCGGTCGCTTTCTCCATCACAGACATCGATATGATGTTTGGAAGTCGTTCAAACTTCTTACGTGTAATTCTTTTTTGACTGTCTCGATATACTGGCACCATTTTATGAAGTCGTCTGCTGTCGAAGAAATCTCCTTCAGGTGTAGGACTCGATACATGTTCTCGGCAACACCCTTCATGAGATGTGCAACCTTATCTTCCTCCTTCATTCTAGGATCCACTACTTTACACAGCTCCAAGACGTCTCGAATGTAGGATGCTGTAGTTTCTCCTAGACGCTGTGCCCTGCACTGTAATTTATCTTCAGCCTTGCACTTCAGTCGTCGTGTTTCGCCGCCTGGAGTACTTCCCAGCTTGTGAACTTCTCCTCGTTGTTCTCATACTATTGCTTGGCAGTGCCCTCCAAGTTCACAATCTATCAGAGACAGAAGAAGAAGAAGAAGAAGAAGAAGAAGAAGACGTTACGATGACAGCAACTGTGTGCCACAACATGAGACATCCTTCTGGGTTCTCTGGCGACGAAGGTGTAATTAGATGTATGACCAACACTAACTTCACTTAACGAAGGTTTATTCAACACTTGCACATACAAGAGTGTGGAGCGAACTGCCTCCGGCCAGAACACATACAGTACATATACAGCTACAAAACATTCCAGTACAATGATTCTTGACATTTGTGGATACTTCTAGAATGTACTCGAACCGAATATAGAAATTAAAATTGTACTGTCCAGGTGAGTTTTGAACTCACGACCCTCCATGCAACAGTATGGTATCACAACCACTACGCCACAGTGCTATTCAGCTTCTTCTGCGACACTGCTACCTCCTTAAGAGAACAGCGTCTCAGTGTTACGTCCTCCTAGTCCGGGAATGAGTCATCAGTCCTGCATACTCCAACTCCTGATGACTCATCCTCGCCCTGCTCGAGATCTTCTTAGAACTTCTTTTACCACTACATTCTTTGCCACCTTTCCACTGGTTGCTTGTCACTGGAGCTTTGAATTTACCCTGGGTGGCAGGATCCATGGAGGGCTTCATTCGAAGGATGTGGACCGTATCTCTGATCTTTGGTCGTCTTGTGTCAGGGTCAAAATCTTGAACCTCATAAATAACATCAGCCAACTGTCTTACAATCTTATAAGGTCTGAAGTAGGACCAGAGGAGCTTCTCAGAGAGATCAACTTTCTGAACAGGAGTGAAGATCCAGACGAGGTCACCAGGCTGGTAGACAACTGGGCGGTGGCTCGTGTCATACCTTTGGTGAGCTCACTGCCGAGCTTCCTCAGCTCTGGTTAACACCTGGCCAATATAGTCATCGTCCACATCATCAGGATGTAACAGAAACGCAGTGTGCATAGTCTTAGTGGCCTCACACCCGTGCACCAGGAAAAATAGCATTAATCCTGTGGTGTCTTGTTTGGCAGTGCTGTAGGCAAACGTCACAAAAGATAGCACCTCATCCCAGTTGCTCTGCTCAACATTGACGAAACTGATAGCATGTCGGCCAAGGTCTTATAAAGGCGTTCAGTAAGCTTGTTAGTTTGTGGAAGGTGGGCAGGCATCACGTGATGTGTAATGTTGCACCGATGGCTTATCTCTGTCACAAGATTCGATTGAAAAACTTTTCCTCGATCAGTAATTAACAACCTTGGGGCACTGTGTTTTAATACAATGTCTTCCACGATGAGTATGGCTACCTCGGATGTTTCGGCTGTTTTCATGGCTTTTGTAATGGCACAGCGTGTCAGATAATAAGAGCAAACAATAATCCATCTACTGCCAATAGCAGACATTGGAAATGGTTCGAGGAGGTCAATCCCAACACGCTGGAAAGACGTTTTGGCTGGTGGAATTGGTATGAGCTGGCCAGCTGGCAAGATGGTTTCTGAGGAATTGCCTTTCTCTCTGACACTCTCTATAGTGTGACACATATTATTCAGTGGTATGCTTCTCTTACATTCCACTGAAGAATAACTTGGTCTTCCCAGCCTCTGTCGTCTCGTTTAAGAACGGATTCGGTAAATTGTGGATAGTTAAGTGTCACCGAGAACCGCTGATCCTTCCAAGACCCACGTGTGTAGCAAACGCTGAGCTGTTAATTGCACAACAGCTGAGCGTCATAGAAACCTCCTATGCCAAGACTGTGGACAAAATTAGCGCTTCCACTATGAGACAAGATCTTCTAGGTCCACCTGGTGGGTTGTCCTGTTGGATCCTTAAGACCTATCAACCAATAAAGTGAATGATGGTCTGTAACAACTATGAATGGCCTTCCATAGAGACATTGTCGAAATTTGCACATGGCCCAGATCACAGCAAGACATTCTATTTCTGTAGCTGAATAGTGTCTCTCAGCTTTTGTAAGTGTCCTAGAAGCATAGGCTTTAACCTTCTCTTTTCCATTCAGAATTTGCACCAGAACAGCATCGATCCTATACCCACCGGCATCTGTGTGCAGTTCTGTAGGTGCTCTCTCATCATACAGACCAAGTACAGGGTCAGTCGTCAGAGCTTTTCGCAGCACATCGAAAGCATCTTGTTGTGCACCACCCCAGATAAATTTAGCATCGGCTTTTGACAACTCTTGGAGTGGCCTTGCTTTGATACAAAAGTCAGTAATAAGAACATAATTCGAGGAAGCTTCTCACATCTGTAATACTTTTAGGAATAGGAAATTCCATTACAGATCTCACCTTTTCTGGGTCTGGCCGCACTCTTTCGTTTGACACAAGGTGTACAAGTATTTTGATTTCTTTTGCTCCATAGAGGAACTTTCTTGGATTAAGTTTCAGTCCGCCTTGTTGGAGACACTTAAGAACGGCCCTCAGTCTTTTTATATGTTCATCAAATGTCTCTGAGAACACTATAATGTCATCTCAATAACAAAGACACATCATCCACTTCAGGTGCCGTAGAAGATTATCTATCATCCGTTCAAAGTTTGCTGGTGCATTACACAAACCAAACAGCATTAACTTAAATTCATGCAGGCCCTCAGGAGTGACGAACGCAGTCCTCTCACTACCAGCCTCATCTACTTCGTGGCAGTACCCTGAGCACATGTCCACGGTTGAGAAAAGCTTAGCCCCTTCACACAATCTAGTGTATCGTCAATTCATGGAAGAGGGTAAATGTTCTTTTTAGTTATCTTATTAAGCTTCCTGTAATCGACACAAAAGCGCCAACTGCCATCCTTCTTCCTGGCGAAGACCACTGGTGATGACCGTAGGCTCTGCGAAGGCTGAATATGTCATTCTTCATCATTTTCTCTACCTCGTCGCGAATTATTTGACGTTCCGTTGCTGAAACACGCTATGCTCTCTGGCTTTTTGGTTGATGGTTTCCAGTGCTAATCCGATGCTTCACCATCGATTTGTCTAATATGCATTGCACCTGTGGATATAAGCATACAGAGAACTCTTGAAGACTGGCAAGTAGCTTCTTCTGTTGTCCCTTAGTGAGATCTGGTAATAGTCGAGCTAGAAGATCTTGTCTTGTAGTGCTAATTTCAGTGACATTGCTCCCTCTTAAGAACAGCGCCTCGGTGTTATGTCCTCCTAGGGCAGGAACGAGTCATTGGTCCTGCACACTCGAACTCCCAATGACTGATTCTCGCCTTGGCAGTGATCTTCTTACAACTTCTTTTGCAGCTACGCTCTTCATCACCTTTCCACTTGTTGCCTGTCGCTGGCGCTTCAAATTTACCCTGGGTTCCAGGATCCTTATAGGGCTTCATTCGAAGGACGGGGACCATATCTCTGATCTTTCGCCGTTTTGTGTTGGGGTTGAAATCTTCAAATTCATAAGTAACATCAGACAACTGTCTTACAACTGTATAAGGTTCAAAGTAGCGGCTGAGGACCTTCTCAGAGAGACCAACCTTCCGAACAGGAGTTAAGATCCAGATGAGGTCACCAGGCTGGTACACAACAGGGCGGTGCCTCGCGTCATACCTATGGCGATCATTTTCTTGGGCCTGCAGAGTGCAGAGTCGAGCTAACTGCCAAGCTTTCTCAGCTCTGATTAACACCTGGCTGATGTAGTCGTCCTCTACGTCATCAGGATGTAGCGGAAACACAGTGTCCATCGTCGTAGTCGCCTCACGCCCATGCACCAGGAAAAATGGCATAAATCCTGTGCTGTCTTGTCTGGCAGTGTTGTAGGCAAATGTCGCAAAAGGTAGCACCTCATCGCAGTTGCTCTACTCAACATTGACGAACACTTATAGTATGTTGGCCAAGGTCTTATTGAACGCCTTAATAAGACCTTGGCCGACATGCTATCAATATTTGTCAATGTTGAGCAGAGCAACTGGGATGAGGTGCTACCTTCTGTGACGTTTGCCTACAACACTGCCAAACAAGACAGCACAGAATTTACGACATTTTTCCTGGTGCATGGGCGTGAGGCGACGAAGACGATGGACACTGTGTTTCTATTATACCCTGATCACGCAGACAACGACTACATCCGCCAAGTGTTAACCAGAGCTGCGGAAGCTTGGCAGTTAGCTTGACTCCGCACGCTGCAGGCTCCAGAAAACAATCGCCGAAGGTATGATGCAAGCCACCGTCCTGTTTACCAGCATGGTGACCTCATCCGGATCTTCATTCCTGTTTGGAGGGTGGGTCTCTCTGAGAAGCTCCTCAAGCGCTACTTTGGAAATTATAAGGTTGTAAGACAGTTGTCTGATGTTACTTATGAAGTTGAAGATTTCGACCCTGACACAAGACGACGAAAGATGAGAGATATGGTCTACGTCCTTCGAATGAAGCCCTATAAGGATCCTGGAACCCAGGGTAAATTCGAAGCTCCAGCAACAGCCAACAAGCAGAAAGGTGACGAAGAGCGTAGCGGCAAGGGAAGTTCTAAGAAGATCACTGCCAGGGCGAACATCAGTCATCAGATGTCGGAGTATGTAGGACCAATGATTCATTCCCGGAATACGAGGACGTAACATCGAGATGCTGTTCTCTTAAGGAGGGAGCAATGTCACGGAAGAAGCTGACTAATACAGTCACTTTAGTGCAGTAGTTATGATACTAGACTGTTGCATGGAGGGTCGTGAGTTCAAAACTCAACTGAAGAGTAAAATTTTAATTTATATATTTGGTTTGAGTACATTCTAGAAGTATCCACAAATGTCAAGAATCACTGTACTGGAATGTTCTGTAACTGTATATATACTGTATGTGTTTTGGCTGGAGGCACTTCGCTCCGCGCTCTTGTATGTGCAAGTGCTGAATAATCCTTTGTTAAGTAAAGTTAGTGTTCATCATTCATCTAATTACACCTTCTGCGTGACAATATATTAAAACAGGAAAGCCCCTCAAGACTGTAACCAGTAAAAGTGTGAGGTTAGCCACATCTAGCAAAAACGCCTTTGAAATTACTGGAATAGTGACAGATAATTTTAGAGTGTTTAGTGTGTACAGATCACCAGGTGGCAAGATTAGCATCTTTCTGGGAAAAAATGCTAACTTCCTAAGAAAGAACACAAAGAAAAACATTATACATAGAGACTTCAATACTGACATGTACAAAGGATCAAAAACAAGACATGATTTTCAAGAATTGTTAATACGGTGTAATACTGCGACATCAATATCTGCAATAACAAGAGCCAGAATCAGACACCTACTGACATCGTCATTACTAATATCAGTAGGTGTAACAATGCACCACATGAACTCCCAAACAGAAATATCTGATCGTCACTGATAGTTGATCTGTTTCTCAGAAGTAATGACATAGTATCAAAATCAAAACGAACAACCAAAGAAATCAGTATCATCAGCAAGCAAAATATTAAACTCTTCAGAACAATATTATGTGGGGAAACCTGGGCTGAAACCATAGGGCTATAGGTGCAGAATGTAAATGAAAAGTATGGTTAATTTTTTACAACAATTAAATACCATTTTAATGTAATATTCTTCAAAGTAGGAGACAATAAAAGCTGCAGAATCAAACAATTGATTACCAGTGAAATAATAGAACTGCATAGGAAATTGTAGGCTCTGAGAAGGATGAGCGAGCTGAAAACTATAAATTAGATTTAGATTAGATTCAGTTTTTGTTCCATATACCCATGCCTCAGTGATACAGATAGCCGTACCGTAGGTGCAACCACAACGGAGGGGTATCTGTCGAGAGGCCAGACAAACATGTGGTTCCTGAAGAGGGGCAGCAGCCTTTTCAGTAGTTGCAGGGGTAACAGTCTGGATGATTGACTGAACTGGCCTTGTAACACTAACCAAAACGGCCTTGCTGTGCTGGTACTGCGAACGGTCGAAAGCAAGGGGAAACTACAGCCGTAATTTTTCCCGATGGCATGCAGCTCTACTGTATGGTTAATGATGATGGCGTCCTCTTGGGTAAAATATTCCGGAGGTAAAATAGTCCCCCATTCGGATCTCCGGGCAGGGACTACTCAAGAGGACGTCGTTATCAGGAGAAAGAAAACAGGCGTTCTATGGATCAGAGCGTGGAATGTCAGATCCCTTAATCGGGCAGGTAGGTTAGAAAATTTAAAAAGGGAAATGGATAGGTTAAAGTTAGATATAGTGGGAACTAGTGAAGTTCGGTGGCAGGAGGAACAAGACTTTCGGTCAGGCGAATACAGGGTTATAAATACAAAGTTAAATAGGGGTAATGCAGGAGTAGGTTTAATAATGAATAAAAAAATAGGAATGCGGATAAGCTACTACAAACAGCATAGTGAACGCATTATTGTGGCCAAGATAGACACAAAGCCCACGCCTACTACAGTAGTACAAGTTTATATGCCAACTAGCTCTGCAGATGACGAAGAAATTGAAGAAATGTATGATGAAATAAAATAAATTATTCAGATAGTGAAGGGAGACGAAAATTTAATAGTCATGGGTGACTGGAATTCGGTAGTAGGAAAAGGGAGAGAAGGAAACATAGTAGGTGAATATGGATTGGGGGTAAGAAATGAAAGAGGAAGCCGCCTGGTAGAATTTTACACAGAGCACAACTTAATCATAGCTAACACTTGGTTCAAGAATCATAAAAGAAGGTAGTATACATGGAAGAATCCTGGAGATACTAGAAGGTATCAAACAGATTATATAATGGTAAGACAGAGATTTAGGAACCAGGTTTAAAATTGTAAGTCATTTCCAGGGGCAGATGAGGACTCTGACCACAATCTATTGGTTATGAACTGTAGATTAAAACTGAAGAAACTGCAAAAAGGTGGGAATTTAAGGTGATGGGACCTGGATAAACTGACTAAACCAGAGGTTGTACAGAGTTTCATGGAGAGCATAAGGGAACAATTGACAGGAATGGGGGAAAGAAATACAGTAGAAGAAGAATGGGTAGCTTTGAGGGATGAAGTAGTGAAGGCAGCAGAGGATCAGATAGGTAAAAAGACGAGGGCTAGTAGAAATCCTTGGGTAACAGAAGAAATATTGAATTTCATTGATGAAAGGAGAAAATATAAAAACGAAGTAAATGAAGCACGCAAAAAGGAATACACACGTCTCAAAAATGAGATAGACAGGAAGTGCAAAATGGCTAAGCAGGGATGGCTAGAGGACAAATGTAAGGATGTAGAGGCTTATCTCACTAGGGGTAAGATAGATACTGCCTACAGGAAAATTAAAGAGACCTTTGGAGAAAAGGGAACCACTTGTATGAACATCAAGAGCTCAGATGGAAACCCAGTTCTAAGCAAAGAAAGGAAAGCAGAAACGTGGAAGGAGTATATAGAGGGTCTATACAAGAGTGATGTATTTGAGGACAATATTATGGAAATGGAAGAGGATGTAGATGAAGATGAAATGGGAGATATGATGCTGCGTGAAGAGTTTGACAGAGCAATGAAAGACCTGAGTCGAAACAAGGCCCCTGGAGTAGATAACATTCCATTAGAACTACTGACAGCCTTGGGAGAGCCAATCCTGAAAAAACTCTACCATCTGGTGAGCAAGATGTATGAGACAGACGAAATACCCTCAGACTTCAAGAAAAATATAATAATTCCAATCCCAAAGAAAGCAGGTGTTGACAGATGTGAAAATTACCGAACTATCAGTTTAATAAGTCACGGCTGCAAAATACTAACGCGAATTCTTTATAGACGAATGGAAAATCTAGTAGAAGCCGACCTCGGGGAAGATCAGTTTGGATTCCGTAGAAATATTGGAACACGTGAGGCAATACTGACCCTACAGCTTATCTTGGAAGCTAGATTAAGGAAAGGCAAACCTACATTTGTAGCATTTGTAGACTTAGAGAAAGCTTTTGACAATGTTGACTGGAATACTCTATTTCAGATTCTGAAGGTGGCAGGGGTAAAATACAGGGAGCAAAAGGCTATTTACAATTTGTACAGAAACCAAATGGCAATTATAAGAGTTGAGGGGCATGAAAGGGAAGCAGTGGTTGGGAAGGGAGTGAGACAGGGTTGTAGCCTCTCCCCGATGTTATTCAATCTGTATATTGAGCAAACAGTGAAGGAAACAAAAGAAAAATTCGGAGTAGGTATTAAAATCCATGGAGAAGAAATAAAAACCTTGAGGTTCGCCGATGACATTGTAATTCTGTCAGAGACAGCAAAGGACTTGGAAGAGCAATTGAACGGAATGGATAGCGTCTTGAAAGGAGGATATAAGATGAACATCAACAAAAGCAAAACGAGGATAATGGAATGTAGTCGAATTAAGTCGGGTGATGTTGAAGGTATTAGATTAGGAAATGAGACACTTAAAGTAGTAAAGGAGTTTTGCTATTTGGGGAGCAAAATAACTGATGATGGTCGAAGTAGAGAGGATATAAAATGTAGACTGGCAATGGCAAGGAAAGCGTTTCTGAAGAAGAGAAATTGTTAACATTGAGTATAGATTTAAGTGTCAGGAAGTCAATTTTGAAAGTACTTGTATGGAGTGTAGCTATGTATGGAAGTGAAACATGGACGATAAACAGTTTGGAAAGAAAGAGAATATAAGCTTTCGAAATGTGGTGCTACAGAAGAATGCTGAAGATTAGATGGGTAGATCACGTAACTAATGAGGAGGTATTGAATAGGATTGGGGAGAGGAGAAGTTTGTGGCACAACTTGACTAGAAGAAGGGATCGATTGGTAGGACATGTTCTGAGGCATCAAGGGATCACCAATTTAGCATTGGAGGGTAGCGTGGAGAGTAAAAATCGTAGAGGGAGACCAAGAGATGAATACACCAAGCAGATTCAGAAGGATGTAGGTTGCAGTAGGTACTGGGGGATGAAGAAGCTTGCACAGAATAGAGTAGCATGGAGAGCTGCATCAAACCAGTCTCAGGACTGAAGACCACAACAACAACAACATACCCAAAAATGAGATTGTTCTCATGGTTGTGGAGCAAGTCAAAAAGTATAACATAAAAAACATAAAACATATGAATATAACATAATAGTGACTTCCCTGATCATCTATCAGCAGATTGTCAAAATATATGAATACGTTACAGTAAGTTGGAACTGTTAATATACACAGAATTAAGGTAATACACTGTCAGAATGAAACATAGTTATGCAGTACTTTTTTTTTTAAGAGAGAGAGAGAGAGAGAGAGAGAGAGAGAGAGAGAGAGAGAGAGAGAGAGTGGCAAACACAAAAGCAATCAACACTACCATAAGGAACTCAAAAAACAGGATGTAATTAATGGTGAAAGAAAGGAAAAAAGATAGATGAAACACACAAACAGGGATCAGGTAAAAGAAAACGGACAACGCAGTGTTAACAGATGGCAGAAAAATAACTTATATACTCAATGATACATAGCCTATATAAATTTGGTGGGGAACTTAAAATTGTAAAGAGGTTGCCCAGAAAAGAAGCTTCCTAAGGTACCCAAATAATAATAAAAAAAAAATAATAATAATAATAATAATAAAAAGAAGAAGAAGAAGTCAAGCAGAACTATGTTCTTGAAACTAGTTACAGAAGATAAGCTGATGAAAACTGCACAGAAACTGAAGTCCAAGAAATCAACTAGTGATAATGAAATATAGAATCACAATAGAATCACATAAGAAAGCTGGTTAGTGAACAAATAATCACATCACTGTTGGCCATAGTGAACGGCTCTTTCAGAGATGAGATTTTTCCTGAAAAACTGAAGATAAGCAAGTGGATGCCAGTGTACAAAAAGGGGACTCCCAACATCTACAGGCCAGTTTCACTGATATCAAGTTTCTCAAAAATCCTGGAAATGTTTCTGTGTAATAGATTAACTGATTGTTTGAACATAACATGACATAACATTACTGTACCGTCACAGCATGGTTTCAGAAAGGGTAAACCTATAGAATCAGCAATTGCCAATCTGACATGAATACACTATACAATCCTTACAAAATAAATGAATAAATAAAAATAAAATTGCATCAGCAATTTTTCAGATTCGCCAAAGCTTTTGAAATTAATGATCATGAAATACAGATAGGAAAATTGGAAAACTACATTATTCGAGGGCAAGCAGGGGAGTGAATGGAATCATATGTATGTAACAAGAAACAGTGTGTTAATAGGAAAAGAACGTGAGTCAGAAACCAAAGCCATCAAATATGGAGTGATGCAGTGATTGGTAATGGGCCATGCTATTGAATCTGTTCATTAATGATACAGGTGTTGAAGAGAAAGAGAAGAAAATATTGTAGGCCATGTAGATGACATGACAATACTGAACAGTGACCAAAAAGTGGAGCATGTTGAGAGAAGGGCAAGCATATCTGCAAACATCACAACTCAATGGCTCTTGGAAAATGGACTGGTTATAAACCTAAAAGTGGTGTGTATACAGTGTTCATAAACAAAAATCAGCCTCTGCACATGGGTTTGGAGGTGGATGAAAAAGGCTGGCAGAAGTAGAATTCACTAGATTCCTAGGTATTACTGTATATAATGAGCTGAAATGAAAACAACAAATTCATTCTGTCTGTAAAAAACTTGGCTCCATCATATTCATAATGAAGCAGCTGTTGCAGTATGCAGACAAATAGCTTATGTGAACAGTATACTATGGAATCTTTGAATTGTACCTTCAGAATGGAGTGACAGTTTGAGGAAACTAAAAAAACACCAAATGTATTCACATACTTAAAAAAAGCACACACGCATGCACGCACGCCCGAGCACGCGTGCGTCCCCCCCCCCCCCCCCCCCCGCCCCCCACACACACAAACCATTAAGATCATTTTAAGATGAAAGACTTCTGAAAGATGCAGAACTTGATAAAAAAAGCTAACCTTGTAGCTTTTACATCTTTGTGATTAATGGAAAATCTCATATAAAGATGTGAAACAAATACTAACAAAGAGATAGAAGGGCTGGCCAGTACTTACCTCAGCTCAGTACAGCCGATAGATACACATAAAACAGAACCAAAAATTTACATTCCTAGCTTTCGGAACAAATGTTACTTCATCGGGGAGGAGAGAGGGGAAAGAAAGGGAAGAAGGGAAAGGAGATTCAGTTACTCACAACCCAGGTTATGAAGCAACAGGGAAAGGAAAATAGGGAGGGTAGCAAGGATGGAGGCATGGTTGTCAGAGGGAAGCCAAAGATATTCTACTGTAAGTACTGTGCCAGGTTCAAACCAAAGAGGATGCATACAGAAGTAAAGAGGTATATAGTATAAAGATAAACACAACTATGCAGGATGAAAAGATTCGTGAATGGCTAAAGAGGAAAGGGAAAGAGGAGAAGACTGAAGAGTGAATGGGAGTGAGGTTGTTTAACGTAGGTTCAGTCCAGGGGGATGGCGGGATGAAAGGATGTGTTGGAGTGCAAGTTCCCATCTCCGCAGTTCAGAGGGTCTGGTGTTGGGTGGGAGAAGCCAAATGGCACATACGGTGTAGCAGGTTCCTAGGTCCCTAGAATTATGCTGGAGGGCATGCTCCGCTACTGGGTATTGGGCATCTCCTAGGCGGACAGTTCGTCTGTGTCCGTTCATGCGCTCAGCCAGTTTAGTTGTTGTCATGCCGATGTAAAAGGCTGTGCCGTGCAGGCATGTCAGTTGATAAATGACATGTGTTGTTTCACATGTAGCCCTGCCTTGAATTGTATACGTTTTACCAGTAGTGGGGCTGGAGTAGTTGGTTGTGGGGGGATGCATGTGGCAGGTTTTGCATCGGGGTCAGTTACAGGGGTAGGAACCACTGGGTAGAGAAGGTACTCTGGGAATATTGTAGGGTTTAACAAGGATGTTACGGAGGTTAGGGGGGCGACGAAAGGCAACTCTGGGTGGTGTGGGGAGAATTTGTCAAGGGATGATCTCATTTCAGGGGTTGACTTGAGAAAGTCATATCCCTGGCGGAGTAATTTGTTGATGTTTTCGAGGCCAGGATAATATTGGGTGACAAGGGGGATGCTTCTGTGTGGTCTGGGGGTAGGAACATTGTTGTTGGACGGGGAGGAATGTATTGCTCGGGAAATCTGTTTGTGGACAAGGTTTGCAGGATAGTTGCGGGAGAGGAAAGCACTGGTCAGGTTATTGGTGTAATTGTTGAGAGATTCGTCACTGGAGCAGATACGTTTGCCACGAATACCTAGGCTGTAGGGAAGGGAGCGTTTGATGTGGAAAGGATGGCAGCTATCAAAGTGAAGGTACTGTTGTTTGTTTGTGGGTTTGATATGGACAGAGGTGTGGATGTGAGCTTCAACAAGATGAAGGTCAACATCCAGGAAGGTGGCTTGGGTTTTGGAGAAGAACCAGGTGAAATTCAGATTCGAAAAGGAGTTGAGGTTATGGAGGAAATTAAGGAGTGTTTCTTCACCATGAGTCCAGACCACAAAGATGTCATCTATAAACCTATACCAGGCCAGGGGAAGCAGCTGTTGGGTCTTCAGGAAAGCCTCCTCTATGCGGCCCATGAAGAGGTTGGCATAGGATGGAGCCATCCTGGTTCCCATGGCCGTTCCCCTGATTTGTTTGTAGGTCTGGCCTTCAAAAGTGAAGTAATTATGGGTGAGGATGAAGTTGGTAAGTGTGATAAGGAACGAGGTTTTTGGAAGATCTTCGGGTGGGGGTTGGGAGAGGTAGTGCTCAAGGGCAGAGAGACCATGGGTATATGGGATGTTTGTGTAAAGGGATGTAGCATCTATGGTGACAAGAAAGGTTTCAGGTGGGAGAGGAGTGGGAATGGATTTGAGGCGTTCAAGGAAGTGGTTTGTGTCTTTGATGTAGGATAGCCAACAAACCTAGCCTAGCCACCCTACTCAATCTCCCCATCCCAGCACATACCCCACACAGACAAAATCTCAACTATAACCACAGTCAAATACCACATATCACCAGTCCCAATTCATTCCGGAAACATGCATTCACCGTAGCCAAACTGCAATCCCACATACTTTTCCTCCGGTCCTGCTTAACCTTTGGAATTACCCCTAAAGGGTTTACCTTAAAAGTTCCCATCTCCGGGTGCAATTCCTCCTTCCACCAGTCTCTCCTGGACTTCTAGAAACTTCAATCCTTAGCCCTTACCCAACTTGTCCTGAATCTCTACACTACTTCATGTAACCACCACTCCCAACAGCTCCTATCTCTCTTCAAAGTCCTCCACCTCTCAAACCCTTGCTTGGAGAACACACTCAGGAACATCATCCTAGAAGCCAGCTGCAAACTTGAGTTCCATGCCACACACCACCTGAACAAACTATCCACAGTGCTAGTGCAACACCTAAGAAGTGGGGTCCCTCTCACTATCCCTCACAAACACCAACCACAACAGAACCTTCAACAAACCCCCATCATAGCCAACAAACCTAGCCTAGCCACCCTACTCAATCTCCCCATCCCAGCACATACCCCATACAGACAAAATCTCAACTATAACCACAGTCAAATACCACATATCACCAGTCCCAATTCAGTCCTAAACCTCTCATCCAGATCCCTCTCTCCTCCAGAGACATCTGTTCTATCAAAAGGTTTAACCTTTAGCCCCGCACCTAAATTCAACCACACTGCCCTGGTTAAAGATCTCCTCTCATTCACCCGGAACCTCAACTGGAAATATCACTTCACTACCCAAACACAGCCCCCAAATACTAGACCCAGTGTTGAACCCTGTCTAGAACAGTTCCGACTGCCTTCTCAAAGGGATCCTCCTCCCCTCCCCCAAAACCATCCCTTGCAGACATTTCAGGAATTCCTCACATCCAGTGTTGCCTCCCAGTCCTCCTTGAAGAACATCCCGACAACCCCCAACATCACCCCAGCTGAATCCCGTGCCATTAAGGAGCTGAAAATAGACCGCTCTATTGTCATCCTCCCGGCAGATAAAGGCTCCACAACTGTCGTACTAGACCGTGTGGAGTATGTGGCAGAAGGACTGCGTCAACTCTCCGACACCTCAACCTACAAAGCTGTTACCCAGGACCCCATTCCCTCCATCCAGACTGAGCTGCAAAAAATCCTAAAAATCCTAGGTCCCTCACAAGGCCTCACAACGGCTTCCATAGACTTACTCACTCCACCTGAGCCACGTACCCCTACCTTCTACCTATTACCCAAAATCCACAAAGAGAACCATCCTGGCCGTCCCATTGTAGCAGGCTTCAAAGCCCCAACCGAACGTATCTCAGCTCTGGTAGACCAGCACCTAAAACCTATCACCCGCAGACTCCCATCCTACATCAAATACACAAACCACTTCCTTGAACGCCTCAAATCCATTCCCACTCCTCTCCCACCTGAAACCTTTCTTGTCACCATAGATGCTACATCCCTTTACACAAACATCCCACATACCCATGGTCTCTCTGCCCTTGAGCACTACCTCTCCCAACCCCCACCCGAAGATCTTCCAAAAACCTTGTTCCTTATCACACTTACCAACTTCATCCTCACCCATAATTACTTCACTTTTGAAGGCCAGACCTAAAAACAAATCAGGGGAACGGCCATGGGAACCAGGATGGCTCCGTCCTATGCCAACCTCTTCATGGGCCGCATAGAGGAGGCTTTCCTGAAGACCCAACAGCTGCTTCCCCTGGCCTGGTATAGGTTTATAGATGACATCTTTGTGGTCTGGACTCATGGTGAAGAAACACTCCTTAATTTCCTCCATAACCTCAACTCCTTTTCGAATCTGAATTTCACCTGGTTCTTCTCCAAAACCCAAGCCACCTTCCTGGATGTTGACCTTCATCTTGTTGAAGCTCACATCCACACCTCTGTCCATATCAAACCCACAAACAAACAACAGTACCTTCACTTTGATAGCTGCCATCCTTTCCACATCAAACGCTCCCTTCCCTACAGCCTAGGTATTCGTGGCAAACGTATCTGCTCCAGTGACGAATCTCTCAACAATTACACCAATAACCTGACCAGTGCTTTCCTCTCCCGCAACTATCCTGCAAACCTTGTCCACAAACAGATTTCCCGAGCAATACATTCCTCCCCGTCCAACAACAATGTTCCTACCCCCAGACCACACAGAAGCATCCCCCTTGTCACCCAATATTATCCTGGCCTCGAAAACATCAACAAATTACTCCGCCAGGGATATGACTTTCTCAAGTCAACCCCTGAAATGAGATCATCCCTTGACAAAATTCTCCCCACACCACCCAGAGTTGCCTTTCGTCACCCCCCCTAACCTCCGTAACATCCTTGTTAAACCCTACAATATTCCCAGACTACCTTCTCTACCCAGTGGTTCCTACCCCTGTAACTGACCCCGATGCAAAACCTGCCACATGCATCCCCCCCACAACCACCTACTCCAGCCCCACTACTGGTAAAACGTACACAATTCAAGGCAGGGCTACATGTGAAACAACACATGTCATTTATCAACTGACATGCCTGCACGGCACAGCCTTTTACATCGGCATGACAACAACTAAACTGGCTGAGCGCATGAACGGACACAGACGAACTGTCCGCCTAGGAGATGCCCAATACCCAGTAGCGGAGCATGCCCTCCAGCATAATTCTAGGGACCTAGGAACCTGCTACACCGTATGTGCCATTTGGCTTCTCCCACCCAACACCAGTCCCTCTGAACTGCGGAGATGGGAACTTGCACTCCAACACATCCTTTCATCCCGCCATCCCCCTGGACTGAACCTACGTTAAACAACCTCACTCCCATTCACTCTTCAGTCTTCTCCTCTTTCCCTTTCCTCTTTAGCCATTCACGAATCTTTTCATCCTGCATAGTTGTGTTTATCTTTATACTATATACCTCTTTACTTCTGTATGCATCCTCTTTGGTTTGAACCTGGCACAGTACTTACAGTAGAATATCTTTGGCTTCCCTCTGACAACCATGCCTCCATCCTTGCTACCCTCCCTATTTTCCTTTCCCTGTTGCTTCATAACCTGGGTTGTGAGTAACTGAATCTCCTTTCCCTTCTTACCTTTCTTTCCCCTCTCTCCTCCCCGATGAAGTAACATTTGTTCCGAAAGCTAGGAATGTAAATTTTTGGCTCTGTTTTATGTGTATCTATCGGCTGTACTGAGCTGAGGTAAGTACTGGCCAACCCTTCTATCTCTTTGTTAGTATTTCTTTTACATCTTTGAAAACTTATAATAATATACAACACAAAAGATAGTGGATTACACAAATACTAACGTACACACTCACAAGACAACAGAGGACGAATGACATACGAAGCCTACAATGCTTGAAAATGGACCTCAGTACTCAGGTATCAAATTACCTAGAAGTCTGCCTAAAAGCCTTCATGACAGTGTACATGACACTAACTTTCCAAAGAACCTCAAAGACTATAGGGTGGAAAAGAAATTTTACTGTGTTAAAGAGTACTTACCACATTAAATGTGTGTATATTGTTATTTATAATCGATGATGTTAGGATGTAACAAACATGGTTAGGAAGTAGGCCTATGTGATAATGAATGTTTTCTATTTTTCAGGTGTCCTACATTACATATAATCCCAAATGGCCAAACAAAATGTAATACAATTTATCAATAAGCATGTTAGCACATATAATATACAACCAGTGTCTACTATTGGTAACATAAACAGGTAATTTCCAAGAATGATTGCCTATCAAAGTCACGGGATCCAAATGATACATATCGAATGTGCGATAGTAAATCGATCTTTCGAATTCGTGGCGGGCTTTATGATCACTCATTTGTGACCGTTATTTTTATCTGTTTTCCATTCCTTTAGTTCATGTACATTACATTGTGCCCTAATTATTTGTGACTTCATTGGGAAACCCATACTGTTTCTGTCGATGGCAAGTGTAATGTCTGGTGTTCCTGAAGTTTCTTCCGCAGATTCTCTGACATGGAAAACTCTCATTCCATGTATATCCAGCATAGAGAGTTGTTTGACTTTTTGCCGCAAATATGGAGTTCTGCTGGACGAGGGAAGGAGGGACTGTGTTGACTGTGGTGCTGCAAAGTCTGTAAAACTTCGTAAGTGTCGATACTGAAATCCCATTGTAATTTCATTGCGGGGAGTGCGGAAAAATACATGGTTTGACTCTTCCAAGTTATCCATTCATAATTCTTGTATCGTGCTGGATTCCAGACTACATGTTGCAACCAACAGCATCAGAAACTGAGTTATCTGCAAATACTGTATGTGACTACTTCGGGTTTTGCCGAGAAGTCTGTTACGTGGTAGTGACAAATGATAGTGTACCAATTGGTGGAGTGAATAAAGTTGTAGAAGTAGACGAATCTCATATAGCTAGGCGAAAGAACCAGAGAAGACGACATTCAAAAAATGAAATAGATCACATTTGGGTAGTCAGTGGAATAGAAAGAGAGCTGCGGTAGTGTTTCGTTGTCACAGTATTGTCCCGAGGCAAGGTCACTTTAGTGGGTGTCATACTTCATACTGTGTGGTACTAAAGTTATTACAGACGGGTTTCAGTCTTAAAAGACTCTGAAAGCTGAAGGGTTTGACCACGAATTTCTGAACCATTCTGTGGAGTTCATGTCTTCGGATGACCACAGTGCCCGCACCCAGAATATTGAGCGGCTGTGGAAATCTGTTAAGTCTTCCATAAAAAAAGAAGAGCGTCCCAGACAAAGGGACGATCTGTACTTGTTTCAGTACCTATACTTCCACAACTTGCGTTTGCAGGGGAAAGTTAAGGCATAATGATTGATTTATGATCGGACGTCCAATATGTATCATTTGGACCCTGCGACTACGATAGGCAATCATTCTTGGAAATTACCCATAAACACACAAACCTTAATTATTCTTATTTGTTCACAAAGCTTGTACAAACATTTAACAGTGAGCATCTCTCTGATAGTTTACTTATGGAAATGATCCAAATCCCATTAAAATCGAGGTCATTAGAGATGGAGCACAAGCTTGAACTGTTTCAAGGACAGGGAAGGAAATCGGCTGTGCTCTTTCAAAGGAATTGTCCCAGCATTTTTCCTGGAACAATTTAGGGAAATCAAGGAAAACCTAAAGTGCATCACCCTAAATGTGAGTCCTGTGCATTAATCAGTGCACCACCCCACTCATCCATAACAGTTAGAGGTATCTTTTGTATGTGAAAATGATTTCCACAGTATTTAAATAACAAAATTGGAATTAAAAATGCAACTATCTTCTTGTTCTTTTTATGTACCACCAGATAATATTTTGTAGAGGTGCTCAACTCATGAGCACAGCCATATATTTAAAACTCTATCTGATACTTGTGAAATCTATGCCAATCAAGTAAACCATATGTTATTTGATTTTATATATACAGGCTGTAAACTTTCTACATCATTAAATTCTTTGTGTCTGATAAAAGCTAATATTCCCCGTGATGTTTGTATGCATATCTGACATATCACTATAAATGTGAAAAATAGATGAAAAAATAAATGTAATAAAGCAACTGAAATATATACTACGTTGAAAAACTTTTAACATCTCATTATAAAAAGGAGTTCAAAACTCAACAAGGCAGAACTGAGAGAAACATTTCACGTATCAAGTGTTATTAGAGCGATAATAAAATGCAACCGGGTACAAACCTCAACTTCGGGGAATACTTTTCTCCAATCTACATCAGCTATTTTACACGAACGCATAACCATATCTATGCAGTTCATTTCGGCGTGTCTTGTTGCATTTTTTGTTCTATTAACTGTGTTTGCACCATCAGCTATAACGTCATTCCTACAGACAAACACACAACCGACAGGTACTTCGCCATTGCTAAGGGCTAATTCCGCAATATCAAATGCTTTATTCATCCACTGCTGTATGTCTGATACAATTTCTTCCTTTTCTTGATTCATTATCGGCTTGTTCCAGCACAGTAGCAGTAAAACAACAATAATAAAAACAAAACAAAGTTTATGTTACTCGGAAGAGCATAAATGGACATTTTCCTTCCGCTTTACATGGCCAGAAGAACAATTAATCAGTGCACACAAACGAAAGTACATGTATATCGCTACAATAAAACAATGTGCATGTAGTTCCTGCGAAAACACGATACTTTGTTGCGCTCTTCGTTCATGTTTTTCTTACACAGTACACACTACACAGTAAACAGCTAGATTACCCATAATACACAGCTCGCTGTCCAAGGATGAAGTCATGAAGATCGCACAATCGTAGTGTAAGGTGGCGTTGGTACAGTGCAGTATATGTTGTGTATGCTGGAGTGATGTACGGCGTTCAGTTTGTTTAGAAATCTGCTAGAGATTGGTAATAATGCCGAAATTGCGTGACGCAGACGTGAAAGCATTAGAAGAATATATAGCGACTGGATTCCAGAAATCATTTCCTGTTGAAGAAGGTTTTCACAATCATTCTGTTGCGTGTTTACACGTTGCATTGTTTAGCTTCACTCGTTGTTATTGACAGTCGTGGAATTATGATACGAAGAAGTTTGATATACATGATTATTTCTCTGACTCATTTGATACAATCTCTGCACCAAAATCACTATGTATTAAGTTGTATACAATTGTTAATAGTGTATCGCGTTTTAGATTTGTGAACTTAAATATTTTGTATTATCAGTAGACTTTCATTTGCGCCAGGTGCATGCAGTGAAATCATTGTATATCTCAGACATGGGAAGTATGCAGATATATTGGAATCTGAGCTGTCAAAGGCTGTGTTTAACAAATTTCTGAGTTGTGCTTCAACAGAAGAGCTCTTGGACAAATCCTTGCAGTATTCTGTTGAGTGCTATATCGACCAGAATGAATTATCACTGGAGAGGTAACTGCAAACACATTTAAACTGGATGAACAATAAATCTCTCTCTCTCTCTCTCTCTCTCTCTCTCTGTGTGTGTGTGTGTGTGTGTGTGTGTGTGTGTGTGTGTGTGTGTGTGTGTGTGCGCACCCAATAGGTTTGAGTTTTTATATCCTTCTTTCTTATTACGTGACGTGTTTCATTCATGTATGTCTATTCTTGTGCATTGAAATTGAATTGCATGGTAGAAGGGAAGAGGTGGATGTAATACAGACAATAAAATATAATAGATAACTATTCATAGTCTAGTTGGCAGAAATAATAAAATTAACAACATGCTGTATTTCTCACCACTATTTATTTGAAATTACTATTTAGTACGCTGTGAGTATTATTAGCAGGTATAAGAGGACTCTATCGGATATCTCAAACTGGACTCAAGATTATACTCACTGATCAGTGATAATTAGTTTAAAAAATATATAAGCCTATTTGTCTAACACCATTGCTGTAGAATATTAGTCAGTAAGAAAGCAAACGTGTCATCAGTTGCGTCATGTTCCTTGTTCACAAGACATAATCATTACGGTGAAAATTTGATGATACGGAATGAGTTCTGTTATCTGTTAGTCTGATGTTAACACTAAGAACACTGTGTTTATGTAAAATTTATCAATAACATTTGTTTTGGTTGAAATGAACAACTTATTGACAACAAACAACAGTTGTTATTCTTCCAGTTGTGTGATTACTGTGCCTGCTAGAGTGGTCATAATGTTTGTGAATGTGTATTCATATTTAATTAAAGAAAATGTAAATCTTTGCATTAAACAGTGAATATTGTTCCTCACTCTTTCAAAAGCAAGTAGTAGCCTACTCCATTGATTGAATTTTTCAGAGTGGCTAATTGGTTCGTACATGACAGTGCATGGTACCAAAAGCCACAAATGAAAATGTGATTCTTCAGGGTCTCATATCTCAGGTCCTATTGATCACGGAGATGAGGGGGATAAGTGTTTTGGGTAGCCCTTGGGCTGGGCTGGTGAACATTTGTATACCTATTGAAAGACAGGCATACTGTAGCTGTTGTGCAGTAAAGGATTAAAATTTAAACATTACACACTTCCTCTAGCCCAGGCAAATTGAGCAACTTGGTTGGTTCTCTTGCGTTACGTGGTGTCTGGGGTGTATACCGTAGCTGGCTTATTAAAACACCATTTTTCCATTGGCAGTTCCTGAGAACACATCAAAAAGCAGTTACTTTTGGATACAAAAAGTACTGCTTTGGAGGCTGACCTCGTTTACAATTTGTGTTTGTGACAAATTGTTGAAATTTTTACCATGCGTTCTGAAGCTGATGTTCTTGGGGAATATTGAAAATTTTTTCAGTATCATTATCCCTTACCAAGATTCAGAAGGTCAAAATTGCCATACTTACACACATAATATCTATTCTGAAGCATAAATGTAGTTTTAACTGATGCTGTGAACACATGGCAAGGGTTCTGGGGTTCTCGTAATCTGCAGTTATTTTGCTAACCAAACAGCACTTCTTTGTCTAGTTCTTTCAATGCCTCTGTTTGTGACTTTATTCCCTCAGCACCATCTGATTTAATTCAACTACACTCCCCTACCATTGTTTCATTTTTTTTAGTGCTCATCATAATCTCTTTTCAAAATGCAATTCATTCCTTCATGCTGATCCTTCAAGGCCTTTGCCACTTCTGATGCCATTAAATGTCATCAGCGATGCCATTAAATGTCATCAGCGATGCCATTAAATGTCATCAGCAAAGTTCAAAATTTTTTATTTCTTCTCCCAGACTTTTAATTCTAGTTCCAGTTTTTTTTTTCTCTTAGTGAGCAAGATGGTACAGTGGTTAGGACACTTAGCTCGGATTTGGGAGGACGACAGTTTAAACCTACATCCAGCTATCCAGATTTAGGTTTTCCATGATTTCCATAATAACTTATCCTTCCCTAACCGGAGCTTGTGCTCTGTCTCTAAATACCCCATTGTGTATTGGCTCATAAACTCTCATCTTTTTTTCAGATTTCTTCTTGAGTTCTCTTACTACTTGCTCGGTGAGCACGGGGGATCCTGTATCATTCCATTCTTAACTACGTCTCCCTTTCATGTCCTTTGACTCTTCTAACTGCAATGTGATTTTGTGTAGGAGTGGTGTATAACTATCTTCTCCATGTATAATACCCTTGATAACTCAAGAATTTCAAAGAAAGTATTTCACTCAGTGTTGTCTGAAGTTATTTGCTAATATCCTACATTTCATCAAAACCCAAACTGATAATCTCCCAGGTCGGATTCTATCATTATTTTTCCATCCTTATGTAGATAACTTTTCCCAACAATGGCGTATTAAATTGATAGTTTGCTAATACCCACACCGATGAAAACCTCCCTTCTTTGGGATGGGATCATTAGATGTTATTGAAGTTTGAGGATATAATATCTGTGTTTGATACCCCAATACCAGTTTTTTCATAGGTGGTCCTCCCAAAGATCCTGATAATTATGAAGAGATGTCATCTACTTCAGCTGGGCTTGTTTAAGCTTAGCCGTGCTAAATTCTTCTCACAGTGTCATACCTCCTTTCTTGCACTCAGCCAGTTCCTCTCCTCTTGATAATATTGTCATCCTGATCGTACAGGCTCAGTCATAGGGAAAGCAGTTGACAGACTTCAGTTCATTGGTAGGATACTTGGAAAAAAATCAATAAGTCGACAAAGGGGATTGCTTGCTAGTCGCTAGTGTGACCCATCCTAGAAATTTCCCCATAGCAAATAGGACTAATAAGGATATTGAACTTAAATATAGGAAGGCAGCATGTATGGTTATAGGTTTGCTTGACCCATGTGAGAGCGTCACGGAGAGGACAATGACAATGACAATGATGTGGAGGAGCCCATAGACAGCTTACGTACCACTAAGATTACAGTTGCTGTCTTGATAGAAGTTGTTCTCACACATTCTAATTTCTATCGCCTCTGTAATAACAGAATTCCAATGTGGAGAAGTGTGGGACAAGGTCTGAGTTTCACAAAACATTATTCTAAGTCTGCCTGTACAGCTGTGATCTGCAGCTGCTGATTTCTCAAGTTCCCAATATGTACTGCATCATTGGTGTCTGCACATTATTCGGTATCAGTACAAATGGACTGGCAAATGTTGTTGCTTCCATACCCACAAGGAATCTTTTCTTTTATCTTCTTAAGTGGGCAGAAAAGACCAGAGGTCTTCCTCAGAATCCTATCTACTTAGTTAGATACAGCAGGCTAAAGCCGAGATCAGGATGTGCCAGTCATGGCTGTGTTTCTCCACTGTACGTAGGTTGACAGTGAATCAGTTCCACAAGGCCAATTGTATGATATTTTCACATGACCAGTTAGAGATGAGAAAAGAGTCAGTGAATGTCTATCGCCAAAATTGAAATCATTTTCTTCTTCATTGTTAACATTTATTATTATTATTATATTTTATATCAGACACCACAAATTATGATGTGATTAGGCTGCGACCTAATAGAACAGCTTAAATTGTTGTGTCTTCTGAAGATGAGTCACTACGTGACTTGAAAATGATAATAGGGAAAATATCCTACTATCACGAAAGGCAGCTGGTTTCAGGCATTTCAGAAAACCTTCAAATACTGTTTGAGCCAACCCTGATTTGCATGATTTTGTCATTGAGCATTTGAGACATTTTAATATATTGACCACTGTGGCCAACTGTGAGAATCATTAACCTTCTAACAGTGGATGGTTTTCCGATTTTTCCATACAAAATCACAGGGCATTTTTATTTGATAGTTACAATGCTTGTAAGGATCAAATTATAGGAATGTAACAAGCAAACCAAAAACTTACTTTGCAGTTGATTTCAATTGACATTAAACTTAAATAATGCAGGAAATCAAATTGCATGCAATGTTATAAGAACAGTATGAACTTTTGATAACTATTCTGTGTGTTGCATATCTTAAAGTAAGGTTCCACACACAAGCTTTGGAATAAGGATATGAAATAAGGTGCCATAAGAAAAACAATGTTTAAAACATGACACCCATGAATTGAGTCAGAAAAATAGCGATGTCCGCTGTTCCGGAGCAACAGAAAAATATTTAATGAAAAAATAGCAGCAAGTGTTCCATTCGCAAATGGGGTGATGGAAAAATGACTGTCTGTATGCTCCATATAAGCCCTAATTTGTGTTATCTTGTCTTTGTGGTCTTGTGCAAAATGTATTTTGGCAGTAATAGCTAACTGTTCAGCAGTCAGCCTCAAGCATTGGTTCTCAAATTTTCTCAATAATGTTTCGCGGGGAAAGAAAAACACCTCATCTTCCCTCTGGGGATTCCCATTTGAGTTCGTGAAGCATCTCTGTAATATGTGTCGATAGAACATGCCAGTAGCAAATCTAACAGCACACATTTAAATTGCTTATAAGTCGTCCTTTAATCTGACACGATGGGAATCCGAAACACTTGAGCAGTACACGAGTAGCTCAAGCTGAATGAATTACTAGAATTATCCCAATTAACTAGAGTTGACCATTCACCTTTCCTACAACTGCCATTACGTACTTGGTCCATTTCGCATCAGTTTGCAACATTGTGCCTACATATTTAATCACCGTGACTTTGTCTAGCAGCACACCACCTGTATGAACATTACAGGATTATTTTTGTAATTCACGTACATCGGTTCTCAGGCAGCTGGACGTGCTGTGTGTCGGCATCTCATCGCTGCTGTTCTTTGTCCGGGCAAACTGGACAGGCCCTCCCGTGGAGCCGAGCGACCTGCCCCCGTGGCTGCGGGACAGGGATGCTGTCGCGGCGGCCTGCCTCGTGCTGGACGGGGAGGCCCTCTATCCCTCCACCAGGCACGTCCAACTGCTTGCCGTCGCCGCTGCAGTCTTCAAGTCCACTGCAGAGAGGTTCTCTGCCAATCTACCCGTAAGTACCAGTTATTTACACTGCTGGCTATTAAAATGGCAGCACTGCAGTGTGCTAGAATCCAATTGAGTTGAAGTGTTCTAAATGCTCGGATATGCAGATTTCAGCACACTCGGCTAAGTAAATTGGAGTAACAGGATTCACGTTATGTACACAGGGAAAGATTACACAGTGGTGTTTCTCGTTCATAAATCACATTTGCACATTGTCCATCTGAGAGCAGATCGTGTTACGCAGTATTGCTACTTGCGTCGGTCGGGATCCCTCGAGTGCCCTGTGAATGTGGAATTGGTGGATTCAGGAGGGCCGTACCCAGCACCGTACTGGATCTCAGTGGCCCAGCACAGTTACAGTAGTGCTCGGGAGAACAGATTTACTGTACGATCATCCGTGCAGGGTCGTACAGCCACATTTAGTGAGGAACTGGAATCATTTGCTGCAAGACAAACATCCACACGAACAGTGTGACAACATCTGGAGCAGTACGGGCTGTCAGCTCAGTGATTACTGTGATGTCTTTCCGCAACGTGGCAGCAGAAAGAGGTTGGGTGCGGAAGCAGCAGTTTCACCTTCTAAGATTAGTCCCATTTACGCATACAGCATCACGGTGGACATATCTGCGTTCGGCGGCTCAGAGGAGAACGGGCATTGCCAGATTTCATTCGCTGCCACTATATGGGCCCAGGACCTAGTATGGTAAGGTCTGCCAATGCATATATAAAACAATCACCTTTTGTTTGCCTAACCAGTAACTTGGAGATCAATTGTTAATATTTCTGAGGTGTTTCCGTTGGTGCCATGTCGTATCTCAGAGGTCACCGTGATGTTATCTGGCGAAAAGATAACGAGAGATTGTGCATTGTCATCTCTGTCGTGATCTTCCGTGGCCGTGTGCTTGCCTGTTGCCCTGACCCCCACATTTTCCCATCTTTTCACCCATTGAAAACATCTTGTCACAGCTTGTCGAGAGACAACACGTTACCAATGTCCAGCCACTGTGGTTCATTAACTCTGGTAATGAATTAACGCAGCACAGACTGAAGTTCCCATAACTGTCATCCGAACTCGGTTTGACTCGATGCTGAGATGGTTAGAGCCACTGTTGGTGCCAGCTGTGGAGGCACTGCATATTAAATTTTGCACCCCCCATATATTCTCAAATCACCTAAAAGTTTAATTGTGTTCTTTCTACTATACTGTGAATGCATAATAAGTGTTACTGTGTTATTTGCTATCCTTGTGGTGTTGTTAACTTAAAGGGCAGGACTGTAATTATTTATTTTATTTATTTAACCAGTTCTGATTAGGACCATGAGACCAGTACCATTTTTACATCATAGTTACATAAGAAATGACAATTTTTAATATAGCAAATAATATTAAAATGCATGGACTTACGTTCTGTCTATGCATTTAAATGAAAGGCAGTTTGTTTTTTGCCATACGCTTTTCACTTCTTTTATTCGTGAAGCGTTTTCAGTAGCCTGTAATATATGTTTCTTTTTATACACATCATAAATGTGTCATGTAGTAGGTACAAATGGGGAAAAAGAAAAGACGAGAATATTAAAGTGATTGAGTGTATATCGTAATAGTGTGTGGAAATAGTAGTGACTATGAACTATAAAGTTAATGCTGGCAGTACTGCTGCTGCAGCTGCCACTAATCGTGAAGATAGTAATAACAATGATAACAATAAAGGCAATAATAATAACAACAATACTGGCAGGTATAAAAAGAATTTATAGGTGTACAAAATAGATGTTTTCTGATACAGCAAATTCTGGGGGAAGGAAAATTAGTTGGACTACACCAGTCAGGAATGCTGGGAAATGAATATCTGGCTGCAAAGAAGGAAATACAAGGGTAACACGTGCATACATGGACAATGGTGATCATATCATTGCTTTAGTAGATATGTCATCAGCTTTCTCCCGACACTGGAGATATTATTCATTTCACTAATATAATACGGGAAGTTATTCTGTGAGCTGGGTTTTTGCTACTGAGAAGGCCTTTGAGAAAGTGGTTTAATGATGGAGTGAGACCGAAAGAATTTTGCTCTGATGGGAACAGCTGTTTCTGCCACGTCGTTCACACGAGAACATTAAGATCATGGAGAGAAATGATGGACAGTATATGTTTATAGGACAATAGAGAAGACACGGTGTATGGATGTCTGGGCATTTGTCTGTACATATGCATATGATAGTGAAATATGACCAAAGAGTTGAATATCAGAGATATCGTACACTGGCGTACATTACGAGGTCCAGGTGCTGTGCGCTTTTCTGAGAAAGTCGTTGCACAATAACATTGCTGTAATCAATAATTGGAAGTATATTTTTGTAGGGCAGGGTGAGGTACTGATGCCTTCTTGCACACTGTAATTAAGTGCTCAGTCCAATTTAGATTTTCATCTGTTACTACTCCTAGACACTTTTATGAGGGAGTTAAGTTGTTGTTTGTCCCATTTAGGTTTAGAGATGCTGGGGATTCCCGACATTTCGGGCTGATGAGCCTAGAATGACCCACCAGTCCTGCTTGGATTTTGGGTGGTTTGAGCTTTAATCCTATGTTCTGCACCTATTTTGACAGTGCACACAGGAGCACGAAGACAGGAAACAAGAAATTATGGCTGATGTGGGTGCATATAGACAGTTGTTTTCCCCTCATTCTATGACTAGTAGCAGTCAAGGTACCATGTACCGTGCACATAATGGTGGCATGCAGAGGATGGATGTAGATGTAGGTACAATGAAAAGAGTATCGGACTTAATACGAAATCCTTGGGGGACACCTGATACTGGCTGTTTCTATTGTGGCTGTATCTACACCTACTTCTATACTCTGCAAAACACCGTGTGGTGCATGGCAGAGGGTATGTCCCACGACACCAGTTATAAGGGTTTCTTCGTGCTTCACTCATATGGAGCATGGAAAGAATGATTGATTGAATGCCTCTGTGCGTGCAGTAATTATGATCCCTTTGTGAGTGAGTGATACATTGAGGTTGTAGTATATTCCTAGATTCATCATTTAAAGCCAGTTCTTGAAACTTTGTTAATCAATTTTGTAGGGATAATTTATGTTTATCTTGAAATGTCTTCCAGTTCAGTTCGTCCAGTATCTCTGTGACACACTACCATGGATTAAGCAAATCTGTGACATTGTGTGCTGCCCCTGTAAGTTCTATTTGGTACAGGTCCCAATATTCTAGAACCAGTCACATGAGAGATTTGTAAGCAATCTCCTTTGCAGATTGATTCCGTTTCCCCAGTATTGTACTGGTAAACCGAAGTCTACTGCCTGCTTTACCCACAACTGAACCTATGTGATCTTTCCATTTTATATGCCTGCAAAGTGTTACACCCATGTATTTGTATGAGCTTGTTGGGCCCAACAGTGATTTATTGATATTATAATCAGAGGACAATACTTTTTTTGTTTTGTGAAGTACACAGTTTTACATTTCTGAACATTCAAAGCAATTTGCCAATCTCTGTACCACTTTGAAATCTTATCAGGATCCAACTGAATATTTATGCAACTTTTTTTCAGCTAGTGCTTCATTATAGATAACTGCATCATCTGCAAAAACTTTGAGGTTACTGTTAATGTTGTCTGTAAGGTCATTAATGTATGACATGGACAGCGAGGGTCTCAACACAATTCCCTGGGACACACCCAAAGCTACTTCTGCGTATGAAGAAGACTCTCCATCCGAGATAAAATGTTGCGTCCTCCGAACCAAAAAGTCCTCAATTCAGTCACAAATTTCACTTGGTGTCCCATATAACCGTACTTTTTGACCTCATTACATTTGAGCTTAGGGAATAATTGACAAGAATGGGGGAAAGAAATGCAGTAGAAGAAGAATGGGTAGCTTTGAGAGATAAAATAGTGAAGGCAGCAGGGGATCAAGTAGGCTAGTAGAAATCATTGGGTAACAGAAGATATACGGTATTGAATTTAATTGATGCAAGGCGAAAATGTAAAAATGCAGTAAATGAAGCAGGCAAAAAGAAATAAAAATGTCTCAAAATTGAGATTGACAGGAAGTGCAAAGTGGCTAAGCAGGGATGGCTAGAGGACAACGATCAGGATGTAGAGGCATGTATCACTAGGGTTAAGATAGATACTGCCTGTAGGAAAATTAAAGAGACCTTTGGAGAAAAGAGAACCATTTCTGTGGATATCAATAGCACAGATGGAAACCCAGTTCTAAGCAAAGAAGGGAAAGCAGAAAGGTGGAAGGAGTATATAGAGGGTCTATACAAGGGCGATGTACTTGAGGACAATATTATGGAAGAGGATGTAGATGAAGATGGAAATAGGAGATATGACACTGCGTGAAGTGTTTGACAGAGCACTGGAAGACCCAAGTCGAAACAAGGTCCCGGGAGTAGACAACATACCATTAGAAATACTGATAGCCTTGGGAGAGCAAGCCCTGACAAAAGTCTGCCATCTGGTGAGCAAGATGTATGAGACAGGCGAAATGCCCACAGACTTCAAGAAGAATATAATAATGCCAATCCCAAAGAAAGCACGTGCTGACAGCTGTGAAAATTACCAAACTATCAGTTTAATAAGTCACAGCTGCAAAATACTAACACAAATTCTTTACAGACAAATGGAAAAAGTGGTAGAAGCCGACCTCGGGGAAGATCAGTTTGGATTCTACAGAAATGTTGGAACACGTGAGGCTATATTGACCCTACGACTTACCTTAGAAGAGAGATTAACGAAAGACAATCCTACGTTTCTAGCATTTGTAGACTTAGAAAGCTTTTGACAATGTTGACTGGAATACACTCTTTCAAATTCTAAAGGTGGCAGGGGTAAAATACAGGGAGCGAAAGGCTATTTACAATTTGTACCAAAACCAGATGGCAGTTATAAGAGCCGAGGGACATGAAAGGGAAGCAGTGGTTGGGATGTTATTCAATCTGTATATTGAACAAGCAGTAAAGGAAACAAAAGAAAAATTTCGAGTAGGAATTAAAATCCATGGAGAAGAAATAAAAACCTTTCGAGGTTTGCCAATGAAATTGTAATTCTGTCAGAGACAGTAAAGGACCTGGAAGAGCAGTTGAACAAAATGGACAGTGTCTTGAAAGTAGAATATAAGATGAACATCAACAAAAGCAAAATGAAGATAATGGAATGTAGTCGAATTAAGTTGGGTGATGCTGAGGGAATTAGATTAGGAAATGAGACACTTAAAGTAGTAAAGGAGTTTTGCTATTTGGGGAGCAAAATAACCGATGATGGTCGAAGTAGAGAGGATGTAAAATGTAAACTGGCAGTGGCAAGGAAGGTCATTTCTGGAGAAGAGAAATTTGTTAACATCAAGTATAGATTTAAGTGTCATGAAGTCGTTTCAGAAAGTATTTGTATGGAGTGTAGCCATGTATGGAAGTGAAACAGGGAAAAAGGGACAGGTATACACTCGCACACACACCCACATCCAACCACACATACACAGACACAAGCAGACATTTGTAAAGGCAAAGAGTTTCGGCAGAGATGTCAGTCGAGGCGGAAGTACAGAGGCAAAGATGTTGTTGAAAGACAGGTTAGGTATGAGCGGCGGCAACTTGAAATTAGCGGAGGTTGAGGCCTGGCGGATAACGAGAAGAGAGGATATACTGAAGGGCAAGTTCCCATCTCCGGAGTTCTGACAGGTTGGTGTTAGTGGGAAGTATCCAGATAACCCGGACGGTGTAACACTGTGCCAAGATGTGCTGGCCGTGCACCACGGCATGTTTAGCCACAGGGTGATCCTCATTACCAACAAACACTGTCTGCCTGTGTCCATTCATGCAAATGGACAGTATGTTGCTGGTCATTCCCACATAGAAAGCTTCACAGTGTAGGCAGGTCAGTTGGTAAATCACGTGGGTGCTTTCACACGTGGCTCTGCCTTTGAACATGTACACCTTTCGGGTTACAGGACTGGAGTAGGTGGTGGTGAGAGGGTGCATGGGACAGGTTTTACACTGGGGGCGGTTACAAGGGTAGGAGCCAGAGGGTAGGAAAGGTGGTTTGGGGATTTCGTAGGGTTGAACTAAGAGGTTACGAAGGTTAGGTGGATGGTGGAAAGACACTCTTGGTGGAGTGGGGAGGATTTCATGAAGGATGGATCTCAATTCAGGGCAGGATTTGAGGAAGTCGTATCCCTGCTGAAGAGCCACATTCAGATTCTGATCCAGTCCCGGAAAATATCCTGTCACAAGTGGGGCACTTTTGTGGTTCTTCTGTGGGAGTTTCTGGGTTTGAGGGGATGAGGAAGTGGCTCTGGTTATTTGCTTCTGTACCAGGTCGGGAGGGTAGTTGCGGGATGTGAAAGCTGTTTTCAGGTTGTTGGTGTAATGGTTCAGGGATTCCGGACTGGAGCAGATTTGTTTGCCATGAAGACCTAGGCTGTAGGGAAGGCACCGTTTGATGTGGAATGGGTGGCAGCTCTCATAATGGAGGTACTGTTGCTTGTTGGACGGACGTGTGAACTGGCCATTGGACAGATGGAGGTCAACATCAAGGAAAGTGGCATGGGTTTTGGAGTAGGACCAGGTGGATCTGATGGAACCAAAGGAGTTGAGGTTGGAGAGGATATTCTGGAGTTCTTCTTCACTGAGAGTCCAGATCATGAAGATGTCATCCATAAATCTGTACCAAACTTTGGGTTGGCAGGCCTGGGTAACCAAGAAGGCTTCCTCTAAGCAACCCATGAATAGGTTGGCGTATGAGGGGGCCATCCTGGTACCCATGGCTGTTCCCTTTAATTGTTGGTATGTCTGGCCTTCAAAAGTGAAGAAGTTGTGAGTCAGGATGAAGCTGGCTTAGGTAATGAGGAAAGAGGTTTTAGGTAGGGTGGCAGGTGATCGGCGTGAAAGGAAGTGCTCCATCGCAGCAAGGCCCTGGACGTGCGGAATATTAGTGTATAAGGAAGTGGCATCAATGGTTACAAGGATGGTTTCCGGGGGTAACAGATTGGGTAAGGATTCCAGGCGTTCGAGAAAGTGGTTGGTGTCTTTGATGAAGGATGGGAGACTGCATGTAATGGGTTGAAGGTATTGATCTACGCAGGCAGAGATACATTCTGTGGGGGCTTGGTAACCAGCTACAATGGGGCGGCCGGGATGATTGGGTTTGTGAATTTTAGGAAGAAGGTAGAAGGTAGGGGTGCGGGGTGTCGATGGGGTCAGGAGGTTGATGGAGTCAGGTGAAAGGTTTTGTAGGGGACATCAGGAATGGGATTACCTTGGCAAAATTTGTATGTGGTGTTGTCTGAAAGCTGACGCAGTCCCTCAGCCACATACTCCCGACAATCAAGTACCACAGTCGTGGAACCCTTGTCCGCCGGAAGAATGATGATGGATCATGTGGTGTCACCGCCAGACACCACACTTGATAGGTGGTAGCTTTAATTCGGCCGCGGTCCGCTAGTATACGACGGACCCGCGTGTCGCCACTGTCAGTGATTGCAGACCGAGCGCTCCTACACGGCAGGTCTAGAGAGACTTCCTAGCACTCGCCCCAGTTGTACAGCCGACTTTGCTAGCGAAGCTACACTGACAAATAAGCTCTCATTTGCCGAGACGATAGTTAGCATAGCCTTCAGCTACGTCATTTGCTACGACCTAGCAAGGCGCCATGACCAGTTATATTGAGATGATATAATGTATCAACAAGAACGATGTTCACCATTTATGGAATAAAGTTAAGTATTACATCAACTACGTACTTTATTTGCTACTATAATTTCCCTTAACTGTTCCAGACCTCACGCCAGTCTGCGTGAGCTTAACGCGTGCATTTCAGCCTCCTCTAGCTACACGGTGTTGGCTCTTCTGCCAACACATCAGATCGGTCAGCCTGCAGATCACGGATAGCCTGGGCTTCAGCAGTGGTGATGTTGGGAGTAGGATTAAGATTTTTTATGAAGGATTGAGAGGCAAGGCTGGAGGTCAGAAATTCCTGGAAGGTTTGGAGAGGGTGATTTTGAGGAAGAGGAGGTGGGTCCCGCTGTGACGGAGGACTGAACTGTTCCAGGCAGGGTTCAATTTGGATAGTGTCTTGGGGATTTGGATCATTATGAGTAGGATTAGGATCATTTTTCTTCGTGGCAAAGTGATATTTCCAGCAGAGAGTACGAGTGTAGGACAGTAAATCTTTGACGAGGGCTGTTTGGTTGAATCTGGGAGTGGGGCTGAAGGTGAGGCCTTTGGATAGGACAGAGGTTTTGGATTGGGAGAGAGGTTTGGAGGAAAGGTTAACTACTGAATTAGGGTGTTGTGGTTCCAGATTGTGTTGATTGGAATTTTGAGGTTTTGGAGGGAGTGGAGCTGGAAGTGGGAGATTGAGTAGATGGGAGAGACTGGGTTTGTGTGCAATGAGAGGAGGTTGAGGTTTGCTGGAAAGGTTGTGAAGGGCGAGTGAGTTGCCTTTCCGGAGGTGGGAAACCGGGAGATTGGATAGTTTTTTGAGATGGAGGGTGGCATGCTGTTCTAATTTGCGGTTGGCCTGTAGGCCTTCTCGTTATCCGCCAGGCCTCAACCTCCGCTAATTTCAAGTTGCCGCCGCTCATACCTCACCTGTCTTTCAACAACATCTTTGCCTCTGTACTTCCGCCTCGACTGACATCTCTGCCGAAACTCTTTGCCTTTACAAATGTCTGCTTGTGTCTGTGTATGTGTGGTTGGATGTGGGTGTGTGTGCGAGTGTATACCTGTCCCTTTTTCCCCCCAAGGTAAGTCTTTCCACTCTCGGGATTGGAATGACTCCTTACCCTCTCCCTTAAAACCCACATCCTTTCGTCTTTCCCTCTCCTTCCCTTTTCCTGATGAAGCAACCGTGGGTTGCGAAAGGTTGAATTTTGTGTGTGTGTTTATGCTTGCTTGTTATTGTCTCTATCAACATACCAACGCTACAGCATCTTTGTTTTTACACACACACACACACACACACACACACACACACACACACACACACACACAAACTTTTAGGCTTTTGTGGCTGGCATTTACATCCTTGGTGGTTTATTGTTTGGGTGTTGTTGTGGTTTAAGGCGTGTGTCTGGACCTAACATTTCATTTCCTTATGCTGGATATATCCTCAGAAGTTGGAAGATGTTGTAAGATGATTTTTGATCTCAAACAAACTCATCGACCAAATTAATTATATGTAACATCGTATGGGTCGAGTTGTGGTGTCATGAGACTGCAGCCACGAATTATGGAGGTGCAGGGCTTGTAGAGCAGAAGAGTTATCACTGTTTGCTTTATATAGCAATAAAGATCACAACTTGTCTAACTGCAGTCCTTCTGTTGTGTTAAAGTTGTTTTTGTGCTTGTTTAAATTCTCGTGGTCTCTCTTTTCTGTCACAATTGTGAACTCACAACATCAGTGATGAAGAGAGTCAAAAGTAGTAATTGGTTAAGTGAATCGGATAAGAAAAACAAGCCCAGCAACAGAATTTGTACCCTTCAATGAGCCAAAAATATGTGCCTGGTGCCTCCTGCCGTAACATACCTAGCAAGTTTTATAAAGCGTGCCTCAAACTAAGATTCTTCCCCACAGTGTGGAAAATTCAGAGGTCATCATCCTTCACATGCCCAATAAAAACCTGCTTCTTCCAGAGAGCTCCACATTCATCTCCATACTAACAGACTTCACCAAAATTGTAGAACTATTAACCCTTACATCCCAGCGCCAATTCCTTGGCACAATGGTCTCATCTACTGAGTAGATCAATTAGGATGCCCATGGCATATAATCTGGATCTTTGATTCATTTTGTACAGGATGTCAGTTCTTCATAAGAAATGTAATATGATCCAGCCAGACATGGCCGATGAGGCAGGTGTACTGCAAAGTTCGGTCTTAGGTCTTGTCCTATACACCATAGTTGCTGACGATACTGCTATCTACAGAGCTGTCACAGCCTTTTATTCGTTCAGAGATAACTGCAACACCTTGACAAAATTACACAATGGTGTGATATATAAAAATCCTAAAAAAATGGTAGGTGGCATAGTTTACAACCAAGCTAAAACTGATTGACTGCCAACTCACCGTTGATGGACAGGATCTGCTTTTGCATGACTCTGTGACAGACTTAGGTATGGAGATGTATGCTTCTAAGTAAGGTCTATGGCCCCAGACACAAACATCTTACACCTACAGTGTCTCCAAACCAAAACTTTATACATCATTTTGGGCGCTGGCAGATACATCACACACACACACACACACACACACACACACACACACACACACACCCTACTAGGTCAATCCACTATTTACACATTATGTAGGAAAAAGCTAAAACTCTCTGAACACCAACCCATCATTGATGGACAGAATATGCCAAACAAACTCCACCCCTCTTTCTAGTACAAAGTTTAGGCCAAGAACCCCCCTGAAACTCCTCACAAACACCCAAAATTAAACCTTATGTACCACTTTAGGGAGTAATAACAACCACAAACACTAAAAATAAACATTTACATGAAAAACAAAAACACTTTTCTGCAAATCCAATTTTCACAAAACCCCTAACACATTCTGAAGGCAAGATGGACAGAGCCCAGTGGTGCTTTGAAATTCGAATGTCAAACGTTGCCTCGGGTATATCCTAGCATAGCATTGCACCTCGATAAACCTAGTGTCAGAGTATCTTACTAGCTATTGCCAGTTCCCAGTAGATGGTCTGCTACTGTCGATTTACCCATGTTGCCCAGATGACAGCTGCTCTCATGTTCTTTAATTGGGTGTTACTGCTTCATTTAGTGATACTTATGTACATCTCGACTGCACTTGTGAGAGATAATGTATCCCGGTGGGTAAATAGTGGGTGTAAGACCTTTGCAGTGTTCAAATATTCGTCCATCTTTCTTGTCAGTTTAAACACTTCGTCAATATAATGCATTCTTAGCCTCTGAAGATGACTGTTGCTTTAGGAGATGAAACTTAGGTACAGAAAATATATTAGATCACGGCCTAATGTTCCTACAACTAAAATCGCAAAGAATATAATATTTACCATAATATACATCAACAGAGATACACTTCCAGATGTATACCAATTCGGTAACTGTGCCTAAGTACCCTAAACTGAAGCCATAAAAGGTTCGAAAATCAGTTGCAAATAAAGTGAATGACAAACTCCACTGAGAGGAAAATTACACGAAAATAACCTCCGCGCTTTATAACAAATTAATTTACAGCTCGAGTCCTCGATGTCGAATGCCACGGAATTGATGAGAATGCGATTTTGCTCTGCAGACAACTCCATGGTGGCTGATGCGCTACCTGGTGGCACACCAGCGCGTCCTGGAGGAGGCGTCCCCAACGCTGCACGCTTCCCTCGTGTCGCTGCTCGAGGGCAAGGTGGCGGAGGCGAGCTCGGGCCCGCTGGTGGGCGGAACCGCAGGGGTGCTGCTGCCCCTCGAGTCGGCCCTCGTCTGGCTCCACTTCGGGCAGGTGCTGCGCTCCAAGGAACTGCTGCTCGCCGCACTGGGGCGGGCCGGGCTCACGCTGGAGCTTGTCGGTCAGTGTCGAATTCCACCGTGCGAGTTCCGTGCGCAGTCTGTTCGGTCTGCTGCCGCTGTTGTGGTCAGTAGGCTGCAGGGTGGCCGGGGGCCTCCACTGTACATGTATTCTTAATACACCGTTTAAAGGGGAACTGAGGGAAACAAACACAAGTGGATATTTCACACTCGCTTAAAAATTCCGATTGCGCCATTTGGCATAATTGCGTGTCACTCTGCGGCCTACTGATGGTGGGGTGATTTGTCCTGAAGTTTTCCAGTACTGAATATACACGAAAGTTCTGTTTATTGACAAAACGAGAGAGAGGGAAATACATCTTGTCACTCTCTCACGTGTTGTCAATTTGGGCACAATTCTCCCAAAAACCTGAGCATCTAGTTGCTGATAATGACCCACATTAAGGAGACTGCACCACCTGAAGTTTATACAGATGAAAACTAACACCTTCACAGATGATCCTTCTCACTGATGTGTCACTTATTCCTAGGTGTACGGTATGTTATCTGGTTAATTGAAATGGACTTCTAAGCATTGCCTGTTGAGCAGCTATTACATTTTCAGCAGTCCTAACAGTCCAATGAAACAATACCAATCGCCCCTATTTAGGTTTTATTTTAGGCTACCAGTTTCGACGATACACTATGTTATCTTCAGGCCTGCTTCAGTCGAGTAACCTTCGTGTTACAAAATACAGAAGCAGGCCTGAAGATGATGTAGTATATCATCGAAACTGGTAGCCTAAAAATAAAACCAAAATAACGACGATTGGTATTGTTTTATTGGATACTGACCAACCGTAGTCTCGTACTCCACACAGAAGATCGAATTACATTCAGTCGTAACAGTGTCTGCTCTCCCACGTCTTATTATATACATAAACTCAGTTTAGTTTGCTAAAGGTTGCTTGCCCTCATTTTTACCTTATAATCTGATGGAACACTTGTGTTTAAATGGTGCTGAAAGGCACATCACGTTTTCACCAGACCCTCACCATTCTGATAGTATACTTTTGCTGCATAGCCACATTGCTCACTTGAGTAACTATTCCCTGTAACCAAACAGTAGGCTGTACAGTTTGTGAGGGGTAGTAACCTTGGTACACACTGCCTCCGTCGTGTCTCTCACATAAAATCTTCACTCGTCACTGGCTGACACAGTAATGTGTGAGCAAATGGTAGTGAACGCTGTGAATTGTTCTGCTGCAAACACATCCATTTGAACTAGCTTGCTAAACTCGACCTTCTGTGTTCCTCTCTAATTTGTAAGCTCCCTGAATCCCCCGCCCCCTACCCCCACCCCCTCCCTACAAACACAGGGTTCCATACATTATCAGATTCTGTTCTTTTTATTAAAGTGTTGATATCCATTTCTGCACTCTGATTTTTGGATACATTGAGAATCGGTCTTTTATTTTCCAGTTTTATTTAGTTCTTCAAATGACATCTTCCAGTCCACTCCGTCAAAACTTTCTCTATGTCTGGTGATGTGATACATTGATAAGAGGAGGGTGGGAAAGCCGCTCGAGACCTGATCAATAGATGACACAGGAGGCTAGAGCAACATGAGAGGGGAATATGACAGTGAAGTACCAGCATCAGGACTGATTAAGGAGTCTGAGTATCTGTAATTGGTCAAAAGAGTTGAAAAAGAAGGAAGGCACAAGCTGTAAGTAGAGAGATAAATGGGATATGGTGTGTAGCAGGAGTAAAAAGTAAATTAAAAAGCCAACAGCAGAGTGTGACAATCCATGTAAAAAAGGGCTGCAAATTTAGAGAGAGAGAGAGATGGAGGAGGGGGTATTGGCTCTACGTGGAGGAAGAGGAGGAAGAAGAAGTTATTAGCAGATATTAAGGAGAAAGTTCGATTTAAAAGTGTATATACAACTACAGAATCTATCATCATACATGTGGAGGATAGTTCTGTGTCACTTCATATTAATTCTATCGAGCGAGGTGGACCAGTGGTTAACACATGAGACTCGCACTCGGGAGGACTACAGATAAAATCTGCATCCGCCCATCAAGATTTAGGTTATCCATAATTTCCCTAAATCACTGCAAGCAAAGCTGGCATGGTTCCTTTGGAAAGGGCACAACTGATTCCTATTTGCAGTCCGAGCTTGTGTTGTGTCACTAATGTTCCTTCCTTCGTTCATATTATTTCCTACTCAACTGTTTCCATCATGATGGAAAACTGATTTTGATCATACTTGTAGTCGCCTTTCTTGTAACAGTATATAATTGTTTATAACAGCCCCCCACCCCCTCTCCCTGCTCCGCACTCCATGTCTCCACACACCAACTTTCTCCTGTTCCACTTTGCACACATGAGATTGTTCATAAATGTAATGTTTATTAGAGATTGGTCTTTTGCACAGGTGCTATGGGAAAAAGAACCCGTTATCAAGAAAAGGAGCTCGCTCAGCTGACTCTAAAAGTTGAGCTGGAAGCAACAGAACAGCCTTCAGGTGATGGGATCAGTGGCCTGAGCTCGGAAGAGTTGGCTGATCGCCTACCAAAGGTATGCTTAATTGTTCTTCTAATTGTAATTTCTTTATTCTTAAATCTTCGCTGAAAGAAGTCAACTTTGATAATATGTCAAAACTTGTTAATTTTTGTTATGTAATCAGGCAAAAATAAGACATCATCAGTCAGACTGTTAAATATTTAATAAATACTGTCAACCTTGTTAAATTTGTGTTATTAATTGTATACTGTATGTACTCCAAAGAGGTCTGGTCATTGTATTTTGAAGAAACTTTGTGTTGTGGCCATCTCACAGACACTGCAATGTATCAGCAAAAATAAACAGTCTTTAAAAATATAAATGGATAGCTAAAAAATCTGCTCACCAACTGGAGGCAGTAGAAAACACACTTGAAAGTTAAGGAAATGTGTAAGCTTTCAGAGTTAATGACTCCTTCTGCCAGAATAGTTGAAGGGGAAAGGAGAGGGATGAAGGAAAAGGACTGGTGTGGGTTAGGAAAAGGGGAGAGCTTTGCAAAAGGTTCCAGAATCTCGGGGTCAGTGGAGACTTACAGGTGACTATTGGTGACTGCACCAGCTGTGAGTTTAAAACCTGAGAGTATAAAGATGGAAGAAAGGTTAATACAAGAATTAATAAAACAGGAAAGCTATGTGCATTACACGTCGTGGACGGAGGGGCAGGATAAACGGGACAGTAAAAGAAGATAGAAAAAAAATCTAAAAGGGTGCGAACAAAGGTATAGTTAGTTTATTTATTTTTATTTATTTCGAGTCAAAAACATTACAACAATATTTACAATATATACAATATAACAAATCAGGTCAAATCATAAAAGAACAAACTAAACGGTATTAGCCCAAAATTGTGCAACGGCAGCAGCATTGTCTGAAACATCAACAAGCTCTTGTGTGGAACATGATACAGGACATCTAGGACAGTTAATTAAATGTTTGGTTGTCTGTTCTTCTCCGCAGTCACACAAGGTGGAAGATTCCTTCATGAAGCCCCATTTAAACAGATTGTCCTTAGTTCGTCCGACGCCACTCCTGAGCCGATTTAGAGACTTCCACACTGTCCAGACTTGATTTCCACCAGGAGGAAGGGTCTCAGAAGGAGTCATCCAATCATTACTGTCAGATTTTGCTGTCCACTGAGATAGTCTGGCTGCTCCAGTCCGACCGGTGAGGGGTGTAGTAGTTCTCATGAAGCTCCTCCTAGATTTGAGTCTACTAATTGGTGGCTGGTATCCATGTAGCAGGTGATCGGTGTTATGATCTGCTTTATGTCTCTCAAGTTTGGCTGCGACTTCACGCCTTATGTCTGGAGGAGCAATACCTGCTAGTTTATGGAGTTTATCAATAGGTGTAGCTTTGAGGCATCCCGTTACTGTCCTGCAGGTTTCGTTCAGGGCCACATCAACCTGCTTTGCATGAGATGACTTGTACCATACAGGACATGCGTATTCAGCTGCGGAATAGCACAAGGCCAAGGCTGATGTTCTTAGTAGTTTGGGATCTGCACCCCAAACGCTGCCAGTGAGCTTCCGCAGGATGTTGTTACGAGCAGCAACTTTCTGCTTAGTGTTAGTGCAGTGTTTTCTGTAGGTCAACGTTCGATCTAAGGTGACACCCAGATATTTGGGGTAGAAACAATGTTCAAGCTCTTGATCTTCCCAAACCACTGTAAGTTTTCTATAGGCCTCTCGATTGCGTAGGTGGAAAGCACAAACTTGAGTTTTAGCAGGGTTCGGTCTTAAGTTATTGACTCTGTAGTACTCAGATAGGTCCTTGAGAGCAACAGTAAGCTGGTTTTCTACTGTGTCAAAATCTCTGGCTTGTGTGACTAAGGCAAGATCATCTGCATAGATGAAACTCTTTGTAAGAGAAGGTTGAGGCTGGTCATTTGTAAATATGTTGAACAATATGGGGGAAAGGACACTACCCTGAGGCAAGCCATTCCTTTGACTTCTCCATCTACTCTTTCTTCCTTGGAACTCCACATAGAATCGCCGGTTTTCCAAAAGTGTCTGCACAGTTCTGGTGAAATTAATGTCTCTAGTGATGTAGTAGACTTTGTGCAATAATTGTCGATGTTGAATGGTGTCATATGCTGCTGTGAGATCCACGAAGACAGCCCCGGAAATGTATCCTTTTTCATATCCCTCTTCAATATGTTCAGTCAGATTAAGGACTTGTGCTGTACAATTCTTTCCAGGTCGGAAACCTGCTTGTTGAGGTATGAGTTGTTTTTCAACAATGGGAGTGAGTCTATTTAGCAACATTCTTTCATAGATTTTATACAAATGGCAAAGGAGCGAAATCGGTCGGTAGTTCTTGGGATCAGCTGCACCCTTTCCAGGTTTTAGTAAGGGAATAACTTTAGTTTTCCTCCAGATGGCAGGGATCTGTTTCCGCTTCAGACAACCATTATAGAATTGCAGAAGCCATCTTTCCGTGATGGGACCAAAATGTTTAATTTGCTCAATCATTAGGTCGTCTAGACCAGGCGCTTTACCATTTTTGCATTTCTGAATTGCGGTTCTGAGTTCTTGTAAGATGAAGTCATTTGATAGATGGTTGTTTTCACGTTCAGGTTCTCTTTTGAGTTTTGTTCTATCTTTAGAACAATTGACCCTTCCATTCTGAACTAGATGATGAGCAATTTGATCTGGTGCAATGTTTGCATGGCCATGATTGTGGACAGGGTCGTTGTTCAGGCGTCGCAGCAACTGCCAGGCTTTCTGACTGCTTTTAGACATATCAAGGTTCTCGAGTAACTCTATCCATCGTTCTTTTTTGGATTTGGCTAAGGCTGAGGATAAATTTTGGCCAGCAGTTAAGGTTTCAATGCTGTAAGGATTATCATTGAAAAGTTGGATATAGTTATGTAGATGCTTCACGGATTCTTCTGTCAAGCCAGGTATGTAGTTAACTCGACAGCCTCTGGGAGTTGAGAGTCTTGAGCATCTTTTCACGGCTTCTACAAACTCATCATAGTTGGAAACTGAGGGTTCTATGCGTGAAACTTCTGAGTCAAGGAGGTCAGCAAACTTCTGCCAGTCTGCTTTCTTGAAATTGTATCGCCTTCGGAATGATGTGATTCTAGGAGTAATGGCTGCAAACACTTGGCAGCCTATGGGGCGGTGTTGAGTATTTGGTATCGGATTTAGAACAGTTTTTCTGCATTGGTGAGCTATGTTCTCGCTAACAAAAATTAAGTCGGGGTTATACCCACGTTTCCAACGCCCACTGTTAAAAGATGGTGGGAGTTTATTATCATGGACAAGATTAAGATGGTTGGTATCAGCCCAAGTCAAAACTGCTTCACCATTACTGTCGTCCTCAACATAACCCCAAACACTGCTATGACTATTGAAATCTCCAACAATAAAGTGAGCTTGTTGATTGGTGTAGTTGTCTGTAGGTGAAAATTGGAAATCTGCTCCTGGGGGTTTGTAAATTGACGACACAATACAACCATTCAGTTCTACAGACAGTATTTCAATATTGTTGAATTCTGTAAGTGAGGTAGAGAGAACAGCTATATCGTTCCTCACAAAGATAGCACTGCCATATTGTCTATGGGGTCGCTCAACTGCCAGTTTCATCCCAAGGATTTTTGGTCTTCTCATGGTGTCATCTCGATGGGTTTCTTGTATACATAAAATATCACACCTAGGTTCCTTGGCAATATGTTGCAGGAGTTCTTCTTTGGCAACAGACAATCCTTCTATAGTTAGTGAAAAGCAATGCTAGGTCGCAGAAATTAACATAAATTAAGGCCAGCTTGGTAGCGAGAAACAAGAACGTGTTGTGATACCATTTCCTATCTGCGGAATTTCTTAGTTGGTTTAATGTGAACAGAAGTGTATAGATGACCCACAGCAAGAATGAGGTCAACATCATGGAAAGTGGCACGGGACTCAGAATAGGACCATACGAAACTTAATGGGAAGATTGTATTTAAGAGTACCCTAAAATTTTAACAGGTCCGCTGCATCATGAGTCCATATGGAAAGATTTCATCAGTGTATCTAAACCAAACCAGAGGATGAAGGCATATGAGTCCCAGGGAAGCCCTCTGTAAGTTACCCATGAGAAAGTTAGTTTGGGAAGGAGCCTTGTGGTCCCCATGGCAGCACCCCTAATTTTTTTGTGTATATGCCTCTCAAAGGCAAAGTAGTTGTTTTACGTATGGAGTTGGTTAAGGCGATCAGGAATGATGCCATATGTGTGGAATCAGGTGGGTCCTGGTTGTGGTAAAGTTCAGGAACAGACAGGCCATGTACGTGGGTGATGCTGGTATAGAGAGAGGGGCATCAGTGGTGACACACAAGGTGTATGATGGGAGTGGGACGACTTAAGAAATGCTTGGAGTCTTTAATATGGAAGGGAAGCCATTGTACTGTAGGTTGCAAGTGTTGATCACCTAAAGCAGATATACATTCAGTAGGTGCTCTGAAGCCAACAGCTATGGGACAGCCTGGGTATTGGGTTTGTGGATCTTACAAAGAAAGTAAAAAGTGGGAGTGTGTAGTTCAAGCGGAATAAGTCGTTCTATAGATTGAGGCATTAGTTCTTTCGAGGGCCCTGAGGTTTTATTTACTCCCGTCACTGAAGTATCGCTGTGATAGAGTCCTTGTCTGGGAAGATAACATTGGAGTCATCAGTTTTAGGGAGTGGAGAGCATGGAGTGCTGCAGAGGGTAGGTTAGGGCCATGTTGTGGAGATCTGAGAAAGGGTTGTGAAGTAGTGCCGGATATTAGGAATTCTTGGAAGGTGTGATTTTGAGGTAGTGGTGGTGGATCAAATGCGGATCGTGGTCGGTACTCCTCGAGGCAGGGTTCGATGTTAGGTTTGTTGTTGAAAAGGCAGATTGGACTGCAACGAGATATTTCCAGTTCACATTACATTTGAAGGAAAGTGGGTCTGTAACCCGAACAACATTATTAAATGCAGGTTTAGAGCTGGAAGTTAGACCCGTGGATAATGAAGACAATTCAGGATGGGAGAGGGTGTGAGATGAGAGGTTGAAAATGTGTACTGTTGTGGCTGGTTTTTGTGTCATCAGCTACCATTGCTCTCTGAGGTTGTGGTGACGTGTAAAAAATTGGCACTAACAGTAACATCTGTCTGGGAGGCTAAGATGACCAAATTTTGCATTTTGTGCCCACTTTAGTGAATTTCAAAAATAAACAATAATTTAAAATGTAATATTAATATGTTTATTGTGTTTAAATTGTAGATTCCAATAAAATTTGCGAAAATAAAGGATCAATTTTTCACATGAAATGGTGTAAGGATTGATTATTGTTGTGGAAAAGTCACAAAATTAAATATTATTTTTCCAGATGAACAATTATTGAAAGGATAGATTGCTACTCACTGTAAAGATACCACATTGAATTGCAGACAGGCACAACAAAAATAATTTTCGTCAAAGCCTTCACAAAAGGAATGAGCGCGCGCACACACACACACACACACACACACACACACACACACACACACAAGAAAACACCTCATACTTGTGTCCCCAATCTCTTGCCACTCTGGCCAGACTGCAACTCTTGCATTGAGCAAAAGCAGCAATCGGTAGTGAGACAGGGAAGGGGGAATAATAGCAGGGTATGGATCAGGGAATAGAAGAGTGCTGTCTGGTGAAGTGTGCAGGGACCAGAAGGTGACAATGCAAAAATGCTAGGTGCAGCATCAGGAGGCTATTGGGGAGGGTTGGGGGACTGGGAGCAGAAAAGGAGAGGAGAAGAGAGGGGAAAAATACAGAGAGAGTGGTGAGTGCATTGACAGAGAGTGGTGTGTAATGAGGCTGTTGTATAGAACATTGACGTGTTTTCACAGATTCCTCGATACACACACACACACACACACACACACACACACACACACACACACAAAGTAAAAAATTACAAACTTTCTACACAAGTTACATATTTTCATGGAACACTGTAATCAGTTGGGCTTACCACAGTCCAAGCACTCATATGCCATCATTCTCTGTGTAGGGTCAGTAGCGATAGTCTTTTCCTGTATTCTCGTGTGTCACTCTTTTCCTTTTTTTTGTCGCCATCTCTCTGCTCTTCGCCAAAAAACATTTTAAATAGTTTTTCTGAGATCATCCATTAAGTTTGGAATCTCAATGGCCAACTGCACCATTCTTTTGTTTCTTTGTGACGTGTGAGGTATCCCTCCACTAGGAGCTATCTGTAGTAATGAGATATCCGAAACGGAGGGAGCATAGGACAAAGAACATATTTTTTAACGTAACATCTATCAGATCAAGGAAAACTCTTGTAATTTGCAGTAACATCTGTCTGTGAGACAATGTGGCTGATGAATGTGAATGAATAAAACACTACTATTGTGGAAATGGAATGGTAACATCCACACAATAACAATGTCAACTCACAAATTAAGCATAGCTGAAATATGAGATGTAATTAGCAGTGGACATGTGCCAACTAAATGTAAAGAAATTTTATACCCACCTAAGAGACAGATGTTACCATCTGAGAGTTAAGAAGGTTGCCGAAACTCGGGTTGTAGGAGAGGAGTGGTGGTTGACAGTGTGGCTGTTTAGGTAGCTGGAGAGGGACAGGAACGGAAACACAACTATTGAGGTATTTTTGGAGAAGGTAGGAGTGGAAACGCCCCTGTTGAGGTAGTTTAGGAGAAGGTAGGATAGCTTCTTGAGGTGAAGTCTGGCCAGTTGTTGGTCCATTCTGACAGTTTGCCTACCACACCTAGGATAGCTTTTCGCCCCCTTCCCCTCCCTATCTTCACAATATCCTGATCAGACCATACACACCTTTAAGCTCTTATGTTTTAAAATCTCATCTGGTGCAGCTCCCTACAGTCAGTCTTTCATTCTCGTGCCATCGAGGTAGTCTCCCCTGACCTGGGGTTCTGGGGAACTTTTCTGTAACTCTCCCCATTTCCTAAACCTCGCCAGTCCTTTTTCTTTATCCCTCTTCCTTCCCCTTCAACCCGTCTGCCAGAAGAAAGAACCACTGGCTCTGAAAGCTTGCACATTCCCTTAACTTTCAGATGCATTTTCTCGTACCACTGCACAGATTTTTTATCTATCCAATTATATTATATTTTCAAACCCTGGTTCGTGGTGTGGGTTCCTGTAGTCGTGTCCTAGTTCATGAACCGTGGGCAACGTATGAGTGGCCAAGTAAGTGGTCCCGACAGTCGGGATACCAGTTACTTCGGAATAAGGGTGGGCATCTCGGACATATTCTGAGTCGTGGTCACCTTTGTGCTCATACGGCAAAGACTACCAAATCCACCAGTTAGTCCCTCAACCGTTAGGGGTAAAACTCAATGGGACCCGGGGCAAGTAAGGCTAGCAACCTGCTTCCCTGGTACTTTAAATATGATGCTGGCAACAGTCAGAGCAAAATGCCTCAGACCTTTGGAGGTGACGGAGTCCCACCTCTAACTGACAAACCAGGGACTCCTAAGATACGACTCGGCAAACAAATGGTAGTGAGATGGGGAGCTATTAATATCAATGGGGGCCACTCTGGGAAGAAGGTAGAGCTGGCAGAGGCTGCAAGTAAGATGGGGCTGGACGTTTTAGCTGTTAGTGATATTCGGGTAAGGGGTGAGAAAGAAGAGGAAGTGGGAGAATACAAGGTCTACCTGTCAGGAGTCAAAGCAGGAATAGCACAATGGGGTGTAGGGCTTTACATCAGGAAAGGAATGGAACCCAGCGTAGTTGCAATAAGGTATGTAAACGAACGACTGATGTGGATAGATTTGACAGTGTCTAGCAAGAAAATTAGGATTCTGTCAGTATATTCACATTGTGAAGGAACAGATCGAGATAAGATGGATAGTTTTTATGAGGCACTCAGTGATGTAGTTGTTAGAGTAAAGGACAAGGACAGTGTTCTGCTCATGGGTGATTTTAACGCCAGGATTGGAAATCGAACAGAAGGGTATGAAAAGGTTATGGGTAAATTTGGAGAGGATATGGAGGCCAACAGGAACGGGAAACAACTCTTGGATTTCTGTGCCAGTATGGGCTTAGTAATCACAAACTCCTTTTTTAAACATAATAACATTCACCGGTATACTTGGAAAGGCAGGGAACCAGATCTGTCATTGACTATATAATAACAGATCAGGAATTCAGGAAGGCTGTGAGGGACACACGTGTATTCAGGGGATTCTTTGATGACACTGATCACTATTTAATCTGCAGTGAAATTGGTATTGTGAGGCCGAAAGTGCAGGAGGTCAGGTCCATATGTAGGAGGATAAGAGTGGTGAAACTTCAGGATAAGGAAATCAGGCACAAGTACATAACAGCGATCTCAGAAAGGTACCAGTTACTTGAATGTAGTCAATTACAGTCATTGGAAAAGGAATGGACAAGGTACAGGGACGCAGTACTAGAAGTGGCTAAAAAATGTCTTGGAACAGTAGTGTGTAAAAGTAGGAAGAAACAAACAGCTTGGTGGAATGACACAGTCAAGGCAGCCTGTAAAAGGAAAAAGAAGGCGTATCAAAAATGGCTACATACTAGAACTCAGGTAGACAGAGAAAGTTATGTTGAAGAAAGAAACAAACCCAAACAGATAATTGCAGCATCCAAGAAGAAATCTTGGGAAGACTTTGGAAACAGGTTGGAGACTATGGGTCAAGCTGCTGGAAAACCATTCTGGAGTGTAATTAGCAGTCTTCAAAAGGGAGGTAAGAAGGAAATGACAAGTATTTTGGACAGGTCAGGAAAACTGCTGGTGAATCCTGTGGATGCCTTGGGCAGATGGAGGGAATATTTTGAAGAGTTGCTCAATGTAGGTGAAAATACGATCAGTAATGTTTCAGATTTCGAGGTAGAATGGGATAGGAATGATGGAAATAGGATCGAAGTCAAGAAAATGGTCAATAGATTTCAGTGCAATAAAGCGGCTGGGGTGGATGAAATTAAGTCGGAACTCATCAAATCAGTGGAATGTCAGGTTTTAAATGGCTACACAGGATAATTGAATTGGCCTGGGAGTTGGGACAGGTTCCATCAGACTGTACAAAAGCAGTAATCACACCAATCTTTAAACATGGAAACAGAAAATGTAACAACTACAGAGTTATCTCTTTAATCAGCGTTGTGGGTAAAATCTTCTCAGGTATTGTTGAAAGGAAAGTGCGAGTATTAGTTGAGGACCAATTGGATGAAAATCAGTGTGGGTTTAGGCCTCTTAGAGGTTGTCAGGACCAGATCTTTAGCTTACGGCAAATAATGGAGAAGTGTTATGAGTGGAACAGGGAATTGTATCTATGCTTTATAGATCTAGAAAAGGCATATGACCGGGATCCTAGGAGGAAGTTATTGTCTGTTCTACAAGATTATGGAATAGGAGGCAAACTTTTGCAAGCAATTAAAGGTCTTTACATGGATAGTCAGGCAGCAGTTAGAGTTGACGGTAAATTGAGTTCATGGTTCAGAGTAGTTTCAGGGGTAAGACAAGGCTGCAACCTGTCTCCACTGTTGTTCATATTATTTATGGATCATATGTTGAAAACAATAGACTGGCTGGGTGAGATTAAGATATGTGAACACAAAATAAGCAGTCTTGCATATGCGGATGACTTAGTTGTGATGGCAGATTCGATTGAAAGTTTGCAAAGTAATATTTCAGAGCTAGATCAGAAATGTAAGGACTATGGTATGAAGATTCGCATCTCCAAAACGAAAGTAATGTCAGTGGGAAAGAAATATAAACGGATTGAGTGGCAAATAGGAGGAACAAAGTTAGAACAGGTGGACGGTTTCAAGTACTTAGGATGCATATTCTCACGGGATGGCAACATAGTGAAAGAACTGGAAGCGAGGTGTAGCAAAGCTAATGCAGTGAGCGCTCAGCTACGATCTACTGTCTTCTGCAAGAAGGAAGTCAGTACCAAGACTAAGTTATCTGTGCACCGTTCAGTCTTTCGACCAACTTTGTTGTATGGTAGCGAAAGCTGGGTGGATTCAGGTTACCTTATCAACAAGGTT